>NW_024609835.1:15793182-17006471 GCF_016920785.2 Ixodes scapularis
GTGAAAAGGTACAGCGGCAGACAACGGTTGAAAGCAGAACAGTTGAGAGGAGAATCACAAGTAACGGGCGCCTCGCTGCTTTGGGACGCCGAAACACAAGTCTCCCGAGCGATGGAATGTCCGCATGTATTCCTCGCGCTCACTTCTATTATCGTCGGGTTTGAAAATTATGTTTCGGGTCTTCGCCGCAGCTTCCCCTAGAGTGCCTTCATACAAACGCGCGCTTTTGCTTGAGTGGGTGACATCTCAGCCATTTTTCCGCCCAGTCGTTTTTTTATGCATTTTGAAGTGCGTGCAATCCGGTGTCAGTCAGCTCGAGCGCGTAGCTTTGGCTAACGCATAGACGCCGTTTTACCGCCCAAGTCACGCACCGAGCGCTCGAGAGCGTCACGCGCTGACACATCCAGGGTAACAATGGATGTCTTCACCCTGAGACAGACAGACATGTAGGCACCCTAGCTTCCCCCAGAAGTGATCCCTCCTACCAGATCCTTGCGCTCCAAATCTGCGACCGGGCACTCTATGGCTCCGTCGTCGAACTGCCAGGCTTTGCGAGTATATAGAAGGCTATAATCAAGCGCATCGGATTAAAAAAAGCGCGTTTGAAACAAAAGTGTTAAACGTCATCGCACTAAGCAAAGCCGGCAAAGCCGACACGAAGGCACCCTAGCTCTGGTGGTGCTGATGATACTGATTTTATTGTTCGTAGGTAGTGCTGATGGTGCTGATTTTTTTTATTGCGCATAGGTAGTGCTGAGTTCCGGGTTGCCCTTTGACAACATTATTACTGCTTTATGGTCGATGAAATGCAGAGCCAGTGGTTCTTGTAGCGGATCAGCTTGGATCCGCTAGAAGCCGTGGGAACGCATCTCCGCCGCTTAAGTCAACGGTCCATGTCAGAAAGAGAATGTCTGGTATGGAACGTGGTTATATACGCCTTTGAACATCTGAACACAGCGCCCTCTCGTCTATAAACGTTGAGCCAATGCATGCAAAGTTTAACGCAATTGACCGCCGCACCCTCTCCTGTAAATACGTTGAGCGGCTAGATGCAACGTGTCATCCATGACATCCCCAGCTCTTGAGTTACTACCACATCTCAGAGCCCCCTTCTCGTTCCGCAGTCGTGGCCGAGTGGTTAAGGCGATGGACTAGAAATCCATTGGGGTCTCCCCGCACAGGTTCGAATCCTGTCGACTGCGCAAACATTTTATTTTTTATTTTTATGTGAGCGCGGACGCCGGCCGGCCGGCCGGCCGGACGGACGGACGGACAAGGCTAGACCCTTAGGAGCTTCGCCCCTAAAATACGGTGAACTTAACGAAAGCCGTTAAAGAGGCACGACAGCCGGTTGCTCGAAGTTCCAGACGACACCGGCGATATATGGCGGCCTAATGCTATAGACGCGACGCCACACCGCTCCTTCTGCGGGGGGAGCGGACTACACATATATTGTTCGCTCTGATTGGAATGGAAAGCCCCGGAAAAGCAGCGCCATGCTCCCTTACACGCGGGTGCCCTTTTACAGCTAAGCTGTTTATGGCTAGGGTTACGTAGATTTTTCCTGTCCGTCAACAAAAACACGGGTCTCGAATTTGATGCAAAATAGCTTCATTCTATGCAAAAACGTATACGTCTCGTCACTCGGATATGCGTTTTCAGTAGAGTAGTTTTCAATAGACACCATTCTTAAGATCAGTATTGTCTCAGGTAGATAATAAAGGTTTCTCAAAGGTTTGCCGCTGAACGTGCGACCCGCGTCGGCCATGTCTACGCTCGCAAAGCCCTTTGGCGTCGTTCCAAGCGCCTGCGTGCCTACTTTCCCTCCCTTCCGCTCTTCCGGGTGGCAGTCCCGTCGATCGTGCAGACTTTCCGCCGGGTGGCGGTCCCATGGCGCGTGTCTACTTTCCTTCGGCTACTCGGGGTGGATATAGTTCGTACCTTTGTTCAAAGATCTGTGTCACGTCTATGTCGTGTGCTAAATTGCTTAGCTGGCCATCCACGTTCACAGAGTGGAATGGCTCATGATTTTTTTGGTTCATGGAATGAGCGGTTTCTTCTTCACCTCTCCGTTCTTGGTGAGCCAATCCACACTCCCGGTGACTGGTTGCTTTATAAAGACATTACTCGTATCCCCATGCTTTGTTATCCACACATCGGCGAAAGAAGGTCACATCTTTCCAACTGCGGAACCATGCGGTTGTCGGTGCTTGGCGGCATTGAAAAATAATTTCCCTCCCTTGAAATGCGCAATAATAACACTATAATTAGAAGAGATCCGTGGAAAGACGAATTTTTGATTACTCGATAGCATACCACAGTGCCAAAGGTATTCATGTTAGCGAGGATCACTTTCAGTACAATGACGCTCTATAACGACCTTGGCTTGACTTCTAAGATTTGAAGAGCGGTTTAACCGCAACGGAGACCGATCCGCCAATTGCGTTGCGAGGTTTTGCTCGTCCGTATGTTCGTATCTGTCTCGTATCCGTCTCGTCCGTATGTTCGTACCTTTGCCTCTATCTATCGATAGAGGCAAAGGCAACTGTCATTCGTTTGTGTCTAGTCCTTATCCTGGATATTAGAGTTCGGCACTCTGACGGCATGGTATCCGCTGCGTAAAAAGCAGACGAATTTGCTCGCCGCACACGCAACGCCTCGCGATCTTGGCTCGAGATCGATGAAGATTTCCGTGCAATCCAGAATGACTCTCGTCGATGGATACGCCTCGATGAAGCACTCCGGCATGTGCTTGTTCACAACCTGTCGCGACGGGCCAGTAGTTGAGTTGAGCAAGGTAGTCCGCTAGGTAACCAATCCAGAATGTCCACACCCGGCTGACTGTGCTGATGTGGATACGAAACCGGTATGCAAGGTCCTGCTCCAAAAGTCCCACCCTCAGGCGGGACAACACGAGCAGCAGCTGATCATCCATGGATAGATAAGGTGACCTTCTCTGCGGACCTTGACTTTCCTTGTGAGCTTCATAACCTGCCTGAACAAACTTGTAAAAGGCGAGAAATCTCTCCAGGAGTCGAATCCCGTGTAGAAGGCCAGTTTCTTTGGGTCCTGTTGCACGGCTGTGAGCGTGAAGTTCTGAAAGGGGATTGTAGCATCGATGACCTCCTCTGCTTTGTCATACATCTCCTCAAGATGGGCTACTTTCTTCCGCAGAGCTTCATTTTCTTTCTGTAGACGGTCGTTGTCCTTGCGCAGTTTCTCGTTTGCAGAAGCGAGCTCCTCTAGCTGCCTGATGCGATCACGCAGGGCTTGATCGATACATCCTGTGATGCTGTACTGGTGGTCTGCCAGATGGGGAGATAGCAAAATAAATATCACATCATTTTTGCAGTCAAATATCAAAACAAAAAACTAGGCTTTCTCCTTGTAATTGCCTTGGCTCTGCCAAATAGCATATCATGTGCCATACAAAAAAAGCATCACATGTTAAAGGGGCCAAGAAACGATATGCATTTGGATGTTCTGCACCTCATACAAGCATACTGACGTCTGTAGCACAAATATAATCTATATAATAATCTATATACCACAAACCAGAGGCTCCCCTGCCAAGGTTATATTCTGAGGAATAGAAGGCTAATTTACAGTCAGAAATCACAATGTTGAGAAAGCCTAGGGTTCACACCAGGGTGACGACACTTGAATACAGACGGCTTATGAACTGGACCCAAGCACTGAGTGAGCACCTGACTATTTGGTTACAATCAATGCCATGGTAACTATTGGGGCTTGGGCTTGTGTCTAATCACTGCGCCAACAGTAGCAGCTAACCCCTAACAGTAATCATGTGATTATTTTACCTGGCTGTGAGGAAGAGCAGAATATTGCTTGTTCTCAAGCTTTATTGTGCGACAGCAAGCATTTAGCAGAAGTAACTGAGTCGGTTTATGACCTCTTTAATGCTGCTCTGTTCCACACGAAGGAGCTATAATGGGAATGCTGGCTATTCGCCTTGAGATCCGATCGTCAGGGGTGCTGCGGGGAAATGCGGAACTAAGCTTTGTTCTACACTTACTTGGAGCACGGAGAATGCTGCGGACGCTAACTCGAAGCCCTGAGAGGCTCCGGTGCAGCGTTCGTGCGCATGCATTGGAGTCAACTGCGAATTCTAAGAGCATGCATAGCCTTGCCCGTGCTCCATAACAAAAGTGGGGATGGTTTTTTTGTGGACGCCAGAGAATCGCCGCTTGTCTTGTAGGAAACAATGGATAAACAAAAGCATGTGTCCCCACTTTTCAATCTGGATCTTGAGGAGGCAAATAACATGCAAGCAGGGCTGTGGCAGCATCTCCTTTGTACCTGGCAGACAATGAAGTGAGGGTGTGACCGCAATCTGAAAGAACAACTCCGCGGGTACCTTGCATGTGCGGTATCTTAGAGTGCACCGTGCCATATGGTGCTGCGAGTATGGAACGGCCACAACTTGCGTGCTATAGCCAGCGGTGACTGAGTTAGTACAGTTTGTAAAGTTCGACGTACTGCATGTAAGTGTTCCATGCACCTATCGGGACTGCTGCACAGTTGACAGGGATGCCAAATAAACAGACGAGCAACACTGATGCTCAATGTTAGGAGCTTACCGCTAGCTATTACATCATCAGTGTCAGGGGCACCAGCGGAGGCCAAGGGGCTGCCGGGTTGTGCTGGCTCCTGGCTAGCAGGCAGGGTCACGGTCTGTGCCAGGTCAAGGTCCGACAGAAAGTAGGCCGGCAGCGGCTGCAGCGCATGGCGCTTCCTTGCGCAGATCATGTTTGGGACCTTTGGGCAGGCCGCAACATCTGCAGGCAAGGATAAGGCAATTGTTCACGCAATTATTTTATAAGCATTACATACCGGCTGGAATTCTGTCTAGCACAGGGCACAGCTTACACTGTACGGAGCACATAACATGTCAAACAACCAAGAGCTCAGCTGGATCAATAGCGGTCACTGTTTCTACCCTTTGGTAGCTGGTCTGGAATGTTGTAGCCAAATAGCGATTGTTGCAGTTCTTTCTGAGACGAAGTGCATTCAACAGCCACCGGCGTATAAAAGAAGGGAACAAAGTTTATATCCTTATTCAACATAGTTTGGCACACAACAAAAGGTTTGTCCCAAGCGAGCCAATCAGAGTACACTTCTCTAGTAAAGAGCTGTCACATACATTTGACTTCAACACTTCAATCAGTTCACAGGGGTTATAGAGTCTGCCACCTGCCATGTTACTGTGAAATCGACTATATTCGGTGCCATCTTAGGCTGTCCATACTTGCCTAAAGGGCCCTTTATTAAACATAATTATATTTCCGCATTCATATGTGTTTCCATTTGTGACACGAACGATATGCACAGCTGCAACTTCTTACAAAGCAGTTGGCTCAAGCATATTACGACCGCAAACTCCTGACAAGGCATGTCCAACTCTATCTGCTTGAATGGTCACTAGGAAGCTGCCTAGTCAAGCAAACACGGTGGACAGTAATTATAGAGTCCTTGCACCTGACGTCAGTTTTCGCTCAAAATATTTCTAGAATTCATGTTGGTACATTTTCTCCTATGTTTTTCTATGTGCTAAGAGAGTGTTTTCCAGCTCGCTGAAGTCCTCTTGCATTGTGACCGACTGTGTCAGATAGAGCAGTCGGAAATATAAAGAAGCATCGTCTGGTACCGTTCAAACACACTGCTGTTATTTAGAGTCGAGATGAGCTGGCACTTCAATGTACGACAGGAAACATGCAGAGCCTTCACTACTTTCCACAACGAGAGAGCTGGATTAAAAGCTGTCATTTGGGGCCATCAGAGATGAAGGCAGCAGAGCGACATCCCCTGGTGCCTTGAGCAGCAAGCTAGCTAAGCCAAGCCAAATCCTTGAAAAAGGCAGTCAGTAGGTTTATATGCCACCTATTCCCACTGCAAATTTAATGACGGACGAGAATGTTATACTTTTTCAGTTTCAGTGATATCCTTGATGCTACTTAACCGCACGTCGCAAAACCTCTTTTCGATTGCAGTCCATTTGCGTCGTCTAGCCGTTGAGAGATCTCATGTATTCAGACAAAACATTGTTATTATGTCTGCAGCTCTACAAAATCTGACATTACGATTGCTTGAAGCTCCGTCTTTTTCTATGAGAGCGATGATTGCTTCCGTAGGTCACGTATTTCGCCATGCTCACTGGGTAGCACCGCTGTCCACAAATCACCAGACGCCACCAGCAGTGACGTAGCTCACGTGAGAAACGACCCATGTATACAGTGATCACAAGCAAGAATATAAGCAGGGAAAAACAACTATTGCAGAAAGAAACAAAAATAGGCAAATAACATACACTTCGGAAATGTCCTGGTTGGAAAAAACCGGGGAGCTTTGTCCTCGTACTTCTTTCTCCCAGTTTCGTTAAAATGAGCGCCGCATATTCTGCTGTCAGAGGTTGGCGTCCACAGAGAGAACCGTCCAGTGGTACCTGCATGCAAAAGAAGCAGTTAGCACCATATTAAGATTCACCCATTCAACTTTGGAGCAAGTGCAACTCAATCTCAGTGGTAAGAATGGATGCAGCAGCCGTGGCGTCTGAACAGGGGCGTCAGTAAACTATCCGGGCAAGGGGGTAGAATTCAGTTCTCCTCCTCCCCCATCGTCACCCCACCGCCTTCTAAACACTTCCAGTACCATTGTGCAGCGGGCACTAAGAACAAGCACATAGTTTATGCCTAACAAACCTGGAGTGGATGCACGCTGAAAATGATAGAAGCACTGTGAGAGTATCTTTGCTTTAGCTGTAGGGTAGTGAGATGAAGCGACATTCCTGCGATGCAATCAAATATTGGTATGTCGGTGCAGGTGGAAGTGGCCAAGAGAGTGAAAAGGGCACATGCAACATCTGGGATTCTTTGAGATTGTCTTTTTTGTTTCAGTCGTATGTTGCACTTATAGGTCAAAAATAATGAATGCTATTTTTATTTTTAAAAAAAATGTGTTTCGCAGGTATGTTGTACATATGGGTAAAATGACTTGGGCCACGTCGGACAGTACACACACTGTACCTTCCTGATCATTGTCAGGAAAGTGTAGATAACAAGTAAAAAAATATGGTAAATACCTTTCCTGTTGATTCGCTGTACCCAAATGTTGCGTAGATGGCTGTTCTTCGGAAAGCGATTCCAGGACACATGCTTGGCAGTGAGAGTGGTGTGGGCACAGCCCGGTACACAGCAGGTTGTACCGCCCGTCATGTGGCTTCTGAGGGTGACCTAAGAAGATACTACATTCAGCTGACATCTCGAATAGTGAAATAAATAAGTGAGGTGACCATCAGTTTCAAAGTTGCAGTTGCTGACATAACTCGCTTGCTAAGGGCCCGCTCAACTCACAACCGCTGTTAAGAGCGATTGTGAAGCTATGCGATGTACTACATACGCATACCAGCCGCGACGATGAATCACCGGCGCTCGCGGACGGTCAGCGAACGCGAGAAAAGTGACGCCGCGCGGACGGTTGTTGACGAGCGCTGCCGAGGCACGCCGACCGCTGGTACAGCTTCGCAAGCGTCCGAAGGGCAAAAAGATCGCAACGACAAAGCACCGTCCCGAATGTTGAGCACGCAAGCAGTACTCGATATCCCACGCTCACATTTCACAGGGCGAGCGCATCACGAAGCGAAGGCATGTCGGCCTTCGCTTCGTGATGACTACTTTATTTCTCTGCTTACAGCGGTGACATTTGTAGTGATGTTCGAAACTGCTCTCTCGCGACCGCACACGAGTTAAATGAACGGCCTAGGAGCGGGATAGAGCGTAACGGCAACAGTCAGTACTCACCCCGGGAGCGGCGAACGAAGCGGCGTGGTGTCCGTCGACGGCCGCGTCGAAAACGATGGAATATGCACAAAAACACGTAATATACAGAAGAAATACAAAGCGCTGAACGAAATAGATACACTTATGAACAAGAAAAATACACTGGAGTAGATAAAAAAGAGGATTATTAAGTATAAACAACGAAGATGAAAAGTATGTCTAGAGCGAGGTGATGCGATTCCAACGGAGAGCAGCCAGACGACGGGGGCCGACAGAACACCGATCCCAAGATTCCTCGCGCGCGCGCCGGGGCGCTTGGGAGGACTGCAAATGGTCTATTAGCTGAATGCTCAGGCGGTTGTAACCTGCCAACTCAGTAGCCTTCAACAAAAACTCTTTTCATTGCATCAGTAGGCAAAGTAGATGTGAAACACGTGCACAACAAAGACAGGCATTGTATGATGGTTCCCACATGAATCGTAGCTGGCGTCCTATGACACTGTGACATGGCACGTCCCGATGTCGCATTGTGGGGAGCTGGCCGACGCAAGCAGAAATTGCAACCTCACATTTTGGTAATTTCACTGCAGTGTCAGGTGTATGCAGTTTGAATGTTTTTGTGTTCTGCGAAGCTACTGCAAGCACCATGAGTGACAAGGAAGGTGTTGTGATATCACCATCTCAACTACAAACAAACAAAGCATTGCAACAACGACAATGATGCCGAGAAGCGGTGCTAAAATGCTGAAAGGTAGTGCATGCTTTGGTATTGCTGCATAATCGGTTTTGTTTTAAAGTTCAGAAGGTGAAGAGGAATTGCAACAGTCAGGGTCCTCTGGGGTAACAACCGCTACGAAGTCACATAAGCACTGTGGAAGGTGTTAGCTGTGCCAGGGCTCACGTTTCATAATGACGCACTGTGCCTGTTGTCAGGCGCCCGTCACTATATACCTCAAGCAGTGCGAGAAAGATGTGCGTAGGTAAACAGTAACAGCCAGTCAAGCAGCACCAAAACAGGACCTGGAAGGGTACATGGGCTCATCCAGCTTTGACACCAGAGAAGCCTGAGCCAAGCTGGGCTTTGAGTGGAACCTCAGCAGAATCCACGAAAGAGGACCAGACAAGCCTTCCTTCATGTACGTCACAAAAAGGTGCCTACCACACACTATTAAGTATATAGGAGGTCGAATTTGGGACGCAGTTTTCCCTCAAAATAAGCTTTAGTCACTTTCCATGATCCCGAGTGTTGCTTGGGGTCTCGTGAAATGACAGCCCCGGCAAGTTCTTGCCCACAGGTACCACGACAAATGCCAAAAACAGCACCAAGAATACAAGAACGCACGAGAGGCTTATTTGCATTCACATTTTCTGCCTTGTATAGGAAGGCGACACACCCTTGTAGTGATAGCTGGCAACTGGCAATTGAGCAGGCATTATCAGTATACAGGAGGCTATGCTCCATGACGCCTATCCCTATCCTGGGGCCCTATGTTGCGCTTTTTGGACTCCCACGGTGACTAGGGAGAGGGAAGTGACGTCAAACACGCAGCAAACGCAGATTGGATGTTGATTGGTGAGAGTTGCTGATGACTATTTTCCGCAGAAGAAAACAAAGAAAAAGTGAGCTTTGTTTTCTTCTGCGGAAATTCGTCATCAGCGACTTTTACCAATCCACACTTAATCTGTGCTTGCTGCGTTGTTGACGTCACTTCCTTGTTCCTAGCCGCCGTGGGAGTCCACAAAGTGCGACATAGGGCCCCAGGCAGGTCAGTCATGAAGAGCTTGGCACAAACCATCTTCTGGAACCCCGGTGTTGACAAAGACATTTAAGACCATGTAAGAAGGTGCGAAACATGTGCCCAGTCCTGTTAAATGCCCCTGGTGCAGGTTAGGGTCAGCTGATTGGATACCAAGCAACGATGAACATGGCTTATATTATGTTGTACAGCTGGAGAGTTACGTGATACTGATCGACACAAAGCAGATAGAAGCATCGGCCGAGACCACAGTGGAAGCCCAGTGCGACATCTTTGATCGATTTGGACAGCCAAGGACACTTGTGTTTGACGACAACAAACCTAGATTAATAGTACTGTTTTCAAGCAGTTTTTACAACAGTCATGTACATCACCCCACCACCCCTTTGTATAACCCGCAGTTCATCAGGTTATCCGAGCATGCAATATGTGGAGACAAGGGGGAATTTATGAGGTTCAACCTCACAGTTTTTGGCACCAGGCTTGCAAGCACTTCCCCGCTGTTTTTGAAGTTCCACTGCTGCAGAACCTCAGCAAAAGATAGGAAGTATTCTTCTTAACTGTTATTTGGCTACCACATCAGATCCTTGATTGATTTTTGTCTATATGCATTTGGACTCGTCCCCGCACATGGGAGGCAACCATCCTTTTGGTGTGGGACAGACTGTGTGGGCGCGCAGTTTAGGCCTATGGTGGATTCCTGAAATTGTCTGCTCACTTGATGGTATACGAATGACAACAGTAGGCACCTCAAGAGGACAGCACCAACACCAGGCAGATCAGCTCTGGACACAGCTTCCCCACAAGTGGGCCAGCCTACCTGTAGTAGTTTTTTGACGGAGAGGCAACAATGTTGGAGGTTCGTTGGTTCAATCATCAGGCTGCTCCTTGGCAGCAGGAGACATCCAAAAAGCGCTGGTAGAGCGGCCAGGTGATGGGGTACCCTGATGGGAGACGGGTAGTGGCGGGGTTCACAGTCAGCGCGAACCCTGCCAACGACAAAGCAGAGGTGATTGACTTTTAGGTTTAGATTTCATTAATTATAGAGCAGAACATCAGAACTGAAGAATAAGAATGGCAAAGAGGTTCAAGCTCGGACTCGAAATTGCACTCGTAATAGTGCAAATAGTGTCTGTGACAATGTAACAAACTAGTAAAAGCCAATTATTAGATTCTCCTTTCCTTAATTTTTTTTTTAAACAAAACCCCAAGAAAGACATTAAGGGGGTACAGAATCAAAACTTGGAATATTTCCAGAACACTTCGAAATAAGTGAAATATGATCCACGATATCTGTAAATGATAATGGCACGCTTGTATTTTTAGCAGATGGCTATATTTTTTGTTCCAACCGACAGATTCTGGCGAGCGCTTCAAAAACAGCCATCGAGTCGGCACGCAAATCTCGGGATATTTACCCGTAACGTCACGCTCGCAACGTCACGGGCCCATATGAGGCCAAGGGTATAGTAATTACGATCGCCGTCACTAGGTGGCGCCAGCTTTATCGTCAGCGCGTTACAATTCTGACAAGTCGGAATGCCCGAGGTACGGTGTACTAGACCTGATACGTGCGCCAAGCGTCGCTCGCTCCCGCACGCCTCCATCGGACACGCCACACCGTGGTGTAGCTCCTGATGGGCCCGTGACGTGAGACATTCCAACAAAGCTCAGACCTCAACTACCAGGTGGTATTAGGACATTTTTTTATTTGTTTTAAAATTGCTTTTCTTGCATTTATAGACGAAAGACTACTGTTTGTGAGCTGCTGTCATGAAGCAGACCATGTCTACACAAAGAAGTCGCTAAAATGTTGCTTCCGTACCTCATTAAAGCAGAAGGAAAAACTACTGCTCTCCCATTCTTAATATTTTTTTTAACAGTAGCTATAGGAAGACTACAATAATAAAAATACCAGAACACAACACTTATCTTCTAATACACACAAGTGATCAATGAGAAATGATATTGGAAAAACTTCATATCCGAGGAAAGTTTGTCATAATTGAGATAGTCGCAATCAGAGAAAAATGTTGACTTAATGGCAGCTGTTGTGGTCACAGGCGTTTATGATAAAAACGTTTTCTTAGAAGAAAAATCGAAAGAGAAACAATTAATTTCACAGCACTGCGATTCACCGAAAGCGCCCGTCTAGAACGGAGGAGATGCTAGCTCGTCCGCGTAAGGGGCAGCCATCGATAAAGCTTCGTGTCGCATGCTGGTGCACGCTCGTTCTTCAGCATATGGTTTAGAGCGAAGAGACCAATGAAGACAGCGGCCGTATTGTAAACACCAACTTCTTGGGAGGCCGGAGCTGGGTGGCCATCCTGCGCACTGACTATACTCCATTCATCCCTAAGCTGAAACTGTGGTGAAAGCTACGTCTTCAATGGACCAGTTATACATCCCTCTTTTGCCACGTGATCACACTCCCGCTCATATCCATAGACCGAGGACTGGGTCAGGTGATGAAAGGGAGGCGGCTGATTAGTTCGGCGGGCAAGCAGTTCCCACTGCAGTCTCAGCTCAGAGCCGTGTTTAGAGAGTGTTTGGTCAGTGCTAGGCGCAAGCAGAGCCTGGGCATGCACCAGAAGCAGAAAGTGGGCTTGACATTCTCTCTTGACCAACCAGAAGCCTAAAAGAATCCCTAGCGGTAGTAGCGAGAAACTGTTTTAACCATAGGTATATGTTGGTGCATGGTTTTAATAAGCACGTAAATGTGAAATGTATGACCCTTCATGGTTTAAAATAGGGTGCACAGGATGTTACAATCATGATCATGCAGAACGATGTAAGAAACAAATGTGCCGCTCAACTCTGTTTTGCTCGGGGAGAGTGTGACCGCTCAGACGGCAGATTGCCGGCCTTCGGCGCACGGATTATGTCGATCATTCCGCCAGTCGCACTCTTTCACCATAATTTTGGATGACGTGATTGAAACATCACATGTACCACATTTTCAGTCACCGAGAGTTACTCCGACGCACTTATGAATTTTGTTTCTCGCAACCACCGCCAGGGTATTATTTCCGGCTTCTGATTGGCCACATTCGAATTTGTGAAGACGCCCTGGAACACGCCCAGCCTGCTTTCGGCCAATGGCACTTCCTCATTTGTCTCCTATACTTCCCAACGAATGGCCAAACTTTCTACATATATGGAACGGAGTATAGGGCAGCGTGTCTTAATGCAATGAAATTTCGTAAAGTCCAAAACCGGGTACAGCAGAGCGACCGGCCAAGGGGAAAAGATCAGACGGTTTGAAAGGCGTGTCTTGCAAGGCAGACTGGTAAACTGAACAATCACGGGCGTTGGAACACTGTGAAGAACATCAGGGGCTTATTTACTGTCCTAAAAAAACTGAAGGAACACAAGTGTTGGAACACTGCAAAGAACCTCGGAAGCTTATATATTGCCTTTAAAAAAAAAAAAATGAAAAAACTGAACGAGCACGAGCGCAAGAACGTTGTGAAAAACCGCGGGGGCTCTTTTTGTGTCCAGAAAAGAGTTAAACAGTCGAAAAAACGGGACGGGCCGACAGGCTCGGCCAACGCACCAAAATATAGCGGTAGCTGACGCGCCGAAATATAGTGGTAGCTGACGCACCAAAATGTAGTGATCCTCTGGTGGAGAGGCGACGATGATGGAGGTTCGACGATCCGGCTGTTACTTGGCAGCAGGAGACATCCAGGAAGGGCCGGTAGAGCGGCAGCGCTATGGGGTGTCCTGATGGGTGACGAGGCAGAGGCGATTGACCTTTAGATTTAGGTTTAAGAAATCATAGAGCAGAACATCAAACCAGAAGAACGCAAACGGTGAAAGAGGCGAAAGTTCGGGCTCGCGCTGGCGCTTGTAAAAGCACAAATAGCGCTCGTGACGACACAACAATCTAGTAAAAGCCAATTACTACGCTGCCACTGAATCTCAACCTGCTACTGAGTTGGAAAGTTCGCGCACTACGTACGTAGAGCCAGGAGATACAACCACGACGGGTGCAGCTCAGACATTCAACCAGTCCGAGATTGATGAAAATAGTACGGGCGACACAGACACATACCTCTGAGCATGTTTACCCTGCCGATCCTCGGTCCCAGTGTTCAATGGTTCAACACGATCAGATATACAACTAATCATTTTTTTAAAATATTCTTTGCAATAAAATAGGTCAGAAAGATATCCTCACCTCAGTTCAGCAAACACCCACGCCGCTTGTTGTTGTTATGGTGCCACAGCTACACGCTACACCCCACCACGGTCCACGGCTGTCGAGACCAGTGTTGCTGCGCGCGCTGACAAAATGTTTATTCCACCAATTTACGCGAATTGCACAACATATGTGATCTTGGCGGATCTTAAAAGATCACGAAAGCTAAGGAAGCATATCATTTATAGTCTTCCAGTAGTTATCCAAGTTACTAATATTATTTACGACTGCCTGCACGTGAATATCGGATTCGAAAGTGAATACCACCCTGTCGTCACCTGCAGAAAGGCGGTCATTCCACAGCGGTTTGGGGTCGTAACTCGCCTTTTGGGGTAGTCAAAGCCTCCAAAGCGCCATTTGACCACCCAGGGTAGTCATTTTTTCTTAGAGTGTGGTCTATGGCACGGCACAGTATACAGCAAACGATTGGGCATTTGTTTTCGTGTAATCGAGTACGACTATTAGCCTAAATCAGTTAACTGTTACAGGCCTCTCGACTGGGCCAGATGCGCGCGTGATTGGCAGTCGGAACGGGTCACGTAATGCAAAATGCTGCTTTTCATTGTGTCACCCCGTAGTCGCCTACAAAGGTGGTGTTGTAGCCACCCGATGAGATGCTCCCACGATACTTTTGCTAGATTATGTTTTGTATATAATGTCCTGCAGATTCCCTATTTTTATGATTCCGACAAACTGATAATTCTACCCCCCCCCCCCCCCGCCTCTCTAATGCCTCCGGCATTGCGACTGAATTCGAAATAAAATATATGAAAACCTAACCCTTCTTATCCCAAGAGTCAATTCTTTCACACTAGGCCGTTCATGCGGCGAAACCCTATATTTTTTTTTAAAATATATTTAAGGTATCACGAACCAGCGAACTGTTCCCATGCATTACGCAGCGTCATGTGCTTCAGATTTTGATGGGATACCTTCGGTTTCTGTTTCAAAGTGCAGCCACGAAATGTTGCTCAGGGATTGGCACATTGACTGGGTTGTTGTTGTTTGATCCGCGCTCCGATGCATCCAATGCGTAGGCGGATGGTCTAGATTTATTCCTTTTTGACCAAACATGCGGGAATGGAAATCGCCGAACTCTAACCGAAGCCGAGCGCACGCAGTGAACAACGCCAAGTTAGGCACCTGGACCAATATTGGCGGTACAATACCGGCGACAGAGGACGCGATGACTTGTTCTCGCGCTAACTGTTTCAGAAAAGACTCTGAACATTTCTGAGACACTTAACTCACAGAGCGAAAAGTACCACGATGGGACCTTAAACTCGAAACTCGGCTCCCAGACACGTCCGATTTACGTCGTTAAAACATCGTTCTTGGAGTTTAGCGTGGTCAACTGACCTCAAAATATCCTGCCTGTGGATAAGGGACATGATCGACAGAAGCTTGTTCGGACAGTTCTAGCCAAAACGAATACTGTAAAACCCTTTATTTTCGCGGCCCCTATTTTTCGCGAGTCGGTCACATATGACATAATCGCGAGCACTAAATTTCGCGAATTTCAGGCGCCTGCATTGAAAATCTTCAAAACCAAAATTTTCGCGTGCCCTTAAATTTCGCGAATTCTTCAATTCGTGAAATTCGCGAAAATTAAGGGCTCGCGAACATTGAGGGTTTTACAGTATATTTTGTTCTCGGGGGATAAACAAATCCGTGTTTCTATTTAGTGGGAATAGGGCGTTCACGGACATCTTCGTTTCCTGAAAACATCGCCCATGATGGGAGTTTAACATGATGAGGGGACAAAAATCTACGCATATGGCCAATCCGTTCTCCAGTATTTTGTCCATAGTGCAGGGAATTCATATTAGCGGGCTCCATATTAACAAAACACAACTCGGCCAAAATTTAAAAAAGAATATAAAGTCAATGTGTCTTTGATATATTTGCAAGCAGAGGCAAAGAAATAAGACAGAGATAAGCGTTGTCACGTGAGTACCCGAATCCTGAAGCAGGCGACTCATTGAGAGGCTTTTTCTGCTGCCTCCTCGTTGTGAGTAACGACCACTCGAGAGAAGCCCCATCGTCACTTTGGAGCGTGGCCCCGGGCTAATGCGACCTGTCGGCGGCACACAATGCCGAGACGGTGCTTAGGTCCAAGCTGCTTCCTGTTTGACGGCCGCTTTTTTCGGCGACTGCGGTTAATAAATCGCGGGGGTCAGCCGCTCAAGCATCGATCCGAGGACGCCTTCTTAGCGTAGCACATCTCTCTCTCTCCCTCTGTCCGGAGCTTCCATCTTGTGTGTGGCGAAGCTCGTCGTTCTTGTTGATTAATTCCCGACGAATATGGCGAGTGTTGATCGATACCGTTCGCTCGTTACTCAAAAATTAAAAGTACAACTCCAGCGAGTATTGAGTTCTTGATCGTATCTCGTTGTTCTTTAACGTTTATACTTTTTTTAAAGACAAAGGGGTTTGGCCCGACGCTACGCAAAGGCAGTTAGCTGTACCTGATCACACAGGCGATAGTAAATTTGGTAAATTTTATAAGACCGAAACAAATGTGAAAAGAGGAAACGAAACTTGAATAATGATGTAAGAACGATGTATTGAGACCCCTTAGAGTTTGTGGCGTTTTTACCCGCACTCTCGGGGTTGGTGTCATGTTCATGCGTAATTCAACGCGAAAAAAGTTTCGCTATTTAACAATTTATTGAGGACAGAACCCTTTAAGTAGGGTTTAAAAAATAAAAAAAAAAATATTAGGGAACCCTTCTTCACACCGCCTCTCTCAACAAAAGATACGACAATTTCCTCCTTTCTTTTTTCGACCCTATATAAAGGGTTCTGTCCTCGATAAAGTTTTAGCTGTGTTTGAGACGTTCTCCTTCTCTCCCTTGTCGTCGTCTGCCAATACTTCAGTCTCGGGTTTTTCACTAAAATGTTTGATATACACTTGCGCCCTTACGTTCTGCTCATTTTGCTATTTGTTGAGATAAGGGAACAAAATACGGACGAGCGTATGAACTTTCACATATCATGAAAACCCGTGACTGCGGAAGAAAAGATTGGACGACACACACACGAAGGTCTCAAACTCAGCTGTGACGTTTATTTTCTCTTCCTAGTTTGTCAGGAGGACTCACAACCGGCCTTTAGGGGTTCAAAGTCCATTTCTCGCCATAGCACTAAGGCTCTCGAGATGTTCACCCGCACCTACTCGCAACACATAACAGCCATTGAGTGCACCCAGAAACAAAGGACCGAACCAGCTCCAATTATTCCCCGCCTGACGATCATCCCTCCCGCACGAAATCCGCTCTTCCGAGCACCGATATTTGTAGAGCCTTCACCCCTTACAGCCCATCGAAACGTCCTGACTAAATTTTTATTACTTAGCTTTCTGCACCCAGCAGACTTTGAAGCCAAATTCATACGTACACCGGTAATCAAGAAACTCAAATAAAGTTTAGCAACCATAAACAGAAACAATTTAGAAAGTTCTAAAATGGAAATAATTGCCTAAACCCCCGTGTCGCAAAAGAAAAAAAAATTGACCGCATCTTCACGTGGTGAATGATGTTGATTGGGGTGAAGCTCTGGTGGTGCTTCTCTGCGTAGACGCTGAGCCGCAGCATGCCGAGCCTTTCGTTCGTTTTCATCCATGTCAGAAAGAGAATGTGCGGTACGGAACGTGGTTATATACGCAATTGAGCATTTGACCGCAGCGCCCTCTCATCTATAAACGTTGAGCCAATGCATGCAAAGTTTAACGCGACTATATGTACGCATTTGACCGCAGCGCCCTCTCCTGTATAGACGTTGAGCGGCTACATGCACCGTTTCATCCATGACATCCCCAGCTCTTGGGTTACTACCACATCTCAGAGCCCCCTACTCGTCCCGCAGTCGTGGCCGAGTGGTTAAGGCGATGGACTAAGAATCCATTGGGGTCTCCCCGCACAGATTAGAATCCTGTCGACTGCGCAAACATTTCTTTTTCTTTTTTTTTCTTTTTTGCCTTACACGAGCACGTGAGCACGTGAGCTCGCGAGCACGAGCACCAGCAAGATCGATGTGAGCACGGACGCCGGACGGACCAGGCTCTAAAGGGGTATTCACACGAGGGAGAAATTCCGGGGATTTCTCCATGGCACGCGCATCCCGCGAAAAAAACGTCAGGCTTTGCGATGTGCAAAAGCCTCGCGGTTTCGTCTAGTAATGCGCGCGTGCCGGGGAGAAATCCCCGGGATTTCTCCCTCGTGTGAATACCCCTTTAAGGAGCTTCGCCCTTAAAAACAACGAGACCTTATGTAGCCACTTAAGCCAAAGTTCCACTTCTCATACATCATGTCATGCATCACGTCGTTACTCGTGGTGTTGGCGGTGGGCATGCGGAAAGAATTATCTGCGGATACGCGCCAATCATGTTCGACGCATGTTTGTTGCATTCAGGCTTCGAACATTTCTGCAGGCAGTTTTTCTATGACCAATGTGACTTTCATACGAGGAATTCCTAAGACATTGTCGGTACACTGTCTTTTCTATTACATAGGGCAGTGTGAGTCCGACCTTAGGAAGCAATTGAAAAAAAAAGCGATACCGCAATGTTAGCGATGAAAAACAAATTAAGGAGTACCTTAGTTTCCTAGTTCAAAACTGTGAACGGATTTACGAGCAGTTTAATATTGCCCCTTTCCTTAGCTAATACGGTTGTCTTATGGAAAACCGAGAAACAGGCTTTGCATTTCGTGTAATGACTTATTTTTCAAATTTTGAGGTTTTGAAGCTACTTGGCTTTTATATTCAGCAATGCGGGCTTTTGCACACAACTAACACTGAGGGGTAAACTTTTAAAGGGGCCATGAAAGGATTTTTCAACTTCTTTTTCCTTAGCTTTCCTTCTGAACTCAAAAGCGAAACTAGAACTCACGTGGTCGTGACGTGCTAGGGGTGATCAGTGCCGTCACAGAACTCACTGGCCACGAACGCGGATTCTAATATTCGCCGACGAGTTTATTATTGACGAGCTGACCTGTCTTGGATACGGCAAATATGCTGCTGTGAAAAAGTGGAAAGCTTTCGAAGGAAAGGAGGCACGAAATAGTCCGATATATTTTGGAAATTTCGTACCGAAAAACAGGTTTTTGACTTTCTACTCCCTTTCTTTTGGCCCACTAAACGATATGCTATTAGTAAGATTCCAACTTAAAATTATTTATCCCAGCCCAAGATTCATTTGCTGTCCTCTTTAAAGGCCGCTGTACAAACGGGACGTTCTGCAGGGAAGAACCTTCTCTCCCGAAGCTGGAGACGGGGAGGGAAAGGGCCAGCGTTGGGTGGAAAGGGCGTCTAGAGAATGGGATTAGCCTCGGGGCGAGCCATCCTCTCGAGAGGGAGTGGGGACGGAACAAAGCTGCCGTGGGTAGGGAGCCTTCATGTGCGCTTTGCTGGGGTTTCCGGCTACCAGGTGGAAGATAAGCTTGTAAAACGGCGACCTCGGATGCGAGGACGGGCACGTCAGAGAATTTGAAAATAGCTGCTTGATTAGCCGGAGGACCCAGTGCGGTCTACTGGCTCTAGAAGGTGACTCAGATGAAGAAACTCGTTTTGCTCCAAAACTCTAAAAGCATTCTGGAACGTGAACTCTTGACACAAATAAAAATAACACATGCATGAAAAACTACGAAGGCACCTAAGCTTTCTCCTATGATGTGAGAATGCGTGAGCATTACAGGCAGAGTTATGTTGGCGCAACTTGCAATAAAGAAAAAAAAAGTTATGTTGGCGCAACTAAGCGCAACGAATAGCGCGCTAGTTTCACGATCAAGAGGGCCTAGCTTCGAAACCGGGTAGGGGATGGTTTTTTTTTTCTCATGTTCTTTTTTTTATTTCGTTTATTTTTTTTTTGTTCGGTCACGTGACAATAAATATCACATGAACAGAATTTTGTTTGGCCACGTCACCGGAGATTTTTTTTTTCTTATTTCTCCTTTTCTTCTGTCTTTTTTTTCCCTTTTTTTTCGGTTTCGGCTTTTGCAAAACTCTTTGCACCTATTTCGCGTTACTTTGGCGTCAGCCAAATTATTTTATTTATGGCAGGGAATTCTGCCGTACGTATCTTATGCTACTATTACCAATCCTGGCTTGCAATACGCATAGAGAATTTCGTCCGGCAACCAGTTTGGGAATGACGAGGCCAAATTTGTGTTATAATTTTTTTGAGGTATAAGCATAATTTCGGCCTCGTTATCCGTCGGTCTCCATGATTGGCTCTTCAAGTATCTTTTGAGTAGGCAGACGACTGGCATTTTTAGGGTGCACGTGTGTCGACCAGAGTGAACATTGCTGAAGCGCCTCCAGTGTGATTTTGGTCGTAAATAACTGGAGGCCCCGGGCAAACCCACCCAATGTAGAAAAGTATCTACCTTTCTGGTTTCATAGGGAGCTATGAAAGGGACGAATCCCAGCCGAACCAAACTACCGGCTTGCAAACGCAATCGTGTTGACAATAGCTCCAAGGAGTTTGTATGACTCTCTCTGGCGGTGTGCAGAGGGTAAAGGCACGGGGGTAATATATGCTTTCGCCTAGTCACCTCGCAAACGGTTGCAGAGATCCATTTCGCTTTGTTTTATCACCGGGATTATAGCTTGATTTCTGTGTTCCTAGTTTCACAGACAGAACGAAATCGCTTTTCTTGTGTGGCGTCACGGCGGTGAGACAGAAATCAATCAGTGTACCGGAATTCGACGCTTGTGCTCGTTCTACAGCGCTTCTAAAAACCGTGCGATCACGGCTGTGCAACGTCAACAATGCATAAACTGCAGTTACTTGTACTCGTAGTGCATCGTGAGGGCACGACTATGACTGGGTAAACAGGAATAGGGAGAATGGGTGCGTGTGATTTGTTGAAGTTCGAATCAACAAATCAAGCTTCAACGAATGCGATAGCATTGCATTCACTCAACCAGCTATATGAGTTTTCAGACGGTATATACCTTCAAGTATGCGATTCGTGTTCTGCCAGTGGTACCTCAGCTAAATTAAAAAGCAAAATCCACGTTGAACAAAAAAAAAAAAAAAGTTTACGATGACTCGAGCCGCTCCCGCGCCGAATCATGTTTCACGTAAGCGTAATCTTGGGGTCGATGCACGACGAGGGGTCTTCAATCATAAAAATAGTTTGATTACGATTATTGGCAACGCTAAAAATTTGAAAGCCAAGCAGTGAAGACAACGGTGTTCTTATAAATATTATATACATTTTATTTTACACTGTTTGAATACCCTGCCGTCGTTATGTTCTTGAATTATTGGCTAGCTTGTGGCGGACAGGGAAGTCTTGCAGGACCATTATGATAGGACCTACACTAAACCTGCCGCGCTTCGAAAAATGTTAGTCCAATGCATACAAGCTTGTTCAAGGCGGACGGAGCGTTGCGGATCCGGCAAAGCGCATTCGGTCGCTGCCCGCGGCGTTTTTT
Source organism: Ixodes scapularis (assembly GCF_016920785.2). NCBI lineage: Eukaryota > Metazoa > Arthropoda > Arachnida > Ixodida > Ixodidae > Ixodes > Ixodes scapularis. The sequence continues at coordinate 15,814,383 of NW_024609835.1, forward strand.
TTTTTCTTTTTATTCTTTTTTTTTTTTTTTTCGAGCAGCGAAATAATTTTTGGTCATGCAGCAGGCCCCCTCTTCGGCGGGTTAGGCCGGATTAACGGAGGCGTCTCCTAATCCATTCTCCGTGTTGTCCCCTCGGGGGAGGGCGGTAAACAGGTGGGGGAGGGCGGTGAAGGAAGGAAAGTAGGACAGGAGAGGAGGAAACGCAGAAAAAGTGGAAAGCGCGAACTGTACGGCGGCCTTTAAGGTAATCACGCCTGGGTCAGGAAAAATGACAGATGTTTTCACCGTGAATCTGTTGTCCTTGTAATGCCCCACCTCCGCACCCTTTGCGCCCCCAACACCATTTCCCAAGCTGAAGATTGTTGTTAGGGGCGTGAATCGATGAGAAAAGTCTTGGCAGAGCCTATATTGAGTATAGTTTTCCTCACCTCGTGGTTGATGGGCAATCCCCATACACAGACACATCCACACCCCAAAGAAAAGCATGAAAGAATAAATTTTTACTTTCGTAAACCGCAAAACCGAGGATTCTTATTCCTTTCTAGAGTACACGAAACCGCAATAAAAAAGACAGATATTTTTCAGAAAGCACTCAAATAAAAAAAGATCACCCAACATAAGAACATGAGGCACAAATAAAAGAGGCACGCAAAATTAAAGAAAAACAAAAAATCGAACTCGTGTTTGCTAACTCCTTCTCACGCGCAGCTGTCAGATCCGGCTACGAACAGAGATTTCTGGTACAAGCAGAACGTGCGGTGATTTCTGTCGTACCTTGTAATTCTGGAGAATATCTACGCTTCCGACATTGCCCAACCCCAAAATGGACTGGCTGGCTTCGGATCCTTACAGGAGGAAGGACTGCGCCTGGCTTCTTGGAGACCGGAAATCTCGGGCCCCGAGAGGGCCGTGGCAGCTGGGCAGTCTCGCGAGATGCGGTCTAATTACCGAGACGTTGGGAGATCCGTCGTAGCTAAATTGCTGCTCTTAGGAACGATATATTACCTTGGTTGGCACTCCTGCATGGAGCATCTGATATATATATAGAGATTGGTCGCTGAAACAAGCCAAAGAAACAAGCATAACATTTTACGTTTGTGTTTAGGCAGCCTAAGGTTGGTCTACCTTTAAGCTGCGGCGACACTGGTTTACGCTCTAGATAAAAAATTTAGCCAGTGCAGTACGACTGCTAGCCTGGGGTCTTTAACGTGCACCACGCAGTAGCGATACGCGACCCCACGCCGGTACGATGCTCATCTAGAACGAAACGGACAGAGTTGGGGATAGGAACCAGCACTCCTGGATTCAGCAGCGCGGCCTCTCGCCCCATGTGCTCTGGGCTGCGGTGCGTAATACATACGCCCCCCCCCCCCCCCCCCCCCTTCCCCTTCCCCGCTTCCCAACCTCCGGCAGGGGCCACGAAAGCGGCATGGCCATCACAAGCTATAGCGGTGAAATATCTCGCAGTCATTGTTTCTGTCGGGTGTGTGCAAAGACGACCTATGTAAGGTTCTAAGTGCAAAACATGGACGTGCGTACAGACTCCATATTGTTTAGCAATAACGCGCGAACGCCAATTGACCGGTAGATCAGCGCCTTATCGCGGCGTGAAACAGCATGTCAGCGAGACTACGCGCTTGTGGCCGTAGGCACACGCATAGCCTCACTGACTTGCTATTTCAAGTAAACATGAGTAAACATGAGCTATTTCAAGTAAACATGAGTAAACGCCACTTGCGTGGCGTTTACTCATGTTTCTGCGTTTCTACTCATGTTTTAGATGTGCCGTGACTCTAAAGTTGAAGGGGCCAGTCCTACAAGCTTTTAGCGCTTTGTAAATCCCTGCATATTATATTCATATACTTGGAGCCCTTGCATTAAATTATTATTATTATTAATACGAGTAGTAGTAGTAGTAGGAGTAGCATATATTATTATTAGTAATATTATTTAAAAGCAGCTGCCCAAGGGATAATACCTAGAAGGGTGAATGTTTAGTTCAGAAATATTATACTAGTGACCTGGGCAAGGAACCGTGTCGAATGCTTTTCAGAAATCAATGAAAATTACGTTAGCGGGTATAGACGAGTGAAAGTTGTTACAAAAATCAGTAGCTAATTAAAATAGCTGGTGTAACACGAATTTCTATTCATATAATCATGTTATTTGTTACATATTAAGTGATTTTGTAAGAAGCAGTTTATAATGATGGAGTGTGTCACGTATTCCCTAATTTTGCAAGGCACAGTAGTTGGTGATATGGGTCGACTATCTTAGAAGTAATCTGTGTTTCCCGTCTTAAAAATAACTAATCTTCTCCAGAGTGTCCCGTCGGTGGCTAGGGCTTTTTTAAGTCGATTGGCTCTTGATTTAAGGGATAGAACAAATGTCAAGGTATGTATTTTGTTAGCGTGAGACGTTTAAGACCCTTATTGTCATCGCCAGGGGTTGAGCTTCAAGATACCTTTTCTATCGCAGCCAAAATGCCGTAAGATTAAAGGAGATGGGTTTACAGCAAACGTCAATTGAATCTACTGATTTATTGAGTGGTAGCAGTAATGTCTCTAATGTAAATGCAAAGGCTAATTAATTGGTAAAGGAGTTAGCGTTCCTAGTATTGCATGCATATCGTTGAGCTCGTTGCGCAGTCTAGGCTGGGCGTCATTATGCAGTTTTACGAACTTCACGAGGATTGGTCACTCATTTAAGTAGGTCTTGCTAACACATTTAGCCTTTGCTTTTTTCACGCTACTTTTGAATTTTCTGTGACGATAATAATACTTTGTGAAGTAAGACATTAGATTAAGTCGCTTAGCCTTCACAAAGAGGCGTTTACTTAATATTTAAATTTCTAATAGTAGTAGTGAACCAGGGTTCATCCGCATTGGCCTTTAACTGTTGGTGTTCACACGTGTGTGCGTGTGTTGTGTTGTGTGTCCGTGTGTGCGCGCCTGTGCGCGCCTGTGCATGTGTTTGGATTTCGTATGCACTTTCAAGAGCGAGTTCAATTAGAGCGTAACTGGATTAAGTGAAGAGTGACGTGCCGGAGAAAAGAATAGAGCTAACCGAGGGAGTTTGCTTCTCCTCTGCGGCAAGTTATAAATAATTCACGCGAGAGCCGCACCTGCCCTGAGCAAGAAAGTTTCTCACTTGTTCATACTACCCTAAAGTTTTAAACTGAAGAAAAGAAACCTCAAACACCATTCCAGTCAAAGAGCACGTGAAACCAAATGGGCAGGGCAGCATCGCTGGCGCTCGGACACTGAGTAATCCGCTCCTCTTCGCTCTGCACGCTCTACCTTGTGTACGGGCCTTGCGACAGATGTATCGACTACTGAACATGAACCGCCTGCCTCTGTTTCCTACGCTCTCTTTGGCTTTGTTGACCAATGCATGGATTTCTACGCGAACAAGATGTCTCCCCGGTTCTTGAGTGACGTAGTTTCCTCTTGCGCATCGGGCGGCTGCATAGCGACATCGACAACAGCAACGAACTTTTTTTGGACTAACGCGCCATTCGCTCTCCACGGAATTTGAGCAAGGCGGCACTGGTGGATGGCTAGGTTGGACATTTACATGTACGTTTTAAAAAGTCACGGAAGTGACGTAATGGCGTCTGATTGATGCGCCCTCGTTGTCTTTTGAGGTTGTTCTTCTAACCTGAACCGATACAAAAAAGAGCGGTGTTAAAATTTAAATTCTTTTTTTTTTCTGAAGCTGCAGGCATTTGACAAACCATGAACAAGTTCATCGCTTTTGTGGTGCTGCGCCGACCTCCTAATTGTATACTAAATTTTGTAGATCTGATCAGTGTTATTCTTTATTCATACTTTTTTCCGGAAAATCCCGCAGCTCCTTTTGGGTATTATTGCGGGGGGCACAGTTCTTTATAAAACAATACGGAATTCTTGCGGCACACCACTTCCGCTGATAATAACGTCCAGTCCTATGTGGTACGCGCAAAAGTCTGGTGTTTAAATATATTTTTCCTGCTGGGATACGGTTGAACTTTGCAAGAGTGGACTATTCGCGGTACTATTTGATTTGGTGGTTGTAAGCATGATGAAGCAGAAATTCCTGTCTGATTAAGATCAATTGAATAAAAAATACCTAAAGCCGGAGACGTCTGACGTGCTCCCTCTAAGGAAACCCAGTCCAACTCTAGCTTCATTTCTGTTGTGCTTAAGAAGCGATCGTACGTCCCCATGATAAACCGAGCAGCGACAGATTGAATGCATTCAAATGAACTGAAATAAACACGGTAAACCAGATCCCACACAGGGCATCTATATTTTAGGATCGGCCTTACGATGCTTGATATGCGGCTTCTTGAGCCTTGTTTCTGACATGTTTGCAGTTACATTTTCAAAAAAAAAAGAAAAAAAAAACACACACTAAGAGACCTGACCGCCTTCCCAATTACACTGTTTACTTCAGCTGACCTCAAGGCGTCTTCAGGAAAGGCCACCCCTAGGTCTTTTTTTGTTGATTTTAGTATGATGTGTTCGCTATAAAGGCAGTACTAAAGATGTGATTTCTTTAATTTTTTGCTAAAGGTTGCGTGAACGCACTTGCTAACATTCAGGGGCATTATATTAGTCGTACGCTATGTCTTTGTGCATCTGAGATCACTCACAAGCGGTGCGGGATTCGCCTCAGCAGATGCTTTACTGTATAATACCCAATCGTCCGCGAACAGGCATATTCTAGGTTGAACTCCAGTAGAAATATTATGAATAATAAAAAAGTGGCCACAGAACAGACCACCTTAACGCTCCAGATGTAACAAAGAGCAAGCCCTAGCATGTTCTATTTACCTCAACATGATGTTTTCTTGAATCCACATAGTCCCTAATCCAGGTAATCACCGCAATGTAAATTTTCCAGCTTCAAGTTTTTGAGGTTGTAGGAAGTCGAATAAAATGTTGAACGCTTTTTGAAAATCTAAACTTATACAGTCAATTTGACTTTCGTTTTTAAGTTCTTCGAAGGTATCAAAATACAATTCAATGAACTGCACTGTACATGAGAAGGTAAACAATCTGAACGATCATCATCCTGATGATCGTTCAGAAACACAGTTAAACTAGGGCGCTTCATTAAAGCTGAGTACTAGAAGTGTTAAAGTATTTTGCAGGAAAATGTGGTAAGTAAAATCGGCCTGTGCTTCGACACACAAGGTTTCAATCCACTTTTGAAAACCGGCACCAAGTTAGCGACCCTTCAATTACCGGGAAGTTTTCCCCCCTAAAACGGTTTAGTGCATATAACGTGGAGGTACTTTGCCACTTCGCCAGAACAACGTTGCAACACTCGAAGCAAAACGTTACCAGGACCAGAGGCTTTTGATTTATCCAAATTGTCAAAAAGCTTGGCAATACCACAAACAGAGAGGTCAACCTGCTTCATTGTAGTATGCTGATTGCTAACAATCTGTAGAGAAACAGAGTCGTCAGGAAGGAATACTGACCTGAAAAAATTATTAAATGCAGTAGCTTTATCGGAAATATTTGTCACTAATGTTCCTTCATGCGGCAAATTGGGAAGCCCTATTTTATATTTAGCGCACCGTTTTATGTGGTGCCAAAACTTATTTTTGTTTTTATTTTAAAAGTCCGCCGATATACAGTAAAGACGCCCTCTTTCGACAATCATTCAATTTTAATTTATACGACGTCGTTAAATCTTTTAACCTACGAAACTTATCTGCAGATTTATTTCTTCAATGCTTCGTATATGCATCCCATCGCTTACGTATCATGCGAATAAGATCGTCAGTTATCCATGACTTCTCCCGCCTTTTCAGTTTGCTGCTTAATATACTCGGTATTTGAGAGTCAGTGAGACCAAGAATCCTCTGCTTAATCACTAATCATAACTAATTAACACTTAAGTTTCGGTAAACACACAAAAGACAAGAACGTTTTTGTAGTATAATCAAAAATTTCCGTAAAATCTTCCTTCGTGAAAAAGAAAGCGGGTTTAGAAGAGGATTTTAGATCGACAAGCAGATACAGCGCAGATAGCAACGACCGCGTGGTGATCATTGATACCAGGGATAACACCTACGTTAGAGACAATATAAGAAGTGTTAAGAAATAAACCAAAAGGCTGCTATCTGCAGGAGTTGGGTATGAGACGCGTTGGAGAAAGCCAGGCGTATTTGTCATGGCTTTCATTTTGCAGTGTACACTGCTATCAGGGCTCCAAGTAGATGTACCTTTGATCCATGTCACTTCTCGTAAATTTAAAATCAGTTTGTAGAAATTTGCGATCCATTATGCGCAACTCGTGCACAACATCTGTGTGCAAAGTAGCATGACGACAAAGGGCACCGACAACGAAACTTGAACCGCTAGAACCATCCGACTGCGTGGCTCGGCGCCAAACAAATTCGGACAAATTATTTTCAACACAAAGCTCAGCACTCATCAATATATAATTCGAAAGAACAAAAACGCCCCCACCGTGAGTTTTTGTATCATTGCAATAAACATAAGAATAATTAGTAAAAGCTTCACTATCATTTACTGATCCGTCGATCAAAGGTTTAGTGCCAATAATATCGTCAACACGTAAAAAGATTGATTAAAGCAGTCAATTATTCCGCTTTATTTCTTAGGTTTCCTGTAATTTACAAGTACAACAAAATCACTGCCTTTGTTTTGGGTGAAGGTTAAGTACGTTTCAACGTAAGTACTTCCCGTAGTTACGAATCCCAAATAAATGGTTTGCCATCTAAACAGAGTTTCTCGTGAGAAAGCTTTACCAAGAGCTCGCCGTTCTTTTTTTTTTTTTTTGCATTCACCCACAGGGGTGAATACCATTATTCATGACTTCGCAAGAGTAGGCATTACTGAGGGAGTGTGTCGGTGTCTTTGAGCTTATAGAAGCGTTTCTAAATAAGTTTTTTTTATTTATCGCAGTTGAAATGCCGCAGAATTGCTAACCACTTTGAATGAATATTCCTTTTGCCGAAGCGATACATTTTTCTCGACACTAGAAACGTTTACAACCATCTTGGTTTCAAGCAATCTCTGAATGCCACGCTCTCGTAGTTCTGCCAGAATTTTCTTGCTACTTCCCTTTACCCCATAATAATATCATGTTATTACGTCTACTGCGATTCTAAATGTCGTTAATCGTAACACGAATTGCTGCATCATCACCCTACATCGTTGGGACTAGACTTCCTTTTCACATTGACCGACCTGCGACTTACATCCAGCAAGACGTTTGGGTTAATTCTTAACGGAGTTTAATTGCCTGTCAGTTTGAACTTTGTAGTTGGCTAAAGTTTGGGTGGTACGCCACAATCTTTTCGAGTTATTATTTCGGATCTTCGAGAAGTGTCGGCACTCCTAGCGCTATTCGGCCCAGGGTTCAGCTCAATATCTCCGCCTAGAAGCAATACCAGCATACAGAATCCATCAAAACGCTCGGCGATACAAGAAAGCAGCATTATTTGGCAAGGCCACACCACCAGGCACAGATAATTAAGTTAATATCTGGGAATAAAAAGGGTTTCGTCCAACCTGCAGAGCGAAGAGGAGCGGATAACTCGGTTCCCGCATGCCAGGATGGCTATGTTGGATATTTGAGCGATTCAGGTGCGGTCTGAATGCAAGCTGCACATCCAACCTGAATTCAGACCCCACCTTTATCCCTTTGCATATGCGTACCTTCCAACAAAGCTCGAGCTTTCTACCGTGCGCGGATTGTTTATGCACTATAAAAGGCTCCAAAACGCTTTGACGTGTAAAATGGTTAGAAGACGGCCCTTCAATGTTTAGCTGCCCACCAAAACCATCTCGAACGTGACTGCGCAGGAAATGGACCGGCATAGCGGGTTCGAAGGCGCTTCGTCCTCGTAGTCATAAAAACCGACCGTGCTGGTCAGCCTATGATTCTCTCGAAAAAAAAGTCCCCCCTTTTGCAGCGGGATTCGGAGCCAAGAGAATCGTGATCAGCATAATGAGGAATTCAGCCGGGACCCCGCTACTAATTGAAAGGGTCCGGAAGCAACTGCTGCGCTTTACGACCATCCGCTTCGCGCGACGAGCGGTGAGTGCCGTATGCCTCGGCTAATGGCAATAAGGTCGCTGAAGAAAAAAAGAAAAAAAAGAGAGCCTTCCTTTGACTTTTTTAATGGTGCCCCTTTTGCATTTTTCCGACAAGATCATTTACGTCCTTCAATGATCACTGAGCAGAGATTTTCGCGTTTCTTTTACTGCCGGTTGGGAGGAGAGATGAAAAGAGCGTCGTTTATTTAACGTGCTTTATTCAATCGACCCACGGAGGTGGCCATCTACTCATTGGAAACATGAAACACCAGGGTGAGCGACTGCGAACGAATAAAATATATTCGTAGGGTCATGCTCGCGCAAGCTCAACGCACACAATGGCTTTGTCTGAACTTCAAAAAAATGCTGTAGAAACCTTCTTTAGACATACAAAGATACTTGGTGAGTTTTCTGTTTCAAAGAAATACAAAGAATATCAGTAATCCGGCCCGATATAAGTAAAATAGTTTAGCTATCCTACAAGTCATAGGGGAAACTGTACAAGTTATAGAGGGAACTTACACTAGTGAAAGGTAGCGGGAGTTATACTGTGTCATCTTACTAGTATAACGGTGTTATGCTAGCAAGAAGGAAGCAATACGGGACCTTGGCGCGTGGTGCTCTTAAAATAAAATAGTAGAGCAAATTTTGAATTTGCCATGACTTTTATAACCAGTGTTTTTTTACCACACGGACAGGCTATCGCTGGTTTTAATTTTATCGAACCTAAGTCCTGGAAACGTAACTAGGCTTGACAAGGTTCCTTGTTTATGCCCTAATAACGCGGTGCAAAGCTTTACGCGGGAGTAACAGACTGGGATAAATTTGCCGAAGCAATTGTTACATTTTTTTCGGAATAAGTAATACTATATGGCCACATTTGTTTTTACATATTACTACGTTTTGTAGTGCTCGAATTTTTTTTTCGGTATTCATGTGTTTCCGAGGAGGAGAGGGGTGATCGTTGGCCAAGCGTGCTAACGCAATTACTTTGTTTGTATGTCATTTCTGGGCAAATATTCCACCTTTGTGATACTCCTGCGGGTGCCAGGGAAACCAAATAATAAATACATAAATAGTTAAATTATTTAATTATTATTATTTTAGCCTATTGAGTGTTAATGACTGCTTCTTTCCAAATCAGTACAATCAATTCGAGCATAAGAATATTCAAGCTATAATCCTCATCACATCATTAACGGAGTTGACCTTCGACTTCATTCCACTGTTTTGACTTATCGCTCGTTCTTTTCATTTTGCTTCCCAATCATTCATAGGCAGCCACAAAATGGAACCCATTCTTGTATAAGACAGGTTCTTTTTGTCTTCACATGCGTCATATGCATAGCCATCACCGTCAATGTTACATTTATTGAGCCCAACCTGTCTTAAATCAGGGGTACAAAAATGTTAATCTACCGAAACTTCTCTCTTTCTCTCCCTCTCTCTCTGTCTTTCTTTCTGTATGCTTGTCCATCTTCAATACTTTGATTTGACAGCAGAATCCCCAGGTTATTAACCGGTGCTTGATCATTTCCTGTAATACCGTGTGCAAGAAACATTCACATCGAATGACGGAGTGGCTCTGGCGCAATACCAACGTTACACTTTACTATTTTTTTTTTGTATCAGCAAGCAGTGTGCGCCGGAGTAATTGTCTGCGAACGATGGATCGTTCGCAGATTCAGCTATATGTTGCCCTTGCTTTTAACGGTTATTGACTTGACGAGAGTGGGTGTGCTAAAACCGGAGGAGTGATACTACGAACCCCAAAACTTTGCTGATGCGCTTGCAAGGGGTTACCTACCGGACAACAATAAGAACAACGCCTCCATCCTCCGTATGAACACACGCATTCGCTCCATTATATCGAAGAAATGACTAAACAGCAGCATACACAAAAATGAGAACTTTGCCTATTCACCATTTTTGGCTCTCAACAGCATGTGGTATGATTTTCCTCAGCACATAAAAGTCGTTTATTCTTTCTTTATAACTTAAGCCTCAGTGGGAACAATAACGTTCAATAAAGACGTGCTGTAGCAGCAACGACCTAATCGATGCTAGTTAGATATTGAAAAGTGTTGTTGTTTTCCCCTGAACAACATTACAGCCAAACGCAGGGACCTGCACCAGGATGTAGCACTCCCCAATTCTCATGCAGTGTGTTCTCATCTCACACGCAGGCTAAGTGGAAAGCATATCGCGGAAATCCACTTAAGGCATCCAGTGAACCAGAATGTTGATAAGACGATTCGGCTAAATCTGCCTAGGAACAAATGAGTGTGTCGGTCACGTGATCATTGGGACACGATACCGCTAGCCCCTTTTATTAGTTAAGTTAATTAAAGAAAGGCCAGTGATGGCGAACAAAGTTTTCACGGAATATTTGAGATAGATAATTTCTAATGTTTCGAAGCGTTGAAAGGTTCCCATTAATTCTGGTCGTTCCTGACACTGCACTGGATATATTTCTGCAGTTTACATTAAAAATCGTTCGGTTTATCTCTCCCTGTTTACCTTCCCTTCTTCTAGCCCTTCCCCCCCCCCCCCCACACACGCACACATACAAACACGCGCGCGCACACACACGCTCGCGCACGGACCTAACTTGCCATCTATTTTAGTATTTCCGCTGCCACGTTTTGAGCGAGCAAGTTGGAAATAGTCTGGCATGACATCAGGGTCGCCGCGGTGCGTTCCGGATCGCGATAATTGCCCTCGCACCCACCTGGACTTGGAAGCATGTGTGGAATGCTTCCGAACACGCGCCAAGCGTGAAGTCAGTGTCATCGGTCTCGGTAGTTAACCGAGTGTAGCCAAGATTACCGGCATCGCTGACGCGACGCTCCTTGGCATTCAAATTAATGTCCCGGAACAGAGCAGCTGGCATTGCTTCACACAACTGCGCTCTCAGAAGTGCCCGAGTATACATTGCGCTGGAAAGCACTCGGAAAACCGACTGTTGCCTTTTCTTTACGTCAATGCAACTAATGACAAAACTACAAGTTATCACCAACTTAGCAATGCGGTTTCTACGCCAAAAAGTCGCCGACATCTTGGGACACATTGCAGCTACTTTATTAGCAGTGAAACTAAATTTGCTTTATTCCGATGGCCCTTCTGATACATCGAACTGATTAAAACAAATGCCTAATAGTGTGTGTTTACAGTGCGGTGCTGTATGTCTGTATACATACAAGGACATCATGGACAGTCTAGTCGCGCGAATCTCTGGCTGGATATTAGAGCAAGTTATCTACAAACGATCATTGTTTCCTTCAGAGCATTGCCGTTAAAAAAATGATGACTAGCGCAAGGCAAGCAAAGAAACAGCGAACATCATTCACTGTTCACCTTCTCCATCAGACGATGTCGCTATCGCCACATAAAATTCCCGAGAGATTTGCAGGCCGGAAAGAAAGACGATCTCCGAAATTCAGCTCTTTCCTTTATTCCATATACACGGTGTAAGGTGAACGCTTTGTAGACCTCAAAGGACATATGAAGATTAGACCGGTCTCACCAGCCAGTTAGGCTACGCCACCGCTGTCGCGATACATCAGGGAACTGTAGTAGAGTGCTCCAGAGGGTTGTAGTGGAAAGAGCGGCTGCCGCCGAGTGAAGATTTTGCGCGTAGACGACACCGTGGCGCTGCTGTTCTGAGCCCTAGGAACGTGCCCCCGCCAGCCTCTTCGTCGGCGCTGCTCGGCGTGTAGTACTGTAGTTCGACTGGAGCTTTTCGCGACGCAGAACAATTGCTAATGTGAAAAAAACTGTAGGTTTTCCTTTGGACTAATGCCTCTAGAGTATGTGCTTTCCTCTACTTTCATTATTCCGCGTGTTTTTGATGGCAATCATGTGATCAATATCGACTCCCCCCCCCCCCCTTCCTAGTACAGACAGGTCGCTCAGCAAAGCTATCACTTGGGCTGCACTCTCAATAGCTGCGAAAGAAACCCCGCAATACTGATATAATGAGGACAATTCGACTAATAAATTTAAATAAATCTCTGGCTTTTTTTTAATTGTGAGAGGAACAATAAAGTGGTGTATAGCTTTTTTTCTCATCGTGTTGCTGATGCGAGAACCAGCGTTGTGTAAGGTGCAAGGCCAAGCGCGTTTGGGAACGGCCAAGATGACACTGCAACTGGCAAACATATCGCAAATTGTCTTTTGTGGAAGGCAGTCTATGAAGAAAGAATACCTCGATTGGGAGTACATGAAGCATTAAAATACAATATGAACACAAACTTCAACAACCCCTAATATGAAAAAAATGTATTGTCAACTCACTGCTTTATGACTTCTTAAAAGTGGTAATACACTTCATCGACATACACAGCAAGCACTTGACAGATATCTAGTAACATACTACGCAAAAAGACTACAAAATATCTCATAATATATCGCGTCATAGAATCTTAACCTCTTCGCCATTGACGATGTGCACATAGTCCCGAAGGATAAGGCGCGGTTCAAAATGCCTCTCGCACCTCTGATGTCTCGGCGAGGCGAATTTATCTTCTCGATTAATTTTCTTTTTCTCGCTTTAGTCTGCGCGACTCCTCCTTTGGCGCACGATACAGCGACAGCTTACGATCGGTGGTGATCCGGCTGCCCTTGTTAAACGGGTAGCCCGACTTGCATCCCTTAGCGAAGCAGTGTGCGTGTCCGTCTTTTCCCTTGCATTTATGACCGAGACGGCAATGCAACGGTGAAGACTACCCACGGCTACTCCACAAAGAGAAGTGCTACGGTGTTACGGTGGGGAGAAGCGTACCGCCTCAGCTTCGTCTTCTTCTTCGCTCATCGCACGTCTGCCATCTGCCACAAATTCTCCAAGGACTCGGAACTCCAGCGCCACTCGCACCCCACCGTGCATGACGTTTTGCACCTTCTTTTGTCGATTTATAACTTTCTTTCTATGTATCCTACATTCATAAAGTTAATGTGAAATTAAAGAACCGTTTTTTAACGATACTTGAATGTCTGAATATTACGAGTGTTGTTTGTTGTTTCTTCATTATTTAGCTTTGAACAAACAACACTTTCTAAAATAGAAAAAAAAATTATTTCTAGAGTTATCACGTACTATCGCCTACGATAATTTACGTGAACGGTCGGTTGAATATGATTAATGAAAAAGATAAGCAGCAAATTGTACAGATGCTGTATATCTTTAAAAAATGAAGTTTAAAATTGTACGATTTCATTGTGTTATGAAAATGGAATCAAGTCAACTAAGCAAACTTACGAGACATTAAAGTACAGAGCATTCTTCAATATTACATTTTCCAGAATTTCTATATCGATATATTACGTGTGAAGAATGTTAATAGACCTCAAACTTCTCCTTTTCAGTTAAGGCAAGTTGCAGTTTCTTAATGTAAAAAAACAGACTGCGACACGCGTCCAAGAATTGCTTCATGCGAATTTGACGTCATGTGCCGCTTAGAACGCCACGTGAAAGTCTTAAAAAGCGCCAGATATCTGGGTGTCAGATGCCTGGATGCCCGCAGTGACCGAGCCAGGGATATCAGGACAACAAGTCCGAGGCTGCGGGTGTACCCGAGCAATGAACACCCTAGTGAAAAACCGATTTGTTTGAGAAATTTCTTGTGTAAAATAAGCACATGTGAATCATGCAAGATATATAAGAACATATCACAACCATATACGAACTATGAAAGATATATAAGAACACATAAGAACAATATAAGAAACTAATAAATACTTCTCACAAGTTTCTTCTATGATTCTTATATGTTCTTATATATCTTATATAGTTCTGATAGGGTTTTTATATGGTTTTATATGTTCTTATGTATCTTTTATGATTCATACGGGTTTATTGGACACTAACATTTCTCATATAAATAAGATTTTTCGATAGGGGACAGCTGCTTTTGCGCGCGTTCTGCTGTGCGTCAGTACACATGCTTGACGTGATCTAAATGAATTGGTCGCCAAGAAAGGAATTCCGCCACTTGGGATGCCGCAACGTATGCAAAAACAATTAAATGTCATTGTCAATTGGGAAAATCATTTTCGTAGTCGAGCTAGGCTTGTTGGAATGGTTCGACATTTTTGTTTTACAACAACCTCGGTGGTTTTTAAGTGGCAAGGATATTAAAACAAAACACAAAACATTAAAACGTCTCAGTGGCTCTAAGCCAATGCGCTAGCCTATGAATCCTTATCTGTCGGATTTTGATACCGAACGAGGTGCCCGCGACCTGACGGAGGCCAAGCTGAGATTTCGGTTCCACGTGAAAAGCTCTACAAATAATCAAAATAAACCCGCTATTAATTTTTTTTATTATTTTTGGACTGGGGCGTGCTATTTTATTTTTGTTTTTCTGGCTTGTAAAGCCTTGAGATCGGAATATTTCATTTGCTTTAGCTTAGCTCAGTGCGCAGTCAACGAGATGGGCCGATAAAGCCCGTGAACCGGCACCAAGCGCGCGAGGTCATGCAGTTGGTTCTCTTTCGTTGTCATGTAAGAAATAAAAAAAAAATGAAAACGAGAAAGAGTATTGGAAGCGAGAAAATTGCGAACAGCTCCTATTTGCCTGGCGAAGGCAAGACAATGTTTTCCCCCATATCGGAAGTTCCACAATTCGCGATGGCGACGATTATACGGAAATAATCTATAGTACTCGGAAAGCCAAGGACGGGAGCACGTGGTCTTTGAAAGAGCTTAAAGGAGCCGTTCAACAATTCCAGGGCTTTGCTTAAATAATTGTGGAAGTTGGGGCCTGACACTTCTGAAGTGAACATCAAAAAACAGATTTTGCCTGGATACCTTAGTTTTATTTAAAAAAAAAATGAAAAAGATCCATGTTTTTGTCACCTCTCAATTCGTAGATCGTCGTCCGGGTCACGTGCGCAGTGACGTGAGCAGCGCGAAGAACTCACCCGCTCGCGACAGCATGATCACGTGCTGGTGGGCGCAGCGCGAACAATATGGTGAAAGGAGGAAAGTCTCATCCGGGTCCGACCATGCCTGCCCGGCCCTGTCCCCCTCCCCCTCCGGCTTCTGGCGGCTGTTCGCGGCAGCAGATAGAGCTGACGGTTTTGTGGACCTAGGCCAGATGGCGCCACTAAAACACCGTATAATAAAAGTTTTGTCGATGATACCAGGATTTGTTACACATTTATATTTATGTTGGAACGACAAAATTTACAGAAATGTTACCTTTTATAGAACAGCTGTTCGCACAACTTGCTATCTTTCTACAAGACCCCCCATTGACGTCATGCCACGTGTTTCTCATGGCCGCCGCTCGCGGCTGCAGTTCGGGGAATATTCTAATTTTTGCCTCGCTATTACGCGGCGGAATCGCAACATTTTGATGTAGGGAAGTGTGTTTTCTGTCATTTGTGACAAGAGGAACAATGTCAAAAGTCGAAGATGCCAATCCTTTCAACGTTAAACTCATTGCGCAGCTCCTTTAAAGGCCGGTTCACACGCGTTCCTTGTTTGCGTTCGCATGCCGCCGAAACGACCGCAACGACAAAGTCACCGCGACAAGTGTTCGCCACACACGGCATGGCAAGCGATGCAAGGAGAAGCTTCGCGGAGCGATTCATGAGTCACGGTTGTTGCAGTGATTTGGTCGTTACGGCTGTTTTGGTTCCATGTGAACGCAACCGTTGCACATGTGTGAACGAGCCTTAGATTCACAGAGTACACGACGGCTCTGACCAGATCAACGAGCTTGTTCGTCCTCGTGACTTTCGTGGACTCTGCGAGTCCTGCACATGCTTATACAAGTCCCTGCATCTTCAGAATTTGACGCCACTTGCACTGGTTTGCACCCAATGGGGGTTATAAACATTGCGATGCGTTGTCCGCTTGCGATACTGGTGAGAATAGAATATCCCCCCCCCCCCCCCGAATGTCTTCAGAGTTCGCAAAGCATCATTTTGTTATGCAAATTTAAAAAAAAAAAAGAGCAAATTTGGACAATGTACTTTGCAGTCGGGAGTCCTACTTTCCACGGAAAGGACGAAACAAAATAATTTAAGTACAGTACCAGTGCATGCACAGAGAATGTACTTCAAGTAAAGTACAAGCTTTCTATACCTACTTAAAGGAGTACTTTGAGTACAATGTTTTAAACTATTTCTCGCCACTTGTGTTTCTTAGGCGCCTTTCAAGAAAAGGTAGTAGTACCTGTAAACAAACAAACACTAATATTTCTCGTGTATTCGCATGTGTTTTGTGTGAGTTACTTTTTGTTTTCAGCGCCTTAGTTTCTGCAGCCGTACTCTAAAATGGGTCGTGTGTGTTCAATGCATCGAAAGGCTGAAAGACGCCAAGAAGAGATAGGGAAAAGGCGGGGACTTGAGTTTCGGAATACGTGCCCAACTGCTGCAGCGGCTCCCAGGCCACGTAACCCCCCAAGGTCACGTGACCCCCCAAGGTCACGTGACCCCCCGAGGTCACGTGAACCCCCGAGGTCACGTGACCCACCCCCCCTTTCCGAGGTCAACTGACACCCCCAATACCCTTCCCTCCTCCTCCTCAAGAGTTGCGCTCTAATTCGGCGTTACAGGGAGTTGTAAACGGCTTTCATTTTTTTTTGGTTCTGCTGATGAAATTTTTAGAGCGCAGCTCTTAGACGCCCGTTTCCGGCTTGAGCGGCGTCGCCGTCGCCGTCGGCGTTGCCGTCGCCATCGGCGTAACCGCGCGGTGCATTATGGGTAAATTTCCCCGCTAAATCTAGCTGAAAAATTTCCCCGCCAAATCTAGCGCAAAAATTTTCCGCTAAATTTAGCAGAAAAATTTTGCCGCTAAATCTAGCGGAAAAATTTCCCCGCTAAATTTAGCGGAAAATTTTCCCGCTAGATCTAGCGGAAATATTTCCCCGCTAAAACTAGCGGAAAAAAGTTCCCCGCTAAGTCTAGCGGAAAAATTTACCCGCTAAATGTAGCGGAAAAAATTTCCCCGCTAAATCTAGCGGAAAAATTTCCCTGCTCAATCTAGCGGGGAAATTTTGGTCACGTGACCGGGGGGGGGGGGGTCACGTGACCTGGGGAGTCACGTGACCGCACCCCCTAGGTCACGTGACACCTCGAGGTCACGTGCCCCCTCCCGAGATCATGTGACCCCCTCCCGAGGTCACGTGCCCTCGGGGGGGGGGGGGGGGGCACGTGACCCTTTCCCCTATGTCATGTGAACCCCCCCCCCCCCGAGAACACGTGACCCTCAGTCAAAGCCACCTAGAGGAGGAAAGCCTGGGGGCTCCCGCGATCACGTGGGTCTACGTCACCGCTACTCGGCCTACGGTTCGGCCGCGGTGTAGTTCCGTTCCGGCTCGTCAGATGGAGCCGGCTTGCCTCGGCGTCTTTCCAGAACGTTCCGCGGCTTCTTTCGGCGTGTTCGGAGACGCTTGGTTTTGTCTCGGCTGTTTTCTTTGTTTGTCTTGTTTTAAACGTCGCACAACTTGTGAGTGCTCTGCGTTTTGTGCGCGATGATCAAGTGCTCTTTCCGTCATGCCTGACAAATGCTGTGTGCCTCGGTGTAACGGTAATTACAAAACGGGGCCCAAAGTGCACGTGTTCGGACTCCCCAAAGATGAAGCGCTGCGGAGTGCCTGGATAAACGCCATCCCCCGAGAAAACCTGATCGTTTCCCAGAGAACGAAGGTGAGGAATTCCCATTTCCAATTGTTTATCTCGCATTCGTAGTGGCATAGCGCCATTTGGGCGGGCTAGCAATAGAAGGGTTGTGGGAATAGGCGATAACGGCGACGTGTAGCGCGTTTAGTGGTAAGTCGCTATTATTTATACGAAGGGTATATATCTTTATAGGTGTGCGAGCGTCACTTCTCCGACGACGACGTTCTTCGGGAGGTGTCTCACGTCGACGAAGTTACCGGGAGGACGGTGACTGCGCCGCTGTCTAGCGTGCGCCTTCGCCCAGGCGCAGTTCCATCGAAGTTCCCTGGCTGTCCAGATTATTTGTCGAAGCACCATGCGAGAAGAGAAGACCCGGACAGCAAGCGATTGCGTCAAGAGGCTTCTGCAATGGAAAGAGCGCTTGCAGAGTCGATCGATTCATTTCGCAATGAGGAAGAAGCGGACCGAATACTCAGCATAAAGGACTTGTCCGACCACTTGAAAAACGTAAAATCGGCATTCTGGCATGTTATTGGGGGCAATGGACACCTCACTCTGGTGCACATTGTTGAGACTGAGGCCCCTTGGATAAAATACTCGATCGTCGTGAAGCCTGACCTTACACTAACTCTACATTTTGCGAAGACTCAGGTCACAAGGTTGGGCTCCAACTTGCTCATACCAAGAATCGCAAACAGCAAGAGGGGAGTTGTAGAACTACTCGAAAGTGTCGAAAATTGGGACAACGATCTTGAGTCAAGCTCTGAAAGCTCGCACAACGATATCTGTGCCACGATTCGTTTTCTGCTTGACAAGCTGCCCGCAACGCAAAGCGAAGATCAAGCAGCGGTCATCCAACTGCTCGCCGAGCAACTGAAGCTGATTTCTTCCAAGAAAGAGCGAAGGCGTTATTCAGTGGATTTTATGGTGTTTGCATGCATTCTTTTCACAATATCGCCTCATGCATACCAGTACATCCGTAGCTCTGGAAGCATTGTTCTGCCACACCCTAGGACAATCCGATCGATATGCTCCTCGTTTGGAATGAGCCCTCAAAACGAGCAGCAAAGTTCAAGTTTTCTCAGCTACATGGCAAAGAGGATCTCTGACTTGAACGATGACCAACGCTATGTGACCTTGATGGTGGACGAGGTCCACATCAAACCGTTTTTTGATTATAAAGGAGGTAGCATTGTCGGTGTCGCACTTAATTCCACAGAAGTAGCGAATAGTGCGTTCGTGTTTATGGTGCAAAGCATCAAGTGCCAATTTAAGGAAGTCGCTCACGTCGTACCCGTGCACGGAGCCAACGCCGAGTTTCTGCACAAGTTGCTTAGAGACGTGATTTGCGGGCTCGAGAAAATCGGGTACCGAGTGATGTGCGTCGTAACGGATAACAACGCAGTGAATCGAAAGGCTATGGCTCTCTTTAAGAGCTCGATGGACAGCCACGACACGCCTGGTACAACAACGCGCAACCAGGACACGCCTGACACAACGATGCGTCGTTCAAACGAGTTCTGCTACCCACATCCGTCTGATCCCAACAGGCCGCTGTTTTTTGTGATCGACACTGTACACATAATCAAGTGCATACGCAATAATTGGCTGAAGCAAGACGATCAATGCTTCTGGTTCCCCGAGCTTCATGCTGACACGGAAGGCCAGCGGCGCATGCTGTGTGCGTCGTTCAAAACCATCAAAGCTGCCTACGACTTGGAATGTGACCAACTGCTGCGCTATGGATACAAAGTGTCAAGGAAATCCCTTTGCCCGTCGAGTATTGAGAAGCAGAACGTGAAACTTGCTCTCCAGATATTTGACAGCTCTCTTCCCAGTGCCCTCCGTGCGAGAGAAACACAACCTGAAGTTTTTCAAGGAGACGGCCACTTTCATTGAGATTATAGTAACGTGGTGGAAAATTGTCAATGTAAAGACACCCGGCAAAGGAAGCAGGCTGAAAGATCGGTTCCAAGAACCTGTGCGCCCGGCTCCAGACGACGAGAAGGTAGATTTTCTCTACGACATTTTAGACTGGTTGGACGAATGGCAGAAAAATGCAAACAACTGCAAATTGACCGACAAAACTCATACCGCACTGCACCAGTCAACTTACGCGCTTCTCGAAATATGCAGGTACTGCTTCGAAGAACTCAACCTGTCCTACGTCCTCCTCGGGAAATTTCAGACGGACTGTTTAGAGGACCGCTTCGGAAGGTACCGGCGGCTGGCAGGTTCCCAATACCATATCTCAATACGACAGCTTTATGAAGGAGAAAACAAGCTTCGGCTGCAGAACACACTTGCACCGATTGGCAAAGCTTCTGAAACAGAGAGAGATGAAAAATGGGAGGAAATGCAAAAACGAAGAGACGCGCCGCGCCCTAGCTACAACATAGTAGTAACAGAAGACTCCCTTTCAAAAATAAAAGACATCGTCCCCGTTCTAGCCTATGTGGCAGGATATGCGGTGTACGCGACGGTGAAGAAGCTAAAGTGCGAGAACTGCAAAAATGCCCTGACAACAGACCACACGATCACAGCCGCCACCGGCCATGAGCACTATCATCTCATCAAAGAGATTGACAGAGGAGGCCTTCTGTACCCAGCAATGACCGCAGTCAATGCCGTCGCCCACAACTACGTTGTCGTGGAGGAAATGTCGAAGCGGGTGGACTTCTTAACGATGAGCAACCAACGCCAGCTGGTCACGGAGCTCACACTGGACTTGCTAGTCGACGAGGATTGCGACTTCGATGTGTGTGAAGAAGGACACACGAGTGAGGTCGTGCTGAAACATCTGTTGTGGTGCTCTACAAACATTCTACTAAAAAACTTTTGCCGCAAGCTCAACGACAAAGTTGTCGAAACGAACAACAAATCTAAGAAACGAAAACTGGCCACGTTAACAAAAAAATGATGTGGATATTCTAGCATGCACAGTGACAACCGTTTTGTTCGAGATTTCTAACGCGCGAGTCAATAAACACGCGTTTGTGCCGAAAAACTGGAGTAACTGCTACCCTTGAGCGCTGCTCCGCGGCGCGCTTCGGCTTCGCCTAGGCCGACTAGCGTGACGTCACGCGCGGAGAGCCCCGGCCTTCCGCTCTAGGTGGCTTTGCCTCAGTACCCTTCCCTCCTCCTCCTCAACAGCTATGCTCCCAGTCGGCGTTACAGGGAGTTGTAAACGGCTTTCACTTTTTTTTATCTAGATTTCTTTTGCATCGCACCGCGCATTGCATTTTTTTTTTTTTTTGATTGTACCGCGCAGCTCTGCGGTAAAAAATAATATATATTTTTAGAGCGCAGCTCTTGGGGGCCCGTTCCCGGCTTGAGCGGCGTCGGCGTCGCCGTCGGCGTAACCGCAACCCTCGTAACCCTCGTGAGGGTTACGAGGGTTACGAGGGTTAATCTCATGAGGGTTACCCTCACGAGGATCACGAGGGCCACGAGGGTTACTTACCCTCGTAACCCTCATGAGGGTTACGAGGGTTAGTTACCTCAAAAGGGTTAACTTCACGAGGGTTACCCTCACGAGGGTCACGAGGGTTATGAGAGTTACCCTCATGAGGGTCACGAGAGTTACCTTCACGAGGGTCACGAGAGCTGCCCTCACAAGGGTTACTAGGGTTACCCTCACGAGGGTAACGATGGTTACCCAGGGTGGTTACCCTGGGGATACCCCCGAGGTCACGTGACCCCCCGTTGACGTCATAGCCACTGATGACGTCGTCAGTGACGTCACTGATGACGTCACCGGCATCCGCATCGTCATCGTCATCATCATCATCACTGATGGCGTCATCAGTGATGTCACTGATGACGTCATCGGCATCGTCACGTGGCCCCAGGTCACGTGACCCCCCCGACGTCACGTGACGCCCCAATGTCACGTGACTCCCACAAGGTCACGTGACCCCCGCCCCCCGAGGTCACTTGACCCACCCCCCCAGTACCCTTCCCTCCTCCTCCTCAAGAGCTGCGCTCTAATTCGGCGTTACAGGGAGTTGTAAACGGCTTTCATTTTAGAGCGCAGCTCTTAGGGGCCCGTTCCCGGCTTGAGCGGCGTCGCCGTCGGCGTCGGCGTCGCCGTCGGCGTCGGCGTCGCCGTCGGCGTCGGCGTCGGCGTCGGCGTAACCAAGGTCATCCCAAGGTCACGTGACCCCCAAGGTCACGTGACCCCTCCCAATGTCATCTCAAGGTCACGTGACCCCACGTGACCCCCTGAAGGTCACGTGACCCCTCGAGGTCACGTGACCCCTTCCAAGGTCATCTCAAGGTCACGTGACCCCAATATGACCCCACGTGACCCTTTGAAGGTCACGTGACCCCCAAATCACGTGACCCCTCTGAGGTCACGTGACCCCCGAGGTCACGTGGTCGCCTCCCCAAGGTCACGTGACCCCCGAGGTCACGTGACCCCCAAGGTCACGTGACCCCTTCCAAGGTCATCTCAAGGTCACGTGACCCCACGTGACCCCCAGGTCACGTGACCCCTCTGAGGTCACGTGACCCCCCGAGGTCACGTGACCCCTCCAGGTCACGTGACCCCAAGGTCACGTGGGGGTCACCTTTGGGGTCACGTGGCCTTGAGGTCACCCCCAGGTCACGCCTCCCCGAGGTCACGTGACCCCCTCCCCGAAGTCACGTGACACCCCCCCGGAGCATATTAAAGAATGAGGGGAGGAGGAGGAGAAGGGGGAGGGGTCTACCCTCCCCTCAGTACCCTTCACTCCTCCTCCTCAAGAGCTGCGCTCCAATTCGGCGTTACAGGGATTTGTAAACGGCTTTCACTTTTTTTGTTTCTTCACTACTTTAAACTTAACGGTTAGCTGACGTGAATTTCCCAATCGCAGGTGATTTGCGTGTCATACGCCAGGTCACTAATATTGGTTCTTTTCTTTTCTCTATACATATTCTTGCGATTTCTTTTTTTCTCACAATGTTGCTTTCCACAAATGGATTCTTTGCGATCGCTTTTGTTAATATCGTCGTGCCACACTGACAAACGTTTGGGAGGAACAAAATTACAAAATAAATAAATTAACCGAGGAGAACTATTTGCACTGAAATTAACCGAATACCACTCGCAGGTGTCGCTTGTTTCCAGGTTCGGTATGGTCAATTATTAAAAATGATGAAATAAAATTGACATTTCGAGCAATAAGCCAGGCCATATTCCGTATTCGCAACTTTCACGACCTACTGGGGGCGCACTGGCGCCTTACAAAATGGCGGTCATCTGGATGATCATTGTAGAACAGCAGTACGAGGGTCGGCCTGCCACGCGTGTGTAATTCTGGTTGTGCTATATTCGAGCAGCATTAGTGCCTTACTTCATTTTTGCACGTAAGGAAGGTGTAGGCACGCACCTTTATTTCGATGCCGATCATCCAGAAGCTACGGATTGCGATTCGCACGCTGCGGTACCACCATCGCTAAAAGTTGCGAATACAACCCAACATTGTTAAAATACCTCCTCGTCTGTCTTTTTGGCACTTTTAGATCTTGACGCAAATATAGCACGAAGTTGGTACGGCCAAGCCGGGTCATGATTGGAGCTGTTACTCACTCTTGAGTCCTTGTTACTCCGCTCAAATACTGAGATCGTACTTTCTCTTATTCGCAAAAGTAAGAACGTCGTTGTGCTTGAAAAAATTGGGGTTTGTGTATGTTTATACATCCCAGGAACTTAATCTACCTCAACGGGCGACGAGTCTCCCAGCTGTAGATGAGCAACTTAGCCAGTGCAGTACAACCGCTAGCCTGGGGTCTTTATCGTGCATCGCACAGTAGTAATACGCGACCGCACGCCGGTACGATGCTCGTCCAGATCGAAACGGGCAGGGGTAGGGATTGAACCCAAGATGCTGGGTTCTGCAGCCCGAGCCTTCGCTCCGAGCCGGTGTGCACTAGCCCTTTCCGGCCACCGATGCCCCGACGCCGTTATGCTCGATCACCGTCAAAGGTGACGTGTTAAGGCACTTGCTAGTGCTAACAATCGAGGGAGTTAAAACTTCTTGGGATCTTTCACAACAAGAGGACACACTTGCGCCCTCCATCTGGTTACCGTCAAACGCTTGTCATTTCCGTAAATTCTCAACTCTCTTCGCGCCTCATTTTTTCTTTATTGGCTCGAATATCTTTGGCACTGTTATAAGTGGTCATATCTCATTAATGGTACGTACATTTGATCTCGCAAATACTGCACAAACATTCGCTTTAGGGAAATGCTGTTAAAGGGTCACCTCACTGACGGCGCCGTTGTGTCCTCTAGTCATGAGAGATCCAAGAACTCGACCGTACGCAAACGCAAGTTTGTGAACCGGACTTCAGAAAGAAGGCGCTCAGCTGCCACGTGTTACGTGTAAGTCTTAAGCCCACCCTTTCACCTTCGCGGTATGGCTCGGCTCCCAAAAGTGACCGTCCTTTTGAAGAACGTTGGTTTGGGGATTGAAGGGATGGCGAGATAAATGTGGAGCGGCAGCGGCACAAGCGGAAAGCGAAGTGCTGTTCCATCACTCAAAGAGGCTTCCCCTCCCAAGTACAGTATGGGGCTGATCCTGACTCCGACGAGACTTTTGGAGCGTGGACCACTCAGACACGTCAGTAATCTGACACGGCAAGTCCAAAAGGAAAACATGCTGCTCCTCCGCCAAAGACTGCGATCAATCGAACACAGACGGGCAACACAGGCGCGAGCGTGTCTCTCTTTTCCTGCGCTCCCTTGATCGTGACAGACGGCAAAGCTGTGGAGAAGACGGAGGAAAATGTCGGCGCGAGTTTTTCGTCGGAACTCCGAAGCGTATCGGCATTGATCCCGCCATGGCCCGTCGAGCGAATACTCTTTGAGTGGCGAAGCCGGGTGTATACACCTAAACAACGGCAACAGTAGCAGGGAAGTTGGGTTTTAGATCGTAGATCAGAAAGTCCAGCTTTTTTGTGTGTTTTGTTTTTGTGCACCTTTAACTTGACGCCGAACACGCTTGTTCTTTCGACACTACCTTGTCAAGATGGTTCTATATTAGATTGTAATTTATACTTCACGCTTTGTTTTCGCGTTGGCAGTGTGTGTCTGTGCTGCTTGACGGAGACGGAACTGGCGTCTTCTCTCGAAGCGGGTCTCTTAAGAGGGGGGGGGGGGGGGGGGGGGGAGGGGGTCTCATTTTGATGTCAGGTCTCACTTTGATGCCTTTTTGTATTGATCTCGAGTTGATAATAAGCACTAAGTGACAACGGACTCAAGTTGACCCATACACGACGCATACGCACCGATATTTAATGATTTGTCAAGTTTGCCATTGTTGTTAGGTAACATATGTGTAAAGTACAGCATTTGTGAAATGATATTGGAAGTTCCGTCACTAGCTATCGTTATTATCAGGTTTCATGTCCATGTCGCTCAATTCCGATGTATTTGTCGAGTGTTCATGCCGTTGCCGCTTGAAATGCTCCCGCTGTCCGATCAACTTTGTTGTGATAATTTTCCGAATTTCTGATACTCTTTTAGGTTTTACTAAAAAAGATACATGTATATTAATATATTTACCTTATCCAGCAAACTCCATAGAATGAAATAATATTTAGCGAGCCTTCCATACTATTGTAGTTTCGTCATTGCTGTACCAAAACAAACCCAAAGTGTTTTTAATAAACAAAGACGAGTCCGAGCGCGTTCGAGTTTATTTTTATTTTTTTTCTGAAAGTCTTGGGAGTCAGATTTGGAGTCGAGCACCACGCGGTAATAAATAAAAAGAGCTCATGGAAGCGGGATTAAGAATTTGGGTCGAAAGGAAGATTGGAGGAGTGCCAAAGTGTTGAGAGACGTCGGCGCGTGGCTCAAAATAGAAGATTAAGAGGCGGAAGAGTTAAAAGAGCTGCATTCCATCCTCCATGCAACATCTCCAACGGCTTTGGACGACTGAAAAATATTTAATGGGCCAAACGTTCACTCTCTAAGTCTTACACCTTTCTTATTATATTTTAGTTTAAGAGATGTATAGAACGGGTTGTTGAGTCCGAACTAATTGTTTTTGTGATTGTTGCCGAGAAATCAGCCGAAATCTTCAAAGGTTATCCTCCATTCAAGGATTGCCTCTTTCATTTCTTTTCTTGCTTTAAACTTGCTGTGGGCTTCACTCTGCACGGCCACTCTTGCGGGCGAGTCCCATATCTCGCTATTATTTTCAACTACTGGAGCGATTTGTGGGGTTCAATCGTTCGGCAGTATGCAAACCTTCAATGTTTGCATAAGATTAAAAAAATCTAACATGAAACAAAGTTCATGAAATCTGATTTTCAATTTCAATTCGAAACGCATTAAAATATTACCGAGTTTTAGGCAACGGGTTTCTCAACTCCCATACGATCAGTCCGCAGCCTAGTGACTGCAGCAGATCCGCCTGAGGTTCGATCACAAAAGTGTAGCCCGGCTCGCAGGTAGAGAGAAGATTCAACCGCGTACTTGAGAAGCTCGCGTTAAAAGAAACATAATAAAAACCCAGACAACTAAATATCTCTGAACGGTCGTTACTTTTTAATTCGGCGTACAAAGATGTGGCCACCAAACCGTTTGTGGTTTATATTTTTTGTAAGCTAATGATATGTTTTCACTTCTTAATGATTCAATATACTAACTTTATCACTGTCCAGTCCTCAGTCCTGGAACAAATTTCTAGCCATCATTTTGACTCCTGCGCGTCTACCTGGGGGTATGCCCACTATGCCTGGCGAAACAGCGGAATTTCAAACTTCTCAATTGCTAACGATGCTGGGCAACGCCTTCACCAGAAAATCGCGAATACAACAACTGCGTTTTAGTGGCGTTGTTATAACGTAAAATTTTCCAAACAAAAAAAAACAAAAAAAACGTGCGCTTAGACAGAAAAGAAATATGATCAAGAAGAAGATTTCGAACTTGAACATTTTATGCTGGAACACAAGTACTTAACAGCACACGTTTTTCTATTCGTTCACGGGGTAGCGAGAAATTCGCATGTGTATATAAGTGCTGGCCAGTGCCACTGGGGGACGTTACGCCTGCGACGGGAAACACCGCCTTCTTTATGGCTGCGATTACATTGGCGCGAAACGGGGTCACTCGACACAGGAACCGCGGGGATTACCGGGCGAAAATTCCGGGTGACGGCGAGCCAGTTGTGGGACCTTCGTGGGTGTGTTCGGTTCGGATTAGCCTCTGACGCTACTTGCGGATAATCCAGCCAAACCCTTTGCTGTGCCACAACGCCGCCGTGGGCGGTGTTCCGGTTTTACGTTCTGTGCCATGTGTGGTATATCAAAAACGCGCTTGAACACGAACTTAGAGCCCTGAGAACTTTAATACGAACAGTAAACCATGTTTCTTTGTCGATGCAACCACAATGCGTGGTTCGAAAACATTTTGACACAGTTGTATAAATCTGTAGTATTTCTACGATCTGTCAAGCTTTTCAATTCACTTCATGTAGATTCACCTGACTGATTTTATACAGGACAATTTTAACAGGGTATTTTGCCAAATAACAGGCAGAAGTGCCTGCCATGATCTCTTCCAACCGGTGACTTATTCAACTTGACTATAGTTTAAGTTTTGTTATTTTTTTTACTTTTGAATATTGTATGTTTATTGGGTGCATAAAATAATTTGGTAACCTTCTGTGATCTGTGTTTCATACACTTAAGAGGCAATATTGCTCCCCTTCTGTTGTAACAAGGGGGGGGGGGGAGTTCTTAACATCGAGCTTGGTAACTAAATGTACATGCCAACATGTAAATAAAGTATAACATCTTGATCGTCTAAACGGCAGTCCTAAGAGCGCCAACAATTATTTAGTAATTCGTCAGTTTTTAAGACTTCAGCTAACACAAAAATATTTGTGTTAGCTAATCTAGTTTTGTTTTACTGTCACGGGTTCCTGAAGAATTATGATTAATGTTATCCCTTGATATGTACTTTTATTTGTCGAGGATTTTATGCTATATTTCTTGTATTTTTAGACTGCGTGACTCAGGGCAGTATTGTAACAACCCTATGAAAGAAATTTCATTTCTCAGAACGTATCATTTCTAGCCCTATTCGTGATTAATTTTTATGGTATATAATAATATTATGTGCTTATTTATGCATACCCATGCCACAATATTGACCAGGCGCATTAACAACGCACAACGTACGAGATTCAAGCTTTAATGGCGGACATACATGCAATATACTGCACGTTCTATTTATATTTTCCAATAAAACGCTATCACAACTTACTACTAATAAAAATCAGGGAAAATAAAAGTGGAGTTTCTGTTTTAAAAAACCGATTTCGAATTCCCAAGATTTTTGAAGCATAGTTGAATTACAATATATGTAGAGCATTTTTCATTACACATATAATATTGAATATATTGAATTGAAATAACTAACCTTGAGCTTTTTTTAAAATATTAAGTTATCAAGTTCATTAAAATATCTTCTATAAGCAACACATAAAACATTTCAAAATTTTGCAAATATGATCAAGAAGGCACAGTTTGGCATATGAAAGGTATTTCACAGTTTATAAAAAATAATTCAATAAGCACAATAAGAACTATTTTGAAAGCATTGCCAAAAAGTTCTAGTGCGGTAGTTTGATAAGTGTCAAAATGCCGAGCGGTCAAACATGGAATCTCCGACAGGCTGAAGAAACGTCAGTTTTCGCCTCGGTCGCTACAAACCCCTATAATTTGAGAGAAAAAAAAATAAAAGAAAAATTCGCGAAGCTTGCAGTTCACACTCTGTTTCATTTAAAAAATTGTGCCAACACATTCTTTTTTTTTTTTTTTGTGGACATTAAAAATTTGATTTCAAAATTACATCTACTATACAGGAAGCGCTAGTGCATTCTGTAAAGCTGTCAAGCCAACTTCAAGTGCTTCCGATTTGAAATCCCCCGCATGTACGACGTTACGACACCGTGCCGTACTTCCTCGATTTCGATAAGCAGCGGGAAGTATACGCAGCGACAAGCACGTCACTCTCAATATGCGTCCAGGAGGAGGATACAGAAGCCAAACGACCTACAGGCGAGGCCTTTATGACACGCGGGACCGAGGTCGTCTGAACTTTCGTTCCTCTTTTGTTTGCCCGTCATTCTGCCGCTGCCACCAAACACGCCGGCGAAAACAAAGCGGGCAAAGCCTTCATTAGTTTTCTTCTCTTTTTTTTTTCACTCATCCCCCGGGTTTTCTTCTTTCTATACAACAAAACTAGACAGTCAACAGAAACTCTGAAAGTGGGGCTCAGATATCAATTTACCCACCCGTTTTGTCAGTTTATCTGCTTCTATACGCTAGAGAGGACGGAGTCAAGAAAGAGCTATTTGAAATTTTTAGCGAAATAGGACACCCTTTCCCTTCCCATAAAAACAAACAAACAAAAGAAAGAGCTGACAAGTTGGGAGTGCGCAGGCGAGTGTTCGCCGAAGCTCCCTTTAATACGAGATCTCTCGTTAACAACTGCTAAGCGTCTTTGTTTTGCGCCGAAATTGCCGCCAGCGCGGAATCGCGAAACACGACTGCGTCCTTGGAGTTTTGTTGCATCGGACCTTTTTTGAGGCTTTTATTTCTAAGCGCAGGCAATACGACAGAGTGCCAGAGGCGGTTTGCTTGGACAGAAAAACGGATCACAAAGGGAGTACATTAACGTTCTCCGTTTCTGTTTTCTTTTTTTGGCGGAGCAGGCCGCTTTCGATGTTCGAGCGCTGCCTCGGCATGTCCTTGCCTGCTGCCGGGGCACTTTTGGCGACGCAGCTGCTGATTTAAAGTCAGCGACGTACGACCTGAAGTCAGTAGTTGATGAGATGCGCTCTTCGCTACTCAACTTCTTTGACCTGGTTCATTAGCGGGTACGGAGAACACGTGAAAAGGGAATTAAAACCGGCTTCTTTACGCGGCAGGTTTGACCCACTGACATATTGCAATAGGCAGGATCGCGGATAGGGAGCCCGACGGTGGTAGCACCGGCGGCCATTGCTTGATACCAGATAATACACACAAATCTATGGGAAGAATGAATAAATGAAATTTTTGAAGCTGGTGTGTACTCCCTTGTAAAAAAAAAAAAACGTTTATGTGGTTCGCTGGAATACTAAGACAGAATTTGCAGTAGCTGTTGAGAAAGTAATTAAATCACCCAAACAGTGTTCCAATCATTGTCGTTTGCTGCCATCAATGGGATTCGTCTGCCCAATTGTTCCGAATCGTTGTATTGCTGAAAAAAAAACGTTTTTGCTTAAAATAACTTGCAACAGGAATACATGTTCTTATGATAATGTATTAACAAAAGCACCAGGCACCAGTCACCGTGCACCAGGCAAAAAGAAAAAAAAAAAACATACAAAATTTAAGAATTGGTTCGCGGGCCAGAAAAAATTGTCGCGGGGACGAATCTGCGAACCTGTTGAATGTTGTGTATCGCGTGGGCAAACAAACACAGACGGGGCACGCGCGGTGGGGACCGCGCGTGCCCCGTCTGTGGACCTGGCACGGACCCCTCCGGTTCACTGTGCTCCGGTTCTTCTCGTGCCGACCCCCAGCGGAATTTTCGCGCTTGCAGAAAGACTACAGTTCTCCCACGATGCATCTCGGCAGCGGCGTAGCGAAACTGGCTGGTGAGATGGGTCTATTAGCAAGGGCCTATTGGCAAGGACAAAAAGGGTGGAGGAGGCCCTAGTGGTGCGTGTAATGCGCTGATTAAGCTTCACCGCTTCAGGTATCCGTCTAGGATGGGACAGTCACTGTGCTGAAACTTGTATAGGAATGCCCTCTAGGAGAAGGGTCTACGTCTGTCAATTCGAGGCCACCGCAGGGTCTATCATAACATCTCCTAGAGTAGTTTGCTTGCCCTATTCTAAATGTCTTAAGCAGTCGTCGACGCTTTTCGTTTGTACGGACTCAATCCGCTTTTTGAGGTCGGCCTGGTGGGGGCTTTAGATGGTGTCGCAGTATTCCAATACTGGCAGTACGAGATCTGTGTACAGCGTGCAGAAGGCGCGGTGCGGCATGGCCCTTGAAATATAGATCATAAACCCTCTCAGCTTGTTTG
This sequence comes from Ixodes scapularis, assembly GCF_016920785.2. Lineage (NCBI taxonomy): Eukaryota > Metazoa > Arthropoda > Arachnida > Ixodida > Ixodidae > Ixodes > Ixodes scapularis. Next base: position 15,845,151 of record NW_024609835.1, read on the forward strand.
CTCTTTTGCAGACATAGTCGACGTGTGATCTGAAAGACAAGCTTCGATCAAAACAAACGCCGAGAAGCTCAGTCTCAGAGACTTTCTGTAGACGTGTGCCGTAGGCCATGTAGATTACGTCGGCCGATATTCGTTTACGAGAAATTCGTAGACATAGCGACTTGCCTGGATTGAGGATCAGGCCATTACGATCAGACCAGCTGGATATATTGAGGAAATCGGACTGCAAGGTCCGCTGGTCATTAGTAAGGCGGATGGTGCGCTAGAGTATGTGGTCGTTGGCGTATCGTAGGATGTTCGATTCAATGTCAGACGCTAGGTCGTTAATGTGCAGGTTAAACAGAAACGGCCCAATCACGGATCCCTGTGACACTCCCACTTTTACATCGTGCCACTGACCAGAGACACCCTGCACCCTAAGAAAAAAGGGAGGAAAAAGGTAGCAACAGCGACTGTTCCTCCTTGTTGCGGACAAGTTGCCCTGAGAAGGGAGGAACGGCAGTTCAGATGAAAGGAGGAGGGCGAGTTCCTCCTTGTTCAGTTGGCGCAGGGGTAAATCATCGCGCTACTGACCAAGTGGTCAAAGGTTCCATCCCCAGAGGAGCGGTTTTTTTTTTTTTTCGTAAATTATTATTATTATTTTTTTATTTTTTTTTATTTACCGAAACACGCATAAACAAACCCACACCGATGAAAGGAAAATTAAAGTCCTATTATTCACCGAGACGTTTTCCTCCTCCGGGCAGACCGGAGAAAGCTTTCGCCCTCCAGACTCATCTTCTTTCGGTTTCGTTTTTCGAGCACATCGCGCACGTTGTTTAATAAATTAATGTTGAGTTCACTGAGCTTCAGCGGCAGCGAAGGCTGCCTGTAATTCCGTCTTCTAGTCCAAACGTGCAGAACACTTCGGTTGCATTGACGTTTTTACCACTAATTTTATCAAACGAGCTAACGAAGCCGCTAGAAACAGCGAAGTTCCGGAGCAGTGCCAGCAGCGCTACATACACTGGGTAAGACGGCCGTCTCCAATTTGCGGGACACACGCGGAACTACAGCAGCGAAACCACGAGGAACTGTATCGACGTTTTCGACGTTATGGAAATCGCGGGAACTGCGTCCAAGGCAGGCACGTTTTCCTGCCGGCTGCCTGGGTGCCTTCCATGCTGAGTTCGGTTCTGTTGTCCCGTGCCGAGTGCCAACCGGCGTTCAACGTAATTCTGTATTTCTGCGTGTCAGCAACATCGTCAACGTGGTTCTGTATTTCTGCGTGTCAGCGACATCGTGATGGCAGTGTTGTGGGTTGTGAACAGAAGACTGGAATTATCGCCGATGTGACCGTGTGTTAGCGTATCAGTGGTGTAACAACAAGATGAGATGACGTAAACTGTCGGGCATTGATGCCGCTGGTCGGGCCGTTATGGGAGGGGGCGGGGTGTCGCAGGATGACATTCCGCTTTACATTAAAGAATTTAAAACCACTTGAGGGATTAGGTGCAGTCGATCGACGTGTAAATAGTCATGTTGGAACGCTGGTCTGAACGGTAAGCTCCTATCGTACAGTGGCCAATGTGACTGTCGGTCCCCGAGAGCGATTGCGCTCTGGGGAAAAGACTGAACACTACGAAAGTATGACGGAAAGTACGTATATTTACAATGGAAGTTTATCATAAAAAAAACACAGGTAAAATCGAAAAAAAATCGCTATCCTTTATTTTACTGTTTAAATATATTACGGCTCCTGTAGAAACTGCCCTCTAAGTGGCGCGCTGGGATGAGCGCTAGAAGTTTTCGAGCTCGCAGCGGCGTAGCTCCGTATACACTTAACAGTTGTCGCAAGTCGCGGCTTTGACTGCATTCAAGTTGATCGAAAAGCGATTTCTCTGCCCGTTAAGCATCACTTCCAGCTGAGTGAATATCCGCTCTACAAAGATTAGTTCAAGACGGCAATTGCAGCCGTGCGCGAACAGCACAAATAGAAAAACAAACACTACAATATAAATACTGGCTACGAAGGGCCATGCGGAAAACAAACTCATGGCTTGGAACCACATTGGAGCGGCTCGATTTATTGGCTTTCAGATAATTATGGCATGATCGAGCGTTTTCTTTTTAATAAGAGATTCATCCCCTGAGCTATTAAAAATAGCCTCAGATGTATGACATTGCTAAAAAAAAAATGAACATGTTCGGAATATTTTTTATTGTTTAGGGAGTCACCGGAAAATTCCGTCCGTTCAAAACGACGAGTATAAAAGACGGAAATGCGGGGCTCGGGAGTAGTGGTAGGGGTAGTGTGCTGTTGTATTGATGTTTGTATGTGCGATACCTGTGTATGCGTTCAATGTATGTTCACCTGATGCTGGTAGTGTGCGCAACGTGTCAACATGTGTTAGAGATTCCCGAAGAATAGGAAACGCAATTGTGGCGTAAGGAAATAAAAATATTTTTTTGTAAAACATGAATTGGGCGGTACCTAGCGCCACCTAGCCTAGCTACGTGCGATTACTCTGCTTGATCCTGCCATCTAGTGGCAAGCGATTTAACATCCTTTTACGCTACGCGGCTACGCCATAATTTCGTGTTATCGTGCTGAGGTAAGCCAAGAGGTTGCTTCGGATTTGCTTTTTTTGAGAGCGGCTTTTGGTTTTGCGGGCGAATGATTTTCACTCGTCCTTGATGTGAGGTTGACGCAACGGTTGACGAAGGAATTGTGGCTCGAGGAATAGCAAAGGTAAGACATAAAGTGCGCGAACTGGGTGCCGGTTGTCTCCGTTGAACATCGCAGTGCTGACGATGAGAAGACTGGGTGACTGCATGCTTTCGAAACGTAAGTTTCTTTACCTGCAGGGGTAAAGAAACTTCGGAAATAAATACAGTTCGCGGAAAGCTCGTGTTACGTTTTTATTTCCTGCTCCTCTCGCTTCGTGCAATAGACTTAGTGTTCTCGTTAAGTCTTATCGAGCTCGATTTGCTCGATTCGTGGCCGCCATAATGAGATGCAGTCGACGGAGTAACTTTTCCTCCCCTGCTTAAGGGACGAAAGTTTCTCCCTTTCTGAAGGAACATATGTGTCAAGAGCGTTCCTCCCTTTAGGGAGGACTATACTGACCCTTTTTTCTAAGAGTGTGGTAGCTGACTCGCTGACGGCGATTTCTCATGAAGTCTGTTATCCATATCAGGGTCGTCCCAGATATGCCAAAGCCCGGGAGCTTGGTGATGATGAGGTTGTGATTAATTCTGTTAAATGCATTTGAAAAATCCAGGGAAAGAACGTCAGCTTTTTTGGAGCTGTCGAGGGCACCACTCAGGTCATGGTGCAAGATGAAAAGCAAAGTTTCACAAATCCGTCCTTTCTTGAAGCCGTGTTGAGTGTTGCAAATGAGATTGTTCGGTTCAAGGGACTCGGAAAGGTTTGCTACAAAGGAAACTTCCACAAAGTTTGCAAAGGATGAAGGTGAGGCTACTTGGACGGTAGTTTTCAAGAGTGCTCAAGACTTCTCCTGTCAGAGAGGGATCATGTGTAGTTGTACAGATTGGCCAGAGAAAGGGGGAGAGCAGAAGAAATAGCCTTGAGAAGTGGTGGGGGTACGCCATCTGGACTCAGTGAGTCACTGTTCTTCAGCTTGAAGATGGCACATTGAACCTCGTCTGCTTTCACAGATGGAGGATCGAACACGGGAGTGGTCTGCGTGTGAGTCAACTGGTCCGCCAAGTGGCTGCCCTCATGGGGAGTTGGGCAGGGCTTGTTGAAAGTGGGCTCTAACTTGCTGAAATATTCAACAAAGGAGTTCGCAATGTTCTATGGATTGTCAGAGAGGCCACGTTCAAAGTGGAGTTGGGCTGCGGTACTATTTCTCTGCAGGGAGCCGAAGGACTGCCAGAACCGCTCGGGGCACGTTCTGGCATGGCTAACGAAGTCACTAAGGTATCTCTTGGTGGACACTCGTATCTCATTTCTTAGTGTTCGAACGAGGTCCTTGTATGCTGACTAATATTTCAGGTCTTCAGTTTCAATGCTTTTTTGAAGAGGCCCTTGGTCTTGATCGATAATTGCCTGATGGGACCTGCTATCCATGGTTTAACTTTCTTTTTCTTTTAGGTGAGGTTTGAGTATGCAGAGTCCTTGCATGCTGCCCAGAACATGTCGTAGAATAAGTCCCAAATAATGTAGTCGGTCAGTAAATCTATGCATAGGTACCAATGAGCTGAGGCTACCTAGAGTTCCAGTGTTTCACGTCCGTCTTCGTTGATCAGAACGACCTGTTTCGAAACGAGACGTTTGCCTCTACAACCAAGGTGCCTCACAGATCAGATCGCGATGTGGGCGGAGTTTGATAGAGGTGGTTTGTACGATAACAAATGTAGTTGAGCCGGGTTCCGGCGAAGCACAAGATTTAGGGTGGGATTGAGGTGGTCGCCATGAATGTGTGTTGGGAAGCGGACAACCTGCGTCATATTCGCATAGTGCATCCAGTCCAAGAATTTTGCCTCTATTTCATTAGTTGGCATCGGGTACGCGGAGTTCAAGTTGATATGAAGGTTGAAGTCACCAGTTAGTAAGATGCTCATGAAGTGGTCCCCCTGAGAGCTGATTCGGTCGAAAATCTCACAGAGCTCGGAAAAGACACCATGCCCTGAGGTTGGGGGCCTTTAGAGTGAGCCGAGCAGCAGTTTCCCACCGCGGCAGTTGAGCTGCGTCCATACCAATTCGGAGTTGGGGCTTTCAATATCTGCGCGGTGCGTTGGGGGAAATTTGCGCTTATACGGAACTCAAAACACCACCTTCGCGTCCGCGTCGATATTTTCGAAATACAACGTATTCCGGACCAAATATTTTGTGATCTCGGACGGAGTCACCAAGCCAAGTTTCACACACACACATGGCGTCTGCTGGACTGCAGCTCAGGTCGGACTGCAGTTCAGGGATCCTGTTTAGAAGGCTCCTTGCATTGTAGTGCTGAATGCGGAAGTACCCAGTGTTGCAGTTGTTACCTCCGGAGAGCAAAAGGAGTCCGACCAGCAGAATATTTAAAACTGTTTAAGGGTTGTAGGGTGTAGGCTTGGAAAGCCGGCGCTGAGCCTTGCCGTAGCAGTCTCAGACGGTTGACCGGAGCTCACCTCGCAAGTCTGCTGTTTTCTTCACGTAGACTGTCGTTCTCCGGCAGTGGATGAGCAAAAGGAAAGCGCACATCACAGCGAGGATCACGGGAGCCCATCGCAGCTGTTTCCGGCTGCGATTGATGAAGGTCATGGCGGCCATTGCGGCTTTTTATCTCGTGCTGTCCAAATTCGTCACAGAAACACGCCTCGACTGGCAATGCTCGTAGAGAATGTGGTGTACAAACATCGTTATAGTTTTTTTCACTTCCGTTTCGTTATAAATTAATTACCAACAGGATCCTGAATATTCTGCGACGAATTGAATGTTACCGAACGCAGTTTGGGGGGTGACACAGTGCTCGTATTAAATTCGTGAGCTATATTCGGCTGAAGAAAACATAATAGACTGGTTTTATTTTCAATATTTTAGGGCGAAAAGCTTACTTGACTCTGTATCTTCACTTGTTCATTTTTCTTTGCCCCATAGTCAATTTTAATTAGTAAAATTGAAACATTTCCGAAAGCCTCTGAGAGTATGTTTCCCAGTGGTGAACGAGACACACCTGTCATTGGTCTTCCTTTTTTTCAGATCGACCTATGCTTAAAAGTGATGGGCGACCTTTTTCACTGAGAAGGATGATTCTTGGAGCAGGATACCAACCACCCTCCTCGTTGACTCGGATGGTTAGAGAAAGACACGAGTGTGTTGCCAGACTCCAATACAAAGAGTCATCTTGAAATAGCCCCGCGGGAAGGAAGGAAACCAAAATGCTTCATTAATAAAACACGGGAAACGGTTTCGCGAACCGATGTTCCACGAGTCCACTACATGAGGTCGCTGAAAATAAACATAAAGAAGAACTTGACGGTGTTTTCGAACTAGCTTAAGGCTTGCACAAGAGTAGAAAACCAAGCGCTTTTATCATCTTGTGCAGCTTCCAACGGCTGCTAACCTTACATCCTGGAATACAAACCCCTCGGGCAGGGAGAAAAAATATTGACCGGTTGAAAACTCTCTCTAAATCTTGAGGGCAAACATCGGCTAGCAGAACAGCCGCAGGCGCTGTACGCCTATTTATTTTTCCGCTCGTGCACACTTGCCGCGAGCCAAAACGCATACCTTAGTGACATTTCTTTAATTCTGAAGAGTGGGGAAACAGAAGAACAGGACAATACGAAGGAAAGGGCAACTGAACCACAAGAGATCACGGACAGGAAAACACGAAACGGAAATTCGTATTGTCCCGTCCTGTTTCCCCACTTTCCAGGGCCAAAAAACGGACTCCATAACCAGCTCGCCTGCATTCTTGCATTAACAACTGAGTGGGAGTACCGCTCGGCTGACCGCTTTGCTTTTGCACTTTTCAGTTACTGTAAGGGTGCTGGCATTCATCCAAAGCATCCCTTTCTTTTGAGATCTCGCAAAGTCAGAAAACTAGGCAATGATTCCAATAGACAACTTCCATATATCCGTCACTGTGCTCGCTGCATTCTGAGAACCTGTAGGCCAGGAGCGGAGCGCGTATGGATTTTGCTGCCCACTGTTTCCCACAATGCATAACGTGGCATTACGCCGCGATGGGGCGCTTTGAGTTTTGGAACAAGTCTATTTGTAGCTGCTCGGACCCGTCTGGTATAGGGGGTATTCACTGGACGCCGTATTTGAGGGCACTGTTCACTGTGCATGCACAAAAGAAGCACGCTAAAGACCCCAGGGTAGCGATTGTACTGCACTGGCTAAATTGCTCATCTACAGCGAGTGACTCGTCGCAACTCTGAAATGGCTGACCAACCTAAAAGCTGTATAAATATCCACACAACTCCAATTGTGCAAAGAAGAAGCTCACGCTTATAGGTTTCCAAGGCAGGCAATCATGATGATGTTGAATGAATGTTGCAAAAGCACTGTAAAACCTCGCGTACAGCACGCGCTGATGAACTATGCACTTAACTAGTGCCACTAAGTAAGCTACGCTGTAGAGAACCGTCACTCGCGCATATTGTGGCTTAAAATCATGGTTGCCCGTTATCTCATGCCTTATCTGAAATCACAGGAAACGCTTTGCCGTCCTCCACAAATGTTTAAACAGTTCGCAACAACCAGCATATTCTTGTGTGTATGTTAATACAGCCGGAAGTTAGTCTGCCTCAGTGGGCATCTGGTGTCTCAGCTGAAGATGAGCAATTGAGCCATTGCGGTACAACCGCTAGCCTGGGGTCTTTAACGTGCACCTCGCAGTAGTGATACACGACCGCACGCCGGTACGATGCTCATCCTGATCGAAACGGTCAGGTCAGTGGCTGGGATTGAACCCAGGATCCCTGGGTTCTGCACCGCGAGCTTTCCCTCCACGTGCTCCGAGCTGGTGTGCTCTAGACCACCCGGCCAGAGCCGTATATGTAGAGAGTTTGGCCATTTGTTGGGAAGTATAGGAAACAAATGAGGAGGCGCCATTGGCCGAAAGCGGGCTAGGGGTGTTCCAGGGCGTCTTTAGAAATTCGAATGTGACCAACCAGAAGCCGGAAATAATACCCTGGCGGTGGTCGCAAGAAACAAACCTGATAAGTGCATCAGAGTAACTCTCGGTGACTGAAAATATGCTACACGTGATGTTTCAATCACGCTCATCCAAAATGATGGTGGAAGGGTGCGACTAGCGGAAAGATCGACATCACCCTTACGCCAAGCGCTGAGGGCGGGGAATCTGCCGTCTCAGCGGTCACACTCTGTCCGAGCAAAACAGAGTTGAGCGGCGCATTCGTTTCTTACATCTTTCTGCATGATCTTGATCGAAACATCACGTGCACTCCATTTTCAACCGCAAAAGGTTACTACACCTCCACTCTTACGCGCTTATTAAAACCATATACGAACATACACCTTTGATCAGAACTGTTTCTCGCTACCACTTCTAGGAATTCTTTTCGGCCTCTGGTTGGTCAAGAGGGCAAGCCAAGCCCTCTTTCGGAGTCTGGTACGCGCCCTGGCTCTACTCGCGCCCCCATTCACCAAACTCTCTATACACATGGCTCTGTAGTCGGCCACCGATCGCTTTTTTTTTATTTTTCTTTAATGCATGGAAAAATTTACAAGTGACATAACATGATACTTATGGGTATATACAGTTACAGGACATTCACTTTCACACCTTACTTACATACCAATGCCGCACACACGCCTTATATATGGCATATTGTACATGTGGCCAATGGTGTGATAAATTTAGACACAGAAATTGCCCCGACAAGAGTAATACAATGGTTACAAAAGGATATATCGTCAATAGAGCATTTCAGAAATCTGGGAGACCCAGACATCCATCGAACAAGGCAAACCATTCTGGTTGACTGAGAGGTGAAGCGTATACGCTCCTCACTTGCGCTACCTGCTCCAGAAAAAGCGATCTTGTCGTACGGGAGGGGGGGAGGGCTTCTCTGCATGTCGATCGATCATGCGACATTTCCGTAGACTATGAAGTCCCGACAGAGCGAACATGTCGTACGGGACGGTCTCGTTCTCAGCGAACGGGAGGAAGCGGAGTCTGTTGTCATTAAAAATTATATCTTTTTTTTAGCGTGCGTTGCAGAACATTCCGAAATAAAAACGCGTCGTTGCAATAAATCAAACAGTGCTCTATGGTTTCTGACTTGTTACAGAGTCTGCAATTAACAGTCCACGGTACAAATATTCATTTTTTCCTGAAGGTAAGTTTTTACTGGTAAGGTTGGTGTACGCAATTTGAAGAACGTCTTGGTTGCGGGAGGCACGCCCGTTTTCTTGACTCTTTTGAGAACATCATTGACGGGTTCTAGCGTGAAACGGTAACGACAAAGTGGCAGAGAAAACAAGCTTTCCGTAACATTCCTTGACAGTGTCTTCCTCCCCCCGACACGCTAAACAAATTTTCCAATGAAAACCGTGTTTCAGAAAATTTAAGGTATCGACTACTTCCCTTAAAAATCCCCAGGGCCTATTTTTCGACATTTCGCCCGTTGAAACAACAAGATAACTTAAACTCTCAGCAAGGCGTGATTGGACTGTGACTCTAAGGATCTTGAGCTGGGCATTTTTAAAGAAAAAGAATCTTAACTAGCGGACAAAAATGTGACACAGTCCTAAACCACCAGATTCGAGAGGGAAGAAAAGGTTGTTCATTTTTACACGTTCCCACGTTGAGCACCATATCAAAGTGGTAAATATTCTATGGAATTTTTGGACGTCTGTTCGAGCAAATGAAGCACTTCAAGAACGTACATAAGCTTCGAAGCGTGGAGTCTGTTGCAGACACTTGCTCTGGTAGAAATGGAAATGTCTCTACCTCTCCACGCCCCAGCCTTCCTTTTCAGTGTGTTCGCAAGGGAGGACCAGTACGTCGAGCTACTACGAATTTGTGAGAGCGGCACTCCAAGATATGTGATCGTACCCTAATTTCATTCTGTCCCCGCAAAAAAAAAAAAACGTGGTTTTGTGGCCCAGGAATCACACCAGAACCCGTTGCATTTAGATGGATTCACTAAAGCCCCTGTGATTGCCTCAGTAACGCGCTGCTTGATTAAGCGCTTTCTCGACACTCTTCTTGTCAACGCAAAAAAAATCCAACATCGTCTGCGTATGCGAGGACTTTTACTTCAACATTTGTCACAGAGTACCCACGAATACATTCTGTTTTGAGGATGCTAAGGCATAAGGGCTTTAAATACATTGTAAAAAGGAGGGGATAGAGAGGGCAGCCCTGCCTTACGGAAGATTTTATCTTAATTTCATCAGAAAGTGTGTTATTGATATTCAGTCATGTCGAACGTCGAACTATGCATGTAGAAAATCCGGATTCCTTCCAAAAGTGTCTTTCCCACGTGTATGTGCTCAAGACGGGCCAATAGAAATGAATGACTCACGCGGTCAAAGGCTTTTGTAAGGTCTGTTCGTACAAGTGCAACCTGGTAATTACTGTCTGACACAGACTCTAGGACGGAGCGGGTAACCTGTAGGTTCGTTTGAATATATCAGCCGCGTATCCCACAAGTTTGGTGCTCACCTACCAGCTTTTCTATTACGCACTGAAGTCTTTCATTGAGCACTTTGGCGTAAATTTTATAATCTACGTTGCAGAGTGATATTGGTCTGTAGTTTTCCATCTTATTATGCATTTCAAGATCTTTTGTTTTTGGCAGCAATATCGTGTGTCCACGGTAAAATGAAGGGGGAAGAGTTTTCCGTATGTAGGATTCTTCAATTACAGCCAGTAAAACGGGAGATATAATGCCTTGGAACTTTTTGTTAAATTCAGCGCTTAGCCCGTCCGGTCCTCGTGTTTTCCCATTTGGGAGAGATTTAATGGCGGCCTTAATTTCGTTTAATAATATGGGGCCTTCAATTAAATGGCGATCTTCCTCGTCAAGTTTTTGCATCTGTGTTAGTAGCTGTTCGATCTCAGTCTTCTGTTCTGTGGGTATTACTGTTCCAAGAACATTTGTGTAGAAGTGGTGAAAAGATTTAACTATTTCTGTGGCGTCGGTGAGTATCAATCCATTTTTGCTGATTTCTATTTCCTTTGACAGTGCGTTAGGCCTTTCGTCAACCTGAGATTTCTTAGTAGGTTCTTCGCCTAGGAGAAAGCGTTTCTTCCGCGAGCGAATTAATGGTCCGCGGTATATTTTGGATTCATACAATTGAAGCTAGGCTCGTACTACGGTAACATCATCGCTGTACGCGCCTGGATTTAAGCATTCAAGCTCGTGCAGGGTTACTAAATTTTTAAAAAGGTCACGCTGCTGTTGTTTGTTCATATATGATGCAATTGTAGCGCGTTCAATTGTGATGTTTTTCACCGCTTGCTTGAAACTATCCCATTTTGCAAAGATGTACATGTCAATGTTTTGCAACGTATACGACAAAAGTAAGGAGATGTTAGTTGAAAATTGCTCATCACTTAGAAGTCTCAGGTTGAGCTTCTAAGTATATAAAAACCGTATTTCAATACCTTCGCGAAGGTATGGAATATACAATTTTGATTCTCACCGTATATTTATTTCAAGTGGAAGCTTTTATTGGCAGCAATAAAAAGCGACGTCAGGGAAGGTGGTTTGTAGACCCTGTCCTCAACTGATTGCAAGCAGTTTCTTGGTGTCAAATGAATGCCATGTAAGCTCGCTCCAGCATCCGCGAAGCAGCGCAAAACAAATGCTCGGCATATTCCGTTTAAAATTGTTTTGCTCGTACACTTAGACAGCCTTGATGCTAGTCACGCCTCAACTAGTGTCTGGTCTCCTAGCTTTAGATGTGAAATTTTGCCAGTGCAGCACATTCGCTAACCTAGGGTCTTTAACGTTCACCATGCAGTAGTGATTACACGAACGCGCGCCAGTACGAAACTCATCGAGATCGAAACGAGCAAGGGGTGGGGATCGAACCCAGTAGGCTCTGCAGCGCAAGCTTTCGCTCCACGCTCCGAGCTTAGACATGTTAGCCCACTCGACGCCATATTTGAGGGCGACGCTTAGATAATATGGACGCGATATTTGAGGGCGATGCTTAAAGGGGTACTCCGGCCGTTTTTTGAGCTACCTAAACAAACTGCGTTTTCCGCTACCCGGACTTCAGTCGTCAGGGTACGCTATTTATTTTTTTTTTTAATTCAAAACAGCAACTGAGAAAACCGCAAATGAAGATGATGCCGAAACAAGCATTCAAATTTTCGCGCGCTCTTCAGTGGTGTGACGTCACATATGGTATAGACTTTCAGGTCATGCATGTAGTCTTAAACAGAGTATGTCGAGTGTTTTTTGCGTGCTTCTCAGTGAATCCGTTACCAAACATTCTTTTCCTACCGTCAAACGTCTTGTAATCAGTTGGGAACTTGGCTTACTGCCCACTTGATACCATTTCTGTCGTCACACTTAAATGTTGCCAGTAGGGGTTCCCGGTTTGAGAAACACGATGAGAACGAAATCCGAAAATTCAATAACTTCGCGAATTTTTTTGTTGTTTCTCACAATATTTGGGGAACTCGTAGAGCCATGTCTATCGATGTGTTGAGCCAATTTGGAGGCAAATCAGCGACCATAAAAAAATCGCCGTAGTACCCCTTTAAAGCGCAGGCTCAGAACGAGCTAACACTAATAGGCCACTAAGACTGGCAATCATGATGGTGCGGAATGCACGTTGCGATAGAACTTCGGCAGCTCGCAGTCCGAACGCGCTCAGCAATCGCGCACACAGCTATGGCCGCTAGGGAATATTCCCGATAGAGGCTTTAAAGGGATACTACAAAGAAATTTCGGCGCTCATTTTTTTGGTCTATATGTGTTCAAAAGAGCAGTATCACAAGGAACATATCAATATCTTGTTAAAAAAGTCTTGAAAAGGAATTTTAAAACGAATTAAACGATTAGCAAAGAGCACCTGGTGGATGCCGCTAACGCCTCGTTTCCCAGGCAGCACCGAGTTCTGGGCCAAAACTTGGCTTGCGTCTGGCAGTTTAGGGCATTAAAAAGCCGGAAGAAGCCAAAGTAGTGCCAAACCTGACCTCCCTTGGCAACAGTCTGGGTATCTTGGCCCTAATTCGCCAAACAAGTGCCAAACTTAGGCTTCGCTCCCGGGTAGTTCGGTTATTATCTGGCATCTTCGGGCCTAAATCGCCTAACAAATGCCAAATTTAGGGTTACTGCCCGTTAGTTCGGCAGATCTTTGGCATTTTTGGGCCAAAATCGCCAAACTAATGCCAAAGTTAGGCTTCACTTTTTGATAGTTCGGCTATCACCTGGCACATTCGGGCCAAAATCGCCACAGATGTGCCAGAGTTAGGCTTACTACCTTGTAGTTCGGCAGAGCTTTGGCATTTTTGGGCCAAAATCGCCAAACTAATGCCAAAGTTAGGCTTCACTTTTTGACAGTTCGGCTGTCACCAGGCACATTCGGGCCAAAATCGCCACAGGTGTGCCAGAGTTAGGCTTACTACCTTGTAGTTCGGCAGAGCTTTGGCATTTTCGGGCCAAAATCGCCAAACTAATGCCAAAGTTAGGCTTCACTTTTTGACAGTTCGGCTGTCACCTAGCACATTCGGGCCAAAATCGCCACAAATGTGCCAGAGTTAGGCTTACTACCTTGTAGTTCGGTTGAGATCTGGCATCTTTGGGCCCAAGTCGCCAAGCGAGTGCCCAAGTTAGGCTTCGCTTCCCGATAGTTTGGCTGTGATCTGGCAGCGACGGGCCAAAGGTGCCAAACAAGTGCCAGAACTAGGCTTACTGCCTTGGAGTTCGGCTGATGAGGTATTTGATGTACGCGGGTGGTCTTCATCTTAATTAAATAGAAATCAAGTTTTATTCGGCTGGCAACTTTATCTTATTTTGGTTGTCTCTTGATTTCTGCAGTCCAAAGGTTGGCTGAATGTTTTGACGCGGCTGGAGCAGGCTTTGCAAACGCAAATTGTGCCAGATGTTTTACTCGCGCGTAGGTACACAAGCCAATATCGGGACGCGCCGTGAGACTGGTTCGACATTATGGCGCGTTCACACCGGCGATGCGATATAGTCGCGCCATAACTTTCATCGCAAAAGCGACCATCGCGGGCAAAAAGTGACGGGTTTTGAGCAGTCGCTTGCTGATCCGACGTTTTGCGATGCACTCTAGTCGCGGAGAGGCCGAGCCAACCAACGGCGTTCGGAGCGAGAGTTTTTGAGACGCGACTCGCCAACGAAGGCATTGAACTCGCTCATCGCGCACGCCAAATTGACCAACTAATTACTTTTTTTTTCTTTTTTTTTTTTTGCGATGCGATTTAGCTGTATCGCGCGACTGCTATCCCCGGTGTGAATCCGCCTTTACAGAAAGTGCTGCCATTGAGCTAACACTGCGCAAGACGGATGTGCGCACGTCTCAACAAGATATATCATTATTAAGGGGTGTCCAAACAGGACACTACAAAACGCACGACTCCTACAAATCGTGAAAATTGAAGCGGACGCGCCCGCTTCAAGCCCGCTTCAATTTTCACGATTTGTCGGAGTCGTGTCCTGTTTGGACATTCCTTTATGCGGCGCATTGCAAAAGCGAGCGTGGCTCTGTGCGTGTCTTGCGTTGTGATTGAGCACTGTCAAATCCTAGCGATAACAAAGTGCGGAAACGACCGTGGCTCTATGGCGCGGTTCCCGCATCACACTTGGGGGATGAAAATGAAATCCCGGAAATCGTCCTATTTTAGCGTGTTGATACTTTTTAAACATTAAAAAGTGGAGACACAAAAGGGACGATAAAGACAGGACAATCTCTGAACTTTAAAGCCGCTGTACAAACGGGACGTTCTGCAGAGAAGAACCTTCTCTCCCGAAGCTGGGGGATGGGGAGGGAAAGGTCAAGCGTTGGATGGAAGGAGGTTTAGAGAATGGGATTAGCCTCGGGGCGAGGCCATCCTCTCGAGAGGGAGTGGGGACGGAACAAAGCTGGCCGTGGTGGTTCCGGCTACCAGGTGGAAGAAAGTTAAGCTTGTCAAACGGCGACCTCGGATCCGAGGACGGGCACGCCAGAGAATTTGAAAATAGCTGCTTGATTAGCCGGACGACCCAGTGCGGTCTACTGGTTCTAGAAGGTGACTCGGATGAAGAAAACTCGTTTTGGTCGAAAACTCTAAAAGCATTCTGGACGTGAACCCTTGCCACAAATAAAAATAACACAAGCATGAAAAACTGCGAAGGCACCTAAGCTTTCGCCTATGATGTGGGAATGCGTGAGCATTACTGGCAAAGTTATGTTGGTGCAACTTGCAATAAAGAAAGAAAAAAAAAAGTTATGTTGGCTGCAATAAAGAAATAAAAAAAAAGTTATGTTGGCGCAACGGATAGCGCGCTAGTTTCACGATCAAGAGGGCCTAGCTTCGAAACCGGGCAGGGGATGGTTTTTTTTCTCGTGTTATTTTTTTTTTCGTTTTTTTTTTTTTGTTTGGTCACGTGGCAAGAAAAATCACATGAACAGAATTTTTTTTGGCCAAGTCACCAGAGATTTTTTTTCTAATTTCTCCTTTTCTTCAGTCTTTCTTTCTTTCTTTCTTTCTTTCTTTCTTACTTTCTTTCTTTCTTTCTTTCTTTCTTTCTTTTTTTTTCCTTCTTTTCGGTTTTTGCTTCCTATCGCAAAACTCTTTGCACCTATTTCGCGTTACATTGGCGTTAGCCAAATCATTTTATTTATGGCAGGGAATTCTGCCGTACGTATCTTATGTTACTATTACCAACCCTGGATTTCGTCCGGCAACCAGTTTGGGAATGACGACGCCAAATTTCTGTTATAATTTCTTTGAGGTCTAAGGCCTCGTTATCCGTCGGCCTCTAAGATTGGCTCTTCAAGTATCTTTTGGGAAAGAGTTGACGACAGGCATCTTTAAGGAGCACGTGTGTCGACCAGAGTAAACATTGCTGAAGCGCCTCTAGTGTGATTTTGACCGTAAATAACTGGAGGCCCCGGGCAAACCGAACCCCGGAGAAAAGCTCACCGGAGAAAAGCTCACCGGAGAAAAGCTCACCGGAGATAAGCTCACCGGAGAAAAGCTCACCGCAAAACCGGCGGATGCGGAGAAAAGCTCACTGGCCATTGAGCGTATGCGTAGAAAAGCTCACCGATATTTTTTCTTCTTTATGGAGGCTGTTGGATCGTGCGTAACATATCTCAATTTATTATCATTAAAATTCGTCAGCTTTGTAAAAAATAAATTGTCCTCTTTTGTAATATTTGTTAAGCTTAATGGGTATATATTGCTCCCAAATTAATAATTGCGGGCCAGTGTTTTTTGTGGCTTACTCTCTAGGCAACGAAAGCCTAACTAAAATCTTTATGAACTTGAATAACAGGAAAAAATTAAAAAAAAAAAAAACGTAATGATCACTGCCTAAAACCTAAAAATCAAAGGTGTAAATGCCGAAAATCCAAAAGTGCACGCGCAACACCGCGGTGCCTGAAATTCTCTTTGAAGCTTTTGTTAACACTTGAAAACAGGATAAAAAGTCAATAGGATATCGAGGCTTCTTTCTTCCACGGACATGCACGCTTTCTAACCGTTCGTGCTGGTGATTCCACACGTTCCCTTTGTGTGGTAGTGTCCTTCTACGGTGCGCCAGCCATGACCTTCAGAGGTGCACACTGTCTCCGTTGTTATTCGTTAGCTATATAATAACTAGTCATTTGTAAGGTAGGTAGCGAATTGGGTGAGTTGGTAAACGTTATACAAGATGAAAACCGCTCAAACGACGACGACGGAGCTGCTCTCGCAACTAAAGTTTTGTTAGGGAAATTAACAGAAAGAAAACAGCGTAGCCGACACTGATTACATTAACAAACATCTACTTATCTATTAGGTACTACACAATATTTGGACCTCAAGCTATTTACACACCGCTATTCATATTAGCTCACAAAGAACAAACCTCTTTATCTGACAGAGCTACCGACGGCGCACCCTGAACTGTCAATAAATTGTTGCCTTTTTTACCGGTGTACGATGTTCTGATTTTATACGTGCGGCTTCGTTAATTTACAGAATGGGTGATTACTAATTTATGAAGAATTAGTAAATATGCCCAATGAAACCTCAAGAATATTACAAAGACGATGACATATTTTTAATGAAGTGACGAATGCGAATTGTGTTAAAGTGCCACGTTTTACGCAGAATCAAGCTAAGCTAAAAAAATATCGGTGAGCTTTTCTCCGCATCTGCCGGTTTTGCGGTGAGCTTTTCTCCGGTGAGCTTATCTCCGGTGAGCTTTTCTCCGGTGAGCTTTTCTCCGGTGAGCTTATCTCCGCCGCCCGGGCAAACCAACCCAATGGAGAAAAGTATCTACCTTTCTGGTTTCATAGAGAGCTATGAAAGTCAGAAGGGACGAATCCCAGCCGAGTCAAACTACCGGCTTGCAAACGCAATCGTGTTGATAATAGCGCAAAGGAGTTTGTATGACTCTCTCTCTCGGTGCGCACAGGGTAAAGGCACGGAGGTAATATATGCTTTTGCCCAGTCACCTCGCGAACGGTTGGGTATTGGCTGCAGAGATCCATTTCGCGTTGTTTTATTACGGGATTATATCTTGTTTTCTTTGTTCCTAGTTTCACAGACAGAACGAAATCGCTTTTCTCGTGTGGTGTCACGGCGGGAAGACAGAAATCAATCAGAGTACCGAAATTCGACGCTTGTGCTCGTTCTATAGCGCTTCTAAAAACCGTGCGATCACGGCTGTGTATCGTCAACATTGCATAAACTGCCGTTACTTGTACTCGTATTGCATCGTGAGGGAACGACTATGACTGGGTAAACAGGAATAGGGAGAATGGGTGCGTGTGATTTGTTGAAGTTCGAATCAACAAATCGAGCTTCAACGAATGCGATAGTATTGCATTCACTCAACCAGCTATATGAGTTTTCAGATCCTTCCAAGTATGCGATTCGTGTTCTGCCAGTGGTACCTCAGTAAGATTAAAAAACAAAATCCACGTTAAAAAAAAAAAAAAAATTACGGTGACTCGAGTTGCTCCCGCGCCGAATCATGTTTCACGTAAGCGTAATTTTGGGTTCGATGCACGACGAGGGGTCTTCAATTATAAAAATATTTTGATTACGATTATTTGCGGCGCTAAAAATGTGAAAGCCAAGCAGTGAAGACGATGGTGTTCTTATAAATATTATATACATTTTATTTTACACTGTTTGAATACGCTGCCGTCGTTATGTCCTTGAATTATTGGCTAGCTTGTGGCGGACAGGGAAGTCTTGCTGGACCATTATGATAGCACCTACACTAAACCTGCCGCGCTTCGAAAAATGTTAGTCCAATGCATACCAGCTTGTTCAAGGCGGACGAAGCATTACGCATCCGGCAAAGCGCATTAAATCGCTGCCCGCGACGTTTTTTTTTTTTTTTTGTTTTTTTCTTTGTGCAGCGAGATAATTTTTAGTCAAGCAGCACGCCCCCTCTACGGCGGGTTATGCCGGATTAACGGAGGCGTCTCCTAATCCATTCTCCGTGTTGGCCCCTCGGGGGAGGGCGGTGAAGTGAGGAAAAGAGGGCAGGAGAGGAGGAAACGCAAAAAAAAGTGGAAAGAGCGAACTTTATTTTCGGCTTCAACCTCAAAACCCGCCCGCTCCGTGGGAGTACCGGAAAGAGAAATCTTGGCGGAAGGAGAGGAACCGAAGGAAGTGTACGCGATCCCCCTGTCCTGCGGGACCAGGTACATCGGGCAAACGGGGCGATGCCTCAACGACCGACTCCGAGAACATCAAATGGACGCCGAAAGAGCTGCTTCGGACTCAAAGCACCCGATAGTCATTCACGGGAGAAAATGTCCCGGTTGCGCTCCTAATTTATGTAATAACAAAAACGGCTTGACATAACAAAAATAACAATTTAATTAAACGTTGCGCCTCCAATGCGGGAGGCATCTTCAGTAGAGCACAGAGCGAGTGAGAGTCGCACAAAAAAGTTCGGCTATTTAGGCATAAAGTTTGTGTACACGTCCGGCAGGGGGCCACGGTTCTTGTTTACCAGCGATGAATCACTTCCGCATTTGTCATTCTGGATGAACCAAGATTCCAGCAGCTTCCTCGGTCCCCACCTTATATCTCTCGCCAAGGTCGATGCCTTGACAAAGTCAAATTGGTGTCCTCACGTCCATGCGTGGTCGACGAGTTCGGACTTGAAGCGGGTGGCGTTCGTGTAATTGGCGACATCCCGTGCGTGTTCTTTTAGTCTTGTTATTCTTTTTCGTCCCGTCTCTCCAATGTAGGAAGCGTCACATTCCTTGCAGTGCACCTGGTAGATCACGCCCCTTTCTGCCTCTGGCGGGGTCAGGTCTTTTGGCATGGAGATAACATTGACAATTGTTCTTTCGTACCCCCAACGGCCTAAGGGCGCGTCCCAATGCCTCCGGAATGCACACGACGTCACGTGTTCGTTCGGCTCGATCCGGGCGCCGATGGGACATTTGTTTCTTAACGCGATTGACAAACCAGTCGGGGTAGTTACGTTTTTTCAAAGCCTCCCGCACATGGCTAAGTTCTTGAATGCTAAGTGTTGACTTAGATGGGACAGTTTCTGAACGATGAAGTAACGATCTTACAACTGAGCTTTTGTGTTGAGTAGGGTGATGAGAGTGGTAGTCAAGAAAGCTTTGTCTGTCACATGGTTTACGATATACGGATGTCTCCATCTTAAAAAAAGGTTCACTAGTTCTATGGACACGTACATCTAAACACGGCAAGGTACTATCGGTTTCATGTTCGCAGGTGAACTGAATTGAGGGGTGGACACTATTCAAATTGCGGTGAAAATCAGTTACGTTCTCTCTGTTAACCATTACAAAAGTGTCATCGACATAACGACGGTAGAACTTCACGGGGAAATCAATGCCAGACATTACCTTTCCTCAACATATTCCATGACGAGATTCGAGACGGTGACGGAAACTGAACTCCCCATAGGGCATCCGCTGACCTGATGATATATGTCCCCATTAAAACTAAGATTACACTGGTTGAGACAAAAACGCAAAAGGAGTATAACGTCTTCAACAAGGAGGGTTGTGCGAGTGGACAACGACTGGTCTGCCAACAACCGGTCACGGGCGACATCAACCGCCAGGGCGTTGAGGACATTCGTAAATAATGAAATCACATCAAAGGATACCATAGCCTCGTGCGGTAGCAGGGTCTGAGCGCGTATAAGTTGAACAAAGTCATGGGAATTCCGGAGGCTAAACTCATTTTTTCTTGTAAGAGGGCTCAGAATCATAACCAGATATTTGGAAAGGCTGTAAGTGGATTAACTAATAAACGATACAATCGGGCGTAGGGGGCAACCCGGTTTGTGAATTTTGGGGAGTTCATACATCTTGGGTGTCGCGGCGTCAAAGGAGAAGAGACGACGGTATAGGTCGTCACTGATGCGTCCTTTCTTTTTCAGCTCTCGAAGGTGGTCAACTAACTCTCTTTCGGACTTAGCAGCGGGATCTCTTGATAGCCTCACGAAATAGTGACTGTCGTTTATAACTTCATACATCTTCTTCATGTAGTCATCCCTATCAAGCACAACGGTACTTTTTCCTTTGTCGGCCTTTAAAATCATGATGGAGCTGTCTGACTCCAACTCGTTAAGACCAATGCGTTCTTGTTGACCAACAAACAAATGTCCCATCGGCGCCTGGATCGAGCCGAACGAACACGTTACGTTAAGGGTTTCGGAGGCATTGGGACGCGGCCTTGGGCCGTTGGGGGTACGAACTGTATACAAACCCTATAGAACAATCGCCAATGTTATCTCCAAGCCAAAAGATCCGACCCTGCCAGAGGCAGAAAGGGTCGTGATTTACCAGGTACAGTGCAAGGAATGTGACGCTTCCTACATTGGAGCGACGAGACGAAAAAGAAAAACAAGACTAAAAGAACACGCACGGGACCGCCACCCGCTTCATGTCCGAACTCGTCGACCACGCATGGATGTCAGGACACCAATTTGACATTGACAAGGCATCCACCTTGGAGGGGGATAAAAGGTGAGAACCGAGGAAGCTGCTGGAATCTTGGTTCATCCAGAACGACAAACGCGGAAGTGATTCATCGCTGGTAAACAAGAACCGTGGCCCCCTGCCGGACGTGTACACAAACTTTATGCCTAAATAACCGAACTTTTTTGTGCGACTCTCACTCGCTCTGCGCTCTACTGAAGATGCCTCCCGCATGGGAGGCGAAACGTTTAATTAAATTGTTATTTTTGTGATGTCAAGCCGTTTTTGTTATTACATTTATCACGTCTTCGCCCGGCTTGTGGAGTAGTTTTGCGCTCCTAATTTCACCGGCACGACAGCCATGGGAGGCCACTGCGAGCAAATGGGGAGAGAAATAATTGAGGCCTATCGGATGGCGACAAGCCCGGAAAACATAACCACCCCGTCCATTTCGCTCTCAAGAAAGGAGATTATCTTTCTTAGGCCCTTAAAGGGCCCATGAAACGATTTTTGGGTTGGGATAAATCATTTTAGATTGGGATTTTACTAATAGCACATCGTTCAGTGGACCAGAAGAAAAAGGTAGAAAGTCAAAAGCCTGACTTTCAGTGCGAAAATTTGAAAACAGAGCGGACTATTTCGTACCTCCTCCCCTTCGCAACCTCTCTGCCTTTTCACTGTGATACAACCGCGGTCCCAAAAGCGCGTTATCGGGTCCAAACTGACGTCACACGCAACCGGACCTCACTTATTCCCTTCAGCCCTAAGCTGACATTGTGGTGGAAGCTACACGCTTGCCGGACCAATCAGCCGCCTCCCTTTTCATCACCTGACTTCATTCTCTGCAGCCACATTTGCCACGCTCACGTGGCAAGTGTGGCTGGCCCAACGAGCACGTAGCTTCAACAGCACTGTCAGCTTCGGAATGAACGGGGTGGGGAAAGTGACTTTTGTCTGAATTTTGAGCGACGGGCTAATCTTCTAGGGGGAGAATGGATGTGTCCGGGATTACACAAACGGGAGTGCGAGCAAGAGGGGACTCCCCCTTTTCGTCTTCTTCAACTGTTTGGGGGAATGCGCGATTTATGAGTTCAGGAGGAAAGCGAAACAGGAAAAAGTTGGAAAAGCGTTTCATGACCCCTTTAATGGAAGCCGAACGCTGACAGACTAGGCAAGGCGACAAGGTCACCGGCAGAAGCGGCCTTTCCTTTTATGCGTTGTTGATGCCCCTTCGACCTCGCCTTTTGCAAATCCTCCCCACCTGCTTTTGCGTCTTCGTGTGGCTGTCAGCGAGCGCGACAGCCGCTTTAAGCAAATCAAAAGGATGAAGCGAAACGCGTTACTCAGCGTGACCTCTCTACATAGGACGCGTAGGACAAAAAAGTTTGGACGAAAATTTGTCACGTGACGTTTTCTGTCACGCTGATAGGATCTCTGGGGCTGTCGTTTTCGCCGTTTGCCTAGTTATAGAAATAAGCAGGCCACGTAGGTCCGGTTTTCGAACTGGGCTCTTCAGTGTTCTGTTGCTTTCGTGCGTTGCAGACGTGGCCGTGTTTTTTCGTCGTAAGCGGTCGGAATACGTCCATGCCAATTTTTCGGTAACAGTCATTTTTTGCACCGGAGTTCGTGGAATACTTGTGATGTGTTTGTTGGGCACGCTTCGACAACAACTGCTCTTCGCCGACGACGAGACGTCAGTTGAATGTGCGCAACCTTCTTCCTCGAATGTGTTTGTGGGGTGCCTGAGTTGGATTATGCATCTATCAAGGATTACATGATATCGCTCTTTTATTAGTAAGTGCACTGCAAGCATGGTTCTGATAGTCGCCCTGCTTTCCTTTCATTCTCCGCGGTTTTACGTGTGATGAGTTTTGCTTGGCATGAGGACAGTGTTAATTGTAGTTTATAATTTGCTTTTCGTTTTACAGAGAAGTGTGACCTTTGTAAATATGTTGAGAATACACTGTGTGTAATGATAGTTGTTTAATAAACTTCTGGGAGCGATCGAAAAAATTTGTTTGTCCGTATAAGTGATTGGATATGCAACAAATGACATGTAACGTACACATACTTGCACGACGTTCGGCCAATACGAAGCAGACGCATCGTAGAGTTTTCGCACAATATTACGCGAACGCTAGGCCGGGGCGAAACAGCTGTACGGCAATACCTGCCGGGTATCAAACGGTGGTGCAAAACTGGACAGTTGAGCGATATTGTAACCGACTTTCGGCCGGCACTGGCACGATACTGCAAAGTATTGCCGTGCTGCTTGGGAACGGAGGTGATGACATCTTACTATCGTGCTTCCAACGCTTATTTATTTTATTTCTCTCCTGGGACGCGTAAAAGAGCACTTCTGTGACACACCAGAGATATTCGAAACTTGGGCTGGCCTCTCGGCTTTCTTTGCCACTTTTGGCACTTATTTGGCACTTCACTGGGTAGCCAGAAAAGAGCCAAACTTCGGCATGCCAAGAATCGACAAATTAACATTTACTGCGGCAGTTATGGCTCAAGTCTGGCACTTACTTTGGCACAACTGTGGCGGACCAGAGAAAAGCCAAACTCGGCGAGGCTGAAATACCGAAATTAGGCGTTGCTTTGGTAGTTATGGCTCAAGTATGGCACACTTCGGCACTCCTGTGGCGTATCAGAGAAACGCCAAATTTTGGCGTGTCCGAAATACCCAAATTAGGCGTTGCTCTGGCAGTTATGGCTGAATTATTGCATCAACTTTGGCGCTCCTCTGGCGCACCAGAGAAACGCCAAACCTTAGCACGTCCCAAATACCGAAATGAGGCGTTGCTCTGGCAGCTATGGCTGAAGTATGGCACCAACTTTGGCGCTCCTCTGGCGGACCAGAGAAAAGCCAAACCTTGGCACGTCCCAAATACCGAAATTAGGCGTTGCTCTGGCAGTTATGGCTGAAGTATGGCACCAACTTTGGCGCTCCTCTGGCGGACCAGAGAAGCGCCAAACCTTGGCATGCCCCGAATTCCCAGTTTTGGTTTTATTATGGCAGTTATGGCTCAAATCTGGCACCAACTTTAGCGCTCCTCTGGCGGACCAGAGCAACGCCTAACTTTGGCATGTCCAAAATACCCAAATTGGGCATTGCTGTGGCAGTTATAGCTCTAGTATTGCACTACTTCGGCAATCCTGTGGCGGACCCGAGAAAAGCCAAACTTTGGCACGTCCCAAATACCGAAATTAGGCGTTGCTCTGGCAGCTATGGCTGAAGTATGGCACCAACTTTGGCGCTCCTCTGGCGGACCAGAGAAACGCCAAACCTTGGCACGTCCCAAATACCGAAATTAGGCGTTGCTCTGGCAGTTCTGGCTGAAGTATGGCACCAACTTTGGCGCTCCTCTGGCAGACCAGAGAAATGCCAAACCTTGGCATGCCCCGAATTCCCAGATTAGGATTTACTATGGCAGTTATGGCTCAAGTATGGCACCAACTTTGGCACTCCTCTGGCGTACCGGAGAAGAGCCAAACTTTGGCATGCCATAGGATCGCCCAACTTAGGCTATAGTTAGGCACCGTACTTTGGCACTGATGAATGCCATGGTGCAAAAACCGAACTGCGCCAAAGTTGGGCCCTTATGTTTGCCAGACCTTTGCCCAAGTTGGGCATTCCTCTGGCGTGCTACCTGGGTTGTAATGCTCGTCTAGGAACCTTGACAGCTATAGACGGAGGTTGTCTCGTCTTCGGCCACGACGAGAGAAGGGGGGAAGGAGGAACTCCCCTCTTCCCGAGAATCCCTTTTGTGTGTCGCAGAAGTCGCTATTGTCCCCCTAGAAGATTA
Source organism: Ixodes scapularis (assembly GCF_016920785.2). Classification (NCBI taxonomy): domain Eukaryota; kingdom Metazoa; phylum Arthropoda; class Arachnida; order Ixodida; family Ixodidae; genus Ixodes; species Ixodes scapularis. The sequence continues at coordinate 15,869,538 of NW_024609835.1, forward strand.
TAGAAGATTAACCCGTCACTCAAAATTCGTCGTACAAAAGCAGCCGCTTCGGTGGCTGGAATGACTAGGCCATCCTCTCTACGTAAGCCTCGCCGTAGCTTTGCTCGTCTTGAGACGACCTACGTCACGATTGCGTTGGATGTCACGTGCTCTAAGCTGGGCCTTCTCCGAGCGCTTGCCAGAGTGGGCCGTTTATAACGAAAAATACAGCCACCAGGATCAAAATACAAACGTGCGATTGTCATTTACGGATATTGTGGATCATATTCAACCTATTTCTGAACAAGACGGGAATATTTCAAATTTCGTTGAAGTATCCCTTTAAAGGGATACTACAACGAAATTTCGGCGCTCATTTTTTGGTCTATATGTGTTCAAAAGAGCAGTATCACATGGAACATACCAATATCTTGTTCAAAAAGTCTCGAAAAGGAATTTTAAAACGAATTAAAAGATTAGCAAAGAGCACCTGGTGGATGTCGCTAACGCCTCGTTTGTAATGCTCGTCTAGGAACCTTGACAGCTAGTGACGGAGGTTGTCTCGTCTCCGGCCACGACGAGAGAAGGGGGGAAGGAGGAACTCCCCTCTTCCCGAGAATCCCTTTTGTGTGTCGCAGAAGTCGCTATTGTCCCCCTACAAGATTATAGAAGATTAACCCGTCACTCAAAATTCGTACAAAAGCGGCCGCTTCGGTGGCTGGAACGACTAGGCCATCCTCTCGACGTCAGCCTCGCCGTAGCTTTGCTCGTCTTGAGACGACCTACGTCACGATTACGTTGGATGTCACGTGCTCTAAGCTGGGCCTTCTCCGAGCGCTTGCCAGAGTGGGCCGTTTATAACGAAAAATACAGCCACCAGGCTCAAAATACAAACGTGCGATTGTCATTTACGGATATTGTGGATCATATTCAACCTATTTTTGAACACGACGGGAACATTTCAAATTTCGTTGAAGTATCCCTTGTGGGAACCACGAGTTTCCCGTCTCCCTATCTAGGCCTAGCACAAGCAGGCCATGGGAGCGTTATGGCGACGTCATCCCGGATACGGGGGTAAGGCCGCATTCCTCGAAGAGGGCGTGTCTTCCCTCGCCCTTTTGGGTGAATGTGCCTCCGGCGCACCCTTCGGAAATGATTGTGGACGCGGCCCATCTGCGGGATAAGCCACACTACCTACCCCGGGCGCGTCCACTTTCCACTGGCTAGATAAGCGGCCGCGAACGGCGGCCCTGACTCTCGTCCGGGGAAGGCTCTGGGCCACGGAGCCTCGTTCTTTTTGGAGCTTTCCCCATTCCACGAATCTGCCTAATGCGGCAGCGTGGGCCCCCTCCAGGTGAATCTGTCTAATGCGACAGCGCCGACCCTTTTCCGTTCTTTTCATTTATTAGTTTGGCCGACGGGCACAGCGTGGTGGCACAACAGCCAATTAAACCCGCTTCTTCAGTATCTATGTGTTTTTGGAGTGAATCGTCTCCTCGGAGTCCACGGCAGCCTCTGGACGGACCCGGCCGTAGCAGTCCTCAACATCGAGCTACGGAGTGGGATCGACCTCGTGGTGCAGTAAGGCAAGTCGAATCCCACACCCTTTAAACACGCGCCAGATTGAGCCGCCATAGCCGACCTCCTCTTGTGTTACCGAGATGTCGAGCCACTGAAGCGGGCTTTGACGGTCCTCCACAAAGGCCTATGCTGGGGAGAGGGACACAGTAGCACATAAAGCGGCAATAACTTATCCTGTTGCGGTTAGGATGCAGTGAAGCGAACAGAATTAAAGGGAAGAAAAACTGAAGGTCGCTCATAGCGGCACCAATGCACAGATGCCTGAAAGCCTCTATAGCACGAAACATCTACGGAAAGAAAAGTGTCGCGGATGCAAATTACCTAGGACCGATAGTGAATTCCGCTCACAGATTTAGAGCGCTCCATAAGCGCCCCTTTTGCAGCGCGCATCTTCCGCTGGCAGGTCCGGCTCAAGTTTGTCATCTTCTACTCGTAGATTTGGGGAAGCACCCTCCCTGTGGAGAGCCTCCAAGCTCCAACCCCGCCGAACTTGATCTTCACGGAAGGTGACAAAAGCGCGCCACGCCATCTCCTTAAACTTCGAGGTGGGCATGCGGGGTGAGGTCGCTGGACCGGCCGGGCCTTCAAATTGGGTCTGTTCCAGTCTTGTACACGTTACTAAAAAAGTAATCGATTACAATTACTATTACTCTTGGCTAAAAATTATTCGATTAGATTACTTGATTACTCGACGGCAAAAGTAATTGGACATTACTTAAAGAAGTAATCGTTACTTTTCCGATTACTTTATTGTGCGAAGACACATCTTTAGCGCTCGTAACAATGATTTACTTCCAACCTATATTTCAGGTTTGCACAAGTATTGAAGAAAAACTGGCTCCCTCTTCGTGGTCGTTGCACCTTCACAATGCGGACACAAGCATACAATTCGTTTGAAGACGTTTAATGATTTGGGCGTTCGCCAGTGTGTGTGTGTGTTTGGGGGGGGGGGGGGGGAGCGGAGGTGGTTCTGGATCTTGTTAAGCTATAGCAAGGGTGGTCGCTGAAAGCTTGCGTCGCTCCTTTTATTATTCACATGTGGATGAGCTCGTACGTTATACAAAAGAGCAGCAGCTCCAGGATTTGAAACGGCTCATGCGTAGTATCCATTAGCGGAAGAGATCTCCCCGACCACTTCTCAACTCGAAACATTGCTTGTCACAAAGACCACGTAGGGGAAATGGGGAAATATTTCAACTGCCTTTGTTATATTTTGCATCCGCTTTAGGCATTCTTCGGTTCTGGTTCTCCTACGGGCTGCGAGTAGGTACCCTAAGCAGGATTTTTTTATTTTTTTTTTTTATTTCTGTGAGTGTGTGCTAGTTTGAACGAAGGACTCACAAAGCTACATTCTGCGTCCTCAAACTTCGCCCTGAATGGTCTTTGTCACGCACTGTGGCTTCCCACTCCCAGTCCCAGCCCGAAAAAAAAAACAAAAAAAAAAAACGAACATTCCACGGAAATTGTACATAGAAAGAGATTGACCTCCTTTCCTACAGCTCCGCAAAAATCTTTCTTTTTTCCGCTCAAAAAAAAAAAAAAAAGCAAATTTTATTTTTGTCGTTTCATAAAAAAAAGGCGTGTGCCGGAAGGGGGGGGGGGGGGGGTTCGCGTGGACAAATTGTAATGGTTACAAGTAATTTTATTACTTCAAAAAGTAATCAGATTACTCTTGTGATTACTGCCTAATAAAAGTAATCAACTGATTACAAAATTACTCCAAAAAGTAATCGATTACAAGTAATTTGATTACTTGTAATGCGTACGGTACAAGTCTGGACTCTGTTCAGATGCGTCGGTTGTTTACGCGGGATTGTGACGACTCGAACGATCCTATCTCGCGCAGATCAGGGGTGTAGAACCGGGACTGGAGCGTGGCAATTGGCAAGCGCTGACATAGCATACCTTTGGACACTGCATGCCGCCGGTGTCTTCTAGTGCAATAAATTAAGAACAGACTTGTCAACGGCCGTGCAAGCAGTTGTTTATTATCTGTCTGTGTTTATTAAAGTCTTACGAGCAATCGGAGGTTCACCGACGTCGATCGCTGTGCGTGCCGCGCCGCTTCGCGGCGGCCGAAAAGTATGTGACGGTGGCGAACGCAGACGTCTTCCTGTTTATTGGTGACATGGGCACCGTGGTACGGATATTGCGCACGGCCTGTGTCGCGTGTCGTTTCCCCAGCTAAACAGTTACAGTTCTGTGACTGGTCGTCGAAAAGCTCATTCGGCTGAGGCATAGGCCGGCTTGTCAAGTTCGGAATACGGCCCGTTCGTCACATGCCGATTCGTCATAGGGCAACTGGTAATAGGCCCATTCGTCACAGCGGAACATTCGCCATAGGATGATTCGTAACTCTGGCCACCTGTCACACAGTAACCCAAAATTTGTCATATGGTTCTTTCTAGTTGGGTTTCTTGAAAAATTTGATTGACCGTGCCAAACCCGTACAAGGTCACCAAGGTTGATCGCGGGCGAAGATTCTGTAACAGGTGCTGCAGTTCCGGGTATCAGTCCGAAGGTCCGACATTCGGAACGAAACTAGAAGTAGTAGAAAGCAAAGAAGCCTCGCAAAGAACCTAAGCCATATATAGAAAGAAAGAAAAAACGAACAAAAAGAGTTTGTCTAAGAGTATCGCCAGGTCGTCATTGTTTGCTTTGTTGTTGTACGCGTGTCACCCGATTCGCCCAGATTCAGGAATTTTGTAGCTGCTTTTCTTTTTTCGGGTGTACCGTGGTATAAAAGAAACGTCATTTTTTCATGGGAACTTACTCTCGCTTTTAAAATGGAGTTGATCACAACAGACAGGGGTGGCGCTATGCTCCTCCACGACGGACATTCTTACGCTCGTATTAAGTCTAACGAATCGACGCTCTACTGGGCTTGCCGGCAAAGGACACTTTGTAAAACTAAAGTTGTAACTGACCTAGCCAATACTCGTATACTATCCTACTCGAGCGACCACACGCACGCCGGTGACCCAACCGAGCTAAGTGTTCTCAGAGTACGTCATGAGATGAAGCTAAGAGCAGGTAAGTTGCGAAAAGTTGTTTTTATATTCCCAGTTTTGCATAACAAGAACCAATTTTTATATGTGCTTTTTGCTTGCAGTGGAAGGACGCCTAGCACCACACCAGATACTTTTGGATGCAGCCTCCTCCGTAACGGACGACACTGCCTCGCAGATTCCTGCTGCATCCACACTACGGCGCACGATTCGGAAACAGAGGCAGCGCGCGAATTTCGTGTACAGTGTACCATCCTGCAGGGCAGACATTCGAATGCCCGCAGAGTTTAAGGTAAAGTGCTTTCCTGCGTTATGCATTTGATTTCGTAATAACTGTTCCAACTTCATGCAGGTCACAGCCAAAGGAGATTCGTTTTTCCTGCACGACAGCGGCGACGGCGACAGCGAGAGACTTCTCATCTTTGCAACTGAGCGCAACCTGAGCTATTTGGCCAGGGCAACCACCTGGTTCGCAGACGGAACCTTCAAGGTCACCCCTGAGCAGTTCTACCAGCTTTACACTGCGCATGCAGTCGTCAACGGTGTAGCAGTGCCCATGGTTTACGGCTTGCTGCCCAACAAATCCGAAACCACCTACAGAAGGTAAGCACTAAAAGTTACAAAAACGGATCCCTCGGTGTGCCATTATTGTGATTTTGTCTACATAATTGTTTCTTTTATTTGTAATACTGACTACAGAGAATTGTTATTATTATTATTTTTGTTCAAGGTTCGTCGATGTGTTGCTGAGCCACGTTGGAACCCACTGCGTTGAGGTGGTCTACACTGACTTCGAGATCGCTGCCATCAACGCCATAAAAGCCATGGCCCCTAGCGCAAGGATTCAGGGATGCTTCTTCCATTTATCCCAGTCGGTATACAGGAAGGTGTGCTCTAGCGGTCTTCAGAGTCGATACAATGCGGATGAAGAGTTTGCTGTTAAGGTATGAAAAATTATTTTGTTATTTTTTTTTCTGTTCTTTATATATATATATATATATATATATATATATATATATATATATATATATATATATATATATATATAGAAACTGCGTTTCAGACCAAAAAAAAATTACTTCCTTTGCACTTTCAGATGAGAATGCTGCCTGCATTGGCCTTCTTGCCAATTTCCGACATCCCAGAGGCATTCCAGGACTTGGTCGAGGTTTTCCCCTCAGAGGCTGCACACGTGGCCGACTACTTTGAAGATGTCTACATCGGCAGGCCCCGTCGGAACGGCATGTCTACAGCCATCTTCCTTCCGACAGTTTGGTCAGTGGGGGAATCGACATTGGCGGAAATGCCAAGAACAAATAGCAGCATCGAGACTTGGCACCGAGGACTGCAGGTATTAATCGAATATCTTCTAAGTTACTTGTAGCAACAAACGCGAATTACATTATTTCGTTGGATGGGCGGTGCAGTTGGTGTTTCGACGTAAAATAACTAAACCTTTCTAAGTACCGATCGGGGGCACAAACTTAAAATATATTGTCACGAAATTACAAAAAAAAAAATTCAAATTTCTTATCATCGCCACTGCTCGGGAATGAAGCCCTACCGAAAAACCCGGTATAACTTTCCCTATCCGGAATATGGAACCGGAAATTTGTTACTGGAAACCCGAAATCCAGATTGCAGACAAAGGAATAATTACTGAAAACGTAAATTCCAGATAGAGTCCAGATAGAATCCAGATAGATTTCCGGTTCCATATTCCGGATAGCGAAAAGTTATACCGGATTTTTCGGTAGGGAGAGAGAGAGAGAGGGAGAGAGAAAGAGATGAATCGAGACGGGGGCCTCCGGGATTTTTCCAAAATATGATGACTGCATACATGACCGCGTTTTATGTCTTCCGTCACCCATATGTTGTTCTACGTAAATATATGCTTCATAGTAAAGCTGTGCTCGTGTTTCTGCGGTTAGTTGCGTACTCAGTGAGACTATACAGTAATAACAGTTTGCGCGTGTTTTTCTTTAAGAGCAATGTGGGCTGCAGCTCCCCCAACATCTGGGCCTTCCTGGGATGTGTCAAGAGGGAGCAGTCCTTGACGGAAATGAAACTCGCTCAAGCTGAGGGCGGCACTAGGTCTTCAAGGGTGTCGAAAAAGCACGCTGACTGCAACGAGCGCCTTCATATTGTTGTCAGCCGCTACGACAGTCGCAACCGTTTGGAAACGTTGAGGGCAGCAGCCCGAAATATTGCGTTTTAAGATGCTAACTACTCGACTAATAAACCTTTTGTTTTCAAGTGTAATCATGACGCAGTTGGTATTCACTTATTAATTAGGTAATGACTTTCATTGCACCCAGCTGCGGCAGCACCTGTTATGCGTCAGCACTGATGGGCACCAGCCCGGTGTAAATGAATATGAGAGTAGACGGTTTCGCGACTCACTGTGTATCAAAGGTCTTGCATTATATAGTCAGAATTTCAACAAATAAATAAACTTTGAACTTTCATTTCAGTGCCTTTTTTTAAAATTTCATATGACGAATTCTCCTGTGACGAGTTCCCCTATGACGAATTGTCCTATGTGACCAATTGCCCTATTACCAGTTGGCCTATGACGAATCGGCATGTTACGAACGGGCCTACACCCGTCAAGTTCGAGTAGTGGCCATTTTGGATGGCAGACCGTCTCGGGGAGGTCTCTAAAAAATGCGAGTCCATCTTCCGCTCGTCGAATTGGAGCGGGTCTCATGGAGCGGCTTTTGGCCTCTCTCACGGATTTTGGAAAGCGCTCCGGAAGTACCAGCTGAATTGTCCATTAGCTTATTTCGGAATCATAAATTATGCGAATGCGTACTGTAAAGGAGCGTTCTGTTTACCGTATGTTTACTCGAGTAATAGCTGCACTGTGATAAAGAAAACATGAGGGTTCGCTTTTTTGCGGAGCACGCAGATTTCCAATCACTGCAATCGACAGCATGATTCCCGCGGTTAACAGGACAGAGATAACGTCTTCGTGCGGAGATACCATCTGTGAAGATTGAATTTGTATGAAGAATCGTGTTCTCGATTTGTCTATTCGCTTTATTATGTATGCGCAACACGATGATTGGCTGTATATGTGTTCTGTGGGAAAGTACACGCAAGGTCTTTGTTCATAAATAGTGCGCCTATTACTGGAGTAAATGAGGTACTTGGCTATTCTCATATCTTGAAGGCGTGGAACATCAAGATGCCGAGCGCCTGCAGTGGCAGGTGGATCAGGCTGGTGCATGCACTAATCGGAGGTGTGAGCGTGCCACGAGCGAATGAGTATTCACTGGGCGCCATATTTTCGGGCGATGTCTAGAGCGCATGCTCTGAACGAGCCCACATTAATAGGCTGCTAAGAGTGGCAATCTTGATGGCGCGGAATGCACGTTACAAAAGAACTGTGGAAGCTCGCCATCAGCACGTGCTCAGCAGTCGTGCACACAGCTATGGCTGCCAGTGAATACTTCCTATATGTTTCCTTACGTGGCTCGCAGACTGGGCAGAAAGAAAATGAGAGAAGAAGGAAGTCAGGAGTTATGTGTGGGTCGAGTAAACAAGCCGTCCGTCGGGTGCACAGGGCGTCGTTAGGGGCCCCGGTGGACCTGAAGTAGGAGAGGGAGAGCGGCAGCGTCCAATAGTCCCGGCTTATGTGGACTGCTCTCGTGCACCACCATCCCCCACCCCTTCCCACACATACACACATACACATTTATTTATTCGATATGGCTACGTGTAATCGCTATATTAGAAAAATATGCGTAAATAATACCTCATCAAGCCATTTGTAAGAAACTCGCCTCGCCCTGAGTTTCTTAAAGTGTCAGTTCAACACCTCCAACATAAGAAAGCCCAAGTGCTGAATTTTCCTGCGTCATCGAAGAGGACCTCCTTTGGCCAGAGATTAAACACGACTGCGGTGTCGGCGTTGGGCTGGGAATCGTGCGCTCGCTGATTGGACTCGAGTCACGGCTGAACGCTCACGCCATAGTCGTATCCAGTCTCTGGCGAAAGGAAGCCACCTTTGCTGAAGCAGGAAAACTCAATACTTAGGCTTTCTTAACTAGGAGGCGTTGGTCAGTTACAGCATAGATAGGAGAGCCCAGAAACAGCCGCGAGTGTTGAGCTCCGAGCATCTTCACGGCACATCCCTCGAGATGTCGGCTCTAGCCGATAAGAACTGCGGACAACGAAGACACGAGCGTGAACCTAATAGTCTTTGGCCTGCGATTCTTAAGCAGTCAGCAGGGCGAGAGACTTATTTCTTTCTCCATTTATCTATATGTAATTGGTTTTAACTTTTGAGTTAGATCCGCTTCCCGACGATGTCGACAGAAGACTATCATTTTCTAGTTTATTTTCCCCTTATTATTGTCCAGAAATAATCTGTCACACATCGGAGCAGCGCTGGCGCGAAATGGAGGCGACTTGGGCGCTTGCTCAGTCAGCTAGTTCATCTCTCGTAAATCTCTGCAGCCTCTGCCAGCGGGTGTGCGACACGACTCGCACTCGGCGCTCCGGAGGTTCGACGAAATGCAATTTTGATCCGGCCGAAGAAGAAGCAGGCCCTCCCGGTGCAGGGATCCGAGAGACCCGGCGGGGCGAATACACAGCAATAATTTGGCGGGCACCGTTATTCACGCCCGACACCCCATTGTCAGGCGCGAAGCATCCTTCTTGCTCAGTCGGGAACTCGGCCGGAAGCACAAAAGGAAATGTATTCCAATCGATGCAGGCGGGCACAAGGACTCCTCGCAAGCCGCAGGAAGCTGGGTCGCAGACTTCCTTAGAGGCGAACCCCGGACCACAACCCGCGCAGGAACAGGGCCCGGTCCTGGGGGCGCATTATGTACATACGCTTTCTCGGAAACTCCCGAAGAGCGCCGCGATACACTCGGATTCACCAACCATAGGTCGCATTTTAATCAGTTCACGCGATCAGCCAACTAGAAGAGCCAACGGCATTGCGCTATAGCCGTTGTCCAGACGCACTGCGAAACGAAATGCGCCAGCCTCAATTTTTCACTGAAACAGCACAACCACCCGCTGCTATTTGGTTAAACTATTTGAAACCGCCCGGCTGTTTGGTTAAACTAATTGAAATATGACGAACTAATTTTCTTTCTTACTTCTTTTTGCGTGCGTGCGTCCGTGCGTGTGTTTGTGTGGGCGTACGTATATGTGGGCGTACGTACATGTGTGCATGTGCGTGTGCGTGTACCTGTGCGTGTGCGCGTCCACATGCACGTGTCTGTGTGCGATTGCACGGCGTAGTACCCCTTTTTAAATACAGACGAGTAAAGGATATGAGGTAACCAGCGTCCTCTAAGGCATTCGCTCAACATGTACCATTTCTGTATCGATATCCCATGGAGTCGTCCAAGCGAAGCCCCAATCTCCTTCCCTCTACATAACAAGTCCACATAGCTTTGAAAGGGAATAAATCGCTTGGAGTAGGACCCGCCAGGCCTCCGTCACCTTCTTGGAACCTTGACGACCGTTGTCAGCTGCTGAACGTCAGAAAGGTTGAGTCGTGATCTTCCTGATTTTTATAAAAAGGACATTCGCGCTGCGAACTACGCAAATTAGAGTTGCGCTTTTGTTTCGAACGCTGGGGTGTTTTAAAGTAGCGCTCGAAATTGTATCGCACGTTCTATCTAGCAGTTGAAGATTAAGTCAAATTTGGAGGTTTTACGTGCCAAACCAACGACGGGCATCTGGCACGCCCCAGCGGAGGACTGAGGATTAATTTGGATCACCTGGGGATCTTTTGACGTGCAACCGAAAGCTTGGTTACACGGCGCCTTCTCCGCAATAAGCCTCCGTCAGATTGCGGGCACCTCGGCCGGGATTCGAACCCGCCACAGTTGAAGATTAAAGCAAGAGCATATAACGCCAGAAAGAGATAGACTGGGGCATCACCGCCGCAACTTAAAACGAAAGCATGCGTCTCCGGCTGGCAGCGCCATAAAACAGAGTCAGAGCTTTAATTGCACATGCGAATTGCGGTGACTGGGAAAAACGGTTTTGCCCTCGGCAAAACCTTTCAAAATTAGCTTGAAGATGCAAAAACAATGTGAGCGGCCGTGTTCACCCGCTCGACGGCTCGCGCCGACGCGACCGCTCTTAGTCTATATGTTAGTGGCAGGGCTGCCAACACGGTAAGTCAGAATTTCCATTGCGGACGCCCAATGTTTCCCCATTCCGCCGAAAATTACCTCCCTTGCCCAAATAATTATATAATGGTAAATATTCGTGTGTCTTTTTTTATTACTTCTATTTTTACGGTGAGAAACATATTATGCAGCCTTTACGCCTCGCGTACGTTTCGCAAAAATGAGTTTATCGGGCCAAAAAAGTGGGCAAAGCAAATCTGGCAAGAGGAAGTATAACAGGGAGATTCAAACTGACAAAGCCCAATATTATCGGCGGTAGGAGATTATTGTTTTCGATGTATGCTTGGAGTCGATTGAGTACCACGTACACGAATAATTCTCCGATACACGAAGTCAGAGAGATCGGTCGCAGGTTCTCTAATTTGGGAGGTTTTCCCGGTCTTGGGGCTTAGGATGTTATCGGCCTGTTTTCACTCTGTCAGGAGGGTGCCTTCCTTCCAGTTCCGGTTGAAAAAGTGGTGAGGGTTTCAGGGGAGCTGTCGCTATATTCCCTTAGACAAAGTAGTCGGCGTACTGGGAACGATTCGATGAAACGATCACAAGAACCCCACATTGACCACCTTCGAAAAGTTCGGCTACATTCGAATGTACTTGGGCAAAGAAGCGAAAGCAGCTGTTGCTGGATTACCAAGAATACACACCTGCTGCGCCAATACAATAGATATCCTCAGTCGCAGTTTTAGGGGCAACCCTATCTTCGCCTTAGATTTTATGCACGTCATTACAATATGGTAGTGCTTTTACAACTTATTTAGCGTTTTTTTTTATGATATTAACTCCAAAACAAAAGCTGTAACACAAGGTGGAGTTGTCAACACGAACACATGGAACACAACACATAGTAAGCATCATTTCGTGCACGGCACTTCACGAATTAATGTTACTCATTGTAAGTCGGTATCTTGGACATGGTGCCTGTATCTCCAGACATCGCAGTATTTCTTGTTGTACTCAAGCTTTCTTTCCCGAGAAGGTGCAGTGGCGCTCTCTGAAGCTTCGAGTTCACTGGTCCCTTCCACCATAGTTTCACGGTGGCGGTGAAAACTGATTTGACATAAAAACGTTGCTTGATTGCTTCTCAGTGATGCCAGATAGCCGCAAAACAAACCGCCAAACAATAAAGGGAATAACTTAAACGTAGCTAAAGCCACTAAAATTCGATGTTATCTCGGGAAAAAAAAAATCATAATTGACCTACAAATTTCAAGATATATACGTACGGTGCGCAAACGTTTTTTCAAGCTAGCAAGATTTTGTTTATTCCCAGATAGACTTGAATATTACCTTAATCTGGGAAATTTATCTCGGTTTGGCTGCCCTGGATAGTGGTCTCGTAGTGCTGGCACCGATAACTTTATACCTGCAGCAGTGAACAAGTGCCTGGCGACCGTTGCCCACATTAATGGTACTTAAACACAGTTTGTGGAGTGCAAATACGGGTTAGGTTAGGTTACAGGCGACGATACAAGTGCGATGACTCCGAAAACTGGCATCATCGCAGTGGTGATGACGCCCTTTTCTTGGCTAGGCAAAAGGCTTGGAAACGTTATTATAAAACTCTATATTGTTGCCTCGCGATCACCCACTGCGAACTCAGTCATAATCCGACGGCGAAGCGTAGAGCCTGTGATCGATGGCCCGGTCCCCGTATGATCACGGGAGACGTGGCCCAAATCTTGACTGGTCAAAATTCGAGGACACGGCTCGTGAATTTTTTTTTGTTTTGTGCTAACCCTTCCGGTTAGTTGCGTCAGCGCGCGTAGAAATATTCGCACGATAATCCTGAGCCTGTTTTCAGATATCATGCATTCGACCGAGCGTTTGCGTCAGCTTAGGACAGGAAACACAACTGTAACGCGATAGTGTTCGAGAAATATACTTTGTATTTGCATTTCTGTATGGAGATTAACCTTTTCGAAACCATCTCTATTTCCAGTATCTAGATATTAGGAATGTGCGAAAAGTGAAATTTCAGCTCAAGTCGAATTTGAATGAAATATTGCTGAAGAATAGCAGCAAAAAAATAAATAATGTCAATATTAATATTGAAAACCCCCCAAAAAAAATCTTTTCGCAATCTTCACAAGACAAGTATTTACTCTCCTGCAAGACACGCGGAACGAAGAGAGGAAACCTAAAAACAGAAACGGTGCCCACGACCACATCGAAACGACCAACTCGAGATACAGCTGACAGATGTGTCCACCCATCCACGCGTGGACACGCAGCGTGTTGAGTGAATGGACGGACATGGGTGGACCGCTTGAATCGGGCAATGTGTGTCATCACATATAGTCCATTTCCCTCCAAGTCTGACGGCAGCCGATGCAACGATCCAATGTTGCCAATCAAGCAGCTCCAAAAGTGCATAATCACGGACTTCATTTTCTTCGTTGCTTTGGACGGCTGAACGAATCACGCACAAACAAGAAATGCACGATTCATAACTTTGAGTGATTGGTTTAGTCTCGCTGATAGCAAAGCCACAGAGACAATACGCGCCATGACTATGCTTTTTGGAGCTGCTTGATTGGTAGCATTGTAGCGTAGCGCCAGCTGCGGTTGCCATGGTATAGACACAACAACCGAGAATGGTTTTTAGTGCGCAGAGGTGGCTGCAGGTGGCGCAAGATTCCTATATTCAACCTAAAGATGTGCGTAGTTGACGGGTATGTTTTTTTGTCGAGCGCATCCGGGAAGCTATAGGAGCATAAAACTTCGTTCGAGGAATGCCAGACAAATCACCTTGTGTTGAAATTGTTCGTGAGTCCAAGCTTTTGAATTTAGGTTTGATTTAGGTCCATCGGAGGCATGTGAAGACTACTTCTCCATATGAACAGGGCTTCTGAATGGACCAGATTTCTAGCCAGCAGCCACTGATATTCGATGTGTTAAATTATTCGAAAACTAAAATACCAAAACTCTGAAAGTCGAATGAAATTTTCCGGTTCATTATTACAATATTTATACTCAAAACTCTAATATTCGCTCATCCCTACTAATATATGTTCGGGTATATTCCTGATATCTCGACACTATCAGGGCCGATGCATCTCGTTTTGTTTTTGAGGCGACCTTATTCTAAAACAAATGTTCATCTTCGAAACACCAGCTTGCAGCATGCTGTTTCAGTAGTTTATCACGAACGTTCAAGCTGACTTTCTTGAGTGGAGTGGAGGGAGTTCTGAAGAGGACATTGAGGCTCCATTGTTATGCAAACAAAGGTTCGTACGGAATGTTTTCTCTGCAATCATGCGTGACCTCCCTGCTAGTATTAATTATACTAGGAATAAACCCCTGTTTAACTATATATAGGTAAAAATCCAAGAAAAAAGTAAGGAAATGAGAAAGGATTAAGGTGGCTAACCCCTAATGAAATTAATCGAGTATGCAGACGCACCTCTGAAGCATGATTATGGTGGTGGTGATCCAATAGTCATGTTGACACTTTCCAAAGATGTTGAAGAAAAAGAACCTTGTTAGTTCAGATGCGAGTAACAGGAAGATGACTGGATGTCTGTAAGAAGGCGATTAGCTTGATGAATACAATATTAGGCAATTAGGATATATACGCAATATTATCACGTTGTATATAATAAACTCGTATTAACAAAACTTTGACCAGTTTGTACTGGGATGAAGGTAATTTTCTACCTTAATCTGTAGATTACTAATCTTAAGCATGTATCAGAGTGCAGAATGTCTAATGTTATTAAAGGGAAAAGATTTCGGTGTTCCTTAAATATCAATATTATTTTGTTTATTGGTAATTGTGTATAGAATATAAGGAGATCAATTAAAACGTTGATCCATGATGATCGCTTAAATTTTACTTTCCTAAGCTATCACTAGTTATCGAGGTAAACCGTGAAATTAGCGGTATTTCGTAGCACACTCCTCTCGTATTTAAAATCTACTGTTTACTTTAGGCTTTTTTTTTTTCTTTTACACCTGTAATTTTTGGTTTTAAAAGTTTCGCATCCCGTCACTTCCGCGAGCACTACATTCTGCTGCAGTGTGATCGTTTTCGCCTTATTTAGTTTATTTTTTCGGCGCAAACACGGTTCACTATTATATGGTTCGCGTACTACCCTCAAGACTTAACTGCTAGTAAAATGACCATTTTTTTTCCACAAAAAAAAAAAAAAAGTCGTGCATAAAAATCTGGTTTCCCTTAACTTGTCCAGTCCGTTCTCCAGCTTCATGGTGAACCGCAGGTGCGGGTAAAATTAATTTCAAAACCTTCCGAAGCAGAACAGCGGCAGCCAATATATACTGCATGTTTCCGCAAGGCTGAAATACGGTACCTTGTTTTATGGTTTATTATTATTTCTTTTTAACGAGGAAATAAGGAAGTTTTGTCATGTTCACCGTTTCCACATTTTGTTGCTCTTCTAGTCCGCCCCGGAAGCTCAGCATAAGTGCGGAATACAGTAGAGCGCCGGAAGAAGGATCATGTCAAAACCAGCCATTCGCATAGATTTGCATAGGCAATGGTTTCCACGGCAGGAGCTCTTGCTTCGCCAGGGATGATTTTCCCATCTGAGATTCTCATTTTGTGCCCGAAGTCTCGGTTTAATTTGCGTTATACATTTTTTTTTTTGTGTGTGAGCATGTGAGAGGGAAGCCGTTTGGTTTCCGTTTTGCTTCGTTTGGAATTTCCCTCTTGATCACAAAAAAAAAATAGGCTCTCTTGTTTGAGAACGACGTATATGCAAATCGAAATATCCGTTCGGAATGTTTCGTCGGAAAGCCGCATATTACGCGCGATACATATTAAGTCTAACTATATAGTCACATATGCGTGTCAGTCTATAGTATCCGGTTTCAAACGAAAGACTGTGATTCTTGATATTTTAATTTTCGCGCGCGATTACTGGTGTCAGAAGACGAAACCTGGAAGGCGCGTCTTACCATTTATTCCAAATACGAAGGTTACTGTTTAATAGATTATCAAAGTTTTTTTGCCGCAGGCATATTAAATTACCAGCTGTCGACCTTTGAGTTGCCGGGTGAGCCTAAACATCGTTAAGACAGCCAAAGTTATCCTTGTCGGAAATACCGTTGGTATTTATACTGCGGATAAGCCAAGAGTGTACCACTTGAAGAAATGTCCTCGCATATGCCCGCAAAATCGTTACTGGTTGAGACAACCAGTGCAATCTACTGAGAAAGTATGATCGGGGAGCCTATATGGTCTCACACTGGGCGAAACTTTACACGTGCTTACAAAATGACGAGTGCCCCGTTGTTTACCCCCAAAGTTGTCGACTGTAAAAACAGCCCCGCAATGCACTCGGGCCAGCATTCATTGGTGTTCCTTCAACCAGTGCGCTTATTGCGTGAGGCAATCTGTACCAAAATCTCCTTGATGGCAAAGGCCTGCGCCTTTTCCCCCCAAACGTTATCAATAGTGGATCTAGGCAGCACCGCCTTCCTTGCGTCAGCGTCGCCGCCAACGCGTCTTTCAGTACCCCACAACGAGCGCGACGTTAGAAAGCGGCGACGCCAAGACGGACGGGCTTGCCGCTTTGCGGCGGCTCTCGTCGAGCTTCAGCGTGCTTGCTGCTTGGGATCCACTAACGATGACGTCATACGCAGGCCTAGGTGGTATTGCTATGTCCCCGTGGCTACACCCTTCCATGGCCACGCGGCGTCAGGGGCCGAAGGGGCAGATCATAAAGTTCTACAGAGCGGATGGTTAGCCACGTTTTGGCGACGTCCGGAGCCCGTGCTGTACTCCGGACGTCGGTAGAGTTTGGTAATTTCTGTCGCCGTACGACTTCACCACGACGCGAAAAGGAACATTAAAGGTCCATACGCACATTCGCGTTTGAATGCGTTGCGGAGTCCTTGCGGCCAGGCGCGGTCGCTTGCGGAGCGACGCGCGCCTTCCCGCAACGCTCGGTAGCGTGACGCAAGCGAGTAGAGACTCGCTCAACTTTCCGAAGCGTTGCGGTGCGTTCGGGTGCGTTCGACCAATCAGGAGCCGAAAGAGGAGAGGGAAGACGTGTTCGCTCGCCCCACCCGGCCGACTCGGCGAGACGTATCCGCTTCGCCGGTCGCAGTGCTTGCTTTTTCGTTTTGGGGAGCGGTGGGGACTGTATTTTCCAAGGCTGGCGATGGTTCAAGCTTGACAAAACGTCGGGGAAGCCGGCGAGATTGTCCCAAGATCGAACACTTCGACGCTGTCGCTGTGCGCCGCCATGTTGCCTTGGATTTCGCTTACTATTGGTGAGCCACTACCGACGATAGCGCGTTCTTATTGGCTGTTGACTGCGGTTGACTGCGTGTCAACACAACTGTGCGTACATGTTTGGCGCAAGCGGTCTTCGCAACGCAACGCGTCCGCTTGCCGCTACGGAACGCACCGCGCTCAAACGCGAATGTGCGTATGGGCCTTAAGCGAGGAATTCACGAGCGGAATGGGGACGCTCGCTCGGCTCCTTCAATAGTGAGTTTTAGTAAACCGTGTTTCCCGCTCCGCTAAGCCCCTCCGCTACCCGGAACTCTACAGCCAAGGCCATCGGCGCGCAGGCGCAGTGGCGATTCCGCGCTCCGCTCTGCAGAGCGGCTGCACGAAAACGATCTACTAAAACTCCCTAATCTGTAAGGAGATTTCGTAGACCGCGTTTCACCCTCCGTTAAGCCCACCGCAACCCGCTACGATACCCGGAACTCTACAGTCAAGGCCATCGGCGCGCAGGCGCAGTAGCGGCTTCTTCGTTGCGGAGGGCTTAGCGGAGGGGGAAACGCGGTCTACGAAATCTCCCTACTCTCTTCCTCATGTGAGCCTCACCCAGCGGTGTCGCCCCAGGCACCGCTTGGGAGACGGGAAGAGTGACCCTGAAGTAGGCGAACGTTTCTTGCGAAAAAAAAAAGAAAAAAAAAAACAACAACAACACACCTCTTAATTTTGTTTGTAGCCGTTTGTACGCTTGTTTTTGTACGTTTGAAGTACGTTTGTAGCTGCTCCTTTTCTTCGTGTGTTGATTCTCGACTGTCAACGTTTCAGTCGATGTCCAGTTCGCATGATTCGAACCCACTTACTGATTTCTTTAAGGGGACATAATGATCAGTTACCGCCTTACAAGGTATTACCTAAAGATATGTACGGTTTAGTAGCGTGACTTTTTCACGAACGACGAGATTCCTTTCGAGATTGATTTCATTTGAAAGGGAATTCCAAGAGAGTTTCTCGTTAGCGAAAGTCTCTATGTTTCGTTTTCTTAGTAAACACTATATTCGTTATAAACTAAGAATCATAAACCTTAAATCCTCGTTTCGTCTTGACATTTCTAGTGAACAGAGCGCGAGGTAAGGAGGACGAAGGAAATGCAAGACTGAGCGCTGGTTCTTGTGTCTTGCACTCCCTCTTTCTTCTTTTTTCGTTTTTTTTTTTTACCATGTAGCTATTAATATGAGAAACTTTCTGCTCTTCTCCTTTTATTGTCATTGTCCGAAGCTGACGAATCTAAAAGAACCATTCGATTATCTTATTCTATAGCTCTTCCATCCGGAATTTTTAAGAAAACAAAAATGCTTATGATGACGGCACAAGTACGAGCAAGCGTCGTTCTACACCCTGAGGTAACTGACGGGGCATGACGTTTAGCATGCTCCATCCTCGCTTAATGTCATATCAAGCATGCAAATATTAGGCCTGAAAGTTTTTTTTTTTCTGGCCCCGTCATTCGCAACTTACTGCAATCGGCTGATTACGGCGGCCCACGTTGAGCCGGCCCTTCACCAAAAGCAGTATAATTTACTGTAACCGACGTGTACGTAAAAGATATGCCCTGTGAAGAAGAAAAGACACGAGGTCATACCCAGCCGTCGTCGCGTAGTCGCGCATGAGTTGAATGTTCTTTGACCGAGGAAGCGGAATTAAGAACAGAATCTCGGAAAGACCGTGCAAACAAGAGCCTTGTTCTCTCGGCTGATGCGTGGGGAAACGTCACGCAGAGCTTATCTACATCGAACAAACAAGAAGCAAGTGCTGCGCTAGATTAATTTTAACCATCCTCTTTGAGTTAATGTGTATTTTTCTGTGCGGGATTGAGTAATCGTTTTCGATGTGCCCTAGTCGAGTTCCGACTAGCACGCAGCCCGCGAATTCACCAGCTCGAGAGCATGTCTCGCGCTGCACAGGAGATCTCGGCAGCAGCTGGGTACACAACACAGCAGGAAACTACAGAAATCGTGAGGCGATACGACTCCAACATAAATCGTACGGCGCTCCGCTTTTGCTTGTTTTTGTGTTTCTTTTTTTTTGCCGGGAAGAAAGGTTTTTTTTGTTATAGGACGCCCGTGCTTTTCCCGGGGGCTTGGAACATGCTCATCGCGTGGGTTTGGACAGCCACTAACAAGCTCATTTGGCTGTCGGTGAATCACTCAAGGCCTCCGCTGCTCTTCAGGACCCTAAAACGGGAAAGGGAAGGGTTGTGCTCGGAATCATACCCAAATGAATCCGAGCTCCTTCAGCGGGTTGTGTCACGTGACAACACAGATAGAGCGACGCTGTACGCGGGTAGGTTTTCTAACGCAAGGAACAGACCCCTTACCCTGGAGTAGGAGCGGGTAAATTTTGGAACACGGCCAAGGATTCGAGGGCCGGGCAGAACGAAGGGACATCATTGGGAGGTGACGTCAAGTCTGACGAGCACCGAGGTTGCCGAAAAGCGGAGGAAGCGAGGAGAAAAATCGTGATGTAGAAACAGACGTCGGACTGCCAGACTGCCCCGGACGCTTCAATTTCCACAACTTTTGACGGAGTAGTGTCGCCTCACGATTTTCGTAGTATTATGTTTGGATAGACCTTTAGAGGGTACTTCCGTATCTTCACGGCGGACGTCTATGCCGAGGGGTGTTGGAGCGCGGAACAACCTTGCCTGGGTCGCCTTGGGCTGGTTCTTCCGGTTGCCACACGGGCAGGCTTCGTGGCAATTCCTCAGCAGCATCAGTGGGAGCAGCAGTTTTACCCTGTAGTAAACAATGTTGCTCGTGGCGGCAGCTCGCTCTCCTGAAGGGGACGGACTGGAAAAGACTGGTGTCAAGCAAGAAGAGTGTCTCTGGATGTGGTCCACGTGTCTGCACACTTCTTCACTTTACGTCCGGAAGCAGCGGATGCTACGAGTTATTAGAGCCAATCCAAGGCCGTCAGGGCGTCATGTGACCTTGTAGAGGGGCAGAGCGACGCGCAGAAAGAGTATCACGAACTACGTCAACAGAGCCGGATTGGCTGGGATAGTTCGTAGCGTCCGCTTCGTCCGGACGCTAGATGACACGAAGTATAGTCCTTTAGATCGGCCAAGATTGAAGTCCTATCTGCTTGCGTAGCGTTCCCTATACTTGTTCTTCGGGAAAATAGTGAGGAGGACCCCACTTATTTTCTCCGTTCCTCTGCTTTAATTCCACTGTTCGTTTGCAGCTCTGGTGCAGGGTGTAAGATAGGCGGGGAACGAGAGCCGATTGGGCGACATGATTGTGTCCCCGCTTCAGGGAGTTCGAGGTACTCCACACAAATGGCGCCACCACAAAAAGAAACGAAAAATCAAATATCCTGATGCATTTCGCAAGCAACGCGACCCACAGGCAATTTATTTTATAAACTGTGCATGAGCCGCGCAAGTTTAATGGAGCAAACTAATAATGTAGTTAATCTATAGGTTATGTTTGTCAGTAGTTTTATATTACAAGCTAAAATAATCAACGGGGGCCCAGAGCGCGACAAAATGGAGGCGAGCTAAGAAGTCGTGAACGCGTCGACGGCGTCGCTCCACTCCGCGTCCAGGTGTGTTCGAGGCTTATACATTTCTGCTTTTTACGCGCAAGAAAGGTAAGCTTTAGTTCGACATGATTCGAAGCCAGCGGTATCGCCGTCGTACTACACAGAAGTCACACTGTGCCCAGAGTCACCCGAACTCAACATGGCCCGCGTTAAATATCACCGCTTCTTCTTTCTTCTGGCCGTAAACCGAAAGATAGTTCGGAATACGAGAGAGGCGGCCCATGCCTAAAAATCTTGGCAGTCCTAGCGCACAAAAAGACGGCGAGAAATACAAATTTCCTCTGCTACCGTTCAATTCGTCTGCTCCAAGCGCGTTTGGGAGCAAAACAAACGACAAAGTCAAACACGAAAAGTGAAGAGCACGTCAGACGTTTCGCAGACGACTTCACATTGTTAGCGGCATACGCGGCTCGGAAAGTCCATTAAAGTTAAGATAAGTGTCAAAGTATACTCTTGTGGTAACTTTCTTTTGACAGGATTTTGTATATGCTACTTTAGATTAAAGAATATCGCCGACACGATGCGTTGTCTTGCAGAGTTCTATGCAAACCTGAGTTCAATGCCTTCCGAATGCCGCCGCACCGGCGCAGGTTCCTGCCAAGCGGAAGGCGCCGGAAGGACAGAATCCGGTCGCACCGCTGTGGCAGGCTTCAGGGGAGCGCTTTTTGGAGGCGCAGTGGGGCAGTGGTTTTATCACTGGGCACTTGGTAAAGGGACACTAACACCCCAAAAATCGTTTTCTTTTTTTTTTTTTGGTCAAAAGTGATAAAATTTGATATCAAAGAAACACGCAAAAAAAAAAAAAAAAACAGCACCCAAAACAATTTTTTTAGGCGCGCCTTTTTATTTTTTACGTTATCCCCTCCCGCTGCTCAGCTCATATTTTTTTTTTTTGTGACATAATCGATTAGGAAATTTAGAAACTTTGTAAACGACATTTCTATAATATTTACTAACACCATTCGTAACACATGTTTTATTAACCCCATTGCGAACGCGCTAGGGCACTTCTTTTTGAAATACCTAAAATCAGAGTCCGGAGTGATACCGCCTCCTGGCTTTTTATCCTTCCTCAACAATGACGACCGACTTCGATCACGAAGTCGGTCGTCATTAAACCATATCACCAGGGACAGTCGGTCATTGTGATTTCTTTGTAACCTGGTGTTGGACCCGACTAACATTTAAAAAAGAAAGATGGTGCTGAACCCCGGGAAATTTGACGTGAAAAAGACGGTACTTTATCAAGAATAACAAAAGAGCTAGTTGCTCATAACGAAAAATCACCGGACTGGCATGGAGCGACTTCTTCAAGACCGAGACACAGTACGAAGAGAGGTGTCACATATTTCATCAAACATAGAAAAGATTAAAAGAATATACCCCGAAGGAATGTTAGAACACCAACGTTTTCTACAGGGCTTTCTCATGGATCTCGACTCTGCCATTGAACCGCATGTAAGTGATGAGAATTTCGAGCAGGAGTTTGCAGATGTGTTGCTGTACGAGAAGATTTTTATTATGAATTCGTCAAAAATAAAGGTCATGAATTCCACCTAGAGAACACAAACCTCGAAACCGCAGAAAGGAAATATGGGACGAAAAATAATCAAGGAGAGGAAAGTTAAGGAGAGGACTGGCCATTCAGTAGCGATTTTGCTCTCAACAATCGTAATCGAATTATATGTACTTAACATAGATTCTGAGCTGAAGTACACCGTAGCTGGATAAAGCAGACATGACTTCCAAACTGTTGAAAACGAGTCAAGCCATGATCGAATAGAAGTTGTTGACGTACAGTGGAAACAAATCCTTTTGATGGACCCCAGTTTCAAGCAAGGTTCAGGCCTAGACGCGTTCTGAAATATTGTCTAATATGCACGTTCGTTCTTTGTGCCAGAAGTAAGGGTCTACCGACATTCAACTTTCTATTCAACACGAAAAAGCCGGCGGAGTACGACCATAGAAGAAGAAACAAAAAAGAGCTCACGAGGGCAAAAGAGCAATTCAACCGGAAGGCGCAATAAGAAATAATTAAACTCGCAGATAGGGGCGACAAAAAGCAAAATCCACAGGTATCTCAAGAAAGAAAGAAAGTGGTCAAAGAAACAAATGTTATGCTTGGAAAGACAGCGAATGTGAAACAAAGAATGAAGCAACGTTCACCAACTGCAAGAGAGAACACGCAAAGACGAAACGCATTGCGTGCACTCACCACACTCTTAAAAAAAAGGAGTAGTACTTCGTCCTTTTTGGGGACTAAATCGATGTCACTGAGAGTGATCCCCCGAAAACGGCAAAACCCCGGTTTAGTCCCTCCCTTTTCTTTTAGTCCCTTTCCATTGATCCCTTCAGGTCAAAGTTTTGAACCGTTAAGAGGAGTGCTTTTGATCCCTAGAGCAGGGCATCAGGGACTAAGCTTAACTCTTCAGGGGATTAATTATGGTCCCTTGAGCGCCGTCGTGTTTATAACTGGGGGAGTAACTTTGATCCCTTTGGGGATCAACAGTGGTGATTGGGGGACTAACTTTTTTTTTATTGGGGACTAAAGTTCGTCCCTTTGGGGATTAATTTTGCCACTTAAAGGGATGATATTTATAGTGACGGGGGAGTAACTTTCGACCCTTTGAGGATCAATTTTGACCCTTTTAGGGATTAATTTTATAGTATTGAGAGGGTAATTTTCGTCCTTTTGTGAACGAATTTTGACACTTTTAGAGCCGAAATTACTAGTAATGAGACCCTCTAGCTGTGAATAGGAGTGAAAGGTTTGCGGCATTGAACAGCTTCCTATTCAGAAAAGGCAGATTGTGCAACTTGTTTGAAAAGGTATATCTTCTGAAAAGTTGCACAAAGTGTCTTTTCAGAGCAGGGAGGTATTCAATACCTCAGACCTTTCACTCCCATTCACAGCTAAATAGTGCAGTACATATGAAAAGTCGCACACCTTTATTTGGAAAAAGCAAGCCTTTGTTGTGAAAGAAGCTGCGAAGACTGGATATGCGGACAACACTCGTAGAACTTTCAGGCAGGTTTTTTTACAGCTAACATCACCATTTTACGAAACATTGCACCAGCTATCTGTAGAAAAAAAAACTAGCACTTTCATTGTGGAAATATATTTATTCTAGAACTACACAACACTGTAAATGAAAACAATTGCACATCACAAGAAAGTATACAAGAAAATACTGCCATCTTGGCACTGAAGAACTTGCCGAAATTTTACATGACTAGCATATATATAGGAATCTACAATGGTTCTTAGTGCTGCTGAACGAGCCCGAAAAATTGGTGCCTGCACATTAAAAGTTAAAGCATTCACTGAATGTGCACGTTACCTGTTGAAATTGTAAGGAATTTCGCCTCCTTCCTGTGAAAAATTAGACGAACTTGCCAGGGCCTACGGTGGACATGCTTGCAGCGTTAGCAATGCTTGTAAACTGCGACGTCACTTTGTTCTAAGCAAGGGAAGCAGAAGGCGATCTCATCTGCTCGTTGTGCCTACCGGGAGTTACAACCATCGCTAACTCTATCATCTGCAGACATGACTGCTATTGACACTGGCCAGTTTGTTGGTCTTATTTTTCACGTGAAGGGAGCTAAGCTTTGAAATTTCTGCAGGAAAAATTCACATTTGGTGAAATCTTAATTGAGCTTTCTACATGCAGGATCTGATTGTTCTGGCTCGTTTCACAGCACTAAAACATATTGTAGACACCCTAATATCCATTCAAAAATAAGAAAACTTGTAGAGAAAAAAAAAGCTAACAAGAGACAGCTCTTTTTAATGTCGTTTGTTCCCTTTTTTAATGAAAATGACTATAAAAATCAAACACCTCAGTAAAAGAGCTCCCAATCATAAAATGTGAGGCAGTAAAATTACTAGTACATTTATAAATTTAAAAAAAAAGAAAAAAAACCTGGGAAAGGTTTTTGGCCTGTAGGAACATATCTGCTCAAGAAATTACTAGTATATAAGATGACTCAAGTCCCCAGGCTCGACCTAAAATGGACCGTAAAAATTGACGCCTGTACGTAGCGATCTAAATTTTTCGTCGTAGGTGTATTTCACAGGTCGGTTTTTTAATTACAAAGCGTAGCTCTTTTTCTGTAAATAATAGGGCGAATAAACTTGCCACGGTCTACGACGTGAAGGCGACGATTTTTACGGTCCATTTTTGATCGAGCCCGGTGACTTGGGTCACCCTATATTTATAAATAATAAAAAAAAAAGAAACAGAACAAAAATTTGCCATGGGTTTTAGACCTTCAGAAATGCATGTGCTCAAGAAAGTAAAAATAATGTTCACTTAAATGCGAATGCATTCCTTCAATGCATTACACAAGCCCAGAACAACATTCTTTTAACAACATCTGTGGAAAAAAACTTTTTTTTAAATTTAGGATGGTCAGCAGCCTTGTGTCCATGCAGCCCATCTTTGAATGTTTGAGACCTACAAGTCTCTCTAAACAAACAAATGTGCAAAAATATTTAACGAAGTACTGAAGGTCGAAAACCCATGCCAGGCAGACACGAAGTGCCACAGCTTCCAGAGGGTCCTCTGTCTCATAAGCTAGATTTACAAAAAGCACACTGCAGCGCTCTGTTGGGGTCCTGGGACACACTTCGATGGAATAGACTGCGGGGAACGTCTGAAACAAAGGTTGGGAATTAAAACAAATCATAAAATCGAAGTCTTTCTGACAAAAAGAGAGGCCTGCCCTTAGAGCAGATACAAGTAACTGATGATAAGCAGATACAGGTAACTGATAGACTACCTGAAACAGGTTCAGTACATACTCCCTAAACCTAACACCCCAAACCAGTTACCCTAATATTGTTCTTGGCAAATCAAAGCTAAATTGGTCATTGGAGCAGCTGGAATATCCTCTCCAGGCTAGGTCATCATCGGGTACCCAAACTTCACCACGTTGTTCGACTGGTGAGCAAAGGAGTAGCACAAACAACGCAAAAGATGGACCATCTCCGGTCAACAGTAAGTTTCGGGAGCACTGCGATATCTAAAACTCCTAGATGCGGTTGATGTATATGAAAAGGCTCTTAACACGGATTCATCTAATGCCTTGCATTAAAGCCAGAAAGGTATTTCGTTTATAACGAAAAATTCAGCCTTCAGGCTCAAAATACAAACGTGAGATTGTCATTTATGGATATTGTTGATCATATTCAGCCCATATCTGAACAGGACAGGTATATTTCAAATTTCGTTAAGTATCCCTTTAAGATATTTTCATACCACAGAGCACAGACACTTCAGAATTTTTTTGTCCAACCACCATCTACACTATACTCTGTATCACCTTAGTCAGGGCGCAGCGGATGCTGCGAGCCATCAGAGCAAATCCAAAGCTGTGCGGGTGTCATGTGTCCTTAGAGAGTGGGCGCGGCGACATGTGTTATGTGCTATGTTCAAAGAGCACGATTAAATGGGATTGCTCTTAGCATCCGCTGCATCCGGACATAGGGTAAAACAGTAATAACATGCAGTCAAATCCTACCAGGTGAGAAATAAGGGCCTGATTTTGTTTCCTCATATGCACACAGTTAATAACAGAATAATCACCCATGCTAGTAGATTGTTTTTTAAACTAATCCTTTCTATTGTGCTCAGTGCCAAGTGTCACAGCAATTCAACACAAAATATGAAGGCTCTATTTAAGCATCACATCAGTAATGCAAATTTATATTTCTTTTTAAATACAGCCATTCCCCCATTTTTTTTTTAATGTTACTCATCACCAGACGGTCACTCACAATTTAAAATTAATGTACAGAAGCATTTGGAATTTCAAATGCCGTACAGATAACTGTTAGATATCTCGAATTTAATTTACATAGTTTGCACCCACCTATCACATGAACCGAGTCGGCACCAATTCGGTTGCAATAGAAAGCTAGCTGGATTGGGACTTCCGCTAACAGTCAATGAAGGCTAAATTGTAAAGCAGGTATACCTTGCTTCTCCGATTCTTTAACATCATCCATCCTTTCAACAGTCTGGTAGAAAATGTCCGGCTTTGTCTTGCCCTCTGTCAGTTCAAGGGCGGTCGCCAGGTTTTCTGAGGCAATTTAAAAAGAGAGTTGCTCGGCATCGACGCTTGTGATGCGATTAAACTCAGCAAAAATCTGAAATAAAAATAGATGATCTTTAGTGAGCCAATAAATCGTAAACTGCCCTGTAGAAAAGCAGGAGATAAGAAAAAAAGATTCCCAATTTATTATGAGAAAGAGAATCGTAATTGCAAAGATGTCAGTGGGATAATAAAAGACTCGTGGTGCTTGCTTTTGCCATGGAGGAAGTGCCAGTTAATAAGACTATGATGTTGTTATCAGTTTTCTGAAAGTAATTCGTTCCAAGCACATTTCATTATGCTTGTGATCACATTTAGTTTTGCCCGTGCTTTGAGAAGTGCTGTTAATACTTACTTTAAAATAAACAAAGGAATAAAAACAAGTATGAAGTACCCCAATTTTCCACATAAGCCAACTAATTCAGAATGTGCAGTGTTTTTGGTTGGCCAGTTACGATCAGATACATCTCAGCTGCACCAAATCTCGCTCAGCAGGAGGAACCTACCAAAATATAAAGCTATTTGCTCGGTTTTCTAGCCCTTCACAAATATAACTAAAACGCAAGTATTTTCTTATAATGCTGCTATAAAAAAGGCAAGCAAGAAGTGGCCTATGAGGAGAATTTTTTTTAAAGGCATGTTGAACTTGAATAATTCCCACTGAATTGAGCAACAGGGCAAGGACAGTGTGCTTGCTCTCTTGAAAACTTCCCAACAGGTTGGCAGGGCAGTGCCATTTTAAACCTTGTTATCACATTGAGTATGCTCTCAGATCCAGCCAGCTGTCGATCATAAAACTGGTGACCATGCTTTCTGCGCATACTCATGTGCATGAGGGCAGGGTCAGGTAATGAAATACTTGTCCCGAGAGCCCAAAGTTTCTGCCAACCCGTAAGCTGAGCCCTTGGAAGGAAATTAATAGCAAAAGACGAACGGCTTCATTTACTGCAAATGTGCTGAAAAAGAAAAGTGTAATACAACAAAGGGTAAAGTGCACCTTTTTATATCTTCTACATCATGAAGCCTTACAATGATCTCGCAGAACAGGGCCGGTCTTGGTTTTCCCTCAGTCACCATGAGAACAGTTGGCAGGTTTTCTGAGGCAACATTCATAAATCGCTCCTTTGCCTTGGCGCCAGTACTAATACAAAAAGACACTGCAAAGATCTGCAAGAAACATTATTTTCACATTTTCAGTCTACTTGAAGATATTTGTAAACTGCTCTTTTTAAAAGAAAAAGAGAAAAAAATCATTACTTATCAGTTGTAACAAAATCGTAATTGATGTAAGTGGGATAAAAAAGGAGACCCATCATGGTGCCAGACTTCACCATGACAGGACTAACGGCGCATTTATGCCAGGACTGGAGCCGCAACTGCAAAGCAGATCTGTGCGTTGAGGAACATTTTCCCCAACCGCGTCACCGAGATCTCCCTGCAGGAGCTTCCATTCGCTAGCAGCGCGAATGCACCATAATGGGGGTGGTCGTGGTCTTATCAGGGAACTTACTGCTCCTAAAAGCATGAGCAACATCGTTAGTAAGCAACATTTTACCTGGTCTGTGAGCTTTAGGGCTGGATAGTCGTCTACGGTGTTGAAGATTGTAGGGTGTATGCTGATGTACCCTCCTTGCCCAAAAAGTCCTCTCCATGGCATCTTTCACCATCTCCATATACGTAGTAGCTCCCTTCCTTTCTCTTCTCATTGCGTCCATGTGGCCGGCTATGAAATTTCAATCTTCAGTCGTGGGCGAGGATGCTTGCAGCTTCTGAAAATTAGAAGGAACGAAGTAAACCAACCTTGAACATAGTAAAAAGACTCAGAGATCTCGAAAAAGAAAGGACAGGCAGACATAGTCTTAATTAACTAGCACCAGCTCGTTTTCGCCCTAAACCTCATAAATCAACCCTTTTCCATATGTCTGTTCTCCACCTGTGGGCGAATTTTTTTTTTTTGCTACATCAAAAGTATTTTTTAATTACATTCAAGAGACAAAGAAGCCTACAAGTGCGAAATCAATAGTTTAAGGAGCTCAATAATCAAAGATTACTCAGTTAGTTCAATGCCTCCTAGATCGCAAGGCTTTAGTGTTGCTGGATTCTACCCCCTCTCATAGGTCATCGCAAGGCTGACTGGAAAAAGTGCTGCATTTGCATTCAGCTGGAACACGTATTCTCACCGACTGAACACGAGTTCTTGGCCAATGCTAACATAGCACTGTCCACTATATACCCTGCACTGAAATATGATAACCGAGAAAGAAAATTAAGGGCTAAGGTATTGGTATTTAGGAGGTGCTAGGCCAACTCAAAATTAAAGTGTCCTTTAAATGAAGCTATAGCAACATTTTGTGTCGTGATAACTGTTCATGGCATGTGCAAATTTATTTTTACGTGACTTGTTTTTACTTTTGATTGCAGCTACTTCTGTTCCAAAATGACGATGCTATGTGGTAATACCCTATTATTTATGTAAGATAATGTCATAAAGCATAGTGTCTGTCATAACCAGAATTTATTAATGCGAAATCGAATGAGAGTCAAGACGAGAAAATTGCACCCTAAAGGAACCCTGAAAAAAAAAAATTCTTTTAAACAGTTTGTAAGGGACACAAGTGCCAAAAAAATAAATTTTGCGCAAAAACATTTTTTAGCAATATTGACGGGGCGAGATTAATTTTCTATTAATTTCATGACGTCACGGAATAATAATACGCAATTTTCCCCTCAATAAGATTGGCATACCATTTCTCCACCTGAACGCGATGGCCAAGGCAATCCACCTCTCCTCCCCGCACCCGAAAGAAAACAAGTGGAAAGGACGTGATTACCGACTAAATCGCGTCTGTGACCCATGACCTGTCGATTTTTTTCTATTTGTTGCATATTTAATATTGTTCACTTGTTACTATATTAATATCTTTATTTTATGTATGTGCCTCTCCCCCTCTGTAATGCCTTCGGGCCCTGCATGTATTTTCAATAAATAAATAAATAAATAAATGAATAAATAAATAAATAAATATTACTCTAATTTTGTTTGTTGTTTATTCGCGTAAAATTTATTTTTCGACACGCGTGTCCTAACCAGACTGTTTGAAAATGCTCCGAGTCCAAAGCAATGAAAATGCTCAGAGCCCAAAGGAAACACAGCTATCAATAACAAGCATAAAAAGAAAAAAAGAAAACTTTTGAACGAAGATCACAAGAGCAGCTTTGAAGAATACAACACACATTTCGAAGCCACGAGCACAAGTTACACAGGGCGAAAGCAAACTCCGAAGTGAGGATCTCAAAAGCAGAAGTATTACAAGACAAAACACCTCTACGCTGGGCTCTATAAACAATAGTATCGTTACAGCGTTCAAGTTCAATTCCAATTTGGCGATTCCCGACCATGGTTGAAACTATAAACTGTGCCGCGGAGCCGACCAGCATCGGCCGAAACATAGAGGGCCGAAAGACACTCGGAAACCCGCAGAGAAAGTAAAAACATAAAATAATGCTTCACTAAACGCGCGCGTGCACGACTTCGCGGCACCGCTCAATTTCGTCGATACGTGCTTCTACAACGTTTCGTCGAGTTTGTTTTGTTTCGTTCACCACGGGGATTGCATTATTGGTTGAATTTCGTTCGCCGCAAACCTACCTCAACTAAAGCGGACTTGCCCAGGCGACTCCGATACGCCACAAATGAATTGGCGATCGCCGCTTTCAAACCGTCCGCACTACGCGCTGAAACCCTTCGCTCCGCTCGGAGACACTTTAATATTGATCGAGAACATGTTTATTTACGCATATCGGATACGACCATACATTTCGCCTAAGAGCGTAAGCGCGAAACTTTACTCTCGAGGCGCGAACTCGCACCAGGCCTCACGCGAACCGCAACGGTTTCGTCAAGCTCGCATCGCCTTGGTCGCCGACCGAGGCGATATGTGCGGAAAGACGCTTCCGATGAAGCGTCGCAAGGTTGGTCGATGAAACGAACACGGGTACTTTTCGATGAACCTAAGTGGCATTAAAACGCTGCTGCGTCGACGAAACAATCTGCCGGTGTTATATCGTTTGTTTGATGAACTGATTGCCGCCGGGTCTAGTTTTGAAGTGCTAGGCCTCGTTTGCACGCTAACATGGACGAGTACGAGCCCGACCGCGTCAGAGAGCGAGCGCCTATCGTACAGGGTAACCCTGCGACTTTATGAAGTACGTTCTGAAATGACTATAACGTTTCTGCTGCTCAACAAGTAGACAAAGCAATCAAAACTCACCGTCCAATCGGTTGCCACTCCGACTGCATCCGACGAGGCTTCCACCGCACCGCCACAGGTCGGGTCCCTATCATTTCGTCGAAACTCGTTTCGTGGAATTACGTTTCGTGGACAACTTTTCGTGGACACACGTTTCATGGACACACGTTTCTTCGACACTGTGACGTTTCGTCGACAATCGTTTCGTCGACAGCACCACCGTAAAACGTTTCGTCGACAAACATTTTTTTTTTGCTGCTGTTCCGAAAGGAATGCCGGAAACTTAAGGTACAAGCGGTTGTAACAGATAACAAAGACGATGCCTAGCGCAGTTGCTCTCCAAGGTGAGCAACTGTGCTATCCTCTCGCTCTCCTCCGTGTCACATGGAATAAGCAAGAGCGCGCAGGACTTCGCGCGCGGCCTATTCGGATATTTGCAAGTTCCGATGCCCGTTTATGGAACCGAAAGTTACTGGAAGAAGAAAAGTGGTGGAGAAAAATATGCGTAGGCGCAAAACGAAACTTCGATCCAATGATGGGTTGCGGAAAAGGGCGTAAACACAGATTTTTTCTTCATATTGGTTATTTTGAAACAAAAATACAGCTTGCAGTCTTTTATTGAAACATTACAACCCTAATATTTCACTTGAAATTAAGCATGCTCATTACCCTCAATTATTCAAAAGGAAAAGTGATGCAGTGTTTTACTGGTTACTGCGACTTATACGCGAAAAAACTGTTTAGTCGCACTCGTTTCATCGTCATTTATCCTTAAGGGCCGTTTAAAAAGGACATTATATAAGGGGGCTGTAAACAATGTCAGATAAAAATACATAAATAAAAGCACGAAAACCAATAACACTCGCACTACCGCGAGCACGCTGCCCGCAAGTAAACGTAAAAAAAAAAAAAAAAAAAAAAACTACATTACAATGCAAAAACAGAAAAACACAAGAATTGGTAACATATAAATAAAACATTACATCACGTTTAGTCTTATTGCACAAAGTAAACCATAGTTGATATCAAATGTGCAACTTAATGCATTATATAGCTTCTCTCGAGCAGCCGCCACATGCAAGGCCTTGGAGGTGGTAGTACCACTAGACGAGATCTGTCGGCAGGAGCCGACTGGTCCTCGCACGCAACATTCAATTGTTCTTTTATCGATGCCAGCAGACAGATACCTGGGGCAAGTTCGTGACCCAGCTCTTTGCATAAAGGAGCGGCTTCCAAATCCCATGTTCTTTGGTCACAGGGATGGGCAAAATACATGCAAATATGTATCGAAATACAAATACAAAATACTTCGTCAAAAATGTATTTAATTAAAAATCGAATTACATTTCCAAAAAAGCATTTAAGTGCAAGATACAAATACAACCACAAGTATTTGGTCTACTCCAAATACTTTTACAAATACATTCCTCAAAATTTGCGTCAGCGAGTTCAGGACACCTGCAACGGGTTTCTGGGTATCTCATTTTAATTTCGCATCGCACACTCGGGAGTTAGTGTGCGAGGCTCTAGTAACGTAATAGAAATATAATCATAAAAAAATGTAATCAGCTTGGACGTAATGGGTGAAAAAAGTACAGAGCTTCAAGCCGCTTTTCTTTTTTTTTTTTTTTGTCGATTCCATTTTGGTATAGACCAACAAAGAACCGAGACGACCAAGACGAGCAGCACTAGCTAGAAAATTTTTTAATGTTGCAACTCGCACCACTTACGAAAATCTGGACGACCCGCGCATTTGGGATGTTCCAGGCAAAAATATGGATGGAAATCAGGCTGGAAAGCCTCACAAGTTGTCACAGGTACTTATTTAGCCAGTTTGCCTGTGAATGTCGATTTCGCCACTATTCTTGACCTGGACTAGCACCGTAATCACAAAGTCAGTAAACGCTTGTGCTTGATTGAGAGACACTGCATTCGGTGCAGAACGTAGTTTTCTTCCTGCTCTGGACAGTGACCATAAATTTGAGGGATGTATTTTCGCCCACAAAATTGTATTTAATTACAATTGTATTTGAAATACCCACGTTTTAGTATTTAAATACAGACGTCAAATACATTATCCCATTTGTAATTAAATACAAATGCAAAATACACAAAGTATTTGAAATACGTATTTCAAATACTTGTATTTGAAATACTGCCCATCCCTGTTTGGTCACGTATTGATTTATGTGCATGCAAAATTTTATTACAGACATAACATATGCAGAACTATAGTGTTATTTAATATCCAGAAGCTAAATATGCTAAAGTCTAAAAATCGTATGCGGTCTGGTAAGTACAGTACGTTAAATACCCGGTGTTTTGAGGAGAAAATAACCGTGTTTTATCACCGTAAAGTAAACTGCGCGTAGCCGAATGCTCAGTTTCTTTCAAAGTTTATTGCTTGCGGCTAAGACCAGATGCCAATTAGCTTAAAAACCGATTTTATGCAATTTTCAACGGTAGAAAGGCTGTGCGCACCGCAAACAGGCCTCATTTTTTCATTCAAATTTTTTTAAGAGCTTCAGTGTTTTGACATGTGGACTATCTATGCTATGTTCAGGTGACTCTTGAGGATTCTACCGAAATACGCGACGTGCGGAAAGATACACTTGCTCTGGAAACGATCCTGCCACTTTTTTCGAAACAGTCGGAGTGCCGGCGGCCAGCCCGCGAAGGGAAGCGTAACACTCAAGAGCAGCGCATAATGTTGAATGTTTTAAGAATCTAATTTGAGAAAAAAGAAAGCGGTCGAGAACAAAACTTCCCGGCTTTGACAACGCTTCCCCAAAGGTTCGGGCAAAGACACGAGCGAAACAACACAAAAATGTTAAGTTCCGAAATCAGTGCGATCGGTGCCCCCCCCCCCCCCCCAAAAAAAAATAAATAAAAAGAAAAAAAAAGGAGAAAAGCAGAAAAAAAAATTGCAATAGTGTAAGTCGGTGAGGCAAGATGGCTGCGCACTGGTTCACCATACTTGGCCCAGTCGGCCATCTTTCATCCATCCATCCATCCAACACAAGGCCGCGCGCCACGCGGGCGCAGAGGTCGCGAGGAGGTGCAGCTGGCGGAGCCAGGAGCTGGGAGAGCGAGCTGTCGACGAAACGTCGCAACATCTGTCGATGAAACGAGCGGGTGCTCGTTTCCACGAAACGATCTGTCGATGAAACATCGCAGTGTCGACGAAACGATTTGTCCATGAAAGGTCGTTCGACGAACTGATTGCCACCGCCACAGGTCAACTGGGTCAACCGTCACCTCCAGTTCAAACTCGGGCGCGCGCGCGGCAGTCGGAGAGTAGGTAGCCTCGTCTCCGGCGCCTCCGCGTCGCTCGGATTCCGTTCTCATGTTTTTCGCGGCCGGAAACATTCACCGAATATGCGCGTGTAGTCACAATTGCTCAATCCCGGGGCCAAAATCTTGTTTTGCCAAGGCTTCTTTCCAAAATAGCTACTCGAGTGATGCTTCGTCCACTTCATCGAAGGCTTGCGGCAGCCATTATTGGCGAGGGGACTAAAGTATTCGTTAGGGGATCAACTCCAGCGGGAGCAACGAAATGCCCGCGGGACGAACTGCTCGAGTTACCGCTTCTGAATAGAGGGCGCTAGGGTCGCGGGGATGAAAGATGGCGATTGGTCCCTTTGCGCACCTTTTTTTTTTAAGAGTGCAGCAAATTCACAGCTCCGAAAATTCACGCAAAACTCACGCCGAACCCACGTGGGCTTCATTTCAATAAAGAGAGTTTCAGTTTCATGAGCACACTAAGGAGATGTACAGGAACAAAAAAATGAAACTGAAAAAGAACACAGAATCAGTAATATGATTATCTATGAACAACCGACGACAAATTGTGATACTACCCCCGGTGGAATATGGACGAGCATGTGCGCAGCTCGTTTTAACAGGTCGCTCTCTACGGTAGGTATATCATGAGCTAGGGATACACGAACAATAAGAGCCATGCTTAACGATAACGTGATGAACAACAAACACTTCCCAGTACTACCATAGCTTTCATATACTTGAAGTAGATGTTGTGATAGGTTGTTTTCCCCGACCTGGATGGACCACCTTGAAGTTGCCGTCGAGGACCGGGGGATCGTGGATGAAGCTAGTTGCTGGAGGGCTGGATGCGTTGGTGGTGATGCAGGGGCGACCGACAACTCGGAGGATTAACGAGATGAACAAAACTTTACTTCCATAAAAATTGAAAAAAAAGAATCAAACAGTTACATAAAATACAAGTGCGAACTGTAATAAACTGCCGCGCACGGCTTACAGACTGCACAGATGCCTCGGCGTCGGATGGCCCTACCGCGCACGGTAAGGACGGCGACTACCTTGTAGCCGCGAAGACGAAGACGCTGTCGCGCACGACAGGTAACGCGGCGCACCGCGGGAGCTGAACGTCAGTTGGGTCGCTCACGAGCCCGTTCCAAAACTCAAAGATTCCCCTCTCCGACCAGGGTCTAAAACAGCGTGCTCAAACCTGCGCAGGCCAATCAGGGTTCGACCACGGTCCTATTGGCTAGAGGGACCAAACTACAACGCCTACACACAACACACTTTCGACCAATCGGGTGAGAGTTCATTGCCCCGCGAGTGAACCAAAAGTTCTCAGAAGCCGAGGATAAAATAAGACTTATGGCTTTCCAATCTGGCCACAGAAGATACATATTCGCGAACGACAAGAACCATCGAGACATGTCGGCTGGGGCACGCCAATGCCACCGCTAAAGGCCGTTGGCAACAAAGTAAAAAGAAAGACACGCCAGACATATGCAGAATATATAGGAAGCGCCTGGTCCCCGGACGTCACGGAAGAGTTCCGATACACGACTCTGAGAGCTCTGAGGCACTTTGTCTCCCAGCAAACGGCCTGGCGACCGGTGACGTGTTAATGTCTCGGCCGTGGGTTCCTCGGCAAACCTTTGCGCCTGGCCCCGCGTCTCAAGGCCAAGGGGTAGACGCACGCGGCGTTGAGACAGCAGCCCCTCGTCGGAAAGTTAAGTGTCTTCACGTGCGTTCGAAAACCGGGGTTCCGCATGAAATGCAACGAAGTGGGTGACATGCCCGCGGCCATTTCCCCGATACCGGGAAAAGCTCATAAACAAGCAGAATTCCAACTTGTAACGGCACGGGACCGCCAGAAACGCGACACCCGACTTCCAAAGCGCCTCCCCATTTCCGACCGAAGCGCCGTAAGGCGGCTTAAACAAAACAGAGCTGGATATGCCGTCCTGTCAGTCGAAAAAAAAGTAATAAATAAAGGGGACCACCTCTACACGTCCCTCCTAAGACTGCGCCAGGACTTCTTGGACTGGTCAGCAGTTAAAACAAATGAGAGTGGTCGGCAAAACCGAAAACACAAATACGACTTATGCGAACACACTTGGAAAAACAAATTAATGGGACTTTCCGGTTAAATACCAAACGATAATATGGTATAAAACCTACCAAGAAAATATAACCACATGAGTAATGAAAAGAAAATACGTGTGGATATCAGAGAACGAGGTTAACTGTGCCACATACGCGCAAATATAGACGCTAGACGTGTTCACAAAACACTCACTAAAACAATAAAAATCGACAAAGTGCACTACAAAACACCCACAAAAATAATCAACAACTAGGCAGTACTACCACAGTCAATGCGCGCGGTGAAAAACACAATAACGCAGTTGTGACGAAACGTTCCCGCAGTCTCTTGTAAATCACGCTCCTGCAGACAGAATACAGTTACACAAAAACGCTACAGTCCTGTGATTTTGCGGAAAAGTCACAACAGCTCAGGCACACAGTCTCAGGTGGTCCACGTGCTCACGGTAACCGTAGGTGGACCCACCCCTCTGTCGCTATGGGGGTCACCGTCGTTTCATGCGCGCCACCGCCTTCCGGGTTCCCAGGTTACCACCCCACGGGGACTCGTCTGCTGAAGGCGAGACGTCCCCCCTACGCTCCTGCTGGCGCCCGAGCTGTGCTGTCGGGTTCCCTGAAGCGCAGGTCTCAACGAACGTGCCGCGCCCAGCCCGACCGGCGTCGCGGATCGCCGTCGCCACTGTCGGGTCGTCCCTTTCTGTCCCGTACGACCCTGACCGCTGTTTTGCTTTACCGAGGGTCGGATCGTCATCGGTCGTTTGCAGCAGGGCGTGAGAGGTTCTCAGCTGACCGGTGTCGTAACAACTTAGGAAAGGCTCCGCGCTGTCCAACGCTATGTCCGCACCCGGCCGCTACCTGGGCCGCACACGCCACTTTGTCGGGGTGCGTTCTCCCGAAGACGTCGGCTCTCATCCCATTCGGGTCAGGCCGCGCACCGGCGGAAAGCGCTTCCCATGCGTCTAAGGCAAGCAAGCAGTCGGTGTGCGGGGCTAGATCATTCGTCAAGGCACACATTACCGACACCGTCCCGCACACCTCCTCGAGCGCCGGAGCGTCCGGTTTTACCAGAGACATGGGAAGTGCGACCAATTTGGCCTTTACCTTTTCCCCGAAAGCGGACTCGAGCGTTACCGAACCGCTGGGCTCGACCAGCGCGCTCGGCAAAAGGGACTCCCGAACGACCGTTATTTCGGTACCCGAGTCCAAGACAGTCCGAATCGCTTGTCCGCAGCACGTCACTTGAACGTGCGTCGGTTCAGAAGGCGTGGGCCGCTCCTTCCATACGCTTGCTACTCTCAAAGTCAGCGGGTCCGGCCCAGGTTCATCCAGAAGAACGTGTCGCACATTCGCGTGCGACGTCGGCTCCTTCGTTTCGCGTTTCCGTGTGCATTCCGCCGCCCAGTGTGAGGGGCTACCACACACGTGGCAATTACGCGAGGGCGCGTGGGGTGGCCTTGCGGGCAGTCCCCCGTCGTGGCGGCGATTTTCACCCCCGGACCCTCTCGTTTCTCCCTCTATTGGGCTTCGAGCGGTGCTCTTTGCCGTGTCGTAGACCGCCAAAAAGTCGGCCATGCTCGCCAGGTTAAGCCAGTCCTTGCCCTCCCGGAGGGTGACGTACTCCCGCGCGCCCTGCCCCATTGACTCCTTCATACGGTCCGCAACCAATAGCGACGACAGCTGTGAGAATTCAGTCACCCCCTTAGCCTCCAGATAATACTGGAGGTAGCTAGCGGTTCGGGTGGCAAACTGCTTCCACGTCTCGTCACGTCTTTTTGACGCTGCGGTAAACCTGTTGCGATACTCCTCCGCGGAAAGTCGCAGTTCGGCGAGCACCACGGACCTCAGGTGTTCGAACGTAAATTCGCCGTCTTTCATGCTCGCGCAGAGGTACGCTAGGCGAGGGGCGATCAAAGGGTAAACGAGATGCGCCTGAATCTCGACAGGCACGGCATACCTCTGAAAAAGGCACTCTACGGTCTCAAACCATACCGGCACTTCGGCGTCGTGTGGAAATTTTGGAATTGCTCCGTGGAGCATTTTGGAATAGTGCTTAAGCGCCTCCCCCCTTTGGATCTCAGGATTCCGCTCGCCACGCTCAGCCCTCGCCCCACTGCGAGCGTTCAGCTCGGCCAACCTCAACTGAATTTCCATCTGCCGAAGGATAATTCTTTCCCTCTCAAGTTCTAGGTTGACATCCGTCCCCTCTACTTGGGAGTTCGACGACGAACCCGCTCCCCTATTCGCCTCCATGTCACTGCTGTCCGCAGCACTAGGCGGAACAGTGAAGGTTCCACTTCTCGTTTCGGGCATTATGCCTTGCTCAGACGGTGTCCCCCAAAACACTGACAGAGAGGAGAGACCACCTACCTGAACTTAGTAGCCGCTCTCGGAGTGTCGTCGCCGCCCGTCGATGGGGATGTCACCATGGGTTCCCCCGCAGCAACTGCCGGCGTCGTCTTCTTGGTGGCACCTGATGATGCTTGAAGGTTCCGACGACGTCCACGATCCTGTCGACTGCGCCAGTAGATGTTGTGATAGGTTGTTTTCCCCGACCTCGATGGACCACCTTGAAGTTGCCGTCGAGGACCGGGGGATCGTGGATGAAGCTAGTTGCTGGAGGGCTGGATGCGTTGGTGGTGATGCAGGGGCGACCGACAACTCGGAGGGTTAACGAGATAAACAAAACTTTACTTCGATAAAAAAAAAGAATCAAACAGTTACATAAAATACAAGTGCGAACTGTAATAAACTGCCGCGCACGGCTTACAGACTGCACAGACGCCTCGGCGTCGGATGGCCCTACCGCGCACGGTAAGGACGGCGACTACCTTGTAGCCGCGAAGACGAAGACGCTGTCGCGCACGACAGGTAACGCGGCGCACCGCGGGAGCTGAACGTCAGTTGGGTCGCTCACGAGCCCGTTCCAAAACTCAAAGATTCCCCTGTCCGACCAGGGTCTAAAACAGCGTGCTCAAACCTGCGTAGGCCAATCAGGGTTCGACCCCGGTCCTATTGGCTAGAGTGACCAAACTACAACGCCTACACACAACACACTTTCGACCAATCGGGTGAGAGTTTATTGCCCCGCGAGTGAACCAAAAGTTCTCAGAAGCCGAGGATAAAATAAGACTTATGGCTTTCCTATCTGGCCACAGAAGATACACATTCGCGAACGACAAGAACCATCGAGACATGTCGGCTGGGGCACGCCAATGCCACCGCTAAAGGCCGTTGGCAACAAAGTAAAAAGAAAGACACGCCAGACATATGCAGAATATATAGGAAGCGCCTGGTCCCCGGACGTCACGGAAGAGTTCCGATACACGACTCTGAGAGCTCTGAGGCACTTTGTCTCCCAGAAAACGGCCTGGCGACCGGTGACGTGTTAATGTCTCGGCCGTGGGTTCCTCGGCAAACCTTTGCGCCTGGCCCCGCGTCTCAAGGCCAAGGGGTAGGCGCACGCGGCGTTGAGACAGCAGCCCCTCGTCGGTAAGTTAAGTGTCTTCACGTGCGTTCGAAAACCGGGGTTCCGCATGAAATGCAACGAAGTGGGTGACATGCCCGCGGCCATTTCCCCGATACCGGGAAAAGCTCATAAACAAGCAGAATTCCAACTTGTAACGGCACGGGACCGCCAGAAACGCGACACCCGACTTCCAAAGCGCCTCCCCATTTCCGACCGAAGCGCCGTAAGGCGGCTTAAACAAAACAGAGCTGGATATGCCGTCCTGTCGGTCAAAAAAAAAGTAATAAATAAAGGCGACCACCTCTACACTTGAAGACATGGTTTATCGGGAATAACTCAAAGCCATAGGCACCCGTGCGCTCGCGCACATAAAGCGCCAATCACCGCTGTGCTCGCGTGGTGTTCACTTCTGCAGAAACGACAGAAAAAAAGTTATCTCCGAGCAGGGATGGGCAAAATACATGCCAATATCTATCGAAATACAAATGCAAAATATTTCTTCAAAAATGTATTTAATTACAAATCTCATTACATTTCCAAAAAAGCATTTAAGTTCAACATACAAATACAACCAAATGTATTTGGTCTCGTCTAAATATTTTTCCAAATACATTCCTCAAAATTTTCTTCAGCGACTTCAGGGCACCTGCAACGGTTTCTGGGTATCTTATTTTAATTTTTCATCGCACACTCCGGAGTTAGTGTGCGAGGCTCTAGTAACGTAATAGAAATATAATCACACACAAAAAATGTAATTAGCTTGGACGTAATAGGTGAAAAAAGTACAGAGCTTCAAGCAGCTTTTTTTGTCGATTACATTTTGGTATATTGGCATTTTGACATTTTCTTAAGTGGTTTTGGTACCACTTAAGAAAATCTGGACGACCCGCGCATTTAGAATGTTACAGGCAAAAATATGGATGGAAATCAGGCTGGAAAGCATCACAAGTTGTCAGAGGCACTTATTTAGCCAGTCTGCCTGTGAACGTCGATTTCGCCACTATTCTTGCCCTGGACTAGCACCGTAATCACAAAGTCACTAAACGCTCGTGCTTGATTGAGAGACACTGAATTGGGTGCAGAACGTAGTTTTCTTTCTGCTCTGGACAGTGACAATAAATTTGAATAATGTATTTTCGTTCACAAAATTGTATTTAATTACAATTGTATTTGAAATACTCACGTTTTAGTTTTTAAATACACACGTCAAATACATTACCCAATTTGTAATTAAATACAAATGCAAAACACACAAAGTATTTGAAATACGCATTTCAAATACTTGTATTTGAAATACTGCCCATCCCTGTCTCCTAGTATAGCTAAAGCCCATTTATGTTTCAAAAGTAGCGCAAGGTTCGTTGATGCACGAGGCACGTGCAACGTGCAGCCCTTGGGAAGATCATGGCGGTCCAGCGCAGCACTGATCAAGATTTCAGACGCCATGAATTTCCCAGAAGTGTCGCGCAGCACGTGCCTCGAGCATTTCTACAACAATGAATGGCGCCACAGAGCCGTATATTGGGAGATTTTGGCCAATAGGCGGAGCGAAGGCCGGCGCCAGCGCCGAATGTTCCCCCCGCGGTTAGAGCCTAAACTAAATATGTGACAACGCGTCCACCAATCAGCAAACCGCGACGTGAAAATATTGGAAACGATATTGAAATCGTGAAATAGAAGCGTTCAATCTCGCAACAGCACGACGACGACGACGACGTTGAGAGGATGCCACACCGGGCGTCGGCGGTGCCTCAGTTTAAGCCCTGGGTCTCGGTACCTCGGAGGCGCCAGCTTTCTGCTTTGACTGGGCTACCCCCTTAGAGCCTGGTGGTTCGACCCCAGTGAGCAGCAGCACCATCATGCTTCTGGGGCTCCTTTGTGCAACCGTGCACCGATCGAACGGTAGGCTGCAGATCCCCTTCGCCCGCTGCTGACCCACCTCAAAGGAATGTGGATATCTTCAAATCAGACGGACCGCAATACCGACAATTCATCTCGTCGCCAACTTGCATGTGTATACTCATCGCATTATCATGTTCATTAAACGCGGCATCGTGGGCCTCCATGGTACGGGCGGTTGCCTTTCCGCGGTGACGCGGCTCTCAGGAGCCGAATAAAGACGTTACATTAGCAATGATCGCAACTACGTCGTTTTCTCTGGTTCGGTACGCGCATTCGTTTATTTTACCGTTGAATATGAACTTGACGAAACCCTCGCATGCGCCAAGTTTTCAGTCACCCAAGAGTTACAACTTTTTACTCTAGCGACGCTAAAACGGCTTAAATTAGTCGAGTCACAATTTTATAGCTCTCAACCACCACTAGGGTCTGTTTCGCGGCTTGTGGTTGACCACAAGATGCTCGCCTGTTCAAACCAGTGAATGGCCAAACTCTCCCAATAAACGGCTCTGAGCAGCTTTACCTACGGCGTGACCTACGGCACACCCTGGTAGGGCAGCTTGTTGAATCTTCAACAGAAAGAGCAAGGAAGACGACGAGGAGTGCGCACCACGTTTCGGCTGTCATTCGATTACGAAGTCGGTCGCCATTAAGCCATCGTCAGAAACAGTTGGTCTGTGTGATTTGTCTGTAATGTGGCGAAGAAGCCAGGTAATATTTAGCAAAACGTATGAAGAAAGCAGGCTTCGAAAAGGCCCCAGTCCGCAAATTTCTCATGTCTGCATCGACGTCTTTTGGATGATCAGTGGGGCTGCGCCTGAAGAATCCCATTAAAAGAAAAAGCTGAACTGGCGCTCGACCTTGCAGTGACGTCAATTGAAATTAATAAGCAATTAAAATTGTAGAAACACGTACCGCCGCGCGTCGAAATTTTATGAACAAGAAACTTATACGAATGACGTAGTTACTAAAAACAAAGAAGCGAAGAACAAGTTCCATCGGGTAAATATATTTTTCTCTCGTTTAACGGCTGTCTCCGTGACAACGAGATGACGCGAGGCCAAAAAACACCACGCGGGTACCTCCAAATAAATGAAAGATAGGCACAAAGAAAAGCGTGTTGATGCAAAACAAAAATGGTCACCGTGGGGCCATAGACTTCAATAAATCACCAGCGGTGTGTTTACAAAAGGAGGGCACATCATATCTCCCGCTATCTGCTCAGATACCGACTGCCCTATGCGGCTACCTGTGCACTTAAAGTGCATATTTCTATATCGACTTCGGCCACGATTACGCATAACTGTACGCGCACTCGGCGGTATGCAAGCGCGCATGAGCGGGCTCTAAAGTGAATGAAATTTGTGCAAGAGTTGCGAACCGTCGGATCATAAATCTTCCCCGGCGGAAAAAGGTTTTCCCGGCCTAGGTGGGCTCCGATTTCGGGCGGGTTATTTCGAATGCCGATGTTTTTTTGTTTATTTATATCCAAAGGCAAACCACTTTTCTGCTCTCGACTGCAGACACTCGGAAGGGATGCGGCTGCTTTCGGATCTAACTTAATTGCGCTGTGCTAGCTTCAGTACTATTTTGTTGCGCCAAGTAAATATATCTGAATCAATTATACTTGCAGCTCGTACAGACAACAGAGCTTTTCCAAGCTGTGTATGGCCGCATTCGAGGTCGCGGCACCAATTCACGAATGTGCCCGTGCGTCTCGTTTCATCTGCAGATTACAAGGAGAAATAACGACTACGATCAACGAGAGAAGTTTCTGAAGTGAAGAGACCGAAGAATAATGCGCTTAAGTTTGTGACACGGTGGACGAAGAGAGAGGTGTCTGCACAAGGTTACCGAAAAGCGGTAAAAGTTTGCTCGGACTTCGCGCATCTCCCGGTAAGAGCACTGTCGGTTTAGAGGCCTTCGCGAAGGCGAATGAGGGCGGTAACTCGATCCCCATCAGTTCATTAATTACATATTGTGACAACTAATAGCGATTATCAGAAATGCGGGCGAACCTTCGACAAAGTTGCCCCTTGGCGAGGTGGAGCCGTTCAGCCGACACTCTACTCCGCTCGCGCAGCAGAGTATCGTAGGGGTCTAGAATTTGTCACTTCAGGTATTCCGGGAAAAGCAAACGTCGCCCTTGCAGGAGATACGACGGACGCGACGAATCGAAGCGCGGTTCCTTGCAAATCAGTGTTATACGGAACAGCGTTCCTAAAACGCGTTCCTTTGAGGTGGAATGGAGGAACGCCGCCGTTCGATTCTCTGTTGGTGGAACTGGAATGGGAACTCCTTACATTTTTGCTGGAACGGAAAGACGAACGGCATGCCTTTTTTCTCGTCAAGTGGGGTCATTTTAGTTTTATTTCTAAGGGGGAAATTCTTAGAAGTATAAAAACAACGTCTTTAGGAAGAGCAGAATCTCGATGACTTTTTTGTTATTCATCCTAAGGGTTACATTGTGGGGTTCTCGCTTGGTAACAGTCGGGTGCAGGCGAGCTGCTGAATATTGATATTGTTTTCAGTGCCCTAGACTGCGGTAAAAAGAAAAAAAGAAAGAAAGAAAGAAAGAAAAAGTTTATTACAAGGAACAGGCCCCAAAACAGGGACGTCTCAAACTGAGCTACATTCTTTACTTACACGAATCCTCATACACCCATAAATCTAAGGCCGACTGGAGCAATCGGCGAACTTCCACAGAGGCATATGGTAACAACAGAATAAAAGGTAATCAGATACCAAACGCACCCTTGCATCATAAACATTTGTCACTTAATAAACAAACACAAATTAAGCTTTCGTCCCTCTCCCCTTTCTCCCTGTCTTCAAACTGGATAACGAATCCGACGTTCACGAAGAAGGACTGGTAGTTTTCAATACTGACCTTCCAAAAGCTCTACCCTCTTCTTTACTTTCCCTCCACTGTTAAAAAGTAGTAGCAAGGCACGTAGGAATTGGGCGTATCTGGGGGGATCGCTGGCCGAGTGGGCTAAAGCGCACACGCAGCTCGACGCGCATGGAGCGAAAGCTCGCGCTGCAGAACCCAGGGATCCTGGTTTCGAGCCCCACCCCTGACAGTTTCGATCCGGATGAGCATCGTACCGGCGTGCTTTCATGTATCACTACTGCGTGAGCACGTTGAAGACCCCACGTTAGCAGTCGTACTGCACTGGCAAAATTACTCTTCTACAGTGTAAACCAGTGTCGCCCCATCTTGGCAGATCGACCTTACGCTCTATAAACCACTAAA
The DNA here is from genome assembly GCF_016920785.2 of Ixodes scapularis. Taxonomy (NCBI): domain Eukaryota; kingdom Metazoa; phylum Arthropoda; class Arachnida; order Ixodida; family Ixodidae; genus Ixodes; species Ixodes scapularis. Next base: position 15,914,409 of record NW_024609835.1, read on the forward strand.
CGTCCAATTTGACTTTTTTGGGAGTATCTGTTTGTGCCAAACATACGAGCGTGTCGTTTAGTTATTGGTGCAAGGTCTAGGACAGAACTCGTTCCCAGTAGACGTGGCGAGGACGCTCATTCTTGGGAAAGCATCATCGGACCTCCTGTTTTCTCCTGTGGTAACTGCTATAATGAGTGCCGTCTGATTCACCCCCGCAAACATACTTATTATAAACGCTGAGATTTTAAAAGGTTAATATACCAACAATTGGAACCTTGCTTTCTCTTGTTTTCTTCTCCAGGGCCCGTCTGCTCGAAGCGCTAACCGCGGCTAAAGTTAGCCGCAGTACCTAGGAGAGGGATTTTGAAATCACGTGACTGGCCCGGTAGGGATGCGGGGAAACATGGCGATGCCCCGGTGAGTGAGCGCTGCTCGCTTTGGAACTAATATGTCGTTATAGCTGCAATATCGGGCGCGTTGGTCAGCAACGAATGGTGCAGGAGGCTTTCGCTTTGCCTTACCTCGCTTAAACCGCAAAGCATGGGCAATGACCTCGCCGCATATTTTATATAGTCTTTCGATTCTGGCCATTCCTAAGTCTAAATGAACGCGATGATTGTCGGCATGGCAACGTCTTTGGAAAGCGGATTGCCTTGACTCAATCGGCCGGGTATTGATTGCACACAAAAGCAGACAGCGTCCCAATAGACCTTTTCTAAATTACCCAAGCATCGAAGAGAACGCTGGAAGAGTACTTCAACTTCAACTTCAACTTCAACTTCAACTTCAACTTTATTGTTTTTCTCCAGGGGAGAGGGGGCGGAGAAAAAAAAGCTGACTTTTGTCGCTTGACAGAGTTTCTCCTCCCCACCAGTAACGAGAAAAAACTATTTTACATACTAGTGACCCGTAGAACAAGGTTTACATAGCATCAAAACACACAACATTAAACAAAAAACAAAAAACAAGAAAACTCTGGTGTCCTTTACGAATATTTTTTGCAGGTCGGAGGTCCCTTCAAGAATAGGCACAAATAACACTAGAGAAACAATGAACGAATATCCTTTCTGCTTAAACCCATCAAGTCCGTGCCCAGTCTAGGTGTACTATTTATAACATTAGACAACGAGTGCTGCAGCATCTGGAGGCCGTAGCCTGTTCTCGAGCGAGGCGTTGACCATGCGTCAACACAACGGCCTGCATATGCAGGCACCCTCCGCTTCATATTGGCAATTGAGAAAAAACAAGTTGATTTTGCCTTACAGACGTTTGGTATGTTAGAAGAAGTTTATAATTATAATGCTTTGTAATTGGAACTATATGAAGGTTTTTGAAAAGTTGTAATGTGTGAGCGTTGAACTCTGCATTGCACATAATTCGAATTATTCTCCTCTGGAGAACGTGCAAGTGATGCATATTTGTAGCCGTCGTGCTACCCCAAACAAGGAAGCAGTAATTATAGCAAGAGTAAAAGAGGGAGTTATAAAGAAGAATTAAGACCGAAAGGGGTAATATATGACGGGATTTATAGATAATGCCCACAACTTTTGAAAGTCTGTCAGCTATGGCTTCTGTCAGAATATTAAGGCTTTGACGAACGCGCGTGCAAGACAAAATTTGTTTTAGGCTTTTTGCTTTAGAACAAGTACTGCTGCAGACGCCAGCACGTGCAACACGTGCAACTGCACTCGTATCATGCACCTCGGTGCTTGGAAAAGTTAGAGAAAGGTCTATTGAGACGCTGTCTCTTTTTGTGTGCTATGAACACCCGGCCGATTGAGTCAACAAAATTTACTTCCCAAAGACGTTGCCATGCCGACAATTATCGCGTTCATTTAGGCTTAGGAATGGCCAGAATCGAAACACTATCTAAAAAATGCGGCGATGTCATTGCCCCTGCTTTGCGGTTTAAGTGAGGTAAGGCAAAGCGAAAGCCTCCTGCACCATTCGTTGCTGACCAACGCACCCGATATTGCAGCTACAACGACATATTAGTTCCAAAGCGAGCGGCGCTCACTCACCGGGGCCCCGCCAAGTTTCGCCGCATCCCTACCGAGCCCAGTCAAGTGATTTCAGAATCCCTCTCCTGGGTACTGCGGCTAACTTTAGCCGCGGTTACCGCTCATTTACATTCGAAACGGGTCCTCGTTCGCAAAGCGGTTGCGAACGCGGTTCTATAAAGATCCAGTAGAATTGCACGTGCACTTGATGTCATCGAGTGCGCGTGCAATTGTACTGTGTCTTTATACAACCGCAATCGCAACCGCTTTGCGAACGCGGATCCTCTTCCAGTGTGAATGAGCGGTTCACGCTTCGAGCACACGGGCCCAGGTGTCCTTCCATCACGTCACTCAAATTCATATGTTGCCATTTCATTGGCTAAATAAAACATATTTGATTGATCCAACTAAATATTGTAATTAGCAAAATGCAAAAGTAACGTATACGTGACGATGCGTTTAATTTTTAAACGGTAACGGGAACGAGTTCTTTACTCTCAGATGGAACTTGTAACTTCCAAAATTCAGAAGGAACAAAGAACGTGCTTTCGTTCCTCTTTTCGAGGAACGTGCTCAACACTGCCGCGCAAGTGCCGTCGTGCGCGCCCCGGCCCCCGAGTCCCTCGCGGGAACCGCGCGCGCATGCGCAGCGTTGTCGGCCGTCGTGTTGTCTGCTAGAACACGGCCACATTGAAACAGCGCTTGCGTCATAAAACAAAAACAACGTAAATGCACGTGTGGATGTGTCACACAATATCCGAATGCTCAAGGAACGTTCTGCTAATTAAACCTCAATGTTAGATCTACAATTCCCGAGCGAAAAGCGAAACATACCTACCGCCCCAAACCCACCAATAAGGAGCTGACGGCGAAAGGAAAAATGAAGGCAATACTCTGGCGTGCCATTTAGTTACTCTAACCTTTCTTTTTCCACCTTGGTCCCAGAGTGTGAACGGCCACACACCTGAAGTGGGGGCAAATGGGGTTTGATGAAAAAATAGTCAGAGTGCAGGCGAGCTGGTGTAAGTTGAACATTATTGTAAACCTGAGACTGGGGCAGGAAGAGAACACAACAGAAGGTAGTAAAAGAGGAGGCAACGTCTCAAACTGAGCTGCATAGTTTATTTCGAACACGCTTTATATACCCCATCTCCAACGCCGTCTCTACAAAAAAAACAAAAAACACACACACATGACAAGAGGACAATGACACTTCGGTAAACCTTCTCTTATCTCTCTTCACCTTGGCTGTTTGATGACCGAGTGGGCTAGCGCACACCCGCATTGGAGCGCTTGGAGTGAAAGCTGGCGCTGCAGAACCCAGGGATCCTTAGTTCAATCCCCACCCCTGCTCGTTTGAATCTGGATGAGCATCGTACCGGCGTGCCGTTGTGTATCCATACTGCGTGACGCACATTAAAGATCCCAGGTTAGCAGCTGTGCTGCAATGGTTTAATTTCTCATCCACAGTGAGTAACGATGTCGCCATGTTTCTCCCTCTGCATAATTAACTAACGACTAATTACTTTTTGGTGAAGCAAATCCTCACACATTTTGTGCCTACCCCTTGTCGAGACGATCAAGCTTATATGTCTTCTTTTTATTTTTTTTTTCAAGCCTCAGCGTTCGCCGACCTCCTCTCCGTAGGTCACCGCGACTAGTTTTCCAACGACTCTTAAGTAAGGTAGATGGACGAAAATTTTTTTTTTTTTCATAACGTATTTGAATAAGTTTGTTGCTTCAAATGACACGCAGTATGCGGACCAGGATTAGATGCGCGTTCGAGATGCGACCTCATGTCTTGCTTTCGGGGCATTTGATTTTATTTGACTTATGTTTAATGCTTTCATTACCCAACTCTTCAAGAGCCGATGCAGAAATTTTCTACTTTAACTAAATGCTGGTGAGAATTATGTCTTGACATGCATACCCTATTGAACACGGGTTAGTTTTTTTGTTTTTTTTTTTTTCTTTCCACGCAACGGCGGTTTCAGAAAAGAAAACAAATCCACAAAAGCAAGCAGCCCTCACTCCGTCAACTCGCAGCAAGAATACGCGGCCCCGTGGCCGGTAGCCACTTATATGCCACCAATGGTTATCGTAGCACTCACCGAGTTGCACACATTATTAAGGCTAGGCTATCCACGTCATCGCAGTGATTGGGCAGGGGCCACTTCCCGAATGCACGTCGAGGCATTAAGCCTGTTTCACATGCAGCGACTGCTGCGAAAAAAAATTGGTGCGACAGGCGACGCATCGAGTGCGATCGCAATGATCGGTTTCACTATGGTGCCTGGAATCCGTCTCCGACTGGTGTGTTTAGCGTCCTATCCCGCCCATACATCAAAAGTGGTCCCAAGGTGGTAACAAAGGGCGTCACAGGAGCCGGAGTGTCATGTTGTTGACTGTCGCGATCCTGGCGGTTGGCCGTAGAAATGCTGGCGAAAAGCGCGAGCCAACGCGAGTGTCGCTGTCGTCACCGCGTCCAGGGCGTCCCAACTTTCGGCTGCTGTAGCTTCCGTGGACTGTCACAGTGTGGAGCGACCTGCAGCAGAAAAGGCCTCGGCCATATCCACCACAGCGGCTGGTCACGACCGGAGGCAGCATGACACTTCTATGACGTCATCAGGCGGAAATCGAGGGACCACTTTTTTGGGCGCGCTAAACACACCAGTCGGAGACGCGTTCCAGGCACCATAGTTTCACATACTCCAACAACCGCGCGATTTCTGTCGGCGCGGCCGGCTGTTCGGACACGGACGCGACGCCTTTGACTTTGCCTCAAATACAGCAAAAACGTCTTAATGAACACAAATGTTTTACGAATACAATATGTAACTAGAAATTTTTAATAACTAAGCAATAAACCAAAAGTTTTAAGGTGTCTATATTTTTTTTTTTCGAATATGCAACTATTGCAGATGAAATCTGGCTAATGAATGGCTGGTTGACGATGAAATGATCGCACCTACTCTGCGACAAAATATCAACTTGATGGAAAGAAGTCGCAAAGCCGCTGCGACAGTGCAACTGCGATTTTAACCGCACATTTACTGGAAATCGTACCGATTTCGGACGAGAATAGCAGCATGTGAAACAGCCTTTAGGCTGCATTCAGACTGTCGTTCGAATCCCAACCGCGAAGCGTATCCGCTCGTTCTAATCATGAAGTGCGTGTTAGGTTGCATTGCATCTTTAGAAAACCGCGTTCGCAACCACTTCGCGGATGCGGTTGAGTCGCCAGTGTGAATGCAGCGTTAGAAACTTTGAATGCCTGTTCGCAGATACTTCGCGGCGCTATAAGCACAGAGCTGACTTTGCGCTAAGAGCGTGTTGACGGGAGCGTTTATCACATTTCTATTGCACCGTCAAAACTGTTGCTCCTGGCATACAATAAGTAACTAACGACACGTGAACAGTACTGTATCAGCGCTCCACTGCATGTGAGAACTGGCCTTTAGTAGACCGTATTCTAGAGCTACGCTTTACTAGCCGGACATCGTTCCGTCACTCTAGAGCAGTGGTTCTCAAATGGGGGTCCACGGACCTTTTGGGGTCCGCGAAGCATTTTAGGGGTCCGCGAAGCCCTGCCTCATTAGTCAAGCCCAGCAATAAAAGCTGCATTGTTCTAGATGTAGAAGAAACGTTCCAAGTTTAGAGTGAGTTTTGTCGTGTGTATGTCACCGATAGAAGTGTAGCCCTTAGTTATATCAATTTATTAAATTATTATCATAATTAACCTAAACCTTTCCCTTCCCCCCACCACGGACGGGGTCTACCATCATCTCCGGCGATCCACAAAGGGTCCGCGAAACATCTATGGTTGAGAACCACTGCTCTAGAGCACTAAATTAGCGCGCGCCCTCTGGGCCCGCTGTTCGCGGAGTATACAGTCTACTAAAACTCTCTATTGATTGCCACGACTCCTAATCGAATGCTCGTGTGGTGCATCGTCAGCGAGGGGGTCGCGAAGCTTGGTGACGAAATCCTGGGTATCGCATTGGCGACAACGCCAACAACACAATCCCCACAGCTTCGTCGCCAAGTTCTGCAAATGAGAGACTGAGAGAAAACGTACGCTCTTATTCTTAAAGTTACGCGGCGACAAATAAGTGTTTTGCTCAGTCTTCGGTCGCACTAGCGCCAGTAAGCTTGTGTAAAGTGAGAATAATTCCGACACAACACGGTTGCACGTCCCCTCTATCTTTAGTCATTGATGAGTTCCACTTAAAGCTGGCTATTCCTTATGTAGATCGTTGTGGTTGACTCCTCCCGTGTTATTTATTTTACTTTATATTAATTTATCATTTCTATTTTGCGCGTAAAAAGCCATGTTAAGCTAATTAAGAACCAACAAGGATGGCAATATGGTTCCCGAGACATTACATAATGCTAACATAAATAAGAATAAAAATACGTATTCGAAGTGTCCAAGAAATTTAGGAAAATCCATTGCGTAATACAGCTAAGCATACATTAAATATAAGCAGTAACACCACCAACAAAGACCTGAAAAGTTTTTAGTAGATTAGGCAACAAACAAATCATGATTCCGGAAAACAAAAAAAGCACCTGAACATGTCTGTGAGAAGTGAGGAGTCACACGGAAGTCGTAATTTGAGAGCGAGTGGTTCTACCATTTCAAGAGTCCCTGAGTGTATAAAGTCCTGTGCCTTTATTCCCTCGAAACACTGATCAAATGGCCTTCTTCAATCAAATGAGCAAACGAGGAAAGCCGTCAGAAACATGGTCTGTTGTATACTGTAGTCTCAGAGGCAGACAATAAAAAGAAGCTGAAACAAAAAATATTTATTTAATATTTTTGTTTTTAAATATTTTTTTTTCAAGAGAATCCAAACAGTATCATTACTTGTCTAAAAAAAACAACGCTGAACGAGAACCAAATCGAAAAACAGGCAGCCGCTCACCGCCGCCGAACGTCATTGGTTGGTTGAGCCGTGACGTCATAAAATGAGAATGCGCGATTCTAATTGCATGTTTCGCTCAACGATCAACTGGAAATCCTTACCTCGTTCGCCTCCGCTTCGCGTAAGCTCCTCGGATTCGCTGAGGTGCCTGCCTCTTCTGTAGAAAGATGCTCGGGACTACCGGATTAGGAACGATTTCCTGAAGATAAACCTCGTTTTCTTCCGCATTCATTAGCTCTGAGATATAAAGCTAATGGGTGCTGAAGACCTTGATAGATGGTTGCTGGTCCAGCAGTGTGTTTGTCCTCTTGTTTTTTCATTCTCTTTGTGTATCTTCCTACGTTCAGCTGGCATCTTTCAGAAGCATGAATTCACCAACTAGTTTAGTGATTATTCCCCATCTAGCTCAGTATCGACGACGCAGGACGCGGCTGTGTGAGCCGAGGAGCACGAGTGAGGGGCCTTTCGTGACGTCACGCTTTCGCCTTTCCTTTTACTCCCCTTTCTGACCGCCGCGGAGGGGCGTGGTTTCAACGCAACTTGAAAGTCGTCTTTATAGGTGATACGGGCATTAAATAGCCTACCTTTTGTGATTCGTGATTCTTCACGTGGGATTAAAATGAATCAAGTTTTTTTTTTTTATTAAATTCAAAACTACTTTATCTTCCTTCTAATTGCACCTCTCGTCATTCAGATGACGTAGCCATCGGTGTATGATTCCGCTCGTTCTTCCTATTGGATAAGTCGACTAAAGGCAGACAAATAGTGGGGTGTGCTCCAAATGCACCGTGGCGCAGTAAACATGCTGGAGCGTCTGAGAGTATCCCTCCAAGCTCAGGTTTTCAATCACCGTATTTTTTGGAAACTTTGTAACTGAAGAACAGAAAAGAGGGGTGAGGAATTTACTGAACGGCTCCCGAGCTTGCGCTTTGCGTGCTAAAAAAGCCAAATTTTAATGACGAGTTCTTTTTCTGGACATCTGGGCACCTGGTAGTATGTCCTGGTTTGGCAAAATCCTAGGCGCACCTAAGTGCTTAGTACAAAAGTATCTTTCATACCTGGACTAGGCAGTCGCTAATCTAACATCCTGTTTTAGAGCTAATTATAATATTATTAAAATAATAATAATAATAATAATAATAATTTATTCGGCTTGTTCTTCCATCAGCACGTAAGAGGCGGGTCAGTCGAAGCCAGGGTCGGCTTGTGCGACTAGACCCCGTTTATTATTACTATTATTATTATTATTGTTGCTGATATCATCATCATCAACAATATTATTAATCTTTTTTGGCTCAGGAAGAGAGCCGGGGCACCACAGAAAGGCAACAGCCCGTACCGCAGGCCCGCGGTGCCTCCATGGTACGAGAAAACTCGAGTAGTATTTCCACTAACAGGCCTAAAATTTATTTATTACCTCTCTCTCTAAATCTGATCATTTGTCTCACCTACTATGGCTCAGTCGGAATTCCGGCCCTTCATATTAATTTCATAGCCAATTCCAACAAGACCCCCCAGCAGCCCATATTCATGTGCATTAATAAGAATAAAGTATGCCTAAGCCATTGCCCTGCGGATAACTTTCCTACCCTCTCGAAAGTGAAAATGGAAGTGCCTCGTCGGAGAAGCAGAAAAAAAAAAAAAAATGTACGCGTCGCGCTTTTAAAGAAACCGCATTTTGCAAGCCTCAGCGCTGAGGAATGGAGGGCTAATATGTCTCAAATGTCGACTAGAATGAGGTTGGCCGCGACAACAACGAAAACCCGAGTAAGAAGCGTAGCGGCAACACCCTTCCGAAGCCTAATGACCTGGCACATAGCGTTCGAAAGTCGTCCGCATAGCGATTAAACAAAGCCTGCCTCAGCAGTTTTTTTTTTTTTTTCCTTTTCTGAAGTTGGCAAAGTGAAAACGCCAAGGACCCCCTCGTGAGCCAATTAGAGCTACGTAATAGAGCTCTACACAAGGAGTGATCTCTGGCGGCACATTGTCACGCGCCACACACTAACGCTCTCATTCGCTCGGCTAGGGTCTTAGCTTTCGCAGTGTTCCACGTTGCGTTTAAGACGTAGAGTAGGCTACCGTAATCTTCGTTGTCGCAGACCCCCTGCTCCGTTGCTGATCGCACGATGTTCGCTTCCTGCAGCGTCCCGCGCTAAATGCACGAACTTGAGGTTATCTCCCTAACGAGGCAATAAAAACTAACTGCCTGCACCGTCAGCCAGGATTTTCTGTTGTGCGCGGTAAAGGCAGGGGACTTTAGTTGAGTGCCGCCACTGGCTGACTTTAAGGTCATGTAGTTGCCAGACGTGAGGTTTCGGGGCACTTCTTGTTAGGGGATTAGTGGTGGTGGGGTGAGCATGGGGCACTCGTAAGCTTCGATTCTGTTCTGATTTCGATTCTGTTCGCAAGCAGAACGATCTTAATCTGCCTAGGAATGCAAAATATTCTGCCAAAATACAAATGGGGTTAGTTTTGTGCTGGCAAAATATCACTTTGACTGCCCTGCGCACGAACGCACGTGACGCTGAATGGCAGTCACCACACTTACAATTATGCCACTTGGTGAGTGTGAGGAGAGCTTTGAAAATGACACATATCTACTTACATTTAGTATATACACCAACAACCCTGAATATTCATAGAGCTGTTACACACGGCACATGAACCAAACAAAAAGTGTAATTTCCGAACACTTTAAATTAAGCTTGAAGTGTTATTCATAAAAAGGAAAAAATAAAAAGGGCAGGAAAGAGGGCGAGGGGGGCACCCGAGCGGTCTCGTACGTACGCGTCTTATCGCGTTTTTTTTTTTCTTTAGACTTTATTCCGTTTTGATTTGTGGTACAAATCTTACAGATTGCTTCCGGGCACAAATGAACTCATAACTTGGAGTGCTTACTCAAGCTTATGCGATTAAATAAAAGACAATATTGATTTTAATGAAAATGAATGTCGTACATATTGGAGATGGAGGGGGATGGGAGAAAATGCAATGCTCGACGAATTTTCTTACCCCAATAAAACTAGCACTACTGGTAAAAAGGAACATAGAAAGGCAAACAAATATTCTAGAAAAGAAGGCAGGTTCAATAGAAACAAAAACAATAACACCCCCGCTATACGTCCCGCAGCACAAATAAATTACAATACAAAAAGAAAAATGTGTCCAACATGAGCAGCAAGGGAGAGACAACGAAAGAGGCAGAAGCGCGGAATGAAAACACATTTGCACTGATCGCAGGCAAGCGATTTTAAATAAATATTTGTAAAATGATATGAACTTCAGCATATATGCGGATTTATCTACGTTAATGAACTCGCCTTCGTCGTTCATTGTCGTGGAGCTTGAGACAGGCTTCATCTCGTTGGAGGCAAGATCCTTGGTACGCCGTGCAACACCTAAAACAGGACACACTCTAAAAAAAAAAGGGTATCACCTTACACCCTTTTGTCCCATATAATACACCCCAAAACTTCATTTCGACGTACAGCGCCCTATAGTCGAACAGACGGCACGAAATTTTACCAGGGGCTTGATAACGGTGCGATATAACTTATTAAATTGCTAAAGTACGTATCAAAGGCCAAAGAAAGAAAACACGGAGTTTTTGAAGTACGGCCAAGAAAAGTCCGATAATCTTTTTTGTAGTCAATAATACGTACATCAGCTATCTTAATAAGTTGTACCACACGGCTATCAAGCCCCTCGTAAACTTTGGGGACGCCTGTTCGATTATGGGACGCTGTACGTCGAATTGAAGTTTTGGGGTGTATTATATGGGACAAGGGGTGTAATAATACACCTTTTTTTCTGAGAGTGCATTGTCGATTTTCATGCCTTGTTCAGAGAGTGGATTTACCAATATGAAATATCACTGCGTAGAAAGGTGTCTAGTCATTTCTACTAAGCGTTGTTCAGTTTTAGAGGCGAAGCTCCTTAGGGGCTAGCCTAGGGTGCCTCAATGTACTTCTGTTTAGGGTGATGCCACCCTTTGTAGTAGCCGATGCCGATAGCACGCGCACACGGGGAAAATACAAATCGGCGAAAACAAAAAGTCGCCATAGCACAATCAGCGCCAGAAACGCGCGCAGGGACACGCTCTTTCACGCGCTTCTGAACAAAAAATAAAAATAAAAGTGTGGGACAAAATGGCGAGATGCCACCACCCTATGCAAAGCGCACATGAAGGCATCCTACACCACCCTAAGCAAAGCGCACATGAAGGCACCCTAGGCTAGCCATGTCCGTATGTCCGTCCGCCGTCGGGTGCACGTGCTCCTGCTCGTGAGCTCACGTGCTCACGAGCTCGTGAGCACGTGCTCCCGTGCTCGTTTAGGGAAAAAAAAAAAGAACGCATCTCCACGTGGTGAATGATGTCGATTGGGGCGAAGCTCTGGTGGTGCTTGTCTGCGTAGACGGTGAGCCGCAGCATGCCGAGCCTTTCGTTCGTTTTCATCCATGTCAGAAAGAGAATGTGTGGTATGGAACGTGGTTATATACGCATTTGAGCATTTGACAGCAGCGTGGCATATATATATATATACCGAGGTTTGCAGTGCACAGCGCATCGAAGGAAGCTCTAATAAAACAATCAGTTAAAAAAATATTGTTGATGCGACGAGCATTTGTTGGTAGATTGTGATTGTGATTATGACAAAATTATGAACAATAAAACTCGCGATTTCAGGTAGCATGGCGCATGTTATTTGTTGTTTTTAGAAGAAAGCTTATGTATGCCGATGTCGTTTACTGCTTTGGATCTTCCTGAAAGTGACTAATATACAACACGTGTTGGGGTGAACACAAAGCTGTTATACAAATTAAACTAAATACCGTTGCTCGTTGCTCAGTATAAAGTTCACCAAGAACAAGTCACTCTTCCCTGCATCGAAAGCGTAAAGCGCTCGTCATTTTGTTTTAAAGTAACCATATATAAATAGTATCACATTACTCGCAGCGTGTGACATTAAGAATGCAACGCTGTTATAACTGTTTCAGAACTGAAACACCATCATTATAATGTTATCTCAGTGGAATGTGTTCATCTGTGGTGCCTACTTAGTTGGAAAGATATGGCATTCATCAATAGGACGCTTCAACTAAAGCAGAAGTTCCGATGTCTTGTTCGCTTTAACCAAGTGGACCAGCATTCATATCATGTCTGCTTTCGATCTCGTCGGATAGCTCCACCTTCATACTACGCTAGAAGATTCTACATATGAACACATCTCTGTTGTAGTTCTACGAAGAGCTGCTTAGTAGTCCGCACTTGAAGAAAAAAAAAACATCCGTAAAAACAGAAAAAAAACATGAACCTTAAAAAATTGCAGGCTTTGTCACGGCATGAAGAGGCGAATAAATATGCAGCACCTTGCACAATATAAACGCACACTGAGCCTCTTTTTGTTAAACTTCAGAAGAAAAATAAATACTGAAAAAATCGCTAGAATAAAGGACTTCAAGGCGCGGCGGATGGCGGGCGAAGAATAAAAAGAAGCGCCCGCTTAACCCCGCCCACGCCGTTTTCTAAGTTTGGCGGTCTTTGATCGTGTGGGCGCCGATAGAATGTGACTGGATGTTTCGTTTTGTTCTACCGGTGGGAGGCGCAGAAGCGGAAAGGATTTTTTTATGGGGAAATAAAGTAGAAAATGACGAATAAGCGTCCATAAGCCTGGGGTTCTTTTCAGCTAACAACAAAATTAGAAGAAAAAAGGACGCATGGAAGAAAGGTCGGACTACTCAACACCGTACGTATGAACCCTATACAAAAAGGCTTCTGGTCGCTTTTAGGTGTTTATGCACGCCTTCGCTGTTGGGGGCTTTCTCACCACACACATTTATTTATCTAAGGCTATCCATTTTCTAAAGATAAAGATGTAACAAAAGATGCCGTGTAAAAGGTTTACGAATGAGCAGTATCAAGTTTCTTGGCTGTATTTTTTCTTGGCAAATTTCAAGCGGAGACAGCTTTTTTCTTCTGAAGTGTGTTGGCACACAGTCTTCATTGGCGTCCAAGAAACTGTAGAATTTATTGGAAATTCCACATTGAATACAAGTCCAAATTAAGTGGCACGATGAGGATAAAAACAAATAACCTTATTTGTGCCTTCGAGAGTAGCCGAATTTCGGGGAATGAAATCATCCCATACATATAATGCCAGCTTCGTAACCCTGGAGAAAGGAAAAAAAAAAGACAAGGGGCAAACACAATGATCGACACGCAACTAAAAGTTTCTTAGGCCAAGAGATAGGCTCACAACCAGTACCCACTTAAAGTTAAACACAAATGATTTCACGATAAAGAAAACTGGGAACTACCAACTAAGCAACATTTACAACCAGTTTCTTTACTATTTTTTTTTTGCGTGTGTTTAAGTTTCGTAATTTTGCACCTCCGTTTTTTTTTTTGTTTTTTTTTTGCGCCTCAGGATAATTGATTTGTTCCATAGATGGCAGTGATTCACTCATCCAGGCGGTATTCACTACAATGGAGACACCGGAAGGTTGATGGGTCGAAGGATTGGATGCAGGCGGGTGCTATTTTTTTTTAATCAATTCAGGACTCGTGAGGGACAAAGCCTTGAAGCCGGAGCTGGGAGGGGAATGAAACGGAGAGGATGTAGAACCAGAAAACGAAAGTCCAAAGGACAATCAAGTATAAACAACACTAACATGCAGGGCGGTAGAAATAGAAAAAAAAAGGGGGGGGGAGGGAACCGAATAGCACCTCGTGCTGTAAACAAATTAGTGTGTTTGGATTTGTAGAAACACATCTTAGAGATACGGAGCAGTCCCCAATTAACCCACTATGTGTGGGAGGGGTGTAATAGAACAGATGGAAAAAGAAAACGCGTTTGATTCGGAGCCCTAATGAGAAAATTGACCATTTGGGAGAGAATAAGTGATAAATACACAGAGCACCTTTGGCTCAGAACATAGCGGGATAACGTGTCATCTCGGGATTTGTTTACCTTTGTCCAGTATTTGTCTGTTTACAGCAGACAAATACTGGACTTTATATGACGAGATATTATGGAGCTGGAGGGTAACCATGAGGTTTTTACATTAGGAGATATGAACGCTCGTTTAGAGGATTTGGATGGATACACGGACATGATGTAAAACATGTTAGTGGATGCTTGCGAAAAGCCTGTCGTAGTGCCGGTTAAAAAAAAAATGTGAAGGCACATTACATGGGAGTCAGGTAACCGACAGTTCACAAAAGATAACTGTCTTTGGTCACAGTGACTAAACACAAAGCTAGGAAAAATGGAAATCGGTGAGGATGGGAAGACGAGCCTGGGTTGTGACCCTAATCGCATTAGGATCAGTTTTTACAGGACAGAACGGGAGCTAGTCGAAGATAAGGAAGAGCACAAAACGTCTTACACGAAAAAAAGTTGGGGCTCCAATCCAAGCTGTAAAGGTGGTTGGTCAACAAAGCTGTAGTATCACCTGCATGAATTGCGACTGCCTACTGCACTATACGAAATGCCGCCCCCGGTCGCAGCACGCCGCCACTGGTCGTATGGCCGTTTCTTTTCCATTTGCCTCTCCTCGTATTCACGCTGCTCCTCGGGAGTCCCAACTATGCGTGGCCTATTCATCGCGGTGCTGCAGCAACAATGACGTTCATCTAGCGTTTAAGCGCAGCGGATGTTACGAGCCATCGGAGCCAATCGGAGGCCGAGTGAGTGTCACGTGACCTTAGAGAGAGAGCACAGCGACGTGCGGAAAGCGTATCACGGGCTACGTACACAGAACGGTATTGGCTAAGATAGCTCGTAGCATCCACTGCGTCCGGACGTAAGGTGAAACGGGGTAGAAGCGTGTTCTTCTTTTATATATGAAAGGCTAGTGACGTCACTGCCCACGTCGCTAGCTGCCGTCGCCGCGGCAGCTTGGGTAACAGTAATCTTCACCGGGAACGTATGCGCTGAGCGCTACGTGCTTCGCATAGTTTTCAGCAGCTCCTTATCGTTCGTTTTATGGTTAGGATGCTTGTTTTGTGCTTATTCCTTATTGAAACGAATGCTGTGCTGTATGTCGTATGCGTGGTGTTTGTACTTTTCGCTTCAATCTTCTGAAGTCTTTTTTTCTGTGAGAACGCCGACACGAAAACGCACATGGGGAGAAGGAACGTGCTTCGCATTGTTCGCAGGCGCCGTTATAACCCATTATGCGGTTTGCACTTCACACGAGGGCTTCCAATGACGTCAACCCCTTTCGAAGCAGCCGCAAACCTAATCTTTACCTGAACGCGTGGGAAGGTGTTCTTATTGTTCACACGCGCCTTATCATCCATCATGTGGTTTTGATGCTTGTTTTGTGGTTTCCCTTATTCTTTATCCTTATTTAAACGGATGCTGAGCTGTATGCTGTATGCCTGATTTTAAAGGAGATATGCTGTTTTGCCTTCAATAGTTCGCCGGGAGTTTCTTGCTTACAACGCCAACGGCACGAACATTCCTTGGCTGGTAGAGGTATACAGCCTCGCTGTAAAACAACTGTAAGAGGCGGCTACGGACATAGAGTAGGCCATCTTGAAGCAACCTGATGGAGAATGAACTTCATAAAACTTAGTCAGACTATTCAAGGAGGAATTAGGTAAGGTTAAATGGAAGCAAGGTGGTAAACCAAAATACAAACCAACATTTGCTGGGACAACGAGGTAAGAGAGTTGAGAATACAGCGTCAGAATGCGCCCAGGGAGCATAGGCAGGCAAAGGCAAAGGGGGACTCACCGGAAGGCAAAAACAAGGTGGGAAATATTTTAAGGGCTTAGAAGAAAGGCATCAGTCAGGATAAACTATAAAATTAAAAGAACAGGATCAGAGTGGGTGGCAGAAGTAAACGAGAAAGATAGGAAAGCAGCGAAGAAATTTTTGAACCATCGAAATTTTATAGGTAAGCAAACAAAAAATAAGCATACATTTTTGATCACATCGGAAAAAAATTAATTGGAAGGCAAAGCCGCAATTGAGTACATAGGTATGGTCATAGAAAGGAAGTTTGGAAAGCTGGTCCCTATAGTAGGAAGTTTGGAAAGCTGGTCCTTATAGTAGGAAATTTGTGTAAGCCATGAGAAAAACAAGAAATGCTATCTAGTCACTGGGAGAGAATGAAAAAAACGCATTGCAAAAAGTCCTTGGGCGCACGTCAACAGGCTCACATGGTATCCCAATCGAACTACTAAATATGCTGGGTCAACAGTCCATGATAAAGCTATGAGAGACAATTCAGAAGGTTTTTAATGACAAGAGTTCCAGGAGATCAGAGTCTAAGGAGAATGAATCTTACTACAAAGGTAAAGGACAGAAAAGTGATATTGGGTCTTATCGGCCAATAATAGTAACGTGGGTCATATTCAGGTTAGCAATACAGGTACTGAAGAATAGAACACAAGATTGGTTGAAAAACGAACAAATTCTAGGCAAAAACGGGCTTAGAGAGCTGAAAAGAAAAAAATGAAAACGGGCTTAGAAAGCTGTGAAGATTAGAAGATAATATATTCTCTTTAAGTCACGGCATCGTGACTTAAAGACTTCTCTCTTTCTCTCTCTCTCGGGATCGCTTTGCAGAAAAGGAAAGTCAACCAATCTGTCTTGTGTTCAAAGATATCAAGAGAGCTTATGACTATGTTGACCAAAATAATTTCTGCAGTATTTTAGGAGAGACAAGGGTGAAATTGAGGTGATCAATTTGTTAAGAGACATCTACAGGGATAAGCAGTTGACAATAACATTGCAAAGCGAACAGATTCCACCGATCGCCGTAGACAGGGGTTTTAACAAAGGTGCATGTTGTCACCACTACTGTTTATAGCATATTAGTATATAGAACGCATGCTAGAGAAGAACGGCGTTGGGTTTGATATTTCCTACTTCAGGCAGGGTGAAAGAGTTAAACATCTGATTCAGGGATTAATTTATGCCGATGATATCGTTTTAGTAGCAGACAAGAGTATAGATATGTAGGAACTTATGACAATATGTGGACAAGAATGTGACGTGCTGGTAGTGTACTTCAGTACAGAGAAGTCAGGAATTATGGGTTTTAATGACACGCACGACAACTAATTATGTATATAGCGATTCAAAGTCCCGAGAATAGGGCAATACAAGTATTTGGGAGTGTGTTTAAACGAGGGCACAAGGTACCTTAATGAACATGAAAATATAGTTGACAACTAAAGGCAACAGGAATGCATCAGTAATAAATAAACGAGGATTATTGAATTTTAACAGATGCGAGGTAGTGAGAGGTATCTGGAAGGGGGTTAGGGTGCCTGGTTTAACATCTGGAAATGCTGTCTTGTGCATGACGCCGAAGGTGCAGTCAAGACTGGACAAGACTGCGTGGTGTACGCAGGTTGGCACTACGAGCCATAGGAAAACTCACAATGAAGGTGTACAGGAAAGGCCGCGGGAAATAGATAGGGAGAAATGTGCATTCAGAATATCTGGGTACATATCTATGAGCAAGAAACAAAGTGGAGAAAACGAACCCGACGAATTGCGTCAAGGTGCTGGTCTAACACCTAGGAGGATGGGCGGACAGGAACAGTGAAGCATATTGTAAGTGAGGGGGAGAGATAACTGGTATGAGACCAAATGCTGAGTCAGCTTTGGAAATGTGCACAGCAGAGAAAACTGATATTAAAAAGGAAGGAATATTCAATAATTCTAGAGGTAGTCCGTTATTGTTTGAGGCTGGGACGGGGGTTTTGAGAACCAAGACGTACATGGCCAAATTTCAAGATGGGGATACAACATGCACGGTGTGCGAGGAGGGTGTCGAAACGCCAGAGCATGCCATCATGAAATGTGGGGGGCTCGGCCACCCAAGGACATCACGCGGAGAGGCTGACTTCCTCGGGGCTCTTAGATTCGAAGAGTCTGGTGAAACAAACCGTCAAATCAGTAAAAGAAGATTAAGGGGAATGGTGGCGAAAATCAAGAGACGGATAGATTAAATTAGATTAAATTGACGTAGCCAAAATTCTATGTTGAACTAAAACACTACTTGGTTAGGTGGAACAAGTCACCGCCCGATTCGAAGTGTATAGCCTCCATCCATCCATCTATCCATTTATCCGGAGTCTGCAGAAGCGATATACTTGCAGGCATGTCAGTTAGAGTGCAGATAAGCGAGCCTGGCTCTCCTACACACGCAAAAAACAAGTAAAACATCGACAGTTTCTTTTTTAGTCACAATATTTAGATAATAAGACGGTGCGAGTAATAAAAAAAGACACGAAAAGTGAGCTCTGGATAGTTATTTTTTACTGGCATACGAAACATAAAATAATAAATTGAGGTTTGATAAACACCCCACGCTCTTAAGATGCGTAAACATGCGCAGGAAGGATCAGCTGGCTTTGCAAAGGGTCAAAGAAACACTTACACTAATTGATACTAAACAGTATCACCAAGTGCGCGATGGAGGATATTTTTCTTTCTTTCTATTTTGTTGGAGACAACGCTCGTCGTTACGGGAAGCTTACATTAGATAATATTATTAAGCTGCCAAAACACAACTGCTAAGACGCTACTTGCCTTGTTGATTGCTCGGGCCATCTGTACTTACTCATCGGTAGCAGTGATATGATTTCAGCACATAAATACCTTTCGTAAACATATACCTTCACAATTCATCCAGACTACGAGGTGATTCACGAAAAAGATAGGGTTGAATGGCGGCCATTGGTCATAAACTTATAAAGCCTCCCAATTCATTGAGGTGCCATAGAGATCGTTAGACGTTCGGTGCCTCTGAACTTAAAATGATTAGTGAAAAATGCGGGAAGACAGGCATTTCTTATGATTTGTTACACCCTCAGAGGCACAACAGAAACGAGCATTTGTTTTAAACAGACGGAACGCGTAACTACTCGGCCCCCCAAAAATTAAGAAAACGAAAAGCAAGATTTCGTTCTGCGTCCTACTTCAGTGTTAAAAGGATGCGTTAATAAAAATAACGGCGCTGAAAGGGAATATTCAGGGGTGTTAGTGTCTAAAACATATACGTTTCACACCCTTAAGGAGCTAAATATTTTCAGTGCCTATGGACCTTTTCCGCTTACTCTTGCCCCCGACCGCCAAGTAGGCATATCCGGTATGGGCGACGAAAAAATATTAAAACATTTCAACTTGCAACTAGTAAAAAAATAGAGGGGAGGCGAAACGAGAATGTGTGACTGTTACGTTTATGTCCTAAATGCCTTCTATCGGTGTGGCGACGGCAAAACAATGTTTTCGCCCATACTGGAAGTGACGACAATTCAAGATGGCGGCGCCCTTGCGAAAAAGGTCTATAGACCGTTACAATAGGAAGAGCGGAGAGAGAAGAACTGCTACGTACCCCCTCTCACCTTGTGCGTCGTCTGTTCCGCCTAGTGGGCTGTGCCTAAAATCCGACTGGCGTTCAAACTCGGTTTAACATCGCATCTTTTTAGAAATTTCAAGCTCAGATACGCCGAATTCGATATGCAAGTTGTCGTGTAATGCTATGCTCGATTAAATATTAACCGGATTCAATCGCCCTGTTGCTTACGCGCAAATAAAAAAAATAATTAGGAAAACTGTGCCAGAGTTGCCGGTCTCTCCAGCGAAAAGTATCCGGTTGCTGTAAATTTTTTACTTTACAAAGCTCGTTCTGGTGTAGGCCTTTAGCGACGATGAGTGAAAGTCTAAAATAATAAATAAAAACGTGCTTTCCTGACGCAATGGACGCGGTGGTTGAGGGTAGTACTGCCGGCTGACACCACTGCTATTGAATTGACGGGAGAAAGACACGCTCGTTGATTATTTTCTGAAATAAAATAACAGAGTGTTATAGGCTGAATTCGGAGTAGCCATAAATATTCTAAGAACGAGAACTACTTCACAACGGCAACCACAAGCGTACAGAGGTACAGCCCGCCGTTGCAGCTTAATGATGGAGAACGGCAACCTCCCGGTTTGTCGCCTGCTAGCGGAATCGGGCTCGTTGCCTCTTTCTCGTTTTACCTCACCGAACCTGCTGAACTTCCCGGAGGTGTGGAGGCTCTGGAGAGGGCGCTGTGGTCGAACAAAATGGCGCCACCCTGAGAGCGCTAAATTGAATGGTCTATAAAAAAACAAAATTATTACTCCTCTATATTTGTGACTGTCGTTCTTGTCTGAACTTTTTAAAGTGTTGATTTAGCTGACTGGTACATTTTGGCATTCAGTTTGTACACAATGTACGACATTTCGGCATTTACAAGAATGAGACATGTTGTATATGCACACTATTACCTTCATGTGCAGCGTTCACTGCTTTTCGGCATTATCAAAGTCAATGAGATGCTGTATAAGCTTAGCAAAAGTGTGCTGATGAATGGACGGTAATGATCTAATAGGATAAATGTCAAGAAGACGCCGGAAGCCAGATATTTGGTGGCACCGGAATTTGCACCCCGGGTCTCCTACTTCTCATTTCTCCAACGCCCCTATGATGGTAGTCCTTGTAAAAATAAAATATTGTGTTTAGGAGAAAGTGTGTAAGTGCACTCCGTTCAACTACAAACTTTCAAGGCACCAAAAGCTGCAACCGCACCCGCCATCCCACTAGCTTACGGCCTCTGGAAATAATCCCTGGAATTGCACAGACAAAGCTAGCGGTGCGCATGCCCAGTAGCAGTGTCTAGCTCCGCCGCGAGATTCTGAGCTAAAGAAGCGGTGCACGAAAGCTCCCTGTTATTCACAAGAAAAACTGGGCTCTTACGTTACAATTGATATGCAATGCAGAATGCAGGTGTGCCAGCTTACCTTGATGTGTTTCCGTAGGTTAGAGTTTGTTGTTCTTGCTGAGGACAATCTCAGTTTTTTTGGCGAGCAAAGTACGCACTTAAACTCTAGGTTCCCATTCTCCTTAATGTCCTGAATTTTGAACATCTCATTAAGAGATAGTCATGGAGTCGACGGACACTCCATGACCGAAAACTCGACCAGTCAGAGAAAAAGTGGCGGTTACGGGTAATTAATCGTTCATCGGTTCTCATTTCCATACCAATAGTGGTGGAGGCAAGGTGAGGGGAGGGCGTAACGGAGCAAGAGAAGCGATGGCCATCGGTCTCACAATACAAAAGAGGATCACGCCACCTTTACGCGTTCTCTCTCTCACTCTCTCTCTGTCAGCACTCCTTAGATAGCTTAACACCCCCTCCCCCCCACACACACACTCCTTAATGCTGACAGTTGATTTTAAAGTAAGGAGTGGACTCGACCACTATGCCCATACAAGTAAACCAAAAGAGGTATCATCCCTACCCTTGAAGACGATGCTCTTAGCCCGTCGCGCCGGGCGCTTTTCAACCGTGCCTCTAGACCGTGCTAGAATACCGTAGCGCACATAAAAGACAAAAGGAATTCGACCCCTTCGGAGAAAGAAGAAGTTTGCGGCGGGGACGAACGTTTTCCACGAAGGCTCCGCATCTCGCACCGAACGACGCGAAAATTTTCCTGTTTTCCGGAAAAGACTGATACCACGGAAGGAAGGAGGACGAGAGGCAAAGAAGGATAATACGGAAACGTGAGTGGGTCGCATATTACCGGCAATATCGACATTTTAGAGACAAGCCTACCCCCACGCGGGGATGGCATGGAGATGGACGAGACGGCCGCCGATGGCGAGAAAAGAATAGGCGGAATACCCGAGAGGGGTTGGAATTACATTATTAGAAAAAAGGATAAGAAAGTCAGCTCGTCCACCAGCGATGTCAAAAACAACATGGGGTCAACCGAGGAGCAGAAGCCAAAAAGGAGGAGATTCGGACCGATGCCGGGAGACGAGATAAAAATTACTGTTAGACCCGAAAAGGGTCTGAAACTCGGAGACACCAGAGAAGGATCCGTAGGCAAGGCACTAATTAAGGCCATTCGAAGAAACCATGCCCTCCGAGATGAGGAAATCACAACAAGAATATTGAAAGGTACCAACGCCATAATAGTCAGCACGAAAAGGGAAGACATCGCGAAAGCGGTGACAGAAATCGAAGAACTTGAGATCGAAGGGAAGAAGCACAGCTTCAAAGCTAAAGTCATCATGGAGGACACGGTAAAAGGAGTGGTATACAGAGTCTCTAAAGAGTTTACAGACGAAGAACTGGGAGAAAACTTCAGTGTAAGGGGCAAGTACGCCGACATTGAAATAATAGAAGCCAGAAGAATCAGGGATACGGAAGTTGTGGTCCTCACTTTTAGCGGGGACCGTTTGCCAAACCAAGTGTGCTTATACGGGCAAATGGCACACGTGTGGGAATACAGGCCGGTGAAGCAAGTATGTTTCGTCTGCATGAAGCCGGGACACAGGAGTGACGTATGCCCCACGCCAGACGCAAAGGGGTGCCGAAATTGCGGCCGAACGCACGCGGAAGGCGAAGAGAATTGCAGGGCAAGATGCGCATTCTGCGAAGGGGAACACCCCACCGGGGACAAGGAGTGCAAAAAGCGATACAAAGAACCGACGAAAAAGGTGCAGCCCAAAACTACTGATACACTGACCGACGTCAGCAAAAAGAAGGCGTGGGCGGAGGCGCAGAGCAACATAGAAGACTTCCCTACGCTGAGGTGGGTTACTGGGCAAGCCAACTACCCCACAATAGAGGGAGAGAAATCGGACAAGCAGAAAATTTCCGAGATGGAGGAGACAATTAGAGAGCTAAAGAAGGTGGCAGAGATACAAAGGGAACAATTTCAGAGAACAATGGAGATACAAAGGGAACAATTCCATAAAATGGAGGAGCAAAACGCCAAGATGGCGGAAACCATTAAAAGACTGGAAGGAAACTCTTGGAGACAAGAAGAGAAGCACAAGAAAGAACTGGAGACTCTCCGAAGACGGTGTGAAAACAAAACGGACGAGCCGAAAACTCAGCCGAAGCCGGCAGAGGCACCGAAAAAGACGCCCAAGGAAAGAAAGGGTCCGCTCGAGGAAAGAAAGGAGCAACTAGACAACAAATTCGAGAACAAGTTTGAGCTACTAGAAAGCAAATTCGAGCAACTGGAAAACAAATTCGAGCAAAGATTCGCTAAAATTGAACAGATGCTCGCAAGTTTACTGGACGGGGCGGCGGGCCCGCCTAGGAGGAAATGTGCAAAGGACGGCTACGAAAGCGATGTCAGCTGCGTGAGCAACGAAGGAGCCAAAGCAGAGGCAAAGCAACCGTATGGAAGGTAGGCTTCTGATATGGCAGTGGAATTGCAGAGCCTACCGAGGAAAACGAAGCAATTTTACATTTTATCTACAGGACGAAGTGGAAAAACCGCACCTAATCTTGCTGCAAGAACCGAATTCAGAAGCGAATCTGAGTGGGTACTACGTTTACGGCAACGATAAGAACAAGCCCAGGGTCGCCACGCTCGTCAATAAGAACATCACGGTCATACATCACGAAACAAAGCAAGAAGTAGAGAACGTTCTGACGGAAGTGGTGCCTAGCAACAAGGGAGGCAAGAGCACATTCGTGCTAAACGTGTACGCGCAACACAAGGGCTACAAGACCGAGGACCTCGCGGAAATCATGGAAACGGCATGCAAGATGGCCGGCAAGGACAACGCGATAGTCGTCGCGGGAGATTTCAACTCGGCGCATACGGAATGGGGCTACGTAAAGGACACGAAGAGGGGCAAAGAGTTACTCAAGCTAATCGAGATGCACGAACTAACGATCATCAACGACACAGACTGCCACACTAGAGTGGGAAACAGCGTGAGTCGAGACACAAACCCGGACCTCTCGATGATCAGGGGAGCCACGGCGGGATGGATAAACACGCAAGAAACCCTCGGAAGCGACCACTGCATCATTAGGATCGAAGTAGTGGCAGACGCCAAGCGTCGACGCATAGGAAAGAATCAGAGAACAGACTGGAGAAAGTTCAGACAGGAAGTGGAAACAAGACCCATAGACGACCTTGCGCGGTGGACAAGGGAACTAAAAAGAGCCAAAGAAGACTACACCAACGAGGTAGAGCTGACCGAAAAAGTCACTGCAGTTGACTCGCGACTCGAAACGCTGTGGAAGAAAAGGCGCAATTTGACTGTAAAGTGGAAAATCAACAAACTGAACCGGAATTTGAGACGTCGAGTGGCGGAACTCAACGAGGAAATAGAAAAGTACGCCGATGACTTGGCGCGACAAAACTGGTGGCAAAAATGCGACAAACTGCAGAACACTTTGGAAACAAAACAGACCTGGAACCTGCTCAAATACCTGGCGGACCCGGCATCGACAAGAGGCGAAACCAACCGAACTCTCACGAGGATTGTACACAAATTCCAAGGAGACGTGCTAGAATACATCAAGAACAGGTACGTCCCGGATCAAGGGACACCCGAAACCGGAAACGAGTATACGGGACGAACCAACGAGAGTCTTGACAGAGACTTTGACGTTGGGGAGCTGGTGGCAGCCGCCGCCGAAACGACCAACAGCACACCGGGGAGGGACGGCATCACCAACGCCACGCTACGGAATCTACCGCAGAAGACTCAGAAGCAACTCACAAACTTTATTAACGAGGTATGGAACAGCGGAAAAGTCCCGGAAGAGTGGAAGCACTCGCAAATCAAGCTCATTCCCAAGCAAGGAAAAAAACCGCATATAGACAACATGAGACCTATCTCGCTAACGTCGAACGTAGGCAAACTCATGGAACGCATGGTGAAAAACAGGCTACAGCGCTACCTGGAGGAAGAGGGGCTCATGCCGCACTGCATGTACGGTTTTAGGCCACACCTGAGCACTCAAGACGTGCTACTTCAGATCAGGGAAGAAGTGCTGAGCGGCAAAATCCCCGCCAAAGGGGAGCACATCGTGCTAGCCATAGACCTAAAGGCGGCCTTCGACAACGTTGCCCACTCCGCCATACTAGACAACTTGAACGCCACCAACGGAGGCGAAAAGACCTACAACTACGTACGCTCCTTCCTGGAAAACCGCAGCGCCACCATCCAGATTGATGACACAAAGACTAAGACGTTCGACATGCCCAACAAGGGGACGCCGCAAGGAGCGGTGCTGTCACCCCTACTTTTTAATATAGCGCTCTTCAAGCTATCCGAGAGACTGGCAAAGATCCCGAACATAGAGTACGCGGTATACGCAGATGACATTACGATATGGATCACAAAAGGGTCGCTAGGAGAAAAGGAGGAAAGGCTGCAAAAGGCGGCAGAAGTCATACAAGAGGTGGCAAAAGCAAGCGGACTCCACTGCTCGCCCGAAAAATCAGAGATTCTGAGGATTCATGGACGAAGGTACGACAGAAGCATACCCATCAACGTCACGATAGAAGGCCACACAGTGCCCGAAGTGAAAGAACTAAGGCTGCTGGGTATGTGGTTACAACATAATGGGAAAGCCACGCTACAATGGGAAAAGATCTCCAAAACCATAGACATCATGGGAAGGATGATTAAGAGAGTCACCCACAGGAAGTGGGGTCTAAAAGAACGAGACGTGGCGAAGATTGTTCAAGCCGTCGTCGTAAGTAGGATCACTTACTGCATGCCGTACCACCGGATCACCAAAACAGAAGAGAGAAAGATCGACTGCAAAATGAGGGGAGTGTACAAGCTAGCGCTAGGACTACCCATTACCACATCAACCGAAAAACTCATGGCCATGGGCATCTCTAACACGTACGGAGAGCACAAGGATGCCATGCTGACGGCGCAGAAAGAGAGACTCGGACGCAGCGAGACCGGAAGACGCCTGGCGACCAAACTCGGCTTCAACGACGTGAGGACAAAGGCGACCAGAACGGCCGACCTAAGCGATATGGCGAAAAATACGTACATCGTACGACCCATACCAAAACACATGAGACCGGATACGCATGAACAACGAAGACTAGCCAGAGCCAGGTACTACGAAAGGATAGCCAAAAAGGGAGAGGTGGCGTACGTCGACGCTGCCGACTACCCGGACCGGGATGCAAAGGTAGCCGTATACCTGGACAAAAACAAGATGGAGAAAAATAGCTGCTCGATGCCCAGGGCAACGACGGAAGAGGCCGAAGAGAGAGCCATAGCGCTCGCCATGATGGACGGCTATAGGAAGGGCAGTAGCATGCTCATCCTGTCGGACTCTCAACAGGCCTGTCGAAATTTTCTAAAAGGCAGGATTGGAGCGAGAACCGCCAAACTTATAAATAAGGTCACCCCGAAAAGTGCTGGAGTAACGCACGAAATCGCGTGGATTCCCGCTCACGCGGGCGTCACGGGTAACCAGGCAGCAGACGACCGAGCCCGTGCTCATACCTTCCGGGCCGGTCTGACGCAGCCGGGGAAAACCGTTATCGTGAACCCGAGCTACTCGGAGCTACTTGACCACTACAAGGCCTGCCGATTCCAGTTTCCGGAGCCCGCGGACAGGTTCGACAGAATAGATGCCGCCCTATGGAGGAGACTCCAGGCGGGCAACTTCCCGAACAAGGTGCTGGCCAGACACGTGGATCCGGACAGGTACGAAGACGACAGCTGCCCCTGGTGCGGCTCCCGAGCGACACTCTACCACTCCACGTGGGAATGTACGAATAACGACGAGCTTCCCAAGCTCCAAGACGAAGAAAAAGGCCAAGCCGGCTGGGAGAGGCTGCTGCGGAGCAGGGACCCCGGAGAGCAGCTTAGGCTGCTCGAAAGGGCCAAACTTGCTGGCCAGCTTCTAGGGATCCTGGAATGAGGAACCCTCCCCGCTAAGGCTCCACTTCCGTCATCATCAGCATCATCCCTCATGTTCCAATAAACGTTTTCCTCCTCCTCGACCCCTTCGCGCGAGGCTACACCGTCTTTTACGCGGTTGTGAACCCGCGAATCGAGGGGTACGAACCCGCGTTTAATGTTTGTGCAGGTGGCGGGAGACCTCTAAGAATTTGGAAAGGGTGAAACGGTCCAAAGGTCAAAAACAAGTAAACACCAGAAAGATTTCTACTTCCCGGGAGAAGAAGAAAAACACGTTGAAAGGCAACGGAGAGCCTACTCGGCCTTGTCTTACTTGATCTTCGTATTTCGTACATTTGAACATGCCTTGCCCGTTTTGCTAGTGGCTCTAGCAATACAATTTAGAAGACAACAGCCTGCGCACGCCGTTTCGTTAGCAGATCCCCGACCCGCCTCAACCGGCAAACACTCCGAAGCTTGGCGAGAGTAGGGGCCCCGCGGAGCGCCGTCGAAAAGTGATCGCAGCGCCCTTGGCGAGCTCGGAGCCTCTACTAGCAGACGAATTCTCCTCAACGCATTGGTTTTGCCTATTTTCGTGCGAGGTGACCAATGAAAAACAAGAAAAAAATTGTCGCGGGTATCTGCTTCTTTGAATGTTGAAAAATAGGTGCCACCTCATAAGTGAAGGACATTTTCTTCGCGTGGGGAAGATGTTAGAACTTTCAGGTTGCAATTTTGGGGCTCTCCTGAAGAAAACACTCTGTGACAACTTATGTAAGCGAGACAAAACACGAATGTACCTTCGCACTGTTTTTTTTTTTTTTTTTAAAGGGCAATGTACAAAAATTTTAGAACATAGCTACGTTTCAACTTTACTGTTCTTATCAATGAATTTGTTTCGTTGTTGCAGTTCCCATTCCTCATGAATCTCTTGCTTATAACCGCTTTTTCGAATAGGCGAATAGGATGAAGAAGCAAATGGCAATTTCGAACCATGTACATTATTGCGATGTCAGTGTTATGTTGCTACTTAAGCTTAGGAGGATGGTTTAAGCAAACTGTTTAATAAATACATACGGGATCAAAGCGGCAGCTATGGCGAATGCTCGTCAGTTCGAACCGTAACAGCGCGTGCCACCTCCTGCGAGCGTGCTCACTGGATGTCCTCTTCTTCCAAGATCAGAAAGCCTCATGACATCATAACATGCCCCCCTTCTTCTTTTCTCTCTTTCTTTTTTTTTTTTTAAAGATAATTTAGTGCGATCGCGGCACTTGTCAGTCTCTGTATTATAGCGGCTTCACCACAACGCGTCGGCTTCTTGTTCTTTGTGTATCCTGTTGACCTTGTAGACGTGGAAATGTGTTCAAGTGATTCGCCATTTGGAACTGTATGGACAAAGTCTTCAGCAGCTTCGTTTGAGACTCTAGGGAAATAGTTTTCAGCAGCTGTATTCGTTTCTGCTGTTCCATGTGCTTCTTTGGTGTGGTACCGGTTGCGCCTGTAAGTCCTCGATGTGTTTCTGCTGCTGCTTGTCCTGGTTCCACTTGTTCTCCTCGGCACGAGACTGTTCCAAAAGGGACTCGTACCGCCGGGAGAGTTCCTCTATCTCGACTCGGCTTGCTGGTGCCTCCAAAGTTCTCGCTGTACCCCCAGTGCCCTCGGTGACATGTTCCATCGAGGCCTCCACTTTTTGGTTTGGCGCCTGTACCAACCGTTCTTCAGCCTTGAAATGCTTGTACTTGAGCAGGCGAAAGCGCTCTTGCAACTGCTGATTTGCTTGCCACAGCTCTTGCAGCTCCTGCATGGTCTTTTGTCCCACTGCGCCCTGCTGCTCCTCGAAGACTGCGAGATCTCGTCTGGCTGTTGCCCACTCTTTTGTCAGCTGAGCGCACCTGTCCTCCCAACTGCGTTTCTCTTGGGCTGCCGCGTGAAACTCTTCCTGCAGGTTCCTGCGTCTGTATACAATGTGCTTATGCTTGTCCAACAGCTGGGAGTGGTCTGTCTTCAGCGCTGATAGTGCTGCCTCACACTTGGCCGCTTCGTCCAGGGCAGTGTAGTCCTCGTTCTCCATCTCCTTGGTGGCCTTGACGTGCTGCTCGCGTTGAGTCTTCAACTCCTCCTCGAGGCAATGTCGTGCCTGTTTTAAGTTCGCAGCTAGCTGTTGAAAATGTTTGTTGTCGTTGACGAGCATCTCAGCTTGCTCCTCCAGGCAGGAAAGTTCTGACCACAAAATGTCGGCTTCGCTTTCTAGCTTTCCGTTGCGTTTCTGGAGGCTGCTGACTTTCTCGTCTAACCTCTCGCACTCTGTTTCTGCCTTCTCGGTTAAGGAGCTTCCGTCTGCTTCCGTTTGTGACGAATTGTTACACTTAACAGCATTCTCTCTCTCTCTCAAAGTCTCCGCCACCTTTTCGTGTCTCTGCTGCCAGAGGTGACTTTCATTAGACACTCATCTAATTTTTTCACTCGCATCTTCACAAGATGATTTCCACTGCTGACTTTCTTGAGCGAGGAGCTCGTTCCTAACTCTCAAGGATGTGACCCGTTCCTGGAGCAGTGCCAGCTTACGGTTCAAGTCTTCCAGCTGACTTGCTTCAAGACAGATTGCAGCTTCTGACGACTGGTTGGTGTGCTCGATGATGCTCCGGACAAATGCTTCGATGATGCTCCGGACAAATGCCCCGAGATCTTGTAACGGCCACTGGTACCGGTCCTTTAAGTACTGATAGTTTTGCTGAAGTAGATTGACCTGTTCCTCTTTTTTAGCAAGCTGGTTTTCCAGGGCCTCTCTCTTGCGTTTTGCGATGTCCAGCAACTTCTTGAGGTACTGAAAGGCACTGACCTCTCGTTGTTCGGAATCGTTCTGAACTAGCGGCAAGTCCTCGCCACAGTCTTGAAGAAGGACATCCTGCAAGATGCAGTACTCGGCAGAAAACCTTTCGAGCTCAAGCTGAGATGCTTCAAACTTCTCCTTCAGGGTGTTCGCTTCCTCCACCTTGGCATCTACAAGCTCTAGCTGCTTTGACAAATCCCCACTTAGAGAAACTAACTGGGCTTTTAATGCTTCAGACTCCTGATATTTGGCATGAGAAAATTCTGCTTGCTGCGCTTGCATCTTCCCCAGGAGAGCCGAAGCTGCCTTGCACTCACGTTGAAGGGCCTGCTCACAGCCAAAGCTCGCTTCGAAAGTTCTCTTGTGCTCCAAAGACATTCGCTGCATTTCTGCCGTTGCCAAAACCAACTCTGAAATCAGGCCTTGTCCCTCTTCGAGGCGAGATGCCAGCATGCCCTTTTTTTTCTTTGACCGCCTCTCCAGCTCTGTCCCAGTTCGCGCAAACTTGGTTGCTTTGGTTGATGGAAGAGGCCCAATTGTTATGCCTCCCAAATGGTTCGTTTCATTGCGGTCATTGTTCATGGATGAGTTGGAAGTATCTTCTACCGCAGAAACACGTCGATATCCGTAAGTTTTCTGCTGTGTCTGGTCGCACATTCGGAAAAAATGTCCAAAATTTCCACACGAAAGGCAGAGCTTTCCGTAAGCTGGGCAGTTTCGGGGCTGATGGTAAGTACCACATCTCGAACATGAAATTTGCTGTCGGTTGCTGGATTGGTCTTTTTGTGGTCCGGATGGTCGGTAACTTCGTTGCGCTGCTCTGAAGCTAGGTGGCTGACGATAGAGTCCATCAACTCTAACTTCGTCTTCAGTTTTCTGAATATCATTCACGCGTTTTTTTTAGATTTCAGCTGCTTTCCAGGTTGAAATGATTTTGTCTAAGGTTAGACTCGGTTCACGAAGCAACCGCTCGCGCAAAGCCACGTCTCGTATCCCAATGATGTTACGATCACGGATGAGACTGTTTTCTTGAGCTCCGTAGTCGCATTTCTGAGCCTGCAGTTTTAGCTCAGTTACATATTCGTCAATGGTTTGTTCTGGCTTTTGGCACATTGTGTTAAAAATGGCTGTTGCTTGTGTCACGCTTTTGTAAGGTGCATACAGTTTATCAAATTCGTGCAGTATGTAATCTACTGCATTCTCTCTTTGCCCGCTTTGACCGTCTCCTGTTGGTTGCAGAGAAAATGTTTGCGTAATTCTTCTTGCCTGAGATCCAAGGCAGTGGAGCAGAAAAGCTTTCCGAGTTGCGATAGGCTTCGATGCATTCACAGGCTGCCTCGATGATAAGGTACGATGATTTCCACTCCTCCCATGCTCTTGCTGGGTCGTCACCAGGATGGAACGGAGCCGGCGGTTGTAGGAAAGCAGATGCCATATTGTTGTTGCTGTTGCTTGTTAAATTTAAAATATGGACGTTGAGCTGCTCACCACTTCTGACACCATGTTATGTTGCTAGTTAAGCTGAGGAGGATGGTTTAAGCAAACTGTTTAATAAATACATACGGTATCAAAGCGGCAGCTATGGCGAATGCTCGTCAGTTCTAAACGCAACAGCGCGTGCCACCTTCTGCGAGCGTGCTCACTGGATGTCCTCTTCTTCTAAGATCAGAAAGCCTCATGACATCATAACAGTCAGTATGCTCTAGAAGAAGTCGATTGTCCACATGCAAATGTGACGCTATTACTGAAATTAATAAAAGCGGAGTTACAAGAAAAGCAGGCATCTTACGCGTCCAAAAAAGAAAAAAAAAAATCGAGGAGAGCATTGTAGTGCGAATAAAGGTGATTTCGGTCCGGGACGACCAACGTTACTAAAACACTCAGTTGGGAAACTTACCGTCGAAACCTGGGCCGTTGGCGTCCACCGAGACCGAGCTAAATACGACAACAGCGCCACTCTTCATCATTTGTCTGTACTGTGTCACCTTGAGCTTTTAGAAAGCATGTTTTTGCGTAAAAACAAACGGAAAAGACTCCTTTTGTATGAAATTGATTAAAGTTCAGTACAAAATGAAGGGCGCGTGATGTTTTTAAAATCCTTAGTTTGCAAGGTTTTGCGGCACAATTAATATTGTTTTTATACAACCATGCCTCAGCGGTGCCTTCAGGTAGGGCGTCCCGACCTAGGTGCATTTTAACTTGGGTACTAAGACGCGGCGCGTCCGCTGGCGAGAGGGGGATGGCACCCCTGTAACCCCTAACGCTGTATCCGTTTCGGCGCCAAAGTGGCCGATTAAAGCCAGAATAGGCGTCAGGTACAGTTCCTCGAGTGGCCACTGCAGAGAAATGGCGGCGTTGTGTTCGCTATTAGCTCGGTGCTCGAGGACAGATCGGGGACAATTTTTCAGAGCAGTCTCTATAGGTAACCTGCAATGCTGTTTGGTTTGGCCACATCTAGCGACTAAAGCAAGAAATATTGGGTACCCCTGGGAGTGGCGGCTGCACTGTTCAAACGTGAGCTTTTATTTTGGTGGCGCCGCTCAGCCTAGTGTCTGAAACAAGAAATGCTGGGTATCCCAGGAAGCCGTGATCGCGTAACGTGCCAGTAGAGCGGAAGCTACGGCCCTGGCGGGCCAATCGGAACGTGACTGCCTATCACCCGAGCGCGCCTCAACTCCGGAGAGGTATCAGGCTTTTCGCTGCGTCATGCTCCAATATGTGTGCGTTGCGCTCGTATACGTCGCGCATTTCGAAGCCTTCGGCACGCAGTGTGGGGCTTATCATTCACCCTTTGCCAAGTTACAACGAGACAGGGTATAACCGTGCGCTCTCACGCTGCTGGCGCCGCCTGGCCGTTGCCGGCTGGCTATGGCAGTTTCCTAACTGAGTGGGTTAGTAACGTTGGGGACGACCAACGTCTTCGTCCTCTTGTACAATAAAAGCAGGCACCGGCAATGGAGAATCAGCAGCTCTTTTTCATTTTTCAGTCTACTTTCTTTTTATTTTTGAGGAGACGCTACGCCGTCGCGTTTTTTTCTTCCTCCTGCTTTTATGGAATTTTTTGTTTGTTTTTTTCGCCCTTTTTGTTTACTTGATGTTCGAACCATCGCGTATTTTGCTTTGCCTTGTTTGGCTTAGTTTCTACTCTCTTTCCTTCACTTCGGCGCTCACCGCCAGTCCGTCTGCTACGCTGTTCCCGGACATTTCGAGGGCCGTCTGCAACATTGTTGTTGTTGTTTTCTTCCACTGTCGTCTGCGATAACGTCCTATTTCCTCCTTCGATTGAGTCTCTAATCCAAAATCTTCATATATGCTTTTTGGTATTTATCAAATATATTAAAAAGTGCAAGCTCGTTATATATTTACATTCGAATTTTATTTGTCTACGCCGGAACGTCTGCTATGGGTCATCGTTTGTTATCAACGTTAGACAGCAACAGCGCATACTTGCAGATGGCAGGCATGTAATGTGCTCCTTACCGCTGCAAACACCAGTTTTTGCGATGTGTCAGAAAATCCTTCTTCTGCTTCTCGAAGACCGAAGAAAAGTGAGTAAACAAGTTGCCGCATCGTTCAAATTAAGCTGAAACAAACAACTGAAAAAAGAAGTGAAGCTCCTTTTTACGTTGCGTGCTTTCTATTTTGTTTTTCCATGAGCGTTACAATGATCGTTGTCGTCAAAGGAGGTTTTTGCTGGATGATTTGTACCTTTCTATCGTCTGCTAACTTTATGTTTTATTCGACGTTGTTCGCTACATTCGCTCTATTTCTCTTTATTTTCGTCTGAGAAGGGGACCCCATCTTTCGTGCCAAGTGCGGAAAATGTTTGCACAGTCATTCTCTCGTTACTTTTTTTTTGTTTTTGTTATGCTGCAAGGCAGGTGCGCTTGCTCTGGTAATCTTAATCTTTTGTTTTCCCACGTTCTAATGATCACCTATTTAAGCAAGAAACTGTGACAAAGCAGTCTGTAGTGGATCAACAGTAGCCTCTTACGACGCAGATCGAGCAGCTAAACTGCTTTCTTTCGCTTTCCAGAAGCGCTTCAAACTTGTGTGATCCCCTGAGCTGCGTTTGAAACCGCTTAATAAGCTGCTCTATTTTCGTTTATGCGTGGATTGTTATTTGATTGTCGTTGCAGTTGCGATCAGGGGATTCCGCTTCGCACGCGGACTGACCGTAATGAATTGTTTCAGCTGTTGGGGTGACGAAACGGGGCGCGCAAAGCTTTTGCTTACGTCGACTCCGAGCCCTTTAGAGGCGTTCGCCACCGCTCCCATGGGTTTTCGGAGGAAATACGCCGGCATCTACTGGCGACCACAGCTGCGTGCGCGGCTGCTTCGCGCGAGCTGATAACGAGCTACCACAGTTTTTTTGCAACGTGCCTGCGACACCATCAAGACTGCCGGTCTTAGCAATGTGAGCTCGTTCTGAGCACGACCACTGAAGCAGGCGATGAAGCAGACGATGGTGCTCATCCGGACTACCTAGGAGGCGCTGAGGGGATCTACTAGTGATGACGTTTAGAGGAGGAGACGCGCAGGCCTTGTGTTCTACGTGGTATTGCTCTAGTGACCGGTCATACAAGAACTCGTGTTTTCTTTTTCGCTATTCTCCCCTTCCTGATGTTTTCTATTTTGTTGAACTTGCTCCCTTTATGCTGCTGAATGTTTTTTGCTCGAATTGCTCCAATCACTGCATTATGCTCATATTTTTAAAAAGTAATGAGTAATTACAGTAATCTGTTACCAATATTTTGTAACGAAATTACGTTATAAATTACTTTCGAAAAAAAGTAACGAGGCAATTACAAAATTTCTGGAAAAAGTGAGGGAGTACTTTACGAAAAAATTTAAATTTACAACTTTACGAAAAAATGCTAAAAACAATTGCGAAGTATATTTTCAACCTATAACCTTAGACAAGCTAGATGCTTTCCGTCAGTGCATTTCGAATGCCGATTGGAGTGCGGTGTACCTTAAAAATGAAGCTGACGATGCTTATGACGCGTTCATGAAGGAATTCAAACATATATATGATTCTCACTTTCCGTCTAAACTTTTGAAGGAATCAAAAAATGCGCGAAAACCGTGGGTAACAAAAGATCTTTTATGTCAAATTAACCACAAGGATTTATTATATAAGCGGTTTTTAAGAACAAGAGAGCCGGAAAAGCTTCGGATATTTAAAGCGTACCGCAACAATTTGACAAAAGAATTACGTCGTGCGAGGACGCGCTATTACAATGCATTGTTTAAGTCATCCAAGGGGCGTTCGGATATCATGTGGAAAAACCTAAACATGTTGCTACATCGTAATTGCTCATCAGGTTCTGTTGACGAGTTGACTTTAAATGGAGAAAAATTAACGGGAGGCCTCTTGGCAGATGTGTTTAATGAATTCTTTATTAAATTTGGCAACACTCCAACCAACCCTAATGCATACAGACACATTGATCAAAGCAATGTTAACTCCATCTTTTTGGACCCAGTTGTTCCGATGGAAGTAATCTCTATAACAATGCTATTAAAAAATAGTGGTTCCACTGACGCCGACAATATTCAGATTCGCCCGGTGAAGTATGTTATAGATCTTATTGCTCCTTTGCTAACGCATATTTTTAATGTTGCTATTGCTACGAGTGTTTTTCCTAAAGGGATGCAATTGGCCAAAGTGTTAGTGCTGCATAAGAAGGGTGCGAAAGATGACGTAGGAAACTACCGCCCTATTTCGATACTCCCAGTCTTTTCAAAGGTTCTTGAGAAAGTGCTACATCACCGGTTTGGCCAATTTTCTGACAGGTGTGGTTTATTAAATTCGGCTCAATTTGGCTTTAGAAAAAATCTTTCAACCGAAGCGGCCCTCCTAGCACAAAAAGAACATATTCTAGAGCAATTCGAAAATAGAAAACTAGTACTTGGTGTTTTCATCGATTTCACTAAAGCTTTCGATAGCCTAAATCATAAAATACTCTTACAGAAACTCGAACATTATGGTTTTCGAGGCGGCCCGTTAATGCTTCTGAACTCTTACCTTAAACACCGACAACAGTACGTATACCTAAACGGCCATTCATCTGCAACGAGAACTATCACGTCAGGTGTCCCTCAAGGAAGCATTCTAGGTCCTTTCTATTTAATATATATGTAAACGATATAGTGAACATAGATCAAACGGTTAAACTAGTCATTTATGCGGACGATACTAGCATATTTTTTTCCGCTGACGAGCCAAATTTACTGATAGCCCATGCAAATATAACGTTATCAAAACTGGAGTCTTGGGCACAGGCAAATTCATTGCAAATAAACACAAATAAAACGAAAGCCATTCTTTTTCGTCCGAAAAGTAAGGTTTTATCATGCGCTAATAGCCTCATCTTAAACACAATGCCCATTGAAATCGTTAATAGCTTTAAGACACTTGGAGTCATCTTTTCTGAGAGCATTTCATGGGATAACCATGTACAATATGTAATATCTAAATTATCTAGAATTGTTGGATTAGCAAACCGCAACCGCTCTATCTTACCAACTTCCGCCAAACTGATTATTTACAACTCTTTTTTTTTCTCTTATCTCAGCTATTGCCACCTTATCTGGGGCACGACCACAGCTGGAAACCTAGAAAAGATATTCCTGCTTCAAAAGAAAATGGTTAGAATTATCTGCAACGCCCCACATGACTTTCATACTGCTGGTTTGTTCAAAAAATACTCTGTCATAACCATACATAACTTGTACAGTTACAGGTTGACCGCTGGTTTTAAAAGAGATAAAAAACAAAACTCACAATTCCTGACGACTCTCGCGAGGTTAACTAGAAATGTTGTAACCTATCCTACACGGCACGCTGAATATTGGAGGATGGTACCTCATAGAACTAACTATGGCCTGCAAATGTTAAAATATACTTTACCACATTTACTTAACAGCTTTATTAGTCGTGACTTTCCACTGGACTCGCTTTCTATGAATGAGCTTCGAAATTACTATGTACAATAACCGCACAGTGTAACGGTTTCTGTGACAATCTGTCATGCCGGGGCTCTTTTTGTAACAGCTATTTTTTTTTTTGTCTTTGCTTTTGTTTGTTTGTTTGAGCTGTTATGTTTCTGCCACTGTAGGAGGTCGGGGACCCGTCAAGCTGTTTTCACAGCTTTTTTCCCCGGCCTACCCTTCATCATGTGATGAAAAAAATAAAGGCATTATTATAAGTCTGTACCCTCCCCTCAGTACCCTTCCCTCCTCCTTCTCATGAGCTGCGCTCTAATTCGGCGTTACTGGGAGTTGTAAACGGCTTTCATTTTTTTTTTCGGCTCTGCTACCCACTTCCGTTCCACACCCCTCCCCGATGTCCCGTTTTTTACTCTGTGGATTGTGGTCACCCTACGTAGTGACTACAGGGTAACCGATGGATGCAACCCGGATCAGCCGCATAATTTGCTGCCCCTTGGGAGCTCCACGTTCTGGTATATACAGTCGAGCGCGTCGGTTTTAATGGCACGTGAAGGCGCAACTTTTGTATCGTGCCTCCCGCAGATGACGCGTTTAGTAAAAAATAAATCGACACGGAGAGGCAGGAAGGGCTGCACTTCTTTGGCCCCCTGCAACCTACTTACAAAACTTCTTCAAATTTCAAGGAAGAAAAAGAAAATGTATGTGCCTCTCTGTAAGGCAGCAAAAGCCGGTAGCTCGCTCCCGGTCTTGACCAAACAAACACCGTGTCAAAACAGCTGCGTTTGGAACGTGAAGCGTTAAAGGGGCCCTCCAACAGTATTTGAGCGTCGACTTTTTTTTGCGGTTTCTACACGCTAGTGGTCCCGGAAACCCAGTGGACAACGAAAGAGTTTGAAAATATTAGCGCATCGTATTTTAATTTGACAACTCGGAAACACCTCCTCCGACGGTGGCGCCGTGAGGTGCCGAATGCGCGCGCATAACGGCGCTCCCTTTCACTATACGTCACATTCTCTGGGTTTCGTGATTGGCGAGAGCCGTCCCAGGAATTTTGAAGCGAAATAAAGCATATCACACGTTAACCGTCATTATTTCTCTAACAAGTCATTTTTATAGAGCTAATAAAGTTGCAAAGTAAAGTTCAAAAAGGGCGAAAACAACGCCTCGTACGTCGTCAGAGCGCCATGCGCGCCTCCCAGCGGCGTCCGCGACGTACCATCGCGAGCAGACAACAAGTGATCCGAGCAGACAGCGCGCATCGTATTTTTCCTTGTGCGCCCCCGGTCCCGGTCAACTAAAAGCAGTAAGAGGAGCGAGGGGAACCCTTATTTTCTTTTAGTGCTGTGACAGACTTTTCACTGTTCGAGTGAAGTGCGGCGACGGGACCCAGCTTATATGGTACCCAAGGGTGCCGCTCACCAGTTAGTACCTCCTACTGGCCGAGGTGGCTCCGGTGGCGGGGTTGCGGGAGACGAGTCTTCCGCGGCTGTCGAAGCGGACTGAGGCAGAGACGCGGCGCTTGCGTGAAGTGTCCTCGTACGGCGCGACGCCCAGATCCGCACTCAAAATCTGATAAGCCCGCTAAATTCATCGATGATGTCAACCCGATCCCAACGCTACGATGGTTGCAGCTAGGCCTAATGGCCGACGAGCCGACCGGGCCGACAGGCTATCAACCAAACTCGCGTCCAATTGGCCAACCGCTTTGCTCCAATCGCCAAACTGTTTCATTTTACGTCATGAAGCGCAATGTTTTGCTTATTTAAAGTTGTTTTCTGCAATATTTAAATTGTTAATAACTCACAAAATATTGCGAATTTATGTAACATTTTTTTCTCCTCGGTGTTCCTGCTTTCATGGAGCTCCGTTTAAGCGCGAACTTCAAACCGATCAAAAAACTGTTGGTGGGCCCCTTTAAGGCGGACTGGAGAATGAGTGTGTTTACGCTACGACCAAGAATAGCCGTGGCTCGTTTTATTTTTTCCCTGCGCGCGCTAAAGCTCCATTTTTTTTTTACTTTCACAGACCGTGTAATTCCATCCTGTACAGCAAGGAATCAAATTACCAGGCAAAAAATGGAACCAGCTACAATGGGTCGAATAAACTTCATTGTTTTTGTTTCGTTGGTTGGTTAGAATTTTTTATTGGGTTTGGTTGATACTTGAGCTTACTTTTTGACGCCGGAATACTTTTGTAATACGAAAAAGCGTCATCAAAAACTATTTTGAGAGTCTTTTTTGTATTTTATTCTGGATTCTGGATTTTGCTTAATTCTTAATAAGATAGTGCCTCAGATTTTAGTAGTCAAGTCTACAACGAGTGTAAATTTTTGTAACGATAAACGCTAACGATATTATCCGTTCTAAACTAGTTGATCAAAAAGATCAAATGAGCACGTGAAGACTGTGGTTCCCGGAGGGACACACCTTCGTGAGTGAGAGAAAACATTTTCTGAGATTTCTAACCTAGAATGGGTAGATTACAATGCTACTGCCTCAGACATCGCAGGGTGTGAACTGCATCGCGGCGCACTCGGAACACGAATCAACATTTAATCAGTTCAGCTGCAGCTTTTTTTTTCCTTTTGGGCCCCTCATCACAATCGATAGAATAAAAGTTCTGAATGAGCATTGAGATCAATAAAAATCTCCAATAAAGAAACCTTCCTAGCCAGAACAGGGGTGCATGCTTTATTAGTGTGTTGCTGTTGTAGTTTTTTTTTTTTTTATTCTGAGCAGAAACAACTCTTGGCCTTAGTAGCGTGCATATTATACAAAGTTAAGCACTAAAAGAAAAAAAAAAACAAGACTGGGTCAAATAAATAGAACCTATTTAAAAGTCAAATTTGAGGGTTTTACGAGTGAAACTAATGAAGGGTATTTAACACGGCCCAGCGGAAAACTGTGGATTGATTTCGACCACCTGGCGATCCTTTAACGAGAAACCGAACGCTCTGTTAGACGGCACCTTCTCTGCAATATGGCTCCGTCATATTGCGGGCATCTAGGCAGGGATTCGAACCCTCCACTTGGGGATCCGTAAGCCGGCACTCCACTCAAATTCACCGAGGCTTCTTTTTGCTTAGAATTGACAAGCAAAAAGAGAAAGGACTACAAAAGTGATAAAAATCATGTCGGGCCTATAGCAGCAAACATGACATGGTTGAAAGGATTTCTAATGCGCCATTTTTCATGCACAGATTCCCAATCAGCACACCCTTTGAGCTTTCCAAACATCTATAATTTGCCGCGTCATTTCTCAAAAGTACTCGAACCTGTCTGACGTCAATGTTGGCATGCCTCACGGCCATTCCCGACTTCCGAATGCTTTTAAGCACCACAAGAAAAACGGGGTAGAACGGTACATCGTTGTTATTTTCAACGGCTAAGTACCGAATGCCGTATGGGTTCAAAGGCATAGCCTCTTCTTCAACGTACTTTGGAGAGTGCTCCAAAAATATGCCCCATCTCAGCACTTCAAAACATATGCTCTACAGCCTCTGGCTTCTTAGACAAAAACCATTCACCACCAAGCTACAAATATACCCTTCTCATCCAACCCTGTCTTAACCTGCAACACTCCGTTATGCAATTAAAAAAAAAAAAACACGATTCTACATTTGCAGGCGCTACCATTCTCTTCATTCGCTGAAAAACGTTTTGACCTGGGCCCGCACAATACAACGATCTGTACAAGGGAACAGGAAGAGTAGCATCGGCAAGATCCCTATACAAAATTTCCCGTGACACTTCACTTAAATATT
This sequence comes from Ixodes scapularis, assembly GCF_016920785.2. Classification (NCBI taxonomy): domain Eukaryota; kingdom Metazoa; phylum Arthropoda; class Arachnida; order Ixodida; family Ixodidae; genus Ixodes; species Ixodes scapularis. The sequence continues at coordinate 15,954,559 of NW_024609835.1, forward strand.
CCAAAGGAAAACGAGTGGTCAAAACCTGTGTCGCCTGAGTGAATTCTCGCCATTAGCACCCTGGCTGGGGCACACGCGGAAGAAACAACAAACTTAGGCAAAGCTCTGTCTCAGCTCAGCTGACACATAGTGCTGAGAAAAACAGCATTTGCATTTCGCACAAACCTTAATCGGTTCGCAACCTGACTAAGAAATACATGAGCTGATTACAAGCCACGGGATCGGGCATGCCGAAAGAAATTCGTTCAGCTAGTTTATTCACAGGTCAATTCCCCAGCAAAAAGAGCTAAGACTCTATTTATTTTCTGTTCGCTAACGTGCGAGCGGTGCAACAATAGAAGTGCCTACCGCAATTTTATGACAAGAAACTAATTGCACGCCGTAGCACGTGTAAACATCCACAAGTTCCTGTCCTTCCATCTTTCAGATTTGTTGCGCAGCTCGACAGTCTCTATTTTTTGATAGGACTCGCTACGACGATAATTTTCTAACTGGAGACCTTGTTACGGTGTAGGTGTGTTTACCCAGTTAATATTTGCAAATATTGCGGGGGCTCAGTCCCCTTTCCAATGCCGGAGACAAAGACATTTCTGCCAGTTTACCGAGGTGCCACTATGTTTGCCAAAAAGCTTAAGAAGCCTCACTGTCTCTCTTGTGTTATTTTATCCTCACAAAGATGGCATTGTAATCCGCATATGAAAACACATGCATCTCACTCAACCTAAGTCACCAAGGCAGCATAGAAAATAGTGTGAAATAATAAGCCACATACGAATTTCGAAGGTGCCAGCAACCGCTTTCTAAAAGTTACGACTAGGAAACTGAATACAATTTGGGTTATTATGGTTAAAAAGAAGCTCCAAGCACCCTTGTCTCAACATCAATATTCTTCAATTAAAAGGAAAAATTATATCTCACACGTTTTTGGAAAGCACGATATAAAAAGTCACCAAAGAGCAAATGTGAATCAATCACGGCGTTCACAATTTCGTGCAAGAAAATTAGGACATTCGTAGGCCAAATAAGTGCGAGTTCCAAGTAATCTGTCGTAAGCAGTAAGCATAATACGACGTTGCTCTTTTTAAAGTGTAGGACAGTCTCAGTCCAACGAAGATCCACGCGACTGCGCAGGGCTGCCGTTTTGATAAATCCATTGCGTAAAAAAGGTGAATCATGTATAAGCGCAGTCACAATGCCACCCATTGTACAGGGGTTCCCACTGAGACCGTATAATCATTGGCGCGCGATATCAGCCAACTTTTTTTTTTGTGACTGAACTAATCAAAAAGAGATTACAGCTTTGTATAAAATTTCCTTACGGAGGAGCATACATTCAGCAAGTTTTGATAGTGTTCTGGTGGGCTCTGAAAAGACTAAAACATATGGTCGAAACACTGAGCCAAAATCGCAAGAAAATCGAAACGTGAGGTGATGGTTTCACACCACTGGTTTTAAAAACGTACTGGGCGTGGGTACATATATTTCGCATAAAAAGGTTCAAACACCCTTTCAGCGAAATGCGATTTACGTAGAGTTAGTATCTTCTATTTTTTTAGGAAAATAGCCTGGAGCTATTTTCGTGCGATTTGCCGTAAGGTCTTCGCACATGCGTTTCAGTCTGCCGTAAACACGTCTTGAGTTCTCAAAAAGTAGGCGCTGACACTAACTTAGTTTGACGAAACATCGCGTGAGAAATCCCTCCTGCACCACAGCTCCCTCTTTTCGAAAGACGTCTAGTATGTGCTCTTGCAGCCTGTAGCAGTTGCCGCTCCCTTAGAGCACACGCTCTGCTTCGACACGTATTTGAGACTCGCTCAATGTAGGCTTGCTGCGCGAACCCGCCCGTGGGCGGTTCTCGCCGTTGTCCCGCTGCTATTGATCGGAATGCATTTCCTCCACAGTGCTTCTTGGCAGTTTCGGCGGTGGCTGCGAGAAAGTGCTTCGTTCAGGCATGTGTCCGCGTACCATGAGTGTAATGCTGCTCGAATATTTTTATTGCTTCCCGGCGCCAGTTGTTGGGAGCTCTAGAAGGACAGATCAAAATTGCATATCGCATATTTTTGTTCAGCGAGGATCAAGAATTGCGTATGGTACGGCGCTTCGAGGAACCGCGAATGCATTTTGAGCAGAACCAATGACATATGTGTGGAGAGGTACTTGCTTTTCTAAAGGGAGCGACGGCTGTTCCAGGTGAAAATGAATATTACTATAGCAATTACAGTTGCTAATAATAGATCGTCAAAATAATAATAAGAACGGGGTGCCCCACCTGTTAGCTGATTGAGGAGGAGATAAGGCACGGTGAGAGGTAGTGGTTATACGTGTACGACGAAGCTCCGCCCGCGCAGCTGCTCCTCAGTCCGGAGGATGGTGGAAGGAAATAAATGTGTCTGAACACGGACGGAAAGAAGGCGAAAATTTCACTCGGGCTTGGGTCATCTCCTGGCAGGGACACTATTGGTTTAGGGCCTTCGCGGAGGCGTGGTGGCGCCCCACGCGGCCTTTAAGCACGTACGCTCGCGCCTTGGAAGGCCTTGAATCATGTGCGCAAATAGGTACGCTTCTTCGAGCCCCTACTCACGTTAATTTATTTATAGCAAAATACGACCTTCACCATTCGGAGAAAGTAACATCTATTGATTTACGGAAAGGCTCACTCTTCTGTGGGTTAATTTCCCGAGGCGAGAGGGAAAGAATTGTGGGGATGGATGGGAAAGAGTAAGGGACCATGAGCAAATCTTGATGAAGTGATGGATTTCAGAGCCCCCGATTTAGCGGATAAGGGAGTCAATGATTTATTTTCTTGTGCTGCTGCTGTCCCCCGAGATGGGTCGAGTCCTCAAGCGTCGTGGGCCTTTTCTCGCTGGGTAGCGAGTCCCATGCCTCTGCTCTAAAGTCGTCCAGGCTCTTGCGTTCCCAGCTGTATATGTGTCCTTCTGCTTCTCGTTCCTCGTCGTTTGCGCTGTTTTAACCTTTTAAAAAGGTCATACTTTGCATGAGCGGTCAGTCCCAATAGAAGCGAACGGGGCAGCCACGAAGTAGTTTGTTTTGAGGAGAGATCTGAAGGCTATTTTAGCGCAATACAGTGTTCGACGCCATGAATTCTAAAGAAAAACACACTGACAGATATTTTTGTACATTCGATTGTAAAACGTTCCAAACTTTTTATTCTGTCACAACACTAAACAATGTTTGCTCTTATAATCGAGCGTGAAGAGGAAAACGCATTCGCGCTTTCCCATAGGAATGCATTACCGGAATTGAAATTGAGACTGCTTGCTGTCTGCTTTAAAATGCAACAACACACTAGCGCCACCTGAACCTCTAGCGTTTATTGTAACAACTGTATGGGCGAAAGGCCTTGTCTTCTAGATGGTATTGCTTGAGTCTCCCATGGGATCCGGAGGCCATTTCTTTGATTGTTCGCACCGTCATCTTCAAATCGGCACAAGAAAGGAGGATCGACAGTTTTCGGAGACGCGTTGCGAAAGTCGACGAGGCGAGTCGGGGGGCGAAACCAATAAGATTTTAATTTAACGGCCTAGTACTCGGCCGCGGGCTCCGGAGAATTTTCGTCCAGAGTCTGCTGGGGTAAAGTCGTTCTGCGTTCGCCCTCCCGTAACAAATGGCTGCCTCTAATGCACTAGACAAATTCTGGAAAACAGAAGTGAATTGTTTTAATGGAACGATGGTAGGTGGTAATTGAGGATTAATGTGATCAAAATAACTACCTACCTTGCATCCACATTTTTTGAGTTTATCATTGATTCTGATCGCTTTTCTGGAAGTTGCCCCAACAAACAGACCGACTAAAATCACTGGTAGTGCTTTTTTGTATTAAATTTGACATATAAAGCTCCCCCCCCCCCTCCCCCAGCTTATCAGTTGTAGCGCGGTGGCATCAACGTGTTGCTCGCAATTCGCTACTGGTGCTGGTGATTTTTTTTTTTTTTTAAAGATTAGGAAGGATGAATTTTAAATATCTAATTTTTACGGAATGAGGACGAATAACGACTGGTAGTTACCTGATTCTTCATGTTGGCGTGTTGCGAAATCGCAGAAGTGGAAACCCCAAAGCAAAAGAAACGGATACAGTGTACGGCAGTTCTTTTCTCTTTTTCCTTTGCATAGTCATATGGTTTTATTTCCCGAAACAGCACACCTGTAAAAAGAGTGACGCCGAGTGGCGGCTGTCTTCTGGTAAGCCAAGCTGTCTCTCAAGGCAACCTACTTTTCTCGTAAGTTTTAGATATTTCCTGCTAGTAGAGGAAAAAAATATTACTCCCATTAGTATCTAATTAGGTTAATGCGTGAATATTGTGCACACGGATGCTCTATACAAAAGATGGGTTTCAGTTCCACCGATCTCAAAAACTCCGGAAATGTGACCTGCGACAGTTCCATTCCCGGAGTGACCCTATGAAAGCAAATATCGCTTACCTATGCACTAATGGCCTGACGTCAACTTCAAAGAACTCCTCTTGCGAAGCTATGCATATCGCCAGACGGTGGTGGCAGTACGGGAGACATTCTTGGAATTTATTCTCCAGAATACCTTAAGTAACGTTGTTGTGTGGCGCTGGATGTCAGGAATGTCAGAAACTATTAGTCCTTTCAGGGCACTTTTTTTTTTTTTTCGTCTTGAGAAGAGCTTAAATTTGCCGAGCGCTAAGTCAGGTGAATAGAACGGATGTTTTATTAACGGGAAAACGATCTTTGGCTAGTTGCTACGGATTTCGTGGAGCCGCATTTTGTGAAGCCGCATCTCGTGGAGCCGTGGCATGTGACGTCACTCGACTTCCGTTTCCCGGATAGATTTAGCGGAAAAATGAACGTCACGTAACCTCAACACCAATTTAGTTTCCCCGCTACATTTAGCGGGAATTATGATGTCACATGACTTCATGTCACATAACCTTACATAAATTCAATTTCCCCCTAAATTTTAGCAGAAAATATGGCGTCTCGTGACATGATCTCACGTGTCCTAAACTCAATTTCAGTTTCCCCTCTCGATTTAGAGAGAAAATTGACGTCACGGGACCTATGCTTAAATTCAATTTACCCCCTAAATTTAGCGGTAAATTTGACACGTGACTGACGGGGAAAGTCAATGGGGTGGAGAGGAGTGGAGACACGTGGAGGCACAGCTCGAAAAGAAATGCCTGGAGGTTGCTAGCGCTAAACCAAGAACGTTTCACGTAGCAAAACACTTGCAAGGCCATTCGTGATACAATTTATTTTGTACTGTATTTATTACCCAGGAGCTCCCGAAATTTTAACGCATCATACGCAGGGGCCTTATCATGATAGAAAAATCACTTCTCAAGTCAGAGTTTGGGTCTTTTCCATTCAACAGATTCCCGTAATCATAGCAACAATCTAAAGTAATCATGTTAATGAACAACTTGTTCTTCCCTAGAAAAAGAAAATGTAGCGAACTATCCCGTTATGATCATAGAAACACAAAAGCATGGTGTTTGAGCTGCGATGATGCATGCGTGCTTTTTTCTTTTGAGGTCAATGTCGTGCTTTCTACTTTATTTTCTTGCGTTTCATTTCAAGGCCAAGTGGTAAACACTTTGTTTGTTTTTATCCCCGGTGATTGCCCTGTCATACATTTCCGCATTTTTAAATTATCAGATGAAACTTGAAGCCAAATGTTTTCTGGTCGTCTGTGAAGATCTGAGGCATCATCTTCGCACAAATATTTATAATTTCCGAACCCTCAGTAAACGTCCGTCGCCCTGCCCTGTATTTTTTTATACTCAATACTTCCGCTATTATGGTGAATTCCATTGGTAGATGTGGATCGGTTTCCAAAATTGGCGAGGAAGGAGAAGCATCATGAGCCATTTCACTCAGTGAAGGTGGAAGACCAGTGAACCTGTTGAGCAGACGACACAGACGTGACACTGAATTTTGAGCAAAGGTACGAACACATTTATTGTCTTGATCGGTGGTCATCGTGACAAAAGGCACGCGCCGGCGTCTCATTAACTGTTCTAAAGAAAAACCTAAAACAAATGGCATCTTGCACGCGCGTTCGTCAACGCTTTATTTCGGTTATTTACACCGAATCTTTTATACTAGGAAGGCGTGCGCGTGCTGCGCGTGCGGCGGTCCGAGCTTGGAGTTTTTGGTTGCGCACATGAAAAATCCACGGAACCTAAGCCATAAACGGCTTCGCTATAAAACCGCTCCTCGGCACCCGCTCCTAATTGACGAGCGGAAGATGGAGTCGCATTTTTGGAGTGACCTGCGGAGACGGTCGTTGAAAATGGCCTCTGCTTAAAATTACCTGAGCTCGAACTTGACGACGTGAATTAAATCTACGACAACCAGTCAATATTAAAGTTCCTAGATAACAGCTTCCTATACAAGTAGTGACATTCTTTAAAGCGCCGACTGCGTGACGGTGCATGTTTTAGGAACTGAATGGCGGCGCACAGCAGGAGTGTGAACTATATGACGCCATTTGGTTCCAGCGGAATGTGCTTTGTCATTTGTATTGGTTGGCGTTACTTGTGTAAAGAAGTAGCAAGGGACTTTAGTAACAACCAGTCATTACTGTTGCAGTCCACCAGCAGAAGAAATACCCGACACACGTCGAGCGCCAAACCAAAGAGTGCATGTCATCCTGAGGGGGGTATAGACAGCAAACAACGAGGGAGATTGTCGAGGCGTCCACATATCCCGATGTGGAAATGACGTGTGTTTAAGTGTTCCCCCGATCGCTCGGTTCGATAAAGAACTGTTGTTCCTGGAAACACGTGTGTGCCAGTCATAGTGCATGACGAGGTGATAAGAACTGCGTCCTATTTATTCACGGCGATCCTTTATCTATTGCTTTCTAATAAAGTTCGATTGAGAGTAAGCGCTCTGTCTGCCTACGTCTCCTCTTGTCCTTCGCTTTATTCGCGCTGTTTTCAATTATTTAATATGCAAAAGCAACTCGCCCAATTCTTCACCCTATACTGGAATAGGTCAGCGTTCGCCCCCCATGAACGTCGGGGCACGCAGGGATTGCCAGCGGCGGAGCTCAGATCGCTGGCAAGGCATTACTAAACACAGAGGTAACAGGCCATCACTTGCACGCTCGTTGCCTAGTCTGTTCTTGCATTATTGCACTAGAACATAACCGGCGGAATGCAAAGTACACAGGTAAACAATCAGTTGCGGCAAAATGAACACGCCTAAACCTGCGTCTGCTTCCTTCGGATTTTCTTTCGTGCTCTTTCTCGTTCTTCCTTTCGGGATCTCAGATGTCAGCGCTTGCAATTTGCCACGTCCCAGTCCCGCCTCTCGCCGCGTCGTGGGCCCTGCGTATGGTTCATGGCCGCGTCGTTGGCCCTGAACCATGCGAGGCAACCTTGTACGAAGCTCAATGCACGCACCGCACGCACTGCCCGTAGCAGCTCGCGTAAACAACCGACCGACCGGAGCAGATCGTACATGCTCGGCCCGCGACGCGCATGCGCAGTAGCGAGCTGCTGTCGACTTCCGGGGAGATCTCCCGAAGCTGACGGAGCGGTTGCGGCGCGATCGGAAGCGCTCCACGGAGCTTGCGCTGCCACAAATCTGCGAGCGGAAGATGACCAACTTGAGCTGGATCTGCCAGGGGAAGATGCGCGCTCCGAAACGGGCGCTTTTGGAGCGCGCCTAATCTGCGACCGGAATTCACCATTTGTCGCACAAATAATCTCCTGTCTGAGAGAACCAGGACTTTGTCCACATTTGCATTTGTCCTAATAAGAACTGGGCACTATAGCGACAGTATTTTAAAGAGACTTTTGAGTATCTGTATCTCCATATCGAGATACATTTGAAAAAAAAAAAATAACTGTATGTGTACCTCAGCTGCAGCCAACAAGCAGAGGAGATACCCGACATAGGTCGAGCGCCGGACAAAGGAGTCCATGTCATCCTGGGGGGGGGGGGGGGGGGGGGGGGTATAGACAACAAACAACGAGGGAGAATGCCGAGAACTGTACCTCAAGCGATACATTTACAGTGTATCGCTTGTATCGCAAAACTTTGCCAGACTTGGGTATCTTGTTAGATTTTTTGCCGTTTTTACGATAAATTTAAAAGATAAAAAAAATATGTTTGGTGTAAGCTTCTTCAGAATTCATAACATGGACCCACCCTATACCATAATCCATTACAATCACGAACATAAGGAACAACCTGTGGTTTAGAGAAGGCTACTTGCTAGAATAACAAAATAAGCTTCTCTCACAAAGCCCTCAACTCTTTTCATTTTAGCATAGCTAGCGCTGTAAAGGAGTCGAGTAGACAAAAAATATACGGCTCTGTTGTCGAATCTCCTCACACTATGGCTGACTCGGGGGCATAGAAGACGACAGTTTGAGGTGCACCCTCACGTCAAAACAGGGTTCATTTCGCGCAAACGCCCTTTGTCAAGCATGGCAGGCAGTCTTTACCGTTAAGCAACTATGTGGTTCACCAAGCGTTACATGCTTTTTTTTTTCAGTAGATTTAGTTTGAGGTAAGGGGAAGTGCATAAAATGACACAAAAAGTGGAGCACAAGCATACATCTCTATTTGCATTCGCCTCAAACTATGCCCTCCCCACGTAACACCTTTCGGGGAAAAATTTTATTTCTATGAGTATCTGTATCTGTATCCCGGGATACTCTTTCGGTGTTTTTTTTAAGTATCTTAGGGGTATCGCGTTGTTTAAAAGACAAATGTATCTTAGTATCTCTATTTTGGGGTCTCAAAATACGTGTATCTCAGTATTTGTATTTCCGATTACTTTTAGGAGTACCTCTGCCCAGCCCTCGTTCTTGTGTTATTCGCTGCCTACTTCTAACATTACCGTGCGCACCTGCTCCGATTTACTAAACCATCTTTGTCACTCAAAAACACCAAATTTTTTATTGAATGTTTTCCATGAGCTATTGTTATTAGGGCTAACGATTCACCACTGATTTGATCTATCTTCACACAACAGTTTATCCGCCGCTCGAGATTTCGTTCCCTCATTTTCTGTCCAAAGTATAAAATACGAACATGTACAATCTGCGGGTCCTGGGTTCAATCCCCACCCTCGCCCGTTTCGGTCTGGATAAGCATCGCACCGGTGTGCGGTCGTGTATCGCTACTGCGCGGTGCACGTTAAAGTGCCCAGGCTAGCAGTCGTGCTGCTCTGGCTCAGTTTCCCATCTACTGCGTAAACCAGTGCCGCCGCAGCTCAAAGGAAGACCGAACTTACGCTGTATAAACACAAACGTCAAATATGTTTTCGTTATACTGTCCTTTGCTCGCCACCGATTCACTTCTGTCATCTTTGTCTCAAAGAAGAATCCGTTAGAACATATCCTCAACCTGCTTTGTTCGATCCCAGAAATACCGCAATCCCTGCCACTCCAGAAATTATTTTGTTTCGCCTTGCATTCTACCCAAGATGCACATGTCCGCCGAGAATTATTACACATGTCCGCCGAGAATTTAAAAAAAATCGTAAAAGCCTTCTTTCTTTTTCACCTACACTTCTATGTACATATAATCTTGCCAGTAAATATCTTACATGGTGTGTTTGGGAACCTATTGAAATGTATGAATACATTACATTTACAGCGCGATCTTGCGTTAAATGCAAACGAAAATATACTGAGTCAAAAAGTTAAAGTTTTAATGTTTCCAATCTATCTGTACGTCTATTTTTACCTTCATAGTTTTTTTTTTTTTTTAGTATTTAAAAAAATCTTTTTAAGAGGTTTTCTTCTTTTTTTTTACGGTAGCAGGTTAGGATATGTTAGATCACAACAAGAAGTACAAGCGAACAGATTATTCAGCGTGGGCCAGAAACTAAAAAAAGAATCAACAATTTGCCGGGCGGGAAAACAGTGCTTTACTTTTCCTGAAATTTACGTTTGACCCAAAAAGGCACTGGGTTTACATCCTGGGGCAGATGAAGCTCGCTTCTCTGGCAGGGCGTCGCTTGATCGCAGAAGCGGGGACACACAACACACAAGCAAAAGAGCCAGGGTCGAAGCCCTCATCATTTTTTAGAGAATAAGCACTCTCGGAGGTGCCTGGTAGCATACTTTTCCAAAATGCACCTGTAGCATCTATTTTTATGTGATTTTAACCACTTCGCTTGCCTCATTGGCTAAACTGGTTAAAAAAAATAATATCGTTCTGAGTGCATTGCGGTGCTTTATACAAGACCCTTACAAGAGTGTACAGATCACCTGAAATCTCGTATCGCTTCACGCTCAGCTAATTACGCTGGGCTTTGGGAAATCATACACATAGTATTCGCAATATTCAAAAGAGCACACATTGTACAAGCGTAAGGTGAACACCCATGGAAGTTCTTATGCAAACCCTAAACGCAGATTACAACGATATTCGAGTCGCCGTGTAGTGTTAGAACATTCCAAGTAACATCTAGCGCCGTTCCTCTGTTGAGAGGAAATTTACTAGCCAGATATTGCGCTCCCTGCTCGGATGTTCAATATGTGGTCCTGCAGAAAAAAATGCATCACGCCTTTAGATACTTTTTTTTTGTTTTTTAGAGCTACAAATATAGATGCGTTCTTGGTATAGAAATTACGGACACTTTTTCAAAATTATTATGCAAATGCATTTGCGCTCAAGCCGTGGCAGAATGACCTTGATCGCGCGTTTAGTTTAATGATATTTTCTTAAACATTTCCACGGCAGCATCGCGAATAATACTAGCATTTCAGACGAAACTATATAAACAAACATTTGGGGAATGTCAGAAAATCCACATCCAAACAAGGACACATATAAAAGTTATTACTTTGTTTTTGGCGTCAAATGCACGTTCGTATTAATTCAGGTTGATATTAGCATGCACCAAATAGCATCATCATCATTGCGTGCGTAAAGCGTGTTTCACAAAAAGAAACATAAGGAATCACTCACAAAATTGAGACAAAAACACGTTGTGACTAGCTACGTCTAGGGTGCGCAATATGATGCTAGTGTCACGACTAATGCATTCTACCTTCAACGTGATTCATATTTACACTCCACCCTATCTGTACAAGCTTTGAAAATATTCTTTTTCTTTAGTATGCCGACAAAATAAAATCAACATGAGTTATCATCTTAATTAGCTTCGCCGCTAGAAAAGGCACAAAAAAAAAATTCGCGTCTAGTATATTATGTTTAGAAGGTGAGAACGTTGATGAAATTATATGTCGCTGAAAGAATAAACACAGGGACAAACAAGAAGACACATCTTCATGTGTCTTCGCGTTCGTCCCTATGTTTATTCTTTCAATAGAATATACATTGCTTCCCAAACATTCAACTGGCTCGTGTCGAGACCATGCGCAAAACAGCAGAAATCACACGCTTCGGGGATGTTCCTTCTTAATTGTCAAACATTGTTATTGCCACGCTAGCATTCCTAGCAATTTTTTTGTTCGTTCCCATTTGTATATTTTGGAGAAACTACAAGAAGTAGAATAATCTCAAGTTCCTTCTTTTAGAAGGCTTACCATTGACAAGAGCGGTTAAGAAAAAATAACAATATTGAAAACTGTATTTTTTAACCGGATTATATTTGTTCGCATTCGTGTTATAAATGTCAGTTTTAACACATGAAGAGTCTGAGACAGTGACATAAGAAAGAATCACCCCAAAATGCAATGGCTTAAAGCATTGGTTGTTAAGGTTGGAATCGGCTGCGTTCTATGTGTTTTAGATACTGTATTTATGAATGCTCTTTAGAAAACTTTATTTTCTTATGGTTAAGAGCTTTCTTCATGAAACTTATTTCGGAGGTGTCAATAATTATTCAATGTTACCTATGCACACGACGTTCTATAGAATACAAGTATTTTTTTTATTCGCACAAAAAAAAGCACGATGAGTAAATCCTATTTGTGTTTCAAACTAGCCCCCACAAAAAATCTAGCCTTTCGCAAGGTTTTAAACTATCCAATACAAATATCACTGTTTCCCTTAATCGTATTATAATAATCCATGCAACAAGGTATTCGGTCGTACGCATACCAATTCTGCTCACTGGACCCGAAAATAAAATGAGAGGCACGAATGAGAGAGTAAAGATAAATACAGAGTGAAATTATTTTTAACAAAAGGCGTTTTCGAGAACAAATCATCCGAGGTTAACCGACCGATGTGACGTTCGTTTTAGCTCACGCGAACGCTTCCTGCGAGCGGGATCGTTTATGTATGTGAGGTGATCTCACCGGCCGACAACCTGCCACATTAAGAACCAACCACCGGTCATTTGCTCACGCAAATAACTTTGGCTCCAGACAGAGAAAAAGAAATCTCAAGTAGGCACGCAGCAAATCATCTCGAACCTCAATCGCTGCGGGAGTATTTCTATACATTCGAAAGTTATTGCATGTATGCTGCATCGTGATGCACAGAAAACACCAATCCTTCGGCACTCTCTCTTCGTGAAGTCGAAAAGGACCCTCATGGGAACGTGGAGTGGCAGCTCGCGTTTCGTTATGATACTTATCTTCTTCGGAGCAGTCTCTGAGTGAAACTACGGTTGCTACCTAGTACCTTGATACAGAGCTCTTTTTTTTCACGTTCTCGCTATTGTTATTGAGAGCTTGAATAATCCTGGGCGTGGAAAATTCCAAACATCTTACTATCATTTCTCAGCCAACCAGACTGCTGCATCCTACGAGAAGGATTCCAAAGATCGAATGACGAGACAAAGAAAAGATTAAGGCCACACTCCTTGTCAGTGACTATACGCCTCGCAAGTGGGCTCATTTTCGTCTTCTGCGCATGAGAAAGGAAGTAGCGGTGACGTCAGAACGCCGAGCCCTGATTGGCTGATCGCGACCCCCTATCTGAGCGTCGTCTGCTCCTTTTTAACGTCGTCTGCTCGCAACGTCGTCTGGGTCTGTCTTACCTTCCCTGCGACTTTCGGAAGTCGAACGAGCTGGACTTCGCATTTCAGAGAGGGCAGACGAAATAACTCGAGCGGTACGTTGTTTTTGTCTAACAACCAGCAGACGCGCATGAAGGAGGGAAGTCAAAGGACTCACTGGCGAGGTGTCCCGAGGTGCCGAGGTTTTGTTTGCTAAGAACCGAGAGTGAAGGTGTTTAGTGTCCGCAAGTTCCCTCCCAAATACTTTTTCCCTCCTTTCGTGTGCGGCGAGACTCCTCACTCTTTGACGGCGTCGGCGGGTTGGCGCAGTTAACGTCGTCTGCTTTACGTCTGCCAGTCAAAGCGATGGCTACTTTACCTTTCCTGCGTCTGTCGGAGATTCACCGCTTTTTACCGGCAAGAGTCACCGTTGCCTCGGAAAACAAGGAGATGACAAGAGGAAGAGATTGACCTCTTAATCTAAAATTGAGGTCAGCGATCAAAGTACAAGACGGGAAGGGTTCACAAGGGTCGCGCGGGCATATTCCATTCAGCACGCCAGCCGGTCGTGGGCAGACGGTCGCCGAGTCGGAGTGCCTGCTAGGCCTATATCTGTCGAGCTCGCTTGGTCGTTGTCGGTGGAATCGTCGCCGTTGGAGCTTTTCCCGGGTGTTTGTGGATACAGCGTTCTTGTTCGTCGTGGTTTGTTTCAAGTCCTTTTTACTTTTTTCTTGCTGCTTGAAGTCGGGACGCGTGAGAAGCGCACGTAGAAAAATAAACGTTAGTTGGTCGTCGCGACCGCGACGCTGTCGGCCATGCTGATTTGATCGTAAGAAGTGCGTAACAGCTTCGGAGCTGTCATAGGATTTCGTCGTAACCTGCGCAAAACTTACGAAAATTTCGTTTCGTGAATACGAATTTGTTCTCAAGTTTTGTCTTACGTATATTTTTGGCTTAAAGGCCGGCCCGCAAGCAGAGAGAAGGAACCCGACCCTCACTTTCCTTCTCGCCACTGTGAAAGGAAAAAATCGCCGCTCGTTTCCTCCTCGCCATTTACACATTTTTTTTTTAATTTTTTTTGCAAGTTTGGGGTGGAGGAAATGAAAGCTTCAAGGATTTGAAAAGATTATCCAGAAGCCAGCCGGCACACCTGCGACAAGGAGCTGACCGAGTAGCTGTTTTGAGCGAGCTTGGAACTTGCTTTTCCCAACGAGTTGCATTGGCTCTTTTTTAGCATTGGTTTGGAAGACGATTCTTTGCTGTTGAGAGAGCACAAATGCCTTGTTCTGCTCAAAGAAGTAGTCATTGAAGTATCAATTTTAATATAAATATCTGATTTGGCACCTTTCGTTGTTTAGGCGGATTCATGGCGACAACGAGAAGTACGAGCGGCGTTTTCTGTATATCAGGGATGGCGCTCCATAGACCAGTGGTTCTGAATCATCATGGTTCGTAAACCGGCAGAGGTGACGGAGGATTCCATATCCGTAGTGGGTCTAGTACTTTTCGGTGTAGAGCGTTTTGCTCTAGGGCATTTCGGTGCGGACGTTTTGGTGCCCAGACATTTCAGTGTACGGACTTTTTGCTGCAAAGACTTTTCGGTGTGGGACTTTTCGGTGCGCGGATATTTCGGTGCACGAACATTTTGATGCATGGACATTCGACGCTATGGTTTGCTCGCCGGTATCTTTTTTCCAACGTACGCAGACACGCTTCACATCGTGTTCGTGCGTTGAGTTGATAGAGATAGTCTCCTCTATAAGGTTTTGGCTTTATTATTGGTCCTGCGTGTAGGAAACGACCCAAACAGCAAGACGTTTGAAGTTGTTTGTGTATTCAGAACAATTTTGAATATATTCAAATGCGCCTCCTCTGCGTAACCGCATAGCTCCGATTGTTAATAATAAATTGTGATGACCTCACACGACAAAAAAAACAAAAAAACAATGTAATTATCATTTGTAACTCATTAGGGAATAAAGTAGGCGTGTGCGGGTACAAAATAAGTGTAATCAAATCAAATATCGATTTGAATCAAGTAAACAAGCCGAATTTGGTGAATGCTAAATCTATTTTATTTGGTATCAAATGTTTGCTCATTCTCGTACAAAAAAATAACAAAAAAACAGTGACCACAGATCATACACTGAGTATGATCTGTGGTCAACGTCTCCTTCCATGCCGTAATGATGTCGCCGGACGTAAAGAACTGCCTTACAATCGTGCTTATGCAGGGCGATATTTTTTTTAACGACTAGACATTTTTCTAAAAAACACGTCAGAGTTACGCAATTTCGGTTTGTGCCTTATCTGTAGTCATCAAAAACACCAAATCATTCATTTTTAAAGAGATGTAGCGGACGTGAAGTGGCTCACGGCGTCCTAAAAAGCCTAATATGGACGCGAATCGTGTTACCGCAATCTTTTCGGCCACCGCACTCCTCGCCCCTTCTGCAGTGGCGTTGTCACAGCGATGCGCATGATTTGTCGCTTCGTCTTCATGGCGTTAGGCTGTGCCACGCGGAGATGGAGCCCACATAAAATCAGAACTATATTTTCGCGCCCAAATTAGGAGGACGCCGTATAATAAATAGTGTACGCGCGTTACATCTTTTTAAGAATGGACGGTTTGGTGGCTTGCGATTATGGCCAACAACTTTCTAAATACAAGATGCCGTTTTCTTTTCTAATTAAAAGGTTAATTTGCGAATTTTAGGTAATTAGTCGGTTTTTGTTGCGTTCTTTCTTGAACCCAATCTTCGCCTGGCCCGTATGGCTTACATCCACAAAACGTTAATTTCGACGTTTTTTCTAATATCTAGTAGGTGAAAAAAACAAAAAAAAACAATAAACGTTGTATATAAAACAGAGGGCAGTTCTTTTCTGATATAAATAAAGCGTGGGGCACGCGTCTTGCATGCATTTCTTTTTTTTTTCCGGCCTATGAAAACAAATCCCGGGACATTCAAAATTGAGTCTATGATGGCCGGGGCGGGCGCTTTATCACGGGGTATTTTGTCATGTTTCATAAGCTCTATTACTAGTCAGAAGGAAGCCACGCGAGCCGTATCACGTTGCAAACAGCTAATCGGGTGTTTCTCAAGCAGCTCTAGAACTTTCCAATTGACATTTTGGTTCTTAATACATCTAAAAAAGTTTGGTACTTAGTCATAAACATTTAATTTATTAGGCATAATTAAAATACTGCAACTCTCGCAAGACGTCTGCCCAAAACATAAAGTTTGTTTCATTGGCGTAAAGTGGCTGCGTCTTTCATTTTTATGCTTGGTCTTTAAAGATTCGTGAAAAGCATTCGCGACCTTATCTGTCAAGCCGCGTACGCGGACAGCGCGGCCTCCTCGACAAGTTGTTCCCTCATCGAAGACGACAATGAATAAAAGGTACGATCAAAATCTTAATGCCTGAAGAAAGCGCAAGTTTAAAATAATTCTAAGGGTGTCAGTTGATTTTATTTCTACTATATCCAAATTTCAACACTCGTCGCGGGCAGCATGAAGGGAAGCACTGCACTCTTGGCGCAAACCAGTGCCCAGTCAATGGTTCTACACTCAAACACGCATCACCACCCGACCTGTTTGAAAAATAAATAATTTCCAGTACTTTTGGTAGAAAAGGCGAATTTTCTGCTGAGCGTGATATTTTGTGTACCAAAAGTCCTGTAGCCGAGATCGGTAGTTCATAGCTTCAGGAAGACGAAGAGCGACGGATGCATTATTTCCCGCGGAAGTACTGTTTTGACTTTGAATTCCACATAAAATTGTATATGCACAAATTGTGGCACGATACCGAACTTGCTTGATTACTTTTCTTTTAAAGACAACATAACCAGGCATAATCTACAGATATTGCAGAATTCATTTTAATTGGCGTATACACCGCGAAAGTCAAGTATGGACATAAAGAACACAATAGAGCTCTGCATTTCTACTGCATTTCTTTCCGTACTTGTGGACAGTTAGTCCGCATGACTATATTCAAAAACTGCCAAATCGTTTAAGCCTACCCATTTTTATAGTTTTTTTCGTAAATGAATTGTGGCGAATCCCGGCTGAGTTCGGGTAAAGATCTCGCACGTGTTCAAGGACACAATTCGGCATGATTTCCAGCTTGGTGACGACGTTGAGCTGACCGCTGTTCCGCTTCTTTTCTAAGTAGGCGGGGAACGCCAGACGCCTAAATTTGCCAAGCAGCCCCAAAACTTGCGGTAGCACACCTTCCGAACTCCTGGGTTTTTTTTGGAGATGGCCTTCGCCCACCCTGACAAAGCCCCAAACAATTATGTAAGGGCTGCAGAGGCTATCTGGGCATTCCATTTCTTCATCAGCGAACATATGCGAACGGAAGAGAATGAAAACTTTGTAATACCTGCTGTCTTTTAATAAATGGCATAATATGCTACTATTGCTAGTTGCACTATTTTACGCGAAGAAAATTGTGATTTTGCGGTTCAATCTCCGTGTTTCCCGTTCTCTTTGCTGATACGCAAAATATTTGTCGGGTGTCAAGTTTTCAGTTACATTTGTTGACAGAAACTAAATGCACGTTTGGCCACGAAGAAATTTTTTTCAAAGGCTGAAGATAGATGAAATATACAATAAATTGTTTCAGTTTTTATGGAAGTTTGTTTTTACTCTTCTTAGTAGCTTCAACGAGGCGGCCGTCACTCTAGAAAACACCTGTAGTACGAACTTATATATTATGCCCCAGAAATGGTCAGACTGTGTCCCTCTGACTGCAATATCTTTGACTTGTGATTACTCATGATTATTAGTTTGTACAAAAAACAAAAAAGCAAGAAAACACAATAATGATACAATCACTCTTCAGTGTGCCGTTGTTAGAACGACAAATTTTCAATTCTCTGGGTAGAGCTCAAAGTTCGGATAAAAATACCCATCTTTTTTCCTTCTGCTGTGATGTTCAAGTTCCGTTCACTCGAAATAAATATGCGGTGTTGTAGCGTGTGTGGCCGCATACGGAAGTATCTGAATGTAAAAGAACTTGTTGTTGGGCAAGTTGGTGTTGACTATCTGAGTGTTTTTTTTAGAACTGCAAAAAAAGAGCAAAACAAAACAAAACAAAAAAAAAGAAGAAAAGCGAGCCAGCCCGAACCCTTCCGAGCTCATATCCAGCCTGCCAAACTAATCCCTGGTGTTTGGGATTGAAGCAGAGAACCTTGAAGGGTTACAGAGATTTTGTCGGGGGGCCGGTAAGCCCATTAGCACTCGTGCGAGAAGGCCGAAAAAAGCGAGGAGGAAAATGGAGGAGGAAAGGGGAGGAGGAAAGAAAGAAAAGAGGGGGAATCTTCTGCCACGCTGAAGAAAATTTTGAGTGCCCGCCTTTAAGATCGTTTTGTGAACCTGGCCTCTGGCCTCTGCACTTTCGAAAGTCGCAGGAAAGGTAAGACTGACGCAGACGACGTTTCAAAGGAGCTGACGACGCTCAGATAGGGGGTCGCAATCAGCCAATCAGAGCTCGGCTTTCTGACGTCACCGCTACCCCCTGCCAGTGCCTCCTGTATAAGTTACACTATGCCTGTCAGCTCCGAGCATTGGCAAGCGGAAGGGAGAGGGCAAATAGTACGTGTGGTTGCCGTGCGGTGGAGCCACCTAGGCGTACAAACTTGCCGTGTAGTGAAGCCAACCATCTCTTCCGTAGAAGGTTCTATGATGTCGCCCCAGCAACACCAACACCAAGAAATCCAAATGTTTTTGACTGACAGCTCGGAACCAGCTCATCGTTTTCCAATGGAATATGACTTCTTATTTGCCTACCTTTTCACCCGCACAGGACCCGGCGCCAACCTTTCCTATGCGCGTGATTGAGGGTGACCGCCAAAGCCCGAAACTGCCGCCAAAGCAGACGGTCAAGCGACCAAGCGTTCTCCGCGTTGGCGCTGGAAAAGCGAAGCCTGGCCGTGCTTGTTTCGTATTTTGTCTCAGCGAAACTCGTTTGAATCAGGGCGGTCGCATCTAGAACAGTGTTCCACATGTTGTTAAAAAACATATATATGATATATCTTCAATAATAATGTATATAAACATGCTAAAAAAATATAAAAAACAACGTCCGCCAGGCGGCGCTACCTGCCCGTACGTGCGTGTTGTGAGGTGAAGCACTACGCCTGGACACCTTTTGGAGAGAAGCTGACAGGCATTGTGCAACTTATAGAGGAGGCACTGCCCCTGCGCAAGAAGCAGACGAACTTGCCCTCCGCATACCAGCTACGACTACGGCTCACTTCTAGTTTATTACAAAGTTTTAAGGAACCGTTTTCGCACTCCCGATACGGTTTCATGGGCCCTCCAGTACGAACTGAGCATATGCGAGCCTTCTGGGGTAGCGCATGCGCAGTTTGTACCGGAGGTGCCATTGTACCGTATCGGGTGTGCAAACACGGTTCCCTAAAACTCCCTATTTACCAGCGAATGAGAAGCGCGAGCGGCACCGCGCTCCGATGGTTACTCCATCTCGGAGACCTCCCATGTTTTTTTCTTTTGAAGCCGCTGTTTGGAACACGTAAAGCAAAAGTTATCGCTGCAAAATAGAGAAATTCTGACTTTAGTCCCCACCCCTACCTGCTACGGGCGTGCGGATGAATATCACTACTACGGAAGGAAGGTTAAAGAAGCCACGCTACCAGTTTGAGCCCACGCTCTTATCTACGACAAGAACCACCGTCACCATATTCTCGAAGACCGACCTCACATTGTCAAAACATCTAACGTCTAAATGTTTTATTTGTATTTGTTGACCTAGATTATTTTAATGTAATTTTGTTTTTTACAATTGGGACATTGTATAGATCGTCCTTTCCGTTGGATAAATTTATTAAAAGAGGTCCAGTGAATATTATTTGGACCGCCTCCCGATGCAGCATTCACCGAAAAACTTCTGATAGCTTACACTGTAGGTAATAAAAGTATAAATGATAATGAAGACTTCACCGACATTGCCGCCAGGTAAAGTGATTTTTGCAGCATCGTATCTTGACGTGTAAATATTTAAACAATTCAGAAATAAATATTCGGGATCACTTTGGTGCAATTTCTATATCATTATGGTGCTGTGGGTATACAGCACATTAATATCAACGTAACCAAAAGCGAAAACTCCTACCCCTGTACAAGAATTTACATTGACTGAGGTGTAAGAGGTTTGAGTGCGTACCGGTGGTTTTTGCACCCACTCTGCTATCTAATAGGTCTCATTATTCGTCACGCGCATTTTTTTAACTGAAAAAACAGGGATAATCTTGGTTTGATGAGATCAGCTATGCCGGACCAAAAACCCTGCGGTGGTCATCCCGCTCGCCACCACGGCGAAGAAAATCTGCAGCGTGATGCTCCAGCCGACCAGCGAGGCGCCGGAGTTTCCGTTGTCCTTCCGCGAGTGGGCGGCTTGCTTCTGCATCACCTTCCGCTGACTCAGCACCATGTCAATCTCGTTCTTCATTGTCTGCCTCGTTGCGGTCGCGTCGTCTCGCGCCTCCGAGGCCAGCGCCTCTTCAGACTCCTCCTCTTCGATCTGGTTCTTGTCGTCCCGCTGTTCGAGGATGCCGCCTTGGTCCGACGAGGCGACGGTGGTCATTGTCGTGCTGTCGACCTTGGCATCGGGGCGGGAGTTCTCGAACTTGGGCTTCTCGTGATCTTCGGGACAGTTGAGCTCCTTGGCGCTGAGGCGGGCCACCTTGCTGCTGGTACCCGTCGCACCGTCGGCCGCCGCGAAGTCGCACTTGATGTGCCGCAGCTCGCGCCGGAAGTTGTCGTTCCTGGTGGCATTGGCCAGATGCGCGATCCAGGAGATCCTGCAGTCGCAGCTGAACTTGTTGCCTGCAAAAGAAGTGATGGTACGAACGAGGCAATCAGACACGCTGCTAAAAATAATCATTCGTCGATCCAACCGCATTTAAGCAAGTTACTCGTTTCCAGAAATCGTCAGGAAACTGAATTTTCTGGGAGCCTCAGAATAATATCCGACATCTCTGTAAGGGACTTAGCTTAGAAAATTTTTTATTAAATATATCCGCTTTCACTCTGACGCTTTCAGGATGGCTCTATTCCAGTTCACGAGACAAGCTTTGGATACTTTTTTTTTTCTTAACTTACTTTTCGCCGAGTCTCAAATGTGACACTTTCCTTTCGTCGCTCCTGATACATAAGAATTATTTATTGAAATTAAGTCTAGGAGAGAAACAAAATTAATTTGCCTGCAAAGTTGGACTGAAGACCCTACTTCTACTTGCATTCTGCCTTCTTAGGTGCAACGAAAAATGCGGTAGAGCTGGCGTGTCCGTCATTGAGCAAACTCATGTACTGGTAAACTTTGTGGGAATGTCTGTCATTCCTTGATGTTTTAAGGTTCAATATTTTAAGGCAAAGACGGCGCAGAATAGGGTGAAAACAAAGCTGGAGTTTTTTTAGCTCTCCGGATGAAGTAGCTCAGTCTTATTTCTCGAGATTTGGTCAACAAAGAAAAAGTCCACAAGTCCGCTTTTGATAGTATCATATCCCGATGACGGGTGGCCACATACAGTCAAGAGAATGATGTGCAGCGGTTGTACTACGTTAGGTTAGGTTACAGTGTTAGAAGGGCTGAAAGTTTGTTGAGGCCCTTGATGCAGACGTGTTACATATACTGAGCAAGAGTAACGTCACTTTTAGCGCCTGGTTTCATTAGTATAAAGCCCTTCTTATCGATACAGGAAGTATATATCGATACAGGAAGTATAAATAAAAAAAAAGCACTTGCACAGACTTACATTGACGTACATAAATCGAAAATGAACAGTTTCTTTATTTCACGACAAACAAGATGAGCTGCGAAATTTCCACGAAAACCGAGAGACTCCTCTCAGTGAGACTTTTGGTGTTGAACTGCGCTCGCCAAACTACGAACATCCACATTCAAGCTGCTGACTGCGAGTCGCAAAACATTGTGGAGGTTCTCGTGAGCGGAAGTTGGATTTTATGCACTTCATTCGTGAAAAAGTCTGCTCCCAGACGGGCAGCGAATTAGTCAACTTTTTTTTTTCTTTCTTTAGCTGACTGCGTAGGGGGGAGGGGGGGTTACCGGGAGGCTGAGGGCCATATGATAATACCTCGCGGGCCGGATCCGGCCCGCGGGCCGCTGGTTGCCGACCACTGCTCTAGATGAAGCCTCTTGGCTGCTCGGCGCTGAGATGCACGGCTTCCTGACACACTCTCATCGACATCACTTGCTGGAAAAGCCCAACTTGCAGGCAGCGCTGCAAGCTTCCAGTCTGTGCATCTCTCGTATTTGAAAAATGTGAGAAATTTGCTGTTGCGCTATGCTTGAAAGAACTTCTTGTCGACGTTCAAATCTACTGCAAATGTGTATGCATTTTATTTACAGTCTAAATATAGACGTCATAGCCAGGCGAAACGGTCGTTGGTGGGTTATCTGTTCATCGTGTCACCCACGTACTTTTGGCAATGTTTGCAGCGACATAATCCTCTCCGTAGTTTTTCAGGGGGGATCGGTGGCCGAGTGGTCTAGCGCACACCAGCTCGGAGCACGTCGACCGAAAGCTCGCGCTGCAGAACCCAGGATCCTGGGCTCAATCCCCACCCCTGCCCGTTTCGATCTGGATGAGCATCGTACGTAGCGGCGTGCGGTCGTGTATCACTACTGCGTGGTGCACGTTAAAGATCGCAGGCTAGCGGTTGTACTGCACGGGCTAAATCGCTCATCTACAGCTGAGAGACACGTCACCCTTTGAGGCAGACCAAGTGCTAGGCTGTATAAACATACACACTACCCCCCCCCCCCCCCCTCGTAGCTTTTCGTATAAATTTTAACAGCGCTTCAATAAGAGCTGCTTTCGCCACGTTCACAACCCAAAGGCAGCAATGCATCGTGTATTATATATGATAGTTGAAGTGAAGCATGTAAATGAGTCGTTGGTCAGATTTTTTCGTGTCGGCGTTCTGATGTGAAAAAAACCTTCAGCGATTGAAGCGAAAGTGCATATATCACGCGTACAACACAGCGTAGCATTCGTTTCAGTGAAGAACGAGCACAAGACAAGCATCCGAACGAGGTAATTGATAATAAGGTGCTCCTGATAAGAATGCGAAGCACGTAGCGCTCACCGCATACGTTTCCCGATAAAGATTACCGTTGCGCAAGCTGCCGCGGCGACTACAGCTTGCGACGTGGGGTGCAAGGATATAACAGAAGAACCCTCCTAGCAACTGATTTCATTGTTGTTGCAGCACCGCCATGGGTAGGCCATGGCGATTACCTCATCAACTCAAAAAATACTAAAAATACAAAGCATGCATCATGTCTGTTTTTAACCGATATTTTTTGTGAATCCCTCTCGTCTGGTAACGTACCTCATAATTGGAATATCTGGCGTATAATCCCCATACATAATTCGGAAAAGAAAATTTACCTTTAAACTACCGTCCTATATCACTGACCAGAATGTCTTGAAAAACATGGTAACATATCTTATGTTCCAGTGTTATTAGATATATCGAATATAATAACCTTCTCCCGGTAAACAAACACGCATAGTTAGGACTCCCGAGGAGCGCAGCGCGAACACGAGGAGCGGGAAAGGGAAAAAAATGGCAATACGACCAGTGGCGGCATTTGGTACAATGCAGTGGTGAATCGTTGCAGGTGACACCACAGCTTTGCTGGCCAACCACCTTCACAGCGTGGATTGGAGCCCCAACATGATTTTTAGTTCTTATTTGAATCAACTTTTTCTAATCATATTTTGAATCATGCTTGATTGTTTCAAGCACTCAAAATACTTTCATGTAAAAGTGCGAAGTCCTGCCTTTTAGGGTTAAGTGAATAGACTGGCCCACTGACTTTTGGGCAGGTCATGCATACTAGAGTCACCCACGTAGGCTTACGGAATATCACATTACTTTGCTCCTTGTTCACAAACATTATGTTTGCGTATTCTTGCAGTTGGTAGCGCGGTCATCTTGCTGAGCCTCGGAAATTCGGACCCGCTCTGAATAAGCCACACCTAGATCATGGTAATGCGTCATCGCACACAAAGGCTTTAACGTTTATGTCAGGGTCTTTGTATCTGTACGCGCAACCACCAGTTATACTTTCCTTATTTGTACCTATCTCCAAAAATAAAATCATCATTCGTTCCAATTTTTATTGTCTCAAAGGTGACTTTTTAATACCGTCGCCACGTCCAAAATTAAGGGCACCCCGCCATCTAGTTCAAACAGTGCGAGCCCGCGGGCTAAATTGTCTAGCTCTTCTTCTGTTTTAGAATGCATAATCATGTTCTAAAACAAAAGAGGAAACATTTATTTATAAGCTCGTGAATAGAAACAAAAAAAAAACGACCGGTGCTTGGATACAGTGAACAATTCCTGGCCTAATAAATTGAAAAAAAATGTTCTAGGTCAGTTAAAAACTAATTTTACCGGATGAGTCGCTTATGAAAAGGGTCGTGCCCAATAAATGCGGGAAAAGTGACCTGATTGCCGATTACTGCCATATTTATTCGACCTGTGCATTGTGTAATTTATTGGAGCATATTGTAAATAAGCAGCTAGTCAATTTCATGGATGAAAACAATACACTAAGCCCCAATTAACACGGTCTTCGTAGAGGGTTGTCCACATCATCCCAATTAATTTTCTGTTATCATGAAATCTCTCGTTATGTGAACGAGAGATTTCCCCTGCAAGTGGATGCCATTTTTATGGATCCATCGAAATCTTTTAATCTAGTGCCCCACTATAAGATAGTTAATGTACTAACTGAATTCCGTGTACCTTCATTGATCATAAGATGCATTACTCCATATATCGAACATTTCCAGCAATTCGTTGATGGATGCTAATGGCAGTTTTCAAATATTGTTAAGAGGGCATTCCGGAGTTCCACATGCCTCTATGTTGGGTCCCTTGCTTTGGTTGACATTGTTTAACTGTTTGTTTTTTATCAGCAGTAACGGGTGAATTAAACAAGGATGTTTGCTGACGATTGTATAATTTATGCTCCTATAGCTATCTTCAGTAGATGGCCATGGGAATGTAAACAATACCTTATCTCGTAACTCATCATGGTGTTGTAATAATACCATGAGAATTAACATAACAAAAACAATACAATCATGTTACAACAAAAAAAAATATATTATGTTTTGATCATGAGCTTGACGCTAAAGTTGTCAATTATAAGTATTTCGGTGATATTATCACGAACGATCTGAAATGAAATAAACACGTGGATTACAAGAAAAGACAACTAAAACTGGTATTTACGTAGAAAAATATATGAATCAGCTCCTGTTAAACTTTTGGCTACAAAGCCCTTGTAAGTCCGACACTAGATCTGACGCCAGGAGCTCATGGCACGACTTTTAGAGCGCAGCTCTTAGGGGCCCGTTCCCGGCTTGAGCGGCGTCGCCGTCGCCGTCGCCGTCGGCGTAACCAAGGTCATCCCAAGGTCACGTGACCCCCAAGGTCACGTGACCCCTCCAGGTCACGTGACCCCTCCCAAGGTCATCTCAAGGTCACGTGACCCCACGTGACTCCCAAGGTCACGTGACCCCTCGAGGTCACGTGACCCCTCCCAAGGTCATCTCAAGGTCACGTGACCCCAAGACCCCACGTGACCCTTTGAAGGTCACGTGACCCCCAAGTCACGTGACCCCTCTGAGGTCACGTGACCCCCGAGGTCACGTGGTCTCCTCCCCAAGGTCACGTGACCCCCAAGGTCACGTGACCCCTCCCAAGGTCATCTCAAGGTCACGTGACCCCAAGGTGACCCCCACGTGACCCCCAGGTCACGTGACCCCTCTGAGGTAACGTGACCCCTCTGAGGTCACGTGACCCCCCGAGGTCACGTGACCCCCCCTCCCCGAAGTCACGTGACACCCCCCCCCCCCCCCGAGGTCACGTGACCGCCCCCCCCGGAGCATATTAAAGAATGAGGGGAGGAGGAGGGGTCTACCCTCCCCTCAGTACCCTTCACTCCTCCTCCTCAAGAGCTGCGCTCCAATTCGGCGTTACAGGGATTTGTAAACGGCTTTCACTTTTTTTTTCTCTCTCTCAAATTAACTTGAAATGGTTCAATCACTTACGGCACGTACACTCTTTTCTGATTTCAGAAGCACGACATCGGTTACGGCGCTGAAAGAACCAAGCTGACATGAAGCCATTATGGAATCGAGGAATCTGGCAGCGGCTGAAATTTATTCTGAATTTTTTTTTTAAATCGTAAGTACCAAGAATATAAAGTCAAAAAGCCATAGCTCAGAGCATTTGCATCGCCCAAAAGTGCTTACTCCAATTCATGCCTGCAGAAACACATCTGAAGATCATTTTGTTTGTAGAGGCTCTAATATTATGAAATAATTTTTGGCTTGCTAGTTTGTTTTGTTTGTGTTTTGCCGGCATGTTCTACTTGCAGCAATGTACCCACCTGCTAAAATGTCAGCTGAGGATTTCAGTATTAATAAATAATTTAAACACAAAATTTCGGGGGGTTATTGCTCTTGAGACAGTTTTGGAATTCGACAGTGCTTTAAGTATATTGTTTAATAAGACAAACCTTCGTTCTCGTTGTTAGGATGTGAGCTTCGTCATGTTTCTTTTTGATACTCCAATAGGAGATGCGAGTTCGTAAGTGTTGCGTGGATGCAGTGAAAGTTTTTCTCTGTATCGTCCACTCCTACCTCTTCCCCATTATACACTCTAAAAAAAGCCCGTGCGCCTGCTTTCCCGCACAACACTTGGAGAGCCAATCACCGCAGCTTACGGAGGCAGCTCAGCGAATGACAATGCCGAAACATATGTTTAGACGAAAAAAACGCAGTCTGAGTTGTGACATTAAGCAATGCAAGCGTGACGTTTTGCATTGCTTAATGTCACAACTCAGACTGCGTTTTTTGGTCTAAATATATGTTTCGGCATTCTCATTCACTGAGCTGCGTCCGTAAGTTGCGGTGATTGGCTCTTCGAGTGTTGTGCGTGAAAGTAGACGCACAAACTTTTTTTAGAGTGTAGGGCTTGCCGTATTGTGAAATAAAATGATGTGTGCGAGAGGTCGTTTTTATATAACAATCTGTCACCCGCCACCAATTGGTATTGGCTCACTCAAAGTAGATTAGTCAAGACCGAGCTCCACTGGCGAATGGCCCGAAGAATGCATTGCGTAAAACAGTGAGTCTTGGTTCTCATGCTGACACGAAATTACCGCTTTACAAATTTTCAAAATGTATATACTACATGCAACGTGCACATTCTTGGTGTGGAAGCAGGTTCGCACTCTTAATGAAGGGCGACAAAGCGTTCATGATACCGCACAAAGCAGAGCGACGTCTCCGGTCCCGACAAACCTGGTAGAGGATATTAATGAGAAAATTCTGGAGAACGGACGCTTTTTAACTTTCTGTCCTGCAACGGGTGTCTCTGACAGTTTTGAAATCATTACTTCACGAAATGACTATGGCTAGTAGCACAGGTTGTTTTTACGGTGTACTTTTATGAGATGACTATTTTTGTGCCACGATATCTCGAATTCCCTAATATCAAAGGTGATTACATTAAAATATATATTAAGGTGTGGAGCATTTATGCTGGCTACGTTTTTTTCTCTTGTTCAAAGGGAAGTTAATTTGAGAAAACTCCTTGTAGATGTCTTCATAACTGATATCAAGATAAAGTGAAGGAAATACAGAAAATTATATATTCCTAAGTTGTGACAGCAGTGTGTCTTTATAAAAATAAACAATTATGTACTTTATTTTAAGGGTTAATGAGCAAAAATGCGCAAAAGAAGCCAAGGCACTAAACGACGCTTCCAAATGTAAACTACATAAAAAGGATAGCGAGTGTGCGTGGGAACTTGTGATATATAATCATAATGTAACACCTGAGACTGTTGGATGAACAAATAACAATTAACTGCGTTTGAGCTGTTCTACTGTCTTTTTGTTTCGACTTGAGAGTCTTGTTAGCTACCACCGGAACCCCGACGCTGCAGAAAATGTGGAGAATCTCGCCAACCCGCTGGGACAAATGAATAATATAATGACAATTTTTTTTTGCACTCTAAGTATCTTTTATATTTGTTCTCGCGGTCTGCAGTATGTATTTTTTTTAATAAAGTGAATTCTATTAGTTTACGGCATCTGTTGTCAATATGACCAGTTAAACTGGTTCAATTTCATGGAGTGGACTAGTATACACAGTTGTAGAGTATTACCAGTATACACATTTTCACAGTAAGACCGGTATGCAGAGTTTACTATTAAGACCAGTATGCACAGTTTCAGTTTGTCCAGTTCAACAATTTAACAAGTGGCAATAATCCTGTTTGAACTGGCCAAGTTTGCAAAATGTTTCAATAGGGGCCGGTAACTGCCCTGCTGTTCCGGGTTGAATTTCTATTGTCTAACCAAGCTTGGCTGACCACTCGGTCACTAACCTGACCCATGCTGTATATACAATAAAGAGCCAAGCTCGGGGTACCACTGACCTTCCCGCCTAACCCAGGCCATAATTCCAGTGGTAAGCCAGTCCATGGCTATACAGGGAACTGTCGGTGGTCGCCAGAGTGGTATACCACGATGGGGCTGCCTAGCGCAATAGGGCAAAACAATCTAGGCCCACGGAAACTTCCCCGGCTGCCAAGTATGGCTCAAGCTTGAGCCGGTCATAATGTGCTGCTTGGGATAGTACAGCTTTGCTGGTCTTTCATTTTCACCTGTGCGGAAAGGCGGAAAGATTTTTTTAATAGTCGTCTTTATATATTCTAAAAATCCGTGGGAGAGGTGTGACTGGAAAAACGAGTGATACATGCATATAGTTTCAGTCAGATCGATATAAATGGTTCCTTTTTGGATGCAATCAATATATCTTGGTGGCTAGGTTTTCATAGGGTTAATGTGCGAATTACATGCGAGTTCTTTGTGAAGCCAGGCAGTAATATAATCGTTTCTTTGCATATTTTCAGGAGGTACCTTTAAATTTAATGGATATTACGTCCATTTATTTGTTTACTGGATTATATATATTGCGTATGTAGTTAAAGGTGCATTGAGTTGTAGTCTATTTCAAAATAACCACTTAAACTGATTTAATGAAGCTGTTCATAATTTATTCAAGAAGTCGTATTACCATTTCACTGAAAACAAATTCGTGTCGTCTGCGTAGTTATATGTATGCAGAAGACGATAGAAATGCTTATTTTTAATTTCAGTATAGACTAATAAACAGTCAACTTTCTAAGCTAGGTTTGTCATCTAGAACATTAAGTATAATATTAGTCTCTTTAACGAACACGAAAGAACTCAATGCAGCTTTGTGCACCAAAATGTACAGTCATTTAAAGAAATATTCTCGACATAATTCCACACTAACTGCAGAGCCAGTCAGGTATATAATGAAGTTGAAGCTCTGGTATGACGTGAACCCATCTTCCGGCCTGGACCTGATTGATCTAATTTCGTATTGATCTCTATGAGGAATACCGCACAATTGACAAAATATAATAAAATCAATTATTCAGGTTGTTTGTTGTAAACAAATTACAATCTGGCGCAACAATACCATATTTTAGAATACCCCCCTCTCCCTTTTGGTTCTCAAGAGGATGCTACTCAAGGCGCTGGGAACGGTCTACACGATATAAATGAAAACATCTTTAAAAATTAAAACCACTCGCACGCAACCAGAGGTATCTATACAGAAACGTACACACACACAACACATACCGGCCCAGAAACATAGAGACAAGGACGTACACACGGACACAGACGATCACAAAGGTACAAACACAGATGCACGCCTCCGCACATATACACAAGTAAACTACATTCAGACGTCCATGTCAAAGGAAAATATAATGAAAAAGAAACACCGTGAGTAGTATACGAGACTACTGTCTATACAGGCTCAAAAAGAAGCGATTTCATAACAAACACTGATGTGAGTCCTTCCCACGTTCATTAAAACGTTCCGCACGGCAGACTACACCGCCGTGGTGGCGAGCAGCCTTAAAAAAAAATACTTCGCTCGCTGAAGCTGGCACCTGCATAATCAAGGTGATTTAATAATTAAAAGTAATAATTAAAAAAAAAAACTAACTGGGGCAAACTTCTTTACGAAAGTAAACGCTGCACTTGCTAGTTGTGCATTGGGGGGAAAATAAATCGGAATATATTCAAAAGGGGTTAAGCCGGCAGAACTAGCGAGAGAGGCAAGCCGGTTTGGTTGTCTGTTTTTGCATACCCCACCAAAAAGGCCAGAAATATTTTTGTTTTTATTAAGGCGCGTAAAAACTTTTTTCTGAAACGTTTAATCCTTTGATGCGTCAGTTTTTGGTGGAGATTGAATCTACCGAAGCTGCCATATTTTTTTTCTGTAAGGAGGTAGCAGTTAATAAAAGTTTAGAAGCTCATTCAATCGGTTATAGAAAATAGATTTCAGTTACGCATTTAACATGCAATTGGAAGCGTCGACCAGCATTCCGCATTATAAACCGAAAGGTTTATAATGCGGAATACATTACAAACCTTTTCGTTTGTGTATTGTTACAAAGTTTACTGAATAACATCACGAGACTATAATAACAAATATTAAATGCAGTCAGCGTGAAGGAAACAGTAAGGTCGAAATATCGCTTTTCTTTTCCTCTTGGAACGGCGCTTCCTCAACCTCCCTGTACTAACAACGTATTTAATAAAAAAAAACTCAGTTAATTTATTTTCGCGATTGGGTCTTCTTTGCATTTTGCTAAGATCTAATTATATACGGGGTGTGACTGTGAACGTATAATTAACTAAATCTTGTTCAGATACTATAGCGGACAGTGTTGGAAGGCATGTGAAAAAATTAGAGGAATGCGGGTATCCACTTTCGCTCATCAAAGGAGTTGCAGGAAGATTATTACGAGAACTTCGAGGAGAAAGAAAGAGTGGTAGAAAGCCGGAAAATAATGGTTAAACCAGCCGTTATACCTTATAGAAACAAAATAAGCCATAGTTTAAAGAAAGCGAGATAAAAACATGAAGTTCCGGTGCTACTCTCTGCGTTTCAGAAATTGGGTAAACTGTGTGCAACAGTGGAGCAGGGGGATCTGGGGGGAGGTGTCTGTAAATAAAGCATTTGACTATAGTTTTGTAGACTGCATGGAAGGGGTGGCATATAGAATACCCTCAACTTGTGGGAGGGTTTTCATAGGAAAGTCTGGGCGTTGCGTAAATGATCGACTAAGAGAGCACGCACCGGCAATGAGATCGCCCCCCGCGGGTAATCTGGCGGAGCACCGCATCAGATGCGATTGTGTCCCAAAATTTCAGGGAACAATTACCTTGAGCGTGAATTGAAAGAAAGTGACAATGGCTACGTTTACATAAATTC
Organism: Ixodes scapularis; assembly: GCF_016920785.2. Classification (NCBI taxonomy): domain Eukaryota; kingdom Metazoa; phylum Arthropoda; class Arachnida; order Ixodida; family Ixodidae; genus Ixodes; species Ixodes scapularis. Next base: position 15,985,831 of record NW_024609835.1, read on the forward strand.
GACTGCAGCGCATCGGATTCAGTTAGCGAATCGAATCGGTCCATGTAAACAACTCCGATCGGATCATATCGGATCCGATCCGATCCGCTGGGACGGGGTGGTTTGAGATGGTCAATCCGAATCGAGACTCTCCGTGTATACGCTAGCGGATCGAATCGAGTGCTCGAGCGAGGGATTACGGGAGCTTTGCTTTGCAAGCCACTAGGCAAACCGGACACCTCAGAAACAACGTGAAGGTCACTAGGCTTGCGTTGTGATCCTTCGACACGAGGTGCCGCAACTGGTCGATCCGAATCCATGTAAACGTAGTGGTTGAAGTGGATCCGATTCGCTAACTGGATCTGATGCACTGCTGTCGCATTTATGTAAACGTAGGCACTATAAATTTCAGAAGCGTATTTTGTAAAGAAGTGCGGTCACGATACATATGTTAGCGCCCATCGATTGCATTTTATGATTCAGAAGTGGTGCATTCAGAGTCAATTTATAGGCCAACCCTACCGAAAACTCCGGTATAACTTTTCGTTATCCGGATTATGGAACCGGAAATCTATCTGGATTCTATTTGGACTCTATCTGCAATTTGGGTTTTCAGAAATTATTCTTTTGTCTGCAATCTGAAATTCGGGTTTCCAGAAACAAATTTCCGGTTTCATAATTCGGATAGTGAAAAGTTATACCTGGTTTTTCGGTAGGGAAGCTGGTAAGAATAAAAGTAGGCTAGTAGGACGATGTGCGTACATGACATAGGTGTTCCGTTGACAAGGCATATATGTTCTTTTCTTGTTAGATCAATGCGGATTAAACGTCAGCTGCAAGGGGGCTCTTGATGTTTGTGTGTTTTCTTTTATTGGTCCTCGTCTTTTTAGCGCTCTTGTCACAATGGATCGCCAACTAGCCCAAGTGATGACCCTTATTCAGAACATATACCTATTGACGCGGTTCGGATATATTTTAGTCTTGATTAAAATTGTGACCTTCACATTATTTCATACACAACTGCTGAAACAACCAGAAATCTGTTAACTTGCAAATTAAAAAAAGAAAACAAGCGACGTAAACGTACGTTGTTCAGGCGGCATATTCTGCGGTGGTGGACCATTATAGAATTGGCGGTATTTACAAAGAGAAGCGGGAAAACGTCAAAATTATTGCTATTCACATGCTATTGCTTTATTAATTTGTTTGTGCCAATGTTGTACCCGGTTTGTGGGGAGAAAACATGGTTTTACTGAGCATTGCTAAACTTGTGTGTGTCAACAAACCGTCCCAAGTGGTACATATTCAGGCACATATTCAAGTTCGCTAAGTAGATCGAATATTTATGTATTATTATCTACATTTATCTATACGACATGACAGAGTCAGCGTGGGTACAAAATCGAATGTTTCCCCTTTTTCAGTTTGGCAGAAGCACTTCAGATATGCCAGAAAACAATCTGTTCTATCTCTAACGAGCTCGGCATTTAGCTGCATTACTTCTGGGTCATTGCATTTTAAATCAAACACACTGGTCAGGGTGGGTATTTGAACTTTTCACAATTAAATATATATAATAGACTCATGTCAAGGAAGACCAAGCCGCACTTTTTTTTTTTAAGTCTAAAAAAAATGTTTCGTTTACGAAAGAAAAATACAGTATTAGGTGCAGCAAGCTGGAAATAAAATATTCTGTGCTTGATTCTTGTACGAAGTTCAGTTACTTCTTATGCATCCTGGAAACAGTAAACTATTTATAGAAGTTTGTCATGTAAATTCTATCGTATGCCAAGCAGTATTTTTTCTACACTTGACAAATAAGGCAAATTCCATTACCGAGATAAAAATTGCCAAACATTGTACCTTTGAGGTTCACGTGACATATTCTGAGCCTTACATCTCCATGTTGTTTTTTTATTAGCGTTTACCAAATACTGTTCACATGAGGGGGCTGAAATCTTAGTGTTTGATTTATATTGACGAATATTTTTATATTAGATTTAAACATCAATAAAACATGTTTTTGGTATTATTGAAACTGTTTTAATTTAAAAAAAAACTTTTTCGTATTTTCTTTATACTTTGTTTTAATAATTCACAGTCATGTTGCTTTTCTTGTGGCGTGATCTGAATGCCCTCTTTTTTGTTGTATTTTCTCTAGAAGACGTCAAAATCAGACCCATGCACCGGAATTGGCAAACAGCTAGGTTGCTCAAGTTGGCTTTATTCCAATGTCTATATATTTATACACATGGTCAACTTTCTGTGGCAATGCGGTCAAAAGTAATAGCGCGTGCGCTCGCGCACTTTGAGCGCCTATCGAAGCTGCGCAGGAGAGCGTTTCGAGGAGCGCTCGCGTGCTCAGCTTCAATCGGCGCTCAAAGTACAGGAGCGTACGCGCTCCTACTCTTGACTGCATTTCCACAGAAAGTTGACCCGGAGTATAGTTTTCAGACTGAAGCGTTAAATATTTGTGGCACATCAATGAGCAGAGTCGTGTTGGGGTGAAGAATGCTATTCCACTAAATTAAATGATGTCCACCCTATCGTCCCCACTAAAAGAGCCACCACCCTTTTCGTATTGAGATTATTTTTCAAACAAACGCACTTCCGCTAGGGTTGGAAGCCTTTAGAACTAGATTGAGTGCACAGCTGCAAGGTAAATATTTCTTCTTTCCTTTTACGATGGTCAGCCATACTTAGTTTTCCTTGTTCATCTGGCAGGGGCAAGCAGCATGACCTTGTGACCAGTAAGGTGACAACGAGCCGTGAAAGACGCATCCTCTTGTCCCTAGCGCCGAGGCCTAGCCCGCCATCACTTCGGCGCGGTTCCTTCAATCTTACCCTTTCTGTTTGCCTCATTGTGCTGCCACTACGTCGGCTTGCGTTGTCGCAATAGACGCGCTGCTTTATACACATTGCATGTGGTCGGGAGTTTATACGCCATACCTTCTTTGCTTGCTTTCTAGTCGTGTTCTTATGCTAAGGAGGAATTTACCAGCTCGATCATCACAACTGTTAAAGACCACACCAACAAGAATATTTTGAAGGACCAGAGCTGTCCTGGTGTCACAGCGACGCAGCTAGCATTGACGTTCCCTGCTTGAGCCTTCTACAGTCGCAGTTGATCCTGTCCGCTTTGGTCAATAGCCAACTTTCACACTTCTCGTCAAGTGTCCTGCGCTGACCACCACTGTCGCCATACAAAGGAAGATTTATTGGAATTGACGTTTTCGCTCTGTGAGGGACCTGAGCATGGAATTCCAGCCGTGAGGGATACAAACATGTTCTGCCAGAATTGCTTCGCATGTCTGGGGGAGAAACTTTCTGTGTCCCATGCTTGTGAATCAAGTTCAAGTTCATGCCCAAGCCCTGTCTCCAAGCATGAGTTACTGCAAGACAGGAATAAAGAGATTTATGGTGGCCAACAACTCCACTGAGAGTGCCGTGGGTAATGAATCTGAAATACCAAAAATCTTCGTGAAAAGAAATCAAGGCGAAATAAAGATGGCTTGGCTGCTGCCGATATTACAGAACCAAGCAGCTCGAGTCTCCCAACATATCGTTCTTGCTTTACTTGCGGCGACTGGTGGCTGAGTATCTACCTGTAGTGATCAGCCGGCGCGAGAAGAGGAGGAAGAGGACAAGCAGCACGAGACAGCTTTGGAAACGACGTTCGTCCCAGCTTCGCCACTCGGCCGCTTAACGCTTTTTAGATGTATATATGTATATATTAAATATTTATGTAGTCCGCACGCTACATATTGGTGACCCGATCTAAACGACATCAACCTCCTGCAAGCTGCCTAGAATCAGCTGTGTTCTTGGTGAGCTACTCAACACATTCATTTTTTTCACAATGGACGTTCGCAACGACGTGGATTCTTCTGAAACGCCCACCGCGGTACAGGCGACGGCAGCCCCTATAAAGTTTCCAGAATTTTGGTCTTCGGATTCAGAACTATGGTTCCTAACTGCCGAGTCGATATTTCGCAAACATCGCATCACATCCTCTCTTACCAAGTTTGACTACGTGGTTGCCGCTCTTTCCCAGTCAACCGCAGCCATCGTCCGTGACATCTTGCGCTCTCCGCCTGAAGAACACCCGTACGAGACGTTACGTACGGAACTCGTGCGGCGTACGACGGATTCTGAGCCTCGACGGATACAGCAGCTGCTTACAGCCGAAGAGTTGGGAGACAGAAAACCCACAGAACTTCTCCGACGAATGGAGCAACTTCTCGGTGATAAGGCAGGGACTATTGGCACGTCAATCTTGCGAGAACTTTCTCTCCAACGTCTACCACAGCAAATTAGGCTCGTCCTGACTACTACCACCACAGAGTCCGTCACGACACTGGCTCGCATGGCAGACCAGATGATGGACGCCTACTCACCTGGAATATCATCCGTCCATTCACAGACGACCAACCCGACGTCACGCCTATCTGTGGCTGATCACAACGCCCAGCCACAAGCCCCGGATCTCCTGGCAGCCTATGTGCGCATGGAACAGAAGATCGGCGACCTCAGCAGACAGTTTCGAAACATTCAACAAGGACCCTCAAGAACATGCATCCAATGTCAACGAAGCAAGGTTCAACGCCATACTGTGACTCCGCTGACCGCCTTCAACCCTCCTGACGCGCGATTCATCCAGATTCATGTCGATATTGTCGGCCAGCTTCCCCCATCGCACGACTGCCGTTACCTGTTGACCTGCATTGACAGGTTTACTCGATGGCCAGAAGTGGCCCCCATGAAAGACATACCAGCACAGTCTGTCGCCCGCACGCTCGTCGAAATGTGGATAAGCCGGTTTGGCGTACCCGAGACCATTACAACAGATCGCGGACGACAATTCGAATCGCTACTTTTTCACAATCTGTCTCAACTCTTGGGCACACACCACATACACACTACCGCCTACCATCCGATGTCCAACGGAATGGTCGAACGTTTCCACCGGCAATGGAAAGCGGCCATCAAAGCCCAAGATAAAGCTTTCGTGGACAGAGACCCTTCCCTTGGTCATGCTCGGCATCCGGAGAGCGTTCAAGAGCGATCTGAACTGCACCGCAGCGGAGTTGGTGTACGGGACGTCCCTTCGCATCCCGGGAGAGTTCTTTCACAAAGCCAGCAATCCCGCAATTGCCAGCGCGGAAGATTATGTTCATCGGTTGCGGCTCCTGATGCAAGACTTGCGGCCTGTCCCTTCACGAGTTCCTTCCACACGGAGCACCTTTATCAGCACAGACCTCGCGAAGTGTAAACACGTTTTTCTTCGAAACGAAGGCGTCAAAACGCCACTCCAACCTCCGTATGAAGGTCCGTTCCCCGTTATACACAGAGGTACAAAGACGTTCACGATCCTTGTTAAGAACAAAGAACAAGTGGTAGCTATCGACCGAGTCAAGCCTGCCCACCTGGACTCAACTGCAACACCGCCTTTCCCACCTCCTTCTCATCCGACCACGACCAGGGGTCCCCAGAAAAACTATGCGTGACATGGTTGCTCTTAGCGCTAAAAAGAAAACGCTTGGCCACTGCGCCTCCAAGCTAGGGGGGAATATTATAGTGATCAGCCGGCGCGAGAAGAGGAGGAAGAGGACAAGCAGCACGAGACAGCTTTGGAAACGACGTTCGTCCCAGCTTCGCCACTCGGCCGCTTAACGCTTTTTAGATGTATATATGTATATATTAAATATTTAGGTAGTCCGCACGCTACACACCTAACCTTTGTCAAGGCGCAGACAAACCGAACGAGGTGCCAGCCTTTGACACTTATTACTGCCATCGTTATCTTTACTAAAGCAAGGAAATTAACTCTAGAAGCATCGACATACCTGCTACGCAAGTCGAGAAAACTGCCTGCAGACAACAATGATCTTGATAGTTCCATTAAAAGTCTGAGCAAAAAAAGATGTTATGAATGTCATTAAGGATGACAAGAAAGGAGCAGTAATCAAAATATTCATGACAAGGTCTATTCGGGAGACGTACCTAATGTCCATGAAAGCCAACCCAGAGACTAAAATAGGGATAACGAAATTTTACTCGCTCCGTCCGGAGTGGGTAAAGGTGAATCCGAAACAAACAGTATGCGCCTGCGTGTGCTGCAGAAATCTTCAGCTTTGTTTTACCGCTCTGAACTCTTTGCGCGAAGAAGCAATCACAAAGCAGGAGCTGACATGTCTATGTGCATTTGTTCGGATCCAACTCGTGCTTGTTTGGGATGAGAATGGAAGAAATGCCCGAACACCCGTAGTCTTACGTTAGAACTTTTAGGAACTGTTGAGGGGGAGCAAGTAACACTTTGCGTGTGGGAGAAAGGAGATCTAATCGAGAAGACAACTCAACCACATGTCTTCCTTGAAGAAATTCAAAGTTGTACCTTTCGGTTTGTTACGCATGATTACGTTCGAAAACTTCACAAAGATGAAAGACGACTCGTGAAAAGCGAAGTAACTAAGACGCGCGCTTTGATTCATTTTGATCTTTCCGAGAACTGGACCGTTCCAGTGACCGTATGAAGTTCAAGAGTGTCATTGGCACAAACGCCAGCTTTCGATTTTCACGTGCGTCGCATCAACAGCAAAAGGCTCCCGGAGTTTCGGCGTCGTGTCTGACGACTTCTGCCACGAATAATCAGACGCACTACTGGCAATTCAAAAGATTAAAGAATGGCTGGAAGACAACGTTCCGGTTTATTCAAGCGTCACCTAAGTTTCTGATGGAACTGCATCTCACTTTATAAACCGTTACCAGCTCTTCAAGTTCAATCACAGTGGCTCTGATAAAGCGAACCGGGGTTCTCGGCATCCGGCCAAGGCAAGAAGTCATGCGACGGAGTCGGTGGCTTACTCAAGCACCTCGCCACAGTTTTCGTTATCGAGACGAGGTCCTTACTATGGACGTCGCAGAGTTTGTTGAAGAAATCCAGAAACAAAAAGGAAACGTCGTCCTTTTGAACGTACAAAAAAATACCTCGAGACATTCAGGCAGCGCAAGAAAAAACAGTGGGCATCCCTAGGTGATGACGAAGGGATACGCTCTTCGCATGTCTGGTCCAAAATTGAAGTTCCTAGTCAAGAAGCTCAGGTGACATTGGCTCGAAGTGTTCAGTCTCGCCCCTGAGCCCGGCGTGACAATGCGTAAAAGAAAGAATGGAAGTCAGTTAATAAGTGACTGCTATCGTTGTCCGGTAAGTAATTCATTGTTCGTGAACTGGATGAACCAATATTGCACACCTTATTGGTCTTCATGTGGAAGGTGAAAACTGCGTTCTGAAATGTGTGTAACCAGTATATTTAATTATATCTATCAACTTATTTCGAATAAGCAGCGCGTGTTCCGTAATATAGTGTGCTTGTTTTATCTAAATATTTATTGTAATAACCATTTATGATATATCTCGTTAAGAATTTTCAGTTCTTATTGAACGATTCGGGTTCATATAGTTCTTAATAAACAATTCTTGTCTACGATCATAAATTTAATATTCGGACCCAGAAGCGTAGAAATGGAGCATTAGCTTCCAATATCCCTGTATGCCCGATTATGCATTCAATTGACTTTTACTCTCTCTCCTAATGAGTAGGATTCTGCGTTTTCGGATAAATCCGATGAACCTCGAAAAACACTCGCCGGTAAAAAAAATGTGCCGATTCCGATTTATCTTAATAACTACAAATTTCGAGACTGCAAGCTCTATGAACTCCATCTTTTTTTCTTTTTTTTTTTCATATTTTGCGAACAATTTTGGCGCGTCCCTTCTTCTTTGTTCTAACTTTTGTGCGTAAGTAAGAAAAAGTATTTTGGCCTTCTATTAAAGAAACGCGTCATCAAACCTCCACGGCAATACTCGAATATGGTCTCACGTAAAAAAAAAACTGCTGGACAAACTTTTTTGTCTTTTATTTGCCACAGATAAAACTCCAAATACGTTTTAGAAAATAAACTCCTATAAACATCCTATTAATTTGCTAAAAAAGAACCCCCGAACACGCAGAATCTTACTCATAAACCTCGGTTTTGCGTTTTGATACTGGTACATAAAACAAATTTCCAGTTCAGATATGTTTTATTAAAATAATATACATCATTAATAAATTCGAATAAAAATATTCCCCCAAGACGACTTTTCTAATTAAAGCGGCCCCACGCTGCAGTCTTTCAAGGCAAAAACTACAAGCTACAAACCTTGCAACGAAGCCAACTTGCGGAAACTATCATTCTGCCGATTCGGGTGTTTTGATGTGTGTTTGACAAATTCTAATGAAAGTACATCAAAATAAAAAAAAGCGGGCCGGAGAGGGGGGGGGGGGTTCGAATTACACCTCGAGAAAAGCAATAGGACTGCAAATTATAGGAACAGTTACAAATAACACAAAATAATGCGATTTTTTAAAATAAAAGAGCACTAAAATATTACATAATTCAGATTTTGATAAAGTTTGAAAATAATATAAAATAATTCGTAAATATAAATCAAACAAACGTATTATCATAAGAATATAGACCACGAATAGTTCTACACGAGGACAGTATTTGGTAAGCGCTAATTAAAAGGGATATGGAGATACAAGGCTCCAAATGTGTCACCCGAACATCAAAGGTGCAGTGTTTGTCAATATTTATCTTGGTAATGAAATTTGGTATATTTGTCAAGTGTATAACAAAAAGATACTCAACATAAAATAAATTAACACAAAAAAAGAATTTATAGATCTTTTAGTTTTTTTCAGTATTCGTTACAAGTTACCGAACTTCGTACAAAAATAAAACACACAAAATATTTCCCTGCTTGTTCTAGGCTTGGGGCTATTATATATATAATTAATTGAAAAATCTAAATACCCACCCCGAACAGTCTGATCAATTTGGAATAAAGCGACCCTTCTATTGCTTTTTTATTGTTTTTTTGTTGTTTTTTAACGGCCCGCTAATGTCAATAGTCTGACGAAACTAATAGAACAGGATGTCCAAAATAAGCCACCCGGTGTTTAAGTTCTTTGGCGCTTTCAATTGGCAAAATAAAATATTATATACCGTTTTGTAACTTTTTAATCCTTTGGAACACGGAAATAATCGGGGCTGACGAACATTACAAGCCACAATAATTGCCACATAATCCCCGCTAATCCTCCAACGCGAATAGTGCTACCAGCCGGCCAAAAACAAGATGGCGGACACTGGTATAGTGTTCGAAGTTACGAACAGCCTGCCGTCTAGGCTGCACACTGTCTCCGTACATCATTATTAATCGCACGAAAGATAGGACAAAAAAAAAGAAGAAAAACCCGAAAATTACCACGCGAGGTACGCATCGCCGATTAGAGCATGGATCATCGAGGCGAAGCGAGGACAGAGGAGGCCTCCTGGACAGGGGTTCAGGACTCGCTCGGTCATATTCGGGTTGGAGTGTACTCGAAGAAGCCCATCGATCCCACCCCCCTTATTTTTTGCTTCAAGCGATGGAAGCGGCGTTGGAGGATTACCGCTCTCATTTTCCGCTAACGAAGTCAGGCTGGGCGGCGTCGACACGGTCCCGGTAGGGTAGATATTAAAGACATCGCATCCTCAGAAGCACTGACGTTTTGTGTGTTCATAAGAAGCACTAAGCTGTTTGGAAACGCTTCATAACGGAACAGATAAGTGCTATTCTACGCCACACAAAACAAACTTCGCTGTTCTTTAGCAAACGAGAGGCCGGTCGTCTGCCCTTTAGGTATGGAGTTGATCTGAACGGTCGCACTGCATCGGCTGATGCAGTGCGACTGTTCATATTCCTCATCGTACATCACGCACGAGTCATTGCACCAATGCACGTCCTGCTGAAGAAGAAAAAATATTTGTCCAATAAACATATCAGATACTTATTTATCAGTTAAGTTCTGCGTAGATGCTTTTAATTGTTACCCTATATATCTTTGCCTTTGCACTGAACGTATTGATATAATTATTTTACTATTGATGCAACAACTTTGGATCACATTGTATCACTATGAAAACAAACGCTCATTTTTCGGTACTTGGGTGAACGACGCGCTTGATCTTTTTTATTTGTTTTACTGTTTCTATCTTAACGTGCAACGTTAACCACGATATGCTGCCGTTAGCCTACGCATTTATTCAATACCCTAACACTATGAAGATAATATGTTCCTTTGTTGAATAACGCGGGCCCAACAAGTCTCCGAAGCTTCCCAATTTGTACTAATCAGCGAAATAAAAGGCGGCGAGACCACACTGCCATTAGATAATGATAATAACACTGATCGCCTTTCCATTTTGACTAAACCGACCAAAGACAAACAAAGTTTAATGTTCGGAATGCATCGCGGCGCAGGACACTGCATGACGAAGACTTTTAGGAGTGCAGAAGCATGAATTATACAAAAAACGTCATAGTCTTGGCGTAGCGGAACTCGCACTCAAACACCTCAGCTTCATTTCGCAGAGACGCCAAAGACGGAGCGTCTGGAGATGTGCACAGATTCGGCCGCCCTGAATGTTAGTTGATGATTGTGAAGAAAACGACCTGTCAAACGACGTTGGAACGACCCGTTATATAGTAGATAGGCAGGACGGGGCAGTATTAAGTCAAGCATGATATGTGGAGGCTTCGTGGACAAGGATAATTTCGGGTGTGCCGCTTCGCTATGCTCACAGCATCAGAGACCATCGCGCAGACCCAATGTTGAACTCGATAAAGTCTAACAATCCGAAAGAACGGGTTTCTTGTTCTTGATCGAATTTACTAAAAGAATGCTGGCGTTGGTTTCGTTAAATTTTTATTTTAAAAACGTACAAAGGCACGTCTCATGAAGCACATGCAAAACGGCTCCTAGACCAACATCTTCCCCTCCAACTCGAATAATTTGTTTGGTTCTCCAAAAAAGCTAAAAAAAAAAAAAAACTTATCTGAAAAAAAAGCGTCGGAGCGAACGACGCCTTACTTGCTGACACTCGGAGGTAAGCAGAAGGTGTTTCTTTTTCAGGCTCTTTCTGCCAGCTTCGACTACCAATTGGAGTTTTGATTGAAAGACGGATACCCTTGACTAAAATAAAACGCGGAGAGTTGTCGTGTCTCAGAATGGTATGATATATCACATCTCATAATTTACTGCGGAAAGAAAAGTATGGTCTTCAAGGCAGGTAGGTGCCCTTAGAAATTTATCTGCTGTTTGACGTTTACGAACACAAAAGTTGCAGAGGAAACAGGATTCAGCCTTTCAACCTTCTTCGAAAAAGCTATATGTTCCGCGTTTCAAAGAACATGAGGTACCACCAACAACCAACAGACATGTACACATATCGGCGTCTACATCAGTTACATGAACCGAGTTTACGAGTGAAGGCCCGTTCACACTCTTGCAACCGAATACGACCGAGAGTGACGAGACTTGTTAAAACCTCTTAAACTCTCTTAGGACGAGAGAACACACTGGCACGTTGGCGCCATCTGTGCGGTAACCATGGAACTGCATTTCACAAGAGCGAAGATCATGCGGTATTTCCGAGGTCAAATGTGCGTAATAACCAGAAGAAAGGCTCGTTTATAACGTTGACAGAAGTTTTTGGAGACAAGAAAGAAAGGATAATGCGCGACAGGAAAAGAAATAATGCCGAACCGCCAAGTATACACTGCTACCCAATAGATGGCGCCAGTGTGTCCTCGCGTTGTAAGAGATTTTAAGGAACCCAGTTTTAAGATGTCGCAAGAGTGTGAACGGGTCTTAAAATCTAACAACGTGATTAACCCTGTCCCGATAGCAAAGAGGGATGGTACCGCCACCCAAGTACTACTTTAACCTCGACATCGTGACTAGCGCTCAGTTTTCGGCTATTAGTAAGAACTCTGAAAAGTTTTGCGGCAGAAAACCTCGGATATATATTTTTCTTTTCTATTCATGTTATTTTTTTACTGTTATGTATTAGGTAATTCAGGGATTGGTAATGCAGGCATTACGATTGTGAAATAGCAGCATTCAGTCATTTCCAGTTTAGTTTTTTATGGCTGTCAAACTGGGAACAAACGAAGGTCTGACGCAGGCCCAAACGTCGTCTCGTTCAGTGTAATAAAACTGCGCAGCCCTTCAGGGCACGTCTTTTCAGTTATGAAAACGGGAGATTTCATATAAAATTAGGCAGAGTAAAAATGTATATATTGTTGTTATCTTGACGAAGAAATGTATGCATTTGAGCGCGAATGGCAAAGTTTGTCATGCTCTTTAGCTTGACGTAAATAACGTTTTCTAATACTATCAATATCTCTGAAAAATTTAGAGCTAGCTCATTTAGTGATTATAAATTCGGTACTTCATCTTAAATAAATAGGAGTGTTAATGGTAAATTAAGAAGTGACTGTTTAAAAACGTTTCCAAGTTCAGTATCGATTTTCTTACGAAACCCAATTTCGGTATTGATTTCCTCATAAAGCTGCTCAAAGTGGCCGTCCTCTCTTAAGTCGAGGGTCACGTGCTCTTTTTCCATCCCTCACGTTCGGACTTAGAGGCGACGGGGGCTTACCCCTCATCCTCTCTTGTTTTCGCGTCATTGTATTCTGTGTGACGTATTCATTTCCTTTCGCACCTTTACGCTACAGCTTTAAAAAAGTAAAAGTTCCTTGATCATTTCGAGGCTGCTGAAAAAGAGATTACAAAAGTTGAGACCTTCCGCTTCTATTGGTTTTTGAAAATACGATTTTAAGCATTGTCCGGGCTGCAAGGAGCTTTCTTTTTTATATATCCATAGTATGTGTACAGGGTTTTTTTTAAAAACGAAAAAAAAAACATTTTGAAATATATAATATATTTATAAAATCTATTGTTTCAAATAATGGACGAAGAGCGTGTTGATGCGGGCCAAGGTTAAAGATAGAAGAAACATGCAGGACAAATACAATCCAACCACGTCTTTCAACTATCAAGGGACATATAAGAATTCCAAAAGCGAGGATCCGATGAAAGGCGGGAAAATCAAGGAAAGGAAAAGTAACAAAAGTAACTGAGGAGAGAGGAAAAAGAAAAGAGCCGAAAAAAGAAAATGCAAAGTTAGGACGACAGAACTTATCCAATGTGGCCTGTATCATCTGGTTGGGCCTATATTAACTTATTAACGACGGGCTACAAATCTCAAATTTCGGTACGACAGCTGAAAAGAAAAGTTAAAAAGTTAGTCAGCCAATTTAGTTTAAGTCACTAAATGTTTCTTCATACTCCTCTCCCGGCGTGCACCGCGATCGATAACGTTATTGTGCGCAAATATACTTCCTGCCAGTGTCTTCTAATTGTTTACACGCTTAGGAAGAACCGCCCTCTATATGAAAGCCCCTAGCACATTAGAAAATTAAAAAGAAAAACTAGTAAAAATCCCAAAGAAAGGCAAAAAAAAAAAAAAAAAAAAACTTCCTGGAGGTTTTAAAAGAGAAGTCCACGGCTTCCACAAGGTCGAATTTAAGAAGATCATCTTTGATGGAAACGTCGACTGAAATTTCGAGGCTTCAAAAATCTTAATTTTCAGACGCTTACAATTGTATGAAACAGATATCGGAACAAACCATAAACATTTACGATACCTACTTTTTTTAAAAAGGGCTGTCTATATCATGTGCTCATTTTATTTTTGTAGCAATGACTTATGTATATACCAAAACCAAACCGGCATCACATAACTAGTTAAAAAAAATTCAAAACAATATTAAATGAAAAAAGGTTAATTAAATACAGCATTGATGACGACAGCTTTTTCTTTAGCAGCTTCTTTTTATTTTGGATAAAACTATTGAGGGTGAGGATGTTTAACTGCGTTTCACCGCTTCACTTCAGTACCTCAGCATTGAGATCTCGCATTAAAAAATCATCATCCAAAGCACGAGAGGCACCCCTAAAGTAAAGGGGCTGAGCATTACATTCGCTTCCGGGTTTCAAATCTAGATACGCAAATTCGGGCTCTAATGGGAAAAAAAAACATTTTTATAAATCTCATACCGCTCATTTCCCGGTGGTATCTAAAGAAATACTCATCCGTAAAAGCACTTCCTTTAATGAACGCAAACCAAGTTTTGAATGCTTGTTTCTTAAGGTGCTAAAATTTTAAAGATCTGCTAGCTAGTAGCTTTTATTTAATATATGCTAATGGGATAAAGAAACCATTAATCAGAACGTCCAGTCTTTGTCTAAAAAGGGATGTTATGCATATTTAGAAATATAGCTGTGCATTGAGACACTCAATAAACATTCATGACGTGCTTCATTAGGCCTAATATAATACGAGGATCTTTCTTGTTATTCATTGATTTGTCTATTCGTTTGTGCTTGTGAACTGCTTCCGCCTTAGTAACACTGCCAATATACACATACCAAAAAGAATGACAATGAATTCTAGGGATTATTGAGAAAAAACGTGAACGCGACAAAAGTTGGATTAAAAACGTCAATACAGGGAAGGGAGCGTGGGTGGTATTATACAATTTCTAAATCCGTGTCAGGGAGAAAGTCTGAAAACTTTTATTAACATAAAATGTAAAAAAAATTCGCAAAAATTGTATGGGTACATTAATATAATCGCTGAATTTAGATCAGAGCAATCAATCACTCCGTGAAGGCGTTTAAACAAAAATATAAAATTTCTGTCGCGTCGTCCTGCACTCAAGGTAGAACAACTACTTCCTTCCAAAAGTATTCTATATTAAAAAAAAATGTGCGACCCACGCTGCGATTTCAGAAAATTCGAAAGAAACACTCTTAGACATTTTAATCGTCTATTGGAGCGTGAGCCCGATAGAACTCCATACGGCGGAGGAAAACTCCAACTTTGACCGAATTAATGAAATGTATAATCGAATTATGCAGGCTGACATGGAAAGCTCAAGCGTAATTCTAGAAATAAAACTCGACGCACAGAAGAAGGCATTGACAATGCTATTGAAATATGTACTGAATGAGAGAGGAGTCTATATAAACTTCAAGATCACGGGAGCACCGTACTCTTTGCAACGAGGCAGTGCCAACTTGCAAACAGAAATTAATAGGCTTTGGTTTCCTAAGTAAAGACATAACAAGTCTTACTGGGATTAAGCGTCAACATGTTCAGACCACACCAATCGCGTTCAGATTTTACATCATCGATAGGTTTCACAGAGTAACTAAGCACCCCCGTAATCAATTGAAGGAAATCTACGACTATTCTGAGGCAAAGACCACCGAAATAGTGTCAGCCATGAGGATCTTTTCGGGAGAGTTCAGGCGGTCTTTCCACTTAGGTATGTCAAAGAAAACTGAACTGCTTTAAAAATCTGGTTCATTCTCTATTCATGGCTCCTTTGTTCCAAAAGTCAATTTTCCGAACGACCCTCACCGTCCGTGGTTTAAAAAAAAATTAGGTCTACTTTTAACAAAAACAAAACTTTTGTACACAATAACTATGGAAAGAACGATAATGTGTCCTGGGATTTGTATGATCTTCATTCATCGATATGTACTTTTGATATAAAAAAAGGCTAAATGAACATTTTACTGAGAAGACTTAAAAGAGCTTTTGAAGTCTATTCCCAGGAAATTTTGGAGTTGTATATATCCGCCGAAGTCAAGTTATGCTATTCCTGGCTTCACGGATTCCGAAGAAAATTTGTGTTCCGACCCTAAAACTGCTAACAACGTTAATATTATTTTTAGAGAAGCCTTTACTAATTAATCGTTTCCCTTACCTAGTTGCGGAATCACTTATAACCACGATTTCTTAGAAAATATCACAATGTCTTCGCGTAGTTTTAGCAAAGTTATCGTAGGCCTCCATCGTTCATCACCAGGAATAAATGGCCTTAATTATAAATTGTTAAAACTTACAGAACCTCACTCCAGTAATATTCTAGCTTCCTTGTATCTGAGTCCCTTGGTGAAGGTTGTTTGCAGAGTGAGTGGAAACATGCCAAGGAAATTGCTCTCCATAAGTCAGGTGATGCGCAATGTTTAAATAACATCCGACCCATATCATTGACGGGCGTCCGGTGTGAAAGTTTGAAGCATATTATTTATAGTCATATAATCAATTTTTTCTTGGAGAATAACATTATTTTCGATGGTTAACGTGGCCTCCGCAAGGGCGAGTTTTGCGAAACCCTACTTTTTGATCTAGTAGCCAATTTTTATGGAAATGTTCATTCGCTTAAGCTGACTGATATAATATTTTTAGACATTTCCAAATTCTTTGCCCGTGTGGCCCACAAGCGGTTAATACATAAACTTTAAAATTTGATTATGGACCCCGCAACCATAGTTTGGATTAGAGAATTTCTTACGAATACACTCGAATCGGTTTCGATTTCTGATCACTTATCAAACAGCACAGAGGTTAAGTTCGGCGTGCCGCAGGGCTCTGCGTTAGAACCCCTTTGTTTGTTTTATACATAAATGACCTCCCCGCGAACCTTTCTTCTTCGACAAGACTTTTCGCAGATGATAGAGCGTTTTATAGAAAGGTAGTTAAAACTGACGACGCTCATACTTTGCAAGACGATTTCAACTCTCTTGCTTCATGCTGTGAGAAGTGGCAGATGCGTATCAACATAAATAAAACCACATTTATGACTGTGTCAACAAAGAAAACTATAGTTAATTGCAGCTACACAATACAATGGCGTTCCTATCAAAAAAGTAAATAAATATAAGTACCTGGACGGTTTTATTTCCGATATTCTTTCTTGGCTGGATCATATTAACTATGTTATGGGCAAGGCAAGTCGTTCTTTGGGGTTTAATAGCCAGCATCATATGGTCTCCTCATCGGGGTTATCTGAAAACTAAACTAGAGAGCGCTCAAAACAAAGGGGCGCGCTTCATTTTTCATGACTAATCACCTTACACGAGTCGGCATTGAAACAAGGAGCACATTTAGCTCTATTAGAAGCCAGGTGTAGCGTCTCCCGTCTCACGTTCCTTCACGACATGTATTACTATAAGGTTTCTCTCAAAGAACGTTTATTACTTCGAGCCCATGGCATTTTGATAGGCATGATCATGCTCACAAACTTCGCTTACCTCATTGCAGAACTAACAAATTTCGCAACTCACCGTTACAGCTTGCCATTTCAGAACGGAACTCATTATTTCCGTGTACAGTTGAACTTGCAGATAGAGCAAATTTTAAATCGTCGTGTGAAATATTATTCCACATTATCCCGAAATAAATATTGTGTGCGAAGTATCTTTTCTTTGCGGTTCTTTGTTATCGCTACGCATGCGTATACTAGTGTAATAATTAATAGTGGTACAGTTTTGTTGATTTCCTATGACTTATTTATCACATGTGTTATTGTGCATTGTATTGTCTCCGCCTTTGTAACTCCCGCCCCCCTCCAATATAATGCCCGTAAGGGCGGTTTGAGGTATATTAAATAAACCAATAAATAGATAATATCTGCCTAAATAGCTTGATATCATCGGCGTTTCGCAGAATATCTGAGTTCCTAACAGATGGGCTGGGGTCGTCATGAAAACATTAAAAATAATGGGTCCAAGTACAGACCTATGAGGAACACCGGAGAGGGTAGCCTCATTGGCGTTGCTCATCTTCTTCAACTATATGTACCTTGAGGAACACCAAACAGAGTAAACTCTCTGGTGTTCCTATATCTTCCTGTAGACACAGGTTCCAAACTAATTTGAAGTAATTAGGAGACCTGATTTTCTTATCATGGCAGATCCCTCAATAATTAAAGGCGAAATATTTTGATCTATTAATCTGCCTGTTGGACAATTGAGACGGAAATTAAATTCTGAATAAAAAAGTAGCTTTAACCGAGCCCTGATTCTCGGGAAACTTTGATAATTTAGGCATGGTTGAAAGCACTTTTTAATTATTTCTTTTCATCCAAGAATATATTTTTCAAAAATATTCACGTTGAAAGTAACATCCACAAGCGCAAATTGGATTTCAGATACCGCTTTGACATCCAGCCCAGTGTCAATCAAGCTTAAATTATATCCCAAACAGATATAAAAACCACACAATAGCTTGTTAATTCTGAACCTTGGCATATCTTAAAAAAACATAGTCATTTAATTAAGAAAACAACAACTTGAATTCAGAACCCTTCCAGATTGCACCCTTCTACAAATATAAGGTGCAATAAAGTACAAAACTAACTGCCACAGTCAGGTTTGTTTTTGATGCACTTCACACACTTAGAGAAAAGTCATATACTAAACGTAGACTTATTTCTACGTTCATCACGTAAAAAGTACGCCTAACGTATACAAAACGTAACAAAATCTTAGTATTCTTCGTATTTTAACGGTGCTGTTCGCAGGTCGACCCAGCCTCGCAGGAGTTTGTACGCACTAAATGTATGTTTGATATTACTAAATGTTTAAAATATTTTCACTGTCTTGGACTATTCTACACTGCGTTTTGTGATTAGCAATACCGTAATACGGAAATCAAATCAACATTTCACGACAAAACACTTCAACGCAGTGCAGTTTATCCCAGACACTTCATATTAAATATATCTCAAACCAAGACGCTTCATCCCAAACGACTTCATGCCAGGAGCATTCCATACTCGGATATTTATTTTTTCAATGTAAAGCGTCTCAGGATGAGGTGAATATACCCTAGACGTTCTAGGCACTTCGTTTTTGTGTCATAAAATGCGCTCTAGGAAATGTCCCCGGTGTAACAGCTCCTGTGAAAAAAACATCTTGGAATGAAATATCTTCGGTATGAATTTTCCGCGACGAAGTGACATGGCATGGTAAAGCCGCCATTCGAATTATACACATAGCAAAGGCGTGAATTGAATTCTCTACTTTTTTTAGTGAGTCTCAGCGACTAAATAACGAACGTCCTTTTGTCACCAGGACGGCATGCCATTGAGGTCCGATACTGCTCGTCTTTTTTATTGGTTAGAGTGAGAGAAGCAAAGACAATTATTGCTCTTTCGAGTTTCTCGCGAAGAAATATTCACTCCATTCCATGTCTGAAGAAATGGGGGGGGGGGGGGGGGGGGGGGTATCTTTATACGCCTCAGAACTTAGTTTGCTTCAACGGCCGGCTTGTCTCCCAGCTGTAGATGAGAAATTTAGCCAGTGCAGTACAACCGCTGGCCTAGAGTTTTTAACGTGCACCACGCAGTAGTAATACACGACCTCACGCCGGTACGATGCTTATTCAGATTGAAACGGGCAGGGGTGGAGATTTAACCCCGGATCCTTAATTTCTGCAGCAGCGCGAGCCCAGTTATTTCTGAATGAAAGTTCCCAGTGTCTATAACTATTATTCACTGAGTTCCTATTCATTTTAAAGAGTGTAGAGTAAAAATTCTTTGTCTAATTTTTTAAACCTAGCTAAACGCGCATCTATTATCAGTATTCGACGAAAGGAACTTTTGTTCGTTCCCAATTTCTGTATTAATTGTGCACTTCTATTCCTTGTTCATAACCTGACCACATTGATTAACAATTTCGGCTTCTACCACCCTGATATTCATTGCGTAACTAAACAACAGTTTGCGATATGTTGGTTAAAGTGGGAAGTGTTGTTGTTTTATAATTTATTGTGTTCTAGACGTGCAGAAACATCGGAACTAATGAAGTTTCCTATTGGAAGCTTTTTGTCCGGTGTCCTCGACACACATTTCTTTTAATAAAGTTCAAGGTTAAAGTTCGAGTTCAAGTGCAGCTCTTTATTTGTCACTTGCAAATACACTTCGTCAAAGAGAATCCTCATATATGTTTTCTTGATACCCAATATTTTTATAGTTGTGTGATTCAAGCCTCCACGGGACTAAAACTGCAGGGTGACCCCTTGTCGCCATGCAAGGCACGCTTAGCTGGATTTATGTTAACTTGAAACCAGCGGCTTACGAAAAAACAGATCCGGTCAAAAAGTTTTTATAAGCAGAGTGCAACTATGTGTATCATGTCCCATTTAGAAATAGCAACTATGATGCGACAACTGGCGAAATATGTCTATGCTATAACAAAACTTCAACAAAACATTTTCCTAGACTAGGTTTAAAAATACACGATAAATCCGAAACATCTCACGTTTCGCAAACCTTGTTCCAGCGTCCTCTGGAGTTCTTGAGTGTATACTGCATCCAATCATCATCCAATCATCGGTTTTCCTGCAATCATTCCAACCAATAAGGAAGGCGATTTCTTCCTCTTCGACGGCTATCCTCTTTCAGTAACGAAAGCGATGGTCCCCTTGTTTGTAACTTAGGCAGCGTGCAACTTGTGGAACGGAACCACGTTCGGCCAGTCACATGCGAGGCTAATGAAGTTACAATCCATGGACCGGTGTTTCGAGTGCATTGGGAGCACAAAACCTCGAGGATACCCGAAAATCTGTTGCTCAGGATTCTCCCTCGCACTTGAATGTTCACGAGTCTTGAATTCTCCGTACTTTCAATAACTCTCTACCATACAATTGCATGTTTTCTGACAAAAACTGAATAGGGATATTGACCAAATACTGTTGGCGCCTCGAGCGCGTCTCCGATTGTTGTCTTTACCGCGTCCTCATTTGTGATACTTCCATGTGTGCCTTATGACACCATAGAAGTCTTATGATGTTGCCTGCAACGGTCGGGGTAGTGGCACAGCAGCGAAGGTGGGTACGGCGAACGCCTGTTCTACTGAAGGTCGCCCTCCGGCTTGACGATTCACGAAAGCTTCGGCAGTCAAAACGTGGGACGCTGCGAGGTCAAAGACTGTTCTGATCGCTCGTCTCCTTTTTTTTTGTCAGAACTTTTACGATTAACTTTAGGACTGTGACATCCGACAGGATGAGAGCCGGGTCCCGTGTCGTCATTTGTTGCCACTTCGAAACCACTTTCGAGGCATGGGCGGTATAAAACTCTAAACCCATAAGTGAAAGACACGTTTCAGGTAATGCAATATTATGTACGTTGCTTAGACGAATGCTCTCACCTCGTACCGATACGGATGCCTGTCCAAGAGGCACCTCCCTTATCTCCCGTCTCACCTACTGTCAACACTCCCGCGCCCTCGACCCGTTTGTGCGTACGCATCTGTGTGTGCGTCTCTATAACGGATCTGACGCTATAAACGGGAAGAAATTTACTGTGTGTGGCTTATGCGACTGCTCCCATCCTGTACCAATCCGGAGCTGCGTCCGAGTGGGGAGCAAACGCCACTAACGCCTGTCTGGCAACATTCCACGCGAGCCGAAGATTCGCGCAGGAATAATTGTCTCCGATTATCCGCTTCGTCGAGCAGGACTCACGTGACCCTAAAGATGGATGGCAGTCTTTATACATAGTATACATCAGTGTTTGTTCCGCAAAAATCCAACCGCTAAGCAAAAACAAAACAAAAAATAAAGGCGAAAAAGACGAAAGATCAACCTTCTTTGCTGAAATTTGGTAACTTTGGCCATTGGACCCTGCAGGAAGCCCCAAATTCATCGGTTAATTCATTCTTATTTAAATGAAGAGTAAAAACAGCATTAATGAAAAAACCTAGTTCCCTGGTAAAACGTGGAGCTTTAAACTGCCAAGGTGCGGATCTCAAACTCGCGAGTGATGGAGCACCGAGTTATCGATCGCAGACTTTGATGACTGTTATGTTTAGTTGTTGCTTCTATTATTATTATCACTGCAATTTATTCAACGTTAATCAGACAAATCTAGGTGCATCCTGAGCATCGCTGCATACATCGAGAAACAGAAAAAGAAAAAGCGTAAAGAATAGAATAACTACCAAACAGGCATTCTCAGAAGTACTGCATGAATGCCTCACGCGGAGTGCTTGGAAGACCATCAATCAATGTTCCTTCAGACAGTTTGTAAAATAACTAGGGCGAGCTATATATCGCGCTCCCATCGACAATGCAGTCTCAGTAAAAGAGAGGCGTCCACCTCTTATGCCACTAAGGCTGCATCTATCGGGGCATGCGCACTTTTCACACTTCTTGGGGTCTTTCAAGTGCATCGGGTGGCAGTGTAGATATACAAGCGGCTGACATTGCGACTGAGGTGACGACAAACGTCATTCAATTTACTACAAATCATACCCGCATCACCATTGGCGCAGAAAATATGGACGCCACTTCGCTGCGGTGGCGCTGTCTCAAAGTATTACGCGCAAATTATAACCATTTGGCACGCCTGTGTAAGTGTAAGTTTGAGCGTAACAAAAGACAAAAGAACTCCGCGCTTTGAACGACTCTGTCGAGCACGTGTGGTTTTACGGATCATGAATGTTTCAAGGCAGTATGCTCGCGCATGTAAAGGTTCGGCTTCGCTCACACTTATTGTGAGATAGCCTTGTGCATATGCATGGGTAGTGTCGCAGTGCCCGCAGTTTTCGCATTACGACAAACTTGTTTTTCAACAGTGAGTTGGTCATTGGAATCTACATTGAGTAGACCCAAAACCTCAATGTCGAGTAACACTCGGATTATTCAATATGAGAGCCAAATATTGATTGAACCCTTCCATCGATCGAAGCGGTGCGTGAAGGTTTTGACAGTTCAAACGATTCGAAATTTTGCCAGAGGGCTGCAATATGCTTGAGAGGGTAATGTGTACATTGGTAATTGAAATGGACGACCGCAGACGTCCATTTAGCCGCATCTGATTTTAGACGGCGGCGGCATACATTAGTCGCTAATGAATACACTTCTCTAAGGTTTTTTTTTTTTTTTTTTGCTTTAAGTGTTCTGAACGCTGTAAGGTCTTTCTGGCTGTTATTGTTTTATTTATATGCTCTCGCGTGCATTTGCAGCTCGAGCAAGAGTAAAGCCTCACTATAGTAAATTCAGATTTTTGTTTCTTTATTGGAAACATCTTTACTACACCAGAATTTTCACTATATTAGTACTTCACAACTTTGCGCACGTATATCACGAGCGTATTTCAAATGCGCTTAGCTACATTAATGTCTTCTTATCAGCCTCTATCATGGAAGCTCTTTTTCTATACAATGTTACTCTTGCTCTATTCTCTCACTACTCCTATTTTTGTTGGCGCGGCTGATCTCTGGATGTAGATTGTGATAGTAGAGTATAATAGCACACACTAACGCGGCACAACACGAATGAATAAGAATCATATTCATCTATAAGAAGAAAAAAGACACGCTTGTTGAGTCGTTACCTGTCGAAGTATTATTTCTTTTGTCGAAGACTTAGAAAAAACGTGAACTGAGTACGAAAGAAATACCTGACGTATTAATCTATGAGCTCTCATTGATAGTGAGGACTTCCAACTAGCTGAATAGTTTCAACAGGAAATGAATAATTTAGGCGTGGCTTCCAATGCCGTGCGTGTTAATACGCGTTGAATATATTCATTGTTGGTCAGAGCCGCGCGCCCTTTTATGCATCCTTCGTCACTCAACGAGCACTGCTTCGTAGTCCATACTCTTAGGCATTCCAGAGTGAATGCGGCATCTCGGTGCACTAAGAACACCAATTATTGGTCTTCTTTGAAGCAGTTTAATCAATAATAGCAGTGATCTGTATCGTGACCCAATGGCAGTGAAGTTTCGGCAGCAAAACGGTGGGCCTCAGTGCTGAAACGCCATGACCACTGGGATAGCGAAACCATTCGCCCGTCTCACTGGCTAAACTGATTGTAGGAGGAGCAGTGATTATGGTCCTACCGTATCACGGGGCGGAAGACAAGCAAGGCGCCTGACAGTGTATAGACCAACTCAACTCTCTGACGTCACGCCGCTGCGGTAGCGCTGCTGTCGGCACTGCGCATGCGCAATTAATTCAAATAGGCCGAATCTGGTTTCTGCGCGCACGCAGTGCCCTCGCCTGGTGGGCAAACGCGGGCTTGTTTGTAAACAATATGTTGGTCGATATAAACACGATAATCTAATGCAGTCTTAGGATTGACCCCCGGGACTTCTCTCGGGCCACCTCAGTCGGGCACTGTCCACCCTTTTTTGCGCGTTGTCGTGATCAGCTGTTTCATTTATTATTTGGCCGCCCTTCCAGCGCAATTTTTCGGCTAATCCCCATTGCTTATAGGGACGTAAATCTTCCTTAATAGCTCTTTCCCAGCCTTTGGATCGGGCCTTCCCGAAAAGCTGACGCCTGAAACGCCCATTTCTCAAATGATGTTGCCCGAATACACCTCTACTCTTTACATTCGTACGTATTCACCGAACTACGTTACTGACTTCACAACCTCCAAAGGAAAACGTTACATTCGCATAGAACGAGAGTGTCCACTATAATCAAGGAAAACCTAAGAAACAGAGGGCCTATTATGTTCAGGCTCCTTGCTTCGTCCTTCTTCCTTCGGCATTCTTATGGGCTGCTCTCTTATTGGCTACGGAGCGAGAGTGAGATGATCGGAACTCAACACACCCAGGGTTTCTTAAGATGCCAGTGAACGTAGCAGCCTTCGTTGCTCTCAGGTTTCGGATGTATGATTTTCGGCAGTGCTGTTCATGTTGTTCTCGCCTTTTTGTCACCGCGCTGTTGGTGGCTTGAATGTATGTATAACCTCGCGCCTCGCATAATATTTTCTTCTGTTGTGGACGAAAAGGAGACGCTTCGTCAAGCGACGCTTCTTTGCTTTATTCTTTCTGCCTTGCCCTCTTTATTATAGGGAAAGGGGTAAAGCCGAAATTTGAAAGTTAGAATTGGTTCTCGTAATCAGTTAACAGACTCTTCTTTTTTTTTAGTACGGTGATTTTTAAATTGTTAACATCTCTGATTTAGAAAAAAAAATTATAAAATTTTCGCGTAAGGTTAAAGTCATTGATGCACTGTGCCACTTAACAGGCTTCGCGTATCAGCAAAGCTAACTTTTATGCTCCTCGATGCTCTAGCAGACATTTTATTTGTCTGGATGTTTGTTCACAATACGCATAATATTCGTCCGCCTTCTCTGATTCTGAGATATAATAGCAGCCTCTACTCACATCACGTTGACATTTCCGCGACAATTTTTCGTGCCGCCTTTTAGTTAGATATTGCAATGATATCGTAATCTAGGCATAATTCCGACAGAAGTAACCCTTGTGTTTTCCTGTGTTTTTAATACTTTTATTATCTTCATTGCTTTTTTTTTGGCTTTTTTGTTTAGGCATACCAAATTGCAGAGCTGTTATGCGATAGGTATTGGGCGGCAAAAGAAAATATATTTATTTAAAGATACCCACGGTTATACGTAACTATTCATGGGCGTTGAACGCCGAGCTAGTGCAAAGTAGGCGGGGGGGGCGAGATCTCATTTCTCCTTCCTTAATATATCGTGATCGGCGAGCTAGTAAAAAAAGTCGCCAAATGATTTCATCTTTCCACCTTTCATGCGAAGACCTTGAAAAGAAACACGATCTAAAAGCGGATCCGTGTTCGCGATTTCGTATGCGAAGACTGCTACTTCGCTTCTTACATCGTGAGGGTCCATAATTTACCGAAGTCACGAAAAGAAAAAAAAAACGCCAAAAGAAACTCCGTTACCAAAAAAGGTATCAAAGGCGGAGGAGCCTAATAGAAGGCGAGGTCAGTTTCCTTCCCCTTTCCTCTTCCGAGGTCACAAGGAGCGTTTCACCTTGCGGTGGACTGCAAAGGACGCCACAAACCAACTGGGCCAATTCAATACCCTGCGAACGTCACGTGACCATACAGGGAGAGTTAGGGTCACACCTGCGGCGCGTAGTGACGTCACACGTGAGATGTGCTGGATTGGCTGCTGTGGCTCGTAGCCTCCCCCCGCGGGTCATCGCACTGTGACACGGAGTACCGTTTTTACTCGAGTAATAGCCTCACTGTTTATGAAGAAAACCTGAGGGTTCGCTTATCAGTGGAGAACACAGATTGCCAATCACCGTGATCGATGGCATGATTTCAGCTGTTTACAGGACAGAGATAACGCCCTCGAGCGAAGATACCATCTGTGAAGATTGCACTTGTACGGAAAATCGTGTTCTCGACATGGTCATTGGCTGTGTTATTTACGCGCAACGCAGTGATTGGCTGTATATGTGTTCCGTGGGAAAGGAGACGCAAAGGCCTTGTTCATAAATAGTGCTGTTATTACTCCCCTCGAGTAAATACTGTATACCTCTCTTTAGCCCTAAGGTTATGGTGCGGCAGAAGCATCCGTGCTCGCTGGACCAGACGTACCTCGGTCTTTTTCGCCTCGTGATCCACGTTCCTTTCCATTCCCACGTAGCTTCCACTGCACTGTCAGCCCAGAGTGCACCGAGATGCACGGGGTCGACGAGCTCACGAAAGGGCAGGTCTGTGTACTTCCGCGCCCATTTATTGTGCCTAGATTCCGGAGTGTTGCCAACTGCTCGATCGGGATCACGTGTTTCATGAGTCGCGTTTGCAAAACTAGCTGCGAGGCCGTGACGGAAGCGATGATCGTCTCGAAGCGTCTCTTGCCCTCCGCCCGCTTTTCCACTTGCCATGTGACGACGCAACGCATGCGAACTTGCAACCCATCGGTGCAGGAGGCGTCCGCCATTAAATAGCAAACGTTCTTCTGTGTTCGAGTTGTACCCTCTTTGAAATCTAGGCCCTCAAGCCCGTCTGGGGCACACCTGGCTCCCCCTCTCGAAACTCGACGGCTCAAGAGAGATTCGAGGGGCGCCGAGAAGCGCGGCCTTTGGGACTGGAAACGGGAAAGTAGCCGCAGGGTGCCCGACCTCGCGGATAGCTTAATCATTCAGAGGGCGCCGGCCCGCGAACGACATCGCTCGGCGTCGCGTGTTCCGGAAAGCTCAGGGCTCGCGCGATAACTGCACTTCGCGACTCGAATGGTACGCATTACATCTCCATTCCTGCGTTTCACATTTTTGACACCAGGCCGCGGAAGCTTTCACCGCGCGTTTGGACAGGTGCGAGATCCCCGTTTCTAAATGTCGCGTCTTCGCCGCTGACGGAGTCTCCTCCTCTGGAGTTGCGCATAGGGCGAGACTAATATGTGGCGCGTTACAAGTAACGTGTTACCTTGCGAATGGTTACACGATGAAATGCTTTAAGAAAATACCAATAAACAACGCGTTGTATCTTGTACACTTTTCCTTGCCCTCGCAGCATCGACCACGTGTCACCGAAGAGTGCGAGAGAAGATTCCACAGTTGCAAGCCTGCCCTCCCCCGCTCGCCCGCGTTTCCTACCTCGCCTCCGTCGTCTGCTACAACAGATTCTGTCCATACCGGTTCCTGCATTCATTACGGCACAGGGGAAAACGCTGCGCGCTTTACAGAAGGTCTATTCACCCCTGCGGAATTTGTAGAAAGTGGACGTGCGGAAAAAGGTAGACCTGCTTTCGAGTAAGTGTTATGTTATAGAAACCAAAACGATTGAAAATCCCGCAAATTTTGCGACGAAAGTCCCGAAGATGGCAAATGACTGAGTAACGAAGCACCGCAATCCGGTGTCTCTCAGCACTGTCAATGAGATAAATACAAAACTAGCATCTCGTTAGGCGCCATCTTGCGGCCATAAGCTCCGAAAACGTTAAAAACAAACTGACCGCAAACAAAATACGTGGTTTATTCTGTCGCGTATTCGTTACGTTCCCTTTAAGCAATTAGATGGCACACGCCGCGCCACTGCACGGAGATTGCGGCGACGGAAGGGCCATAAAACGCAGCGGTGGCCGGTAATGCTTGTCTTGGAGGCGGCGGAGCGCCGGGCGATGCCCCATCGAGGGGTACGCCCATCACGTCTCCTTTCTCAGAGAGGATGCGGAAAGACGTTTAAACGGTCTCTCCGCAACGGGCGGCAACAAAGTGTCCCGACATGCGATATGAGTTGAGCATTCAATGTGTTCTGAAATGCTGGACAAATGTATTGTTAATGTTCCAACCGCGCATTCAGAATCGGGGTCACTAAAGTGTCTGATAAGGTGGTCGTAGCGGTTAAAGTTTTAACGTGCAAACGTGAAATTCATAAATATTTATTGGCTCGCGCGCTCGTAGATAGATGTACGCACTACATGGTGAAAGTAGGAACGTTCGTTTATATCATTATATGCACTGTCGTTTCACAAGACATGTACTTTGCGCACCAGCGTTCACAGAACACGATATTCTTTCCCATCTTACTTCGAGAGAGCACTCGGTGCCATCAAAATGTAACACTAGGGCTACCACTGCGAATGAGCACTCTCCATCACTAGAGTAGTTTTGATGGCAGTCTTTGCATAATGAGAAACAAAGAGCAAAGAAAACAGGTTTATTCTCAATAAAAGTGTCGTGGAGTGTACATTGTAAATTTTCAGTCGTAGTATCGCATTTTCAGGTATCCATGCTTCAGCTCACATGCCCACATTGGTCTCGAAATAGCCGGTCTCTAAATACGGATCCAAGTTCTCCATCCCCTCAATTTAACATGTAAACATGAGCGAATGAATAGATAAAGAATTATTTGAAAATTTAGCTTTTCATGCCCAAAACATTACTTGTAATACTGCAGACCTACAAAACTTGAAGTGATTTTAGTACACGCAGAATAACAGGCATCTGGTCAATTCACCTTTTCTCCTAAACGTTTTTTTTTATGTTGTTTGTGAGTAACATTGGGCATTTGTAGCACTACTTTAAGTCGAACGACTGAGAGCAGTTACGATTTGGGAAAAGGCACAGCTGCATTTCGAATTTCGTACAATAGAGAAAGGTATAACCGGATTTGCAATATTTGCGCCCATTTTTCTTCTCCTAGTTTCGAGACCAGTGGTGCAAACTATCCTACCTCGCGTCGCCTTTGGTTTGAAAGGACGAGCGATCTGTTTTGAATATGCATTGCGACGCTCCACTGCTAAGCGTACCTATACTCGCTCTCGCGTCAGGGGGCGGTGCACATTTATTGAGGCGCACGTGGCGCCGAAGTAAATAAATCATTCTTGAGTAGTGGCTCCTGGGCAACGCCGGACATCGAAGGGTTAAACAGTGAATATCAACTCTCAGGAGAAAAGCCAGCAACTAGCGACGGGTGGAGCGTGGCCTATCACGATCAGGCTTTGTGACTGCGCGTTGTGATCGGCTAATACCGCAACCTCGGTGGTTGAGGAGCGAAAATTAGGTGCTCACCACGCCCTGCGTTTCTTACGATCTCAGTGAGTATGAACTCTCACAAGCCCGTGAGTGCATACGGCGAGAAACCGATGGAGGGGAGGACTCCGAGCTTTGACCAGAGTGATAAGGGGGTGGACGCAAAGGCCTTTATCTCTCCTCAGTGATCGAACGAGAAACGCAGGACGCCGGCATTCGGCGTTCATACATTGAGCGCAGCGAATGCGGCATAGAGCAGAACGCGAGCGTTTCATTGCCCGGCAAGCAGGAGCTCGATATCTGCTACCAATCAGTATCTGTGTTCGCCGCGCTACGCCGCGTTTGTATGCGATCGACGACGGAGTATAAAGGCTTATTCACGCAGTTGCGTCGACCGCGTTGCACCGCGTTCCGTCGTGCAGCACAGCGACTTCCCATTCGCTCGTTGTAAGTGTCGCCATAGCAACAGCTCGACGGAAGCAGTCTTAACGAGGCGCGAGTGGTTGCAGTCGCACTGGCACGCAACTGTGTGGACGAGCCTTTACAGAGCCTTAAGAGTGAATAGAGTCATATATCCTCCTATTTGCTCACAAAGCCTGGCAGATCGCCACGAGGAGCAACCGCCAAAATGGAAAAGGTGGAGCGGCACACAACGGATGAGAAAGAAGAGCCACGTGACTGGCGCCCCGCTGTGGCGAGACGCCGAAACAGACTTCATCCGAGCGAACAAGCTTGTTTTGGGTCCTCGCCACGGCAAAAGTTATGCGCTGACGTTCAGGTTCCCCGAGAAATGGCTCTTTGACGCTCTGTGATCGCCTCGCGCTCTAAATCTGCGACCGTGGGCACTCTATGGCTCCGTCGTCGAACTGCCAGGTTTTGTGAGTATAGAGCAGGCTATGGTAGAGACAGAGGCTTTGTCTACGGACTAATCATTACACTTGGAGCTCGGCGTTCTGGCGTCTCCGCGCGCTCCCGCCTCGTCCTCTCTCTCAATTTCTCGCCGTATACTACGCCGCGAGTCGCTCGAACCCCCGATGGCTGGTTTTCCTCTAGAAAATTCAACCGATGAGAAGAGCGGTCAGTAAGTCCGTAGTCTCGGCGGAAAATTAGAATTCACCCCATTTTAGCGTGACCGTCGAGGCGCAACACCGATGGCCCTTCTCGTCGGTTGAGCCGATTAAAATAAGACCAACGATTCGCATTCCGAGTGTATCGCTGTGCAGTATTCTGTCACGCGCATCGAGCATGACAGCAAGTGCGACAGCAGCCGACGCTACGACCCGATAGGGCCAATGGAGCAGCGCCGAAAGTGCAACGTCATGGCGCTCATATTGCCTTTGTGCGTCTGCTATCGTCGACTAAACCGTTCACGCACGCTCAATGCACCGTGATCCAACGCTTTTTTTTTTTTTTTTTTTTGCGCGTGGTTGGTTGAGTTGAGGCTGCTTGAGAACTTCGCAAAAATCGCCTCCTGGTTCAAGAAAGCGACTTTACCCTCGTCGCCTTCTGCGCTCTGCCATTTTTGTCTTCTGGGCTGTGAAACGCCTTCTGAACATCCGCTGTAGCTCTCATGTGCGGCATATATCAGACGCTGCGTACGCGTTCGCAGATCGGTGAAACTCAGCATTTTTTTTCCCGGAAGATAAGTGGTGGAAAGGTCTCCCTTTGCGCTTTTGTAACTCACTCACACGACGACGCGGATTCCAGATCCTAATCGGCTACTTTTTTGAATTCGCTCGATTGAGGCGCACCCCGCTTCGGTCTGCCGAGCCGCGCGGCCGATGCGGCATTCGCGGGCCCAAGGAAGCATAAGCGCGGGGCTCAAGGTACACACACCCTGCTGCCGTCTTCTGGCCTCCGAGCCTGTCGTTTGTCTCGCTCTGGATTCGATTTGCTCCTGAGTCGCTCGGCCCTTGCTATACGCCCAGCCCTGCTGAATCTATTCAGTCGGTCGAGCGAAGGCGCCGATTCGCGCCCTCTGTTGGCCGACAGACTGGAGCTGTGGCCACGGCCGGTCGAACACTTTACTGGAAGCGGGCGGAGTAAAGCTTGCCTCCTTTGGTGACTCTACGGTTCGTCGGGCGACTGGACCACGACCAAACTAACCGAGTGGACGGCAACAGGATTGCATTATTTTCTCTGCGCCTGTCTGTCTGTACCTGGGTGCGTGCCTGCGTGTGTGCGTTTGTTTTTGTATGCGAGTGTGCGTGCATGCGTTTGTGCGCATATGTGTGTCTGCTTGTGCGTATGTATGTGGTTGTGTATATTTCCAGTGCGTGTCTGCGGGCATGTGTGTGTGTGTGTGTGTCCGTATGTTTGAGAAGGACGGTAAAGCCCCGCTTTAAAGCAGGAAATTGTTTTATTTCTTTTAGGGGCCATTTTTACGTTCGTGAAGCATGGTGTCTCGACGAGTATTTCTGAAGCATATATCCTTTATCATATTCCAGATAAAGATGAGGCTATGAGGGCGCCATTTAGTTTTATTAAGAAGGTTACGTCTGAGGGTAAAACCATTCACTTAACATACAAATAAGTGACATGGACAAGTGGTACTAGATCAAGTTAAACGAAGAGTTTCCGGAGTGATTGAAGTTTGGAAGTTACAAAGTACGCAAGATGAGAAAAAAAAATTAAAATCCGCGCACAAGGCTAATTGGTCAAGACGTGACCGCTACCCCGCATATAGCAATGTGGTCGTACGTACACATAGAAAATTATATCACGCTCAGGAAAACCGCACAAAAGCCCATAAGCGCAGTGATGACTGCCGACGTTCGAACGGAATCACCGCGATACACAAGGACAAATCGAAGATATAAATCTACCAAACCTGGAAGGTTTCGCCCGCGCTTGGTCAAACCATGTTCAATGTAGTCACGTATACAGCCAATTCAAGCCGTTGGTTCAGGTCTCTAAGGAACAAAGAGAGACATTACAAACAAGCAATAAAGTGGACACATCTCGGTGAATATCGTCGATTTCAATTTCGTAATGGCGTTTATAATATAATGCGGAAATATGCCTGAAAAGCTACACACTGCATAGCTCAAGCTAAGACCGATAATATTCCACCTTATTCGCCGCTTAGACCCAACCTTACCCTGCACACGAGGCTATCACACTGTTCTGTTACTAAGCGCTCTAACCACTCAAGGCTCAAGAAAAGCAGAGCGTGTCCCGGGCACCTTCTGATCGCAGTCGATAAGGGTGCAGCCGATGAGGATGCAGAAGAAGGGGGTTGGTAGTTATGTTTTTCTGGAGATTGATGATGAGCGGTTCCCAAGAACGGAGGGGTCCAGGAGAAATTGCTCGTTTCACGGACCAAGATGGCGACCCTATGGGGAGTTTGGCGCTACTTTCCCAGAATCCAGTGACTTCGTTCACATCCAAATCTTTAGGCCGCCAAGCGCTTGTCGATTGTGTGGGCAGCACGTGTCATTACAAGCTTGCCAGGTGTAGACAATTGCAATCATGGCGTCCACACTGATGCCCCGTGGGTGCAGGCACGTGCAATGTGCGCGTGAGCATAGCTTTGGCAAGTTTGCAGTTGCACTGGTTTGCCCGCACGAGCAGTGACATGGCAGCGCCCAGTTGCCTTGTTTGCAATCGTTTATACACCTTATCCACATGGGGGCACCCATTTGAATGTCCTCACTTCTGGTATGCGTTAAAACCAGGGTGTAAGATAGACAGTTGGTGAAACGAGAGCCAAATGAGCGACCGGATTGTGTCCCCCTCGGTTTTCTCTTTTTCTGTGGCGCCATCTATGTGGAGCACCGCGAACTCTCACTCCAGGTGGGCGAACGCTGGCGACCGGTTAAACTGACGGAAAAGGTTTCTCATAGATTTTTAATGGAGGACTGCCGTGCTCTCAGTTTATTTTGCACACTCTCCCATAGAGTTCCATGCAAATTCGATTCCAATTTTTTTCTTCTCGCCGCAGCGCCATCTGTTGCAAATCGGGGGTACCCGCAAGCCACCCGCAAGCAGACGAGTACACAATCCGGTCACGGCGCTGCGGTAGGTTTCTATGGGCCGTTTCCCCACCTGTCTATCTTACACCCTGGTTAAAACATCGTTTCGATCTCTCCACGCCACTGGGAGGTGTTCACGAAAAATGCGTGATTTTGGCACATTCTTGTTTTGCCTCACCTATTGGTCCTCGCAAATTTCAGGTTTAAATGTCTTATTATTTTTTCGTCCCGCATACCAGATACGGAACTCACGTGACTGAACCCACGTGACGAAAGGAAACGGAACGAAAGGAAATATTCCCCCGCACTGACACCAGTAGTGACGTCATTTCCTGGCCTTTATTGAAAATAACAAGAGTGCGCGTGCATAACTTTGATAGGCTCTGAAGATGCGCGAGAGCGAAGATTTCGAAAACTCAGGATATGACGTCACGCGCTTTGGGGACGAGGGGGTTCAGCGGTCTTTGAAAATGATTTTATGCAGCCTCCGGGCCCACAGTCGAAGAATAATCTCAATATTCGTGAGTCCCAATGAAGACGACTAAAGTGTGTTTTTTGTTGTTGTTTTTCTCAAATACAGA
The DNA here is from genome assembly GCF_016920785.2 of Ixodes scapularis. NCBI lineage: Eukaryota > Metazoa > Arthropoda > Arachnida > Ixodida > Ixodidae > Ixodes > Ixodes scapularis. Next base: position 16,019,368 of record NW_024609835.1, read on the forward strand.
ACCGCTTCAATTTCCCTCTAAGCTTTCAGTGGCCGGGCAATATCGGATCGGCAGGATTGCATCGACGGACTTTCTCGACCCCGACCTAGCCGCATGCAGACACTTTTGCCCCTGACCCGCGTGCAAATCGAAACTTGGCTGTGTCGCTGCGGGCCTCTCAGCAGCTCCGTTGTTTGTGAGGCCGACAAGCAGCCGGGCCCGGTTCTGTCCCCGACTACAATACGGACACTTCCGGCGTGGCTTTATTTAAAGCCCGCGACCTCCGATCGGTTTTGTTTGGAGAAGAGACGCTGCTGCTCCTGTCCCACTTCCCCCCCCCCCCCCCCCCCTCCCCACCGTTTTCCTCTGCCGACTGGATCGCAGATCTCCTGGCGCCCGGCCCGCGCCGTTATTTGCGGCTATATTTTTTTATTACCAGGTGCGTGGGGGAGCGGGAGAGTCCTATCGTTTCATTGGGTCGTCGGTTTGCTTTTTTGCGGTATAGTTTGTTGCATCTCGCGTGGCGCAGGAGCTCGACTTCAGACATCCTGGACTTCAAACATGACTGGACCGGCTCAAGCATGAGCCAGGTGGGAATGCGGTGTAAAGCAATGGTCACACTACAAATAAGAGACAAGTCTGCGAACACAGTCTAAGGCAGTCCTTGTATCACATTGGTCATACTCTCTGCAGACGTATTCGAAGCATGTAGGAAGCGCTTCGAACATGTTCGAGGCCTTTCCGCGGATGACATCATGCCTCCAGCGTTTATGGTGTACGAGCCTGTGGCTTAAAGGGGCCATGAAACAATTGTTAAACTTCTTCCTTCTTAGCTTTTCTCCTCAACTCACAAATCGTGCAGCGCACCAAACAGTTCAAGAAGAGGAAATGGAGGAATTCGCTCTTGCTCGAACCCTCGTTTCTGTACCCGGACATTACCTTTCTACCTGTAGAAGAATAGCCTGTCGCTCAAAATTCAAACAAAAGTTACTGTTCCCACCCCGTTCACCTCTGAGCTCTCAGTACTGTGGAAGATACGTGCTCGTTGGGACAGCCACAGTTCTATCTTTTGCCGCGTGATCACGTTTCCTCGCGCATACTCACGCGCAGAGAACAAAGTCAGGTGATGAAAGGTAGGCGGCTGATTGGTCCGGCAAGCGCGTAGCTCCCACCGCACGGTCAGCTTAGGAGTGAAGGGAATATAATGAAGTCGGGCGTCGTGTGACGTGTGTTGGGGCCGGGTGACGTGCTTTGGGTACCGCGGATGTATCAGAGTGAAAAGGCAGATAGCTTTCGAAGGGAAGGAGGTACGAAATAGACCGCTATGTTTTCAAAATTTTGTAACAAAAATCAGGTTTGTGACTTTCTACCTTCTTTCTTCTGACCCGCTAAACAATATGCTATTCGTAAAACCCCAATCTAAACTCATTCATTTTAGTCCAAAATTCGTTTCATGGCCCCTTTAAAACACCTAACCGAAGTACTCCGCATTTGCAATAAAATTTTGTCAACTTCGTTTTAAGATGCTTTAAAATTCCACTCTAAAACATTTGGCAGTCCCGCGTTAATTCACAGTATGATCATAGCGATAGCTGCAACAAGTCACGGCAAAGTCGTCGGACCCTTACAAAAATGAACAATGAGTTTCAATTGAGCTTCTAATGTGTTTTTATAGAGTCAAATGAAACTCATAAGAAACTCATCATTAAATGAGTTTTATCATTAGCCACTCCATATCTATTCTTTTGAATTTACTCATTACAAATTCAAGTGAGGTTTATCGTTACCCAATCAATATCAATTCTTTCGAGTTTACTCATTACAAATTCAAGTGAGGTTTATCGTTACCCAATCAATAGCAATCCTTTTGAGTTTACTCATTACAAATTCAAGTGAGGTTTATCGTTACCCAATCAATATCAATTCTTTCGAGTTTACTCATTACAAATTCAAGTGAGGTTTATCGTTACCCAATCAATATCTATTCTTTTGAATTTACTCATTACAAATTCAAGTGAGGTTTATCGTTACCCAATCAATATCAATTCTTTCGAGTTTACTCATTACAAATTCAAGTGAGGTTTATCGTTACCCAATCAATAGCAATCCTTTTGAGTTTACTCATTACACATTGAAATGAGTGTTATAAAAAAAAATCAATAAATCTACTCCCTACTGCATTGCACCCGAAACAAATAGCGTGTCGGTGCTAGTTCTGATATACAGATTTATTTCCTGTGCTTAAAATAATAACTGTATTCACCCTCTTTTACTCCAAAAGGCTTATTCACACGATGTATCTCTTCAACGCGCCACGTTTAGCGAAACCAAGATTTCGCGAAATCGGCCTGTTCACACGTGGAGTTTGACGCGCGAAACCTGTGACGTGACTCACGAGAATTTCGCCAAACCTTGTCATCTGCACCGGGAATAAGAAGCGTTTCGCATCAAAATGCTATGAAGTACGCACAGTGTGAAGGGACAGCCTGTTTTATTAATGCCACTCAATAAATTTCGTCAGATTCGGCTCACTGGGTTTACTAGTCCTGCCAAACCCGGGAAAAATCGCGAGATGATCTCGAAGCATTTCGGACATTTTTACACCGCTAATAAAGAACGTTATCCCCAGTCATCATGTTTATATACGGTGCTTGCACCCGCCGCGACTGTTGACGAATCTTCACCGCGCCCCCAATCCGTACTGTAGGCGCCGTTCACACACCTGCAACCGAGTAGGACCAAGACTCGACGCCCTTACGCACCGCTTCTCCGCTTGTCGCATAGGGGGGCTTGTCGCTCGCCATGTTTGTTTGTTTTCTTTCGGCAAAGCTCGGATACGGGATCGGCCAAAAATCAGACTCCTCCAAAAGCTCGCTCCTCCTCGAAGGTCAGACGTCATAGCGAAGTCGAGCGGCCAATGGCAGCGTCCGCGTTTCTCCTTCGGGTGATTGACGGGCGTCGGTGAGGTTTCAGCGAAAAATTGCTGCAGAAGTGAGAAACACGCGCCACTTTTTTCGGAGGCGCGCCACTTTTTTCGGTCGAGTTCAGACGGGGAATCTGTTTCCCGAAACCTAGTTTTGCGCCACAAGATTCACCAACACGATGCATCATGTGAACAGACCATAAACGGCTCTGGAACAGACCAGAGGAACAGACCTATTTACTGCGCCCCACTACCGCGATTTGGTCAGTTTCGGTTTCAGTATTGTAACTTTACTGGTTTCGGTTTCATATTTTAAGGATCGCGTCTTCGACGCCCCATCGGTAGCGACACCAGTTCTTTGTTTTTTTTTTCTTTTTCCGCCATAGTTTCGCCAGTTTTGCCGACCGTTGGGTGAGTCGCGGGATGGGAATGGCCTTTAGACATGGAAATGTGCTAATTTAATCAAGTCTATCTATCTGTGAAGTTTCTCTCGTGATGATTATGTTCAAGAAGAGCGCGGAAGACCGACGGCGCGACAGAACGAGCAACTCAACGCAGTTGGTAAGCATACTTCTTTGTTTGCATTGTACGCGTTGAACGAGAAGTGAACATTATGGAGTTTTAGAGTAATCTCGTGGCTGCTGTGCATACGGAGACCCAAAACAAGCTTCGGACTCGAGCTTTGGGGCCCGTTATTTCTCGATAATGGCGTGGGTACCGCAAAAGGCGGCGCCCACGACATCTCCGTTGATCGCGTCTTCGACGCCGTCGCCCGCTCGGGAACTGCGTGAGTCGCACTCGGCGCCCGCGGTCGGTATGGTCGAAGCGTTTTCAAAACGCCACGGATCGCTGGATTCACAGCTCAGAGCTATCGAGGCGCACAGCTATCGAGGCGCAAAGCTATCGAGGCGCGTGTACTTACGATCGTGGCAGACATCTAAGCATGCCTGGGTAGTGGATCGTCTGGGCTTCGTAAGTACAACCAGAGTCCTTCAATGCTCTGGTACAACAGAGCAGCTTGGCAGTGACAAAAACAAAACATGCGGCATTGAGTATAAAACAACTATAAAAATGTTACTCTGGACAAAAAGCTTGTTTAATTTTCAAGATTAAACGTTCTAAATTCCAAATAAAAGCTGTCGCGACATCTTGGTGGCGTTTTAAGCGCGAGACGCTTGCGTTTTGGGGGGTCCCCGGCAGAGAAACGCTTTCTAAAACTCTTCGCCGCAATCCTCGCTATTTTACCGTCCGTAACGCGCGGTAAAGTAGCGCCCGATATTCTAAAACTCCCTATTTTCTCGGCACACGTTTTCTCGTTAAGCTAGAATTTTTTTTTATTTTTTTAACTAGTTGGGTTTGCTTTATTTGTCCTAATGTTTGGTTCTATGTGTGGCGTAATGAAAAGTTGCCACTCATTCTGTGTATGGTCCAAGAAATTGTAGCTCATGTCAACAGAGCATGTATTGAATTCCTAATGCTACTTTCACTCCGTTGCTTTAGAAAATGTCTTATCGGTTTAGCAGTGTACTGATGTCATTCAACTATAAATTGATTACATTGATAATACTTCATTACATTTCAGAAGTTAGACTTCCTTGGAATTCGCTTCATGCAGAGCCAATATTCCTTTTCAGTCAATATGGTTGAAGAGGATATCTATCTTTTGTTTTGAAGTTATGGAAGTGGACTGGATTGTACTGTTAGGACAAACTTCGGTCCCCTGGCTTTCTAGAATTGAACTGGGTTTACATTTGTCGGTTAGATTGATAAAGCAGTTGTTCCCTTTGCCTTTTTTTTTTTCTCTTTCATTTTGCAATTGTGATGTGATAAAGCCGAGGGCCGCAGTTATTCCCAAATGAAGCAGCAGCAGTGTGTTCCCAGCTTGCGTCACTTCGATTCATTTCAAGGCATGCCACGAAATGGATGCCTTTATTCATACACCGTTGGAACTGGGACTGACTTCAAAATGCAGTTTGACACAGTGTTTAAGTGGTATGGGACGTGTGTTGAATGACCTATGCGGTTGTCACAGGTTCGTGGTTGGTCAACCTGAAACGCTCCAAGTCCCACTTCCTTCTTCTTGTCTTCCTCTTCCCATTGGTTTGAAGTTCGGCCGGCATTATACTCTGTTTCATACTTAGCGTGCAACGCTGTCAAAGCTACTGGCGCGGGTGCGTGGCTTTATCTACGGTTTTGCTTGCGCGAGAAGGCGTGCAAATGATCAACGAGATCAAGCCCCACGCTCGCGCCAGTAGCTTTGACAGCGTTGCACCCTAAGTATGAAAGGGAGTATAGTCTCATCCGAGCTCATGCCTTTGGCGCTCAGGTAAACATGTGCGAGAATCGCAATTGACCCTCCCCCAAACCACCCTTAAACAGAACAAAATGACAAAAAAGACAAAATTTGTGACAGCGGTGTTCGAGAGAAACTGCAGACGTTTATTACCCTGCCTGAAACTTTGCAAACATTTCAGTGTGGTTGCAGCTTTGAGGGTGAGGTGGATTCAATATGAAAACTGGACCCTGAAGCGACGCCTTCAGAATGCCGAAAATAATTATGGTAAGTTAGAAATTATCCCACTAGTATACTTCTTAAATATTTGGGCCGAGCGTCGGTTAAAAAATTTTAACCCAGTTAATTTGTCACAAATTTTCAGGCATAATATCTTGAAAAGAATGAAACTGCAGATGTTCCAAACTGGCTGAGGTAAAGCAGCCTTGCAGTGCACCAAGGTTTACACTGAACATACTTTTGTGTATTGTCCACGAGGTGTAGCTCGTGCATTGAAGTTTTATGAGTTAGTTTCTTCAATGTTTGAACTTTCAGCGTGCCAGCTGGGTAGTGTGTAATTGTTTTTTTTTTATAGCGCAAGCAATATCTTAATCCTGGCAACAGGAAGATTCGGCTAGCAGTTGACATGGTTGGACAACGGTGTGCATGCTTGCTTTCTCTGAAGCGGCCAATGAAGCGAAATAACAGCATGTGCGGATTGTCCATGCATTTAATTTTTTGTTTGTTGTTTGTTTCAGACCACATGTGCTCCCAGTACAAGGGGGTGGCCCTCCAGGCTCTGACGACCAGCATGTCGTCTCTGCTGTGCTGTCGAGGGAAATTTAAAGGGTAAATATTGCAGCTGCAGTTTTTTCTATTCTTTCCCTGCTACACTTCCTGCAAATTTCTGTGCATACTTGGTCTTTTTGTTTTCATGGTACTGTAAACTTTTGTTATAGTCCGTTGCAACTATAGAATAGCTCAAGCCCCTCCCACAATTCCCTTTGCTCGCCATGATTGGCGGTGTCCTCTTGGCTTTCCTCCTCTCTAGTGTGTGCTTATTAAAAAGAGTGAAGGGCTTTGTGGGAGGGGCTTTGCTATTCTAGAGTGGCAACAGATTATAGCATGACCTCAGTTAATTTAATCATTTCGAAGAGTCCTAGCGGGCACCCATGCATTTTTATGGGAAGGACTCAATGTCATATTTTGAACCGAGAAAATGACCCTACAAATGGGAAAGCACGGGCCTTCTGCTACAAAATTAACCGAACCAAACTTTGTTTTCAAGATCAGACCGGAAAAAGTCGACTCCTGTCTTATAAACGGCGAGTAACAGAAATCCTGTGCTAGTCTCGCCACGTTAGGAAGCTAATGCTATGACCCCCATCTTTATTTCTTTAATGCTTGTTATGGCTGTTTTCACATCTGGTATTTTCACTGTTCTTTGGCCAAAAGTGAGTGGCAGGTCACCATAGGTCTCCAGAAGAAAGCGGTCGCATATGCAGAAATTTCTAGCAAGTTCGTAGCGCAGTGGCGCTTCGTCGCAACCGAGGAAAAACTATGGTATTGTTGGTGCAAAACATTAAGCCTCACGACTAGCAGCAACTTAATCGTGGATATACTGCACCGTACGGCGTTTATTTGAGCTCTACTCCACACAAAATATTAGAGGGGCACTTAGGTATCCCTTTGTGGATTGAAAGCGAAAGCATTGCCATTCCTAACGACACTTCCTTCTTTTTCCCCTCTATTGTTAGGAATGGCAATGCTTTCGCATTCAATCCACGTAGGGATACCTAAGTGCCCCTCTAATATTTGTTTTACATTACATCATGCGGCGTCACACATCATGGTACGTCATGTCGTCACGTGGAGTGTGATGTCATCGAACCGAGGACATATTTTTATGACCATCTTTCGGGCACATCAACGCCGATGCCGTCAAACATGATGAAAAAACAGCCTCGGATAAACAGGGACGAAGAGCGGGTAAAGACATGCCGTCTTTTGCTGTAATGGGACAAGCTTCTTTTTGAGGGGAGAGTAATGTTGCATTCCGAAGCGGCTGAGATAGCAGAGCAGCTGGCATGCCCGGCTCTCACACAGCAGCACTGGGTTCAAATCTCAGCCGTGGAAGCACATTTTATTCTTTCTTTTATTCCTCTGTTAACGTTTGGTACAACTCGGATTTTCCGCTCCGTGGAGATATAATGCTTTCGCATTAAAAAGGCACATCCAGTCAGGAATGTGCCTTTTAGTGTGGTAGAGTCGCACAGCTGCTCACCACTTTGAAAATCACTACTGAAGTATGAAAGGGCGCTAGTGATCACCAAATCAGGTTCACGCCATTCATAGGTGAAGGATCCTTTTGGGTGCACTGAAGATTTGTGTGGCATTTTCTTTCGTTGATTCATTGGCGCATCTCGCCGATGATCGCAGTCCTGCACCTCGTTAGCTCTAACGGGCAGGATGGACAGCTCGGCAGACTCGTCGGCTGAATCCTCCGTGTGTAGTTTAGCATTGTCCTTAGGCTGCTTCAAGTAGGGATGCATGTGAACAGTGCGCAAAACACATGCCTCTTGCCCACGCTTCTATATTCATTGCTGGTCGCAGCGAAATAGCCAAGTGATGTGCGGCCATGTTTGCCCTAAAAAGTTTGTGAGACACTTTGGATAATGTCGTAATATTCCATTGTAAGTCACACAAAAGTTGCGACAATCTTGTTTTGTTAATAAGGATTTCTTCTCGGGTTTTGTCATACGCAAGTTTTTATCGTAAGTTTGCTTTTTGAATTCGGCCTCTGATGTCTCGATCCTCCCAATAATTCAAACTTAGTGTGGCGGATCCATACTATTCTCCCATTCTTTCTTGTGCAAGGGGGGTCCACTCATATCAAATTGCCCTCCGAAAAGGGGTGAGCGAGCGAGGGGGGTCAACTTTGTATGGGGGGGGGGGGGGGGGCCCCTTTGGATTCGCCACTGTTGTGAAAGCTGCAGTTCACACTCACTCATTCGGAGCATGGCTTTATGATCCGCATAGAACCCTATTACCCTTTCCTTCGTGTCCGTTGTGATTAAAAGTACTTCTTCAGGATAGTAAACAAACACAAAAAAGTAAATAAAAGTACACAGGGACAACAATTGTGGGCATAAAAGACTGGCGCCAGTGTTTACCACCACTTATTGTCCATGTGTTTTTTGCGGCGCTTGTCTACGATCTGGGATCAATTGGCTCGAATTGCCATATTAATTCTGCGAGATGCTTATAAGTCTTAGCTTCTCTATGTTCGAATTTGGTAAACTTCATAAGCGGCAACATCTGCTGGCTTATCTTTGGAAGACCTTTTCAAAAGCCGAAATAAAAAAGAGTGCAATGCGGCGGCAAAACAGTGAGCGATTGATTCTCGCAGACTCGGGGGCAAAATATACTTTTGCATTATGGTGCCCCTGACAGTGTTATTAGTGCCACTCAATAAACTATCAAGGTAGTGTGTAAATTAAGTGCCTGGGTGAGCAAAAATGTAGGAATTTTGAATGTGACTTTCTGCATTTAAGGTTGGTTCACACATACAGTGCAGCGCTAACTCAGTCCTGTTAAGGCAACGAGTCACTGCTACTTCCATGGCCTGTATCGTGTGTTCTGAGGGTCCTCCTTTCATAAAGGACTGATGTCCCGGTTTGGAATACTGATTCAGCGCTGAGGTAGTGTTGCGCTGTGATCAGGATACCTTGCGCGGACATTGAAGTTTAGATAAGCAGATCAACGTGTAACTGTGCATCTTTTTTCTTTATAGGTTACCATTACAAGGTCTCCCATGGACATGAAGGCAGTACAAGGTCTCCCATGGACACGAAGGCAGTACAAGGTCTCCCATGGACACGAAGGCAGTACAAGGTCTCCCATGGACACGAAGGCAGTACAAGGTCTCCCATGGACACGAAGGCAGTACAAGGTCCCCCATGAACACGAAGGCAGTGTACCGTATACTCGAATTTTGCATTTTTAATAAACCAGTTATTACTCCTTCCCACGGTTTTATGCAGGCATTTTCCGAACCTTGCATGCGTATATAGGCGAACATATAAGTAAAACACTTGCACTCACTTTCCCCTTCCCTCAAAACAACGGTTAGATCCGGACCACATGTTATGCCACCTATTGCCGTCTTCCCCCTTAGAGCCGTCTATCTAGAAACCCATGATAGGAGTATAATTTCTAATACATTTCATTTGAAAGTCTAGATACACTGCTTTGAGTCTCTGTTGAAAATCAAATGTTATTTTCTACAGCGTTGCAATTCAGGTTTTGATGGGCCATCTCATTTGGTATATTCCGACTCGTCGGAATATACCTAATGAGATGGCACGTCAAAACCTCAAGTACAATGTGGTAGAAAAAAACATTTGATTTTCAACAGAGACTCAAAGCAGTGTATCTAGACTTTCAAATGAGATCTATTAGAAATTCTTATGAGGTGGCACGGCAAAACCGTAATTGAAACGCGGTGGCCAATAGTTTTCGTAAACTCCTTAGGGACTCGTTACAAGAAATCAATCGTTTTTCAACACAGACTCGAAACGGTGTCAATAGACTTTCAAATTATATTCATATGAAATACATTGGAAACTTTATGCGGTAGCTTTGTCGAAACATCAATTGGAACGCGGTGGCCAATAGTTTTCGTAAACTCCTTACGGACTCGTTACAAAACTCGTTTGCATTTCTATTGAGACTCGAAAAGATGTAATGAGTAGACTCCATAAACTGTCAAATGAAATTCATTAAAAATTTTTGTAAGGGGATATCGGCGTCGCTTTCACGCACCGTGGGGTGCGTGAATAAAAGCGTTCGTAACAAAATAAACGTGTGACCATTTTGTTCCGAACGATTTTTTTAATTCCGGACCTCGTGAAAGCCCCTTTGCCGGCACGGGTTTTTGCATGGCCTCCTCTATACTGAGAAAGCCTGACAGATCGCCACGAGACGCGGCCGCCGAAAGTGAGAAGGTAGAGTGGCAGACAACGGATGACAGGAGAGCCACGTGACTAGCGCCCCGCTGCGGCGAGGCGCCGAAACACACTTCTCCCGAGCGAACAAGTGTGTTTCGAGTCCTCGCCGGTGCAAATGCCGTGGGTGCGTTGAATACCAGGTTCCCCCAGAGTTCCTCGATATGCTCCCCCGAAGGGGGAGCAGAGTTGCGCATTTGTTTTCCCCACGCCGCCACGCCGCTATTCGCCCAGATCCATCACGTGAAGAGCAAAGGATCCAAGGCCGTGCAAGAAAGCCACCTTTACGGTCGCTCCGCTGACGTTGCTCGCGCCCCGGCGTATGTTCCCCTCCTTTCGCCTCCTTCGCCTCTTTTCCTGTTTTCCACGCGCGGCGGCGCGCGCCGCCCCGCTATTCGCCAAATTTAGTCACGTGAGGAGCAAGGCATACAGGGCGTGCAGGAAAGCCGGTGCTACGGCCACCCGCCGAGGCTGAATGCTCAACTCTGCTACCGTAGGTAGCTATATACAAGAACTCTAGGTTCCCCGAGAAATGCTCTCTGCTCTCAGATCCTCACGCTCCTATTCTGCGAGCGGGCCTCCCTGGCTCCGTTGTCGGACAGAGTGGCTTTGTGAGTATAGAGGAGGCTTTGGTTTTTGGCATTGACATTGCCACAACGCCACTTTGTTGTAGGCTAGTCTCTGTCTTTTCTTTTCTTTTTCTTCTAAAGAGGGCGTAATGTGGGCATTGGGCGCAACGAAGACCCTAAGTATATAGCGGGTTGTTAACGCTCTGATATAACGCCTTCTCTTTACAAGCAGCGGACCCAGGTTCGATTCCCGCGGGGAACGGCGATCTTTTTCAAGGACTTGGCGAGGGTCAGCGGAATCTTTCTAAAACAATCGGGTGACTCCCGGTTTACTAGAATCACGCGGCCCCACCATGAAAGTCACCAGATTCCATAGATGGAGTCCGGCGACTCCCAAAAAGGAATCACTGGATTCCGGAGCAGCCACTGGATTCCGGCGCCTTTATTGTGCGCGATTGATTCAGCCGGTGATACGAAACTACTAAGACGATTATCGCAGCGACATAGCACTTTTCGTGCTGTTTGATTGGATGCATCGAATCGTAGCGTCGGTTGCGGTCGAACTTAAAAACCGAAGACCAGTTCGCGCTTTCCACTTTTCCCTCGTGTCCTCCTCTTTCCCCCTCTACGCTGCCCACCGTGGCCTGTTTCCTCCTCCCCATGCTGAGGAGGATCTTCTGCCCTGCAGAATCTCAAGCCTGGTCGTCGGCCTTTAGATTAAACGGACAGTCCGCAGGCGACCGTCGGCGCGCGCAGCTGGTTACTGACGAGGCGTACCTCCCCACGTGTGCTCACGACATTAGGGGTTGAATCATAACGTACAAAGGCAGAGCGCAGCGGGCGCATGAAGCCGCAACTTCGGAGAAAAAAAAATTAATTCACGCGAAAAACCGCCTCGATCCCCTCGCCACTAACTTCAGTTGCCCCGAGGGCCTCCTAAAAATCCGAGAGTACTAAGAATTCAAGGCCCGAGACACACCTACTAAGAAAGCAGAACCCGTGGAAAAGTTCTCATTAATTAAAACATGGTCGTGACACAATCTTCCCCCGAATAAATTTAAACTTGTCTAAAGGCTGCTCTCCACCGCGGCTGCTCACGGCTGCCCACAACCAAGCATAGAAAATCAGCACGCACGCTTGATAGACACATCACGGATTCTGTGTTTCTCGGATTTATCAAAATATTCGAGGCAAATTTATTTATTTTTTTCATAAGTTTCCTTCGCCAGCTTGAGAGCGAGGAATCACAAGGACGCTTGTTTTCATTCTATTTTTTTCGGCCGTTTGTTTTGCGTTTTGTATCTCGTCTAGATTTTCTATAGCTGATCCTCGGTCAGCAATTAGCGTACTTTGGAAAGTAACAATAAAACAAAAACAAAAAACAGCGTATTTGTAATGCGTTTTCTTATACTGCTTACCAGCAACACATTTAATTATTTTTGGAGTGAAATACGATTAGCGGTACTCCTTTTACAGTCTCTTGCTCCATGCCCGATGTGAGTATACCTTCAGACGAGCGAAGCAGCGTGCTGATCGCGGCGGCTCGGCGGCTGCCCGCACCTCAGCCCCGGCGCGAGATCTCTAGTGACCTTCTGCCCGTGACGTGTGGAGAGCATGGCATAAACGGGTCATTAGTCCCGCAAGACCCATGGGCAGCCCCGAGGGCCACATCGAGTGGACGGCACCAAGTGGCCGGGCGCCAGATACTCCAGCCGCCATTCCCCACGAATGGTCGGGTAGGCGCGTTAAACTCTCATTTGTTCGCACTTCATTCGTTTCGGGTTAAATACTCGAGAAACGTGAGAAAGAAATTTTTTTCATTAGTTTTCTTCTAAGCATCGCAGGACATACCGCGTTGGCCCAATGACGGCATCAAAACAAAGATTTCATATTCATTCTACAGAGTGCCTCAAATAGCGGCGAGGTTTTTTAAATTGACTGAATAAATCGGTTTCTCAATCGCGCTAAAACCCTGTGCAGCATCGCCCCCAGGTGGTGCATATTTTCTATAAAATATGCACCACCTGCGCCATTTTAGAATCGGTGAATCACCCTACCCCTTCCAAGCTGGATCCGAAGCACAACACGATGCGATGGTGCGGGGAAAAAATATATAACGCATTTTTATGACGAGACCTAGTGTATACAGGGCGCAGCCATGATAGATGCACGCTCCCTTTCGTTTCATTGAATACGGTTTTCGGCAGCGCGAGCATTACCGCGCTCGAACATGTATCACAACGTCTCGTCGTAGCTCTGTTTCTACTCGTGACCTTCCACTTTCTTTATATACTAACGCTTTACTTTTGGGCACTGCTCGAGGGACATCCGACATTTCTCTTCTACACTCACAGCAGGCAAATAAAACAAAATGACGAATCGTGACGCTGGAACAACGGCATGCCATCTCCTATACAAGAAACATGAGACCCAAAGCCCACTAAAAAAAAAAGGGCACAGGCAAACGCACACACTCCACGCACCTATAGAGACACATGTACACGAAGGAAGAAAGAAAAAAAGGCGAAGGACTTTACTGCGTCCTGGGCTCCTCGTCCGGAAAATCCGGGCTCGAGCAAAAGCGAGCCCTCGGCCGAGACAGAAGGTGTATCTCCCGTTCTTGATCGTGACAGACGGACCGAAAAGCTTCGTTCGCGTCGCTGGACGAACCGTGCCGAGCATCAATCCAGCATGGTTTTAAGAAGAAAACAAAAACCAGTGAGTTATCGGAGACCAAATGTGTGCAGGATACATACAAGCTAACGCGTAAGGAAACAAAGGAAACGCCGTATTTCTTTTTTATCGCGAAATGGTGTTCTTTACACAACATACCTTTACTACTGTTGCAAGGGATTACGTCAAGATGCGAAAGCACGTTATCACAGCAGCCAAACAGGACAATGCTAGGTTATTACTGTAGTTCGCAGTCGTACTTAACGAATGCCCTCGCAACGGAACTCTAAAGGAAGGCCCCCCGCAGAACGCGAGACAACAAATTACGGTAAACAACACCAGGATGAAGTTTCACTTGTCCATTGTACAATGCCCATGATTATAACGTTTAACTTGCTGATTGTACAATGTTCGTGAGTATAACGTTTCACTCGCTCATTGTACAATTTTCATGATTATGACGTTTTACTTGACCATTGTATGATGCTCATGAGTATGACGTTTCACTTGCTCATTGTACAATGTTCATGAGTATAACGTTTCACTTGCTCATTGCACAATCCTCATCAGTAAAACGTTTCACTTGCTCATTCTACAATGATCATGTGCATAACGTTTCACTTGCTCATTGTGCAATGTTTACGAGTATGACGTTTCACTTGCTTATATTAAAAGGCTCATAAGTATGAAGTTTCACTTGTTTATTGTACAATGTTCATGGGTATGACGTTATAGTTGCTCATGCCACAGTGCTCATGAGTATGACGTTTCACTTGCTCATTTTACGCTGCCCATGAGTAGGACGTTTCTCTTTATCAGTATACAATGCTCATAATTATAACGCACCCTTTGCTCGTTTTACAGTGCTCATAAGTATGACGTTTCACTTGCTCATTGTATAATGTTCATGAGTATAACGTTTCACTTGCTCATTGCACAATCCTCATCAGTAAAACGTTTCACTTGCTCATTGTACAATGATCATGTGCATAACGTTTCACTTGCTCATTGTGCAATGTTTACGAGTATGACGTTTCACTTGCTTATATTAAAAGGCTCATAAGTATGAAGTTTCACTTGTTTATTGTACAATGTTCATGAGTATGACGTTATAGTTGCTCATGCCACTGTGCTCATGAGTATGACGTTTCACTTGCTCATTTTACGCTGCCCATGAGTAGGACGTTTCTCTTTATCAATATACAATGCTCATAATTATAACGCACCCTTTGCTCGTTTTACAGTGCTCATAAGTATGACGTTTCACTTGCTCATTGTGCAATGTTTATGAGTATGACGTTTCACTTGCTTATATTAAAAGGCTCATAAGTATGAAGTTTCACTTGTTTATTGCACAATGTTCATGAGTATGACGTTATAGTTGCTCATGCCACTGTGCTCATGAGTATGACGTTTCACTTGCTCATTTTACGCTGCCCATGAGTAGGACGTTTCTCTTTATCAATATACAATGCTCATAATTATAACGCACCCTTTGCTCGTTTTACAGTGCTCATAAGTATGACGTTTCACTTGCTCATTGTACAATGCTCATAAGTATGACGTTTCACTTGCTCATTGTACAATTCTCATGAGTAAAACGTTTCACTTGCTCATTGTACAATGATCATGTGCATAACGTTTCACTTGCTCATTGTGCAATGTTTATGAGTAGGACGTTTCACTTGCTTATATTAAAAGGCTCATAAGTATGAAGTTTCACTTGTTTATTGTACAATGTTCATGAGTATGACGTTATAGTTGTTCATGCCACAGTGCTCATGAGTATGACGTTTCACTTGCTCATTTTACGCTGCCCATGAGTAGGACGTTTCTCTTTATCAATATACAATGCTCATAATTATAACGCACCCTTTGCTCGTTTTACAGTGCTCATAAGTATGACGTTTCACTTGCTCATTGTACAATGTTCATGATTATAACGTTTCACTTGCTCATTGCACAATCCTCATCAGTAAAACGTTTCACTTGCTCATTGTAAAATGATCATGTGCATAACGTTTCACTTGCTCATTGTGCAATGTTTACGAGTATGACGTTTCACTTGCTTATTTTAAAAGGCTCATAAGTATGAAGTTTCACTTGTTTATTGTACAATGTTCATGAGTATGACGTTATAGTTGCTCATGCCACAGTGCTCATGAGTATGACGTTTCACTTGCTCATTTTACGCTGCCCATGAGTAGGACGTTTCTCTTTATCAATATACAATGCTCATAATTATAACGCACCCTTTGCTCGTTTTACAGTGCTCATAAGTATGACGTTTCACTTGCTCATTGTGCAATGTTTATGAGTATGACGTTTCACTTGCTTATATTGAAAGGCTCATAAGTATGAAGTTTCACTTGTTTATTGCACGATGTTCATGAGTATGACGTTATAGTTGCTCATGCCACAGTGCTCATGAGTATGACCTTTCACTTGCTCATTTTACGCTGCCCATGAGTAAGACGTTTCTCTTTATCATTATACAATGCTCATGATTATAACGCACCCTTTGCTCGTTTTACAATGCTCATAAGTATGACGTTTCACTTGCTCATTGTACAATGTTCATGAGTATCACGTTTCACTTGCTCATTGCACAATCCTCATCAGTAAAACGTTTCACTTGTTCATTGTACAATGTTTATGAGTATGACGTTTCACTTGCTTATATTACAAGGCTCATAATTATCAAGTTTCACTTATTTAATGTACAATGCTCATGAGTATGACGTTATTGTTGCTCATGCCACAGTGCTCATAGGTATGACGTTTCACTTGCTCATTGTACAATTTTCATGAGTACGGCGAAGAGTGGTACACCAACACAACGGAGCTACGACCACAGGAGTAACGAATAAATGTTGGTTCACTCACTCTCTCTCTCTCTCTCATGATTATTACACTTCACTTGATCATGGTGCCTGTGCCACTTGTATCTTTTGGTTTAGTCTTATTCTGACTTTCGTCATCCGCTGATATCCTTTTATTTTTCGCCCTGATTGGCTTTGGCCATGTTCTGCTGGAAAGTGAACTCACACACTTTCTTAGAGTGTAGAGTCAAACCTTGCCAAGCGCTTCATTGCGAATGGGTCATTATTATTTATTTTTTTTTACAAAAAAGGAGGCTCGGACGTTCCATTGGTTGTTCGTGAATGATCGGTGCTCCGAGTGCATTGCCGGAGAGTCTACTGTTCGGGAACCACCAAGAATGCTGACAACGATGCAAGAAACGTTGCCTTCAAAATTCAGGACAGATGTCACAGGAGCACCGCAAAACAGAATCTTCGACGGAATAGCCAATGCTCCATCACAAAAGACGTCTTGCGAGAAGAGAAATGTGAACGTCGATCGAACGGTTTCTCAGCGTCGATGGAAGGAAAACACCGTTTCCGTGCCGAATTCAATTTCGCCGAGAGGTTTCTGGAATGCATCACCACGCTTGTATTTTGTTCGAATTTGCTTCCACGTCCATCTTTGTCAACAACCTCCATTAAAATAAGCCCTGGCAGTAAGACACGGCAGGCTAATAACCAAACCCTCACCCCCCTCCCCCAATCCCCATCTTAGAGAGTTATATTTGTTTTCGCTATGAAAATATCGCTGTAATATAGATTATGTTGAAGAAGGACAGTAAGACGATTGATGTCAATGCTGCATTTTGTTTTCTCTTTGTGCTGTTGTTCTTGTTTTGTTACATGCTCGTGTGTCATCATCGCGTTCTTTCTCTCGGTTCTGCTTTTAACGAAATTGTCGCTCGGTGATAGCAGCGACTTCATCGAACCGTTTTCTTGTCGTGGAAAAACAATTGCTTCTCCGTTCTATTCGTGCAAAACATGTGAATCAACGTTACTAAACCACTCAGTTGGGAAACTGCCATAGAGATTGCTCTGAAAAAGGGGCCCCGATCTGTCCTCGAGAACCGAACTAATGGCGAACACAACGCCGCTATTTTTCTTGCAGCAGCCACTCGAGGCACTGCACGTGACGTCTATTTTGGCTTTAATCGGACATTTTTGGCGCCGAAACAGATACAGCGGAAGAGGCTACAGGGGCGCCTCCACCGTCTCCCCAGCGGACGCACCGCGTCTTACTACCCGAGTTAAAATGCACCTAGGTCGGGACGCGCTACCTGAAAGCACCGCTGAGGCATGGTTGTATAAAAACAATATTAATTGTGCAGCAAAACCTTGCAATCTAAAAGTTTTAAAAACATCACGCGCCCCTCATCTTGTACTAAACTCCAATACATTTCACGCAAACAGTGTCTTTTCCGTTTGTTTTTACGCAAAAACATGCTTTCTAAAAGCTCAAGGTGACCACACTACAGACAAATCATAAAGAGTGGCGCTGTTGTCGTATTTAGCTCGGTCTCGGTGAAAGCCAGTGGCCCACCATTTCGACGGCGAGTTTCCGAACTGAGTATTTTAGTATAACGTTGATGTGAATATATCTAAGAGACACGATGAGAAGAATTAAGAAATCTTAAAGCACTGATACACTCTTAGAACTCCCTGAGTGTATAGGACGACTGGATAACAAATAAGATTGGTAACCTGCTTCAATGGTAAAGCAGTTTTAGCAAAAAAAGGACAAGGCCTTGTCGCAGTGTTCGTACTCAATCATCGAGCCGCATTAGGGGTCGTATTGAAAAATAGCTTCGGTGGGGGCGCCTAAGTGTTTTTTCTTGATAAATAACAATTTCGAAAGAGCGACAAAGCTTTCCGGATAAAAAAAGATAAACATCCAATTAATCAAAAGGAGCAAACGGAAGAGTCTGATAAAGCATGGATTAGAGCGAAACAAAATCAACCACCGAGGCCGGGGTACTCGAGAAAGTAAAGCGTTCTGAGTCATTCAGCGATGATGCATGGAGCCAGTCGAAAAGGCGATGTTTCCTCCTGAAGGATATCCAATTCAATTCGCGTATTGGGACTGAAAGTGCCACTACATGGAACCGCAGACGCGTCGTTGAGGATTCAGAAAGCTTTCCAAAGACAGAAATAAAAAAAAAATCAACAAATTGGTCATTGTGAATGTTAACGCATCTACAGGAAGTTCCTGAGAAAACAGAATCGTATCTTTAGACCCGGGTAAATCAACTATGCACCGCAAAAAGCTCGAACTTCGTGGCAATGTGACGCAAGCGGTTGGGATAGAGAACGCGCAAGTGTCAAAACACGACCTGGCCAAATGAGGAAAATGAAATTTCTTAATGAGCCGACGTCCACCTAACCCTAATATCATCAAAAAAGTAAGGAAACTGTGGGCGACTGTAGCATCTATTTTAAATATAAAAAAAAACGTGTCAGCAACAATTAAAATATTGTTTTCTTGCTTTTTGAGACGTTGTTTTTCATTCAAAAAAAAATGCTAAAGGCACCCAAGTGTTATTTCTTGTTGTGACGATATTAGGCTTAAGTGGACGTCTACTGAGAGAAATTTCGTGTTTCTCGATTATATTTTGATTCAGGTAACATGATGGTCTTAAAATTATGCGTTTTATCCCAGCTCCTGGCCTCACATTCTCACAAAGATCGAGCTTTCTGCGATGAATAGTTTAATTACCCGGGCAGAAAAAGACCGTTCTCTTATATTGGGAACTCACCGTGTACATCGTAGCTTTGTTATTGAGGTACGACGACATCGGTTAATGACTCTGAAGGAGCGATTTAGTCTGTAAAACTAGAAATCTTGGCCGGCTTGATGGAATCAGCGTCTTAGCTTATTCTCTGTGAAAGGAAGCCTACGTTAAGCCTGGTGAGCGCGAGCGCCTAAAGGCCCGTTCACACTCTTGCGACCGAGTAAGACCGAAAGAGACCAGACCGGTTTTTAAGCCTCTTGCGATCTTTTATAGACCAGCACCGCTGCAGCGCATCCGGTCCTAAGAAGTCGCAAAAGGCTTAAGAACCGCTCTGGTCTCTCTCGGTCTAACTCGGTCGCAAGAGTGTGAACGGCGCTTAAAGGGGCACTGACACATCAAAATCATATTTTTTTTTATTATCCGAAACGATTGAAAACGATGCCGGGACATTACCCTCAAAATTTGAGATTTGGTAATTCAGTATTCGTGAACTAAAAAAACAATTTCCAAATGCCGAATTCGAAGTTCCCGCGCGATCGGCGCCGGTGCCTTGACGTCAAAAATTGAGGAGACCTGAGAGTCCACTTCCTTTCACCACTCCCTGCTGTTGCCATGGCGACCCAAAGCGAGGATGAAGGGAGTGAGCGGCGGCGTTGCGGCGGACCGGTTTTGAGCGGTGTCGCCTGTTTTCCGTTGGAGGATACAAATCCAGGAGACGGCACCACAACGAACTCCCGATTTTTGGTATTTCAAAAAGAAGGGCCGTAGTGCGTTCGCAATTGCGTTAAAAAACATGTTTTAGGATTGCCGTAATTAAATGTTATAGAGATGTCGCCTACAAAGTTTCTAAATTTCCTGATTTTTGACGTCACCGATCAAAAGAAGCGAGGAGGCGAGAGGCGGGAAAATCAAACGCCAAAAATAAAAAGGCGCGCGCGCGCGCGGGAAAATTTTTTTTCGCGATGCGGTTTTTTTTGCGTGTCTATGACTACAACTTGCATCGTTTTAGACAATACAAATAAATACGACCTTTTGGGCGTCAGTGCCCCTTTAAGGTCTGACTTCACGTGTAGCTTACCTCGTGTAAGCTTCGGCAGTAGCTTTTTTCTTAACAGTTTTAATTTAGACGTTGATTCTAGAAAGCCGGCCCTGGAGTTTTCACGCGCGTCGCATGCAGTCAAGGGCAGCTCGAGAGCGGCAGGACGCGTGTCTTTCGAACGGCCGCCTTGCATGCGATCAATGGCTTCAGCCGTGCTTCGGCAGCGCGGGCGCGCTCGATGTGCACGAGGCACCGGAGTGTTGTTGATGACAGGATGTTCGCGCTGGAGAAGGACATCTGAAGCTCCTGCCTGCAGCTCTCACTTAGTCAGTTATACAGACGCTTTAAACACGCGCCAGATTGAACCGCCAATGCCGACCTTCTCCTGTCTTACAAAGATGCCGAGCCACTGAAGCGGGCGTTGACGAGCCTCCACAAAGGCCAATGCTCTGAAGAAGGACACAGTAGCATCTAAAACGGCAGTAACCTGTCCTGCTGTGGTAATGATGAAGTGAAGCAAACGGAATAAGAGGAAACACAAACTGAAGGTCGGTTATGGCGGCGCCCATGCACAGCTGCCTGAGAGCGTCTATAAGACGCTTTTCGTTTCCTTTCGTTCTGAGTCCCGTGGGCTCCCTATTTGGTATACGGGACTAAAAAATAATTAACATTTCAACCTGGAATATGCGACAAAGAATACCTCAGGCAAAACAAGATTCTGTGACAATCACGCATTTTTTGTGAAAACATTCCAGTGGCGTGGAGAGATCAAAACACCTTTACCACAAGATGGCTGCGCCCTTGTGGTAAAGGTGTAGAGTTTGAACATTAAACGTTAAAAAAAGAACGCCAGATAAGTAAGACGGATACGTTAACCTGAACGGTTCTCGTCGGTTTGATAATAAATTGAAGGAGCTAAAGCTTGAAAGTAAGACCCCTTTTTACACGCTCCTGTCTCATATAAAAAAACGGGCAGGGGCGGGAATTAAGCCTAAAAATGAACCTTGCATTTTCCAGCCCGCGGTTGCCCTCCTGTTCGTTCCAGCGACGGTGCCCCAAAACCATAGGTCGCTCATTTCATTTCTCCCCCCCCCCCCCTTTTCCCCGGGAGAAAAAAAAAAAAAAAACGAAGGTTCTTTTATGCTTGAAAGCTGAGCGTCTGACCCTTAACTCACGGTCCTTCCTCGGCCAACCTGACCCTGGGTCACACTTCCCGTTATGCTGCTCGCAAAAGTTAGGACTCGGAAACATTTTATAATCCTTAGTTGCAGGATCGCTGGCTGGCACCAGCAGAGCGGGTACGCCTCCCACACGGTATACCCCCGTGTGTGTTCCAGAACAGCACCCTCGAATCCCCGAGCCTAATTGTTACATCTCGTACCGGACGCCTTCTTTCTGTTTTAGGTTCGTCGAGCATGACGAACAAGAAGCGGCATGGCTTTAACGACATACCACGGTCCCTTATGCGAGCACCCCCCCCCCCCCCCCCCACACACACACACGTGCACACACAAAAAAAGAAAAGGAATAAAAGGTTCCGCTGCGGACATAACAAACGACGCTGAGTTAATTACCGCCGCTTGTTACTGGTTCGCGTCGAGCCCAAATAACCGTCGCTCGCTCTACCGTGCGGGAGTACGCGGTCCGCTCGGAGGACGACGTCCATTCTGGCCTCGCTGACAAACGACATTGGCGAGACAAAAGCCAGGAGGGCACACCGCGCTCGGGGACGCTGCCGCCCCAGCGCTATCTCGCTGCAGCCGCCCCCCTTCCCCTTTCCGCGGCTTCCTTCGGCAGTGCGCTGGGCACTGCCACGCCGCCGAACATTGGATCACATATACTGTCCCGGTAGTTTCTGTTTTCTTTTCCTACGGCTCTTGCAACATGCCTCTGTACCGGACGCGCCCGGTATTGCGGCATCTCTCGGATGTCCACCTCAGCGGTGGTATTTCAGTTTGTGCTCTCTCGCCGATTCGGGACTTTCGGATGGTCTCGTCCCCAGAGCAGCGCGTGTGTTGCAAAGAGCTCCCTCGAGAGTTTCAGGGAACGGTTGCCGAGAAAGAGAAAGTGAGAAAGAAGGAGAGTGAAGCTGAAAGTTGTCTCTGGGTTGTAACCGTGAGGTATCGGCCATCCGATGGCGCATTAGGGAACGACGGAGAAGAAAGACTTGGAAAGCCCAAAAGCTGCGTCGCGAGATGTACTTGAAACACTAAGCGTTCGTCTCCCTTTAGACCAGTTCAGCCAATAGGGAGTTATGGTACATCGTTGTGATTACTTTGATAACGATACTCGATAGTCTGCCGACGCCTGTGCGCATGCGTCGTACCGTTATCGG
Organism: Ixodes scapularis; assembly: GCF_016920785.2. Classification (NCBI taxonomy): domain Eukaryota; kingdom Metazoa; phylum Arthropoda; class Arachnida; order Ixodida; family Ixodidae; genus Ixodes; species Ixodes scapularis. Next base: position 16,041,757 of record NW_024609835.1, read on the forward strand.
GCGTCGTTACAGGAGGTATCGGAACGATGAACGAAAAGTTCCAAATAAAAAATGCAACCACCTCCCGTAAAACAGAAAGAAAAAGGTGGACGTGTTTTTGATATTGAGGGGGCATGGCCAATAAGAATGAGCCGTGATGTTGTTCGCCTTACTCATTGGCTAAGCTGAATCTGCAGGAAGCGCAATTATTATGGCGCAGTGAATCAAAGAGTAACTCCGGTGCATTTCCTCAATTTTAGGCTTATGATTGTATTTAGTAAAGGAAGTGTGCCTGAATTAGGAGATTATTATTTATTATTTTTTTTTTCAATGCTTGGCGTATTTTTGTGGATATTTTTTCTGAAGGTTTTTTTTCGAGGGTCGGAGACACCGAACTTACCGGCACGAGAATGATGGCAACCCTGGTGATCGGCTGCATGGCCATCGTGAGATGCAAGGTTCGTACCACGGTACAGTAAAGGCCTGTTCACACATGCAGCGGAGCGCTACAAGCATAGCGATGACCTCGCGCTAAGCGCGTGCTGACGGGAGCGTTCACCAGCTTTGTATCGCACCGTCAAAACTGTTGCTCATGACAGACGATAAGTACCTGACGGCACGTGAGGAGCGCTACATCAGCGCTTCGCTGCATGTGAGAACCGGCCTTAAAAGTAAAACGTGCTTCTGGCCCAGTCGCAGCAGCATTTCCGATAAGTCAAGTAAGATGCTACGGCTGATTTACTGCTTTTCTTCGTAGATGTCAAACATCATACATAATCAGAAAGTAGCCGCCTAAAAAGAAAATTCGCCAGGATGAACGCAGGCTCAGCGAAGGCTCAGAACGAGCCCCCGCGTACTTTTTGAGAACTGCAATCTTGATGCTATTTAATAAACGTTGCAGAAGCGCTGTCGTAGCTTATCGTAAGCTCGCGTTGAGCAAGCTCGTGTTGAGCGAAAGACTTCGCATCGACAGAAATAAGTGAAATGTAAGAACTTCAATTTTGACAGTGGTGGCAATGTTGGTTTCAGAGCGCTATGATTTCGAGCTTCCACCTTGCTCATTACAAACACCATCGAACTTGTTGTTCGCAAGGTATTGACGTCACGAAAGGTAAGGCGCAACGAAAACATCTCGCCGCTAACAGATCGTGAAAGTAGCGAATTTACATACGGGGGGAACAGCGCACCCGGCAAACAGTCACTCAAGTCCACGCACACAAAAGAAGACAGAGACATTACGCAGCGCTAACTAACAACTCTCTGGTACATTTACACCCTTTTCTTCGCCTTCTTTTTGTATTATCAATATCACAGAGCTATTAGTCAGCGTTTAGGTGTCTGCCTTCTTTTGTGTGCGTGGACTTGAGTGACTGTTTTGCGGGTGCGCCGTTCCCCTTGTGCATCATAAGTAGGGTGTGCATTCTCCGGTTTTAACCGAAAAACACCGATAAACATCCGTCGGTGACGAAAATATAAAATCGGTTAAAACCGAAAAACACCGGTGGTTGGATATTTTCGCCCTGGCTAAAACCGAAAAACACCGGTCGTTGCTAGTTTCCGACATAGGAAACCCTTTCCCCGTAGACTTTCGTCAAACGTGTTATCTCGTGGATACTGCATTCTTCCAGTGTTTATACATGGCTTTCAGGTGGCGCCAGTCCGCCCTCCTTTCCGGGGGTCAAAAGCGTCTAGTGAACGCAGTGGCAGCTAAGCTCTCGCCTTTCCTCTATTGTGTCTCCCATGGCCCCCTTTTGTGGAAAAATTAACACAGTGGAGGGTAGGCTCTCACGTGCCTTTTTCTCATTGTGTCTGGCCAAGTGATGTTGGTGGAAGCCATGTATTCAGAGGTTGTTGTGGTTCCTGGAAGACACTGCCAACGTCCGTGTCGTACAGGAGCGTGCGTTTTCATAATTGCGGGTTGCGAACCGCAAGCAACGTGCTGGGGTGCTATGTTGCGCTTTTTGCACTCCCAGGAGACTTGGAAGAGGGAAGTGACGTCAACGACTAGAGCAAATCAGATTGGATGTTGACAGAAGAAAACAAAATCAACATCCAATCTGCATTTGCTGCGTTGTTGACGTCACTTCCCTCTCCCTAGTCTCCTGGGAGTGCAAAAAGCGCAACATAGCCCCCCTGCCATGACAGCAGCACGTTCCTTGCGTGTAGATGCAAGCATGAAAGTATGCTTGCATATACTATAACAACCAAGTGTGAGAAATAGTTGCTTCCTAGAGAAGAAGTGTATGAACTATATGAATAAAATTGGAACTCCCTGTCTGTGATCAACCACTTTTTTTTTTCACCTATAATCACCGTTTTTAGCCTCGTCATGAGACGTTCCACCGAAATACACCGGTGTTTTGAAAATAAATAAACACCGAAAAACATCCGCCGATTTTTCTCACAAATAAACACCGGAAAGTACACACCCTAATCATAAGCAACCAACTCGTCCGAACCTCCGTGTTAACAAGTTGCAAATTTAATCTCCGTAAATCGATATAATTTATATTGGCCCGCCTTTTCACCGGAGTCACCCAACTCTGGGCGGTTGAGTCAGTTGTTAACGCCTTCTCATGGGAAGCCTTGCAGTGTTTTAACTTTAGATATCGAAGGTTGGTACAATTCCGTGGAACAGACAGATCTATCTGCCCGGTGGCCGAGTGGGCTCTCCCACACCGGCGTGGAGCACGTGGAGTGAAAGCTCGCGCTACACAACAATGAACGAATTCCAAAAATCCCGGCATGCAACACTGAGTGCGCTCCATTATGGGACTTCTTTGGCCATGGAGAGGATTATGGCATGATTCTGATTTCGATTGCCTCGCTGACGAATTAGTGTATCTCAGCACTGCATGAAAATAAAGACAGAGTTCACTTGCATTGCACACATTCATCTACGTCATTGCCCCCCTTTGAATCTCTGACCCCGAGCGACCGTAAGGACTTGTCTAGACTTAGCGATAAGAATAAGTAAGGCCTGGCAGCGTCCCATACCTTTCTGGCGGCCTGGCTGCCAGAAAGGTTTGGATGAATGGCAATGGACATATGACATACGCGAAAATGTGATATGTCCATCGGTTTTAATCAATCATGATATAGTTGAAAAATGCACGTCCTTTAATATCATCTTTCGAAGGAGGCTTCACACTCTAAAAAGCCTGTGCGTCTTCTTTCCCGCAGAACACGCGAGCAGCCAATCACTGCTGTTTGCGGATTTGATTCAGCGAATGACAATGCCGAAAAAAATGTTAAGACAAAAAAGCGAAGTCTGCAATGTAGCATTAAGCAATGCAAAACGCCACGCTTGCATTGCTTGATGCTACATCGCAGACTTCGCTTTTTGGTCTAAACATATGTTTCGACATTGTCGTTCGCTGAGCTGATTCCGCAAACAGCAGTGATTGGCTGTTCGCGTATTCTGCGGGAAAGAAGACGCACGGGCTTTTTTTAGAGTGCAGACTCATAAAAAATGCCGCTCGTCCGGGCCTTGGCTAAGGAGCGTTGTCTTTTTTTTCTTTTTTTTTTTTAGAACGCAAGATAGGAGTAGCAAGCTTCTATAAAATTTATATAAGCCTGAAAATAAAATAATTAACGAGCTAAAAAAACGCGGCTTCATGAAGCTTTTTTTTTCTTCTTTTTGCCCAAGACAAACAACCGGATCGCGTGACTTTCTTGAAATATGAGAACAACCTTGAGAACACCATCACCGTTTTTGTTTTACAGCGTGAGTCTTTCATTAACCGTTTTAAGTTCAGCAGCTGTTGCAACTTCTGTTTTGTGAACTCTCCCGTCGTTGAAGTGTTTGCACAACTCATGTATTAGCGCGAAAAGAGCAGAGTGAATTCATAAAGAGCATCAAGTATCAGCTCGCTTCAACGTGACTGAAGGTCATGCGATACATGCGACGGTTGGGTTCGTAAAATGTCAACGATGCTGGCGCCGCCTATTGTGAGGCGTGCTTCCGCCATGTTGGTGTGCACTAGTGAATCTCTCTTACAGCAAACGCAATGGAAGTGCGGGGTCAAACGGAAACGTTTACGAATACCACCTAGAAGACAAGGCCCGCGAATGACGTCATCGTTAGTGGATGCTCAACGTCGGCGTGTGCTAGCGTCGCACTTGTTGCGAGACGCTGCAAGACGCGCAGGCAGCGATGCTGACGAAATCTAGAGGGTGTTGCATGGATCCACGAGTAATGTCGTTCCTTGCCTTCTAGGTAGTATTGCTTTTACATGGTTTTAAGGCCTCCAGTGTCCTTTAACTGAATTGCGACGCTTGTAACAACCGCCGGAATTCTTACGAAGTTTAACTCCACAGCTTTGTGCTCTATTACGGCCGCAGGTGGCGTCTCCATGTTTTTGAACGAATGTTTTTGAATACTTCGTAGATTCGAAATGGCGAACGCTTGAACGAGTGATGATGACTTCCGCATGAAAACAAAAGCGTTTGATGTATTTTTCTTTTTTTTTTTTTGTTGCGTTAAGTCGGTGGATTTCTTTCTTTTAAGACGTCTCCTTGGTTTCAGACTATTTTTGCATGAGCGATGCTATATGCACTACGTAGTGCACTTTGGACGGAAATTGCTATATGCACTACGCGGAGAGCTCATGCCGCTCGGGCCACCCTTTTTCGAACTGCGCGTGTATCATTGGGGAGCTTGTTAACACAGCCTCCCGCTTGCGTTCACGCCTCACAATAGGCGGCGACAGTATGCGGCTGCTATTTTGAAGAGTTAACCAGTAGACGCCGCTTCGCGGCGTCCAGCCGGCAACCCAAGCCCCGCTGTCCCCAATCTGCGAAGTCTGCGAAGTTTCGTCGACAACATTCGGTGTTTTTTTAGTGTTCATCACAAAAAAGTAATATAAATATCGCCAAATGCCTCGACAAAACAAAGTTTAAAAAAAAATTTAAAAAAAAGGTAGGCCCACCACGATTCAAACCCGCGTCCACTTGTGTACGAAGCAAACACCTTGACCCCTATGCTATGCCGCCGCTTAGGAAACTCGTTGTGACTTTTCGTTTTATACGAGACAAACGTAGTGCATATAGCAATTTCCGGTCGAGCTGCACTCCGGAGTGCATATAGCATTACTCTTTTTGCATAACTCGATCCGACCGTACTCATAAGAAACATAAAATATATATTGACTTTACTGCAAAAAAAAAAAAAACGAACGTGAGTAAACAAAACCTAAATTGTTAGATGTTTTAATAATGAGAAGAGTTTATTATCAGATCTAATCGTTCACACTGAAAGTGAGATACTTCCCCGGGAGTTTCAATCAAAGTAGACACGGATGACAAGTCCCGGTGCCTACCTTCGTTGAAGACACGAGAACATTGTACACAGTGTACAAAGTCTACGTTTGATACAAAGGTACCAAATGATGCTCCAAGATACATGGTGGAGTACAAACCACATAAAGAAATAAAACGGCCAACTAAAGCCGCGGTCACAATGCTAGTACGTCGTACAAAAAAAGTCGGTCTGCATACGTTGTTGGAGGCTTTCACTATGACGGTCCCACTGGTCATACAAGCACTGTCCGCATACATGTTCGAAGAATGCATGGAGCAAACATGCTTGGAACAGACTTGAGGCGAATCCGCAGATTATCCCGTCTGCAGCGAAGGTCGTGTCTTTTGTTTGATCATAGCCTCCTCTATACTCACAGAGCCTGGCAGATCGCCACGAGACGCAGCCGCCGAAATGGAAAAGGTAGAACGGCAGACAACGGCTGAGAGGCGGGTCACGCGACGGACGCCCCGCTGCGGCGGGACACCGAAACACACGTCTCCTCCGCGATGAAATGTCCGCTCGTTCTCCTCCCGTTCCTCTCACTACCTCTCACTTTTCTCGTCGGGTTTGAAAACCATGTTTCGTATCCTCGCCGCTGCAAAAGCTGCGCTCTGGCGTTCAGGTTCCCCGAGAAATGATCTGTGCTACCAGATCCTCGCGCTAGAAATCTGCGACCGGGCACTCTATCACTCCGTCGTTGAACTTCCAGGCTTTGTGAGTATACACCTTTGCAAGCGGGATGCCGGCTTAACCTCGAACCGCGCGCCAAGGTGAGGCGGACCTACTCTCCAGCCAGGACGTTCGCTGGTTGTCGTACAATGTTGCCAAGCGTCTCTCGCCGAAGCGTACACCACTGAGCGCAGGAAGAAATTTTAAAAAATAATTATAAAGCGTACACGTGTCGTCTTCGACAGCGAAATAGCAAGGACAATTAAATAAAATGCCTAAAGCGGTAACAAATCGAAAATTTTCAAGAAGATCCAAAGTCTCAAGGCGCTCTCTTCAGAATGCGCCAAAAGTCGCATGGCCTTTGCATCAACGATGGCTGCGCTCGCGGCAGCTCTGGCTTCCACAATATGCAGGAACAGAGGCTGCGATCGTTATAAAGTCAGCTCCAACCCTGAAAGATGCCCCGTCCTACAATATGTGACGCTACGATTCTGTGTGGATACCTCCTCCTGCGTTCCGAGACAGTAAGTGTGCCGCTAACGTAAGCCATTGGTGATGCAGCAAACAGCACCATCTTGTCATAGCGCACCCCAATGACGTGCCCCTGGCGCACCCCAGCATGGCGGAAACGGTACGGGGCGCCAGCATCGCTCAAAATGGCAGCGCACAGGAGCCTTTCTTGCAAACGTGTATAGCAGGGGTGGCCAGGCTGGCCTGGCCTAAGAGCCGCAAACAAAACCACGGAACTTCCAAGAGCCGCGGGGGGGGGGGGGTGCAAACTTGACTTTTGTTTAGAGTCTGACTGTACGTATGAGGGAACAAGGATGTACGACTGTACGTATGGGGGTACAAGGCTGCCAAACTGCAAGCTGAAGTGTGCTTTATTCCGAATTTTTTTTTTTTTTTGGGGGGGGGGGGGGGGGGAAACGCGGAAAGGGGCGGAAAGGGGGGGGGGGTCCCCTTACGAGGGATCCGCGAGCCGCACTTGGACCAGCAAAGAGCCGCATGCGGCTCGCGAGCCGCGGTTTGGCCACCCCTGGTGTATAGAGTAGGCTTATGGTATGATGTATAAGCAGCCGCAGCGTTACAGCGGCTTAAGGAAATCTCGAGAAGGTCAGCTTCTCCACTTGACGTGACCGGCGGGGATGGAAGCCGATCCCTTCCATCGTCGACAGGTGAAGTCGGAATGCAAGCAACCCTCCCTAGGTCTCACTGAGTTACTAGATGCAGGCCCCTGATTTTCTACCTCTGGGGTGCTTATGTATGTTGGGTGAGCCCCCTTTTCATTGAACTTGCTCGCTGAGCCGTTAAACTGCGCGCGCCGTCAGCCGGCATGCGAATGAGGTAACCACATAAAGGTTAAAGCGTGCGACCCCCCCCCCCCCTTTTCCCGCCCCAAGACGTCATCGCTAGTAGATGTACACGCAGCGCCGCATAAGTAGCGTCAGCATCGCCACCAGGACGTCTAGCAGCGTCTCACAACGAATGCGACGTTAAATAGCAGGCGTCGACGCCAAGACGGACGCGCCTGCCGTCTTGCTCTCGACGCGTGCTTTGGTATGTTTGCCACTTGGGGTCCACTCACGATGACGTCATCCCTAGTGAAAAATACACCAGGCCTAGGGCTGCTGTGACTTGATGTGACACCAGACTTTTTCACAGATGTGATTTAGGACATTTTCACAACAGCAATCTGGCGTTCTGGTCTGACACCAGAAACTTGGTGTTCTGGTGTGACACCAGCAATCAGGTGTTCTGGTAGGACATCAGGTTTTGTAGTGATGTGGTACCAGAGCACCTGTTAACTGGGTGTTGCTCTACTCACAAAAAAGGGTACAGCGATATGTTTGACAGTATATAACGCAGATGTCAAAAATTCCTTCATTAAATATAGCACAACCGTAAAGCTTCGGAAGCTTTAGTGTTGTAGGCAGTTAGCCGTGATCAACTTGAGCTTTTCCGGAGTCACTGCTCTGCGTCGGAGAACCGGACGCCGTATCGTTCCGTAATTTTTGGCCTTTCAGCTTGCGGTAGACGCGTGTCTTTAGTTCCCTGATCCGTTCCGCGTACCCCTCCGCGTCAGTTATCTTCTCTTCTAAGGCATCATATTCGACAGATGGCTCGATTTCCTTGTCCAGCTCTTTCAAGGAAGCCTCCTTAAATAGAAGAACATAAAATCTTTCTTCGAGCTCACCGATGTCGGTTTGATCCGTGGCCAGCAGGACGCCAATCTCGTTGATGATCTTTGCTATGGCGGCTCGCAGGGCAGTCCTTTTTTGCTTCAGGCGCTCGACGCCCTCCTGGCTCGTAGTAGGCATATTCTGGCCGTTAATTCCCGATTTTCAGCACCAAAAACTGTAATAATTACTAGCCGTCTTTGTTGTTTGGCTACCAGACCATGTCTAACTATCTTTAGCTCGTCGGAAGTAAGGAAAGTGCACCAACACACCCCTTTTCGGCTTCGACTCACAGAGAAGACACCTTTATTTTCTCTAACTTCAGCAAGAATACTGGTGGAAAGGGAAACCCCCGAAGAGGCGAGCGCCCAAGCTGCTGAAGGCCGTCCGGGAAAGTGCTGGGGGCGAGGGGGACACAATGAGCACAAAGGAGCCCGCCACGGGGTCTCAGGCGACCACCAAGACGCCAGGAAACGAGGCACCATGTCGGGGGAAGGGGCGTCACACAAACTAATCAAAAACACGGTTGCGGACGGGGGAAAAGTAAACAAAAATACAACACTGGTGTCACATCAAACTGCGTGGTGTGCACACCAGGCTGCCTGTTGGGCATATGAGCAAGTGTGGTGTGACACCAGACTCTCTTGGTGTGACCACAAGGCTGGTATGTGGGTACACCTGCATTTCTGGTGGGCACACCTCGCTGGTGTGCTCAATACACCAGCATTGCTGCTGGGCACACCAGATCTTCTGGTGTCACACCAGGATTCTCTGATGTCACACCAGCATTGCCTGGTGTACTTTTCATTACGGATGCGCGGGCCTTGTCTTTGCGTTTGTGTTGACTGATGCGGCACACAAGTCCCTCGCCGCTCGGGTCCGCTTTTCGGCGACGCGTCCGGAGACAATGCTGAGACAGCGGATGAATAACTATCGCCCATTTATGGCATTGCTGCGAGAACACCCGACAGTAATAAAAAAAATACTTATTTCGTTTCATTCTTCGTGAAAACCCTAATTTGTTACTCATATTGTTAGCTTGGACGTAATTGCTATTTATGTACGTGTTTTAAACTGTATCCGTCTGCGTTAAAAAAGCACTCCACAATCTTCACCACAGAACCTTTGCGACCTCCAAAGCCAAACGATAGCAAAGAACTCATCTCTTCCACCACAATAATCAAACGACCTTGACAATTCAACAAAGCCCCCCCCCCCCCCTCACCAACACAACCTAGCTCCGCTCTCCCGGAAGACAATCGACCTTCGCGTACATAGCACACCCTCCTCCTGTCCTCCCCGGCCCACAATCCCAAAACAACCCGGCAACAAAAGATACCAATCCACCTGATTCCAACCCGAAGACACAAAGGAGGAAACCACTTACACCCTTTCACAATCAACAACCACTTAACAAAACTCTCAAATCCGCAAGAAGGTTTTTGCACTGCTGCTAAGCTGTAACGACGCTTGACTAATGCAGTTGCCCATTGATTTCATTCTTATTGTTTCCTTTATCGTTTACTTCCCCGTGTATTATTTCTGTTTCGGACCAGCGTGGTATACAATCATTACATTCTTGAACATGTTTCGCTATTTCCGAATCAGTCGCGTTGTTTTTGACATTTCTTTTGTGTTCAGTCAATCTATCATTTATACACCTCGACGTTTGACCCACATACTTAAAACCACATTCCAGGGGGATTTCGTATACCACTCCATTATCACACGGAATAGACTTTTCTCGATGCATTTTTGTGCATTCCCTTACACTCTTGTGGAAGGGCGTGAGCTTACTCAACTTATAGTCCGAACTAAAAACCAGATCAACATCGAACTTTTTGGCACAAGCCTTTAGGTTGTGAGAAATTTTGTGATGGTACGGAATTACAGTAGTTCTATTTTTTGGCCTTTGCTTTGGTTCTCCTCTACATTTGTCTGCGAATTTTACGGATAACTGCTTCCTTACGAATTCATCCTGATAACCAGCACTGTTTAGCCTTCTCCACTGTCTTTCCACTGATTCAGTCAAGAAATGTGTACATGATCTCTCTATTGCATTTGTGATTAAAGACTTGACAATACCTGCTTTAACTGTTTTTGAATGTCAACTGTTTTTCGATAGCAGCGGTTTTGCGTTTTCTTTTCCATATTCCCAACATAGCCCTTTTTCATTGTGAATCATAAGCTCTAAAAACTGCAGTTTACTATTCATGGGTCGTTCGACTGTAAACCTCAGTTCCGGGGCTGCCGATCTGATCAATGCTTCGAGAGTGTCAGATAATCCCTCCCGCAAAGAACAGATCAAACTGTCATCGACATATCTTTTCACAAAACAGGATTCCGACCTCAGTTCTTGCAACCTATCAGATACAATACAATCCAAAGAAATTAAAAACAGCGCGGAAAGACGAGGACCAGACAAAGAAGTGACACGGACGTAGCGCTGCGCTACGTCCGTGTCACTTCCAGCGCTACGTCCGTGTCACTTCTTTGTCTGGTCCTCGTCTTTCCGCGCTGTTTTTAATTTCCGAAGTATGTACCAACTCGCCCAAGCCTCAAATTTAGCAATCCAAAGAATTTAGGTAAATTTCCGCTAACGCCGGTGCTACACTCGACCCAATGTATACTCCCTCTTTCTGTAAATACTTTTTCCCTTCATACTCTACTATTGTTGACTGCAAGTAATAATCAAGAACGGCAAGAAAACTGTCCACCGATATGCCTGACCGCGATTGGAACCTTACCAAATTCATTTCAAGCACCCCTTTTACCCTTTCCAACAAACGACTCTTCTCTAATGAGTAATAAAGATCCTTGATGTCCATTGACAACATATCTCCTTCCTTTCCATGATGACCTTCGAGTACCGTGATCAACTCACTCGAATTTCTCAGTGACAAAGACTTATCTAAAATTACATGATTTCAACCTTTTGGAGAAACACGGAAACTACCTTCTGCCAAGTGCCATTCTCATTGATCACCGCTCTAAGTGACATCTCCGGTTTATGATCCTTACTGAAGAACTTTACGCTCAACGCTGACTCCGACAGATTTACCATGGTCTTTGCTGCGTCCTTAAATTCGTCTTCCTCTAAAATTTAAACTATATTTCTCTTTAACTTCCCGATGTTTCCACCCTATTATTGAAACAAGGGTTCCATCGCTTCACCTGTTTTCGTTTGAAATGACGATTTTAAAAGAACTGCAAATCTACCGGATTTATCCGTTTGTAACAATTGTAATGACCGATCCTATAACTCCTTTCTGACCGAGCTGACGACATAAAATTCCTTTTCTCATTTGGGTATCCAATCCCCATTACGTTTTTCATTCTGCCAACAGCCTGTTCAATAAACGCCGCTCTTTCATCATGCCTGACTGTTCTCGCAATCGACTGTATAGAAGAAAATACATCCACCCTTGACGGTTTTACATCAATACAAAACTTCGGTCCGTTTTCCAACACTGCTTGCGTCTTCCTTGACAAGTCTTTAATCACAAATGCAATAGAGAGATCATGTACCCATTTCTTGGCTGAATCAGTGGAAAGACAGTGGAGAAGGCTAAACAGTGCTGGTTATCAGGATGAATTCGTAAGGAAGCAGTTATCCGTAAAATTCGCACACAAATGTAGAGGAGAACCAAAGCAAAGGCCAAAATATAGAACTACTGTACTTCCGTACTATCACAAAATTTCTCACAACTTAAAGGCTTGTGCCAAAAAGTTCGATGTTGATCTGTTTTTTAGTTCGGACTATAAGTTGAGCAAGCTCACGCCCTTCCACAAGAGTGTAAGGGAATGCACAAAAATGCATCGAGAAAAGTCTATTCCGTGTGATAATGGAGTGGTATACGAAATCCCCCTGGAATGTGGTTTTAAGTATGTGGGTCAAACGGGAACAGGTCGACTCGTCACAGCCAAGTCGTCATAGGGAAACTGGTCATAGGTGAACTGGTCAAAGAGGGCATCTCGTTCTAGGTAAACTCGTAGTAGGGAAAGTGGTCGCAGCGACCTTCTCGTTCTTGGAAAGTTCGTCATAGACTTTTGTTAGAGGGACGAGGGGAGGGGGGGGGGGGGCGGGCTTTATTTTGGAACGTGGTCGCATCGAACTTGTCGCAGTTTCAAACTTGGCCTCTCCTTTTGCTTGTTTGCAGGGGGGCGGTTGTGGTCGGCTTTTCGGTGTTATCTTTACTTGCAACGTCCCTTTGTTATTAAACCCTTTTCGGAAGCTTTGCTGGGTCGCAACCTATTGTGCAATGACAAAACAGGGGTGCGGTATGCAGACCGCCGGACCAGGATGCTTGGAAGTGGAGCAGTTAGGTTTCGTCTTTGGGGAAGTCTTCTCTTTTCTCTATATCTACCCCAAAGGGGTTTTACATTCGAAGTGGCTTCGAATACGTACATATATAGGGGCGAAATGTGCGGACCTTCAGAGAGCACGGCCGCATTTTGTATGATGGACCGAATTAAAACCCAGCGTGACGCTCCCATGCTATGCGAAGGGTATTCAGACGCCGACGCTGTGTACTGGGTCCGTACAGATAGAAAGCATTGCAAAGGCCAAAGCCATCACCCTCAGATGCACTATGACGACTTGCCCTACTTGATGAGTTTACTTATGATGAGTTGGCTTGTGATCAGTTCTCCTAGACCCAATATTTTCACGTTTCAGAGTGGTTGTTGCAGTCGGTCATGGGCTAATGAGTTTGCTTCCTTTGATAGCACGAGCGCGTACGCCCAACCAAAGCACGGCGGAAGCTCACGTGCGTGTTCTTTACTTGTCCCCGACGATATACCATCCTCAGGTACGGCCCAGCGTGCGAGATTTACAGCCCAGCACATGCGCGTTTGTCGCTTCGGAAAGCGACCAAAGCACGCGCCATACGCACAAACGCTTCGAGATGGCAGCAGAAGCTCTTTTTGAGAAAAATCTATACAAGACCATGTCGTGCTTTTATTTTTTAGTTCTAAATTACTGTTTGTCATCAGTTATCGAAGCCGAATTGCAAACGCAAGATAGGAGAAAAAGGTAAATTGTGACGAAATGGACAAGTGCCCAGTTGCCCTCTGTTACGATTTCCCCGTGTACGAGATGCCCTATGACGACTTGCCCTATCTGACGAGTTTACCTATGACGAGTTGGCTGCGACGAGCTCGCTTGTGACGAGTTCTCCTAGACCCGGGTCAAACGTCGAGGTGTATAAATGATAGATTGACTGAACACAAAAGAAATGTCAAAAACAACGCGACTGATTCGGAAATAGCGAAACATGTTCAAGAATGTAATGATTGTATACCACGCTGGTCCGAAACAGAAATAATACACAGGGAAGTAAACGACATCAAAAGGGTTGTAAAGGAAACAATAAGAATGAAATCAATGGGCAGCTGCATTAGTCAAGGGTCGTTACAGCCTAGCAGCAGTGCAAAAACCTTCTTGCGGATTTGAGAGTTTTGTTAAGTGGTTGTTGATTGTGAAAGGGTGTAAGTGGTTTCCTCCTTTGTGTCTTCGCGTTGGAATCAGGTGGATTGGTATCTTTTGTTGTCGGGTTGTTTTGGGATTGTGGGCCGGGGAGGCCAGGAGGAGGGTGTGCTATGTACGCAAAGGTCGATTGTCTTCCGGGAGAGCGGAGCTAGGTTGTGTTGGAAAGGGGGGGGGGGGGGGGGGGGGGGCTTTGTTGAATTGTCAAGGTCGTTTGATTAGTGTGGTGGAAAGAGATGAGTTCTTTGTTATCTTTTGGCTTTGGAGGTCACGAAGGCTCTGTGGTCAAGATTGTGGAGTGTATATAAGAGGGTGACCGAATAAACTTGTCTTTAGCTGTGTTAGAGACGTTTCCTCGACTGTTCCTTTTTCTTCTACTTTGAAACTTCCTCTTTTCCTGCCTCAGTCTCAGGCTAACATCAGAATGATAAAAAATGTGTTCGCTTCACTGATACAATTTCCAGAGATTATAATAAGCGTAGTTTTTCTTAGCACACTCTTACCGCGTTCTTACCATGCATGTAAGACCTCAGTGCTTTCCCACTCTGGTTCACAGTTATTGCGTTCGTCTACATGTTTTGCGATTTCAGAATTTGGTGCATTACTTTTCACCGCCCTTTTATTCTTTGAAGTGCGATGCTTTGGGCGCTAAGTTATTTTTGCGAAATACCTTAGCGCGCACCATCATCCGACATTTGAAGTACCCCAGGAGTTTACTTTTTGACTCATTTGTAATCTATCCTTACAGGGTGATTTCAGATAAGATCGACCAAAGGATGGCTAGTCGACATTTTCAAATCAACTGATGTTTTTATATGTTATTGTCTAGTGTCTGGTATGAACGAATCCAAACTTAGTTTTGACTAGAAAAAATACTTGGGGACAGGAAAAATCGTGAGGCATGAGGTGGTGGACAGTTGCATTAACGCGCACTGATGGAGGGGGCCCGTTTGAGAGTGAATAACTAAAGCGATAACATTAGGAGAACTCTAATACGTTTTAGGCGCAAACTATGGGTATAGCTTGCTTGTAATATAAAGTAATCATATTTATTTAAAATTTATTTATTTTTCTAAAAATTGACAAACATGCCTGCTCGAACGACAAATGGCAAAATTTGGAGGTCTGTATCTCATGAAATAATTTAATCATTATGATATAATTTGCAGATATTATTCTACTAATATATAGCTCATATTTAAAAAATAACTAAGGTATCTGTGTGATACAATAGTTAGGATATATTTAGTCAAACATGGAAAAAAAATCAAACAAAGAAAAATTCCGATGCGAATAAAAAAAAACACCACCCTCGATTTTTTTTTAAATTTAGGTAACGTGTTGTACTCTATTTCGGCATTCATTTCCATTAAAAACATGTTGCATCATTTTATTGAAAAAGAAGATACAACTCCCCAAAGTAGGGTCCTTTTTCAAAGCCTACACTTAGCAGTGTTTTATACAAGAACTGACTCTGAGTTCCAGTTTCATGAAACCAACACACATCTTTTATATATTTTTATTCAGATGAGGCCAATGATAACTAAAGAAATCGTTCACACACTTAAATTAAGGAGAAACTACTGTGTACAAAGAGGTATCATATTACGGACTAGTGATCCGAGAAAAGATCATGCAGCCATCGGCCACTAGGAACTTTGTTTACTTTATTCTCCTGCGACACTATATGCTATTCCCTCTTCCGCTCTACCTTCATCTCTCTCTCTCTCTCTCATATATATCCCTGATATATATCCAGAACAAAAACATGTTCAAGCATTCCCTTTCTGCGTGGTAGTGTTCTGTGGCTAGCAAAAATCATTTCCTCGCTAAGCTCACGATTATGGCAAAATAGTTGCCGGAAACCGCAGACGACACTCGTCGCTAGTTCTGGCAAAACGGCCGATACAATCTTTTTTTCGCATTTCCCCGCTCGCTGTCAAGGACAAGGGGGTTCGCTTCAACCAGCAAAACATGGCCGCCGACGCCTGTTTACTGAGCAGTCATGCCTGTCGCAATCTCACTCGCTGGCGTCACGGCCGATAATATCAGGCACAAAGGGGCACACCAACCGGCAGCATTATCCCCAAATACTCGAGCCTCGCGTAAATACATAGAGTGTAAACGCTGTCGCCATGTTATCGTAGTAAGACCGCCCCCCCCCCCTCCCCCAACGGGGGACTGCAGTACGCGACGGCGTACTAACACAACGGCGACGATATCGACATCGCGGGCTCCGAATTTTCCCATAGTTCTACTCCACGGGCATTTCTCGAAACGCTTGATATTGTGTACGCCCGCCTGGAAGGATTTCAGGCGCGTAGTTAAGATAAGGCGGTTCTTCGCGGCAAAAGAAAGCAATTTCACAAAAGCTTAAAAGCGGCGGCGACGCGTGTGCGGTGAACGCTTGTAGTTTTGGTGTAGACAGGGTGTGTGTGTTCTCGTTGTTGACACCAGCCGGCGATAAGGTACTGCAGGCGGTAGCTCAGTACAGCAAGGGCTAATCCGAGTGACCATCAACGTAACCCCACCGCCAACCTTTCGCGAACCGGTCGCCGACATGGCTCAGGCTGTGTCATGAACCACGTGGTAGAAGCTCGGGTGCTTTCATATCAGCGCGTGGAGGGACGACAGTGCGATTCCGGAAAGTCTTTTTCGAAGGCCGCTGACCACAATTTTTTGTCTGGAGACTTTCCCTCTTTCTTCCTTTGACGTGGATCAAGCTTTGCCGACAGCCTCAGTTGTGACCTCTCTTTTCAAATGTACGTTTGCAGTGAGTGAGCTCCTCAGCCTCGGACTTGTCACTTGCGCGCCCAGTAGTTCTTTCACTTGGCAATTATATGCCATCAGTTGGGGTTTAATTTCTATTATTTATGTATACATTATGAAGACGTCCTGGAGCTCCGAACGAGTGTTTTGTGCAGATTACTTTTGCAAACACAAAAAGACTATACCAAAGCAGCGGAATTTTCGAAGTGTTGGCGAGTTGGACCTAAACTCGTTGAAGCAAATTCTTCCGCCTGACTGTTCCACCAAAGTGAGTGCGACGGACTACCTGTGCTACCATTGCTTCATGCACATCACTAAGGAGATCTCGATGCGAAGCTCAGAGCAGTGCCCTGACATATTTGTGCCAGCTGAAGAAGCAATTGAAGATCTAAATCGCAGCATACTACCTACAGATGTGTCGCCGCTGAGACAACCAAGCGTCGTAAGAAGTCGGGACAGGCCTGCCTATGTCAAGAGAAAGCAGACAGAACTGTAGCAGGTTGCTGTCAAGAATATACGCTCAAGGCTACGTATTGCGTACGACAGGGACGCACCATCGGGGTCGTCCGAACCAACATGCTCCACATGCACTGAGTGGGTGGACAACTTTCGGCAGGCCTTTGAAACCGCCACCTCTCTCCGGGAACGTTGTCAACTGCTTACACTCCTGCCGTCAACACTGACGAAGAATGAGGTTCAAAAGATGATTCCACAGGCCTCAATGTACCTCATCAGTAAATCCCGAAAACTCAAGGAAAAGCATGGCGTGTGGTATGAGCCGGATCCTTACACGAGGTGCAAGGTGAGCCCTGAGAACCTGTCTGCTGCCCTAGAGTACTTCACGAAAGACGAGCTACAATGTTCGCGCCAAAGTCCCAACCAGAAGGACGTCATCTCTGTCATGCTCAACGGAGAGAAAACGTTCGTGCCAAAGCGCGTCATGACACGCTCAATACGAGAGGCCTTCCGTATATACAAAGACAAGCATCCCGATTCCGGCGTTGGGCTAACGAAATTTTATTCGTTGCGCCCTAGATGGGTCCAATGTATTCCACACCAGGAAGTGTGCGTTTGTGTGCGCTGCGCCAATTATTATCTTTGTATTGCCGCTCTAGAGAATGTTACAGGCTCAACATTCAACACTGGTGAAATGAACTCGGCATTTCTCTGCGACCCAGCAACAGAACTGTGCCTTCAAGGAGACTGTGATCACTGCCCAAAAGGCCAGTTTCTTACACTCCAGGAACTTGATATCCCGGAGGATGAAGAGATTGTGCTTGCAACATGGGAGTCCGGCGACCTTGTGAAAAAAACTTTGGAACCTGAGACTTTCCTAAAAGTCATCCAAGTGACGGTTGGAAGTTGGGTACTTCACAACCATATCCGGCAAACGCAAGGTAAAGCGATCTACGATGAAAAACAGTGCATGCAACGCGGGAGCATTGCCTTTCATTTTGACTTTGCTGAAAACTGGACCATCGTGCTTCCTAACGAAGTGCAAGCATATCACTGGAAAGAAAAACAAGTTTCGATATTTACATGTGTAGTGACGACAAGAAAATCTACAAACAGCTTTGCCATCATCAGTGAGGACCTGTGTCACGACGCCGCTCACGCTTGCTTGGCTCTAGAAAAAGTGAAGGAGTGGGTTGAAGACAACGTTGCGGTATACTCGTACGTGACGTACGTAAGTGACGGCGCCGCCAGTCATTTCAAGAATCGCTACCAGCTTCACCAATTTGCAAAGGACGATTGCCCACAAGCCCAGTGGTTATTTTCTGCATCTGGACATGGGAAAAATGCATGTGACGGAGTTGGCGGACTCGTGAAGCACCAGGCCACGCTGAACAACCTGAGAGAACGTTCAGTAAGCGCAGTTCAGACGGCCAGGACAATGGTGAGCGTTCTATCAAAGAAACTGAAAGGCGTGCATCTTGTATATCTGGACGAAAATGAGGTTGTTCGGTATCGTGAACAAAAAAAAGAAGAGTGGCTGACGGTGCGCGCCTTCCCTGGCATTCAGTCTTGGCACGCGTGGCGGCTCAGCAAGTCATCAACAGAAGGGACCTGTGACGTATATGTAGCACGGACAGTCGGATCTGCTTGGAAGCAACTTTATTAAATGGGTACAGCGAGGAAAACCTTAGCGTAAAGTGCTGAATTTGATTTCCCAAGGACTGCTCATTTTGAATGCAGGGACATCTTATTTATCACATTTTTCTTCACGGGGTATTTAACCTACTGTTTTTGTTGGTGGTTACTAATAATTTTTATCTGATCACTATAAAAAAAATCCCAAAATGTTATCCTCGAGCAGGATAAAATATATCGGCTTGCCACGATTCATTCATACACCGAGAGCATCGAAGCTGCTCCAGTTAGGCACTATGGCATCCGTCACCTGAAATTGTTTGTAATCGTAAATACACAGCCAACCTAAATATCTTACTATATATCTTTGTTTTTGTGTGTGGAAGTGAAGCTATTTATTTTACTCTAGATGTAAAATATACCGGAAGGTACAACTTCACACTGCATCATCTTTTCTCAAATCATTAGTCTCTAATATGATACCACTTTGTACGCTTATGTAAAATGCTGTATATAGTTTCTCCTCCCTTTTACTGTGTGACCGATCGCTCTTTTTATCAATGACCTCATCTGAATAAATGTATATAAAAGATTTGTGCAAGTTTCATGAAACTGGAACTCAGAGTCACTTCTTGTATAGGACACTGCTAAGTGTAGGCTTTGAAAAAGGACCCTACTTTGGGGGGTTGTTTCTTCTTTGACAGTGCAATGATGCAATATGTTTTTAATAGAAATGAATGCCGAAATAGAGTATAACAGGGTACCCAAATTTAAAAAAAATCGAAGGTGGTGTTTTTTTTTTATTCGCATTGGAATTTGTCTTTGTTTGATTTTTTTCCCATGTTTGCCTAAATATATTGTAACTATTGTGTCACTCAGATACCTTATTTATTTTTTCAATAATAGCCATATATTAGTAAAATAATGTCTGCAAGTTATGTAATAATGATTAAATTATTTCATGAGATACAGATTTCCAAATTTTGCCATTTGTCGTTCGAGCGGGCATGTTTGGCAATTTTTAGAAAACTAAATAAATTTTAATAAATATTATTACTTTATATTACAAGCAAGTTGTACCCATAGTTTGTTTGTAAAAAGTTTTAGAATTCTCCTAATTTTATTGTTTTAATTATTCACTTTCAAACTTGCCCCCTCCACCAGTGCGCGTTATTGCAACTGTCCACCTCTCCCTGCCTTACCATTTTTCTTGTCTACAAATTTTTTTTCTGGTCAAAACTAAGTGTGGATTCGTTTATACAAGACACTAGACAATGTCATATAAAAACATCAGTTGATTTAAAAATGTCGACCAGCCACCCTTTGGTCGATCTTATCTGAAATCACCCTACAAGATATGTCTTAGGAGCGATTACAAAACATTCAACATGAACGACATGAATGAAGGAACCCATATATATCCTAGTATATCCACTACAGTACACATAAAATTTGCTTCGCGCAGGGTTTAGAGACCATAAACTAAGATAAAATTTGGCACGCAATTACGTAATGAACGACATTCGCATTAGGTGTATGAGGTAAAAAGATGGTTCATATTTATTGTTTCTAATTTTGTAATTAAGCTTTTACGCGCATTTTAGTCTAGTTTTGTTTTGGTGTTCCTCTGTCTCGTTCAGCTATTCTGCGTATATTAATGTTCTTCTGCAGGTTTTAGTTTTTTTACTATTTCGATTACGAAATAGCGTGAATATGGTAGATTGTTTGGTGGTCTATAGTAGAATATAGTATAGAGTCCGATCGAGAAAAGTAAACCCTACTTTACGGCCCGCGTAAAGAGACTACGCATCGCAGAACGCTCAAACTCCGCCAGAATGTAACCCTAGCGGTCCAAGCAATATACCAAAGTTTCAGCCCGATGCGATAACTTAATCAAAAGTTATAAGTGATTTTGTGAAAATTTCAATGGGAAAATGGCGACCGACGGAGTTTTCTTACACATGGGGCTCTATTGCACCAGAAACCGAAAACGGGCGAAAATGGGCGCCATTTTCCTATTGAAATTTTGAGACAATCACTTATAACTTTTGATTAAGTTATCGGATCGGGCTGAAACTTTGGCATCTTGCTTGGACCGCTAGGGTTACATTATGGCGTAGTTTGAGCGTTCTGCGATGCGTAGTTTTTTTACGCGGGCCGAAATGTAGGGTTTACTTTTCTTGATCGGATCCTGTAGAACTGTTTGGTGGATAGGTATTCTCGCAGGTAGCAGTACTTTTTGTACCTGACATTCTTTTCCGACGACGCCGGTAAGAAGCCCAATGAAGAAAACAAAGAAGCAAACAAAAAGTGCTCTCATGTTTTATTTCATTAGGTGCTCGAGAAACTTGCGCCCAGTCTAAATTCCTGGAAACAAGGTTACCCAATTGCGTAGCGGCGCGGGACATACAAAACTCGGATCGATCATGGCGGGTGGCGTCTTCAACCTCCACAACTTCAAATCAAACCACAAAAAAAAGTTTCTTTTATTTTGAGTACCGGTACGCGCTATAATTGGGCCTCTGTCAAATAGGAGAATCGAAGGAAAAAAAATCGCCAGTCACGGGTCGTCTTGCTCCGGTTAGAAAATAACATAAAAACGGAAGAAATTGAAGGGATGGAGCAAGAAGAAAACTGGGGAAGGCGGCGGCGATGCCGTGACCAAACTCAGCTCTAGCATAACATAAAAGGCAAAATGTTTCCCTTTATTCCATGCAATCGCCTCTGCCTGTTTTTATCTCACACAGCAACTGCAACGGTAGTAAAAAAAATGTAGCGTGTTTTCTTTGTTTGCTTTTTTCCTCCCAGCGCTATCGAAATTCGGCCACCTCCCCCAGACTTTGCCTTCCCCAAAAAAGAGAAACTCGTTTTCTTCTCCTGCATACGACCTCTACGTCCTTTCAAGGTTCAAGAGTGCTGCAACCTCGCGTTTGGTCGTTTCCCCCACACATACAGAAAAACAAAATAAAGGAAAAATACACGGGAAATGACGAAGGCTTCGGATAAATCGGGCTCTTACGGCAACGGAATCGATGCTCCACGATTCGATTCCCAATAGACTGCAGGGGGGAAACAATCGCCGCTCTGGAATCGGCGTCGTCGGTAATTTATTCTTGCATTTCGTCGACCGATCACTTGTTTAGAAAATGGTGACGCCTATCAAAGGCCTCTAGGTGAATGGCACAATGTACCAACCTCTCGCAAGTCGAGTGTTCATTAGATATTGCCGCGAACGCAGCTGGCCAAGAAGGCAGCGCGCTCGTGGTCTAACGGTTATCGCGCGTGCTTTCCACGCTGAAAGCCAGGGTTCGATTCCTGGTCGCGGAGGCGAATTTTTGTTGACTCTGTAAAGTAATGTTCTCGTAAATTCGAGAACCATGTTGCTTGTTCGAGGTCAGAATGTTCTACACGCCGAACCGTCTACGCTGATCATTCCAGAAGCCCACACGTGTACATAAGGGGCTCCGCGTGCTGCTTTCAGTTTCGCCCCAGCGTTCGACTCTGCTGCTACGCCGACTTCGACGCCGGCGACGCTCTGTTATTGTCTTTTGTACCATTTTATTTTTGGCACAAGTTCGCCACATTAAACGTTTATTTCTTCCTGTTTATTTCTTGTTTATTGGTCACCACCCGTGACATTTTGGTGGAGGTGCGGGGTAACGCATGCCCGTGCACGTTCCCCTCCCGGGGCGCGCAGTGCAAGCCCGATTCAAGCCCGGTGAGAAGACCACTCAACGCGGAACCTGAAACTCGGACCAGTCACTGCACCCAAGGTCTACACCCGGAATACGGACTTCTGCCACCCAGGACCAAGCAGCCAACGAAGCCGACGATGGACGACCAGCAATCTCAGTCCCCGACCTCCGCGCGCCGCCGTCATCTACCTGCCTGTTGCCCAGCGAACCCCGACGACCTTCCATGGCGAGACCCACGAAGACGTAGAGGATTGGCTTCTGCACTAAGAACGTGTAGCACGCCATAATGGATGGACCACCGAGCAGCGCCTCCAAAACCTCTACTTCTCCTTGGAGGGTACCGCGAGGCAGTGGTTCGAGAACCACGAGGTGTCGCTTACGTCGTGGGACACCTGTATCGCTCGCCTGAAGGAGACATTCACGAACCAGACACGACGACAGCGAGCGGAAGACCTCCTTCAAGTACGAACTCAAGGGCCCAACGAAACGGTCACCACCTTCGTTGAAGACGTCCTCCGCCTGAGCAGCCGCGCCGACCCTCAATCCATCGAGGAGAAGAAGCTGCGCGTCCTGATGAGAGGAGTGAGGAGTGACATCTTCGGTGGCCTTGTTCGCAACCCACCAACTACTGTCGATGAATTCGTCGCCGAGGCAACTAACATCGTCCGGGCCCTGTCAATCCGAGCCACCCACTACAACCGACTCGCCGGCACGCCTGCTGCTTCGACACTGACGTCTTCCCGATTCGACGAGGGCGGCATCAGCGCTGACAATCATCGTGCCATTGTCCGCGACATCGTCCGGGAAGAGCTCAGGAAGCTGCTGCCTACTGCCAACCAGCCGGCTTTGCTATCGATAGCCGAAGTTGTACGCGAAGAAGTTCAGAGGGCAATTCAACCGGAGACTCCTGCCAGCGTGGCCGCAGCCGATGAGCCGACAGTGACCTACGCCGCAATGGCCCGACGACCACCGCCAACTGCTCAACATTACCCGGTGGCGCCACGACGAGACCCACCAACGCAGGCGTACCCCCGACGCAACGAGGAAGTACGTCAGTACGACCGCCGAGATCAGCCGGCTCCAAGGAAAACCGACGTGTGGAGGACGGCGGATCGACGACCCATCCGACCATATCTACCGCCGTTGTCCTTACCGGCAAATGGGCCTGCGTGGGTTCCACCCGAACGACCCACGCCCGAGGTACGGCGAACGCCCTCGCGACATCGAAGAGTACCTCCGACGCTCGCCCTCCCCAGTGTCGTCTTTCCGTCGTGAAGCCCGCTCCCCATCGCCATGACGTTCAGCGTCCCCAGTGTCATGACCCCGCCGAGAAAGCGTGTCTCCCCTGCGTCGCCGGGAAAGCTAAGTGCGGCAACGCCTGGAGGTGGCATTGCCGAAGACGAACGTAGTAAAGAGCCTTCAAGAATGACGGAGCGCTCCCACTCTCTCGACGCTACGGATCACAAAGACGTCCCTGCATCGGTGCCCAACAACCTAAACGTTATAATCGACGGCCACGACGCATCGGCACTTGTGGACACCGGAGCAGACTACTCAGTCTTGAGTGGGATCCTCTCTCGCCGCCTGCGAAAAGTCATGACGCCGTGGGATGGACCCTACATACGAACCGCCGGAGGACATCTCATCACGCCAGTCGGGAGATGCACTGCTCGCGTCGAGATCCACGGTGAAACGTGCCCTGTGAAGTTCGTCGTTCTGCAAGACTGTTCGAGGGACGTTATCCTCATAATGGACTTTCTCTGCGAATATGGCGCCGTCATCGACCTCGGGGCAAACCGGTTGGCGCTGAGAAAACCTGTCTTACCGCCGGCGGAAACCAACACGACGTCAACCGCGATCCGAGTTATCGCCGACCATGTGAACCTACCGCCGCGGTCGAGTGTTTTCGTCACCGTTATAACCGACGCAGCCATGCACGGTGAAGCTCTTCTGGAAGGCAGCGTCCAACTGCTCCTCGAAAAAGGAATTGGTGTCGCAAGAGGCGTAACGGATCTCCAAGAAAGACGTACAACTGTTCTTGTGACGAACTTTCGAGAGGAGCCGCAGCACCTAACGAAGGATACCACCGTGGGCAACGTCGAGGAGCTTCAGGCGCCAGCCGTGGTCACCGCAATCGAAGAAACCTCGTCGCCACAGCAGAAGAGCACGACGCCGCCGCCGCTCGACATCGACCCCGAGCTCCCAGCTACGAAGCGCAGGCAACTGGTTGATCTCGTTGCCGAATACAGTGACTGTTTTGCCAGACATCGAAGATTCGCAAACACCTATGGCGAAACATCGCATTGTTACCGACGACGACGCACTTCCTGTCCACCAGTCGCCGTATCGAGTCTCCTTAAAGGAAAGGAAAGTGATTCAAAAGATCAAGTCCAGGAGATGCTCGACGACGACATCATTCAACCCTCAAGAAGCCCATGGGCGTCCCCAGTCGTCCTTCTAAAGAAGAAGGACGGAACCCTGCGGTTCTGCGTGGACTATCGTCGACTGAACACTGTGACGAAGAAGGACGTCTATCCGCTCCCCCGCATCGACGATACGTTAGACCGACTGCGCCACTCCCGATATTTTTCGTCGATGGACCTGAAGAGTGGTTACTGGCAGATTGAAGTCGACGAACGTGACCGGGAGAAAACTGCCTTCGTCACTCCAGACGGACTGTACGAATTCAAAGTGATGCCGTTCGGACTTTGTACCGCACCAGCCACCTTCCAGCGCGTCATGGACACCATGCTGGCAGGTCTGAAATGGCAGAGCTGCCCCGTCTACCTGGACGATGTCGTGGTATTCTCACGAGATTTCGACGAACACCTCAGACGTCTTCGAGCCGTGCTTCAAGCCATCAAGACCGCCGGCCTGTCACTCAAGCCAACAAAGTGTCGGTTCGCCTATGGGGAACTAAAGTTCCTTGGCCACGTCGTGAACAACAAGGGTGTTCTACCTGACCCCGAGAAGACCCGCGCCGTAGCTGAATTTACGCCGCCGTCTGACAAGAAGGCCGTGAGAAGATTTCTCGGACTCTGTGCCTACTACAGGCGCTTTGTTCGAGACTTCGCCAAGCTATTCGCACCGCTCACACACCTCACGAAGGACGCCGGAAAGTTCGAGTGGACAGAAGAACACCAGAGGTCATTCGACGAGCTAAAACGAAAACTCCAGACGCCCCCGATTCTTGGCCATTTCGACCAGTTTGCTGAAACCGAGATCTACACCGACGCCAGTAACACCGGACTGGGTGCGGTACTAGTCCAAGTGCAGGACGGAGCAGAGCGAGTTATCGCTTACGCAAGTCGGACGCTGTCTAACGCGGAGAGGAACTATTCAACGACTGAAAAGGAGTACCTCGCAGTCGTATGGGCAATAACAAAGTTTCGCCCATAAATGTATGGAAGTTCTTTTCGCGTGGTGAGAGACCACCACTCGCTCTGCTGGCTGGCGAATCTGAAGGACCCCTCCGGACGCCTCGCTTGGTGGAGCCTACGACTGCAGGAGTTCGACATGACCGTGGTGTACAAGTCCGGCCGAAAGCACTATGACGCCGACTGCCTGTCAAGGGCCCCAGTCGAGGCCGGTCCTGCCTGTACCAAAAAGGACGACGATGAGTGTTTCCTCGGCGCTCTGGATGTCAGCGACATGGCAGCACTCCAACGAGACGACCCTGAGCTGCGAGCACTCATCGAGCACCTAGAGGGACAAGGAAGCACCGTTCCCCGCGGTTTTGTACGAACACTGCCAACGTTCTCCATCCGACAAGGCGTGCTGTACAAGAAGAACTTCAGCGACAACAACACGGCGTGGCTGTTGGTGATCCCTTCCAGTCTTCGAGAAGAAATTTTTCAAGCCTGCCACGATGACCCGACGGCGGGACACCTTGGTTACAGCAGGACTCTTGCAAGGATACGCGAAAAGTACTACTGGCCCAAGCTTGCGAAGACAGTACACCACTACACCCGATCTTGCCACGAGTGTCAACGACGGAAGAAGCCACCGACGAGACCGGCAGGGCTTCTTCAACCTATTGCGCTGCCATCTGCCCCATTCCAGCAAATCGGTATGGATTTACTCGGACCTTTCCCACCGTCGACGCAAGGAAACCGATGGATAATCGTCGCGACCGATTATCTCACGCGGTACGCCGAGACAAAAGCCCTTCCATCAGGAACGGCTGTTGAAGTCGCCAAGTTTTTCATCCAGTCCATCGTCCTCCGGCACGGCGCTCCCGAAGTCCTGATCTCAGACCGTGGATCATCATTCATGGCCCAGCTGACGCAAGAAGTCCTTCGTCTCAGCCACACCAGCCATCGTCGCACCATGGCGTACCACCCGCAGACTAACGGGCTGACGGAGAGACTCAACAAAACCATCGCCGACATGATCTCCATGTGCGTCGACGTGAAGCACAAGACATGGGACGAGGTGTTGCCGTACGTCACATTTGCCTACAACACGGCCGTACAAGAGACCACCGGAGTGACACCCTTTCAACTGGTGCATGGGCGCAAGGTAACCACAATGCTGGACGCTATGTTGCCCCACGAACCGGCTGTCGACGTGAGCGACGACGCCCACGTGGTTGCCCAAAGGGCAGAAGAAGTCCGTCAGCTCGCCAGACTCCGGATTAAAGCCCAACAACGCGTCGACACTGGCTGCTACAACCTTCGTCGTCGGGACGTCCACTTCCAGCCCGGAGACAGGGTTTGGGTCTGGACTCTCATTCGTCGCCGTGGCCTCAGTGAGAAGCTTCTCAAACGCTACTTCGGACCCTACAAAATCATCCGACGCCTCGGCGATCTGAACTACGAAGTTCTACCCGACGGAACGCGCCCATCTGCAAGACGCCAGCCACGACCCGAGGTGGTGCACGTCGTCCGGCTCAAGCAGTATTACGAACGATAGAATTTTGGACTTTCGTCAAAGAGTGAACTGTTAAGTGTGACTCGCGAGTCTGCTATCCTTTTGCTGTGGATCTGTGTTTTCGTTTTGAGTTGCATCGGGACGATGCACTTTTTTAAAGGAGGGGGATAATGCCGCGAGCGCAGCTGGCCAAGAAGGCAGCGCGCTCGTGGTCTAACGGTTATCGCGCAAGATTTCCACGCTGAAAGCCAAGGTTCGATTCCTGGTCGCGGAGGCGAATTTTTGTTGACTCTGTAAAGTAATATTCTGGTAAACTCTAGAACGTTGCTTGTTCGAGGTCAGAATGTCCTACACGCCGAACCGTCTACGCCGATCATTCCAGAAGCCCACACGTGTACATAAGGGGCTCCGCGTGGCGATCTGCTTTCAGTTTCGCCCCAGCGTTCGACTCTGCTGCTACGCCGACTTCGACGCCCGCGACGCTCTGTTATTGTCTTTTGTACCCTTTTATTTTTGGCACAGGTTCGCCACATTAAATGTTTATTCCTTCCTGTTTATTTCTTGTTTATTGGTCACCACCCGTGACAATATAATCTACAGTTTTATATGTAGCACGTTGAACCGTAGGAGACAGATTTTAGTCATCGATTGCAATTTGATGACTTAAGTGGACGCGCTGTGGATACGTTCGGCATTAAATTAACTTTTTCTTCTAACATCGCAAAATATTTACGTCGTGACACTTATTTGAGCAGCTCTAAAATATGCATGTATTTACGGGTCGAAGTCTCAAACTAGAAAGAAACTTCGGAATCTCTCCTAAGTCTTCAATCAGTCTCAAGAGGAAAACAACTTGCAATATATAAGTAGTGATAGAGGGCAGGTGAGCTGGTAATGATTCGACATTTTGAAGACCCTGAGATGAGGAACAATACAAAAACAGACGAAGACAGCAAGGCAAGGTAGAAAGTTTATTTCTGATGTACATATCCAATCCAGGCACTCAAACATTGTGTTTTCGTTTATATGTCAGCTTCTTTTTTTTTTTAGCAGCTTTTTATTTCTCAAAAGAGAAGCATGTTTCAGAACCACGAGCTTTCGGTGATGTGTAGTTTATTTTTGCGCTGAGGAAAACGCGAATTTTTACTCCCGCGAACACCCTGTAATTTCTCCGTGTGCGCTTCTGCCCCCTTAAGTAAAGCCTGGCTACGTGCGAAATTCGCTGTTTATACAGGAGTGGGTTTGCCGACGGCCGCTATGACTCAAGTACTGCGCCTGCAAAAAAAAAAAAAAAAAAAAAAAGCCAAGAACCGATGTCTCTGCGCATGCCCACATTCGAGGCTCTCCGACCAAGAGCGACCACACAAGAGTCGGCATATAATGTGTAAGACCCAGGTTTGTTCGCGTATTACCCGCAGAAGTCATCTGGTTCATATTCTGCCTCGCGATACTCTCAAAACAGCGATGGTTTTCATTGCTTTAATATGCACGGGTAATGAGAAGGGCGATCGATATCGCGATTTGTTTGCTGTGCAGTTTCAGCAAGGGAAGGGTTCAATTTAACAAGTAAAGGTCGTGGTTTTTGTGTCCCTGATTCGGTGATTGGTTCTCCGACGTTCCTGTCGGCTCATGCCGCCACCTGACTGGCTGAAGAGTGGTAATTAGATGCTCAGGGGCAGTGTTGGGTAGTATCGTGATACTTGCATCGCGATACTATAACTTGTTACTTTTTTTGGTAACATTTAACTCTACTCGATACATAATTTTCCTTTAAATAAATGCGACGATAACTTAAATACTTTTTTGAAAAAGTAAATAAAAAAAAGGGAAGACGTTTGCAAATCTCTGTAATGCAAAATTAGAGCGCAGCTCTTGACGAGGAGAAGGCAAGGCTATGTTCCTTCTTCTCCTCCGTAGCCTCTCCTCCCCTCATTCTCCTCCATTTCTTCTCCTCTCCCCTCCTCCTCCTCCTCCAGCTAATTTTAGCTGGAAAATTGACGCTACATGACCTCAAACACCAATTCAAGTTCTCCGCTAAGTTTAGCGGGGAAAATGACGTCAGCTATGAACAAATTGTTTCTCCACTAGATTTAGCGGGAAAATTGACGTTACGTGACCTCTACAGCAATTCAATTCCCCGCTAAGTTTAGCGGGGAATTGAATTGGTGTTGAGGTCACGTGAAGTCCCTTTTACCGCAAAATTTAGCGCGGTTACGCCGACACCAACGGCGACTCCGCGAAACACGGAAACGGGCACATAGGAGCTGCTCTAAAAGTATCCGCTAATATACAGATACCTTTCGCGAAAAAATTGCCCTATGATGCGAACACTCCAGAGGGTTCGACCATATGCGGAGGTTGGGCCCAAGATTAGACGCGACAAAGTGAAACAAGAACTCAAAACTTGTTTCGTTGGAGCAAAGTACCGGCGCAGATAAAAGACGTTTTTCTACTCCTGAATTTTATTTTTTCATCGCGCGGAAAAGCGCAGTTAGCATTTGCTTTATTTCAACCTTTTTGTGCTTGGTTCTCTCGCCCGTCTTCACCCTTTGCGAGCCCACCAAACCCCGTCGCCTCTTCGGCCAAGGGACAGAGCCACCTCGAGGGAACATGCGATGCCTAGACGCCTAAACATTCTCCGACGTTGAGCGCAGCGAAAGCAGATTTACGCAGAACACGCCCGCTTCATTGTGCGGCGAGCAGGATTCCGATATCTGCGATTAATCAGTATCTGCACGCCGCGCTACGCCGCGTTTGCTGCGCTCTACGTCGATATAAAATATAAAAATATATAAAACCTTGTTTTTCTGCAGGGAAGATAATCGGATAGTCCTCCTAGCGCTCCCCTCTTCTACGCTGTAAGGGGAGCCGAATCGGGGCAAGGTAGAAAGTGGAGCGGATATAGGAAAGGAGGAGGCGGGAAAAAGTGTAAAGCGGGAATGTACGTCGGTCTTTAGGGAAGCTGAAGAGGTTTTCGAAGAAAACGAGCTAGAGGTGAATTCTAGAATATTTTTATCCCGTGAATCTGAATATCACGTTCGTTTTCCCCGAAGATGTATTTAAACGCGAGAAAACACAAAAAACCTCCGATCAGTCTTTATGTCATAAAAGGATATTTCGGCCTCCAAGCGCGTGTCGCTCGTATGGGCAACGCGTGCACTTGCAAGCTTGCCAGGTATATTCCCCCGCGCTTTCACCAGTCGTGACGTCTCTTTCTAACCTTTTTGAAAGTAGCAAGAGTGCGCGTGATTGCTTTGATAAGCGGTAAAGTTGCTCGAGAACGGAGGTTCCCAAAGTTCCTTTTATGACGTCACGCTCCGGGAAGGAGGGGCTTCGGCGGTACTTTGAAAATGCTTTTCTGTAGCCTCTGTGCGCCAGATTAAAAATAATTTAGATATTCGTGATCCTGGAGTTCCAATGAAGACGACTTAAGTGTTTTTACTCAAATACAGAGCCGCTTCCACTTCTCTTTAAAGAGATGCTGAACCGAATTTTGGAGCTTACAAAACAAGACTTGAGCGATAAGCGGGACGCTGCACAACCACAAAACATCACTCATACAGCGATATCTTTAACGGTTGCCTGTATTTTCGGAAAAGAAGTACCCGATGGAACACGGCCGACGAGGCCGACGAGACATGTCACGTCACGATTCCCATTCCATCTCCTCTTTGCTTCGTCCCCTCGAGCAGCTGAACCGAAGCGAGGAGGAGAGAAGCGAGGCCGCTTCCCCTCATTCTCAACTGTTCCAGGAGGATCGTGGCGTCACAGTTCTCGCTTGATAACGCCCTCATTTTCCAAAAGTACGGCCATCCGTTCGAGACATCGATCTATAAGTCACTTACAGTTGCGTGAGTGACAGACACGAAACGAATCGAAATCTATCGCGTCCCTTCAAGCAGGATGATCAAAGAACGGAATTTATGAATCCCGCAGCGTATGAGTCAATTGTATAGGCTATATAAGTTGCGCTGCTTTGAGGAGCACCATAAATTACTTTCGGTATCTATCCGTCTTTTGTAAGAAGTAGAATACACAAGAAATATAAATATATAAAACATAGTCGACTGAAAATACCTCAACATAATCAGTGACTCCGAGACGGAAAGCGAAAGCCGACTCCAAGAAGCTAAAAAAGTTCAAAGAAGGAAAGGCTTCGGCTTCCCCTTATTCTTAACTTAAGGTTTTTCGCGTATGTTTGAGTTTGTGTTATTCTGTGCTTAAGTACGTGTTTGTGTATCTGTGCGTGTGCGTGAGAAAGAAAAGTAGATTCGACTTTGTGCTTTCTGGCCAGACGAGGGAGCCGCCAAAGACCGGGAGCCCGGAGGATTGGGGTCACTCTCCACGGAACATTAACACTAATGGCGGCTAATCCAGTTATCCGTCTGCAACGCCGCCCCCACAGGGCCCTTGGCGTCTAGGGGATTCGCGGCCGTCTGCTCGGTGCGTTTCCCTTCACGCCGACAAAAGCTCTATCGAATCTGGCAACGGCAGTCTTAGTGCTGCCAGCTTCGATTAGACGTGCGGACTTGCTTATTCTGTGATTTGTTCAATGGCTTTTCGGCCTCTAAAGAAAAGCGTGAGCGGAATAAGACGACAGCCTCTTTTTACTTTTTGCTTTATTCTTTAGGTGGTGCAGCGATTACAGCGAAGCTCTCTTTGCCAAATCAGAGTTAATATGCGCATCAACCCGGTGACCATTTCTCTAAAAGCTGTTTTCTACTCACCCATAGTCGCGACGCAAGCAGTAATTTCATCAATTCCCAAATTCAGTGCAGTTACAACGGTGCATTATGCAAGCGTCTCTCTCTAGAATATAATGACCGACGGGACTTCTTGAATCTGATCTTTCTTTGTAAAAATCTGAAACCAATGGAGATGCTCCAATTAAGCCTGCTTCTTCAGATGATTGAAACGCGCACGGCTCTTGATCTAGCCGACCAACTTCCTCCGATTTTATTTAATTTAAATAAAGCTAAAAAATATTTTCATTTAAAAAGAAAGAAGAAACATTTGAATTATTTCATTCAGAGTTTTGAATCTGCTAAAAAGAAGGTGAAAAAAAAAAGTTCGATACGGAAGACCAATTTTAGTGCAATCTGAGTTTCTTTCGAGCACATGAATGTGGCATGGAATCGCAACGTTTTCTCGGAAGTCACGTGAACCAAACATATCCCACATATACTTCCTATATACAGGAAAAGTAGAGAGAAGCTTTGATCACACCGCCGAAGTCAGCGGTAGGAAGGATCCAGCAGATATGGCTGTATCTGGTCGCTGGCTGCGCCAGCTACGCCGGCTTCGCTTTCTGTCGGGCAGATCCGGACTTGTTGAGATGCTCATGCTAGTTTTGTTGAGCTGTTATCGTTTTCCTCGTAGCTTTTCGGCGATGTCAGGGTACCTAGGTTAGACATTTACTTCTACGTTTTAAAATTTCGGTGGCGTGTATGCATGGGCGTACCAACCGCGGGGGAGGGAGGGCGTGGGGGCAAGGGAGGGGGGAGCGCTTGCCCCCCCCCAGCTCTCAGAGTGTGTGTGTGTGGGGGGGGGGGGGGGGGCAAGGCAACTGTTTCCCCCCCCCCCCTACCCGCCAAAAAAGCCGCCACTGGTTAGGGCCAAATACTGGCCGGCGGCGCCCAAGGGGTACCAAGGGCACCGCCCCCCCCGCCCTGGGGGTGGGGGTCCTGGTTTGCCCCCCCCCCCCCCCCCCCCCGCTCAAGAACAAGTTGGTACGCCACTGTGTATATGCGTCTTATGGGGGGAGGGGGGGTCAATTGCCTCCACGAATCATATGTCAATACGTCACTGCCGTGACCTTTTCAAATGGTCACGGGATTTACCATCTGGGGTTTTGGAACATTCGGAGTAGAACTTTCGGCGCATAGAGCATTCGTGCCTGGATCAGACGAGAAAGTTCTGGAACTTACGACAACACTAAATTAAAAGAATAAATAAAATACGTTTCGCTCCCAGGAATCGAATCCGGGACCTCCGCACGAAAGCCGAGCACGGTAACAACTCGGACACGCACGCGCTTGTTCGGCGACACGCGTGGCAATATTTCATATTACTATGAGGCTTTTAATCATTTGCTTTTGTGTACTGTCTCTGTTTTTGTTAGAGCTGAACAGTGCGACAGTTTTTATAATTTATTTATTATAAATTGTAATTTGCCTGTCAAACTTTTGTAGAGTGATGGCTTTTAAAAACGTTTCATTTATGGTTTCTGTGGTTGTAAAAATTGTATCTGAGCGTCTGTACATGTGCTTACATTCACTGCTGTCTGGGCAAGGATAGTCTATGGTAATTTGAAATAAATACATGCCACATATTTTAATCTCAAGGGTCAATTACTTTATTTCTTCATTGATATTTTCCCACTCTGGTAATTAACAAAGCCTGAGCCTGACGTAGCTGAGAGCAAACCTTTTCTTCATTTTCATCAGACAGACATATATGCCAGAGACATTCCAATTATGATCCGTTAAACCGCCGAAATTGCGTGATCGGTGCTCAGGGTGGCAAACCCCCCGAAAATGAATGCACACGCGGATATTTTTAGACTGCATGCAAGATCGCGTCATTTTAGATTGTATAACTTTGTAACATCATCCACTATTCAAAGAGAAGTTCTCGAGTGATTCAGGATGCGTTGGAACAGCTCTTCCACGCAGGCACGCCAAAAATCAAATTACGACTTCTTATTTCTAGACCTAGAAGCACCCTTGGAGAAAGACCGTAAACAACCGGACCGTTCGCAAGACACGCACAAGTCAGACGGCCGCGGTTTGGATAGATCAGAAATATATATTAAACAAAGGGGCCTCGCTTCCGCGTCGAAAAGCCAGTCCGCGGTGTTCAAAACAGTGAAATGAGTCATCCTAGCTCGTAAACAAACGTACCCCATCACCCCCAGGGTGCATAACTAAACTAAACAACACGGTAAAAAAAAAAAAAAAAAAAAACGACGAAACAAGGGCGCAACTTTCCTTACTCCATTTGA
Organism: Ixodes scapularis; assembly: GCF_016920785.2. NCBI lineage: Eukaryota > Metazoa > Arthropoda > Arachnida > Ixodida > Ixodidae > Ixodes > Ixodes scapularis. The sequence goes on from NW_024609835.1 coordinate 16,075,802, forward strand.
CAAAACTAAACAACCCGGTCAAATAAAAAAAAAAGAACAGAAACACCGAAACGAGGGCGCACCTCTCTTTACTTCATTTTCTTCGTTTAAAACAAAGAAACAAATGTATAAAACGAAGGTCTTCGTGAAGAGCTAATAAAACCTCAGAGAGGCAGTTCGATTCGAAACTGCTGCTTGCAAACGTAATAAATATATTTTTTTCTTATCCTAAGAGTTGCTATGCTTCGGACACGGGGTTGACGCCCGAAAACAAAGAGCTGCCAAAGCAAGCGGAAACCCAGAGTTCCCCGCTTTTTTCTGCCAAAAATGTCGGGAAGGGAAAGGCCAATGAAGAGAACGGAAAAGAGCCAAGAGAAAGGAAGGTCGAAGCGAAACGTGACAACAAATTGTCCTGTGTAAACACAGTCGTGCCCACCGACTCCTCCCCCGCATGCGCTGCGCCGTAAACAAGAGATATAGGAATCTGCAGGAAGCCGGGTTGCTCTGGAAGCAATAATAGTGGAGTTGAGTATCTTTTTCTTCGTAGGCTAAATGTCGACAGGGAGGTGGAGAGGAACAATCAAAAACGCATCACTCGCCTGACCAGCGGTCTTCTTCTTTGCTTTCTTGTACTGAAGGCACTGTGAACTTTACCAACCCCAGAGCCACTAAACGAGATATGACTCAAAGTAAAGTAATGTTAACAATTTTGATGATTGGATACAGTTGTCACAAATCCCTCGCGGACCTGCCTAACACGAAGCTCTTTGTCGTACTAGTTGTCACATCAAGAAAAAGGAAGTTAGCGCATTATTCATGCGCAGCACAAAGTATAGTTCTTAGAAGATTTGTTTATCAAAAAAAAAAAAACTATGCTGTTGGCGTCTGGAAACTGTACGTCTTGATAAAAATAACGGCAAGCAAATCTAAAAATCTACCACGTATATTTTAATTCACCGCACAAAGAACTAACTCTTAGCGAAAAAGGGTATATTTTGTCCACACACAAAATACATTTCGAATGTAAAAGTACTTGTTGTTGGGCTACTTAATGGTGACTGTTTTGAACTATGGTTAAAAGCGCTAAAAAGAACGCAGGCGCCGTGTTTGTCTTCTCTCTTGTGTTCCTCTTTTGACGCTTTTAACCGTGGTTCAAAGCAATATTTTGAGTACGTCACAAATTCGTTTAAGATATACTTTTATTACATTAAATATATGACAGAAATATGTCTGCATAATATTTAATGTATCTAAACGTATGCCATAAATATTATTACTTATTTCGCATATATTTCAAACTATGAGAACATAAGGGCTCTTTTTTCATGTGTATCAAAATAAACCAGTAAAATGGAAAGATATTTTTCATATATTTAAAAGTACGCGAAAAACATATGTGTAGAACTCAATTAATATACTAGCATCTTTTCGGAATATATGTGAACTATCTATTTTAATGCATAAGGTATGTATTTAAATTTTCATTTTTGGTGTAATTAGAACGAGTTAAAAGTGTACAAACGTTAAAATATATATGAAACGTGCTACTAAAATGGTATGATTATAATCTTCTTAAAATAGTGCTTCTAGTAGTAGTAAATAGTAAAACTTATGACCGTACAACCCAAAAAGTAGGACTCTCTATACTAAGAGAGTTCGGCCAATTGGCGAAGCTTGTCACCCGCTAGAAGAAGCGGACTTTACGATGCCGCAATGTGGAAGCTTTTTGTTTTTGTTGTTTCCCACTCCACACTCCATGCGCTAGTTCCTATTGGCGGTAAGGAGGTCGTTTTATAAGCACAAGTTCTTGTACTCGGGCACTTGTTTATGCTTGAAATTCGTTACTGTGTCCAAGCACCATTAATATTTTATTTATCTCCAAACCCATACTTCATATATATATATATATATATATATATATATAATTACGCTTTCTCAAACAAAAAGGAATCTGGCAATCGAGACCAAGGGTTCACAGCGCCTCTCCTATATGGCGCCCGTTGCAGCACTACATTTTGGCGTTGGTCGGTTTTAGGACATATAATATTCAAACTATTGAAAGTTAATTTGTGACGAACAAGGAATGAATTCAAGATCTTATTATTTTAAGAGCTTATATTTGATAAGTACGCTTGAACGGTTAATCGTGTGAACTGCAGCAAAGACACTTACACTAACGAGCACCTTCATTAGAATGGCGGGTCGCCTCATGCCTGGCGTGCCTTATTGAGATTGTCATAAATTCAATGCCAATATACGGCGGAGCCCATATTCCAATTGGACGGTTGCCCAGCGATGCCCACACTGAGAATTCGTCCCTTGATATAGGGATTTTGTTGATGGTTCAGAAGAAAAGAGAGATTTGCTCAAATATAGGGATAATTTTTTTCGGGGGGGGGGGGGGGGGGTTATTTTCTTTAAAAAGCTTGTGCAAACGACAAATCGTTTTTTTTTTACTTACCAGAAAAACATGTTTTTAGAAGTGTGGGTATTTATACAGATATTTTGAAGGAATTATTGCAAGACCATATGGTACCATGCTGGCGTACACATGCTTTTTGCCTGTAGACAATGTTAAAGGAACCAACATCAGGTTTTGGCAAGGTGCTGAAGATGGCATTATTATGATTGACAGAAAACAGAAGTTGCTTTGTAACAACGATCTGAACCAACCTGCTGAAGTAAGTGGGGAACGCTTCTGGAAACATATGAAAGACACCAAACAAGGTGACTGCAGTCCGATGTTTCAGTGCTCATCACGTTTGTGAGCAAGCTTCTTTGCTTGCAACATTTTACTGCGACAGTTTAAAGAGTTTTCTCCCAGATTAGCTTCATAAAAACCAAAACAAGGAACAGCTTGGCAACCTAAACCCGAGAGGCTTTCCAAGACGTCAAACGAACTCGAGGCTGAGCAAACTCTTATGAATTTGCAGTGCACCAAGCGCCACCCTGATCGCACGAAAAATGAAAGGAACAGAGTGTAAACACGTATTCATGTGTTCGAGACTGAGTAGATGTGTATACATTGTCAACCATTTTCTCCCGCGTTTCATTTAGAATCTCTGGCAGAAACCTCTGCGTACGTTTTCTTTGTATGCACTATTTTTGTTTTTTTGATTAAAATGTCAGTTAAAGTAGAATTTTGCTTTAATCGGTATGACGTCCCTTAGCAAAAAGAGGCCGTACTTGAAACGAAGTTGAAATATATTAGATATGAATATTGATATTTTATTCATTCTGTATTATTTTGTCCTTATTTGAAAAACGCGCGTAGGGTATTCAAAATACGTCATAAATACTAATCAGAAAAGTTTTAGATATACCAAAAAAATAATTCCTTCTCCCTCATTAAAAACGAGCTGCACATTTTTTTTTTTTATTTTGTTAGTAAACGGTGTCCCTGTGGTATTTGAAGGCGCGACTAAAACATCCCACAACTACAGATTATAAACGAACACAAACACCATGACGCACTGAACACCTGAATCACAGTCCCGTTGGCTGCTCTAGAGCCTTATATAGCCTGCATATTGAAGGTAATCATTTGGCCGGTGACCACCTCTCCACTTATTAAGGTTCCAAGTATTCGCTCTCCTCCTCGGTTTTCTGTCAAAGGGGAAACAGTGTTTTGAAGTTCGTGGACGATATCTCTTACTTTTAGGAAGAGATATCGTCAAGTACAACTGTAATAATTCGGCGCAGTTGCTAAGACAATATCCACAAAAACGGCTCCTAGAAGGAATGTTATTGCTTCTCTGCATAGCGCCAATCAGCACGAAGCTAGTCAAGGCAGTTTCTTCACTTTAAAACAGTTATTTTGCTTTTATTTACTAGTTGACTATTTAATATGGTCATTAACGTCACTATATTAAAGTCACTACTCACATCACGTACAATGGTGAGTATACACATTCAGTGAACTAACATTGTGCTAACACAACCACGCCAAACATATCTGCTAACTGCACTTGCTGAAGCTTTCCAGCATCAGCAATGTTGTGTTTGTATTTCCCAAACCCCGTTTGTGATTGGTGTGCAAGAAACTTATCAATTGTGTTCTTGAAAGAAAAAAAAAAGGAAACAATAACATAAACTGGGCTGATTTTTCAGTGCGATGCTGCACAACTCAATCGACAAACTAATCAAATGCTGTATTTAGGCACTTCAGTGTACTCCACATCTGCTTGAAGTTAACTTCTGATAGGCGAGCTTTTCAATACTTTGGTAGTTTAAGTAAAACTACCAAAGTATTCCAGTCAAAAGATACTTAGAGCATAACACAACAATATTTACGATTTCCAGGTATTTTAATTCTATTCTGCACATATTTTTGATTGCTGCATTCTTATTAGGGTTGGAATATATATTTACATGAAATAAATAATTACTTTAAGAAATCCATGAGGAAGGTATTCTGTGCCTATTAATTTAGTATTTACATATTTCAGAACGCATTAAGGGAACTTCCAATGTAGTTTTAATAAAGGTATTTTAAAAATATTTTCAGAAATATATTTTAGTACAAAGTAAAAAAAGTATATATTTTCGGTCCATTTTTTGTGTACTTACAATTATGAACTGTACTTCAAATACACTCAAATTAGAATGTGGTATATTTCAAGTGTCTTAGTTTTCGCTAAGGGGTATTTAAGTTCTTGGTTCAATAAACAATACCTCTGAAAGCTCCCTATAGTGCGCTGCTGTCCTTATCGGTTATCTATTACTTGCATAATTATTGTCTATGTTATTATTTAACAGGCCGCAGTAAAAAAATTCAAAAATTTAAATGGTCACTGTATTGCTGTAATCTATTCTTTAGGTGAAACATAACGATAATGTCAATATTTCCGTGGGCAAAGAGATTTTCCAGAAATCTAGTGAAATCTAAAATATTTTTAGATAACATTTGGTGAAGAAGTGATCTCGGAGTTCGGCAACACTGCGGTTGCTTGTCTTCCAGCTGTGGCATGTTAAAGGAGCAAAAAGGTTATCTGTGCGTAGTCCGCTATATTTTCAAATTAGCGTACTGAAGAGTAGGCTTTTGACTTTCTACCCTCTTTCTTTTGGCCCACTAAACGATATGCGATAAGTAATATCCGAATCTAAAATAATTAATCTCAACCTAAGTTTTATTTCATGGTCCCTTTAACGTGCTTCCAAACGGTAAGCATATCGCCGGTTGCCGGAAAAACCCATTCATCATCAAGAAAGGCAGATCTGTTTTTAATTACTGTGTTGAAGTCTTTATTCTGGTGTGGCTTATATTTTTTCTCTTAAAACAAAACATAAAAAAATGGTGCATTGCTGAGTTAACGGTCGTTGTAACAAGAACACGGTGCGCGTGCCTGATTCGACTTTGCGAAGGCCATCGCAATAAACATATAGGCTAAATGACATTAACATTTCTCGTCTGGTACGGGTAACCTGAACGTCATTTACGTAAATGCCATCTCGGTAAATGACATTTGAGCTGCTCGTCCGACAGGGGTATAAGCTAAGCTTGAGAGCATGGCACAAAAAAGGCAACACCGAGTATGATATACACATAAAGGGGTAATTTTGTAACGCTCTGCGAAAGGCCCAACTTACTTCAGATTACGCTTTTTGGCAGGAGTAACTTGGTGTCCCGTAACACGTAAAAGCGAGACGCCAAAGCACTACGAAAATTACGCTATGGATTATGTAACGGCATTATTCACGTGGCATGATTACGTCCTTTGGGTTTTATAGTGTAGCCGCTGCAAAACATGCTTCCTCGCGGATGGCGTCTTCCTATACCATTGGCTGGAGTAAGCTATCATTTGACCATAAGTACAACCAAAGAAAGTTCTCGTGGGAAGTCGCAATATGAGTCCTCTTCGTTTCCTTGCGTCCCGAAAATTTATCCAACATTGAGGTACCCCGCGCGGTTTTTCTCTTATTTGTGATAAGAGTTCCGTGTTTTCGGGGTTTTCTTTTACTTCAATAACGGTCGTGTTTTTTCAGGATTTATTTTTTTAAACAGATTCGATGTTCTTCGGTGCCAATTTCCGGGGTCAGAAACACAATCAGCGTTCCTCGGGACATGATTAAAAAAATAAGACACGGAAATGGGATTTCCCTAACTTCTCAGAACATCTGCTGTGATTTGTATACCTAGGGAATGTATTTGTGCCGTAACTAAATCAAAGTGGGATAGCGGATGTGGTTCCGAAGCATGAAGCAGCCTCAGAGACACCTCAGTGGAAGTTCTGTTTAAGGTTAACATTAAAATGAAACTCTAAACACAAATCCTCATCCCGAGGCTTTTCAGTTTTTACCAATTCGAGGTTTTCAGTTGTGTCAATAGAGAGCTTAAGACTTTTTGTTCACTTTTTATTGAACATAGTACACCTCGACTAGATGTCTAGAGTCACTAAGTTTCTGAATAGTTCCTGACAGGGTAAGAACGGTAGGCAGCACTTTCAGTTGTCCCGCCTTCAGCGTGAGCCTACTACTATAGACAACGCTTCGGTGTTCGTGCACCTCGAGCGCGCGCGTGCAGTCAAAGCACGACGGAAGGCATGGGGCGCGTGCTGAAGACCAGGCATTCGGAAGGCACGCCCTGCCGTTCTCACATTTTAAGTGACTAGAGTGACTTTAATGATTATATTAAACTAGTGAACTAGTAGAGAAAAACAAATTAACTTTTTACAAAGTGGAGAAACTGCTTTGACTCGCTTCATCCTGAAAGGTGATATGCAGAGAAGCGAGAACATTTCTTATATAAGCCGTTTTTGCGGATTTTGTTTCAGCGACTGCGCCGAGTTATTGTTCGATGAACGAATTATTATTAGTTGTAAGAGATACCGTCCACGAACTTCGAAACACTGTTTTCCCTTTGGTAGACTCCCCATTAGGAGATCAGATATTTGGAACCTTAATAAGTGCTGAGGTGGTCACCGGCCAAGTGATTCCCTTCGATATGTACGCTATACAAGGCTCTGGAGCAGTCAAAGTGACTGTGGTTTAGGTCAGTGGTTCTCAACCATCGATGTTTCGCGGACCCCTTGTGAATCAGAGGCGATGATGGAGAAGAAGCTTCGTGGTGAGGGGAGGGGAAAGGTAATGGTTAAATATAATATTGATTTAATAAATGGATATAAATAAGGGCTAGAGTGAACTAGACCTCTCTTATTGACGTACACATGAGAAAAATCGCCCGAAAACTGAAACATTTCTTCTCGACTTGAAAAAAAGACAACTTTTATACCCGGGCTTGACTGATGAGGCAGGGCTTCGCTGACCCCTAGAATGCTTTCGCGGACTGCAAAGAGCCCGCGGACCCCTATTTGAGAACCACTGGTTTAAGTGTTCAATCCTTCATCGTGTTTGTGTTTGTTTCTAATGTGTAGTTTTGGGATGGCTGTAGTGCTTTCAAATCCACACAGGGACAAAGTTTCCTAACAAAATCAAAAGAAAAAAATCGCGTGTTCAATTTTTTAACGTTATTTCGCTGCAGCCATTTTGGCGCAGAGTGGAAAGCTGTAGAAAGCTTCGAAAACTTCGTTGGATGAATGGCTATCTGTAAATTTGTTTTTCGCTTTAGGGGGCTGTAGTTTTTTATTAAAAAGCTGTAGCATTTCAATTGAAAAGCTACAGAAAAAGCATCTTTGAGGCGACAGAAGGTCTGTTGACTTTTTTATTAAAAATCGGGCGAATATTCTAAAGAAACTCAACAGAAAAGCTAGAGAAAGTAAGATGAAAAGCTATTGCCATTTATAACCTCTGATGACGTTTTTCAACAGCCGTTCAGCTGAAAAGCCCCACAGTTTTTGTAAGGGTCAGATGCTTCATCTGAGGCGAACCTGGCTACTGCGCACGCGCAATGCCCACACGGGGCAAACGCGGGCATGTTTAAAAAGAACGTGTTTGTGTATATCACACATTCTACCTCTTGCGTTCCACCCCGCTTTAACATGCGCTCTAAATCTTCTCAAAAACGAACTGATTTACTTTTTTTACGAAGCTCAGCAGGTGTCTGGTGAGAATCATAGTTTCTTTTATTATTAAAAAAAAGATAATTATGTAAAACCGATTAAGCCTTCATAAGTTGTTCTCAATACATTGGCCCGAATACGACATCGTTGACTTCTGCGGAAGAGGTATAGTTTTGCGCAAGGAACTTTTGGTCGATATTCAATAAACAGCCGGTATATGATGAAACTAATTCTTATAGCTACCGTTTATAGTTTTCGTCAAACTGCGTAGTTATAAGTGTGGAGGTGATGCGAGCGCAGTTGTGTTACTTCTCTTTTCGTATCGCTTCCTTTCGCACGAAAAGGTACAGTATTTGTACGGCGCGAGTCGCCCAAGTCACCTTCTTTGATGCGCAAGCACGTCCGACGAGAGAGGGACCTTCGAGATATGAAAACACTCCAACCGACAGTTTAAAGAGAGCGCGGGGGAGGACACCCAACTCGCTGACCGCTGTTCAAATTGAAAGGCCGCAAAAAAGGCGAGCACGTTTCAAAGCCCACGTGATGACGTTAAGAAATTCACCCTCCAGTTTCGCATAGTATTAAAGCGTGATCCCATTTTGTTAAGTTCCCCACCACAGAACACATATATTCAGTCACGACAAAAAGTTTAACAACAATTCACACGTGAATTTCGGCTTCTTTTTTTTAATTCACGCTTTTTCTTCTTTTCATTTTTTTTTTTTTACTGCCGATTTCCTGACAGCATTTCTAAGACACGGGTACTATTTGCAGTGGCTAGTACGAGTGTGGAATGAGGAAGCTGCTGGGAGTGCTCAGATCTCAAACCCGATTCGCTTGTTGAGTTACTTGCAGAAAAAAAAGGCGTAGCTTTTACCGGGCATCTCATTATCGTTCCGCGCAGCCAATCGGTCTGCGGAATTCGCAGGTAAAGACGCCCAAGAGCGAAGCAAGAAGCGTGAAAATAATAAGCCCTTCGTTCCTTTAAACTGCCATGGACATGCACTTTGAGCAATCTGGAGCGTCCGCACTCCCACAAAGCCCTTGGTAAATTGCTGCAATCTAAGGAGGGCCCGTGGACAATGACGTCGCTGATAAGAAGTCTACACTAAGAAAAACTGTCTGTGCCGTGGCACTGAGCATCACCATAGCCCCCTATATACTGACAAACCCTTGCATATCGCCACGAGAAGAGGCCGCCGCAATGGAAAAGGTGGAGCGGCAGACAACGGATGAGAGGAGAGCCACCTGACAGGCACCCCGCTGCGGCGAAACGCCGAAACCCGCTTCGCCCGAGCGAACAGGTGTGCTTCGGGTCCTCGCCGCTGCGGAAGCTGTGCGCTGACGTCCAGGTTCCGTGAAAGATTTTGCGTTTTGGCGCTCTGTGCTACCAGGTCCTCGCGCCCCGAATCTGCGACCGGGCACTCTATGGCTCCGTCGTCAAACTGCCAGGCTTTGTGAGTATAGAGGAGGCTATAGCGTGACACGTCACAGTGATCAGTGCCACAGCGCATCCTGCCTTCGCGGTCTAAACATATTATGAGCCCTGTCGTTCACCGACGGCCCTTCGTAGATTGCAGCGCTCTTCCAAGCGCTTGGCGGGCGAACATACGCTACAGGTTGATTAGGGTGTAACGTTGAGCAAGTGTTCTAAAATGTGTCTTAGGTGCATCGAAGCCCCTGAGACATACGACAATCAAAGGGCAACATAGGAAATGCGTAGAGTACGCGCGATGAGGAGGCAGCCGAGCTCGTGGCGATCATTGGTTCACGTCGGGGGGAAATAAAAGCACATGGGCGAATTTAGGGGTAAACAAACGCACGAGGTGCGCGAGGAGCGGGCGAGCCTTACACGCTGTAGAGTAAACACTGTACTTGTTTAAAGGAGCCCGGCAAAAACAAAAAGTAATCCTGCTTTAAGTGACGTGCCTACCAGCGACAAGCAAGAGCATTCAGTGACAAAGCAGTGACGGGGTTCGCAGACAGCGTGAAACACTGAAAACAAGTTTATCCGCTGGCAGCACTGACTGCAAGTAACCCTTTATAATGATTTGGAGCGCGTGGTGTTCGCTCAAATATGCAAAAATAAACACCCAGACCTGCGGGCCGTGATCATTCTAAGACTCGATTAAACATGTGGACATTTCACGATATGGGTGAGAATAATCATCTGAAGCTTGGCCTGCCATGACGTGTACCAAATTCGTTTAGGGCAACATTCTCACTCATGTAACTTCGGCTTCGTTCGAAATTATGGTGAAACAGATTATACAACAATCGTCGCTCGGGGTGACTGTAATCTCCTTTTCAGGTGCTCTTAATTTCGAATTGGCTTTACGAACATGGCATTTTTTATCATTCCGCTTTCATATTGTTACTCGAGTCCGCGTTTTCGTACGCGTGCCACTTATAATATTTTGGAAGTTACAAAAAAGGACGTAACATTTCAAAATCGCGAAACATAAGGTGGCATGTTTGATCAATGCTACAAACGTTCGTGAGCTCTGTTTTTAACGAAATACTTAGCTTCCCGTCCACTGCACCCAAATGGGCGAAAAATAACTTTGATGTGTTCCGCTACATCGACCCCATGTCGTCTATTCTTTTAAATATTGTCACAAATGACAAGTGATGAGGTGACTACAACTTAAGTAAACTAAGCGTTTAATGGGGTGAAGTTGTGCCCAAAACAAAAAGGGAAGAGACGATAAAAATTGAGTGTCGCGGGCGTCGATGGCGACGTAACAGCAGGATCGAACGCGGGGGCGAGACTGACTTTGGCTCGCCACGCGAAGCCCCTTATGTACACGCGTGAGCTCCTGGAATAATCGGCGTACAATGGTCGACGCGTAGAACATTCGGACCTAGAATAAACATCAATGTTCTCGAATTCACCAGAACATTAAACTGAAAGAATATATAAATGATGAGTAACTACCAGGAATCGAACTCTGGCTCTTCGCGCGGGAGGCAAGCACGATAACGGTTACTCAAAGGCCGCGCTGTTTACTTGGCCCGCTGCGCGCGCGGCAATATACACGGCTTGAACGTGTCATCATCGCACCATGATGGTAGTCATCCCTACTCGTTCCTGGCGAGAAAAATAAATTTAGCAGTTCGGAATCGGCGATGCAGAAGGTACGAACTCGGCAGCAAGGCGCCCACAATGGCAGCTGATGCGACGTCAGTGCAGGCCATGCATACGTCACTGCCCTGATACCAAATTGCCTGCGCAATAAACTTCCTACGCACCGCCGAAAAACGCTTAAAACGAAAAAAAAAACAACCTTTCGGTCAAGCCTTAACGGACCGGATGGCTTCCGGACGGGAAATCATTATCGAGAGGCGGAAGGAACATTCCTCGCGCTTCTGGCGGGTGCCCATCTGGGATGTCCAGTCGTACCACGTGAAGCACTGACACGATCGACCCGTCCAAAATGGCAAATGTTGAATAGCGGGAACGACGTCCCATCGGTTTCCAATAGAGGAAACCGATAAGATGGCCTTCCTTTTATGTTCTTCCGTTATGTTCCAGACCGCTGGACCAATCGGAACAAAGAAAAAAATGATAGTATAATTGAAGCGGAGAACAAAGAGGTCGCTTTGTCGGGATGATACCGCAAACAGAAGCGACCCTTCGGTTGTGTAGTACATGGAATCGATATAGACGACCGCGCAGGAAGGGAAGTATCACTCGTCGCAATTTCCTTCGGTATTGCAGCTAAGCTCTCCCTGGCTTCCTAATGCAGAGCGTTGCTCCCGAAACACCAGAGTATTGTGTGTTTTTGTTTTTTCATCAGTTCGGCCATTGAGAGAGGCTTTCGGTAGCCCTCTAGCCGCAGTCACACTACTTAAATATCCTCAAGAAACATTCGGTGTTCGCTTTAGGGATGATGACAGAATTACCTGCAGACACCCCTCAAGAATGTTAGAAGCTTGTTTTCTTCATACAAGCTTCGAACATGTCTAAAGACATGTTCAAAGTTGACGATAACAGATTGTTTCTTATTGGACAGATAACTTGCTAGCCACCTATGGACAACTGTCGGTAGCTCCAGTGAGGGTAATTTATGTATGAGAAGGACATGCGGAACTGCATCAAAGGCTTTTTGAAAATCCCCTAATACAGAATTTGCCTGGAAGCCTTCATCGTACGAAGACAAAATGTCGCGGGAGAACGGACTTAAGTCATGTAACAAATAAAAAAAACAGATCTAAACCGTATTGCTGAGGTGTGAAAATAATGTTCATTTTAAGATGCCCAACGATACTGGAGTAAACAATATATTCAATGGTTTTGCAGCATACGTTGGTGAGTGATATTGGCCAATAGTTAGTAAGGTTGTTTTAGCACATGATTTATGAATTGGTAAATATTCGCAAGTATCCATTCGCGGGGAAGCCTACTGTCTTCTATGGATTTGTTTCACAATATAACTGAAACGGTGACAAAGCACGAGCGTATTTTTTATTTTTTTTTCAAGAAATGGTTAGAAATGCCATTTGGTCCGCTCGCAGCCCCTAATCTAAGGCTCTGGAACAAAGAACGCACATCGTTTTCCAAAACAACATTGTCAGACGTATGGACAACAACTAAGCCCTACCGCGTTAAAACTCCGGTAGAGATTGAAAATCTCCGATATATGGTGAAGAGAAAACAAACGGAAAATATGTGTCCAAACACGCTGCCTAGTGAATGTCCCCAGCGAAAGTGTTATGGCCATCAGATTTACCCGGAATGCCAAACTCATGTTTTCTGTTAGACTTAGCAAACTTCCAATTTGTCTTCACGTTAGTTGCCAGGTTTACGAAAACAAATTCAGCAAGCACACTTTTAAAACGATTCTACGAACTGCACGTATTTATGTGTACGGAACATTCTTCAAACTCTAGTAGGAACGAAGATAGGTTATCCGGCATGCCGTCAAAGTTCCTCTTACCATAATAAAATACTTTCCTTGAAATCGGTCTTTTTATTCTGATGTAGTCGCAGTTAATATTACCAACAATTATATTATGATCACTAATACCTGCAGATATATTAATCAACCAAACGAACGTAGGGTTGCTCCAAAGCACAGGACCTAAATTCAATGAAATTGATCCAGCGCATCTTGTGGCACTAATTATGACTTCAAAAGTGGAGTAGACTGGAACTGCTACGTAAAATGGGTGGCTAATTTCACCAGCTGATATCGGGAAGATTTAAATCACCGCCCAATGATGGCTGGTCAAACACTAATACAGATAAACAATCAGGTAACACCTCGAGTGGTTTCGTATCACTGATTCCCGGAGGCCTCTAAAAAAAACAAAATGGCCTAGCAGATGTTCGCTCTCCAATTCTATCTTGCACCAGACAGATTCATCTGAATGATCATTAAACGGCAATGCAATGTTCTTCATTTGCTTTTTAACAAGAACAAAAACGCCACCTCCGCTTGCATTGCGATCGTTATGTGGGCGTTGAATTAAGAAGGAAATATTTCTGAATCATAATGGGGTCGTCCAACCACGATTTTGTCCCAATAACTGTCAGGATTAATGACAGCAATCAGATCATCAAACTCACTTGTTTAATGCTTCATACTACGACAGTGTATAACGATAGAAACATGTTCTCTTAGTTCAATTTTACGACGCTCGACAGGGGACCTTTATTGCTATTGGACGCAATCAACAACACGGTCAGTTTCGGAATCGTACATGAACGTTTCTCCACCTATAGCAAGCGTGTTAAAGCGGCGTTTGAACCTCTCGTTATGCTCCTTAGCATACTGAAGCAGTTTCTTTCTCTCAGACCTTGCACGTAGCAGAAAGGCCTCGCTGATTGACAAATAACTGCTCTTTAGTTTGTGACTCGGAAAACATTTTAGCTCTCAAAACACAAGGACAAAGACGAGAATCAGACACCACAGTGCGCTACGAACAACTGATTTTATTACATGAAACGTCACTTATATACCATCCGTGTCTGATATCGCCCCATCACTAGCCAACCCGATGCCATGCCGCGTCAGTGAGGAAGGCACGTTCCTTGTGAAGTAGATCAATTGAGTCCACGCTGACACATGCTGCCCCACCCTTCCTAATCTCATCTGCCTCGACTATCTCCCTCAGAGTTTTTTACTTGTGCCCCGCCAAAACCTTTCACTCGAAAAACAACGGCACACCTTTGATAATGATCGGACAGACGACCGTCCTGATAATTTCCCTAGTTTAAGTTTGTGTTCCCTTAGCCTATCATTAACACACCCACCGGTCTGACCTATATACTTGTTTCCGCATCTGATACACTACTTCCTCCGCACATTCAACAAATGGATTCCACAGGTTTCAGCGCACAGCCAGAAGGAACCTTACGAAAAGGTTCTGTCACCCTACATAATCTACTAAGTGTGTTTGGTGCGGAAAACATCACTTTTACGTTCGATCTATTGGCCACCCTTTTCAGGCCATGCGCCGTTTTGTGAATGTGCAGAGCGCGACATTGGAACCAAAATGTTGTCATAAAAAAAATTATTGTCATAGAAAGAGCTGATTTACAGCCCTAAATAAGGGGTAAAATTGCGTGCCCACTAATACTCTTTCCTAATAAAATTCGAAAAGGCGCCGTTGTCGTGTTCGCGCAAACAGTGTTGCGATGTATACGGTATCACCGCGACCTTTTGTTTATCTCTGAGAACCGTTGGGCGAGGGCAAGCTTCACTACGTAATCTTTTAATGCGACCTCCGCAACTGATACCACTACATCATTCGGGAAGCCAGCTGCCAAAAACCGCCTATACTGCGTGCCCTGACCTTCTGACATCACATCGTGACAGGATTTTATTAGGGCGTTTAATACGCACATATTGGTTCTCGTCTTTCTCCTTGTGTTTTGAGCGGTAACATGTCTTCCAAGTTCCAAAACCAAATAGCCCAACAATCTACTCTACTGAACTTTAGTTTGTGGGCTTAATCTCATTTGTTTTGTTTTTCTTTGAATGAACGAATCTGTATGACGATCAGCCCGCTTTTTGTTGAAGAGAAACTACCGATTCTAAGGGCGCGATTAATTATATAACGGTTCATCCTGAACGCCAAGGTTACTATCGCATACCGGTATATCATTTCGTTCGGATCTTCCCACGTGTCGCTAGCAGAATCTGGCAGCGCATTAAAAAAATATATTTTTATATCTTTTTTTCAGGTCATGCTGCTGCGTCATAACCGCACTAAGTTGCGCAGCTATGGTTTCATTTCGTTTTTATAAGCAACTTATTTCGGTTCCCAATTCCTTCACACTCCCCTCCTTTTGCCATCCAATCGATCCGGGCTGTGAGAGCAGCAAGCTTCTCGTCTGCTATCTGCTGATTTCGCTTAATCTACCTCAAATCTGAAAGGACCTTACTTGTCCCTCCTATAGCTTTGGTATAACACAGAGTGCTTCTAAAAACTCCCTTTGCTGCTCCGCAGAGAGAGGACCAGGGTTACTTTCACATCACCAGATATAATTAATCATTTTTTCACCTCGGATAAGAGAACCCGAGATCTCAAAGAAGGCACTTCGGCGGCACGCTGAAAAACAAGCTCTGTAAGTGCAACAAGTTGGGTCTCGGTGCCGTTTCACAAGGCTCTGCGTAACGCACAATAGCATCATAAACGTAAGGTGCACTGACCTGAAGAACGAGAATACGTGAGTAACCCGCCTCCATGACGGCACCGAAACCCATCGGGTATTGGCAGAGCAGGTTCTTAAATAGTTCATGATCATATTGCCACGCGCGTGCTGAGCGGGTGCGTACATGGCCGAATGGTTACCCTGTTTGGCTGTCGCGCGGAAGATCTGGGTTCGGTTCCAGGTAGCGGATCGTTCTTTTATTTATTCTCTCTGCTTGTCGTTCTCGAAAATTCGAGAACTTTCTTGTCTGATCGAGTGTCGAATGTTCTACGCGCCGAACGTTCTAGGCTGAGTGTTCCAGATACCAGGGGCTCCCCGTGACAAGCCGCAGTCAGTCTCGCCCCAGCGTTCGATCCTGTTGTTACGCCGTCATGGACGCCCGCGACGCGCTATAGTTATCTTCTGTTTCCTTTTCCTTTTTATTTTGGGCACAAGTTCGCCCCATCAAACGTTTTGTTGGTTACAGTTTTCGTCGCCTCATCAGTTGTCATTCACAACAATATGACGTCCACCGTTGTTGCCAGACGTGATGATCGACGAAAGTCGTGTCCGGGTGAAGCAACGTTAAATACAGTGAAGAATGATCAGGCAGACAGAACGGAATTGCCGGGAACTTATCCCTGATCCATGTTTCCTCGGCCCGAAACGTTCTAAACTGGGCACCGTATGGAACGGTTAAAGGCAGCAGAAACTGAAAACCGAGAACACGAGTATCCCGCCTCCATGGCGGATGGGATTCTTTACCAAATGAAATTTTTACCCTATCGTCACTTGGTGTTCTTGTAGATGTTATTCGGGCTCTTGTGTTAAATTTGCTTTGAATGATCATGCGTAACCACCCCTGCTATGGCTTAGTGATGCAAGCCGCAATATAATTTATATAAATTAAACAGCAAAATTGCGGTATAGTCGCACATGTGACGTTTTGGGACACGTGAGTATTAATCTGTAAAAACTTCTACCTTGGAATTTTGTCTTTAGACAAGGACTGTTCTATTTGGTATCTTCTGTGGATCATGCATCTCTTAGAATACTTACGGTATCGATTCAGTTTACGAGTTTCGATATCCTGGTTTAAAATCAATATTTCATAAATTTCTAAAAATAACTGAGAGTAATCTTAAACCGCTAAATTACAACAGGTATACAGGAAAACAGGCAAGAGAAGCATAAAAATTATTCCTTTTTATTAAATATTCACATAACTACTCTCACACTGTTATCTCTCTCTCTCTTATTTTGTTCTGTCCCTGACAGCCAAGAAGAAAAATAAGACACTTCACGGTATATATTATTCATAAATTACCATATCGTTACTGTCTGAATACACTATCCAGGTATAAAATCAAATGTGAATCCATTTGTCTAACTGGGTTCGATAACGCCAACTGGACATCCCATGAGATAGGCTAGATTGAACGCTGTCGCCTGCGTTTTGCTTGTCCTTTCCACTCCTATTACCACTTCCTGTTACGCTAGATGCTTTTTATTTGCGCCATTAACCCTCTACACCAGCTTACGGAACCCTTCTTGAACCATGGACTTCAATTTTACTAAAAGGATGAATTCATCCGGAATCTGAAACTCGCTACCAGCCATTTCTGTGTACCGATTTGTGCATGTACTGGTTTAGATGTAGAGTGCCGCAATCGGCCGGGGATAATGTTTCAAGATCTGTTACACAAAACCGGTCCACCTCTCTGACCGCGATGCCCCTTTCATATTACGTAAATGCGCTCTGTTCATCTCCCTAATGAAATGGCAAGCAGGAATTATCAGGAATAAGGCCTCGACGCCGACACGACTGACTCAGACTATGTTAGGACTTAATTCCCGGGAGCTACCGCAGGCGAACTGTCTCTTCACCTAATGAATCTCTCTTGAAGCAGTTTTGAAACCATCTGGCGAACTATCTGAAAACTACTTGCGATCTATCTGGAAAGAGTCTTCAAACTATCTGACAAACTGTGGCAAGCATTTGGCAAGCTCTTTGGAAACTACATTCGGCGAACTATCTGCAACTGTCTTAAAACTCACTGGTAAACTCTCTTGTAGGTGTGCGGCCCACAGTCTAAAAAATCTTACAAACTGTTTGAAACGTTTATGGCAAAGTAGTATCTCAGAACTATCTTAAAACTAGCTGGATAACTACCTTCAGAGGGTCTTATAGTACCTATCAACTACCTTCAAACGGTCTTGAAATATCTATCAAACTATGTTTAAATTATTTTAAAATTTATTTCGAAACTATCAAGATTTTTTTCATAAAACAAATCCGTTCGGTAGGGATTCTGAAAACGAAAAACAAAACGCTCTGAACACTATCGGGCAAAACATTTGAAACTTTTCTTAAAAATATCTGGCAACTAGGTGGAAACAAGAAAATGACACTTACTGGAAAAGTTTTAATGGAATTTAAAACCCGTTTTAAGTTGCATATCTTATATTTCGTATATTTCGACATATTTCTTTGAACCAAGTTTACTAGAGTCTATATTCTGTTTCATACTTAGTGTACAACGCTCTAAAAACTGCTGGAGAGAGCATGGGGTACGCGAGCAAGCAAATGATCTAGCAGATCATTTGCACGCGTTCTCGCGCAAACGAAACCATAGATAAGGCCACGCGCGCGCACTAGTAGCTGTGACAGTGTTCTACACTAAGTATGAAACGAAGTATACGTATTTTCCAAGGTACCGACATTCTTTTAAATCTTTATGTCGAAAGACGTCTTGATTTCTAGAGTTCAGAAAATCTTGTAAGCGACTTTGGTTTATAAACGTTTTTACTTAAAACGTGATTCCGATTTTTTTTGTTTTGTTTAACATTGATTTTTTTTTTCTGTGTACGATTTTGACAGTATGGTAGATGGGCTTGAGTTTACTAATTAAACCCATTGCGCCTTTTGTAGTACTACAACCTGTAAAACGTTTGGGAGGGAAAGACGTGCACGGATATCAGAAACCTTATATCGGGAAAACAATAATAAAAAAAAACGTTACTCAAAATTAAGAGATATACAAGCGGCATTTTTATTAATTTTCAAACTATTTTTAGTTGTTTTCAAAACGGTATTTCACTCCTAGTTGCAACATGCTGAAGGAAGAATTAATATAGAATTATTATGATTGGGAACCACAGAATGACTATAAGTCTTCGGGTAACTTGTAGAGGCTTGTCAAATGATTGTGGCAACCTACAATTACACTCATTTTACCTTTTTTTTTTTCTTTAAGGGCCCTCGTGTGAGGGAATTACATAGGGATAACCTAACAATTACCTTCACGCGTTTGACGTTTCTTTGATCGAGTATTTCAGGCTAGCCCTGGTACAGCTCGCCCGCGTACCTCATTGATTTAAGAGACGATATATGTAAAAAAACAAAAGGTTTTCCATGTTGGTTGTTGTGTTGAACTTTTCATCTCCAATTCGAAATTATTAAAACCACTGTTTTACTGGCTGCTTAAATGCAGCACCTTCTCTTTGAATCCTATTAACATTTAAAGCTAGTTCAAGAGCAAGCGAGTTTAAATTTGTAAACAAGATGCATGCAAAAACTGGCATTTTCTTATGGGAACAAGTAAGAACCCCGATAAATAATAATTATCTTGCAAACTTCATTTTAAAAAAGTTTTAAATTACTGAGTGCTTATTCTAACATATTAAATTTCAATTTCAATTCATTTATTTACTCCCATTTGTACATATGGGTGACGGAGACAGGGAAAAAAGCTGCAAAATGTGCAGCTTGACAAATCAGTTTGAGATAATGTAATTTTATTGAAGGTCACTCCTTTTTCACTGGGATTGAATTCCGTCAGAACTTTACGAATGTTTTAATATTTTAGATGCCTGGAAGTTATCTGCGAATTATCTATAAACCTTAAAACTTGTCTGGACGCTGCCTATAAACCCTGAAGACTATTTTGAAACTATCTGAACCTCTCTAGCTAATCATCAGGGAATCTCTATGAGAAGTAGCAAATCGATCCTCTTCGTGGAAACTTGTGCAGTATAGTTATCGCAGATTCACAGCCGAAATAGTTAATAAATTTCCAAAGTGGTAAACTTTTTGTTATATTCTTATATCCGAAGCAATGTATCGATGCATCGGCAGTCATTTCCTCGATTTACAAATTTAAGAACATCATAAAGAAAATAGGAAATTATCGTAGACCGTACGCAACAACACTGCCTTGCTGGTGTAAGCACTTTCCGTCACTTTGATTACTGATTGAGCGTGCGCTTGCGGAGCCCGGAATCCGCAGTGTGCGGTCTATGAAAATTACCTTCTGAACCAAAGCCCGAACCGCCGTTCTCGCAAAAGACCATTCAAAAAGCACTGACCAGTGAGGCTCATGTCGAAGGACTCGGCGTCAATCTTCCTCAAGTCCTGGACAGTCCTCCAGGTAAGCGTGAGCAGCTGGTTCTGCGACAGGTCCACGGTAAGCAGGTTCGGCGCCCCTAAGAACATGTTCGCCGGTAAGATCCGCAGCCGGTTGTGAGAGAAGTAGAACTTCTTGAGGCGCGGCAACCCCTCGAAGGCCAGCGGGTCCACCTCCGAAACCTTGTTGTATTTGAGGTCCAGTTCCACGAGCGCCGGCGTCCCGCTGAAGACCCGGGCGTCCAACCTCTGCAGCTCGTTCCGGAACGTGTCCAGCCGTTCCAGATGGTCGAGGCCCTTGAATGTGCCCTCAGTCAGATGTACGATCATGTTGTCGCTCAGGTCCAGTTCTTTTAGCGCACCCAAGTCAGCGAAGGCCGTGTCTTCGATGCTCTTTATCTGGTTCCGCTCTAGGAATAGGTGCGTCAGTGCCGACAGACGCGAGAGGGCGTGAGCAGGGAGCTTGACGAGCTTGTTGTCGCCCATCTCCAGTTTTGCGAGGTGAGGCAAGTCGGCAATGGACTCCTTTTCCAAGTCGGTGATGTCGTTTGAATCGAGAGATAGCGTCTTTAGTTTAGGCAGGTTGTAGAAGGAGTGAGTCTTAAGCGAGCCAAGGTTGGCTTGAGTGAACTTGAGGCTCTCCAGGGCAGGCGCCGCGGAACGCAGTGCTTCTCTCGGAACAAAGTGGAGATGGTAGTCACTACGGAACGTGCTGAAGGCAATCGAAACGATCGATGGCTGATTCTGGAAGGCTTTAAAGACAACGTGATCTTCTGTGAGATTTCTCACAATAAAGCAGGTGATTTCGACGTCGTCCTTGCCGATGTGTTTATTCTCGCACTTGCAATACATCGGCTGGTCCCTGAGATCGCAGAGTTCAGGGACTACGTCTGAGTCATTGCCAAGCGCTTGTTGTAGCGTTGAACACAAGAGAAGAAAAAGCAGACTGAAGAATCTGAAAAAAAAAATGGAACTGATTAGGATTTTGGCAGCATTTCAAACAATAGTGCACACTAGATGAAATTATATACATAATTAATATCTTCGTGAATTCCAGGCAAAAATAGATAATCATGAACTGACTAGTATTTACCATCATAGAATACTTCTTCGAACCATTCAGCTTGTTGATGACGGTCCCACGCATTATATAAAGAAAACGTAGGTGCCCTCAGCTATTATTGGGTTTAGTAACTAATTTTAAATTGTATGCGAGAGCTTTTCTCTACCATATTTGTCATATTACACGCGGTGAACTTAAGAAAGCACCTTCTGGAATTCTTAAAGTGGCTGCCGACGTTATTTAAAGATATGCCGGGCTGCTTTTAAATTTTTCACCAGCTTCTACAACACTATATTTTTTTTATTTTTTTTTTTTTTTGCAAGGCGTTTGGCGATTTATCCACAACAAACTGCGGGAGTTGCACGGTCTGCAAAGACACTGAAAAAAATCATTTCTCCTCTGGAATGGGGTACAGGTCATAATGACTCATTCTCTCGCCATGTTTCGAGTTTCACAATCCCTACTTCACTACAAGGTTTAGACTTCTTTCAGCCTTGTCATCCACCGGGTTATATATCCGTATAGATCAAAGTGTCTGACTATCCGAGTGTTTCGTTGTAAAGTGAAAGCACGGGTTTGGAGTGTATGTGCTTTATTGATAACCCCTAAAGTCACTCTACACCTGAAAAAAACTCAGGGCGTTGCTTATAATGTGATGATTCTCTCTCCGGCATTCTTACCGAGTAACGCAGCACTCTTGCCTCTGGAGCGATAACAAGAGGATCGGGACTGTCACGCCCGGCGTTTTTTAGGCTGTCACCAACGTTACTAAGACACTCAGTTGGGAAAGCTCACCCTTAAAATCCGGACCGCTCGCCTCCACCAAGACCTAACTATATGCGACTACAGCTCCGTCCTTTAGCGGCAAGCCAAAACATGCAAGTTGTATTATATAGCTACTGCAAGATGGCGCTGCGAGATAGTCACACTGGCCCTTGCGCTACCCGACTGAAGAACCGGTACGTGCATCCGTGCAATTCCCGGAGTGGCCGCTGCGGGAAAAATGGCGGCGTTGCAATCGCGTCTCGTTCGGTTCTCGAGTACGGATCAGAGCCACTTTTTCAAAGCAGGCTCCTATGGCGGCTTCCCAACTGAGTTGTTCTTGTAACCTTGGCCGTCACAGACTATTGTTATGGTTTGAACGTTCAGATGAAAGTGATCGCTTTGTTGGGGGTCTAGTACCTAAGTATACTTACGAAACGTCAACAAAGGAATGGATGTCAAGCATAGGAAAAGACGAAATTGCTATTCCTAGGAAATAATTGAACCTCAACTAAGACTGCAAACCCTTTTTATACACTTGTTCTTTTGCGCATTTTTTTCTCTTCTATGTGTTGTAAAAGGGTGAACTGCTCTGAGTGGGACAATATTTAGCTAAAAAATGGATTCATTTGGTTTACAGATATTACAGACATATTAGAGGGATTGCACGGGTAGAAAGTGAACAAGAAACAAATAGTATCACGCACGCAGACAAAAATGAAAATAAGATCAAAGAAAAAAGGGTAGGCAGTGGCCACACGGCCACAAGTTTAGGTGTGATAACGTCTACGTGCCGTGTCTAGTGAAATGTAAGGCATGTATCGGACGTAACAGATGTATTTATAAGTAACGGAATAATACAAATATCAAATGAAAAACATTTATTTGTTTATTACAGAAACAATCGAATGAAACAGATATTTAAATTTGGGGTAGACTTATACAACTAAACGATATATAAGAAACCGGAAGAAACAAATATCAAGCCAGAAAACAAGCCTATTCAACCGCACGGCACACAAACCATCGCAAACAAGTGCGGATCGAAACGCGAGTCACCGCATCACCGCGGCCGCACTGGACATGCGATGCGTGTCACTTGATGGCGGCGTGCGTGATGTCATGCCAGCGCCTGACGTACTATGACCATCTTGGTGGTGCATATCTCTTGAAGGAATGGAGATATCTTTATGATTCTTTCACCATCACGTTTGGCTTGATGTGGTATATCAACGTTCGACATTTTAACTATATGTATATAATGGGAGCGGAAACAGGGGCCTTGACGATAAATTGCAGGCTTAAGTTTCAACTTCCACGCGGAGTCAATAACACAGTATTGTAACAAGTTACATGTTAGGACCTATGGTGCACTGTGCAGCGTATGTCTATTCAGCTTTGACATGATACCAAAAACAAATTAATCGAACGACACGTCTGTTAGCAACAGTGAGTCAGACTGTGCTGATCGCGCACTCTGACGACTCATCGAAAACGTCATTTCATTTCGCGCCTGCGCGAGATGAAACGGCGATTTGTTTTAGAGCGCAACTCTTAAGGCCCATACGCACATTCGCGTTTGAGCGCGGTGCGTTCCGTAGCGGCAAGTGGACGCGTTGCGTTGCGAAGACCGCTTGCGCCAAACTTGTACGCACAGTTGCGTTGACACGCAGTCAACCGCAGTCAAGAGCCAATAAGAACGCGCTATCGTCGCTAGTGGCTCACCAATAGTAAGCGAAATCCAAGGCAACATGGCGGCGCACGGCGACAGCGTCGAAGCGTTCGATCTTGGAACAATCTCGCCGGCTTCCCCGACGTTTTGTAAAGCTTGAACCATCGCAGCCTTGGAAAATACAGTCTCCACCGCTCCCCAAAACAAGAATGCAAGCACTGCGACCGGCGAACCGGATACGTCTCGCCGAGTCGGCCGGGTGGGGCGAGCGAACACGTCACCCCTCTCCTCTTTCGGCTTCTGATTGGTCGAACGCGCCCGAACGCACCGCAACGCTTCGGAAAGTTGAACGAGTCTCTACTCGCTTGCGTCGCGCTACCGAACGTTGCGGGGAGGCGCGCGTCAGTCCGCAAGCGACTGCGCCTGGCCGCAAGGACTCCGCAACGCACTCACACGCGTTCAAACGCGAATGTGCGTATGGCGCTTTAGGCGCCCGTTTCCGGCTTGAGCGGCGTCGGCGTCGGCGTAACCGTTACCCCCCCCCCCCCCAACGGACCTCAGGAGGACTTCGGGTTCCTTCGGGAGGACCTCAAGAGGACCTTGGGTTCGTTCGGGAGAACCTCGGGAGGACCTCGGGAGGACCTCAGGTTCCTTCAGGAGGACCTCGGGAGGACCTCGGGTTCCTTCGGGAGGCGGGAGGACCTCGGGTACCTTCGGTGAGCTCAGGGAGGGGGGGGGGGTCACGTGACACCCCCCCCCCCCCCAAGGTTAGACGACCCCCCCCCTCCCCGAGGTCACATGAAGTTACATAAAATGTTAGCTGCAGTGATCCAATATTTTTCAGTGCTGTGTCTCTTCTCAAAATATGCTTAGACCAAAGAATTGACACGTCCAGAAAGAAGACCGAACTGCAACTGTTTAGTGGATATGCGAACAAGAAAGGAGATGAGTGCCTTAGAAATTATATGAATACGGTATTTGGGTAATTATGTTTATTTATCAGGTGTTAAGGCTCATTCACACAGTTTCGTTTGTTGCTTGCGTCGAGCTGTTGCTATGGTGACCCTTACGGCGAGCCAATGGGGAGGCGCTGTGCTGCCCGACGCAACACAGCACAACGCCGTCGACGCAGCCGTGTGAACGAGCCGCAAGAACGCTTCAAATTGTGTCATTTGTCGGGTGCTGCAAAAGTGATTAGAATATTACAATTCCGTAAAAGATGATCGTGTGATAGAGTACGCGGTTGTCTACGTATTTTATGCACAATAAAAATAGAAGCTCTCAGAGAACTTAAACGAGAGGAACATCTGACGACAAACCATCAATAAAGAGATACGGGAAAGTTATAACGCATATTCTGTGAGACAAGAGGAAGAAAACCAGATATTCAGTTAACCAGAGAAGGATTGCGTGGTACGGTGTTACGCTTGTGCTAAAGTGTAGGCTGAGAAACTGTCTTAAGTGCCTTAGATAGATCTAAAAAAAAACGGGTTTGGCCTGGTCAAACCAACAGATGTTGGCTTTTTGCCCGTGAACCTGTTGCCTGTGCGTAAGTATGGAAAAAATATACTGAATTCGAATTCGAATAATTAATGCACAAATTCGATTATATTTGTGAAAATACACCAGTGTCCCCAAAAAAAATCGAATATTGAAGTTCGATTAGTCTCAAACCGCAAATATATTCTGGAACACCTAGAAGAGCTCACGGAACGTGTAAAAAATACGGTGTCACGGTTCAAAACGATGTTTAACGACGTTCTGGTAAGATTAGAATACAGCCCAGAGGAATAGAGGAAATACGTGAAAGGCTCAGACAATAAGACGGGACAGGCATTCCGCCAATCAGCGACGCGGGTCGGTTGGTGGCCAATGATGTTAATTAAGGGAGACTCTTTAATAGTGGTTTTGAATCTATATTTACGTCCCCAATAGTAGTTTCCCCGTCCCCATCTCTTCACTTATATAGGGAAGCATGTTAGATACTTAACTAAGCCACGAGTGTATATTTAATCTGGTCAATAGCTCGAATGAAAACAAAACAATTTTGGAGTGTAGTAACATAGTCGTGTACCAGAGGAGCACTCTAGTATTTCTTCCAGCCTTCATTTTTTGCATCATTTCATAGTTGTGATACCAGGAAAACCACCTAGCGAATGGAAAGAAGAGCACGTGAAGCCCGTTTTCAAAAACCGGCCAAAACGATAAGGATGACAAATATAGGCTTCCTTCGTACTCAGCCTAAAGGGATTAGAACCTATAGTTGAACACTGTGAAACATATAGTTTAACACTTCTACGACCACAAAAGTCTGGTCGTAAAAGAACTCTTAGGGGTTCTTCGGCTTGTCTAAATCTTTTGCCCTAAGAAGGTCTTTTGAGCACCCGCAAAAAAAAAAATCCTATGAAGCAATTTCTAAGCTCCTTTTTGGATGCGAAAGAGTTCATCGCCCAGTGGCCTTTTGAGTGCGCCAAATGGCGATAGTGCTTGAGGCAGAACCGTTATTCAAGAGGTGAAAGAGATCTTGAGCGTCAAAAAACCTTTCTGAAAGTTGTTGGTTTTTTGTTTTTTCTTAAAGTGTAGACTGGAAGACGTTGTAACCCTAGCATGACTTCGGAAGTGGTTTTTGATGCGGTACAAACCTATAGTGAGTGACAGCTGGAGAAACTTAGGATGCGAGGCTCACACGTTTTGCTGGGTGATTCGTTCTTCGGCATCCTTTAGTGCCTCCATGGCTGCTGCGATAATAAGTTGCACGGGGATCGTCCCGCTCTTAGTTTATTAAGCTGGGAGGTACTATAATTGAATTATTTATTTATTTCAAACACTATCGGTCCTACACAGGACCAAGATAGGAGTGGATTGGCACAACACAAAGAATACACGCACTCGAAATTCACAGATCAATAACACGTATTCAACACAAGGATGAAATGACAACTCTAGGTACTGCTGTCCGAAATCTGCTTCTTGAGTTCCAGCGGTCACGACATGTGCCGGTAGCGTGTTCGCATGTGGATATAAAATGTTCGGATTTTATACCCACTGCTAGTGTCACATCCACCCCCAGTTTCCGCTTTCTCTGATGCGTTGTTTATGCACGCGGGCAGAAAAGTATACTTTTTTTTATTGAACGCTATTGTGCACACTCTATTCCAATGCACTAATGCCTATGGCGCTTCGGTTTAACATAAATAGAAAATGGTTATAAACCCCTTATCTAAAGTCGTGTTGAAAATTTCATTAAAGTATTTGCAGAAAATATGTTTTAATATTTCGCATAAATGGAATGTAAAAAAATATTGGGTCTTTTTTTGACATAGAATGTGTGTCTTCTGATTTACACGAAGGATTGATATTTGCAAGGTTCCATGACGACGAATTTCTCTAATGCAATTGCTACACTCCTTGTCATTACAAGTACGACGGCGGCTAATATTGCACTCGGATGGAGCAAATTAAGCAGCGCGAAAAGTGCTTCGTCACGGGGCTCATCGCCTTTCTTTTTCTTTTTAGCTATCACTGAATAAAGCAATTAGGCAAAGTGAACGCAGCGTGACCCTGTGCTTTTTTGTGTGTGAATAATTTAGCTGCAGATAGCAAAGTCACAAAAACGACGATCGCCGTGACGCCGCACTTTTGACGCTGATTGATTGTCTGCGTTGTTGATCGAGTTGGAGTGAAACTGAGGACAGCGATGCATCGACTAGTCCGAACATAGCAGCGAACAGATAAAATGAAGGAAACTGTAACAATCTTCCAGGGAACTAAATGACACTAAAACAGGAGTGCGAAGCTAGCATAATTCTTCTCTGCCCACGCACGAACCCCCCAACGACACATGAAAAAAAAAAAAAAAATCATGCCGTTCTTGTCCAAATTTCTGGTACACTGCCGTCGATATTTTTTTCTTGTAATATATGTGCGTGCGTGTTTGTGTTTGAGGGGGGAGGGGGTGGGGAGGGATCGCAAAGCTGCTCTGTGGTGTTCGAGCGTAAATAACTAGGACATAGAAGTCCGTGGAAGCAGCTACAACTGACAGCTCCTTTCAGAATTGCCTGGTGACCGTTTAGCTGGCTTCCCTCCAGAAAGTGATGTTCAGGTTTAGAAAAAGAGTCCCTAGGGCATGCTTTTTAAACTTTTGTG
Source organism: Ixodes scapularis (assembly GCF_016920785.2). Classification (NCBI taxonomy): domain Eukaryota; kingdom Metazoa; phylum Arthropoda; class Arachnida; order Ixodida; family Ixodidae; genus Ixodes; species Ixodes scapularis. Next base: position 16,103,429 of record NW_024609835.1, read on the forward strand.
TCACTGTTTGTTGTTTTACTTAGTTCTTTAGTGATGTTACACGACGAGAGTGCGTCGAAGCACAAAAATGAAAAGGACGTTTCTTTTGAAAGTGTGCGTCGGGTTTCGTTATGTAGAGACGCGCCGCCCAGCCGTCTAAGTTTTCGACTCCGATGGCACTTAACGGGGCCCAAGGCTGTCGGCGATCAACATTTTTGCGCTGAAAAAACTGACAGCTCTAAACACGATCGCGATTCGAAGACCGCAAAACAAAACCTTTCAGTACGTAAAACAAGGACGATAGATATAGAATGTGACGTTTGCCAATTTCTCTTTTATTGTACAGAATCGCCGATATACCTACGGAAGTATCGGCATGTACACAGCCCAGACTTGAGTGTATCTCAAATACGCTACACAACAAACTGTATTTCAAATACTTTTATAGCATTTTGGTATCTTGCAGATACGTTTAGTCTAGAGTATTCACTACTTACATTTCTCAGTACCTTGTGCTCAGTGTCTAAATTACATTTTGCAACCTTGGGAACACAATTTGGCAGGAGCAATCTACGTAACGAGGCATCGTAAGACTCCAGGAAAAAGCTGAATAAATTGCAAACTTTGAGTCAAACGACCGAACACACAACAGGAAACAAGGCACGAGCAAAACGCAGTCTCCACATGCCAACAAAAGAACAAGTGGATAGCTACAAGTACGCCCGCCTGTATGTATCCACTTGTCCTCTTGTCCACTTTTTTTTTCAATTTGTATTTGAAGGGAACGTCATGCTTGGAGCCAGTCAAGTGCTGGGAACATCATTTGGATTTTATACCCAGACCCCATCTTTGGTTTAAAGCTGGAGTGGTTCCGTCAGCGGAGTCTTGTGACGCCAACACACAGTACGATCACAATGAATCGTTTTCGAAATACTGCGGTTCAGGGGGTTCCAGTATGAAGATGCGCGAACACGTTTTCATGCGAGCACAGGCACCCCTTCGGCCAAAGAATGATATGGCTTTACTGAACTGCAGTGACCCAGATTCGTGTTCCCGAAAGCTCCTTGTGTTCCTGTTGTGGCGTAACACTTGCTCCGAGGCTCGTTGAAAAGCATTTCTTTCATCTCATTGCAAATGCGCGCATTGTATTGTCCTCAAGTTTCGAAACCCGTTATATATATATATATATATATATATATATAACAGTCTGAAGGTACAGGTACTTCTTCTCGCTTTGGACAGGGGAAACAAAGTACTCAATCAACAAAGTAGCCGTCATGAGCCGAGCCTGCCGTCAAACTAGAGCACGGCAGGTGCCATGTCTACAATACATATGAGTCCCCTTTCTTCCTAAATTATTTCGGCACGCATTACGTTGCTTAACCCAAACTATTTCAGAGCAAACTTCAATTGCAGCGGCCAAAGTATCGGAGGGAGAGACCACGGTGATGAGAAGGTGGCTCCTGTCCAGGCTTGTTCTGGAGACAAATGAGTCAAACTACAACTTATTTCTATACGCCTCGCAAGTGGGCTCATTTTCATCTTCTGCGCATGAGAAAGGAAGTAGCGGTGACGTCAGAACGCCGAGCCCCGATTGGCTGATCGCGACCCCCTATCTCAGTGTCGTCTGCTCCTTTGCAACGTCGTCTGCTCGCAACGTCGTCTGCGCCTGTCTTACCTTTCCTGCGACTTTCGGAGCGAACTCGACTTCGCCTTTAAGAGAGGGCAGACGAAAAAACTCTAGCGGTACGTTGCTTTTGTCTAAAACGAGCAGACGCGCATCAAGGAGGGAAGTCAAAGGACTCACTGGCGAGGTGTCCCGGGGCGCCGAGGTTTGTTTGCTTAGAACCGAGAGTGAGCGTGTTAGTGTCCGCAAGTTCCCTCCCAAATACTTTTTCCCTCCATTCGTGTGCGGCGAGACCCCTTAAGGCCCGTTCACACTCTTGCAACCGAGTGCGACCGAGAGAGACCAAACCGGTTTTTAAGCCTCTTGCGATCTCTTAAGACCAGCTCCGCTCAGTGCATCCGGTCCCAAGAAGTCTTTCTCGGTCGTACTCGGTTGCAAGAGTGTGAACGCGCCTTTACTCTTTAACAGCGTCGGCGGGTTGGCGCAATTAACGTTGTCTGCTTTACGTCTGCTAGTCAAAGCGATGGCTGCTTTACCTTTCCTGCGTCTGTCGGAGATTCACCGCTTTTTCACCGGCGAAAGTCACCGTTGCCTCGGGAAGCGAGGAGATAACAAGAGGAAGAAATCGACCTCTTAATCTAAAACTGAGGTCAGCGATCAAAGTATAATACGGGAAGGGTTCACAAGGGTCGCGCGGGCATATTCCATTCAGCACGCCAGCCGGTCGTGGGCAGACGGTCGTCGAGTCGCGGAGCGCCTACTAGGCCTAACTGCCCAGCTCGTTTGGTCGCGTTCGGTGGAATCGAGGCCGTTGGAACTTTTCCTGGGTGTTTGTGGATCCAGCGTTCTTGTTCGTCGTGGTCTGTTTCAAGTACTTCTTAATTTTTTCTTGCTGCTTGAAGTCGGGACGCGTCAGAAGCGCAGGTAGAAAAATAAACGTCCGTGGGTCGTCGCGACCGCGACGCTGTCGGCCATGCTGATTTGACCGTAAGAAGTGCGTAAGACAGCTTCGGAGCTGTCGTAGGATTTCGTCGTAACCTGCGCAAAGCTTACGAAAATTTCGTTTCGTGAATACGAATTTGTTCTTAAGTTTTGTCTTACGCACATTTTTGGCGTAAGATCGTTTCGTGAATCTGGCCTCTGCGCTTCCGAAAGTCGCAGGAATGGCAAGCCAGACGCAGACGACGTTGCAGACGACGTTGCAAAGGAGCAGACGACGCTCAGATAGGGGGTCGCGATCAGCCAATCAGGGCTCGGCGTTCTGACGTCACCGCTACCCCCTGCGCAAGAAGCAGACGAACTTGCCCTCCGCATACTTTCAAAAACACCAACTGTCAATTGGTGGTCGGTACAGGATGGCATATATGTAGGAGCTCTAAAGAGCATCACGTTTAGACTGTCATTGGTGTAATATATATTATGAAGAATGCATAAACTAGAGAGATGTACCGCGATAAAACTGAATTGCTAAACTCAACGTGCGTAAGCGATGCAAAAAGACGTCAACTTTGCTGAAGCGAGGGCGCTTCACCCTGAGTAGTCTTTGGTCTCGTGGAGCCATTTCATTCCTTCGCACAAATAAGGGGAGAACCGGGGAATGGAGGGGAGGAGGGTTCCGGGCACTCCCTCACAGGGGAATACAAAGAAGGTCATCAGCGTAACGAGGTGCCGTAGCCAGTGGTAGCGCTAATTGGCAAAGCCGGGACTGCGGGTTCTGCATCCGTTGTCGCAACGAGAGCCAGCGCGCTCCGACGCTCCAGCCGACGAACCCGGGTCCAATTAGAAGGCGGACCGCGGCAGTGCGCTGTGCTGAAAGGACAATCTATTTCTGTTTCGGTTTTTTTTTTTTTTTTGAAAAAGCTTAATCCTTTTGATTTTTAGGAAAGATACAAGAAAAAAAGTTTTTTTTTAAGAATTTTTTTTTTTTTTTGAGGGGGGGGGTTGCCACTGGCTCTCTTCCAAGTGGCGAAAGTGACTCCGAATGAAAAGATAACTTTGGTTTCAATGGCGCGCTATTGTTTGAAGTCTGCATCGCATTTGAATAGTTTGGAAAGACTTGCAGGCAGTGGCGCGTCGGAAGTGTTTTGGATGAGGGAAACGAGTGGGGGGGATTTTTTTTTTTTTTTTACCGAATTGTTTGCTAGAAAGGTACGACCTACAAAAATTTCCATATTACCCACTAATAAAATCTAGCTGTTGTTTTCCCCTAACCCCAGTTTGATACACTCCATATGTCCGATCTTTTTACTCTTTGGCTTATACTCTTACTCCATACTCACAAAGCCTGGCAGTTCGACGACGGCGCCATAGAGGTCCCGGAAAGAGCCATTTCTCGGGGGACCTGGACGTCAGCGCACAGCTTTTACGGCGGCGAGGACCCGAAACACATTTATTCACTCGGGAGAAATGTGTTTCGGCGTCTCGCCGCAGCGGGGCGCCAGTCACGTGGCACTCCTCTCATCCGTTGTCCGCCTCTCCACCTTTTCCGTTTCGGCAACCGCTTTTCGTGGCGATCTGCCAGGCTTTGCCAGTATATAGGAGGCTATGCCTGGGAGGACGCGCGCAGACGCTGGCGCGGGCGAAGTGCGTGAAAGGACGCCCCCTGTGGTTGGGCTTTTATATTCTAGTCTATTTAATGATAAAGCCAACGGAAGCGCATAGAGTTTTTGTCATCAATCGAGTATTTTCAATACTTCGAGCTGCCGATAACGATGACACCGCACATAAAAAGAAAAAGAAAGAAAGAAAGAAAGAAAGCGCCTTTTTTGTTTGAAGATAAACCGAGGTTTCCTGCTTTCTGGCCAAACAATTCACAGTACAGGAACGCAGGGCACAACGGGTATTTGCCGGAAGTGGAGAAGAAGAGTTCATAGCGTGTTAACGAACGAAGTTAAGGTAAATCAGCTTCTAAATCCCGGTTGTGATCTTTATTTTTTGTCCTATGTTAGGTGTTTTACAATATACGAATCAAATCCTGCTACATGTGGGGTAACTACAGCAAGAGTGCTGGCGAGCTGGTCCAATACTGACGTGGTAACCCTGGAGCCGGGGAAGAGAAGAGACGCAGAAAGGGAAAGCACTAGGAAGGCTGGGGAGGAGAGAAACCTCCTTTCTTCTCTAACGTTCCTATAGTGCTCGCCTTCTCTTGATTCGCTTGGCGTTGCCTTCGCCTGCAGTGCACACAACTAGTGACACGGAGTATAGTTGGGCTCGGAGGTAGTCGCGATCATGTGGACTACGTTACCTCTTCTTAATTTGCTGGCACAAGTCTGTCTAATTAAGGTGCTTTTTTTTATCGGTTACCTACACCATGTGTGATTTGTTTTTCTTTAGAAACTCTAAACAATTTAGCTTCAGAAACATCACAGAAAACGCAGTGCATAGACAATGTCTGAGACCTGTTTCTTCTTTGTATGGCGGCCCTGACACTCTTGTCTCACAAAGCATGGCGACAGACATGTTCGAAGCACACAAGTGTAGGAAAGAAACCTGCTTCGAGAATAATTTTTGCGCCTCCAAAAGTACTTTTGTCATCGCGTCTTTTGTATATGATTTGTGTGCAGTAGGAGAACCGCGACCTTTTCGCTTTTCGCCATCGGTCAGCTTGTCCTGTGCAGCAGAGAAAAGCGAACACGTTATTGGGACGTTGAAATGCGACCGTCGCGACGAGCCCCCGCGGAGTAGTTGGCTCGAAATCCGCGAGACGGAAACTATGTCGCCGGAGGAAAGTGCGAATGAGACGGCACATTTCAGAAGGACGGCAGAGAAACACGAAAATTACCAACGCGGAGGAAGAAAGCCTCCCGAGAATCGCAAGCACATGGCCGAAAGACGTCTTCAAGGCGTAAAAACAAGTCCCACGGAATTCGCCAAAGCGCTTTTGTTTCGTCAAACAACGAACCTCTTTTTTATAGATAGATATATATTTCTTGTTCAACGTCGTCGGACATTTTTTTTTTTTTTTTCAAGCTTTGAGCATTGAGTTTTGAAAGCTTTGCTTGCGCTTTTCATATTCTTCGTTCCTCAGTCTCGGGTTTTCAGAATGTTGAAGGTTCCGTCACCCCTGAGCCCACTTGAGCCTAGTGTCGGCTTGGGGCTTAGATGGCGCTTCACGCGTTATGTTTCGAGGCATATAGATCGCTGGAGAGCGCGCAGATGGCACGTCCTCCGTCAAGCGCTTTCTTTTGTATTTCGTTGTTCTGTAGTTTGCTTGTTCAATGCTAACATAAATGTTAAAGATCAGAAAGGCCTGGACTTTGACAGTTTTCCAAACTTAGTTTACTGTCCAGAACAATGTTATTTCCTAGATGAGGTATGGCGCTAATTGAGGAGCTTTTTATCTATCTGTACTACGACGCAAGAAGATAAGAAAGTTTTGTCAGTTGTGACTGACATTACTAGATTAGCTCAGTCGTGAAACTCCCGGGGAGGGCGGCAGCCCTCGCATTCCCTTCAGTTCACCTGCCGCAGAGCCGTTTATACTGAGAGAGTTTGGCCGATGGGCGGAGCTTGTTGGCCGCTAGAACCAGCGGATTTCGCGATAACACAATATGGCGTTACTTCTTTGTCTTGTTCATTCCTGTGAAATCGCGTAGAGTTCCTATGAGGCAGATCCACAATATGGCGGACGGAAGTAGTCATCCCCCGGTTGTCAGACTACGCTGCTGTGGTTGTCAGACTGCCAAAATCTCCTTAAGAAGGCCAAACTCTCTCAGTATAAACGGCTCTGACCTGCCGTTGTTTGAAGCGCCATCTAGGTTTTCGTTCCAAAACTGTGCGTTCCCAAGAGTACTGTGAAAGGCCATCTAGACGCTGCATTTCAAAACAGGTGTTCCATACACTGCAGTTACAATAGCAGACGTCCTCAAAACGGTGGCGCGTCGAATGACGGGAGGTGAGCCGGGGGAGGGAAGGGGGGGGGGGGGGGGGGGGTTGTTCGTGGAACCAGCGTTAATGGGCCGTTCCCTAACAAGCTAATCCACAAACGTTAATTGAGACACTAAAGACGTGACGTGAATACGTATAACATTCTAATTTGCTACACAAAGAATAAAAAAAAAAAAAGACGGAGGAGGACGGACCTTTTTTGTTTATTCTTTCCGTAATGAGGTATTGAAAACCAACGCCCTCACGTCCAACTTTGTCAAAACATTATGCATGCCTGATGACGAGGCCGACAAATTTTGTTACCAAGAAATATACTTCTCTTCATGTGACATGCAGGCACAATATGAGCACGTGAAACGTCAGGTTAGAGCATGGTCTTTTGATAAGCTCGCTCCGTAGATAGAGGTCAGTGATAGTCGACCTGTATTCCGTCCAGGTAAGTTTACCGTAGGTCAGCGCCCTTGCTTTCTCTCGTGATTACTACACCATATACTGAGTGGGAAAACACCACCTTTCATTAGAAACAAATTCGAATACGAACGATCATGAAAAACAAATTTCACTCAACTCGATTCCAAACAAGCGAAGTCCGACCACACAAGACGGTACAATCCAATGGTGTGAATTTAGCAGCGTCAAAAGTGCTTCGTCACGGGCCAGAATCGCGCGCAGAAAGAAAGCGAACGATAGCGACGCATTCACTGCGCAATATTGGTTAAGTCGGTCATAAGAAATGCGCAAAGACGACCAGCGCCATGACGATCCGCCGCTTGATTAGGCTCCATCCAGCAGTGGCGTCCTCTTCGATCGGGCTTTCATTGCAGTAAAATGCAGTACACGTGCGTGGCCAAATTTCGCTAATATCGTAAAAGAAATCATTCTTTTTTAAGTTTTTGAGCTCCGTAAAGGTTATTTGGAAGTAATTGAATTACGTTGCTAAGTGCGCTTGAAAACAGAAAAGCTCCTCGTTTTCAATTTTTCGAGCTTCAAAGAAGATATCTCGGTGAAATGCTGGCTGCTGCACCGTGGCTTCCAGGAGGCAGTACTGTCCAGCACAGCACCTGACGACCAGCTACAGCTGATCGACCGTGTCAGCCGGACAGCCGGAGCCAACGGCGCCCTGGACTGAGGGCTCAGACCGAGAGGAGCGGGAAAAAAGCGATGATCGTGCGAAAATCCACAAATAAAGTTTTCTTTCCTTCTCCTTCTCCTCCTCCAGGAGTTTTCCGCAAAGGCTTTTCCTGCCTGCGTCGACAAATTTCGCCATTTAGAGTTTTATTACAAATTTAGGCAGCCCTTTAACTAATCTCAATGACATCATTTTCCAAATGCAAGGGCGCTTACTTCGCAAATATTATTTTATCCCATCACGTATCGACGCAGCTTTTCGTCATTCACAAGGTAATTTATATTTTTCGAATGATAACTAAAGGCGAGTAATATTTATTAAAATTAACGAGTAGGGTACTTATTAACTATACTAAATTACCCTTAATATAAAGTTCCAAATTCGAGTACGAATTTTCGTTGAGAGGTCATTTAATGAATTAAATTTGTTACAGGGACAAAGTCACTTTTGGAGTTAGAAGTTTAGGCAGCGTGAGTTTAGTGTGCCAGGGTTTTTGATGGCATTGTTACACGCCGTAGATGAGAAACTTAACTAGGGCAGCGCAACTGCTCGCATGGGGTCTTTAACTTGAATCACGTATCACGCAGTAGTGATGCACAGCCAGTTCCCGGTACGACGCTCGTCCAGATTGCAACTGACAGGAGTGAGGATTGAAGCGCGAACTTTCGCTCCACGTGCTTCGAGCTTCCCTCGTAATTTGTTACAGTAAAGTACGTGCTGCCAGCTTTGCCATTCAAAGACGAAGCAAACGCGACTTGCCCCACTCTCATGAAATTCTCGCACGCCATCTTAAAGACAATAGTACACACTGCGATGCCGTTATCATCGATTATCGGTGTTCCTTTAATCGGCGTAGGCCATTAGTAGCGCGACGGATATCGTTCTCTCATAAAAGTACAGCTTCAATAGTGACAATGGAGCATGGTACCGACCACTTACCTCGATAACCAAACAGGAGAAAGGAAAATGATTTGTGGTCGGTGTTCCGCGTGCAACGCAGGGCAGCATACGCGCAGAAGCTTCTGAGAGTGAAGGATAAGCGCGCCGCGTTGACGAGCATTTGTTTCCTCCTGCAGTCGTCTGCATGCCGGAAGGAATTGTCGCCCCGCATCCGTCTTGCCTGATGCACTCCAGCGTGGCAGTCTCAGATTGCCGTCTCCTCGTGTGCGCCACGTCCCAACAACAACGGGGCGCCAAACGAGCCGTAAACATTCCCGTGCTCACACTCCCCTTTCCTCCTCTCCCATTGTTTCTCCTCCCTCACAGGCGAGAGTGCAGAAGGCCGGCCTGAAATGTGCTGTGCTGGGCCGCTGACTCGCGGTGCGCGCCGCTAAACGTCGAGTTCACGGGGAGCCTGGCACCTAAGCGAACGCTGCAACTGCACGTTACTGCACTAACCTTGCTCTGAACGACCACCTCCCTCGTCTTCCTCCGTGTATTTCCCACTCGCTATGACCGTCCATTCATTCAAATTTGAAATTTGTCAGTGTCGTACCACTGCCCAAATCGACTCTTTCGTAGACAGAACGTTATCCGAATGAAACCACCTTGCCACGTTTTGGTGTCACTATCTTAAATTCATTGATTTACAACTGCAACGACCAACTCTATTTATAAATGCAGCCCTCAAATGTTTATGCATTCACTGCATATTTTGTAATGTTATTGTTTTTATTCCGAATTTCGTTTATTTTCTTTGTGTACCTTTTCTCTGTACTGCTTCCGGGCCTCGAGGGTAATGAAATTAATAAAGTAAGGGAAGCGCCATTATTATCATTACATGTCTAACCCTATAACACAGTGACATGTTATACGTACTCTGGCCCGATGTTCGTAGGCAACCGCGTTTGCCCGAAATGAGACGGGGTTACTTCGCACGCGCAAGAAATTTTCTCGAGAGCGAAGCGTCTATGCCATTGGGGAGGCACTCACTTCATCGAATGACGTTTTACCGAACGCCCACTTTTCACCTAATGATACTTTAGCTAATAGTCGGACGCCGAGCGGCGTTTTCGGGTAGGCCAAATGGGTTCAAATTTTTGTAATGAGCTGAGGCAGATTGTCGCCTCGAAGCGGCGTAAGCGCAGCGCGGCGGATGGGTTAACGCGCGCAATCGTTATTCGCTAAAACGTCGATTCGCTCAAATGTCGCTGTTCGCTAAAACGTCATTCGCTCATGTGATATGAACCCATGCCAGTGCCCCCCCCCCCCCCCCCCCCCCCCCATTCCGCACTTAGCCTTCACTTTCACGCGACAACAGAAACATCAGATGACGTTCATGAGTCCTATGCTGCCCCCTTTGCCTTTTTCGTGCAATCGCTTCCTCGCTCATCCTTTTCTCGTGTCCGTCTTACTTATCCCCGCACGTCCAGAAACGTTTCCGTAGCACAGATTCCCAGGGAGGCCCACCCCTTAGGCTACCTGACTTCCACCGCGAACAAAAGAAGCAAAAGCAGAAGGAAACAAAAATGGACCGACTGAAGGATCGGCTTCCTGTCGACACGTCCCTTCTGACAATTTTCCGTTCCGATTTTTCTTTGAGCGATCGCCAACTCGCTTCTTTTGTCGCTGCTGCTCCGCCGGGTCTGGATGGACGGGACGGACCAATACCTCCTAGACAGCTTTCAAGCCTGCGCCCATAATTTTGACGTCACATCCGCCCGGCCGACACCGGAGGCCGGAGGAGGACGCCGCAGTGACAGCGACCCAACGTCAGCTAGCCCTAATCGCTCCTGGGAAACGGCGTGGTCGCGTCGCCGCGTATCGTTTGCCGTCGTTGTTTTTGCGGCAATTTCGTTCTTGTGCGTGATGCAGAGCTGAAATTACGATGCCAAACAAGTGTTGTGTGCCAAGGTGCACCAGTAACTACAAAACAGGGAAGAAGGAGCAAGTATTCTCTTTTCCGAAAGACGACGACACTTTGAAGAAATGGATTCGTGCTATTCCCAGGAAGGACTTCGTACCGACTTCATACACCAAGGTAATGCTTCCTCTATGCTGATATTCTTGTGCTGCTAGTTATTATATTTGTGCCGCGACTTTCTTTTTATGCTTCCGAAGCGTAGCAGTGTTTATCGTATACGAACGCGTATGGTAACTATGGCTGTACAAAAGGGAGTGCATTGCGTTTTTCCAACGAACGAGGTGCTCAGACGTTTACGAACGTTTTCCACATTTGTGCAGGTGTGCGCGGTTCACTTCGACCCGTCGTGCATCGAGCGGACCACATCGTACACGGATCCGAGGACAGGAAAAGTACTTGAGGCGGCATTGCCAGTGCCTCGCTTGCGTCCTGGATCTGTACCGAAAATATTTCCCGCCTGTCCTTCGTATCTTTCGAAGCCCGTAACCAACGCGAGAGATGCGCCCGATACCAAAAAGAGCCGACAAGAAGCATCCCAACTCGCTCGTGCTCTTGAAGAATCAGCGGCGTCCTTTGAAGTTGAACAGGAGAGACACCGCTTTTCGACGCTCGAAGAACTAAAGGCGTGCCTGCAAGTAGCATCGGTGCCGGTGAAGTGGACTGTTATACATCAAGAAAAGTGCACAATGTTTTTGAACATAGTCGATGAGTGTGAACCTTGGCTGAAGGCATCTTTGACAGTGTTTGAGAACCTTCAAGTCTCTGCCTGCTATCAAGGAGCACCGGTCAAGAGGTTTGCAAGCAGTGTTGTACCAGACTCAGTGCGTGACGTAAGTTCCTTGCTGAATATTTTGGACAACCTGTGTATGCTTTCGGATGAGGGTTGCAGCTTTCGTCACTTGCTGGGTGCGGTAACTGCCCTTCTAGACAAACTGGAAGGAAGCGTTAGTGAAGGCAAGAAAGAGGCCGTGAAATTTTTGAAGGAGCAGCTGCTGCTGCTTTGCAAAGGATGAATTCGTTACAGCACTCAGGTGATGGTATTTGCATGCATTCTGTACACGATATCACCACACGCCTATAAGTTTTTGAGGAAGACAAGTACGCTCACTTTGCCTCATCCAAGCACGATCAGAAGTGTATGTTCGTCTTTTCAAATGTGCCCAGAAATTCAGTCCTCAGATTTCACTTTCCTGCAGTATATTGCACAGAGGTTCAAGCATCTAGAACCTCATGAACACACTGTGACATTGATGCTGGATGAAATTCATATCAAGCCTTGTCTTGATTATAAAGGTGGAAACATATGTGGCACTGCAGTCAATGCCAACGAGGCAGCAACGTCGGTACACGTTTTCATGATACAAAGTCTATTAAGCTCGTTCAAAGAAGTGGCGCACATTCTTCCAGTAAAAACCCTACATGGCGATGAGCTTCACACCATCCTGAAGAAGGTTATCTTGCGCTTAGAGGAAATCGGGTACAGAGTTGTGGCAATCGTCTGTGACAATAATGCACTCAACAGGAAAGCAATGAAAGCGTTTTTGCAAAAGCCGAAACTCAGCCCTGTTTATCCACACCCAGCAGACCCATCTCGACCACTGTATTACGTGGTAGATGCTGTGCATCTCCTTAAGTGCATTAGAAACAACTGGATTAACCAGAAAAACTCAGGAACGTGCTTTTTCTACCCATGCTTTGAGCTTTCAGACAACAACGTTCGTCCTGAGTGCAAGATGACTGCATCATTTAAGCACTTGAGAGATTTGCATAAAGAGGAGTCGGGTCAACTGCTGAAGTCTGGTTATGGTTTGACATCAAAAGCGCTTAATCCTAGCAGCTTGGAGCGCCAGAATGTTAAACTGGTACTGCAGGTTTTTAATCCACATGTAGCCGAAGCCCTGGCAACCCGTAGTGGTGAAGTTGATTTTCAGCATGCTAAAGCAACAGCAGACTTCATCAAAATCATTCTACGTTGGTGGAGTATTGTCAACGTGAAGACACCAAAGAAAGGCTTCCACCATCGTAATGTTTATGAAGAGCCGATGGCATGCCTTACTGATGACCCAAAACTAGCCTTTCTTAGTTCATTGATCACATGGCTCGACGTTTGGGAATTCTACGGGCATGACACTGGTGTACTCACCCCGGAAACGTTGAGCGCCCTGAGGCTGTCTGCTCAGTCTCTTTTGGCGCTGGCAAAGTATTGCATAAATGAGCTTCACTTCAACTACATTCAGTTAGGAAAAGTCCAGACGGATCCTCTAGAGAGTCGTTTTGGACAGTACAGACAAATGGCTGGTGGACAGTACCATATATCTGTTCGGCAGCTGTGTGAAACAGAGGGCAGGATTCGCCTTCAAAGTGCTCTACCAATGATGAGTGCCAATGACCTCAAGGGCATTGAAGACACAAACACTGTCGAAGGTGTGGGCAGCTCCCTTTGCGTGCCTGTTAATGATGTTGACCTTGATGAACTGAGAGCACGAATGCCAGTCATTGCCTATGTCGGTGGGTATTGTGCCCATGCTGCTTTAAAAGTTCTGAAGTGCGAAAGCTGCCGAGGGCACCTAGTTTTTAATGGACATGACACCGACCCCGAAGAAGACACTCATTCGCTAATCAAGCAGTTAGACCGAGGTGGTCTTAAGTTTCCCTCAGCCCTAGTAATTTCAGTGGTCATGCACACGGAGGTTGTGGTAAAAAAGCTTGTCGCACAAAACAGCTGCACACAGTTTTTCCATGGGTCCAACCAAAGGAATGTTGTTAGAGAACTGACACTACGCTCTCTGTCAAGGCTTGAAGACATTTCGACGTGTGAGAACGGGCACAACTATGAGCTGCTTGTCGGGCTGGTTGCGAACTGTGCAGCAAACATAGTCCTGAATAATTTGTGCAAACAAAGAAATGATCTTCTGCGTGCAGAAAAAGATACAAATGCAAAGAAGAGGAAGGCTGAAATCTTTCTCAAAAAATGATTTCTTGTATTCTTGGGTGGTAGCGATGGTGGTACATTGTACTCTAATAATTGCGTTTTGTGCAATTTTCGCACAGATATTGTATGATATGATGTGTCTGTTCGTTATGATTTTCTAACATGTTTCTGTCTGGGGCAGTGTAATACATGTAATATCTGTCTGTGTTACCTTTTATGGTTTATTGTGTACAAGTTATTTGGTGATCTGTTTTCTCTGTTGTGATTATTTTGCATACTTTGCCTTTACAGTGCTCTGTTTTGTGCCATTCAATTGATGCCCGGTGTCTAATATGATAAATAAATATGTATTATTTGCTTCACAATTAGTGTGCAATATGTATTATTTGCTCCATAATTAGTATACAAAAAATTGGGGGCCATTCCACTCTGTGATGGTGGATGACTCAGCGAAGCTGTTTAACACACGACACAGACGTGACACAGAATTTTCAACAAAGGTACGAACACATGTATTGTCTTGATCGGTGGTCATTGTGACGAAATGGTACGCACACATACGTGCCGCCCGCTGCCTTCAAGGAGAACACAGGGTATGGTGTTTTACGCGTCGCACGCGCACGCCTTCCCCGTATAAAAGATTCGAAGTAAATAACCAAAATAAAGCGTTGACGAACGTGCATGCAAGGTGCCATTTGTTTTAGGCTTTTGCTTTAGAGCAGTTACTGCTGCAGACGCCGGCTAGTGCGGCGCGCGGGTACGGTGCGAGCGTACAGTTTTTGGTCGCGCACACGGCAAATCCACCGGAACCCTAGCCATAAACATCTTCGCTGTAATATGTATTTTTGGTTTCATAACGAGTATACTTTTCATAACTGTGGTAATTCGTGCAGCCATGGTGATCGATCAAGTTTAATTTACGGCACACGTTACCGCCATACGCGAACGAAATGCTCGAGCGACGAGAGCTACAGCGCGCACACGAGCCGGCCGGCCGCGCCAAGGTCGGCCGGCGCGCTGTGACGTTGCTGACGTCAAATCACGTGACAAGCAGGCTTGAAAGCTGTCTAGGAGGTATTGGACGGACGAAGCGTTCCGTCTCATCAGGGCAGCGATGGCGCAGACCGTACGAAGGGCGGGCGCTGCGGCGCGGCTGCCGAGCGTGTAGCAAAGTGCGCGCACTCATTCACTACCGCCTATAATACAAGGCCTGCCAATGACGTCATCGTTAGTGGTTTCCCGCCCCGAACACACTGAAGGTCGGCAAAGGATCGCCGCTAAGCGGCAGACGCGCTCGTCTTGGTGACGCCACGTGCAAGCGTCGCGCTCGTTGGGAGAGGCTGCGCGACGCGCTGGCGGCCATGCTGGCGTCAGTACTGCGTGAATGCACTAGGGGGTAGTGCAACCAGTGATGACGTTTTTTGCAGGCCTTGTCCTCCGGGTGATATTCACTCAGTTCCCTCTTCCCGCCGTCCGCCGGCCCAAGCAAATGGCCTCCGACGTTGGAGCTCCGGCGACCGGAAGAAGAAAGCTCGCAGCATCCCGAAGGATTCAAGGTCGACGATTGTCACGGCGGCCCCATCCTTGCCGTCGTCGCTGGCCGTGTCCGACAAGAAAGAACGGAGTGGGAGGAGAGGGGAAGTCGGTCGCGGCGCCGCTTTCGTCGAGCAAGATGCATATATCCGAACCCAGACGAGAATCAAAATACAAAACAGGAAGAGGAAGGGAGAGACTCTGCGGGAATCAATCAAAAAATGGCCGAAAACAAAATGAGGATACGGACATGGCGTGAAATTCCTGAACAATCGTTTTTTTTTTTTTGCGTTATGCGGAAGAAACTTTGACTTTTTTTACTGTTTTTTTTTTATTTTTTTTTAAAGGCAGATTGCGATCTGCTTTATTTTCTGTACACCTACCAAGGTGGTTGTAAATACTATAGACCTATTGCCCAATTATCCAAGCATCAAGGAGAATGCAGGGATTGGTGTTCCACGCGCCACACGCGCACGCCTTCCCCGTATAAAAGATTCGAAGTAAATAGCCAAAAGAAAGCGTTGACGAACGCGCGTGCAAGATACCATTCGTTTTGCGTATTTGCTTTAGAAAAGTTACTACTGCTGAGGCCAGCACGTGCGGCGCCTGGAACACCAATCCCTGCATTCTCCTTGATGCTTGGGTAATTTAGCAAATGGTCTATTGGCGACATGAGGGACCGAAAGCGTCGCTGTGGTCGGCCTGCCGCGATTGGCCGAATGCTGACAATGACGTCAGCAACGGATTTCTCATCGACGGAAATAAGAGGAATGTAATAACTTCAATTTGGACGGTGTTAGGAGTGTTTCTTTGAGAGCGCGGCAGTTTGATACTTTAGACCCATGTTCCGGATAAAAAAAAACAGGACGCGGGATGGCCAAAAAAACATGCTTTTCGTGCAAGGCTCGTCAAATTATGAGACGCTGGAGAAATGCAGCCTTCTGCGTTAAGTCCTTATTTCGAACTCTTTTTGTTCGCCTTCCGCCCATTGAAAAGCATGCGGGAAGGGCCTTAGAACGCACCTGGTATCGCTGCGCCGCAGCGTTCTTCCGCATCAACAAGTTCGTCTGCTTTCCTCGCCGTCACCATGGCAACGAGCGCCGAATGAATAGAAGCACGAACGGTACCGCCGCGTGAAGCCAGCAACAGCTGACGCCATTTTACGAACGCCGTCTGCTAGCCAAAGCCGAACGCGGTGTGTCAGATCAACCGCCTCCGCCGGTGCGCCGTTGGCAAAGGCGACGAAGCTGAGACACGCCGACGGCGATCGAGCAAGCAACAACACCGCGGGACGACTGCAACGGCGGCATTTATTCGGATCAAAGGCCGGCTCCGCCGGTGCGCCGCTAGCAAAGAGGACGAAGCTGAGCCACGCCGACGACGAATGGGCGAGCAACAGCACTGCGAGACGACTGCAACTGCGGCATTTATTGGGTTCAAAGGCGCGAAATAAGCAAGAACAATTTTTATTTGAATCATAACACGCGATATCCAAGTTGGGGACCACATACCTTTGCTGGATCTTTCCTATGAACTTTTTACAGAGACACGGGGTGCCGCATTCAAAACACAGCTCCGTTTGCAAAATATGGGGGCCCTGGAAAGGACCGTTTAGACCGCTACCAGAACCTATAACTGACGTAACGAGCACTTGACGAGCGGTTGGCGCATAAGTCGTCTTTATGCATGCAGGCGGGTGACGGGCTCAGCGCAGCGGATCCCTCGAAGTCACCGGGGCCGTCAGAATCCTCGCCCTGTCTGCGTCGGGGGGGCGGCGGAGAAAAGCTCACCGGAGAAAAGCTCACCGGAGAAAAGCTCACCGGAGATAAGCTCACCGGAGAAAAGCTCACCGCAAAACCGGCAGATGCGGAGAAAAGCTCACCGATATTTTCTTAGCTTAGCTTGATTCTGCGTCAAACTTGGCAATTTAACACAATTCGCATTCGTCACTTCATTAAAAATATGTCCTCGTTTTTGTAATATTCTTGAGGTTCATTGGGCATATTTACTATTTCTTCAGAAATTAGAAATCACCCATTCTGTATATTATTGAAGCCGCAAGTATAAAATCAGAACATCGTACACCGGTAAAAAAGGCAACAATTTATTGCCAGCTGAGGGTGCGCCGTCGGTACTTCTGTCAGATAAAGAGGTTTGTTTTTTGCGAGCCAATATGAATAGCAGTGTGTGAATCGCTTGAGGTCCAAATATTGTGTAGTGCCTAATAGATAAGTAGATGTTTCTTGATGTCATCAGTGTCGGCTACGCTGTTTTCTTTCTGTTAATTTCACTAACAAAACTTTAGTTGCGAGAACAGCTTCGTCGTGTCGTGTTTGTTGTCTTCACTCCGTCGTCGTCGTTTGAGCGGTTTTCATCATGTATAACGTTTACCAACTCTCCCAATTCGCTACCTACCTTACAAAAAAAAAAATAGTTCTTATATAGTTCACGAGTAACAACGGTGACATTGCGCAGCTCTGAGGGTCTTGGGTGGCTCACCGTAGAAGGCGCTATCACACAAAGGGAACGTGTGGAAACACCATGCAGCACGAACGGCTAGAAAGCGTGCATGTTCGTGGAAGCACGAACGGCTAGAAAGCGTGCATGTCCGTGGAAAAAAAAGAAGCCTCGATATCCTATTGACAGCTTTATCCTGCTTTCAAATGTTAACAAAAGCTTCAAAGAGAATTTCAGGCACCGTGTTGTTGCGCATGCACTTTTGGATTTTCGGCATTTACACCTTTGATTTTTAGGTTTTAGACAGTCATCATTAAGTTTTTTTTTGTTTTTTTTTTTTTTACTTTTTCCTGTTTTTAAGTTCATAGAGATTTTAGTTAGGCTTTCGTTGCATAAAAAGCCACAAAAAACACTCTCCCGCAATTATTAATTTGGGAGCAATATACCCAATAAGCTTAACAAATATTACAAAAGAGGACATTTATTTTTTACAAAGCTGACAAATTTTAATGATAATAAATTGATATATGTTACGCTCGATCCAACAGCCTCCATATAAAAAGAAGAAAAAATATCGGTGAGCAAATTTTCTCCGCATACGCTCATGGCCGGTGAGCTTTTCTCCGCATCCGCCGGTTTTGCGGTGAGCTTTTCTCCGGTGAGCTTATCTCCGGTGAGCTTTTCTCCGGTGAGCTTTTCTCCGGTGAGCTTTTCTCCGGGATTCGCGTCGGGGCTCTAGATTTTGGCGGCCGCGGCGACGAACGACTGGAATCTATCAGTGTTTCCGCGCGCCTTGTCTCTCCTCCAAAACATGAACTTTGCAAGGTGACCAGTGAAATGGTGGCCTGGTGGCTCTCGCGCCGTCCAGATGGAAGAGCGTTTTTGACGTGGGCCCAGGTGCAATCCACCGTATTGGTGTGCGCACCAGTGTTCGCGTCGACAAAGTTAAGCTTGTGGTTGACGGTGAGGTGCGTGAAGCGAGCGTCATCTGCAAGCTTCCGATAGCCAGCCCAACAATCAGTGATTATTCTTGTTTCAGGGCGGACCCACTCGGCTATTAGCCCTTGCAGGGTTTTAGCGTCACGGGTCTCCACGGGAACAAAAAAGCAGCACCCGCTGCGACGCGCCACACCGCCGAAAACCCACTGGCCAGGCCTTAAATACCCGCGATGGTACTTGTGCCGACCGAACATACTCTCGTCTAGTTCTACAGTCACGCCTTCGCCACCAATCATGTCCGAATGCTTAAAGACGGCATTTACCACAACCTACCGACAAAGGCTCGCCCAATCAGTTATTGTCTTACTTGCGATATCAGCCTCCCGCTGAATGACGGCGCACGGTAGGTTCTGGCATCCGGAGGATGATTTTCATGAGTTGGAGAAACGTCAGGTGCGTGCGATCCTTCGAAAAGGGAACCGCTCCGTACCGAGACATCGCCCCGGCACTGAACTTTGACACCGGCTTCCTCTTGGCCACCTCACGAATCATCCACACCCCCCCGCGTAGCCATCGGCAGATCTAGCGCGGACTTGCAGCTTGTCGTCGCAGCTTCGCACTCAGGACACGCACGAAAACCCAGAAGCCAGGAGCAGGCCAACGCGCTAAAGCAAATTAATTGCTTCAAGAGGGTCTTTCATGGCGCCAAGAAGACGGCACAAGTTAAACGCCATGGCACTGCGATGCTCGCCTCTGGAAGAATAAAGCCAATAAAGCGCCGAGGGGGAACTGCGCGCTTCTTTGCATTTATTATATTTATTTCATCCGCCATTTTATACCGCGTGACACAATTCTAACAAACTCATTGGTTGATCGGCCGGACCACACCAACGCGTGACAAAAAAAAAAAAAAAAAAAAAAAAGAAAACGCCAAACGTATGTTTACGGACGGCATCGTCACAAAGAAGGGAGCAGTCGAACCCAACAACAAAATGAACTAACAAAGTGAATAAAAATTTTAAAAAAATAATAAGGGAGCCGTTGGAGTTTCGGACGGCGTCTTCTTTGATGAGAGGAGGTGCTCTGGCCAGAGCGGCCAGAGCAGCCGTGCTGCTCTTGCTGCTCTTGCTGCTCTTGATGCTCGGAATATTCCTTTTTTATTCTTTTTCTTACTCTACAGGGTGCCACAACCCTTATTTGAAGCTGATTTGTTAAATTAATAACAAACAACGCGTTGGAACGGAAGAGGTAGAGAGTCGTGGCGTCAGAATTTGACGTGGTGGAAAAGAAAAGAAAATAACGAATGCACAAAACATACCGTATGCAAAGACCGTTATACTCCGCGCTTGGCGAGGCCTTATGACGCAGCCGACGACCGTTAGGCTATTTATTTTGTTTCTTTATATTCTTTATCGTGCCGACTACTCCACTGTGCCTTGAAGTCTCCAGCGGAGATCCGGCAGGTTTTAGTAATTATTATTGTCGTTTGAAGGGCACTCTTTCTATGCTGCTTCGTTCCTGACGCCATAAAAATATTCTTTCTGTTTAGATTATAGGCGCGAAAAATCCACACTGACTGGGGCCTGGGTAACAACTCTGCATTACTGAGGCTCTAGTCCGTGTGGAGTTTTCGCGCCTACAATCTAAAAAGAAAGAATGGCATACACACACATCAGACGCGCACGCACTCAAAGTTGGTCCAGAATTCCAGCGTCCCCGACGTGTTTTTGTATCGCTTTCAAAACGATACACTGATACCGCCAAGAGTTCCCCGCCCAGGATTTTGGTGACATTAAATAGTCTACTTCTTGTATACTGTATATATCCCTGTCTTGCGGCGCATTTTCTCAAAAGTGGTCTATGGTCCAGCAGTTGCAGCGTTGTTCTCGTGTCTTCTCGTTGGGTGCTGTATTGCACGCATGCACACAAAAGATGCTAATAATGAAGCTAAATAATCGTACTTATCAATTATTGGACTAATTTTATTGGACTAATTGTATCCACAAACCAATCCGACCATGAACTAAACTTTTTTAATTTTTTTTATACGTGGTGCAAAGTAATCCCGCCCCATATTTTAATGCAGTCAGGAACGAAGCAGCATACGAAGAGCGCCCTTCAAACGACAATAATAATAATTATTAAAAACTGCCGGATCTCCGCTAGAGACTCCGAGGCACAGTGGAGTAGTCGTCACGATAAAAAATATAAAGAAACAAAATAAATAGCCTAACGGTCGTCGGCTGCGTCATAAGGCGTCGCCAAGTGCGGAGTATAACGGTCTTGGCATACGGTATGTATTATGCATTCGTTATTTTCTTTTCTACCACGTCAAATTATGACGCCAAGACTCTCTACCTCCTCCGTTCCAACGCGTTGTTTGTTATAAATTTAACAAATCAGCTGCAAATAAGGGTTGTGGCACCCTGTAGAGTAAGAAAAAGAATAAAAAAGGAATATTCCGAGCAGCAAGAGCAGCAAGAGCAGCACGGCTGCTCTGGCCGCTCTGGCCAGAGCAGCTCCTCTCATCAAAGAAGACGCCGTCCGAAACTCCAACGGCTCCCTTCTTATTATTTTTTTTTTATTTATTTTTATTCACTTTGTTACTTCATTTTGTTGTTGGGTTCGACTGCTTCCTTCTTTGTGACGATGCCGTCCGTGGACATACGTTTGGCGTTTTTTTCTTTTTTTTCTTTTTTTTTTTTTTGTCACGCGATGGTGTGGTCCGACCGATCAACCAATGAGTTTGTTAGAATTGTGTCACGAGTTATAAAATGGCGGATGAAATAAATATAATAAATGCAAAGAAGCGCGCAGTTGCCCCTCGGCGCTTTATTGGCTTTATTCTTCCAGAGGCGAGCATCGCAGTGCCATGGCGTTTAACTTGTGCCGTCTTCTTGGCGCCATGAAAGACCCTCTTGAAGCAATTAATTTGCTTTAGCGCGTTGGCCTGCTCCTGGCTTCTGGTTTTCGTGCGTGTCCTGAGTGCGAAGCTGCGACGACAAGCTGCAAGTCCGCGCTAGATCTGCCGATGGCTACGCGGGGGGGTGTGGATGATTCGTGAGGTGGCCAAGAGGAAGCCGGTGTCAAAGTTGAGTGCCGGGGCGATGTCTCGGTACGGAGCGGTTCCCTTTTCGAAGGATCGCACGCACCTGACGTTTCTCCAACTCATGAAAATCATCCTCCGGATGCCAGAACCTACCGTGCGCCGTCATTCAGCGGGAGGCTGATATCGCAAGTAAGACAATAACTGATTGGGCGAGCCTTTGTCGGTAGGTTGTGGTAAATGCCGTCTTTAAGCATTCAGACATGATTGGTGGCGAAGGCGTGACTGTAGAACTAGACGAGAGTATGTTCGGTCGGCACAAGTACCATCGCGGGTATTTAAGGCCTGGCCAGTGGGTTTTCGGCTGTGTGGCGCGTCGCAGCGGGTGCTGCTTTTTTGTTCCCGTGGAGACCCGTGACGCTAAAACCCTGCAAGGGCTAATAGCCGAGTGGGTCCGCCCTGAAACAAGAATAATCACTGATTGTTGGGCTGGATATCGCAAGCTTGCAGATGACGCTCGCTTCACGCACCTTACCGTCAACCACAAGCTTAACTTTGTCGACGCGAACACTGGTGCGCACACCAATACGGTGGATTGCATCTGGGCCCACGTCAAAAACTCTCTTCCATCTGGACGGCGCGAGAGCCACCATTTCACTGGTCACCTTGCAAAGTTCATGTTTTGGAGGAGAGACAAGGCGCGCGGAAACACTGATAGATTCCAGTCGTTCGTCGCCGCGGCCGCCAAAATCTAGAGCCCCGACGCAGACACGGCGAGGATTCTGACGGCCCCGGTGACTTCGAGGGATCCGCTGCGCTGAGCCCGTCACCCGCCTGCATGCATAAAGACGACTTATGCGCCAACCGCTCGTCAAGTGCTCGTTACGTCAGTTATAGGTTCTGGTAGCGGTCTAAACGGTCCTTTCCAGGGCCCCCATATTTTGCAAACGGAGCTGTGTTTTGAATGCGGCACCCCGTGTCTCTGTAAAAAGTTCACAGAAAAGACCCAGCAAAGGTATGTGGTCCCCAACTTGGATATCGCGTGTGATGATTCAAATAAAAATTGTTCTTGCTTATTTCGCGCCTTTGATCCGAATAAATGCCGCAGTTGCAGTCGTCCCGCGGTGCTGTTGCTCGCCCATTCGCCGTCGGCGTGGCTCAGCTTCATCGTCTTTGCTAGCGGCGCACCGGCGAAGCCGGCCTTTGACCCGAATAAATGCCGCCGTTGCAGTCGTCCCGCGGTGTTGTTGCTTGCTCGATCGCCGTTGGCGTGTCTCAGCTTCGTCGTCTTTGCCAACGGCGCACCGGCGGAGGCGGTTGATTTGACACACCGCGTTCGGCTTTGGCTAGCAGACGGCGTTCGTAAAATGGCGTCAGCTGTTGCTGGCTTCACGCGGCGGTACCGTTCGTGCTTCTATTCATTCGGCGTTCTTTGCCATAGTGACGGCGAGGAAAGCAGACGAACTTTTTGATGCGGAAGAAGGCTGCGGCGCAGCGATACCAGGTGCGGTCTAAGGCCCTTCCCGCATGCTTTTCAATGGGCGGAAGGCGAACAAAAAGAGTTCGAAATAAGGACTTATCGCAGAAGGCTGCATTTCTCCAGCGCCTCATAATTTGACGAGCCTTGCACGAAAAGCATGTTTTTAGACCGGAGTTTGGAGATAGTTTTTTTTACAACTACATGGGTCTAAAGTATCAATGTGCCGAGAGCGCTATGATTTCAGGCTTCCACCATGCCCATTACAAACACCATCGAACTTCGTGTTCACAAGGTAATGACGTCACGAAAGGTAACCGAACGAGGGTGCCACCGAAGCATCTCGCCTCTAATACTGCGTTTCACCTTATGTTGTACCGCAGAGAAGGCTAGAAGCGCGAGCTCTTAGCGTAAGAAGCTGCTCTTAACGCACGAGAGCTTGTGCACCCGAGATGCGCCCTAGAGAAAGGAGCTCGCGCTTGTAGCCTTTCCTGCGGTACATCATAAGGTGATACAGAGTATAGGAGGGGGCACGTTGCGATATATGTGAAGCCTAGTCATAAAAAGTTTAAACGATATTGTGCCCAACGTGACCGCAGATCTCTCTGGTAATTGGTGCGCGTGACATGTCACGTGCGAGATGGATGATTGATTGTACAAGGATTCCTTGCAGGCTTGCGTGCGCTCCGTCCGGTAGGTTTTATCAGACCGGAGGCTAGGCGTGAAGCAAGCAAGCGGTTGAGATTATAATGCAATTAAGCTCAAAGGTCCAAGCGAGGTTGAGGATCACGAGCAGACGACACACCGCTGCTGGTACACGGGACGATCAGGGCAATCGCCGCAACAGAGAAAACAAAAGCTCTGCGTCGCCGGGACCACGGTGGCGGGACGCTTATTTCCACCGGCTACGGGATGGGCGCTTGCAGAGTGGTCGGTTGCTGCAATCGGACTGGCTTTTCTTCAGCGGGGGTTACCTTTCACCGATAAGCCCTTGCCGCATTATACATACATAGTTGTACGATAACAGGAATCGATCAACAATTCTCTTAGATTTCCGAGGGTCGCCGAACTGCAGAAACGATGGATTTCGGCGGTTGGTCGTGGCGGTGGCTGGACCCCCTCGAAGTGGAGCGTGGTGTGCTCCGAGCACTTCCAATTGTCAATAAAACATCTCTCCACCTCGAGTCAAGTTGAGTTGGTTCAATTTGTCACGACAGCAATAAAACGTCCCAGTGGACGACCTGCATAGCGGCCGCAACGAAAAGAAAAAGCCAAACGTATTGTAGCGTGATACATCATATGAGATCGATGAGAGCGCAGCTATCATTGCAGGCGAGCGCGGAAATCATCGCCGTAAAAATCCGTAAGTATTGGTCCCATCTGTCGGGTCGACATAGTTACGCAATCATGTGTGTATATAATTTATTCTTGCTTTGGTTACTGCAGAAATTAGTGGCCAGAAGATAAAGAGAATACTCCTCGCAGATGCACGGTACATTACCCAAAACATGCCAGCAGACTTCGTTACAGCACTGACGTTCCACGTTGATTGCTATCGTTTTCAGGATGGTAACGGTTTGTAGAAAACAGAACGCATAACGGTGCGCAGCAGGCGTAGAGTCGGTCGGCTGGGCGCGGGCCACAGTTTCTGGCTGTGACGACTGATTAATAAAACCCACCAGCACCACGCTTCCTGCTACCCGCAACCATCAACCACGCGACAGTCACGTGCTGGTCCGATAAGTAAGGAGGGTAAAGAGGAAACGAGAAAGAGGCGAGGCGTCATGGGAGCATGGCTTGTGGAGGCTACACGGCTGACTTCCATGCCCTCTCCTACCCTTTTTAACCTGCTTGACACCTACCATAAAAAAGCCACCATTCGTTTTTATAATGCCTAGCCAAGTAAACGAGAAAGTGAGAAATCAATAAATAAATAAATAAACAAAGAATTGCCTGAAACATAAAGAAAGTTATATCAAAATTAATTAATTAGTAAGATATAATAATAAAATGTCAATAAATACAAAATCATAAAATAAACTATATAAGAATGTCACCATAAAAAAAGATGAATTCAAAGACTAACGATGAATAAAAAACTATCTCGCAGAAATACAGTAAAAACATTATTATGTTAGCTTTGACAACCTGATTATATCCGTTTTTTTAGCAAAATCACATAGTTTACTAACGAAATCCTCTTATACTGTTTTTTTTTTTCTCGTTTTTTTCGAAGCAGTGACTTGTCAACTGTACTCGTCGTAGAAAAAAGTTTCATAAATCTCTAGTGGCCTTTCAGAAAGGGCCGATGATCCTTGACGAAAATGTGGTGTCAGCGTAGCAGGCTTCAATATTAGGTACAAAAGTGTCGGGGTTAGCCATTCGCTGAGATCACTCCTTAGACCACGGAGATTGGCTCTCCGAGTCCTTTACGGGAAAGCACTAGAAGCACAATGATTTCTTACGGTCTCGGGTTTCGAGGGAATGGCCTTGCTGTTTACCCTGGACCTGTCTTCGATGCACGCCTCCACCTCTGGCTGGAGAGGGCGTTTCGAGCCACGTCTTGCACGCAAAAGGGACACGGCCATGTGAGGAAAAGGGACGATTGAAAATTACCTGAATATCGGGGCTCAGTCAGTGGAGTTATAAGGGACGCTCCTCATCCTGGCCGTAAATGAAGCTTTATTTACGGTCAGGATTTACGGCCACAGAAAACTAAGAAGGGTAGATACATTATGAGGAGGCAATCTTGTTTCACGCCCAAGGTTTCGGAAGGGGTATATTTTATCCGATAAGGTCAATATTTGCGCACCTTGCTTCCTATATAGCACGCGGCTATCCCCGTGAGACGTCACCGATTCGCATAACGTGTATATGAGGTAACAAACTACACGATGAAAGACAGCAACAACAATCAAGTTGCAGTATAGAGGTTTTTTTGCGCGACACAGGGGACAATTACAAGCGAGTAGACACGGATTTGCGCTTGACCGTGTCTACTCGCTTGTAATTGTCCCCTGTGTCGCGCAAAAAACCTCTATACTGCATCATGAACCAACTAGGGCAACAACAAGTTTTAATTGACAACAATCAAGTTGTTTAACGCTCGCATTAATGTATTTCTTAATTTGTCAATATAAGGGCGCCATTAAAGAAAATAGAGCGTGTTTTTTGTTGTTTTTTTTCCCTCCGTGTTTGTACATGGAATATATCATTCGAGGTTTTTATATGCGCATTAAGGAAGCTTCCCGTCGAGCTCTCGATTCCCGGGCAGAAGATGAATAAAATCACCGAAGGAAGCATCGGAACTGTCACAGACGTCGTGAATTCAAACATGAATCCCGAAAAGGAAGAATGGGAAAACAAGAAAACAAGAGAGAAAAAAAAAAAAGAAAGATGGAAAAGAAGTAAACGTTTGACAAACATGCATGAGGCTTTTTTGTTTGTATGTTTTTCTCGTGTTTTTGTTTTTTCGAACTAGTCTTTACGGGCTACTTGATACTCACAGTTTCAGTTTCCGGGACGATGCAAAAGGCAATATTTTTCTCTCTAAACTTTTGCGTGTGAGTGGCCGTCACGGTAACAGCGTCCCATGGGCGATTCAAGAACAACTCGTGGCCGGAGATTGCTGAGGAAATGAGATACTCGATTTATTTTCTTCATTTTTGTTTTTAGGAATGTTGCTGCTGGGGTGGATTCCCGTGTGCAATTCCGCAACAAAAGAAACAATCCGACCACTCGATCGAACCACGCACTTTTTTGCGCATCATGGAATGCGAAATGAGGATGGTGGTCCTGGAAGTCGGAGCTCGGCTATTGTAACACGCCTGTGTTCTGCGGGACCAGATCAATACATGTTAAACAAAAAAGCAAATAAGAATTATTAACCATTACTCTATCGTAGTGACTTGGTGCGTCATTCCTAACCGAGTAAAAGAAATACGTTAGTTTGCTTTTTTTTTTTATCTCAACTTTGAGCTACGAAAATAAATACCTATAGTAACGCTCGTAGGTCTGCTCGTCCGGGGCTTGCTTTTGGCAGCCATTAGGAACAATCTGATGGGAGATGAAGCGTTCAACAATTATCGCGGCTCATAGTCCAACTCTGAAGATGTCTTTCTAGAAAAAAAAACGGCAAATTAAAGGTTCGATATTTTGACAACGTAATGTCGGCCTGCCTTAGTATAGCGACATTTGGTACTTTGAGCCATCCGTTACGCTGTTCCGATTGCCGCGCACCCTTCGGAGCCTTTGAAGCATGCTTTCAAGCAAGCACCCGGAGTGATACCGTGACCGCGGGGCGCGCGCGCTTAAAAGCATACTTTAAAGGCTCCAGCAGTGCGGTAGAGGGAACACAGTAATGGTTTGCTAAAAGTTCCCACTGATTCATGCTGTAGGTGAGAAATGTGGTCATTTTAGTACAAGGGCTAACTTGGGGCCTTTATGCGCGTAAAGGATAGACGATGCACGCCGGTATCTGACGTCGAATGGAGGATTTTATTTCCTTCGTTTTTTACTTGAAACGTTTATAGGCTGGGTTTTCAAATAAAGTGAAGTCCCAAAAAGTGTAACTGGGAATGTCCCCGAATTTCTTGAGAATTTAACTGGGAAAATGAAGTCACATTACTTGATGTTACGTAACCTACAACAAATTCAATTTTCCTGATAAGTAGCGGGAAAATCGACAGGTGACTGGCCGCAGACCGTCATTCCCAGTACTCTGTGGAAACAGGCCGACCTGACGGGAAAAGTCAATGGATCAATGCGTCAATGAGTCAATGGGGTGTACAGCGATGGAAGGACTTGGAGCCACAGCTCGAGAAGAAATGCTTGAAGGTTACTAGCGCTCAACCTGGAGCGTATAATGTAGCAACACAATAGAACGTTGTTCGAGGCGGGGTTTAGGCCGCACGTTCGGAAGCTTCCTGGCTCGAGACGACGTCCATTCCCCGAAGTGAAGAACCCAGGGGTCCAGTGGAGGTGGGAGAATTGGTAACGTAACGAACGGTTTAATTACATGGTAGCGATACAGTCGTCAAATCCGAGAGAACAACGGAGCAGCCTCGCGCTCCGCCTTATATAGGGTCCGTTTCTCCCTCACTCCCCGCCAGGGCAGCCAGTGCGATGCAGCAACCCGCCGTCAAGTGCGACGCAGCAAAGTCCGCCGTCCAGTGCGACGTAGCCAAAGTTCTCCGCAGTTAGGCCATGCCTCTCTCCCTTTCCCGAGCGCACCAACCACCACGCACACACACACGTCCCGCTAACGTCACGGGCGCGTTGAGACTTGTTGCCGCAGGCCCCGTCACGCAGGCGACGGTCCCAGACTCGTCGGGACTCGTTTCGCGCAGGCCCCGACAAGCGGGCGACGGTCCCGGACTCGTCTTGACTCGTTTCCGCAGCGTTGAAACTCGAAAGAAGGTCGCCGAAGGTTCCATTCTTAACAACGTATTCGAAATTGCTCGAACGTCTGGAAACACTCTGTGCGCTTCCATCTTTGTTGCGTCGAGATTCCTTTGCTGTTAGTCGATTTCGTAGCGTTTTCGATTACATTCGAGGCCTCCTGCTCACCCTAACCGATCCTCAGCCACACCTGCGAGCCAAGAATATTGTTTCGCGTTTTTCTTACGCATGTACGTGCTCGTCGCCCCGCCGGTCTCTGGTTTCTCGCTGTAACAAACATGCGGACGTACAGTTCAGCTCGAAGTTCGGTTTTCTGAGTGCCGGCATAGGCGCGGGCGCGGCGCCTGGTTTTCGAAAGCGCTTTCTCTGTGGGAGTGCCTGTGCGAGCGAAGGATTCCTCAGAACTACGCTTTCGCACCCTAATCTTTGCCAGCGCCGAAGTAAACTGGTGAGACGGAGCATGTTCTTCGGCGCAGCACTACACGGCGCTGTGCATTTCGGATATCGTCTTTTGCAGAGATATTTTGGATACAGTTTTTTATTGGTATCATTTAAATATACAATTTGGTAGTGAAAAAAGTTGATCGGACTTTTTTCTGATACAATACTGTAAATTTTTACAAATAAAAACCTTTTTTTTTCTCTAGGGGTTCATAGTCTTATGGCGTTTTCACTTTTTCCCATCCTCTTTTATTATATTTATATTTTATAGCACAATTACAGTTCGCTAACGGTCTAAAATGGATCAAGTGGTCTGACGCAGACGACCCTCCGGTTTCGACGCCCTTTGAGTGACTGCCACAGCCTTCGAGTTCAAAACACTTCCGCGTATTCAAGAGCCCCCCAGTGCGCCGGCCTGTCACACTATGCCTAGTTTCAGTAACGAAACTGTGGTTGTGGTCGCATTTTTGAGTGCCCCCGAGGCGGCGTTTTGCTTAAAGCATTTGTTTATACGTTCCGGTACGATGTTGAACCGAAAGAGTTTTCACCAACGGCGCGGTTGTGTCTTTCCCCCGCGGGTCATCGCCCGCAACTCTTCCCCTAACCCAAAGGCCGTTCCATCCAGACAGACAAACCTACACACAGCCAGCATAACTCCTAAAGCACTTGTCAACGGGCAGGCCGTTTCATAAACTAAAAGAAGAGCCGTGGACGCGGGTCTCGGGCGCAGGCCTCACCGGCGGAGACGGCGGATCAAGTTCCAGTGGCTGTGGGGGCTGCCTTCTGGGGATCCCGAGGGCGACAGAGGTTTACGCGCAGACGTAGACGCAGCATCGGGTGAAACCCCTGGGTTGACCCCGTATTTTTGGAATCCGCTGTGATCTTTCGCTGCGCTTGCGTTCGCGAGACCCACGCCTGTTGTGTCTGGCAACTTCCTCGTTTTTCTATTGGTATTAACGTACCTAATGCTCACACTCCGAGCGACGGTTTTTCTCGGTGAGGCCCCGCCTGGCGATTGTCGCGCGAATCCTCGGAGTCCGTTCACTTTCTCGGACCATAAACAAACCAGGGCTCGTGTCTCAGTGTTTGGGCTCTAGCCGCGGGACCTGTCTTTGGGAGCTGAGCTTTCCGCCTCCTGGCGCGGGTGTTTTCGCCCGTCCGATCGGTTGAGAGCGCGTCGGTGCCTGCACCCAATGGGATTCTAACTATACCCTGATTGGACGGGACAGGTTGTGGCGCACTGTCATAACCCCCGACCGGACGGAAACATCGCCGAGTTTGAAGCGTTCCGAGTTGCCCAGTAGTTCTCTTCCGCGGTGCGCCGCTTTTCTCCTGTAGTGCGCGACAGAGCCGTGTGTTGAGAGAGTTTGGTCAGCGGGAGGAACGGACAGAACCAGGGCGTGCACCAGACGCAGAAAGAGCTCTTGACGTGCACTCTCGGCCAACCGGAAGCCATAAAGAATCCCCTAATGGTGGTAGCAGGAAACAGTTTTAATCATAGATATGTGGTGTTAATAAGTGCGTAATAGTTAAATGTACTAACCCTTCATAGCTCAAAATAGGGTGCACGAGATGTTTCGATTATTATCATGCAGAAGGCTGTAAGGATCGAATGCGCCGCTCAAACTCTGTTTTGCTCGAACAGAGTGTGACCGCTCGGACGGCAGATTGCCGGCCCTCGGCGCCTGGCGTGCGGATAATGTCTATCGTTCCGCTAGTCGCGCTCTTCCATCATGATTTTGTACGACAGTGATTGAAACATCATGTGCACAATATTTTCATTTACTGAGAGTTACTCCGACGCACTTATTAATTTCGTTTCTCGCCACCACCGCCACAGTATTATTTCTGACTTCTGGTTGACCACATTCGAATTTGTGAAGACGTCCTGGAACACGTTTAGCATGCATTCGGACAATGGCGTACCCTCATTTGACTCCTATACTTCCCAAGGAATGGCCTGACTCTCTGTATATACGGCTCTGATGCGCACCAGCCCCTGCTCTGCGGCTTAGGCGCCGTTCTAACCGTGTGCGGGAAACCACTTGACGCCGAGGCGTCCGTTTTTGCAACTGCTGAACTACGTAAGCCGTGCGCTGCAGTTTGTTGCAGTTTTTAGTATTTGTATCGTCTTCCGGCATTTGTTTTAAGCACCAGCAAACTTTATTTTTGTTTGTTGTATTCATTACAACTTCGCCTCCAAGTCCCTAACTCTCCGTCGTCGGCCGCAACAAGAAGAAGCAAGAAGTCTTCTTCAACTCCAGCCAGCATCCGGTCCCATCTTCCACGATCACCCCCCGGTCCCCGACAGTAGACACACTCCAAGGTGTCTATCGATGTCCGGGACCAAAAGAACCTAACATCACTACAGGAACGTTCTCTGGGAATTCAAGTAATAAGTTTCCTAACGGCGAGCAGTTTTAAATGTCACTGAGCCAACAGCAGTTGACTCGATCACGATCGACCGGAGTTACGGAGCGGCCGCGTTACCCTATTAACAATATCCTTATCCCTATTAACAATATCCTCTCAGCCCTTTAGACCCCCTTAGCCCTTAAAATTCCTTTAGCCCTTCAAACCCCTCCAGTCCTTCAACTCGTTGCACATCTACCATTTAGACCTTCGAATTTCACTCCTTCAGCTCTATATGCCACAAATTTCTCGAGCCAGGATTGCAGTTAATGAAAAGGAGTATAGCAAAAGCAGACTCCTGCACTCTAGAAACATAGCAATTGAGCTATCGATGGCCATGGTAGTTCCCTGTGTTCTTAATACTTGTCTTGTATTCGTTTGGCTCTCATGCTAATGAGGCACGCAAGGCGTTTTATATGGTAAAATACTCGTTTGAATAAACTAAAAATTGACTATAAGCCATAAATCCCGTGGCACCTGACTTTCTACTTAATTCTCATGTCCGACCGCTAGAATCACGATAGAATCACGACCGTTTATAGCGTTACCTGGCGGCTCCTCTGACGTATTTTGTCGTCGTTTCGGGGTACTCCCTCGAATAGGTGGCGACGCAAATGATGCGAGTTTCAGACCAATTTAAGACAATATACTTCTACTGCGTATTTAATGAGGGTACCTCAGGAATGAGTTTAATTACGTTTATTTATGTACGCAAGAAAGAGGATTTTTCATGAGTGTAATCGTTGCTAAATTTTTCACGGCACCAGAGGGAGTTTTTGTTGATCGGAGTCGGTTGTTGGTAGACTGAACGGCAGCGAGTGGCTTTCGGGCGATAACAGAACGACTCTGAAAACCCCATTAATCATGTCCAGATGAAAGATGATCGGCGTTAGATGCCGGGCTCTTACGCCAAGCTTGCTCTTATGGCCGCGTTGGTTTGTTGTAATCGCAGGCTTTTTGCAAAGGATCTCAGTTTATTTGTGACATCGCGAGCATCCTGCAACCATAATCTGATTGGTTGTTGAGTAACCTGGAGGCTCAAATGTTTAAACCTCCAATTGAAACCTCGACTACAGCGGAGGACTGCTGCCACCAAGATCCGGAGCGATGATGAAGAAAAAGGAAAGGTGATTCACAGCTCACCTCCCCCAAATGTTACAAGATGTACTGCCAGCAGCAAATGACGAAGACGCGTCAAGGTATTAGGAAGCCGGGCCGTGCGGGCGGGGCCTGGCACGCGATGCTGGGGCGCAACTGCCCCGGTGTCGTCGTTTTCGACGTCACAATGTGCAGAGAGGTAAGACATCATGGTTTTTAACGTACGTACAACAACTATTCGCACATGAGATTTTATCTACTTGGGTTGGAGAAACACATAAGGCGCCTTTTAAACAAGCTTGATAGAAAAACACGTTATTGCAAGTTTACCTAAGCCGAACATTTAACAGCGTGAAATATTAAACGGTAGACACTTAGGAATAAAGGGGACATTAAACCAGATCATGCGAAGTATTTGTATGTAAAACTAAGCTGACGCTTTATCTTTGCATGTTTATGCATAACTATAAAATATGAAACCCCATAAAAAGAATGTTTGAATAATAGCGACGTTCAACCAGATTGGGCGAGATATAAGCTTGCGAAACTACACCATCGGAGCAATGGGCGAGCCTTTCTCCCCGCATGTTTATGCATGGGGTCTTTATCGAGTATATTGATGACCTGCCAGGTTGTGGCCTCTATATAGGCGAAAACCCACCTCTAATGTGACGTCAAGGAAGCGTTCCAGCCAACGAAGGGTAATCGCCATACACAATGATTAAGCGGACGCTCAGTCTTGCGTATCTTTCATTAGCCTTGTCTCTCTCAGCGAGAAGAAAAAAAAAGACTGCTTCAAATTGTTATTTTGGTGAGGCTTAACAGAAACATACAATGCCACAGAGCTCCTGGCTATCTGATTCCTCGCGAGCCTAATCATTCGCTTTGTAATATATTCTCGCTGAAAATGACAACGAATGACTTCGTTTTTGAAAAGAAGATAGGACGACGAGCCTTTTGTTTACGCTGACCATATGTCTAAGGTTTGTAGAAATGAAAAAAAATGTACCATGAACAAAGCAGGACACATATTCGAACGACGACAGCTAAGAGGAATTAGAAGATGAAACAAATTTGTAACTCCTACCAACGCCCTTGTAACACGCTAAAAAACGTTGTTGAGATGTGCACAATCTCAACGTTAGAAGTTCGTATGCATGTACTGCATGCACCAGGATGCACTCAAAACATCAGTCATTTGCCTTTCTTCGATCAGTCTGAAAGAATATAAGAAGAGCAAAAGGCATTGTGCATCAATCATCACGCAGTCTCAGTGTCACAAAGGTGCCCTCCTTTTGCCACTTTTGCCACTGGAAATAGACGGCCTTGGCGAGTGCCACGTCACGTGCTCTTTGGCGGCCAACTGTCGAAGTGGAGCACAAACAAAAATGGCAAAAACTGTTTTGAACAAAACACACGATAAAATATTTCATGACGCGCAACTATATCACCACAGTGATATTTCAAAACTAAACAAAATAGATATTTAAAATAAGCGCACTGATGATAATCGTTTTCCGCAACTACTTAATAACACAATCTGCGACAAAAGAAAAAATCATAATTGACATGATTTCTCGCTTGCTTACTGTCCCAGCGCAAATCGGGGCATCAGGTTGTTTTCCTTTTCTTTTTTTTTTGCGTTTACATTTATTGGACGGGGTTTCAAATAACATTGTTGCCTCATTCCGTGCGCTGCGGGGAAGTTGACGCTAAGGTGTTCTTTTATTGCGTGCATCACCTTAAATTAAAGTCAGGTAGCCAATAGGTATGGAGTCTCCTTAGTGATGTCAGCCCCCCCCCCCCCGCCCCCCCCCCCCCCCCAAAAAAAAAAAGAAAGATGGGTCAAATTTGTTCTAAAGGTCGAGCAAAAGTAGAAAATATTACAAAGCACAGGTGCCGCACAAAACCTATCCGCCCTTACGTGCCCTGTTCAACCAGAGTGGTTTATAGCATTCCCCTTTCCTGCGCTAGATCCTACGTAGGACAGACAGGACGGTGTATTAATGACCGGTTAAGGGAGCGAAATCTTTCTCTAAGTTCCACAATGGGGGGGCCACCTACCTCTGTATTGTCAAGCGTGTAAGGGTACACCTTCTTTACAAAAAACCTCGATAATAGGCAGATTCCACGAAAAACACACTAGGGAAATTTTTGAAGCCTTTAGTATACTCCGCCTAGGCGAGCGTTGTGTCAGCCATCCTTCTGTGGCTCAAGAAGGAGAAATCCGCCCCTTTCCTCCGCGGAGCGCGCATCACGTGATACATACGTCATCCCTTTTGGACGCCTCGCAGCGCCGTTTTCCTCCGTGGCGGAGGCGGGGAGGCTTCGTACTGCTAGCACGAAAGCTCCGCAGGTGGGCGGCGGAGCCTAGGACGGAGTTTTCCGGGTTGCTGACGTCACAACATCCGTCCGCGGAGTTCTCCTTCGTGTGAATAGCCAGGGTACGGGCCTGGAACCCGTCTCCGACTGGTGTGTTTACCGGGTCCAAAAAAGTAGTCACTCGATTTCCGCCTCAAGACGTCATAGAAGTGTCATGCTGTCTTCGGTCGCGAACCTGGCGGCGTCGCAATAGCAGTGGTGTATGTGGCAGACGCCTGTTCTGCTGCAGGTCGCTCTCCAATGCGGCAGTCCACGGAAGCTAAAGCAGCCGGAAGTTGGGACGCCTGGAA
The DNA here is from genome assembly GCF_016920785.2 of Ixodes scapularis. Lineage (NCBI taxonomy): Eukaryota > Metazoa > Arthropoda > Arachnida > Ixodida > Ixodidae > Ixodes > Ixodes scapularis. The sequence goes on from NW_024609835.1 coordinate 16,138,321, forward strand.
CGCCATGACGACAGCGACACTCGCGTTCGCCTGTGGTTTTCGCCAGAATTTCTACGAGCAACCGCCAGGATCGCAACATGCAACAGCATGACACTCCGGCTTCTGTGACGTCATTTGTTGCCACTTTGGAACCACTTTTGATGTATGGGCGGGATAGGACGCTAAACACACCAGTCGGAGACGTGCTGTAAGGGGTATCCACACGAAGGAGAACTCCGCGGACGGATGTCGTGACGTGAACAACCCGGGAAACTCCGTCCCCGGCTCCGCCGCGTGCACCTGCGGAGCTTTCGTGCTGACAGCACGAGGCCTCCGCGCCTCCGCCACGGAGGATAACGGGAGAACGGCGCCGCGAGGCGTCAAAAAGGGGTGACGTATGTCTCACGTGATGCGCGCTCCGCGGAGGAAAGGAGCGGATTTCTCCTTCGTGTGGATACACCATTAGGCACCATACCCAGGGGTATTCACACGAAGAACTCTACGAACGGGTGTTGTGACATCAGCAACCCGGGGGGTATTCACACGAAGGAGAACTCCATAGACGGATGTTGTGACGTCAGCAACCGGGAAAACTCCGTCCTCGGCTCCGCCACGTGCACCTGCGGAGCTTTCGTGCTCACAGTACTAAGCCTCCGCGCCTCCGCCACGGAGGAGGACGGCGCCGCGAGGTGTCAAAAAGGGATGACGTATGTCTCACGTGATGCGCGCTCCGCGGAGGAAAGGAGCGGATTTCTCCATCGTGTGGATGCCCCGTATAGGGGTATTCACACGAAGGAGAACTCCGCGGACGGATGTCGTGACGTCAACCTCCCGGGAAACTCCGTCCCCGGCTCCGCCGCGTGCACCTGCGGAGCTTTCGTGCTGTCAGCACAAAGACTCCGCGCCTCCGCCACGGAGGAGAACGCGCTGCGAGGCGTCAAAAAGGGATGACGTATGTCTCACGTGATGCGCGCTCCGCGGAGGAAAGGAGCGGATTTCTCCTTCGTGTGGATACACCATTAGGCACCATACCCAGGGGTATTCACACGAAGAACTCTACGAACGGGTGTTGTGACATCAGCAACCCGGGGGGTATTCACACGAAGGAGAACTCCATAGACGGATGTTGTGACGTCAGCAACCGGGAAAACTCCGTCCTCGGCTCCGCCACGTGCACCTGCGGAGCTTTCGTGCTCACAGTACTAAGCCTCCGCGCCTCCGCCACGGAGGAGGACGGCGCCGCGAGGTGTCAAAAAGGGATGACGTATGTCTCACGTGATGCGCGCTCCGCGGAGGAAAGGAGCGGATTTCTCCATCGTGTGGATGCCCCGTATAGGGGTATCCACACGAAGGAGAACTCCGCGGACGGATGTCGTGACGTCAACCTCCCGGGAAACTCCGTCCCCGGCTCCGCCGCGTGCACCTGCGGAGCTTTCGTGCTGTCAGCACAAAGACTCCGCGCCTCCGCCACGGAGGAGAACGCGCTGCGAGGCGTCAAAAAGGGATGACGTATGTCTCACGTGATGCGCGCTCCGCGGAGGAAAGGAGCGGATTTCTCCATCGTGTGGATGCCCCGTATAGGGGTATCCACACGAAGGAGAACTCCGCGGACGGATGTCGTGACGTCAACCTCCCGGGAAACTCCGTCCCCGGCTCCGCCGCGTGCACTTGCGGAGCTTTCGTGCTGTCAGCACAAAGACTCCGCGCCTCCGCCACGGAGGAGAACGCGCTGCGAGGCGTCAAAAAGGGATGACGTATGTCTCACGTGATGCGCGATCCGCGGAGGAAAGTGGCGGATTTCTCCTTCGTGTGGATCCCCCTTATAGGGGTATCCACACGAAGGAGAACTCCGCTCCTTTCCTCCGCGGAGCGCGCATCACGTGAGACATACGTCATCCCTTTTTGACGCCTCGTGGCGCCGTTGTCTCGTTCTCCTCCGTGGCGGAGGCGCGGAGGCTTCGTACTCTTAGCATGAGAACTCCGCAAGTGCGCGCGGCGGAGCCGGGGACGGAGTTTCCCGGGTTGTTGACGTCACGACATCCGTCCGCGGAGTTCTCCTGCGTGTGGATACCCCTTATCCGACAAGGAAATCGCCTTTCTACAGTCGTTTGAGTGTGGTTGATGGTGTGTGTCCTCCGCGTGCTCGGGTGCCCCCGTGCGAGTATGGCCTCGGCTCGAGCTGATGCCGAGGGCTGTTCCTTGGTCTTCCTTCAATACATCGAGTTGTGAGTTTGCGCTTGTCTCTTCTCTCTTCCCTCTTCGCTGTTCCGTTCTATTTGTGCGATATTTTAACCATGTACTTTCTACCTTACAGTCGTTGGGTAAGACACTAAACGCAAGTGTTACGGAAGCATTTATTGATGCCACCAGTCACACTTTTGTGACCTTGAGCAACAGCTGGCTCTCGAAAGCCTTAACTGCCTGCTTGCATAACGTGCTTCTTAAAAAAAAAAAAAAAAAAATACCGGAAGAGCGTTTTCTTTTTGAGAAATCGATGAAGCTTCGTTGTTACAGCCGAAGTTTGACGCTGTTAGAATCGCAAAGGTATAGATATTGTAATACAGATAATTAAAACTCGAATAAAATTCATGTATGTGAACGTATAAACATATTTCAGCCGGCAAGTATCGCTAAACATTGGCATAGCAAATGAGCAAGACGCGGTAATTACACATAACAATCAAATTACAGATTATGTTTTCGAACGTTGACATCTGCCCAGCGCTGCAAAATGGCGGCGCATGCTCAGGGGCACGCTATCTCGAACCCAGCGTCAGCCGCCAGATGTCACACGCACAGTCCGGAGCACACTGCTCCCGCGTTCTAGACAGCTTTGACACCGAGTGTACATCTGTTATTTTTGTTTATGAGCTTTAGAGACACGAGAATATGGAGCATGTTTCTCGAAACGCGGGCCAAATCGTTCCTGCTAAAAATTACGCATCGCACTGAAAAAAGGCTAATGTCGTAATGATATCTGCCAAAAGGTATAGTGCGCCTCAAACTTAACGCCGCCACGGCATTTGCCGTTTCTGACAGTTCCTGTGGCGGCCGATTGAACTACCTGATTTAGTGGTTTACGTACATAAACCACTATTTCAGTAATTTCCAAGAAAAACCTCGAGCGCCTGAGAAGCCTAGTAGTGCGCTAAAGTTACCCCCACGTGGAGCAGGCACAAGGCTAGTGGTTACTGTAAGACGCCCGCGCGATTTTTCCGTCTCTTATGAGAGCCCCAACCTTGTGCATGCTAAACATGTGGTAACAACGCTTCTCACGAGCTGGAGGTTTTTTTGTGTTTTTTTTTAAATTACTGATTTAGTGGTTTTTGATCAGAGATGATAATTAAATTACATTACTAATTACTTTGCTGAAAAGACATGAATGTAATTAAATTACATTACAAACTACCGCAGTTACATTACAATTACTTTCCAAAAGTAATGAAATTACTTTGACATTACTTTTTAATACCTCGAGGCAGTAATTTGTGCTTATTTTATTTACCGTATATCGGTATGTACCAAAACTTGGATCTTCCTGTTTACATGGCAACAGCCTTATACGCCCCAAAGTGAACAACACTGAACAGCCGTTTTGCAGCAGCACACAACACAAGTGTCAAAGCTTAAACATTATGAATAGCTTCTTTAGATGTGACTCGAAGACAGTCGACTTACCGATTTCGCTTTTCATTCAACGGTGAAAGTCCTTACTAAAAGGGTTATATGTTTCCGTCTTCCGGTTTTAGAAGTTATACACCTTTCCAAAAAACACTCGACCCCAGGGGCAATAAACAGTTTTCGAGCCCAGTCATTGAGTTTGAGCCTAGACTTTCACCGGCGTCCCTTCTAACCCTAACCGAGTGGACTGTTATTTCAATAGGCGCAGCCTGCGTAGGCGCAGTTTCAAACGCTGCTAGCGGCTAAATGGTACATGTATTTTCCCAAGGACAATGAGAAAGCATTGTACCACATTTGAAAAATTAAAGAAGCAAAAAACAAACACATGTAAACTATTTTTGTTGGGTACGCGCGCGACAGAACGAATACGACTGGAATGCATAGTTCTAGTTATTTGTGTTTTTTTTTTTCTTACGATACGTTTTGACGGCGCGGCGGTATTCGCCGCATGTGAAAAGACAAAGCGCTTTGCTGTCAAAAATAAATTGCAACAGAAGAGGGCCGAAAGGTGTGCATTTTTCACGCTCACAAATAATGTGTTTACCGATGGACAGGACACGGACATACAATTAAGGAAGTGTTAGCATTCAAACAATATATCGTACGTACCACACGATGCAGCGTTATCCGAAAAGAATTTATTTGAGAAAGATCTCAAATAACACAGTCACAGTCGACCCCAGTCACATCTTGACGATCGGACGGAATCGGAGATGACTTTGTTTCGGGGCACATTTTGGGGAGAGCTTCCTTTTTTCGCAACCCACCAAGGCAGAGGAACGAACGCGACTGACCCGTTTCCCACCCCAACTCGGACAACTATTTTTCGAGACGACTGAGGATTCTACGTGATTTATCAGTAAGAGGGAAGAGAACAATGTTCGCAAAATCGCGTCGAGGGTCGTTCGACGTCCTTCACCTCCTTCGTTTCCCGTGAATGTAAAGCCGAAAAACTTGAATGGCAGGCACTGACCAGCCTTACTTCTCACAATGGAAGATAAGACAGAAAGGGTACGCAGCACGCATAAAAAAAAAATTAAGTGGAAACTTTCAAGAGCGGCGAGAAAACGTCGAATGCCAAACCGCAAAAAACGTAGGTAGGCGACCGCGCTGAGCGGGTCTTCACAGTCCCAGAGAGTGGCAGAAAATGTGTAGCTGATAGAAGGCGCGAGAGCCGCACCAGCCGCATCAGCATCAGCAACATAACGGCGGCCTATGAGCGTTTTTTGGAAAGGTGTATATTCCGTGTCACTTTGTAAAGTCGGGCAATAGCAGCTCGTTCTTACAAGGTGTCGTCACGTGAAACCTTTCCCTTCCGCCTGAAGCGCAATCTAATTCTATTCTCCCAAGAGCACTAGTTAACGTATTCCCGGTCATTCGTCTCAAGCAGCATTCTTCCCAAACAGCCGAGAAGCCCAAGTTTTTGCGCTTTGTCACAAAGTGGGACTGGATGATTGCTAAGTAGAAGTGTCGCCACTTGAGGAAAGGAATGGCGCGAGCTTCCTAAATTGAGTACTTCCCCAAAAAACAGGGGAGATATTTGCTCGTAGGCTCATTCACAAACACATTTCTTAAGGGAAGGCCGCAAGGCATACCGCGACTGGCACCTGCTGTGCTCGAGGGCGCGCGAAACGTTCTGAGGCCTTGACAAGGCATTTGGAAATAACTATTTATTCCGATCGTTTGTTGTTCACAATGGTCGAAAGTTACGATTTGACCTAGCTTGACAAAAGATCAAGAAGTCTGGGGATCTATTTGTACATTCGTTTTAGGTTTTAATTTATGTTGACCTCACTGGTGATGTGCCCGTTGCCTTCCAGCCTATACGCCGTTCATTCCTAAGCTGACAGTGCGGTGGAAGCTACGAGCTCGTTGGAGCGATCACACGTTTATCGTTCGCCATGTAACCACGCTCTCGTTCATACCCACGCGCACTGAAAGGGACGGGTCAGGTGATTAAAGGGAGGTGTTTTATTGGTTCTGGTTAGCTCGCAGCTCCCACCGCACTGTCGGCTTGTTGATGAACGAAGTACTGTATCGTCGTGATGACGTAACGACGTGAATCTGTCTTGCATTGAGTTCGTAAGCCGCGGCCTTCCAGCGACGTCTACACGTAAGCTTTCCTCCTTCGCCTCTCCAGCCGATCTTTGTGCATCTGCCCAGCTGTTCCTACAGGCTTTGCGCTCAGCTAGGGGCCGTCTTTTATTTCCTCTGATCTCACTTTCACAACATTTCACCATGCAAAATATTTTTTTTTTAAAGTTTGCAAACGATTTTTTTTTTCATTTGGGAGAAACATAATTTCAAAAGTAATGAGTAACTTTTTACGAAATTACTGCCTGAAAGTAATTCACTACATTACTAACTAGAGAAGTAATTCATTACATGACTCATTACCACAAAAAGTAATTTAATTACTGTAATTCCATTACAGTAATGTCATTATTGACATCTCTGTTCTCGAGGACGCTCAGCAAGTTTATAATTGGAACAATATGTCTATTCACACTAACTTAAAAGTTAATTAGTCATTTTAGCTAATTAGCGAACTAAATAGCATGTGTCACGCATTTTCTCTCCACTCCTGGGAACGCGGCTGCACAATATGTATATTGAGGGTGAAGAAAGATTGAATAATGAGGAGAAAGAGAGAGAGAGAGAGGAGTTGTTCAAACTTTTGGATTAGAGTCAATTAAAGGGAAAGGGAACGAGAGCTGAAGAAAAATTGAGCCAAGAGTGGGGATCGAACCCGCATCCTTCGCCTATCCGGGGCGTCGCCTTAACCGATTAAACCATCTCGGGCATTGGTTTCAGCGGACTCGATTCCTGACGAGCTTTCTGTGTATTGTAAGTTTCGCACTCGCTTAACTGGATAGACGCCAGCCTCTTGCTGAATTAAGGCCCATGCTGGCTGCGAGTTTCGGCAGTGACGTAGCACGTCATTTCAGCTTGCAAATTTCGGAAAGGGCCCGTCTTCCAGTTCCAGGATATCTCGGAACCACTCCTGCTGTTTCTAGAGTGAAAGTGCAGGGTTCGAGATCCGAATCTGTTCCTATATGAAGGATTCTGTAGGGCCGTCGCTCGCAGCTTCAATTTCTTATTGACGTGAAGTTTCAATATTTCTTCTACCGCGTCTCCTTGCAATTGCTACAAGACGTAACAACAACAAAAAAAAAAAAACTGAAAAAACCAGAACACAAATAACGTGGTAAAAAAAAAAAAAAAAAGATTACTCCGGAATGGAGCTGGATTGCACCCACTTCCAGGAAACGCCTTCACTTCTTTCTTTTTTTCTCTTTTCTTGTAAACATTTGGTTCACCATTTCCATCGGCAGAGTGATGTAACCGCGGGGAAACATTCCGAGCCCGAAGAGTCAGGAGGCTAAAAAAGGGAGCGCCTTTCCGCGTGTCGATTGACGCTTCCAGGCGTCCCAGGGTCACGTAGGCTACGAGATGGCTGCTGACGGGCCTCAGTGAACAAGTGCTCACCCGGCCGACAGAGCGAAGGCCGATTCCATTCACGCCAGTCTGGTATGTCACGTGTTACAAGTTTCACTTGTAACTCGTTGCTTTGTTTTCTTTTTTTACCCTTAGGTATAACGACTCCGGTTCTTTTTGCGAAGAAAGACGAGTAATTAAATGTTTTTACCGAGTAACGAGCAGACTTGTACGTAACGCATTATCTATCTGGTTACTTTTTTCGGTAAAAAGTAAAATATTCAGTTCCTTTTTTTTTCAGAAAAGGAATGAGTGCCGTATTTAGGTAGTTTTAAGGCAAAGTAACGAGTGACGGTATTTCATTACTTTTGAGAAGGAACGTGTACAACAACGTTTAAACAGCCTTGTTTGAATTCTAACCTGAGTACGCGTCTATCGCAACAAAGGCGGATGAGCGACCCGAAAAACAATTAAACAGTGTGACATTGTAGCAAGGTTTATCGCTGAACACGTCAGTCGAACTCTAGAGCTAGGAATGACCTTGACCCAGAGAACACAACAATGTTCGTTAGTTGAACCTTCTAGAATCATGTACAGACCGAATGTAAACACGGAGGTTGCCAACGTGGCAAGGCACAGATACCTTGTCATCTTGGAGCTTCAGAAGCAGAGAGAACAAAAGAGAGCAGAGAATCCCAGATTCACCAGCTCTTGCTGAAGCACAACACTGCCATTCATTCCAGCGCGTCAGTAGAACTACCCTACAGCGTCGTCGGAGGCCTGTTCCCAAGGAAGAGGGTAAAGCTAACTGATGAAAACTTCGAGAGGCAGCTGCTGCTTAGGAGCGACGACTACTAAAAAACAATAAACCATGAAACAAAAGCTTTTCTGTATTTGGCCGTCAAACTGACGAGAGAAGCACCTCGTTATCTTTGAGGTAAAGCAATGCGTTCCTTTTGAGAAGCGATAACGAGTAACGTGTTTAGTTACTTTTTGAGCGATCAACGAGTAATGGTATCTAGTTACTTTTGTAGTGCAACGTGTACATGTCTGGTACCGAGTCCTCGGCTCCTATGAATAAAGCGAGCGGCTTTGCGGGCGCTGTTTTCACTTACATACGCTTCACACTTTAAATTTGCGTAAAATTCCAGAACTGCTCCAAAAGGAAAAATGACATTCACAACGTGTGTGTGTGTGTGGGTGGGGGGGGGGGGAGGGGGGCTATGGATAAAGAGCCTCCCTCCCCCCGGGAAATATAGAAAAATGCAGCCGACCCTATAATAAATTATACATTTATGCATTATTACACCCCCCCACCTTCCCCCCGATTTTACTCCGGAAAATGTTCCTGACTACAACCCTAAAGACAGTTCTTTGTTGTTTCTAAGGGTGTATAATAATTGCCCTCGTTAAGAAGTAACGAGCACTTACCAAGTTCACCCTCAGTGAACCCTGGTGGCAATGTAAGCGAATTGCATCGTAGTAAAAAAAAACGTAATTTGCACACAAATAATTAAACCAAAGGATATGCAACAAAGCAGTAGAAGCGCCGACTCTCAGCGCGTGTACTGTTTAGTTCCCAACTCTCTGTTTTGAGCAAGCAAGAATGTATCGCGCTTCATTGCTGCGTCGTTTCTACTGGTAATGTGGGCGTGTCCGATTGAGCGGATACACCCCCTCAATCGGACACGTCCACATTAGGCGTGCAGGCGTTGCTGCAGACGAGAAGACCTCGGCGTCCTCTCGAGTCTCCATAGAGCGACGTCGCGGAGAATGACGAGCGTCGGGACACAGTCGGCTATCGCCTCGACCACCAGGCGGGAAACGTGTCGGCAGCGACGACAACAGTACTGACGAGCCGTTTCTCATATATTGTCACTGCGAGCAGGAGAAAGCTGCGGGGCGTGGGGAGTCCAGCAGCATCTTAACATGGTTCCGCAGACAATCGGGTTCCGGCGTCGGCCAATAAGAATGTGCAAGGACCAATCACCAAGCAACACCTGGGAGCATACGAACCCACACATTGCCTTTCTTAAACTGTCGCCGACCGAATCAGGCCAACTCGTCGAAAGCCAACTCGTCAACGGCCAACTCGTCGAGGGCCAACTCATCGACGGCTAATTTGTCGAATAGGCCGATTCGTAATAGGGCAATTCGTCGAAGGGCAACTCGTTGGAAAGGGCGATTTGTCGGGCGATTCGTCGAATGGGTTGAATGAGGGTCCTTGGTAAAAGTTCTAGGTTTCTCGTAATCTCTTGACCTAAATTTCTATTTGTGCTTTACCAGGGATAGCGCTCTTCTTAGATTCCAAGACAAAAACAAATTACAAGAGGGCGAAGAGAGGACAGAACCTTGAGACAAGTTGAGAAATGTGTCTTCTCGGGATCGTCCTTTTGTTCCTTCCTTAATTACTTTTCTTGTAATGAGTCGCTGCAGACTGTCGCCGCGAAGCGCCGTGTACGGGTAAGCCTGGTGGGTTAACATTTTTGCAATAAGCAGCCGCAGACTGCCGCAGCGAATCGGCGTGAAAGCGTGGGCCTTATAGGCTAACACGCGCTACTGTGATTCGCGCGGGACGTAATGACCGTCCCGCGCTCCACCATGAAAGCGGCAAAAGCGGCAAGTTATCTTGGACAAGCAATACCAGATTGGGGGTCAGTAACCGTGCGGCGATATTACGGTTTTCTATAGGCCAGTATCTGCCTTAAAATTGCAGGAGAAAAATAACATAGCTTAGCTTTGAAAAAGCGGCGACCAGTTGACCGGTTCGACGAGTTGTCCATCGACGAGTTGTCTTATGACAAATTGACCTATACGTGATTAAACATTAGAACAGCGCAAGCACAGAGATAAGAATAAGAAGGTAGAAGAACAAGGCGCTGAAAACAGCGGCTTGTTCGTCTACCTTCTTGTTCTTGTCCGTGCCCTTGCGCTGTTTTAATTTTTGATCATGAAATGCCAACTAGCCCAAACTTCTACATTGGCCTATTCGACGAATGGGCCGTCGACGAGTTGGCCGTCGACGAGTTAGCTTTCGACAAGTTGGCCTATATCCGTCGCTTACTATGGCGTACATAGAGCTATCTTTCAGGAGGAGCCGTAATATGGAGGGTTCCAATCAGCATGATTAAGATGCAATTAATGCAAAGGTGCAAGCGAGCTAATGGCGATAATAATCCCTGGAGAAGGGAAACAAGTGACAAACACAAATCTCCAAACACAGCTATAGGTGACTGGTGCGCGACCGAAAAAATCGGCCTGGTCCGGGTATCGAACCCGGGACCTCTCAGCAGTTTGATTTTTTTTTTCGCTATTTGCTGCATGGCCACAAAAAAGAATGAAACGAACTCGGGACGAGGGATGACGAACATTTCTGTTCCCAGTCAATGTTACCAACACGCTCTTCTGTTAATGTGATATTTGCTGTAGTTTTAAGGAGACTTTATTTTTCTCCGTTTGATCCAACTAAGGCAAGGTACAACATGGCGAGCGCTACAAAAAAGAAAAGCTGTCCATCCATGCGTAAAATAGAAATATAGGTATACTGCTTTATTCAAATCGACGCCCACGTTCTAAAAATGTCCATGCGCTAATTTTCCCATAAAACAGATTCGAAGGCCATAAAAATTATATAAAAGTTGCTGGTTTTGTTTTTGTTTCTTTTCTTTTTTCGAAGTTTGTGTTTTTAACTAAAACCGACGCGGATTTTTTTTTTGTGCCTTGTGATTTTTGTATGCACTCCGTACATTGCGGTGATTGAACTTTCATCCATGTGCTCTGCGGAAAAGAAGATGCGAATCTGTTTCCAGAACGTAGCCAAAGCCTAGTCCCGACTGGTGTCCTTCACGTGAGCCCTCTTTGCGCTGTAGGCGCCGCTCAAACTCAGTGAAAGTGGGTACAGCTAGCACGACAGTTAGCACGACAGTTAGCACGAGCACGATATAGTCGATATTCTCCGATTTTTCCTCGCGCACTCAAAAGTTAGTTATGAAAACGTTCAGTGCGTGGGAATGTGTGTATGCAGGTCTCAAACTTCGGTTCCGAAATGTGTGTCATATCGCTTCATGTTGGCGCCCATTCCTACTTCTTTCTTCCGAAGAAAGACAAATTTTATGATGCTAAATGTTTGTTGCAGAAGAAACGCGCTTAGCAGCAAGGTAGCCACAATGGCAGCCGATGTTACATCATCGCAAGCCGTGCCCGTTTCCACCACAAGACCCGCAGAAAAAAAAAATGTCGGCTCCTTACGGAGCCTTTCTAATTTTTCACTGTATGCGGGGGATTAAGATAATTGAATGTGCATTTAAGATACGCTTTTAATATATTATTAAAACGATTGTCATTCCACATGCGAAATGCATCGTTTTCCCTCTACCATACAAATTCTGGAGGAAATTCTTCGCGTAACTATGAACAATTCGCTAAACTTGCCTTTTTCTTCAGGTGGCACCTAGTCAAACTAGCACTGGCAAGATTCAAGTGCCGATGTCGTGCTCGCACTAACTTTGTACCGCATTGTACCGATGTTGTCCCATCCTTAATCTTGTAAACAGGTAGCGTAAACAAGCTGTTCCCGGTCTTATCACTCCGCGTGTGGACAGAGTCGTCGCCACTCCTTATCTTATCATCACGCTTGCTTAGACTATACGGACGTTGTGCAGCGTCTACTGGGCTGCGGTCGCGTGCTGCATATCTAAATGTTTGTGCAGTCCGAAGATAGCGCACAGTGTATCTATTTCTGAGGCGTTCGCCGACGGCCAGGTAGTATCTAGCGAGTCCTGTACCTGTAACGATCATGTTGACAGAACCGTGTTGCCTAGGGACCTTAGTGATGTCGCCTTCTGGATGCCGCCATGTTTGACCACCGAAATATCGAGCGCGTTCTGAGCTTGCGTAGTAGCTCTCATCTGGGAAATATTCGGCGCCGCGCGCCCGTCTAATATTTCCCAGAGGCACAGTCCAGAGGAACAGTCCAGCTAACGACACGAAAACGAGGGACCGACCGAATGTTAGCCGACCGTGTCCGCGAACAGATCATCTGGCCAACCCCGAGTCCAGAATCATCATCTCTTGCGATTGACTAGGGAAGGTTATATTTGAATAAAGACAGGATAAGATGGGGACCTCTAAAGCACTATCCGCTGTTATAATCGGAGCACGTCAATTTCAGCCTCAGGGTCCCTCTAATCGGGCGGCGGAGAAAAGCTCACCGGAGAAAAGCTCACCGCAAAACCGGAGGATGCGAAGAAAAGCTCACCAGCCTTAGAGCGGATGCGAAGAAAAGCTCACTGATTTATTTTCTTCGCTAAGTAGATTTTACGTCACACGTGGCAATTTAACACAACTAGAATTCGTCACTTCATTAAAAATATGTCCTATTTTTTGTAAAATTCTTGAAGATTATTGGGCATGTTTTCCCAACTCACACTGAAAGTTCACGCTGCAGAACCCAGGATGCGGGGTTGTGCAGCGTGAGCTTTCGCTCCACGTGCTCCGAGCTGGTGTGCACTAGCCCACTCAGCCACCCATCTCCCTGGATGTGATGAGAACGTTAGTATTGCGCACATACCCCGTGAAAAGTTACTCGCTGGCTACTCGGTCAAAAGTCATTATAACGCGTTACCAAATCATGTTCACAATAACTCCAAGCACTTTGCTACCGTAGAAAAGTAAGGAGGGACAATGTACAAGTCGATTTTAGGGGAGATATGATAGAGAGGAGATAAAGGGCGCATATTGAGTCACGTGTAGGACAGAAAACAAGGTCGTTCTTTTATCTGACCCCTTCGAGTCCGTGTACCTCCAGATGTTGCTTGAGTCAGCCTCGTTTTTGTGGCGGCAACATTTCCTTGCCAGTCGTCATGGATATCTTTGTATCCAACCTTATCCAGAGGTGAATTACAGAAGTGGCTTACCATTAGTCTTTGTGTGCGCATCTGGAGTCAACAAATACAGTGAGGCCACGAAAATCGGAAACGAATAGCTTCCTGATAAAAGTACTCGAAAATCGAGGGACTCCTGAATCGATTCGGAAGGGAAAACCATTATCGATTCACTTTTATTTACTTATTTATTTTACAAATATTGACTTTTTACACTGCATCGATCGGCATATATAGATTTTTTTTTGTATCAATTGAATTGTGTGTGAAGAATCGCGACCAGAATTTCCTGACGCTGATGAGGATTTCAATCGGAGTTTATTTATCTGTATATCTCTGTTAGTGGCCGTGTCAACCTTGCCAAGTTATAAATCCCAAGAACTTTCTTGAGCCAAGTCGCATTGTTTTTAAGAGGACACCTATTATCGTTAGACGCCGGGCGGTTAATTCCAGCCCTGGAAAGAAAAAAAATGTTTCTTCTTTTTTTGGTTGAGCGTGGCTCTTGTGCGTAAAATCCTTCAGGGACGCACTTTTACGCGTTCCAAGCGCTTATCACCCAGGCGAAAAGTGCCGAGTCACTCAGCCGTAAGCATATGCGTGGCTAATCATCGAAGAAAACTACTACGCATTTTCAGCGCTCGTTGCACAGCACAATTTTCCGATTTCATTCTTATGTGTTTGCTTTCAAAGCTATTCCGGAAGTGTCTCAGTTTGTTTGTCTCTCTACTCATGTATTTTTCCGCTAAATTGACTGGAAAGATAGACGTCACGTGACATCATGACATCGCGTGGCGCTATGACTTGACACTGACATAACGTCACGTATCCCCTTTTACGTGGTACCCGGTCACGTGTCATGGTATGACGCGACGTTCCATTCTCCAGCAAATTTTTGGTTGAAATGTATAAGCAATATTTTACCCTGGAAATGACTGTATGCTCTTCTATGCAAATTTAAACGGTTGCACTTTAAGTAACACATCCCATGAATTATAGCCCTCACAATAAAGGTCTTTCTAATTATTATTATTATTTATTTTTTTTTTTTGCTGGATTCCAATTTTTGAGGTGAAATTACATGCGACGTTTTTAGTGTGTTGATCAGAGTAAAGGGTATAAATGACATAGTTCGGATATCGAGGCGTTCAGTAATTCGAGGAGGGAACCAAAAAGGTCTCCATAAACTTTATGAAAAACTGCTATCTTGCAAATGGGATCTTAAGATAAAAAAAAGTGTACAGAGCGTATAAATTTAAGCATGCTCTGTCGCAACCCTTTGCACAAAATTGTTATGTTAGGAACTATAGGTCTATGTTAGAGCTGGGGCCTAAATATTCATTAATTGATCGATTAACCAAATGAATTTACACCAGGCACAAATCTCTTTTTTTATTATTATAAAATATCAAGAAAACTGCCTTCAGTCTTAGAGACGTTGCATAGTAAAGATGGGTTCAAATTGTTACCCGGTCGTTAAAGACAAACCAAATCTGAATGGTTTTTAGTTCGGTTACACTAAAAGTGCAAGTTTCCGTGCAAGAAACGTACTGCCAAACCATTTACGAAGTCCCTTCGACTCAAGCATTAGCTGCAGTGTCTGACGTTCATCTTTTCTTTTAGTGATTGTTTAGAGTTGTAACGCCCCCTTCTAGGTTGAATACCAATGAAACGTAAAATATGGTCATCTCGTAGTGTCTAGCCACGGGTCTAGCGAAGCTCCGCATTCCGCGTGTGGGACCAGAGATTATTCCGTACTCCGCAATCTACATCTACACCGCGAATGAACGAAATGGGCGCTCGTACGCTTATTCATTTATTCTTTCTATTGTTTTTTACAACAAATAAGAGCGCATAGATATAAAAGAAAAAGGATGAACGTTGAGGACTGTTTTGTTCCCTTTCAACCGACGCCGCCGCGTACTGTCGCTCAAGGACCACGGTCTATTCAAATAACGTGGTACGGGTTTCCGGTCTGCTGCAGAAGACAAACAGCCCCGCTTTGTTCGAGTGGTTCCCTTTCGGAACTGTTCGCGTGTTCGACCCAAACGCACTTGTATTCCAGTACGCGTGTCCAGAATGTTTGTAGCGCTCAAAGCATAAAGAAAACGATGGAAATTGGGCGAGTAGTTGGACATGGGTGGGTGTCTTCACAAAAATCAAAACAAAAAATAAACATACTAAGTTATTACGGAAAGAACAAAAAAGCAACACAAGCATGATGGAACTAAGAAAAATGCGTACACAGAACAAATAGGAAATCTACAATGCGCGTGAACTTTCTTCAAACGTTTTGACGTTACGTACACTCCCAAAGATTCTTGCATTTGCGCTTCGTCCCGAGATGCACCCTTCAGCCCTGCAGTTTTCTCCGTTTAACCGATCCAGCCAATGAGAACGGCCAGAGGTAAAGCCGCAGTAACACTGTTCATATATAATACAAGAGAAAAGAACAGGATATGACCCTGCACACGTGATGACAGTAGTATTTTTCGCAGACATGCCTGAGCCAGGTTCGAAGCAAGCTTGCTTCCTACAGATGTAAGCTTCTAACACGCCTGCAGACGGTTTTTCTATGACCAATCTGACAGTCATACAACTAAGGAACGCCTCCGACATTGTCTGCTGACTGTTTTTTGTATGATGCATTAGCAGTGTTACCCTGCGGCTTAATGGTTATGGTGCATCAGCTATAGTAGCAAAAATGAGTTTATCCTATTTCTGCCGAAATCGCATGATTAATGGACAGGGTGGATAATAAAAATCAGTATAGTATAAACCGTGATTTCAGTCATTATTTAAATTGTGATTTAAATCAGACTAGTTTTACTACGATGATTTAAATCGAACCTCGCAAGCAAATCCATCCCGAAATTATTCTGTATTTGCAGTTTGTCTATCATTTGATGCTTTTTGCGTGCGTTTGTGTTTTATTGTATCGAGAAAGATTTATATAAGGCCGAACACGAAAAAGAAGTGCTCTTTTGAACAAATCAGAGCATTGAGCTTGATTTCTACTACTTTGTTCGTCCGTTGCCTGGCATCCTGCTGCAACATAATCGGGATGCAAAAGAAACAAAAACTAAAGAAGTAATGTCTTATTGCAAAAATTCAGAACACACACACAAAAAAAATCGTTTTATCTAACCAAAAAAAAAATTAAGCTTTTTTTTTTTTAGTATGGCGGGGGCTACATCAATAAAAAGTGGCGAATTACACAGTACATTTACAGTAATTATTTCTCCCGCGTTTTTATCAGTGATCAGACAATCTATCAATCTGCTATGCTGAGAAATACATCTAGACGCAAAGAATCAATATTTTTCAATTAATTCGGTTTGAATAAAATAAATCTGATTTAAATTTAAAAAAAAAACGACTTACTGATTTTTTATCTTTTTTTTTGTAATTCCAGCATGTTGCTGATTACACGTCTCGTCGTTTGTCCCAATAAGTGAAAAACTATCGATTGGTGGTTGGACTACATCAGGGAGCAGTCTACGCTCCGGAACATGAGTTACATTACTAAGAAAAGAGTATAGAATTACATTTACAAATACCAATGGCTAAATTGTAACTAATTACAGTTAGAATTACACTTCCATAAAATAAGCCGTTACCTCAAAAATTAATCCGTTACTTTCGCGGCGTTACTTTAACGAAGACATGTACGTAAGGCGTCACTAGAAACGAGTTGCTTCAGCCTAGTTACTTTGTTTTGGTAACGAGTAACGTATTTGTTATTCTAAGGCCAAGTAACGAGGGACGGTATTTTGTTACTCTCGAGGAGTAACTTGTACAACAACGTTTAAACGAGGCTCGTTTTAGTTCTAACCTGAGTACGCGTCTACCGCGACAAAGGCAGATGGGCAAGCCGAAAAACAACTGAACATTATGACAGTATAGCAACGTTTATCGCTGAACACGTCAGTCGAACTCTACAGCTGCGAATGACCTTGACCCAGAGAACACAATAATGTTCGTTAGTTGAACCTTCTACAATCGTGTACAGACCGAATGTGAGCACGGAGGTTGCCGACGCAGGAAGGCGCAGAACCCATTGTCAACTTCGGACATTGGAAGCAGAGAGAGAAAAAAAAAAAAAAAAGGGGAATTCTACATTCGCCATCTCTTACTGAAGAAGAACACAGGCGTTCCTTCAATTGCGTCAGTAGAACGAGCGTTCAGCGTCGCCGCTAGTGAATTCTCAATAAAGCGGGAAAACATAACTAACGAAACCTTCGAGAGGCAGCTACTACATAAGTGCAACGACTACTGAAAAGAAAACAATAAACCAGGAAACAAGAACAGCTGTGTATTTGGTCGTCAAGTAACGGGAAAAGGAACTCGCTACTTTTGAGACAAAGTAACGCGTTCCTTTTGAGAATCGGTAACGTGTAACTTATTTAGTTCCTTTTTGAGCGTGTAACAAGGGGTGGTATTTAGTTACTATTTTTTGGGTAATGTGTACATGTCTGCTTTAAACCCAACTGTCTAAGCGCAAAGCACAAGTGCTATTAAAGCGTTTAATGTTGCCGCCACTCACACTTTTCTGACTCTGAGCAACATCTGGCTCTCAGTTGTTGAGCGCGCGTCGCCCGCGCTCAACAACTTTCCAGTCCACATATTTCCAAATAGGTGCTGCCACCTGGACGCTCCATTGGGTTCGAGATTGAGTGGCTAGAAAACCACGCGCTCGCGAGGCCTCTACGTATACCCGCTCAACCCCCAAAACGTCCGCTAGATCATGTTGACCATTGAGACGCTCGGACCTAGATACGGCTCCCCCTGACTTCGCTTTTGCCCCCATGTGGATTATCTTCCTACATGAAGTGGATACAAAGCGGTCATACTCATCTTGGAGAGCAGGAAGAAAAGGAACGAGTGAAGGGGCAAAAAGAGAAGGCGCGCAGAGATTCGCTACACCAGTTCGAGCGCACATTGACCGTTTTTTTTTTTTGTTTTTTTTCCCCTTTAGAATGAAATATTTTGATTTCGGGAGTATGTCCATTATTGTTGCATGGGGAGTCCGGTTCTCTGTCACTGCGCTTTCTCCTTCGTTGTGGACAAGCAAGCTGACCAGTTGCCAGACGCAAACAACCAAGCCACGAAAATAATATATTTAAGGTGAGGTTTTAGATGACGTGAAGTAATTCTTGGAACCTCTCAAGAATGCTATACCTTGCGTTTCGTAAGTGCAGGTGACAGTGCAATTCCGATGGAACTTACCTTTTAAAAAAAGAAAAACGTGAGTTTAGTTTTGTCAATGCTTAAGATTCCTGCTTTTTTCCTCCCTGACTGAAAAACAAATGTAACGAATTACAATCATTCCCTTACGTAAAAAAGTGAGGATATCACTTTACAATTACTTTTTTTAAATATCAACTTATTCCGTTACAAAATTGCTGACAGCTGTAAGGTATTACAAGTAATTTAGCTACTTGTAACGGATTACGTACAAGTCTGCAACCGAGTCTCTACAAAGTAAGAAAAAAAAAAAAAAGAAGCAAACCAAATGCACTGAAAAAAAAATCGTGTTGCTTGTATACGTTTAGATATCCTTGATGCTAGTTTGCCTCACCGCGTGACTTGTCTCTTAGCTGTAGATGAGAAATTTAGCCACTGCAGTACAACCGCTAACCTGGGGTTTTTAACGTGCACCACGCGGTAGTGATTACACGAACGCGTGCCAGTACAAAACACATCCAGATCAAAACGAGCGGGGGGTGAGGATCAAACCCAGGAGGTTCTGCAGCGCAAGCTTTCGGTCCACGCTCCGAGCTCAGTTACACTCAAGCTCGGCTGAGCTCCTAGTCTCAAGTTTCACTTTTGGGCGCAGAGCCCACTGGAGGCACGGCCCATTTTTATATCCGCGCCATCAACACTTACTCACTCACTCCCTCCATTCTCCCACGCACCACTCGCCCATTAACTCAAAGAAAGAAATAAATAAAAAATTAAAAAAAAACACGGAGGGAGAGGGGGGTGCGAAGGAGAAAGTTGAAGCAGTTACGGAATCTCATCATCGTTTCGGATCCCTTCGAGAGGGGACCGTCGTTACTCGGCAAAAGTCACGGCCATCCCCCGAGGCCGAACCCCACCCACGGTCCGCGGGGGGTCACCCTCTCGCATCCTCCTCTTATTGGCGCCAATAAACTTTATCGCCCCTGCCGATCGCGCAGGCGATGGCGGCCGGAGACTCCCACAAAGCAAAGAACTGCTGCAGCAGCGGCGCTCGAGGCAAGCTCGCCTGCCCCGAGATATATAATACGCGCATCGGCTTTCTGCCGTGTCCCGATAAGGCCGACCCTCGGCTAGGACCCGCCACAAAGCCCGCGGCGGCACGCGCGTTTCGCTCTTTTGTCAGTCTGAGAGCCGCCTTGGCAGGCCCGCCACCCCGCGCGAACGTGGCAGGATATCCTTCTCGACAGTATATTTAAGATCTACACACAGTGTGTCCCCCCCCCCCCCCCCCCCCGCCAAAAAACGCAGTGTTTTTTCTTTGCTTTTTTCACCGCAAAAATAATTTCCGCATCGCCGAACGCGCATTCTCCGCCCAAATGTAGCGGTAGCGGTCCGAACCCGATGCTAAAGTTTCAGAACCGTTTTCTTATTCAAAAGTTACATATAACTTATCTTCTGAAAGTTTTCAATGTCAAAATATAGCCCGTTCTTGGTAACTGGAGGAATATCAGATAATCACTTATAGCTTCAGGATAAGACAAAGGTTGCTTCTGGAATTTTGGGCGGAGAATGAGCTTTTGGCGATGCGCCGTTTATTTTGACGTCACAACGTCTCACCCGAAGGGGTCTTTATCTGCAACGATCTCCAAAATAATATAATTTTCGCTACTTTTTTCTCCTGTCGTGAAATGTTTTCCGTCCAGGTTGTGAACAGCGTTGCCGGTCCCGGAGGCAGCGCAACACCCGTTGGCCGGCGCCAGGGGACCAAGATGAGAGGCGGAACGCTGCAAATCCTGAACGCTGATATCGGTGGTCCCACTCAGTGGCCATTGGGCACGCGCAGTGGCCATTGGGTACTATCAAAAACCCAATATATAGAGCGGGTTATTAACGCTCTGTCGCAGCTCTCTCCATGCCATCTGGGCCGGTTTTCTCGAAGCGATGGTAAGCCCATTTTGGTAAACCACGGTGCCTAGGAAGGAAAAAGTACCTAGGTACTGGAAGAAACGGCTGGATATAGCACAACAATAATTATTTTTGATTGGGCCGTGAGATGCGCCATCTATCGGTGAAACAAGCCAGTCATTTTGTTTATCCTCTTTTTCCACTGGTCTAGTATGGTATTTTAAGTCAAAATATAGTAATCTTCTACTTGAAGACCAATTTATTTGCTTCAGATGGTACGAAAAAATTTTAGCTACTATGCTAGAGTTTGCCGACGAATATTCGAAAATGTAAGAAACATTTCCTTCAAAATGTTTCGCCATAAACAACGCATAACTTTCCCGTGCGCCCTCCAGTCTGGCAACGCCGGTGCTGTAGTCTCGTTTTTGTTCCTTGCGACGCACGTTTCTGCGACTCCTGCTGATCTCAACTGTTTGCCCCCTTTTCCTTTTGCCCGACAGATCCACCGGTGACGAGGAGCTAAGCTTCTCGTCACTGTTGAATTGCTGGCCACCGGGGATATGTAGAAACCTCGATGCTGTCGGCATACTGTCGGCTCACTGCGAACAAAAAAACAGTACAATGTCCCACCTGTTCACCCGGAACGAAAACTTTATCGAGGATAACCCCCTTTCTTCGCAAAGTAATCACCGCTCACGAGTTGGCGTGTATAGTGTAACAAATTAAACGTGCTAGTATAAATATATACCAACACTCGTTCGCAAAACATTTTTTTACTCACCATAAAAACACTTGCAAGGCTTATGTACCGCCATATGTCTTGGATCCCGGAATGCCGAAGAGTGATGCGTTCGCGGAATGCTGCCGTCGGTTAGTTTAGTACTCCCTCTGAACTACCGCTTTGCTTGACGTGCTCATAGATTGATGGTGCGTCATTAATATAACAGCCGGATCGAAATGAATGTTCAGCAGAACCAAGAAGAACTATTAGACCTGATTAAGCGACGTCGCGGCCATTTTGCTTGTATGTACTGCTCCTCCCTCGGCGCCCTTGCTCTCCCAGTCACGTGACCTAGAATTCCCTCTTCTAGGGAGAATAGTTAACTTTAACCCACGGTTCGCGTTCGAGAAAGCGGACCCTGGAGATATCAGGATGCATCGGTAGGTCACTTTATTGAAGGGGCATACATATGCTATTAGCTGTTCACCGTCCTGAAGCGGATATGGCTGACGGCTTTTTAGGAGCTGTCAGAATTTCGAAAAACATTATTATCGGCAAAAAAAGTTGTGGAGAATGAAATATAAGGCCCCATAACGGAATTTACGTGAGACAGTTCGTTGTACAATGTTGTGATTGGGTGTATTTCACTGTTTGTAAAACACGAAGAAAAATTCGCAGGGTCTCTTATGTTATCGCTAAGACGACCTGAAGGCCCAAGTGCCGATCCCGGTGATAGCGAACCTCCGAAGACAGCGCGCTCTCTGACGACGCTCTTTTGGCGCCGTTAATCTCACGGCATGTCGCACGCCCGGTCTTCACCGCTGCCCCAGCGAGAGTGTCCTCCTCTCCAGCTGGGCTTGTGCCCCCGCCGATTCTGGCACACGTAACGCCACCTCGTGGTCCAGTGACGAACCGTGGGTTTTGGTACCGTTCGTGCCGCCGACGTGTTTTCGTACTTTTCGTGTCGTTGACATGTTTTCGCTCAAGGGCTTTAAAGGTCGACTGAACGATGAGACATATCAAGCTTTCGCCTTGATAAAAAATTAGAAGCTGCGCGTAGCTCATCGGTAACGTTTCGGCTTCGCGCGCAGCGGACCTAGGTTCGATTTTTGCGGGCGGCGGGTGCTCTTTTTGAAGGATCAAGGAAATAAATGGAAGGATGCAAACTAGCTGGTGTACATTATACATGATTTTTAAAAAAAAACGAGATTGCAGGTAACGACACACACACTCAAAAATTATCAAATTCAAACAGCAACGACTTTTGAGAGTGTGTCGTCACCTGCAATCTCGGGTTTTTTTAATCATGTTTTTGAAGGATTTGGCAACATCGACGACGGACGCCCTACATCGACTACAACATTAACAATGTTGGGAAGAGTCCATAACAGCTATAAACGTTCCGCGCTGTGGTACTGAGCATGGTGTTTTACAAGCACGTGTCGTGCTCAGCGTTCTAGTGCAGGCTGATTTTTTTTCTACATACTGCAAGCGATTAAATTTTCGCGAGGAGCTAATTTTCGCGACTTTCGCGAATCGCCTACAATTCGTGAAAAATAGGTCCCGCGAACAATTCCGGTACACATTGGACTCTATATCGAGGTCCCACCCCGTCACAAAAATTAGAACTTGCGAATTATTTTATAAATTCAGCTTTGACCAAAATGGAAACACTCGCGTGCCTCTAGCGTACGCTTCAGCTGTGGAGACAACAAACCGTGTGTTCTTGTTTGTTTTTGAGAAATCGAAGATGACAATCCGAAGGCCGCTCCTCGTGAGACCAAAGCACTGGTCAGAGCGCAGCATCGTACCCAGACCCTGCCATGCGAGGTTAAATTTTTTGTTATGCTCTGTTAGTAAAAACCCGCTCATGAACGCCGAATGAAGCTACGCGCGTGTACTCCTCCTCTCCCCCCCGAAAAGTTGTCGTTGTCATCATCATCATAATAATCGACTCACTCCCAATATTTCTCTCTCTCTCCCTGTCCCACTCTGGTTCTTTCTTTGTGGAAACCGCTTTACTCGAGAAGCAACCCCGAAGAGCTGATCTTGGAGGCAAGCCGCTTCTCGCTCTCGTGGCACTCGAGGCCGCATTTGCATGGCGCCGCGCGCAGAGCTCGGACCTGGACGCCGCAGGCGCTGAAGTTTCCCTCCCCGTGGCCCGGTTGGACGACGACCGGGAAGTTGACCAAAGTTTAACGCGGTTCTTCGGCCTGGGAGCGGAAAGAGGAAGCGCGCACCGATGGTGTGTTCCGGCACTTGGCGCAAGTTGGGCGGCGGCTTTTTCCTTCCACGGACTTTTTTTTATCTTTCTTTGAAAACAATTATTCCGCACAGCTTGACTGCACAAATTGGCTCACCCCTTCGAACAAGGCGTTTGCGAGGAGACGGTACACCGAGTCGGCTATTCGTTAACAGGCGTGTTTGTCCAGAGGAAGTGGGAACCGTGCGCGTGCGCGGAAATTACCACTTCAAGGAGCGAAGCATCTGCTCGAATACGCTGTTCGAGAACTAAGTCCACCGCCTTGGCATGAAGTCGGACGGATGATTTGATGTGTAAGAGACCGCTACTTTTTTTTGTCTGTGTTTGTTCGTTCTTCCCAGCTTGACACCGAAAGTTGGCTCGCGTCTTTCTCGGAAGACGATACGCTTTCTGGTGGGAGGGAAATTTCAGGCACTCAAAGATTAATTTGTAATTTGAGCTCTAAATTTGGTGATTGCACGTAATGTGAAATTTCAAAAAGACGATTGGCTTTATATATTTTTAGGCGTATTATACGCCCCGCAATATACGGCAAGTAAATCACGTAAATCGTCTACTCATGAACCGCTTTTACGCCGTACGTACACTGGCGGTTAAACCGCGTTCGCAAAGCGTTTGCGAACCCGGTTGGTTAAAGATTCAATACAATTTCACACGTGTTTGATGATGGGAACGAGCAGATCCTCTTCGCGGTTGCGAATCGGACGTCAGTGTGAATAGAGCTATTATGCAGAAAAACGACGACAACCAATATGAAACCTCCTATTTTTTTTAATATTGTTTATGATTATGTATTTAGTTATGTACCCTAAAGGGACATGACGTAAGAGAAAAACACAAAATACACAAAAACAGAAGGAGCAAAACACACATACTTTCGCGAAATTTCGGCATTCATAGAACAAGTAACACATAAGGTAAGGTAATTAGCAACAGAACAAAATGCGAATAAACCCACCAGTCATTGGTATCAGTTAAACATACGTTCAAAATCCCGATGTCTTCCAATCAGCTTTGTCTGCACATTCCTGTTTCGCGTAAATCTCACTGAAGTCAATCAAATACGGCAAATGTCGAAGTGTCCGGCTAAAAGTCGACCCCACCGCACGCGTCGGGGCAATCTTTGGGAGCTTAGCTCGCCCCCAGCGCAGAGCGGTCATTGCGGGTGGTTTCTCGATCTTCGAGACGCGATCAAATGCAGTCGCGGACGGCTCTATTCAATTCAGTCCTCGGGAACTTGGGCAGGGAGGGAAGGGGCAATTCAGAATGGAAAAATCGATGCTGGGACCGCAATGTTCGGCGGCAGGTGGTCCCTGAATGAGCCGACACGGGGCCTCGCTTCGATTCGCTCCGATTCGTCTCCGCGATTACTATTTCATGCCGGGGAATGGAGTGTACGCCACTGCAGCCGCGGAGGCAGCACCTCGGGACCACGGGCGCCGACATCAAGCGGTGTGAAGGGTGGTTCATAGCGGAGATGACGCGAGACCGTCGGCTGTTCTGCATAATGGCTAAACTTAAACGATGAGCGCGGGGAAGCGAGACCATGCCGGAGCCCTTTTGCGGCCGTATTAATGTTCGGTGAGTGCGCGGCGCTATCGGTGCCGAGGGGTTTCCGTGGTTACGTCTTAAAGTCTTACAACACTCACAAATCACAC
The DNA here is from genome assembly GCF_016920785.2 of Ixodes scapularis. Lineage (NCBI taxonomy): Eukaryota > Metazoa > Arthropoda > Arachnida > Ixodida > Ixodidae > Ixodes > Ixodes scapularis. The sequence goes on from NW_024609835.1 coordinate 16,163,029, forward strand.
GAAACACGCAGTGTTCCCTGTAGACATGAAGACAGAATTGTCTGTGGACCCAGCTGAAGTCTGTTTGAAGCATGTGTGCTTCGTGCATATTTGTATTCTTCGAGCATGTCTGCAGACAGTATAAGCAATGTGACCGTCATAATAAAAGGAATGCTCCAGACAGTGTCTGCAGGCTGTCTTTTGAATGACGTGTTAGCGGCGCGACCGCAGCTTTATGGTTTCAATCTGTGACGTCAAGACCAGCATTTTCCTAGCCGTGACGTCACGAGCTGTGATCTTGGTTATGGGTCACCAGTTGCGAATGACACGATTGATGGTGTGTGTAAGAGGTACGGCGAAAGCTCCAAGTCATCTATTTCATTCTCAAACCAACAGCAGTCTGGCATTAAACAAAATAATCGGTGTTGCGCACAAAAAGTTAAGAGATAATCTTGAAAAACTGGGGACTAGGTCTCCGATTCTGAAGCTTCGACGAAATGTGGCGCCCCCATTTTGGGTGGTACAAGCTCACCCGATTGAGCCTCGCGCTACATATGGCACTTTTACTAAGCTTTTCTAAGCTAAGCTGTAGTGCTGAGGCACGGAAAAAACACATTTGGACGTCCAAATTCTGCTACATTCAACGCCGCAAGACATGCCACCACCGCCACCGCTAGGGTAAGCGTCTCTTATCTCTGGGTGGTGACGTCAGAATATCTGGAATCCCGATGCTTGCTTTTTTTAAAGCGCAGCTCTCAGGGGCCCGTTTCCAGCTTGAGCGGCGTCGCCGTCGCCGTCGGCGTAACCGCAAGGTGACGGGACACCCTCCCCCCCCCCCCCCGAGGTCACGCGACCCCCCCCCCCCCAAGGTCACGTGACCCTCCTGAAGTCACGTGGTCACGTGACCCCCTGAGGTCACGCGACCCCCCAAGGTACCGTGACCCCCTGAGGCCCCGTGACTCCCTGAAGTCACGTGACCCCCCTGAGGCCACGTGACCCCCCTAAGGTCACGTGACCCCCTGAGGTCGCGTAACCCCTCGAGGTCACGTGACCCCCACGTCACGTGAACCCCAGGTCACGTGATCCCCTCCCGCGAGGTCACGTGACCCCCCCCAAACGTCACATGACCCCCCCCCCCCCCTTGAGGTCACGTGACCTCAAGGAGTCGCCTATCCCTCAGTACGCTTCCATCCTCCTCCTGAAGAGATGCGCTCTAACCGGCGTTAAAGGGAATTGTAAACGGCTTTCATTTTTTTCTCCTTTTTCACTTTGAAAGGTGTGAAACGGCGTATCTTGGCTCACGCTCTTAGCGTCTTAGCTTTGACCAGTGCTTCGAAAGCGTTCGAATTTTTGTTGCTTCTTTGTATTTTCCTCGTGATCTCGCGTTCCGCATTAGAGCAGGAAAGCTTTTTCATATGTGGCAGTTTGAGACGCTCAAGTATGTACTACCAAAAACAAGTCCTAACGAGTCCCCTTTCGCAGCGCCCCCAGGGCAACACAGGAGGCCTATGTGCGCTTATCATTTCGGACAAGGGCTTCGGACAGAGAGGCTTCACCGCATTGCGCCGGAGTGTACGAAGAAGCGGCTGATGCGAAGGAGCATTTAGATTATGTTAGGTTAGGAGGTTTGTAACCGGTTTTCTTGCAAGTGCTGACAGTTACTTTAACGCTCTGTTATAGCGCCGCACGTTTTCCCTGATTGTCACCGACACGAGCCATCCGCTGCTGCCATCGAGGCCCGGCGACTCAGCATACCTTGGATGCCGCTTCCTGGAGCGATAATAAACACTGCAACGACCTGCAGACGAGGCGACACCGCCACAACCTCTTAAAAGGAGCGACGTCCGTTGCCACCGCGGGATTTGCGACCCTTTTTCTTGCAAGTGCTGACAGTCACTTTTACGCTCTGTTATAGGTAAGCTGTCAATCAAATCTCTTTATATCCGAAAGCATTGAATCTTGTTCAAACGGTCGCAGATCCCAGTAATGTGTTTACACTCTATAAACGGAGATGGCCATTGACCTATCAACCTACCGGGCAATAATTGGCTTGTCTTTCGCCCGCCAAAAGACTAAGACACTGAAGGGTCAGCGCTGTCATCGGTTAGCGCTCTTCACTCAGACATGTTGTCCCAGCGCAAAAATTATGCTGTTATCGTTGTGTGTAGCTCAGCTATTAATATGCGCGGGGGTGTTAAAACAAACCCTGGTCCCAATAAGTTATATCAGATACTGAAAGCTATGAAGGACAAGGGACCTTTTCCGAGAAGCGTTCTGCGCACGCGCGAGCGCCCGATGCCAAGCGGCGGAAGTCGGAACGAAAAATCGAGGAAATTCGGAATGAGCCTGTGGATAAGCGAGTAAAACAGGTAATTGCAGCATATATATAATTGGGTTACACAAAAAAAAGAAAGTGGACGGAAGGAAAAACACAACGATTGGGTGGACGCCACGGATGCCCATCTTTAAGCTCGCGTTGGGCACGCGCCGCAGCTCGGAGAGCGAAGAAACTGGTAGCGTAGCTCCCGGTATCGATTGGTAGCGCAGGTAGGTCACTTCCTCGATTTTTAGTTCGTGCAGCCACCGCCTGGTGCCGTCGGTATGTGGAAAAGGTCCATTAGAAACGCGTACAAACTAAAAGATTCAGGGTTACCCGGTGTTTTGGATGGAGAAGGATTTTTCACAAAAAAATTTAACTATTCGGAAAGAAGCTACGCAATTTCGCCAAAGTAAGATTTAGGGCCAGCAAGTTCAGGCTTTATTACGGCAAGCTACTCGTAAAATAATGCTTTCTACCGACATGACTCAGATAACGACATGGTGATAAAAAGTATAAGGACCTCGCATACTCCCACCACACCAAGCGCCTGACGAAGGGCTAGAAAAAGCCACAAAGGCAAGATAGGGCCTTAGGAACAGCTTTCTTTTATTATGGCTAACTTGCGAAGGATTCCTCTGAAGCAGATTACTTACTCTTCCTCCAGCACTGAAGCCTGTTCAGCTGATATTGTTATGGGCATGGAACCATGGCTAAAGCAAGCACGTTGCTGACTGTGAACTAGATATATATGAAATTTTCGGCTGCATAGGAAAGGTACGTGCGCTTCACGGGGCGGGCGAGTCATCACCGCTGTTTAAAAACGAACTGACATTCTTAGCCCTCTTGAAATGTTGTGGGTGACGGTGCAGTTACGTTTGAGGTCTTGCTTGATTGGTGTGTGTTATCGTCCGTCTAGATGTTAATCTGACTTTGTGGAAACCTTAAATCGCCAGTCTTGAACATGTACAAACAAGATTTCCTAACTGTCCCATCATACTGACTGGCGTTGTTAACATGCCTGGTATAAACTGGAATATAAATGTAGTCGCTAAAGTATGTGGAAACGTATAGCAATGTACACAATTCCTAGATACCCTGGAAGCATTTCAGCTTCCACAAATTGTTAACCAGCCAACGCGTAACGATAACATTTTCGATTTAGTCCTAACTACTCATTCTGACTATTGATGTCGATGTTTTAAAATATATCAGTGCCAAAATATGGGAAATTTTGTTTTTGCTGCCCCAGGTAAGAAATTAGACGTTCAGAAGAAACAAATATTTGATTATGGAAGGGCTGACCTTCAAAAAATATCAAATATGGTGCGTGAATTTTCCTTTGGATTTCTTCATTTATTGACTTACCGGTCAGTAAATGACAGCTGGGTGTCCTTCAGCAATACAATGAATGACGTGAAAAAATGTGTATCCCGAAGATTCATATTTTGCCATGTGCTAGTAATCTCTGTTTCACGACCAGTGTGAGACGCTGTATGAATAAGAAAAAAAGACTATTCGAAAGCTAAGCGTCCAAATGCTCAGGACGACGGGGAGCCTTACTGTTCATGCCCAAGGTCTTGTAAAAGAGAAATCAGGAGAGCCAAACTTAAATTCTTTAACGACCTGCCTAACATTTTGGAATTTAATCCGAAGATTTTTGGAGTGTAAAGCACCGTAAACCAAAAATGTAATTCCGTGTATATTTTCGGAAGAGGGTACTGTTTTGAACATATTGGAGACAGTAAATGTGTTTAATATTTTCATTGGTAGCGCGTTCGCAGATGAGATATGAGACATGTTAATATCTACAATGTCTGTTCAAATGGAGACTTGTATCATTACCGGTGAGAGAGTTGTCAGTGCAATCGATCGACTGCCAAAAAATTCAAGCCCCAGTCAGGACGAAATAAGCACAAAGTTGCTAAAATTAACAAAAGGTATGTCCAGTGAACTTCTAGGAGCGCTCTTGCAAAAGTCACTTTATACCGGCACGCTACCCAATGACTGGAAATTGGCCCCTGTCATCCCTATCTACAAATACCGGCAATTGTAACTCCCTCACAAATTGCAGATTCATATCTTTTACTTGCCTATCATGTAAATTACTCGAACACATATATTGTTCTCAAACTACGGAATATCTCGTGACTAACAATTTTCTTTTCCCAAACCAGCATGGTTTCCAACAGGGACGTTCCTGTGAATTTCAACTTTGCTAGCTAATTACTGATCTCTATAAAAGTATTCACTCGTCCTTCGGAACTGGCGCAATATTTATCGACCTTTCCAAAGCTCTCGATTGTGCTCGGCATAAAAGGTTGATAATAAACAAACTTACAGAGGCTAATATAGAAATGGATGTGCTTAAATTGATCTGAGACTTTTTTTTAAATAGGTTTCAGTGTGTCGTTATCCGTAAGATAATTTCCTCTCAATAGCCGTAAAATCTAGTGTACCGCAAAGATCAGTACTTGGAACACTCCTTTTCCTACTATTGATTTATGATATTCACGCAAACATTCAGTCAACAATGCGACTTTTTTTGAAGACGACTGCATCATCTACCGGACAATTCCCTCACCCTCTAATAGTGCAATACTACAGGCAAATCTAGAAACAATTTCCCTGCGGTGTGCTGATAGGCAAATGCAGATGAATACATATAAAACTTAACACCTGACCGTCACTACAAAAACCAACATCCCCGAGCATACTTATCAAATTAACGGTGTATACATAGAGAAGGTACCTACGTGTTCACCTTACAGTAGATTTATACTGGAAATCGCATATTGAAATAATTCTACGAAATGCCTAACCAACCCAAAACTAATCACATATACAATCCTTGCTAGAAGCACATTAGAATATGCGTCAGTTATTTGGACTCCCCACCAAGCCAATCTAATAAATTAATGAGAGTTTCTTCAAAGCTAAGCATCCCGGTTTATAACACGCAATTATTCAGAGACAGAAATGTAAAAAGCATAAAAGAGTCCTTAAATTTAGAATCCCTCTAAAGCGGAAGACGTATCACCCGTTTTTCTATATTAAAGAAGATAAATTACTCTTGTACGCCCTTCCGACAAACGCAAGTTGTGATAGCTAACCAATGATCTTTCCACGCCTGGACAACCCGAAAAATGTAACCCCAAAATTTGCACGCGCCTAACCTATATACAAATACCCCCCTAGTAACCTTGCTGTCTCGTACCTTTTAATATAGCGGTGACACAGGATTATCAGTATTTTCTAAATCTACTGATTCCCTTGCTCTCCCAAAAAGCATGGTCATTAGTATTCCTCGTCGAAGATACGCCATAGTCATGCAGTATGTCGTTGGACGTTTTCTTTTTTATTGAATCCGTATAATATTACCATTGCAGTGCAGCAATAGAATTCGGTGATTATATTGCGGCTTTTCTGTGAGTCGCGGTCGCGCCTTCTTTTTTTTTTTTGTGTGTGTGTGTTTTGCCTATCACTACTGGCAGTGCAGCAATAGAATTCGGTGATTATATTGCGGCTTTTCTGTGTGTCGCGGTCGCGGCTTCTTTTTTTTTTTGTGTGTGTGTGTGTTTTGCCTATCACTACTGGCAGTGCAGCAATAGAATTCGGTGATTATATTGCGGCTTTTCTGTGTGTCGCGGTCGCGGATTCTTTTTTTTTTTTTTTGTGTGTGTATGCGTTTTGCCTATCACTACTGTTCCCGTGTTCTTTGCTTGTATGAATTCCCCCCTATGTAATTCCCCAAGGGACACTTAGGGTTACTGAATAAATAAAAAATAAATAAAAACTAGGTGTACGTAGGCTCAAACGTCTGGGCTGGCCGCTTCACATGTCATCCGCTTAATTTCTCGAAGGTTTCAAAAATAGCGGACGGGCACTTATTCTGACATGAGCGTATGTTCTGTAGTTTACTGTACTCATATTTTTGACGATAAAATTTGACTTAAACCTAGTAACGATGTCATAGTGAGTATTTTTTCAATCACGGAAATTCGACCGCAGTAACGTTTTCTGGTCCCGTTCGTCGCCAATGCGCCGAGAAACAGAGGGGGAGGATTAGGCGAGAGCGCCCGGTGACGTCCGAACGCCGAGCTTTAGTTGGAATGATTAGGGGGTAGACCTAAAGCTAGCTTACCTTTGTCTTCGCTGCACTCGTCGAACGCACTCGAACGCCAGAGCCAAATCCCGGATGCCGGCATACCGCGTTCTAACCCGTCCGACGTGTGCAATGGAAACAAAGGCTGCCCTTGCCTCCACTGCATTTGTCGAACACGTTCAAATGCGAAAGCCAAACGCCGGACGCCGGCGTTCCCCGTTCTGACGCGTTCGACGAGTGCAGTAGAGACAACGGCAGCTTTAGGTTTACCCGCCGCGCGCTCTAGTCTCCTCCTCTCCCTGAGTTTCAGGCCGCATAGCCATTCATCAGTGTGCGCGTGTGCTTGTGTTGTCATAATGATAAACTAAACTAAAATAAAACATAAAAGAGGTGCAAGTAGCGCAGTTAGGCGCCCATGAATGCGGCACATCCGTGATCTTCCAGGATGTTCGAAAGTCAAAGAGCGGTTAAAGACAACTTAACCTGAGACAGGGATGAAAAGGGAAGACACGTTGAAAGAAGGGAACCACACAGACAATTTGTCAGTGCGCGAACGAGCTGGTGAAGATTAGGCAAAACACAACCCTGAGACTGCAGGTAAACAAAAGACGACACACACATGCAAAAAAGTGCAGAGCGGTAATTTCGCCTCTGTTAGTTTTCGTGTGTGTGCGTCCTTTACTTACCTGCAGTCTCGGGGTTGTGCTTTTATGGTATAACACGCAATCGTTGCGTGTCGTGATTTTTCTTGCGTATCTGTAATTTTCTTCCCCGTATCATGATAATTTATGTCAGCTATTCAGCAGCCTGCCTCTGCGCTCACCCTTCTTTCAATCAGAGAAACGAGGTGACGGTACGCATGCACACGGGTGAAAAATATAGAGCCACTAATATGGTGGAGGCGACATTTCCGCCACATTCCCGTTTTCACTACTTTCTTCTTTGTGGAGAGCGCTACACAAACAAATATAAAAATCCTGCACGCACTCAACAACAACAAAAAAGTTCTTGCGCTTAGTAGGGAATGAACCGTACCGAAGTCGGTCTGCTCCGCTTCTTAGGAAATAGGCGGTATACTCACCACTCCAAATGTCATAAAAAAAAAAAATTACCTTTTGTCATTTATAATCAAATTAAATTCGAACCAACTGACTTTCTCAAGAAGTATCTTTGGAACGATCGTGCATACAATATTCGGCACGTGAGCTACAGAACAAAAAAAAACAAAAAAAAAAAACACTAAAAAGCACTAGCTTTTGACAGACATAAATTAGATTATCAAAGACCCGGCCTCTTAAACGAACACCCTGTTGTCATGACCATAATTGAAAGAATTACGTCTGTGGAAGCTTTAAAGAAGAACGTGAATATGTATCTTTTGTCGCTTCAAGAATGACGGGTTACATTCTTTGTGCGCTGGTAGCGTTTCTATTGTGCACCGTTTCTTTGTATGCTATGAGGCCGATAAAATCGTTTTCTTTGATGGATATGTTATTGGTTCAGTTGTAGTGTGCTGGTGTAATTTTCTTTTGCAGTTTTGTTGCGTGGTCCCACTCTCTGTGCAGTGTTGGTGCAAACTTAAAAAAAAAAAAAGATCGATGGGTGTTGTTTTGTCATTTCATAGGTGACTGCCTTGTTTTTATTTCCTCGGTTCCGTCGTTTTATGCAGTGTTATTTTTATTTTGTTTAATTTTCATGTGCATTTTTTTCTTTTTTCTAATTCATAGAGTTAACTTCGGTTTTCGAGGTAAATTCGAAGAATACATTTTTGGTCGCAAAATAGCATAGAAGCACCTGTCAGTGCTACGCGCTCGCGCCATAAAAGGCCAGAGCGCGGGCACTTTGCAAAGACATGAGAAACTATTAAGCGGCCAAATGGAAGATAACGTCACTCTACACAAGCACGCATGTAATCCCTAATTAGGCACTGCAGTTTTTGTTAATCTGACCACTCCCTTTGGTCGAACTCTCTTGAAGATTTGCTCAGGATTGAAAGGGCGAGTAGGAACCGTTCGCGCAACAGTTCAGGCAAGCAGTCGCACGGAGAGACGCGTTCTAAATCGGAGTGCAATCGAGAACACCGTTCCAATCGACCGTTGCGAGAAGGGACCAACAGACCCAATCCATGCCCGAAAGCGACGGATTCGGCGGGAAGCCAGTTGGAGGGGCTTCGGTCGCCGACCGGCCCGCGTCTGCGATCAATCACGACGGGCACGACGCAGAGGACGCCGCCGCAGGTGCGCCGAGTATGGTCCCACGAGAAAACCATACAGGGAACCAAGCGAGTCGCAGAACGACAAAATGAACGACGCTTTTGTTTGATTTTTTTTCTTCTATGGATATAGTTTTTGATAGGAAGAAAAACATGTGTCTGATGCTGAACGATGGCTCGCCTAAAGTGTTTACGGGTTCGAGGCGCCGGGCGTATTGTTTGCTCGCCACGGAGAATGAAATGTCAAGACGTCTTTTATATATGTATACTATGACAATAACAACGTGTCAGGCGCTGCTCAACTCAAAAGCTGCGGTAAAAAGTTTAGAAAAAAAATATTGTCTTTAGTTTTGGATTCTATACAGGGTGTGTGGAGGTAAACAAAAACAAATAATGACCAAACTTCCCGGGAGTATGTTACTTACTGTTGGCTATTGATTTTGCTCGTTTTTTTTAGGACCCTCAGTGAGTGGAGTATGCTTTCACCGTCTCACCATCGGGTACTGACTGCGGTATCTCCTGCAATTTAGACATACGGGATCAACGTGCCTTCCTGATACCTTGAGTGAAAAGAAAGTGCACTTTTTCCTCAAAAAAATTACAAATCCGCCGAAGGTATCGTAGGCGCATCTTCAGGACTACCCATTCGACTCGCCTGGATAATATATCTGAGAACGACTTAAAACCAACAAATCCCTAAACACGTCCAACTACTTCGTGAAGGGCAAGTTATCGGCGATGGGCACCTAAATCCCCCAGGCGCCGAAGCTACGCGCGAAGCTTCCCCGCAGGGGCCGCCGAGCCGGCTCTTGGTTTTAGCAGACAATCTTCCGATAATTTTTATTCCGCTTCCTTTAGCGCAGGGGTCTGCAAACCCCAGCCCGCGGGCCAGATCCGGCCCGTGGAGGTCTTCCGACCGGCCCGCGGCTGGCCGCAGTCTCCAATGAAGCCCGGCCTGCGGCTCGCTTCAAGCGGACCCGCTGCTAGCGGTGCAAAAGAAGTGCACGTAAAGAACCAGCGTCGTAACGCGCTTGAAATGCGCAAACAAAGATACCAGAAACAACGAGGGAAACTGCATTGTAATGAAGGTTTCCTCGCCATATCATTTATTGAATATTGCCATCACAAGCATTACCACTCTTATGGCGCGTTCACACTGGAAGCAGATTCGCAAACACGAAGCGGATCCGTGCGTTCTCAACCGCAAAGCGGCTAGGAGCGAGCGGTTGGAGCGCGTTTTTGCCTACCGCTTTGGGACCGATTTCACCCAACCGCTTTCATGAACCGCAAAGCGGCACCCAATCACAACGCGACGCCAGTGACTTTCGAAACAAGATGGAACCTGCTGGTGAGGCGTCCAAGGCGCTGCAGTCCTAGCGTTACAGCAGACAAATCAACGGAGAAACGTGATATTCACGTCCGTTAGTTGAATCCGCGGCAAAAAGAATTGACTCGTAATTTTAACAGGCTTCGCACCGGTGATTTGGTTCGGGTAAGACTTTGTTTATTATTCCGGGTGCCACAGCCCGAAGCTCGCTGCCTTGTGTCTCTGCCCGTAGAACGTCGGAACCCGCCCCTGATCGACTGAAATGTCAGCTTTTCTACCCGCTAAGATAGTCGCGTGAACCATTGAAAGCTTTCGACACCGTGCATGACCACCACCAGGGGGATGGCATGACGTCACGAGCCTAGCCTTTGCAAGGCAACTTCTTCTAAAGCCGCCTCTCCCCTTACCCTCCTGACATTTTTTCCGGAAACGGTATGCATCTCGGGACGAGTCGGCCCCGCCACGTGACTTTTTCTGGTAGGTTCTAGTAGAGGCGCTATTATGGTAAGCTGTAGTATGTTCAATTTACGGATTAGGCAGTGAGCGCGGAGGCGGTGGGTGTGGGATTTGTAGCGGCTCGTTGTTCTTTTGCCTTGTCGACCGCGAAGAAGTGCTTTAGTTTCAGAACTAAAGCACTTCTTCGCGGTGGACCTACGTCGTCGGTGAATCTCTAGGAGGCTTCGTGATGAAAGTCGAGCGGCTCGCTCGAAGCAGCGTCTCAGCAGAGACTGTCTCAAGAAAGCGCTGTCAAAGGTAGCGCTCAATCTTAAATCGCGTCTTACGCGCTCGCGCGCTTCAACCTTGACAGTGCTTTTTTAAGTCCGTCTCATGCTGAGACGCTGCATTCGAGCAAGCCGGTCCTGGGCAGCGGTCCTTCTGTGCGCTTTAGCATTCCCTTCCAAACTGCTAAAAAAAAAAAAAAATTTTTTTTTTTTTGCGAAAACGCACTAGAGCAGACGTTGTCATCGCGATGTCTTCGGCAACGAGAAATGATTTAGCGATGCGAGGCGTCCGCCCGAAGATTCGGAAGATCCGACGCAGGAATGAAAACGAATCGTGAACTTTATACCCCTCCTGCTGCGCTCGTGGGATATCAACTTACCATTGATGAGGCAGCTTCATTTTGTCACCCCGAGTAAAGCCTAGATAGTTCCACTTGTCTCGGAAGTGTCTTAATTCACGTATTTTATTTGCATTAGAATCACTTCGAAAAATGAAACACTATATAGAACACTTATTTACAGCACGGCAATAGATTTGCAACACAACATTGATTACGGTACCCCATCCAGACGGACAAAATAATTACAAGGTCGACAGAAGACATAGAAATCTGTTTAATCTGGCTTATATATATAACTGCTGGCCTTTGAACCGTGCGAGTTCGGTGTGCCTTCGCCTTACTTTCTGTTGGTGTAGTTCATCTGTGGACACCTTGCTTCGCTGTCTGATGTCCAGGTACTTCTGTGCAACAGACCGCATATAGGCGTGGTTCTCCATAGGTTCATTCTCAAGCATGTGGTCATTTAGTGAACTAAAGATGCCTTTGCCAATGAAGCGTTTCATCAGCAAAGGGTGAACGCACTCACCGATGAAACGAAACACCAGTGGGCGACTTCTTCGACCGCTCGGACCGATTACTGCAATTTCGTACACTACACAATCCCATCGCGGTTAGGAAACACCAGCACGATTCGTCCACACAATCAAGCGCGACCGCCGCGATCGCAAACACTTTGCAAGGTGGCTCTTCGATAGAGACTACACCTTTGATGTCGTTCTCCGTTGTCAGAACTGTTGCTCAAGCGGTGCTCTGCGTTATCACGCGGATTTCACGCTTCGATGGTTCGCAGACTCCGCGTCTCGACGATCTCGGGCGTCGCCGCGTCGCTCCTCGGTCGGCTCCGTCCGTCATGCTTAAAGTTAAACGCCAAAACAACTCGCCGTCATAATTCCGCCCGTCAGTTTCGACGGCTCCGTAACTCGTAAATCCCACCGAACGAGGTATAGTACACCACCAACCGGCATACTTCCGTGCCTACTTTTTTTTATGACTAGGCTTCAAAAAAATCACGTGATGCCATCCCCCTGACCACCACGAAGGCCTATAGAGACGTCGTGAGCCTGATTGCGTAGCCAATGCACTACCGCGGAGCGGGCAGGGTACCTGCGCTTGCTCGACCTGTAACGTTTACTACTAACAAAAGAAATAGAGGGAACCTATTCAAGGAATAAAGTGTACGTACCAGACGATGCACATGTAATCCATACGGCGTTTATTTGAGCTTAATGTCAAACAAACAGTAGACCCTATCGACGTGCGAGTGACGAGAGGAGAGTCCGCCACCAACGAAGCCACGACCGGCTGACACCGAACACATTCCCCCGCACCACGGTCCACCCCACCGCTCACAACTTGGAAAATGATAAGAGCGAACGAAGGGGGGAGACTGGTCGTCTATCCCGAAAAAAATGTCAGCTATTCATGCGGGAAGGGTCCACTTCAAAGAAAAGGTTGGGGCATCCTGTAGAAGCGTATGCACTTGGGCTAGTTGGTGATCCATGTTTGTGAGGGTAAAAGCGCTAAAAACAACAGACAGACTGTTCTGAGTCAGCAAGGCACTCTTGATGCGTGCGAACATCCCGGAGAAAAATCTTCAGAGTGCCAAAATAGCAAAATTTTGGCTTTGGATCGTCGATTAAAGTGGATTTTAAATTATAAAACAGGGTTGCCAAACGCGAGTCTCAAAAGATCACGCGTGATCGCCGAGAAACCGCCTACCGCCTCTCGGTGTGTCTGAACGGGGTAACTCGCGAGCCGCATCCGCGACCACTTCGCGAACGCAGATCCGCTTCCAGTGTGAATGCGCCATTAGTCCCCTGCTTCAGGCCTGTCTAACTATAGGTCGGATCCATATCACATGGGCAAAGGACGTTTTAGCGAACAGCGGTCAGTTTAGCGAATGACTTGTAGCGTTGGGCGCTTGTTAACCCCCACAGCCTATTTGCGGCGACAGATTGAGGCGGATCATTACAAAAATGTTAACCCACCTGGCCCACCCATACACGCCGCTTCGCGGCAGCCGAGCCTTCGCTAAAGTGTCTTTCGATGAAAACTCGGGGGCGGGACTTCGTTCGCTAAAACGCCGTTCAACCAACTTAGTACCACCCCCATATGCCTGTTCGATTCGCCTGAACTGGTTGAACTAGCTCAGCAGTGTAGAAACCGCCGCCTTTGATTCAACTGGAAGTTGCACGGCCGCTGCACTGGCGCGTTCGATTCACCCCAGTGCTGAACGAGTTCAGACTCAGTTTCTCAAAATCTTGCACCGGCTCCGAAGTCAGTTCCGCGTTCGTGCAGAAGCAGACGACCAGAGCAGATGACACCCGCGGTGCCATTTCTCGGATCTCTTGATCAAATGTCTGCTTCTTATTGATGAAAAGCATGTACCCTTGGTGGACGCGAAAGCGAGATTCTTACAGGGGGTAAGTATTAGCTCTTATCTGATATCCTGAAAGCGTGTTACGCCCCTGCTCGCGCAAGTTTTGCTCCATGAGGTAAGTGTTGAAAGAAGGCTCACGTAAATTGTTTCTTTTTAATGCTACCTGCTACAATGGGCATTGACACCCCCCACAGTGTATTTTGTATTTTTGTTAGGCGATCTATTATGGTATTAGAAGACTATCCAATAAATATTTTGCTACAGCGTCACGAATATTTTTAAGAAAAAAAAAACGCAACTGGTCGAATCCGAAACTGGACTGGGGAGGAAGCAGAGATATAGAGGAGGAGAGTGTTGTCGAAAGTCACGTAGCTATGCAAATCTTTTTTTTTTTTTTCAATCAACTTATTTGCAGCTTTTTAGAAGCCACCAAAAATAAGTATCATATTTTGCTTCTTAGTTTAATATTGAGTGTGCGCCTTCGATGACCAACGACTTTGATTATTTTTGATGGCTGTGTCTAAACCATAGAAAACAGCACGGGACCATTGAGAAGAGAGTGAGGGCGACTCAAATCGGCCAGTTCTCGATCGACGGTTTTCGAGTGGAGAGAACACGAATTTCGAGCCGCGAGTTGTGTTCTGGATAGCTGGGCTCTCATATGTCACGTACAAATAAATACCTAGGCGCATAAATACCGTGTCAGTGTCCCTTTAAGGAGCCCCCAAGCTCTCTTGGTTTTGTTTACGAAAGCTGAACAAAACTGAGAAGCATTTGGTGTCAGCTGAGAACCTAGCAGTCTTCTAAAAGCCTAATAAAAAAAGAATAAACCTACGCACTGCCGAAAGCTTAGATGCTGATACGATGTAAAGCTAGTGCTTGGATCAAATTGTCAAGGTTTCACAGCTTACGATTCGAGCAGTAAAAAGTGAAAAGCAAAAATGACTTTTGCGTATGAGAGGACTTCGTCGGGTAGCAGAAGAAGGCGTCGTCTACTCCTGTGCTCACGTCTGCTTCTACTCAACTGCCCATATTTACTTCTTGGTGGTGTGCTAAGAATGCAGAGTGTTTAAAACTGCTCGATCGGGGTCATCTGGTTTATGGGTTTCGTTTACTATACAATCTGCGAGGATGTTGCAAAGGAGGCGACACTCTGCAAGCATCTCTCCGCTCTTCCGCCCGGTTTCCTCCTCGCCACACGACGACGTAACGCACGCCCACTTGCAACGAATCTGCGCAAGAGGCCTCTGCCATTAAATGGCAAAAGCTCTCCACGGTTCGGGTTGCTGTCTCTCTTAAACATGAGCTCTCTACTGCAAGTTGTCCTGAGTGGCGCCATCTGATAGGAGAGACGGAAAACAAAAGCATCCACTTATGGCTCTGGCATAGCATACAAGGTTTATGACTTGCGCTGTATTTGCTGCACAGAAAATAGTAAAAACTTTGAACCGTTGTTCTTTTATCTTACTTTTTCACAAACTTTCAGAACAAAAATGTTTGGCCATTGTCAACTAACAGAAGTATAAAAAGATGGGCTCATCGCGGACAGTTACTAGTTGTTTTGTTTTTCTTCTTATAAATGGTGCATTTAAGATCAGTTGCAACATACACATTTTAAACGAAAAAGAGATCTTTGTTTTCTGACAACCAAAACTGAGACACTTCGTGCGAAGCATGAACTATGCTGAACAATTGCTTTTTCTCATGAGGTGAGCGTGACATGGCGTATCATTTCCAATAAAGCATACTGTCCCCCAAAACCAAGGCACCAAATCAAAAGACGTCTAAACCTATGCCCATATATTGATCAAGTGACCCAGACTAACTCGGTGTTCGGTGGCAAAGTCGAGTCACGTGTGACCGTACATAGTAACCGACGCAGCCACCCACACTGAAGCCAGCTCCATGGTCCTTCCCAGCCGCGATCACGTATACACGGGGTGTCACGGTTCCATATTCTACCGCCTGGGCACAAATAATAAGAATAATAAAAGTTGTCACCAGGAATTAGACGTGACATACAAGTATTTGTATCTCCCTTCATCGCAACGTTAACTTTTTTTTTTTTTTTGCTCGTGTTTAGTATTGTTTGTGTTGTTTCAAAAAATGGTAGGAGTGACATATAGCCAGACTATCTAGGACGAGGACATGGCCATTTGCGAGCCGGGCGTAGCACATTTCGAGCACCTGAACCTTCTGACGTGCCTTTGTACGAAGGCAGATGATTGCTGATTGCCCTGGCTCATGTAGGAGGAACTAAAGGGCGTGGACTTGAGTGGAGTATTGCGCGTCAAAATATGCATATGGGGGGACTACTATCCATGACCGAGGAAACGTCCGATAATGAAAGACCTAGTCCGGCCAATCAAAAAACGAAGTTAGCAGAAAGAAGAACTTGAACGGACGTTCCCATTAAACTTGATCAGTCAGCGCATCGCTGGAAGCAGACTATCCATGACAAGTAATCATTACTTGTATTTGATTATTTTGTGGAGTAATTTTGTAATAATTTATTTGCCTTTACTATGTAGTACCGTAATCACAAGAGTAATTTGGCTGCTTTTTAAGGCAAAAAATGTAAGTGTTTCCCTTAATACCTTTGCTCCTTTCCCTAACGGCGCCTTTTGTTTCCACAACTTTCCTATTAAGGAATTATCGAACAAAGTTTTCGACAAAGGGACGGTCTACCAAAAGTCGTCAATATAAAAGTGAGTAGTTTACCATCCGGTAATTTTGATCTATCAGTCAACGGCACAAAAGGCTCGTTTTTAAACCGCCAGAAAGATATGCCGTTCTCAAATTCTGAAATAATCAGAAAAGTGACGGTTTCGTTTTAAAGTGGCAGTCAGTTACTTGTCCTCTAAAACAGGGGTAGGAAACAGGCGGCCCGGAAGCGACATGCGGCCCGCGAAGGAATATTATGCGGCCCCCAGCACGCTACTAGACAAGCACCCCCCCCCCCCCCCCCCACACACACACACACACCTGGTGTAATTGGACGTACTGGCTCTGTAGCGTCCTACCACGAGATCAGTTTATTCACCATGGGCAATTGGTGTGCACCACAGTGATACATTGGAAATCAATAACTAAGGTCGTTGCATCTAGCCTACTTTTCGTTCGGAATCACGGATCATACCATTGTCAACTTCATCAGTTTTGTGTCGTAGTTTGTCACGGTCAGTGGGCTTTGGAATGAAAACTGCGTGGCTCTGCGACAATAAGGGAGGCACTACCTGCAGTTTCAAGAGCCACGCAAAAGATAGCCTCTAACACTGAGCATAACAGTTCCCTTTGCGTTTTATCTCTAATTTTTGTGAGCTGATTGCACCCCCCCCCCCCCCTTCTTTTGGGTTTTCATCTGGCTCGCTCTGTCTGCGCTTTGCGACAATTTTGCCCGCGGCTGCAAAAGAGTAAAGTAATCGAGTAATCCAATTAAATACATAGTAATTGCAACGTGTACAAGGCAGGCTGGGCACCGTCGCTTCTTTGGGACATCAAAAAGGAGATCGAAGCTGGTAGGAAGAACCTCTTCGGCCAACTTGAACTTGAATCGTTTTTGAGTTCTCCCTACTTGCGAAGGAACTTAGAGTCAGTGACAGCTTAAGAAAGGTAGGCCGTGGCGAAGCCCGAGTATCAACGGATCCTTAAGTAAAAGAGGTTTTAAATACGAGGAAAAAAATACTCGAACCTTGTTAATTATTCCCCAGCCATAACGAATAGGAGAGAGGAGGGGAGGGTACGGATGACGAGGAGGGGCATACCCTCCTCTCTGTACCTTCCCCTCCTCCTCCTGAAGAGCTGCGCTCTAATTCGGCGTTACGGGGTATTGTAAACGTTTTTTCATTTTTTACAGCTTCTGCTACTTTCTGCGGGAACAAAAAAATATTTTTGTTAAGCGTGAAGATGTATTTTGTCATAATCTTTCCTTTCCATAGGCTCAGATTCTCCTGAGAAATTGAAGGGTATGCACAATTCGCATGTAAATTTACTTCTTTTTTTTACAAATTGCGCTGTTTTTCTTAACAAGATCGTCCAGAGTCGTACAAGGTTCGTTCGAAAAGTTTAAAATTGCCCTGCTCTTGTAATTTTCAGCAAAAATATTAGGTTTAGGATAATCTAGTTTGTCGGGTAGAATGGTTCTTTCTGCCGCAAAGGTGTGATTGGACGAACGATAGCGCGCGGTGGTGGTCCAATGCAGCCAACAAATATTGAGAAAAAATATATGGATGTAGAGAAGAACTAGAATGATTTCACCACTATCAAAGATTTCACGCGTTTCTTTTTTTATCGTGGCTGCCGAACACGGATGACCCTTCTGCGCAATTACTCATGTAGTCTTATACCCCTGTCAGACGGGCACCTAAAATGACCTCTACGCTGAAGTCAGTTAGGATATGCAAATGATATTCAAGATGAACCGTTTGCTGGGGGGCCAGCTTTACATACGCAAGGGCATTGCGCTGGCAGGACGGCAACGCGGCCTCATCTCAGAAGAAGCTCTTCTGTCGCCCAAGGAAGGACCCTTTAGCTCCAGCGTAAATGACCAATGCAGCCTGAACGCTCAGGTGTGCAGCAGCTGCCGAGCAGGAAGGCCGAAGTGGGCCGAATATGTTTCTTCAAGACGGCCGTTTTGGGGAGAGCCACGCTAATCTAGACTGTCCCGTCCCGCCGAGAGCACTCCGCTTACTGTCAACACCTTTTACGTGACAATAAGCAGCAGTTGACGTTCCGGCACGTATGAAGCGGCTATGCTGCGTCGCTACCCTTCGGTGAAACCGGCTCGTGGCAACTACCCGCGGATCACTGCGTTGGCCATTTTTCTGATCTGCCAGCGGCTGAAACGCGTATACTTTCTCATGACGATGGTCCTCTAAACACATGCCTCTTCGGGAGCTACCGAAAGATATGAGAAAATTGGAAGCCAATCGCAATTTACAAGAGCTAGAAGTATTGGCCCCCGACAACTTCCGCAATCGATAATGTAACCGAGAATCAAGATGGCCATTTTCAAGATGCAGGGCGCGGCACGGGCAACCAGCCAGTGCTTAGCTAAAAAAGCCATGAAACGTCGACTGACGCTCTTCCTGGAGGTTCCTTTTCCGATACACTGTAAAAGAAGCCTGCGCGTTCACTTTCCTGCAGAACACGCAAGTAGCCAATCATTGCGAAGAAAGAACGGGTTGCAGAAATGATTTAGCTGAGAAGAAGATTAGATGAGAAGGGTGCGACGTGGGCAGGGGCAATGAGAATGTCAAACGGCATGTTCATTGTCACGCAGCGCAGCATTTCTCGGCACCTCTCCGTCCGACCTTTCCATTGTTCGCACGCTGCGCGGGTGTTCTACGGGGAAGTGAACCTGCATGCATCTTCAAAAGTGCAATCCCCCATTAGGCGAAAAAATAAAATACTGTTTCTTGCATAAACACAATTCAGCGGTGTACTACTCGTTCAAAGGCGTGCAATTTGTGCCGACAGTTGATGATGCCCGAGGGCATAAGAAAGGGTGCCTAGAGGGTGCAACGAGGCCATGTGCCTCCATGGAGAAAATATGCCGCGAAAAAGCGACGAATTTGGTTCGCCTACGTTCGCTGGAGCTTGGCATCGGAAATGTAGCTGCTGCGCCGAGAACGAAGCACACGTGACGCCGGTCGAAGTTTTTCAGTTGTTTGCCGCATATTCGCGTCATTAAATACCGCCTCTACTAACACTTAAAAAAAAAAAAAAGAACAAGGAAGGAAGAAGATTCGTGAAGCACTCGTCTGTCTTATCTCGCGTTTCTCTCTCTGTACGTCCATGCCAGGCAATTTTATACGGCGTGCAAATTCGTCTGCTCCTTACGTACCTCGTGCGTTCGTTGACACCCCAAACGCGCCCACGTGATTTTGTTTACACGCGACCTCAGCCAACCATGGCGAACGGTTTATTGTTCTCTATGCCGCCCTTTGAATGGCGTGCTCCTCCTTGCGTTTTGATACGCCGAAGATGTATTTTGGAACACTTGCTCGCCGTATAGTTCCGGACAGATAAAAAAAAAGCGTGGCATATTATTATCTACCTTCTGGATTTGCGTTCTTTGGCGCTCTTATCAGCTAATGCCACGTTGTGATTGGCTTCTTAGCGGTAATATGACGACCGAGACTGCCCTGCGTTTCTTCGCCTGTGAGTGATTAACCCTGGCGGGATCTGCTGATCAGGCCAAGTAGTGAGAAGAATGAGTTGTGGTGTACGCCCAACGGCCGTGCAGTCGCGGTGCCGTCGATGCGCCCATCCCTTCTTCCACTCAGATCCCAGGGCCATTGGACCGTGATACCGATCGCCTTTCTCATTGGTTCAAATTATTAAAGATAAGTGAAATTAATAAAAAAAAAAAGTTTTCAAAAGGCATAACTGGTATACGTATTTTTTTAAACAATTTTTTCCATCATAAAGATATATTTGCTCAATATTTACGCTGTTAGACACAATTTAGGTGGAGGTCACGGCCTGTTCTATGCCTCGCCCACAGATCAGTGGCCCCGTCCCTATGCGCGGCCGCCTCCGGCATCGTCTGCTATTGCACCACCGTATAGCGTCGTCTTCAATGCCCAGACGCAGACATGAAACCTGCCCGTCGGCGTCGGTTTTCGCCTTCTTCCGTCTGCTAGTCCGCCCCCGTTTAAAACTTCTGCAACGCTCGCAAGACGCGACCATAAAAGTGGCGTTCTAGCGTTCTATCAGGCACGAGCCACGGTGCAATAGAAGCATCTGTTAGCGTCTGTGCGGCAAAAAGCGACCGAGAAGACTAAAAAAAGAATCCACGAAATAACGATGCAGTATCTCTACTTTCATGTTTTTGTTATTTTTCGCGTGGCATCCGCGGGCAAGATGGGTAAGCCTCATAACGCACACTTAAAACGCGACCTAAAAATTTTCGTTTTGGCAGCCAAGGTGCACTGCAAAACTTGATCTACTTGACTTTTGTAGCAAAATGACAAGAACATACATAAACATCCTTATTGTGTGCCGATCGCCCAATGGCCTCCAGCCAAATGGCTCGCAAATTCTTATTTGTGTCGGTATCTTATAGGTTATTGAAACAATAGTTGCAATCACGACGGTTGCACAATCCACAAAGCATCGGGGCCGCATCTACGGGAACTAACAATTTAATTTAGTATTAACATCCGCAAACGAACAACTCTAGCCAGATCAGGCAACATAGTTAACGGGGACGCTACAGGCTTAGGCCAGTCCTGCTACGAAAACAAGCACCCGCACAGCGCTTCCGAACGACAGTTCTTTGTTACAAACTACGTCGGTTGAAGAAATCTTCCTCTAAAGACCACGGTGAACGCAGAACGACTCGTACTCATTTTAAGATAGACGAGCTTGACAACCTCCGCTCGTTGAGCACTCCCCAGACGCCGGCAGCCATGTTGGTTATAGTTTCACACCAATGCGGAAAAGGTAAGCTTGGGATATTTTTGTAAACAATAATGACTCTATCTAGACTATTTGTTTCTCAAACATTAAAAAATTGCCGATTAAAAATGAAACTACGATTGCGGCACGGAGATAGAATTTTACAACCAACATCTACACCTCAGTCATCTCTCCTACCAATGAGATTCGAGAAAAGGTGCTTAGTTATCTAAGCACCGGGTGGTAAAAACTAAAAATAGAATTATGTGTCCGATTTAAACACTTAAGAATAAATTTGTTCCAGCATTTGTTACTTTAAAAAAAAAATCATTAATGTTTTTTTTTTTTTTTTGTGGGCCGGGGGCGAGGGGGGGGGGGGGGATATTGTTAAGTGCTGTACCGATACTCGGAAATTTTCTAACTGAAACCATATGGTTATTTCCTTTTTATAATTTAAAAGCTAATAAGTGCTGGTTATTTCTTTAGATAATTGGTAGGTCTTTCGCAATCCCTGACGTCGGCCGTGGCTGGCAGCTTGTTCTCGGAAAGAGTTCGGTTTCTGTTCATCACACCATATTTTTCAGTGTTTGAAAGAAAGGGGGGCATAAACATGACATTTTAACCCATATTAATACATAAAATTATACTTTTTTTTGTTAAAAATTTCACTTATTTTGCTTTTGTGGCAGGGGTATAGGTGTGAACCTTATTGCTATGAGTGTCGTATTCCTTTACGGACAAAAACTGAGAAAGAGAACAATTGAAAAATTGGCGGTCGGGGGAATTCGAAAGTGCTGCTGATGTAAAACTATTATTCTAATAAAGCCCCATTCTATACTATTACACTCCGAGTGAATTTCACATTTGCGGTGGACGAAGGCTGGTCATAGATGATGACATCGCAAAGCTCCATCAAAAAGTAAAAAAACAAATATAAGACCAATACGCCAAGCCCAATACCAGTGGAAAGATAAATGGACACTGTCGTGACAACACATTAGAAAGGTGAATACAAAGAAAAAAGTGGCACGGCAGAAATTCCGTCGAATGCACGGGCTCGAGCCCGGAGCTTCGAGGACTACGAGATGATTAGGCGGCGCCCCCTTACGGCTCCAACCCTCGACGTCACGTCAAAGATTTACGTCAGTATGGGAGAGAATCGAGAGGCATATTTAGTTAGGAAATTCATGCTACCCCAATACGTCTTCTCACCCAGTCACCGAATGACGGAAATCGTGATGCTTCCGATCCTGCAGGGCTTCTTGGGAACGACAAGTTCGGCGATATGTACAAAATTCCCCAAGAAATTTTTGAAGTTTTTTTTTTTTTTATTAAAATAAATGACGCATTGTTAAACGCCTATTCTCAGTTCAAATGTAGCACTAGCGGCCCAAGCCAGTTGCAAGACTTTTAGAGCTAACCGTAAACTTATTCGATATTTTTAAGTGAATTGATACAAAATTTGAAAGTATAAAACAGAGAGGACGAGGACTGGAACAGGACATCTTTCATTTAGCAACAACATAGAATGGCACAACGATACAACCGCCCCCCAAGGGTCTCAACGTTCTCAAAGAGGGAAAGGAGATACTAGTTATAAAGGAAAGGGAATACACTAAAAGAAAAGTTTGAAAAGCGCATCAGTAATCTAGTTATTTTCGATTACTTAGAATTAACCTTGGTCATTGTCAGTGATAATGAAGAATTATTCTTGTTTGCAGTCCAAAAAGGGAATTTTACTATAAATATAAGAGTTTAAAAATCTGTAGCGTCACGACGAGGTGTCAATATTCTAGTCTCAAGTTGCAGCAGAGGTTAGAAAAAGCAGGCTTTCCTGCTGACCTCATTCGTTCCACCCTTGAGAGGTTCATTATCAAACCACAACTTCCGCAAGCGGTTTCACAAAAGAAAGGTCGTTTCGCTGTGATTCCCTACATGCACAATTCCGCTCACCGTTTAAGGTCTATCGCGTCCAAGTTCGACACGAGTGTGGTTTTTTGTTGTCGTATGCGCCTCAAACAGGTGTGCAAAAAGGTTAATGGGAGCGACAGTCCCCGAGGGTGCAATGTAAAACATGCCAAAAAGTTTGTAGAATGCGTAGAAAGAAAGGTTTATTCAATTACACTAAGCTGTGGCAGTCAGTACATTGGACAGACTGGGAGATGCGTCAACCATCGACTCAGAGAACACAACTTGGAAGCATCAAAGGCTTCAAATGAGTCGTATCACCCCATTGTCATTCACAGCCGCAGATGCGATGACTGTACTCCTCAGTTTTCTGATACTAAAATATTGGGCGTGCACAACAACAGATTTGGGAGAGAAATCATTGAATCATTTGCCATGGGGACTGTAAATAACAACATTTCTGCACCTTCATTATCATTGACAAAGACAGAGGTCGAATTCTTAACACCAGAGATGGCTAGATTGTTGACACCTCGTCGTGGCGCTACAGTTTTTTAAACTCTTATATTTATAGTACATTTTCCTTTTGGACTGCAAACAAGAAAAATTCTGCATTATCACTGACAATGACAAAGGTCGAATTCTAAGTAATCATAGATAACTAGATTAGTGATCCGCTTTTTAAACTTTTATATTTAGTGTATTCCCTTTCCTTTATAACTAGTATCTCCTTTCCCTCCTTGCGTACGATGAGACACTTGGGGGGCGGTTGTATCGTTGTGCCATTCTATGTTGTTGCTAAATGAAAGATGTCCTGTTCCCGTCCTCGCCCTCTCTGTTTTATACTTTCAAGTTTTGTATCTATTAACCAACACGCTCGTTTTCAATTGTAAGTGAATTGCTTTTTTAAATTTTAAAAAGAAAGATGGCGGCCGACGAAGCCCGCGAATACATGGGGCCAGGCACGTAGCCAGGGGGGCCCATGGGGCCCGCCCCTCCCCCCCCCCCCCCCTCCGCCAATCTTCCATTTTGCTGGGGCCTCCTCTCCCACCTCCCCCTCATATAGCATTTTGTCATGGGCGGCCCCCCCCCCCCCCCCCCCCCCCCATCCCTACACCCGAAACCAAATCCTAGCTATGTGCCTGCATGTAGCTGAATAGCGCCAGTTACCAAAAAGAAATCTCAATTTGCCAATCAAATTTTCATAAAATTACTTATAACTTTATTAAATAATATATCGGTTACGTCTGAAACTTCGGCATCTGGTTAGTACCGCTAGTGCTGCATTAGGGCGAAGGATGAGCGTACGGGGATGCGTCCTTTATTTTCACGGTAAAAAAAGAAAAAAAAACAAAAAAAAAACGTGTACATTTATTTTTGGAGGAACCCGCTGTACAAAGAGAACGGTGGCAGCCTCGAGTCCTCTCATTCTTAAATTAACACCGTCAAAACTGCTTTTTGAGGAACGATCTACGAAACTCACTGTGGCGCCGCAATCGAGCGGATGTTGTAGATCACTCTGCAGTAATAAAAAAAAAATAAAAAAAAACGATATCTTTTTTTTTTGTTTTTTTATTCGAATTAGGAGCGTCGAAACTTAAAGGAAAAGATTCCATTAGAAACGTCCGCACCTCTTTTGCGTTAGTTGTCAAGACTATGCTGCAGTCTCGTATTGCTGCTCGAGCACGTGAGTTCGCTTGCATTTTATTCGCGTGCGCGCCTGGAACAAAGGCGTATATAGAGGGGGGTTCCGCCCCCATTTCATGTTTGCCAATGCCTTCCTTCCGAAAAAAAGACACAAATATACACCTAGCTTTTTATTAAGAAATAAATGCTTAGTTTTGGTTAAAATCCAAATTATTAGGTTAAAAAATTACCTAGCCAGTGCTTCGTCCGCGACGTTAAATCTCTCTGCAAACCCCCCCCCCCCCCCCCCCCCCCCCAGGCTAACCCAATCTTCCGCCCCTGTTCCGGAAGTAACTTCGACAGCGGTGCTAAAACTGCGCCTCCGTGACAACATCGCAGAAGACACTTGACACCGCGTATAGCTTTCTAATCACTCTGGCAATCATAAGTCACGTTAATTACGCCGAGAATATTAGAAATTGCGTCCGCAGCGAGCGACCTGTGGCGGCTTCCTACGCCCAGGCACACCCGGGGGGTAGCGCACGAGACTCACCGCAGTCCGAAGCTTTCAGGCAGTTGAGCCCTAGGGGCGGATGAGCACGAGACGCGTGTCTGCATCATCCCGGAGACGGAAGGGAGCGCGTATCCTTCGCGATCGTGAGCACGCTGCGGAGCGGACGGAGCAACCTTCCCGGGCGGCCCACTCGGAACCGACTGACGCCCGGGGCGGGTGAGCGAAGCGCACGCCGTGACTCCGGCGGGACGAGCACGGTTCGGAAACAACGCCCAAGCGCGCTGGGCGCCGCAGGGTCACGCCGCCGACGACGATCGGGCAGAACCGTTCGCCACGAGAAAGAAGAAAAGATCCACGCCGTTCTCCGCCCCGCAGAACACAGTCGCGCGAAAGGCCGATACCTGCACCCTCGAAGGCTTGTTTAGGCAGTGTCATTTTCAACGCTCGTGCCCATTGCTCGTGCCTGCATGGTTCGTTCTCCGAAGTGGCACCAGACTTGTACGTAACGCGTCACAAGTAATGGATTTCTTGTAATAGATTACATTGTGCTGTAATTTTGTAACGCTTCAATTACTTCCTTATGGAAGTAAGGATTCTTGTAATTGAATTACTTTCTTGTTGAATTCCATTACAAAATAACCCATTACAATTTTTCTCAATTCCTTTTTTTTTCTTCTTCTTTTGCGAGAGGGGTTAGAAGTGCTGTAGCCACTCTGTTCTGGGCAAAAGCGGTCAACAGGTTAAGAAAGATCTGGTTCTTGTTCGTGTCTTTGGACTGCTTTTAGCTTTTAACCAGGAAACAGTTTGTATTCAAATTCATGAGCATACTCCTACGAGCTTTTGACTGGCAAGGGGGGGGTATCACTTTCGAACATCTATATTCTTAGTTCGTATTTAATATGTTTCATTGCGTTTGTCAAAATGATGTCATCGTCCCTAATATTAGTTCCCGAATAATATCCCTCCATCAACTGTGCCAAGTGAAAGTAGAAGTTCATGACACCAAAATTCATCGGCGGATGACCGACGCGAACTTCGAGATACAACTGCTGCTAAAACTTAAGAATAAAGGTGTAGAGGACGAAAGAACAACAACAAGAAATGTAGAAATGCGGAGCACCTATTTAAATGTGTATATGTGCTACCGTAATAAAAAAAGGTGTGAAAAGTAACGTGGGAAGTAATCGATTACTTCAGAGTAATTTTTCGATTACTTTTTTGAGGCTGTAATTTTAATTGTAATTGGTTACTTTTTTTTAGTAACGTGTACAAGTGTGAGCGACGCACATGCGCGTGCTGGGCCGGGGAGAACGCACTCCGGACCGTGGGTTTGTAAATGAGTTCCCGCTAGAAACACGAAGCTCTACAGTGTACGGTCTACTAATAGTCTCTATTGGAAATGTGTAAGCTAAATCCGGTGACTCCAAGGTGCTTTTAGCGGAAATGGAGAGTCTATCTCAGTTTCATACAATATGTTTCTGTTTCACCGCGCGAGCTCACGGTAGCAATGCCGCTCCGCGCGGCAACATTACGCTAAATGCGCGGTGCCCGCAACGCGTTTACCGTGATGCAGGTGTTTACGTTTACGCGTGGTCCAAAAAAAGTAATCCCTCGATTTCCGCCTAATGACGTCATGAAAGTGGCATGCTGTTGCTAGGCCGCGATCATGGAGGAGCCACAGCAACCGAATCTGGCAGACGTCTGTTCTGCTGCAGGTTGACAGTCCACGGAAGCTTCGGCCGCCAGGAGTTCGGACGCTACGACGACAGCGACACTCGCCTACAGCCGTGCTTTTCGCCAAAACTTTGCTCCCAACAGCCAGGCTCGCTACATCCGACAGCGTGACACTCAGGCTCTTATGACGCCACTTGTTGCCACTTCAGGACAACTTTTGGTGCGTGGGACATTAAACAGACATTTCGTCTCAGCTGAGACCGGGAAAAAGAAAGCAGTTCAAAGGCTCGGGCGCGCGAGCGTCTTGAAATCGCGGCTTGAAGCCGGCCCTGGATACTTCACGAGTAAAGTCAGGAGCTCGAGCCAGAAGCTGCGATGATATACCCACGCGCCGCTCCGCCGTAACACCACTGCCGTGGCGCTGCTGTCGGCACGGCGAAATGCGCATGCGCTGTCCCTCCCGCGAATCTGGTTTCTGCGCACGTCTGGTGCCCACACATAGCGACGCAGGCTTGTTTGTGAACAGTCTGCTGGTCCATATAAATGGGGCCAGGGAAAGTGAGAAGGACGAGCACTGGGTCTATCAATATGAGCGACAAAAAGGCGTCCGTGCTTTTTGCAACAGTCTCTCAACCTAATATTTGACTAAACTGAGTGGATCAATACAAGTGATCGTGCTTGCGAGTGCAGCAGCGCTGCAATACCTATACTCGAGAAGTTTACTGGTTAGTGGAGTGTGATATTCACGCCCCTTAGTGTTCGGATGACCGGCTTCAAAATGGAAGGGGTTGCTTACCATTCATGACGTAGAAACATCAGCTAAGGCTCGTATAGCGCTCGTATTTCACGAAATAATAATTACTCGCCCGTGGCAGACCCGACCTCCTTACCGCTATACATGATGATTGAAACCTGAGACTGTGGTTTGAGAAACGGAACACTCATGAACCGGTACGGAACATTCCGTTTTTTTTTTTGTTTTTTTTTTTTTTTTTTTAAATATAGTGTTTTAGGTTTCGATCATCATGTATAACTGTTCGGAGTTTTCGGTTTAAACCGATAGAAACCGATAAAAGTACGCCGAATGCATTTGCGGAGATTCCGTTTTAACCCGAAAAAGGTCAGTTTGTAGGTTCGGCGTTTTCGGTTTAAATCGGTAAAACCCGATAAAAGTACTTCTAATCCGTTTTCTAAAATTCGGTTTAAACTGAAAAAGGTCCGTTTTTTAGGGCCACGTCGGAGGTGGGTGGGGGAGGGAGAGAGAGAGAGAGGGCCTTGCAAGGTTGGACCATAGAGATCATACATACTAACTCTAGAGGAAAAGGTCCGCCATTTTCCCATGCATTCTGGCTGCCGCAAGCGGCGGAGCATGCAGCAGACCCTCGGGGTCCCACATGGTTACCAACTGCCTTCGATTTCACAAATATATCATCATAGCAGTGCCATGAACTTCAACAATCCACAAACTTACCGGTGAAAAGATATTCGCGTTCCTTTCGAAACGTTCTTTTTGCATAGCACGCAAATTTACGGCCTCCCGTCAACACTAAACTAATCCAGATAATCGGCTTCGGTTATCTAGTTTAGTTTCGTATTTCCGGGCGCGGGGGACCGCGCCTGGAAATACGAAACCGCGCAACTACCAGATTTTCGAGATTTCGGCAGAAGGGAAGATAATGCAGCGTAATGAGTATGCTGCTTTTTATAAACCTTAGAATATCCCATAATTTAGTTTGCAACGTTAAATTATCACTGTTTATATTGCTGAGAGTTTTCAGTCTTCGCGATTACCATTGCGACTGTCGTGCTTCAGCTGGCAACATTGGTTTCTTTCTCTCGTGTTCTGTCGCTCTCTTTCGGAATCATTCACTCGGGACCCAGGACGTCGGCGCGCGGGATTTGCCACTCCTCCTCACCCACCTTTACCCCCCTGGGTTCGAAATTGTGTGACGTCTTCGTAATTGCCCTCTTCCAAGGTTCAACATGCAACAAAAGAGGTCTTGGGTTGGCCTTCGCGGGACATCTGTGTCCTTTCTGTGATCGGGCTTAGTGTGTCAAGTTGCCGGTCCCCCCCAAAAAAAAGTTCGGATGACATCGAGGAAGGCCGTCAATACCTTTCTTTACACCCTCTCTCAAACTTTCCTGTAATTAAAAACATAAAAACAATGCATTTTTCCCGCCATTCCACTGGTTTTCTGTACGGTCATTACCTCAGACGGTCACGTCGTCAGAATGGGAAGAAAAAAGTAGCGCGCTGAAGATTATGCCCTCGCATTCCGCAACTTTGAGGTGTGCCCTGACGGAAGTTGTAGCGAAGACCACGTATCTATATGTGTCGTTATTCTTTGAGTGATCACAAATATCACAGCAACATGGATCATCTGATCCGGTGTCCAATGGTGTTTCTTTCATATGCACCGAAAAAAAAGCGATAAACTTTTTTGGGAATGCATATAGACCGAAAAAAAAAAAAACGAAAATTGATTTTTAAAATAAACACTAAAAAATGTACGCCGAATTAAAAAAAAAATAAAGACCGAAAACGCGGAACCCTATGTATAACATATACCTGCTCGCCTGCACATGAAACATTTTTTTCATGCTGCTGTTCCATGCGCCGAGAAACTGAGGGAAAGGGTGAGAAGAGAGCTCATGGGGACGTCGAAACGCCGAGCTCTGGTTTCAATGATTTGTGGATGGACAGAAAGGTAGCAGCCTTTGTCTCCACTGCCGCCAGACGCCGGCGTTCCGCTTTCTAATACGTTTGACGAGTGAAGCCTAGACAAAGACAGCTAGCTTTAGGCTTACCCACTAATCCATCCTTCGAATCAAAGCTCTGAGTTCTGACGTCCCCGCACGTTCTCGTTTCCTCCTCTCCCTCAGTTTAACGGTTCAAAGTCCGTGCAATCTGCGAATAGCTCGGCACCATCACACACTGTGCGTGAAGCGAAGCTTATATCCAATTGAAAACTGAACTAAGACACTGAGCGCGCGAAGGTTCCAATACCTCCATTCCCGCTCATTCACACTGGAAGCAGATCCGCGTTGCGTACGCGGTTGTATAAAGATCCAGAACAATTGTGCGCGCATTTGATGTTATCGAGTGCGTGTGCAATTGTACTGGATCTTTATACAACCGCGCTCACAACCGCTTTGCGAACGCGGATCCGCTTCCAATCTGAATGAGCGGTTCGTCTCTCCGGTAAACTTCGTTCTCTTTAGTTATACAGCGTCAAGCTGCAAAGTGTGAAAAAACGTTGTACATTTCATTGTATTGTATTGCAAGTGGCCCAGAGCAGATTGACGTCGATAGTACCTCCGCTATACACACTCTATACGCCGTTTCTTCTTCCGATGAATCGCCGCGGGAGCCACGAGCCATCGCGGCCAATTCATCGTTGTGAATGTAGCTACGCGTGTCGCTGTGCCCCAACCGAAGCTCACGCAACACTGACATGGCACTGGCTTCGGTGGCATCCTTTGCAGCACATCGTAGGGTGAAGCAAAGTATACCGACTTTACCTGCCATTCGAGGCCTTCACTCTCCATAGATCGCCGTAATTTGCTCTCCACGTGTACTGCGGAGAAGCGGAGTCATGGGCACATTAACGACGTCGTCGCTCCGTTCTGCAAACTCCAGAGAGAACATTTCCTCAATGCCGTTCCAAACACGACACTTCAGAAATCGTTAGGCGACACAACTTCGAGATATGTCGTGCAGCAATCCGCTGTTCGTGAGGTGATTGCTGTGTACGAGAAATATGCAGTTTAGTGTAAACGAAGCTTGCTCCAATCGACCTCAGTCGCAATGTGCACTGGTATGTCATTCGAGTCAATTATTGCTCGTATTGTCAATGATCGTGAATAAAGAAACGTGTGACATATCAGGTAAGATTGATTTCGGTGCAGAAGGATGTAGATTTGAATACAATAAAGTTGTGTGTAGAAGCTGGCAGAATTGTTCGCGTTAAAGATCTCGTTTCTGAAGAAAACAAAGTAACTACAGACAAACAAAAAAGCTTTTTTTTATCGTGGTTTTTACTTTGTGTGATATTTTTAGTTGTTGTCACATGCGTATCAAAATAAGCCACGGTACAGATTCAGCGGGAATTTATGCGTCTACAAATTCAGCCCACGCGGCTCGGGGTGTACCATATTCATTGATCGAAAGAAAAACTTGTAGTGCGACGGCAATCTTTTGAAACAAAAAGAAAAAAATCACTTGGCGTTGGTGTCCCACAGACCATCCCTGCTCGTGGGAAGGTTATAGGCTTTCCAAAACCGGCGACTACGGCCTTGGACGAATGCAAAGCATTAAAAAGCAACTGCAACGTGCGAAAGCAAGAAACGTAACCGGAGTTGGTATTCTGCCAGGTAGCTTTTGTCAACCACTATTTCGAGGTGTTCTACAATCACCCTGACTTGTTTACGATTAGTCACTGGGCGTCCAACTTCCTCCTCCCTACTCCTCTCGTGTTATGCACAGAAAAAAAAAAGAACTGGTTTTACATGAGGTTTCCCAATAAACGGCGAACTTCGATCGTGCGTTTTCAAGTATACATCGAAACTCTGTGATGCCGACTGGCAAGACTCTGCATTACAACATGGCGGCGCATATGAAAACGAATTGAGCTGGAAGATGAAGTTCTTGTTGCTTGATAAATGTGCTTTATCATGCCAGTTGTTATCATTACTGTAAAACACTGCGCAAAGTATCGATGTGCTTCATGTAGATTTCCCTCGGTTTATTTGGAGCGATCCAAAAGCGCTTCATGCTCGCTCCTTTAGTGCAGTAGATGCTAGCGCGCGCTTGGATACTCAAAGAGGTACCAACAAAAAAGCGTTCCAAAATCACTACAAATTCACCATGAAAATTTCACATTAGTTTCACACAAATAAGCACGTCAGTAAGTGGTGGAACTATAAACTTTTTTTTTTTCACAGAGTAGCTTGAAGTTTATAACGATCACTGATGTCGATAACGATTTCTGTCCCAAGGTCGGTACCCAAAGTCGATACCATTACCGAAGTCGATAACGATTACCGATGCTTACGTGGTGTATTAAAATTTAAAATGGCTCTACGGGAACCGAACCTTGTGAAAATAGTACTGATTTTACTTTTTTTTCCCACTAGGGTAACGAACTGAAGTAGCCCTTTCGAAGCTTCTCACGGTTTTAGCAAAACAACTGAAGAGCACGAATCAAGGCCTGCACCTTGAATATTGATTGAAGACAAACTGAAGAAAGAGGCGAACTGTTTAACTGGCACATAATTTAAACCAGATACAAATAAATATACGACAAAATGGGGATAAACACACATGTAGACGTGTTTGTCTATCCCCAATTTGTCATTCGTTCGTCTACGGTTTAAATGTGCAACCTAACCAGTCCACCTGTTTGCTTACTTCGGCTTCAATCAACATCCATGATGCAGGAATTGATTCGTAATCATCAGTTATTTTTGATGTTCAGAGTTTGTGTTTGTCTACATTTTGTCGTTCGTTCGTCTTCAGTTTATATTATGTGTAACCAGCCAGTTTGCCTGGTCGTTAACTTTGTCTTCAATCGTAATTTCTTATGCAAGCCTTGACTCGTTATTTTATTTTTTTATGTGGTTGTTTGTTTTCATTTTTTTGTTTATTCGTCCTCAGTTTATATTATGTGTAACGTAACAAGCTTGCCAATTTTTTTTTTTCGTAGCCTTTGTAGCGCAAGTGCTTTGTGAGAGCAAAGTTCTGGATCTGAACAATCTCCAACTTCGTCTCTGTTATGACTCATACGGCTTGCACATTCCAAAGATGCCGTTGTAAAGATTCAGTGCGACTGGTCAGTTCCTGGTACTTTCATGCAACGGTTGTATGTGTGATAAGACATGTAGGCAATACTAAAAAAGTATACAATGTGATTACGCACTGCTTCTCGCGTTACATTCCAAAATTTATATGACAGGGGGTGGACGTGAAGCCGAAGAAAAGAAGAACATTTCTGAAAGGCGAGGCGAACAAACCTTGTCATCGTAACTGCATTCAAGCTTTTAAGTCAACATCAGTAAATATATGCGCTCAGAACTCTGTTTGTCCTCGCGTGCGAGCGCTACAAGAGGGGACTAACGGCAGCGACAGACTTTTCGTTCGTGCTGAGTTGAGTGTAGAAAGGAAAGAAACTGAGCAAGCGAACTGTATTGACGTTGTAAACCATTTCGCTTCTGCGAAAGAAAAAAAAAAGAAAAAAGCACGCTCACGTTATTTTTTGAACAATGCTTGCACGACACCATTTGTGGCGAGACGTTTGGGCATCGCCGCCTGGTGGGATTTTTTTATAACCCAGAGTGAGGATACATAAACATCCTCTGCTGGTGCAAGGAAGTGCAATGCCAAGCTTCTATGCACTATGAAACTTAAAACATAACCGCGCGGGCAGCAAGTGCGCCACCTCTATACTCGGCGACAACTTTTCTTGGCAATGCTATGGAGGGTACAGGCACGTGTTTTCTATCCAATTTTGAGCGCTGGATAAGGCTGTGCGTGGGCTATTGTCAACTGCCTCTGCATTGCCAAGAAAAGTTGTCGCCGAGTATAGACCCGTTTCTCTCGGGCTGGGGGTGCGAGCGCGTCCTCAAATCGCGACCATGTATCTTGCACGCGCGTTCGTAAACGCTTTATTTTGGTTATTTACTTCGAGTATTTTATACAAGGAATGCGTGCGCGTGTGGCGCGTGGAACACCAATCCCTGCATTCTCCTTGATGATTAATTGGGTAATATAGCAATTAGTCAGCAGGGTTAGCGGGGTGGAATAGCGAGAATGGAAGAGTAGGGTGCGAGTTCCTTACTGAAGAAAGATGCACGTGCTTGCTCTTGTGACAGAAAAGACCATATGAAAAAGAAACGCGAGAATCCAGTCCGGCCGTGGCATTAGCGGCGAGTTGTTTTGGTGGCGTCCTCCTATGGTTCCCCCTTGTGACGTCATTACTTTGCAAACAACAAGTTCGATGGTGTTTCTCAATAGCATGGTGGAAGCTTGAAATCATTGCGCTCTCAAAGGAACACTGCCAACACCGTCAAAATTAAAGTTATTTCATTCCTCTTATTGCCGTCGATGATAAATCCTTTTCTGACGTCAGAGTCAGCGTTCGGCCAATCGTGGAAATCCGACCACAGCGACGCTTTCGGTCTCGCACGTCACCAATAAACAACAGTCTGCATAAAAGTTCGAACACGAGTCACCGCGAAACTCGTGCTTCGAATGCCGCATGGCAATGTTCAAGGAGAAACTATCGGCACACGGCATTCGAACCGCGAATATTGCGCTCACTCGTGTTTGCAGACTGTCTTTTGTACCATGTATGCGCAGTGAGACCCGGGGTAAGGGTGCCGTCTATTCTGGGTTTCGGCCTTTAGTGGAGCTTGTTGGTGCATAATATTATAATAGGGCTGCAGCTGAACTTAGGAAAAAAAGAATATGAAAGGAAAAGAGACAGGCGTGTCAGCGGTATGCCTGTAAATTTTTCTCCATATATTCTATTTTCCTAAGTTCAGCTGGCCCTATTTTAGTTTAGGGGGTTTCTTTCTTCCTTTTTTTTTTCATCTTCGAGAGTGTTTTTTTTTTCCCCGGAGATATGGTAACTATCGTTGCATAATCTCAGTATGGGACCAAAAGTCGGCGCTTATCGGGGCTACTAATGTTAAAAAAAACAAGACACGGTAGTGGGATTTGCGAAAACTTCAGGAAATATGCCCGTAACCAGAATACCTAGAAAACGTTCCGGTACAATTAACATCAGGAATTGAGGGGCATGGTTCCAGACGGAAGAAACATCATCGTGGCCAGTTCAATGCAGGAAACAAAGCTGCAAATAAAGATTTATTTCTATAAATCTTAAATTTTCTCGTTTTTTCTTTCGTTTTAATGACAATAAGTCAGATGTTTGTTTCTTCGCATTTATTGCAAAGCGAACGCAGTTAGCAATCGTCGCATTCGAGAATGCAACTTCCTCCGCTTTAGTAGCTTGGCAGATAGCTTCTTGCTCTTTCGATTTTTCTGTGTTGTCTGTATGTTTAGACAGTCGGAAGTTAGTCCCAATGGGCGTCTTGTGTCTCAGCTGTAGATGAGAAATTAATCCAGTGCGGTGCAACCGCTACCCTGGGATCTTAAAAGGGGTCATGAAACGATATCGGGTTATAATGTTCATGACTTTGCAGAGACGTACTGGTCCGAGTGTGGCCCATGTACACACGCACAGACCGCCACTCATTCAGAAGCTCTTTTGTCACGGTGAAATTGCGAAAATAAAGGAAACTATTTCTTTCAGTCTTGCCTTCGCAAAGCTTGATGACGTAATTGTGTGATCGAAACAACCCGCCTGACAATTCAGTCCAGGGGGGCTAAGCTCGGCGCGGCGAGATCGAGGCGAGTTCTCCGCCAAACTCGCCAACCGCCGCGATTGGTCGGCGCCGTGCATGACGACACGCGCCGACACTCCCTAGATTGTGACGTTAAACGGAGGGTTTGAGGCAGTTGGAGAGTTGCATATTCGGAACTCACGGCGAGATGCGGTGACGTCACTGTGACGTGGCAGAAGCCGCCGCGGATGGGAAAAGCTTGCCGGCTCCGACCTAGGCGAGTTTGGGCGAGTTCGGCGCGAGATCAGGGAGAAGCGTCCAAAATGGCAGCGTTTTCGTTCGTGTTTTGCCGTCAGCTTAGGTATTTAAGCCACGCCAATGTGCTGGACATGGACGACATTCATTTTCAACAACACTATCGCCTCTCAAAAGACGTGGTAAGGTGGCTGTGCGATGAACTGCGTGGCGAACCGGGCTTGAGGCGATGGAGCCGTGAATGAACCGTCGCCCCCGTCGTGAATCCTACATCCAAATTCTACAAAGTGAATCCTAGAAACAAATGTGTTTTTACGGCAATCTGCAACCAGGAACGCAAGTTACCATTACCTACAGGCTTTTACAATTATTTTGATGGGTTGCTGTGCTGCTTAGTTGCAAGATAAACGCACTTGATAAAATTCAAACTAAAACAGATGATAGAAGAAAAGCAATATACATGAATGGCGCAGACTAACAACTGTGTAATTTCTTTCTCATTTTTCTTCTTCCACACCGTATTCTGACAAACTAATTGGCCGTTAGTTGTTTATACAGCAGGAGAACATGCCAGACCATTGCGACATTGTCACCTACTGTAGATAAGCAATTTAGCCAGTGCAGTATGACTCCTAGCCTAGGGTCTTTAACGTGCACCACGTAGTAGTGATACACGACCGCATGCCGGTACGATGCTCATCAACATCGAAAAGGGCAGGGGTGGTGGTGAATCCACGATCCTGGGTTCTGCAACGCGAGCTTTCGCTCCACGTGCACCCTATTCTGAAAAAAAAAATATTGTGGCTGTGTGGCGGTGTGGGGGGAGAAAGATGAGAAAGAAATTACACAGTTGTTAGTCTGCGCCATTCCTGTATGTTGGTTTTCCTCTATACTTTGCTTTAGTTTATATCTTTATCAAGAGCGTTTTTCTTGCATCTACGTGGCGCAGCAAACCATCACAATGTCTAGTCAACTAGCCCACATCCAAGCAATGTTGGTAAAATTAGCATCCCTGCTGTTACCTATTCTTATTTGTCATTTACGATTTAAATAAAAAAAATTGGGTTGTATGTATGTTGATACTGCCTAAAACTTGGTCTGCCTCAACGGGGAAGATTCTCCCAGCTGTAGATGAGAAATTTAGCCATGCAGTGCCGTACAACCGCTAGCCTGGGGTCTTTAGCGTCCATCCCGCAGTAGTGTTACACGACTGCACGCCCGTACGATGCTCATCAACATCGAAACGGGCAGGGGTGGGGATTGAACCCAGCATCCTGGGTTCTGCAACGGACCTTTCGCTCGACGTGCTCCGAGCTGGTGTGCGCTAGCCCAACCGGCCACCGATCCCCCGATTTAAATAAAATAAAAACCCTTCACTGCGGAGCGTAGGGAAAAATCGGAGCTACGCTGTGGAACTCGCCGCCGCCGGGGGGGTCGGAAATGTAAGAGGGGGAGTGGAAAACTCGCCGGGGCGGAGTCAAAAGAAGCTCCTCCCCTCCCTCGTGACGCGGCATCGGAGAGATTCCCGCCGGAGGCGAGCTTAGCCCCCCAGCGCGGCTCATCGGTTGGGCACGAGATCTGCTTGGGCACTCCATTTCGGCTCGTAACAATCAAAGCCTCGGCGGACACTCGAGTAGTGGGTCTTGGCCAATACAGCGGTGATGATAATAGCCGAACTCTAATAATGCCTGGAGCTCAGCACACGTTTTCTAATTTGCCAACCCTTGCGCGTTGCTATGACTAACGTTAACGGCATAGGATAGGCATCAGGCCACGTGGACGCTTGTTCTGGCTCCGAGTTGAGGGGATGAACGATGCTCATATTTTCCGAACTTTTTTGGCGACTGCCAGTGCCTAGAAAAAAAAGCTAAGGCAAGTTTATTCAGCTATTAACGCTAGAAAGTGACTCTTAGTAGTATTAGCGAATGTAGAAACATTTTGTCATGGCTACTTTCACGTGCACCACGCACGCCGGTACGATGCAGATCCAGATCGAAACGGGCAGGGGTGGGGATTGAACCCAGGATTCCTGGGTTCTGCAGCACGAGCTTTCACTCCACCGTTCTCCGAGCGGAAGTGTGCAAGCCCACTGGGCCACCGATACCCTTTGCTCTTTCGTGAACTCTTTTAGCTATTTTTTGGAAGACGGAAAAGCGTTTTCTGAGATTCTTTTTTCTTTTTTTTTTTAATAATTGGAAACCATAATTTTAGGCACCAGGCTCAAGCGTTGTTGCATTCAAGCGTCGCTCATTGAGGGGTCCTGGTGACCTCAATAAATCCGTTAACAGAAACATTCACAGGAATCCGTCTTCGTTCCCGTGAGTTAAGTCTCAGTGAAAAGAAAACAAGAAACCAAAAAAGCCCGTCATCTTTCGACTCACCAGCAGAACGATCATTCACGCGTGCCATAAGGTATCCGGCCTTCCCTTCCGGGGCCTACTCTTTTGGCGCATGGCCAGAACAAGCTGTCAGCCGTTATGTCATCAGGCTCCCGCTGTATCCCAGTCACACGCCCGAGTTCACAGCGCGTATTGCATGTGCGATTTCCGTCACCGCACTAATTGACTCCGTAAGTGATGACGTAACAACGTGGCTTTGTGCTCCAAACAAACCATTACAGGGGCCGTTGTTAGAATTTGTCTGATAGCGAAGTAAATATCTTTATTTTCTAAGCATTGTGCCTTTTCTGTATCTAAATATGAATACTTTTTCTATCGTCTCAGAGCCATAAAGTGAAGATAAAAGCCCGTAATCAAGTTTCACAGCCGGCTTCGCCTTGCTGGCAGACGACACGGTTGCTTCCCAGGTTATATGGTCCTTTCTGAGCGAAACTTATATTTTCGGGGTGAACTTTGTGTGGGAATTCGGAAGCGAAGAGTACCCGCGCACAGCTTTGATTGACACTCGAGGTGCGCGAGCGCCGATCGTGGAGGCTTCAGGAGGGAGTTTTCGTAGATCGTGTTTTCAGGCCACGCTATTTGTAACGGGAGCTAGTGCTGCCACTTCGATGCATGCTCTGAAGCGCGCGCCCGTAGCGGTAGCGGGCCTTCGAAAACGATTTACTAAAACTCACTAGCAATATTTGAGAAGGTGGAAACGCTATATGCATCCGAATTACGTACGGCGACGGCGTGAGGTGTGTGAAGGTCCAATTCTGTCGAAAATTAGGCCAGCACACGTTTCAAGGAGTTCTGACGGCACAGAATTTGCTTCTGTGCACATTTTTGTGATCAAATACACTGTCCGGAACAGATATTGCGATCCTACTATAAACGAAAGCATCGGCAGAATTTTGCCTCAGTGCGTAGTTGTAAGCAGGTATGTACGAAGCACACAGCTATATCGCGAGCCTGCAAACAAATATTTAAGGTCTCGGACTGATCAGGTTACAGACCAAATAATTGTTTCTTTATTACAATGCACGTCAACTGTAAAGTCAAAAAGAGGGCCTGGTGCTGCTTTGATAACATGTTCTAAACAGATGTTTCTCTGGCTGCATATTTAGCAGATCCCGATACGTGTGATAATTTTCGACAGACATTATCTTGTATCGCACGCAGATACAATTCGTTTTCTTATAAACCTGATGAGCTTTCTTAGACCTGCATGCATGTTCCCAATAAACACAAGGTCAAAATCGTATCAATATGCAAACGATTCAAACTGTTACAGACGGCGTACTTCAGCCATTCTGCATATGGTCTTCGTCTGCTACAGGAATTTCGAAACATCTCGAGGACCAAAAGTTGCCGTCGCAAATTTTTCAGAAACAGCCGATTTTCGGCAAACATCTGTCGTGGTAAGTATAATATGTAGGCTTCCTTTATACAATATTTTAGACGTTTAGATCTGACGTCCGATTTTTGAACGATTGTTGTTTCAGAGGGAAATCCATTTCCATGTATTCGTCTATAGCAACGCCCTTAGCAAAGTTTTGTTTGGAGCAGTGTCGTCACACTTACGGGGGTCATTTGGCCACGTACGCTAACGCGCATATCGGCCAACGGGTTGAACTTGATTGCTACCGATCCCACGTCGACAGAGGCCGCAGTGAGTTTCACGCATTAGGTCGCACCGTTGAAATCACCAGGAAGTTTCTATCGGTCTTTCCACCCTCCGTCGCATGGGCGCTGCCATCTTGGAATGACCTGACGCGGCGCCATAAGGTGGCTTCAAATTGTCGTTCCTCTCACCCCTCCGCACCTAGGCGAAGGCGTTATATTCGTGTTTTTCGTCGCGTTTTGCCATGTTTTTTTGCGTTGCTTTGTAAAGTGTCGTCTGATACCTATTTTTAATACTTAACTGCATGTCATTATTACGTGCACAACTTCTGTACTTCATTTTATAGCACGTTTTGACTATTTGTACCGTCGGTGTACCGGATACATGTTAGGAAAGGAATGAGCGTTAGCACTGGCGCACAGTGAGTATGTGCATGACACTAAGGTACACGAGGTTTGAGAGGCCAATTATTTATGATAGCGCGAATTTGCTTAAGTGAGAGTGGCTAAGTTATTGTGGCGCAATAAGAAACGCAAGCTATATTTATATTCACGCATCATAAACTTAGAAAGGAAGTCAAGTTTAGCCAACGCAAAGAGTCACTGCGTGTTTTTTCAAAGCATCATGCTCTGCCTTCATAACAAATCCAGAACAGTTGCTTTTGATTATATGGGGGAATCATTTTTGTGGTATAAACATTCGCTTGATTTGTTCATTTCTGAATTTAACGAAACTATACACTGTACTCGGGCTCGTGTCTGCAATCAACTTTCTTAAAATATTCAATTCATTTTATTTATTTAGACACAAGCGGTTGGGCTCCCTGGGTGAAAAACTTGTCAATGACAGCTTGCGAGTGCCTGATTAAAGCGCCCGAGGTACGGAAAATGCGACGCCGAAAAGAAGCCGTCTTTACGGAAATCACTTGAGTGCAGCGTTGTTGATGCCGCATTTTCTAAAATGGAGCATCGACGACGCATCGAGAACAGATCTGCGGAGCATTAATAATTTCTTCCCTCTTTATGTAGATATATGCAAGTCCATTTTAGATTCAACAGACGTTATCTTATCAACACGTACACACTTCAAACGCCAAAAGCATCGCTCCTTTCTCCGACAACCAAATCTTGTAAGAACTACTTTGCGCAAAGTATGAACAATGCGTAAAGCTTACTTTTTTCTTCAGGTGAAAACGAGTATAGATGCGCATTTCTTGAAGTATACGTGCCATGCACCTCTCCTTAACGCGTGCATATATATGCGCGTTAAGGAGAGTAGGATTTTCAGAATGCTCGCAAGAGGAAGGAGCGGACTGAAAAGGAGGCTGAACGGAAGCAGCGAGGTGCCGAGCATGACCGTGCTCGACGTGCCAAGGAGACGCTGGATGAGACGTTTGGCAAGGGATAGAGGGGCAAGGCGGAGTTGTTCTGCTACAATGGAAGGGCGTGTGAAGAAATGACAAGCCGACAAACGATTGTACTTACTTACCCGTGATAGACTTCGATGCAATTTAGTAAGCGGAATTTAGTAAGCGTTACGCACGTGAGTTTTGTCAGTACTTTCCTTTCTAATAATAGTCTGCTTACTCACGCGTATTTGCTCGAAATTATTTAGGTTTGCATGTTCTCATATTACATGCATATTCAACATATTTGTGAAACTGCTCTCTAAAGTCACCAGGCACAATCTAAAATGGACCCCAAAACTCGACGTCTGCACGAGGCATTCTGAACTTCTTGTGTATTTCACAAATTTGTTTTTTTTTTTTTTTTTTTGTGTGTGAAATTACAAAACGTAGGTCCACTTTTGTAGAAAATAGGGCCACAAAACTTGCCAGGGTCAACGGCGTGCGGCGACGCAGACGACTGAGTCGAACGCCGGGGCGCTTTTGCCGCACGTACTGATAGATGGCGCTACCTCCTTATCGGGACAGTTCGCGACGACCATGATTTACTAAAATTAAGATAATATTTCTGCACTGTACATTTGGTTCAAAAATAAATGCTGAGAATAAAAGCAAAACTTAAAGTAAAAAAAAAAAAGCGCGGTTGCATAGCGACGGCGTTCTTTCTGCCGTCGAATGTTGCCTGCGTGCCGTATGCTTTCTTTTGCTGTCGGCTACACCCAACGTTATTAGATTAGCTCAGTTAAGGAACTGCTCATAGACGCTGCGTGCACGAGCAGTACCCTCCTCACTCAACACGACTCGCCGCCCGTCGTTCGAATTGCCGGACGGCTGCTATGGTAACTGCAGTGTATTCTCTGGAATACGTACGTTTTGAAGCACGGCGTCTCTATGGAATGGGCAATTATGAAACGAAAATCTAGATGGCGCTTCGAACGACGGGAGGCGGACTGAACTGAGCGAGGGGAACTCCCCCTTCCGCGGGAGTTCCACAGCTGAGCTAATCTTGTAACGTTGGCTACACCTTCCGACGCTGCTCCCGACGCCATCTCTCAATCTGTGCGCCGAGCCTGTCCAGCCGTTCAACTCAGTCGTCCGCGTCACCGCCCGCCGGTGACACTGCCAAGTTTTTTGGCCCTACTTTTTTTTTTTTTTACAGAAAGGGAGTTACGCTTTGTAATTTTACAAAAAAAAACACAAAAAAACATACCTGTAAAATACACGTTTGACGAGAAGTTTAGATTGCCTCGTGCAGGTGTCGATTTTTGCGGTCCATTTTAGATCGAGCTTGATGACTTCAGACAGCCTATATATGAGAGTATAATACCCAATCAATGTGTTTTTACAGTTTACTTTGTGTTGATCTTTTGTCTTTATTTTTTCCCTCAAGGAACTGCCTGGCTTTGTTTTTGCAAAATATTTTAGTACACTTATTTCGCCTCTGTTTACCTGTTTGGGTGCTGGGAGCCAGTCAAACTGCTTAAACAGCTTCTTTTTCCCCAGCTCCTATTATACGGATTTATGCGTGTGGTGAATAAATATATTATTATATTATTATTATGATACCTCAGGTCAATTCACTTGCGCCAGTGTCACGGGTTTAAGTTTCTTCGCACGTGTCAGCCAGCAATGGTGCTCGGTCGGCCACTCGTCAACGCCCACACTCCGTGCCTTCTTGACGCTTCTCGGCAGGTAATGACATGATGAACATCCATCTTAAAAAGCGGTCACACTGTGAATACATCATACAAAAGACTGTCTGCCGACAAAGCCTGAGGTTCTTGTATAAGGTCACATTGACCATGCATGAAAAAACTTGAAACTAAACATTTGAGAGAAATCTCTCTGGTTGGGGAATACAATAATTAAAATATGGCAACCAACCAATTCCTAAACATGTAGGAGCCCTACGTTTCGAATCGACTCGGTTCTTCGTCAGGGGCGACTGTGGCCGTTGAGGAGCGGCATTTCTCTGTCTTATTTTTCTTCTCTCAGGGATGTGGCGCATTTCTCGATCTTCTTCTGTCCGCGGACATATTCGAAGTATATATCAAGCAGACGTGCTTTGAGAATATTCAAAGAGTGCCCCCAGATATAATTCTGCCGTCATGCCTGCTGCGAACAGCGTCTCTTTTGTATGATGTATGCGCAGTGTGACCGCGACTTTAAGGTTTTTTGTCTCATTGCGAGCAAAAACAGCGGCTAAATAAGCGGAGCTCTTCGACGCGAAAGGGGCTGAAGGAGTAATTAGGACATTGTACCACTGAGATATACGCTGAGATGGGAGTGACCTCGATGTCCATCCAGAGCGCGCCAGCAAGTTCTGATGACGTATCCCTGACCATAGGAGTAGGCTTCGAGGGGCATCGGGGCTCGTGCGCCCCCCCCCCCCCCCCCTGGTAAAATACAGGGAACCCCCCCCCCCCCCCTGGGCACGGGCTATGATCCTTACCGAGACGCTGTTTACGTGCCATGTGGCGAGCTTGTATAGTAGTGGCATGTTAACAAAATAACGCCCACGTTGCCTTTATTGACAAAATACATGGGAAATGAAATCCCAGCGTGCTTTCTTTAGCTTTAATCTCCAGTTCTGGCGAAAAGTTAACGCGCACCTCCCCCCCCCCCCCACCCCCCACCCCCGGAGAACTTTTCAGCCTGCCCGCACTCCGCCCCCCCCCCCCCCCCCCCCCCCGGGAAAATGGAAAGTCGACGCCGCTGTCCCTGACGGTTGTGGGGAATCAATAGTGACAGATGGGCCAGTTGGTACACGACTTATTTTGACGTACTCTGTCCCTGTCTTGCGGAGCATTTTATCAAAGTGGTTTGTGGGGATACCGCGAAAATTCAAGATACTTTAGTAAACATACATATTGTGCTCGTAGGGAAATACACTCTCGTTTCATGGCTCGGAAAATATAATGACCAGTCAAGCTATGTTTCCCGGTGACCACGTTCGTTTTATTATATTCCCACGGATGGAAAAGCGCTCGACAAATGTAAACTTAAAATAAAGTTTTAATCGGCGAACTTGTGCCAAACAAAGTAAAGAACGAGCGTCTAGAGAGCAGGAAAGGCGGGAGGCGATTTGGCGGCGTAACAGTAAGCGAGAGCGAGACTG
The DNA here is from genome assembly GCF_016920785.2 of Ixodes scapularis. Taxonomy (NCBI): domain Eukaryota; kingdom Metazoa; phylum Arthropoda; class Arachnida; order Ixodida; family Ixodidae; genus Ixodes; species Ixodes scapularis. The sequence goes on from NW_024609835.1 coordinate 16,206,664, forward strand.
ACTTCAGACGGTCACGCGCAGCTTCTTATCTAGTGTGCGTGGCTTTCTCGAAAATTCGGCAAAGAAGCTTCGAGCGTCGTGCGCTCGGGGCGAGAATGAACCGGCACTTTCGTGAACAAGAAACTAGGACAAAATGGTAAAAGTTACGCCCTAAGTAAGAATGAACGAGAGTCTTCTAGGATTCCGTGACCGAGCGTTGCTTGTTCGGCCCTGCGCGCGGCAATATCATGTTTTTTCGATATCTATCTTTGGCAAAGTAAAAATATTTTGAATAAAGAGTAAATATAAAGTTGATGTATCCCGTATAGAAACAAAAAGTTCTCCCTTTGCCTTACTAGCGTGGCAAAGGCGGTGGTAGGAAAGAATGTGATGTGTTAGTATGGAGAAACCGTGTACCCCTGAGGACAATGCATGGCTCGAAGCGGCTTTGTGTCGTGCAAAGTAAGCACGTGTACGTTCCGTGGGTGTTTTGATTGTAAGTGCTATATTCTGCGGTTGCGGCGTAAATGAGACTTTCTCAAACTCTCTGGGAGTGAGACACGCGGTTGACGGCGCGTGGGGACAAGAGAACGATAGGGAGTATTGTCAGTTGTTTCTTTTAATGCTTTTCTGCAGTCATGGGTAGTATCGCGATACTGTAACTCGGTGCCGTTTTTGGTAACTCTGAACCGCAACTCGACACATTTCTTTTAAGTAACTGTAACGATAACTCAAATAAGTTTTTTGAAAAAGTAACCAAAAAGTATCTGCAAAGATACAGATACCTTTCACGAAAACATGACCCTATTTTGTGAACACTACAGCGAGTTCGACCATGTGCGGAGGTTAGGCCACACATTAGACGCGACAAGATTACCAAGTACTCCACAAACTTTTCTCGTCGGAGCAAAGTGCCGGAGCAGACGGAAGACGGTTTTCAACTTCTGTTTCTCTTTACTATTTGCTTTATTTCAATATTTTTGTGCCTAGCTTTCTCGCCCCGTCTTTACCCTTCCCGGCCTCATCGAACACACCCGTCTCTCCAACCAAGCGACAGAACCACCTCGCGGAAACACACGACGCGTAGTCACCTAACTGTATAACGCCGAATGAGAGCCTCTGTCGTCGGTTCCGCAGACGACGCGCTTCGTCTTCGTCGACCATAAACGACGCTTCTACTGGTCGACTCTCCCTTTCCCTGGGGTCGTGACCCCGTGATCGAGTATTTTGTTCTGCGTTGCATAGAAATAAATAAAAAAGAAAAGCGGAATGCATTCCTAGACGACTTCGTGCTGTTTTTGTTCACTCCTTCGTTTACCATGTTTGATACTACGGTCTTTTCTAGTTTATTCAGCTCCAGATGGTTCAGGCTTCTGTTCCTTTTCCTATTGTCGTAGGGGATCAGTCTGTTCATCGGTATCTCCCTCTTCTGTCAGCTGAGAAAGGAGAATAATAGACTTCTTAACTCCGGCAATTTCTTCGTGGTCTCCGATTTGCCTAAAAGTTTTCTTAACACACCAACAAACATATCTGAAAAACTATCCCCGATATTTGGTCAACATATCTTTTTTCGCGAAGTTATTAAGTTTACGATTTTGGTCCTAAGCGTGTTTTTTTTTTTTCTTTTTTTTTTAACTGAAAGTCTCTATAGGCAACAACGCAAAAGTGACACCTGTGGCCGGCACAATTTGTTCCCAACTTATTCCAAGCAGTTTGATGCTTGGAATCATGTTTGTATGTAATACTCGAAGTGGGTTGTTGCTGCGCTTATCCCCGCGATTTTATTTTACGAAGGTTTGGAGGACTACCGGGCAAACTCAAGACACGGAATTGCCCGCATCGCCAAGTCGGATAAAGAAAACTGAAACGGATGACCAGCGTTTTCTTTTTCGCGGCCTACCCCGGTTGTCACTTTTTCCACTTGGCGCGCTGACCACACTCTAAGAAAAAAGTTGGCCTCAAGGGACTAACGGCAGCATTTGGTCCTCTGAACCTCCACTTGCCCCCCGTAAGGACCATCTGGTTCAAGCTAGGTACCGCGCGCAAAAGCTGGGGACTAACAGCGCTCGACTGGGACTAACCAATAGGCGTGCGCGAGCAAAAGCAGCCATTAGTCCCCCTCAGTCAGGGGGCATCTGTAGGATTTAGTCCCCGAAGGCAAACGCAATGTTCGCCGGGAGGCCGGATGATATTTCGCTCGTCTTGGGGATCGGCGAGACTCTGCCCAGCACGGCTGAAAGTGTTGACAAAATTTGGACGAAATTGGCGAATTTGTTTAATGTGCCACGAACGTTCAGACATTACATGGTAGAGCTTCACGCGTTGTTCGAATGCGAGTTAACGAAAATGTTGACTCTACTTCACCCTACTATCTCGTCAAAAATGATCTGTTGACATTTCACAAGTCCCATTCACGTAATTTGCCTTCGCGCAAAAAAAAAAAAAATGAGCATTAATCCAAACGCAACACCTCCGAATACTAACACTTTTTTTTTTTTTCTTAAATGAAAATTAAGAGTTTGCAGAAGACGCGCTTTCAACACCGGAGGCTCGCAGTCAGAATAAATGGCCACTTCACTCGCTAAAACTGAGTTACTGAGAACAGGTCGAGCCTCGTCTGTGCGTCTCCCCGTAACCAACCTTTTTGGTAGTCCAATGTCGAACTCAAAATCCGCACTGACACACTTGATGCACGGCACGTTCCACTCAAAAAGCACATTCAGGGGCAGTATCCAGACGCCTTCATGCCATCGTCGTCGATGGTTCTGATAACATTCCAGATGAACAGCGGAGAACGAACCGCGCCCCGACGTCATTCATGGCAACACCCTGCTAATACAAAACAAATGCGAAAAAAAAAAAAAAAAAAAAGTCCCCCGAGAAAATTGAAGAGAGAGAGAGAAAGAAAAACAAAAGCGTGCTTGCTCGTAGGTCACTTGACCGACATGTTGAAAATGGCGACCTTCGACGTTCTCCCGTGTCCGTGTGTAGTGGGAGAGGGAAATTCGGGGAAAAGAGATTTCCCTTTCCCCTCCCACCAACTCTTTACCCCGCATTCCTCGCTCTCGTGGGGGGTTGGCAGATGGAGGGCAGAGAGGGCCGTCGGGAAAATGGGAAGGGGTCTTTGTTTGAAAAGAACCTGTTTTTAGAATAGCCTTCGTCAGGACTTAGAAGCTGGTCGTCTCCAATCATTGCGGGATCCGGTTTGGAATCGCGGTGCTGCAACACTGCACTTGATCTGTTCTGAATTCACAAGACAAGGGAACTCGATTAAGGTATGTCAAAGTACTTCAGTTTATGGTATATTCATTAACTGCGGCGTCAGAAAGTGTTTTATTTTGAGCGCGTTCTCTAGCTTCCAAAGCACGCGCCATGCTCTATTCTTTTTGGCACCATGGTTGCTTATTTTGTTACGCAGCACAGAGACCTGATATTCAATCGTATTGAGCAAAACGCCAGTTCTACCCATCGCTTATTTTTTGTGCTTTGCAGACCTTGGCAGGATCGCTTTACCATAAAGGCCTCTTTACACATGCAGCTGAGAGCTACAAGCATAGCGCTGACCTAGCGCTAAACGCGTGCTGACGGGAGCTTTCACCAGCTGTGTATCGCACCGTCAAAACTGTTGCTCATGGCAGACGAAAAGCAGCTCAAGACACGTGAGCAGCGCTACTTCAGCGCTTCGCTGCGTGTGAGAACCGGCTTTAAAGGAGCTGTGCAACGATATTCAATTGGAATGTTTTTCTCTCTACACGAGCTTACTGGCACACCTGGGACTCAAGGATACTCACACGCAACGCCACTGGCCAAGAAACGCCTTTGTTGCGGTGTAATTTCAAGGACAAAAGCGATCATTTTCATTCAATCTCTCCTTTGCAAAATTTGATGACGTAACTCGGGGATCGCAGTACACCCAAGTGACGATATTTGAATGCGGTTCATAGATTGGACCCGAGCATTGCGTGGGCACTCGACTTGGGCTCGTGACAATTGCTATCTCGAGAAGCATTCGGGTTGTAACCCGTGTCCAATCGCTGCAACGACGACAATAGCCGAGCCATAACAATGTCTGGAACTCAGCGCGTGTCCTGCGCTTTGCCAACCCCAGCGCGTGGCTATGATCAACACTGGCGGCATATAATCGGCTCCAGATCACGTGGCCGCTTGTTCTGGCTGCGAGTTGAGGGGGTGAATGCTGCTCGTTTTTCTTAATTTTTTTTCTGGGACTTCTATTGCGTGAGGTGAAAAACGAACGCGTGTTTCATAGGTCATTAACGTTAGGGATCCGTTTTACGCGGTATTTGTGCAAAGTACAAAAATTGTTGCATTGCTCCTTTAATGGAGACATTAATTCGATTGTACAGACTTTTGCGTTGATGGCGGGAGCTCGTTCCGTCACTTTGAAGCATAGTTTGAGCACGCACACGCTGGGTCTGTAATTCGCAGCGAACGGTCTACTAAAAATATAACATTGCGCTGGTCTGCTGTCAACAGATCGCATGTTAGATGTGAACCATTGTAGCACCTTTGTAGACTATTTGTTATTTCAATATGTGTGTGTTATATCTCATACTTTTGCTGAGCGATCGGGTATTTCACGCTGCCCCTGTTGCTAATAATCCAAATTCCTCGCAAACAGGCAAGAAGCTGCAGGTGCCCCAATAAACGGTGCTTGGACCACGACCGGTTTGGACAGCCGTCCGAGTGTTCAAGCCATCGTCGACGCAAGTGCACCTCTTCGGAATCTGGCCTTATCGTGGAGTCTACCGCTCAGGAACTTTGACTTCAGTCATCCTTGAATGCGATGTGTATTTACGAGGCAATAAAGCTACGTTTAACCTGAACTGCACGATTTCGTTTTGGAAATTTGTGGCTCGGGACCAAATGCAAAGGATAAACCTTTAGTCCCAAGGGTCTAAATTCCAACGGCGCAACGTTTAGACCCAGGGGTTCAAGTGCAAGGGCCTAACAGTTGGTCCTTAGGGTTCATTTGAAACGGTGTAACAGTTAGTCCTTGGGGTCCAAGTGCAAGGGCCTAACAGTTCGCCCTCGGGGTTCAATTGAAACGGTGTAACAGTTGGTCCCAGGAGACCAAGTGTAAGGGCCTAACAGTTGGTCCTCGAGGTGCAATTGAAACGGTGTAACAGTTAGTCCTAACGGTGCTAGTGCGAGAGACTAATGGAGGGGCGCAACTGTTACTCCCCTTCCCGTTAGTCCCCGAGGGGACTAATGGTTGTGGCAACGCACTTGCTCCCTTCGGGGACTAAGTCGCGCTCCCCTTTTTCTTAGAGTGCACGGTAGCTGCCCGGCCTCAACAGCTCGATCCCCACCCGGCCGCAATTTATAGCCGCCGCACCCGGACGTTCTCGAGGCGGCTGCGTGACTGGCGGGCCCCCTACACACACATACAGACTTCTATTTTTTCTCCCAGCCAACGTTTCACACGTGGGCGCTTCGGTGAGCGCCGAAATTGTAGGTTGAGCTCGGAGTGGTGGCCGGCGGTCGCCGAGGCGCGGTTTCCGGGGGCTACCGCCTCGCTGACTCCGACGTTGACCTTTCCGACGCCGGGGAGTCAGCCAGGGTTACCCACGCCATTGCATGTTTCCCGGAGCCCGCCGCGTGCACTCATTTGGCCGCGAGGCTTTTCGGGTCATGCTCTTGGATCGCCGCCGGGCGTGACTCCTCAAGGCCGCTCTCGTGGCCGGCTATGAGCACGCCACCGACAACTTCGGTAAAAACGCTCTGGGAGAAAGATCGGACAAAGTGCCGCTTAAACGGGCGCTTTCGGTTCGACGAGTGTTCCGAGAGCGTGGGACGCCCACGGCATAGTCCGGCATTTTAAGCTGTCCTCACTCAAACTCACGATCACCATTTTTTCCGCAATCAGAACTCACGCCCACTCACGATCACGATTTATTCAAAATGGGCTCATCACCCGGACTCACCGTCACGGTTCAACACAAAACCAAAACTCACTCGCCGTCATCATCACGGTCGTCACGCTCACAGATCATCACGGTCATTACGCTCACAGGTCATCACAATTCATCGGACTCACAGGTCATCACACTCTAAAAAAAAAAGGAGTCGACAAGTGTCGACTCGACTCTTTTTGGAGAGTATCTGGGTTGTCGCAAACCACACTCTCTATTGAGAGTAACGGTTACTCTTCAACGACGAGAGTCAGTTTAACTCTGCCATGCGAGTGTTCACTTAACTCTTCTATAAAGAGTCATGCCAATACTTTTGCCAGAGTCAGCACTACTCTTTCGATGTGTAAGTGTGAGAGTTAATTTCACTCCTTTGTGTAGAGTAACTATAACTCCATAAAAAGTGTTGTCTAAACTCTTTGACGAGAATTAATATCACTCCTTTGTGTAGAGTGACTATAACTCTACCAAAAGTATTGCCTAAACTCCTTGTTAACGAGTTAAGGAGGCTCTCCAAGCAGAGTTACCTTCACTCCTTCATGTAGAGTAACTTCAACTCTGTATTCAAGAGTTACGCGTACTCACCAGGAAGGGTTACCTTCACTCCATCGTGTAGAGTAACTACAGCTCCATTAGAAGTGTGGCCTAAACTCTGTACTGAAGAGTTAGACATACTCTCCCTGAAGAGTTGATTTCACTTTTTTGTGTAGAGTAATGAGAACTCCATTAAAAGTGTTGTCTAAACTCTGTGTAAAGAGTTAAAAAAACTCTCCAGGAGGAGTTGATTTCACTTGTTTGTGCAGAGTAACAACTCCATTAGAAGTGTTGCTTAAACTCTGTATTAAAGAATTAAGCATGCTCTCTAGGAAGAGTTGTGATGACCATTTTGAGGAGAGTAAATAAAACTCCATTAGAAGTGTTGCCTACACTTCATACTAAAGAGTTAAGTATGCTCTCTAGCGAGAGTTAATGTCAAATAACAGCACACTTGAGCAGTTTGTGTGACCCCTTTTCGAAGAGTGCTTAACTCTTTAATAGAGTCAATTACTCTCCACAAAGAATTGTGTAAAGTACACCCCCGTGTGCCTAAACTCTGTATAAAAGAATTAAACACACTTTTCAGGAAGGGGTCCCACAAACTGCACTCAATTATACTCTTATATGTTGTTTTTGTTGTGTTGTTGAGTGCAAGTTCACCCAGTAAAAAGTAACAGAAACGCCTGAAAAGAAAATTAGAAGAACAGAAGTGTAAATTTGGCTGTTTGTTAATAAAAAGTAAAAAAGAAAAAAAAACTACTGGCAATCAGCATTTCTAGCCAGTTAAAGTGCGACCACTGTACTTTTCTTTTTGCAATTATTTTATGAATGTCAATACCTCTCTTGATTTCAATGTAATGTGGAATGCTTTTGGCCTTATTGCAGGAGTTGTTGCATACAACTAGGGACAACTCAAGTATTTTGCAATGAACAGTAGCCCTAAAATCTAAAATCGGCTATGTACATGTTTACAAGATGGTTGCATAGGAAATGTGGAACGGCACATAGATAATGAGCCTGTACAGAGGCTACAGGTCTTCATGAAAAGTCAGCATGGAAAGAATAAAAACAGTAGAAAAAAGCTTAATAAACCAAGACTTTAATTTCAGCACATGGCAAAAAAACCAAAACTGGCACCTAAATTCCCTGTGGCTAAAAGTTTCTAACTTTGATATCAGATCCAAAGCCAGGACGGACCTTATCTTGTACTTCAAACCAATGAAGTGCCCAATCACTGCGAGTGACCGGCTTGCTTTTTGACGGTAAGATATGTCGTGGACCCAGTGCAGTGCAAGAACGAGCACAGCACGAGCCACAATATCCGTCACCTCAAAGAAGTGGTCCTCCGACACCAGAGTTATGGCACTTGAGTCCTCTTCATCACTGCGCATCACCGGGCAGGTCGATCCGTCGTGCCACTCCTCCTGTGAAGAATGAATGCATAAATGTAAAGTCAGAAATATTAAAAAAGAGTAAGCTTGCTAAGTGCCCTTAGTTAATACCAGTGCACTCATTTGCAAGACAATAGATCATTTTCGAAAATCCCAGGAGCCATTCATAGAATATACTTGAATAGTTGGCTGGGACTTGCATTTTTGCCGATTGAACAAGAGTCCGAACCGAACACTTAGGCAGCACTCATGGCTAGCTCACTCAGCCGCAACCATCCAAAACCATTAGTACCCCTTCTGACATGAACACCTAAAAGAAAAATAATCCACATCTCTCTCCCTCTCTCTCTATTTTTTCCTTTGTATGCAATGGCAGCCGTAAGTGGTTGCATTTATTTATGGCATCCCCAAGCTAGCACCCCCTGCCAGTGGCATCGGGACAAGGGTGCAAGGGGAGGGGGCAGTTGCCCCCCCCCCCCCCTTTTTCCTGACATTTGAAACAATTATAGCAAACAATATGGGAGAGGGGGACAGGGTTTAGCTTCCCTGCACATCACCCCTCCACCTTCCAAACGGTAGCAATTCAGCTGGCCTCTGCCCACAGTGGTAAAAGACATAGCTCTATATTTATACAGACTTTCCCGAAGGGTAGGATGAATGCAATTTCTTAACATCTGGATTTGTCCAAGTAGACTCGTTCAAGTTTTTATAGATTAGTTAGTGTGAACAATCTATTGTGGTGCTGACTGCCGTATATTATAATTTATTTTACAACTTTACAAAAAAAAAAAAGCTAGCGAATGCATGTAACATCTCAGTTTGGGGAGAGTTTGGGGAAAGTAATTTCAACTCTACAAGGAGCTAATTTGCCATAAAGTACATTTTAACCTTAAAAAAAAAAAATTATACATACTAAAATGCACAAATTCTAAATATATATATATAAAAGTACCCCAACCCAAGAACACACAGGTTTTGATTCGCAAGAGTTAAAATAATTGATAAATGTGCCACATGTCAAAACAAAGAATGCATCGTGGCATGCCTAAGCTCCGCCACAACCGACACTACTAGATAGTCAGCAAGCTGTTCATGTGTGCCACTTCATCATGCAGCTAGCTGCACAATAGATGTGGGCTCTAAATTTCTCGTTGCATGTGAATGAACTGGTTGCACCACTCTGAATGCATTGCATTGCAAGGTTGAATTTAGAGCTCTTTTTTTCTTTTTTTCAAATAGTAGGAAGGTGAATCATAAATTGCTTAGGCCTAACCTTGCAACATCATAGTGACCCTTAACCCTTCATCTAACCTTGAAGAGGCTTTGAAAAAAAAATATATATATATATTTTATGCAGTTTGGTTGGGACACGCGTGTCAAAAAATAAATTTTATGCGAAAAAAAAATAAAAATTTTTAGAGCAATATTGACGGCAAAAGATTGATTTGAAATTATGCGGGCAAAGTCCATGACATCGCAGCATGGTCATTTGCTCTTTCCACCTCAACGTGAAGGCGAAGCCGATCCACCTCTCCTCCACACGCCCGAATGCCAAGAGAAAAGCAGTTGAAACGAGGTGACTATTGACTTAGTTGCAAGGCACCTCGCGCCATCAATATTTCTCTAAAATAAAAAATTTTTTTCACTTCAATTTTCTTTGACACGCGTGCCCCAACCAGATTTAAAAAAAAACAAACATTTTTTTTCCTTTTACCGGTTTTTAAGAACTGATAATTACAACCTCGCCATTTAAGTTCACACCTATATTTTTATGTTGATTTGAAAACAAACAAAAAAATGTTTTAAGGCTTACGGTATTTGCGGCACAGAAATATGTAGTCATAAATGTACCCATATTGCCTCCATATCATTTACAAGTTAAAAATCAAACCGCTGGCCTTCCTCTTCAGCTCACTAGCGTCAAATGTACTACTAAATTAAGTCGAATAAATACCCTGTTATAGGAAAGAACATGACATTTGAATGAATCAAGAATTTAAAATAAATCAGTCATATAAAAAGAAATCGTCGACTAAAGACAATTACTGGCAAATACATTCACATATCGCAGTGACGTAACTGACACTCCACTCGCACCCAACAAGCCGAATCTTGGCAAATAAGGACTAACTCAACGCTCTGTGGCATTCGGCTTTGGACCTACTGGGAGGACTTTACTACAGCAGACATCTACCGCCAAGAAGACAGCCATATTTTAACAGCAAAAATGAAATAAACATGACTTCGAACACAAAAGTAACCAATCATAACATCTTTCATGAACTATTAGAATAAAAAGCACTTACAAATAGCGCTGTACAGGGCCTTTCGCCGTGGATTACACGCTGGACTTGTCAGATTCCCGGTCCAGAGTTAGACACAATCCAAGCTCATCGGATCCTGACAAAAAGTACATTCACTGTAAAAACAAATTCCGTCAAATGAATAGAAATTGCCAGCTAATTTTTGATGCCGGTACAATTACCGTTGTCTTCCATCATGGTCACAGCATTAACTATGTCTTACGTGCATGAGAGTAATGAGGCCCTACGGTTTTCCCCGTAACTTGACCCGTAGAAGCATGGCAGAAAACTGTAACTCTCAGTCACTGTACCGCACGTGATGCACGGATACGGGAATTGTTCCGGCATCAAAAATTAGCTGCCGTGTTTTCCGTAACTTGCGACGGCGGGAATCGTTTAAATTAGCTGGCGTGTTGTTCACACCTTGGAGCAACGGCCAGAGCCTGTTGAACTGCTAGCTGCAGTGACTTAACAAAATGGACGCCTCAGTGAACAATAAATATGGCATTTTACTAATATAATTATTGCTCACTGAGACGTCCGTTTTATTAGATCATTGCAGCTAGCAGTTCAACAGGCTCTAGCCGTTGCTGCAAGGTGTGGACAACACGGCAGCTAATTTTTAATGTGTGAATGATTCCCGTTGTCACGCCTGACATGCAGCTCAGTGATTGAGAGTTGCAGTTTTCTAATGCCGCAAGTTACGGAGAACACGCCAACTAATTTTTGATGCCGGAACAATTCAAATTAAATATCTAGCGCCCATAAAATGTGATCAGGTTGTGGGCCCAAGTTACTTTCAAGAGTTAACGCCAACTGCACATCCCAGCAGTTAGCAGGTGCTTAAACAGTTAGAAATTTGAAGCAAGTGCACACAAGATACAGTACTAGGTAAAACATGTTCATACCTTTTTTTCTCAAGAAATAATTAGTGGGCCATTTCCAGCTTTCATGTAGAAGGCAATCTCTGATTTTCAGAGCAATAAAGTCCATATGAAGAACTACAGATCCTGGAAAAGCAAGACAGAAAATATGGAATGTGATTAAATTATTAACAGAGTGCGATGACAGAATAAATTTCCCAATTTCTGCAAACTATGAGTTACACGTAAGCGCATTGCAAGAGCCTCAGCTTAACTCCTCGCGAGAACTAGACAGCAAAACCAACTTGAGACTTATGCTACGAACTAACAAGGGAAGTCCGAAAATGCCTTCGAAGACAAAATTGCTGCAATCAATGAGTTTCTTCAAGCATGCTGTCACGAGTTAGTTTCAAAAGTTACTGCCAACTGTGTCTCTCAGAGATAATTACACACTATGTTAGTAAGAAATTTCAAGCAAGTGCACATAAGATGCAATACGGAGTAAAACCTGTTCATACCTTTATTCTTGGGAAAAAATTAGTGGGCCATGTCCAGCTTTTATGTGGAAGGTAATCTCTAACTTCCAGAGCAATCAAGTCCATACGGAAAACTACAGGACCTGGAAAAAAAAAGTGGAATGTGATTAGGTTCTGAACAGAATGCAATGACAAACTAAACCTCCCGATTTCAGCAAACTATGAGTTATACATAAGCGCAGTGCAGGTAACTCAGATTCATTCTGGCAGGCACTAAGCAGAGAAACCAACTTGTGACTTATGCTATGAAACCACTTTAACAAGGCAAGTTCGAAAAATACCTTCCAAAATGAAATTTCCACATTCAATGAGTTTCATCAAGCCTGCTGTCACAAGTTAATTTCAGAGGTTACTGCCAAGTGCACCTCTCAGAGATAGGTGTTTGAACACCGTGTTAGTAAGAAATTTCAAGCAAGTGCACACAAGATGCAGCACTGAGTAAAACATGTTCGTATCTTTTTTCTTGAAAAATAATTAGTGGGTTACGTCCAGCTTTCAAGTGGAAGGCAATGTTCGTAACTTGCACAGCAATCAAGTCTATATGAACAACTATAGAACCTCGAAAACAAAGAAAAACAAAAAAATGTGGAATGTGGTTAGGTTCTGAACAGAATGCAATGACGAACTAAACCACCCGATACCTGCAAACTATGAGTTACACGTAAGTGCACTGCAGGTGCCAGTGTGATTCAAGAAAGCTGTAAACCTAAATGAAATTACTTGAAAGGGGCCAGGACACAGAAATTAGGCAAGTAAGAGTATTCATTACATGACAGCCCCATAGGTTACTGGACATACAGAAAACATTTCAGAATATTTAAAGTTCCAATAATTACAAAAATATATCTTTTAACGTTTCTGATTTCTATCTGGTGACCAGGATACCTGGGTGACCGGGCGATGCCTGAACATCGAACTCTGAGAACACCAAAGCTCATTGCAAGGGACCTAATACTAGTATTTAGCGGTGCACTGTCGTGATTGCGGGTGCAAACCGCAGTTCTCCAACACCATTGTATTGTTTAAACACCAAGACCAAATGTATAAGGAAATGAAGGAAACCTATTACATAATAAAAAACAGACCATCTTGAGTGAGCCAACCTTCACTGACTCCAACGAACAGTGAGATTCATTTTCTGGATCTTGGTTAGCATGTGGAGTGTGCAATGAAGAAGAAAGAAGTGCAAAATCCATGGTGCGCCCTATGCCCGTGCGAACATAGTGCCATCTACACATTCCAATGAAAAATCAGTTATTATTCAGCACTTATCCTATGTAGTCCTTCCTTTTTGTCCTTTTCCCTTTTGAGCTGTTTTTCACAAAGAAAATTTTTAATCCATGATAAAGTGGGAGAATCAAGATTCAGTGAGGAAAGTTTTGATATTAAATGACAGAGAGATACATGATCGAAAGCCTTAGAGTAATAAAAAAATATGGCATCATATTTGGGAGTTAGTGTTCATATTAACAAGAATATCATGGGTGAACTCCGGCAACTGCCTCTAGCATGAATATCTTTTACGAAACCTGTACTGATCTTGGTAGAAAAAGTTGTCAGTAGATTCCAAAAGCGATACTACATGAGAAAATATTGGGTTCTAACAATTGCATACAACGCTGGTTAATGATATAAGACGGTAGTTTCCCGCAGAGTGACGGTCGACACTTTTGTAGATTGGAACGACCTTCCCAACCTTCCGCTCGTGTGGGATGCAACCAGTGGACGAATGCTGGAAAAGTAGACTGCATATTACGGCATGCTTAGGGGTAGCCCAGTGGGCACCGCGCCTGACTGTCATGCAGAGGTCCCGGGTTTGAATTTTGGGACCGGCAGATGTTTTTATTTACTCCTAAGACGATGCTTCTGGAAAATTTGAGAAGGCCGTGGTTAATTCTATATTTTAGTACGGAATGTTCGAGTACAGAATGTTCTAGAAAGGAAAGTGCTATAAAAGAAGCCCCGCGTGGCCTTATGCAACCAGTTATCGCTTGTGCTCGACCCTGTTGCATTGAAGACACTCGACGCCTCCGACGTGCTGTTATTTCCCTCTAATTTGGGCAAAGTTCGCCCCATTAAACGTTCATTTTTACTTTGCCTCATCACCTATTTTTGGTGACAATATTTTGCTGGTTACACCCTTGGTATTTTTTAGAATTTTTGTATTAATTGAGTCGACACCAGCCAAGCTGAAAATTTTGAGGTTATCATCAATATCCCAATTTCAGACGGTGTTATAGAAATAGTGTTCATATACCTAAAATCGACATCTGGTACAAAAGGTAAGAAGGAACTATCTCCATCAGTAAAAGTAGACTAAAAGCAATTGCTCAAAACCGTAGGACATACAGCGTCCGAAATAACACTGCCATCATTGTTCATCAAGAGTATTGAACAGGATGACTGATATGAGAAAATAAGTTTCCAAAACGTTTTTTGGTTATTCTATAATATTAAAGGCAGGTCACAGTTATAAAATTTGTCTTCGAAGAAATGCATACGTTCGATACAGAGTTTGGCCCAAGAGTTATATTTGGTCCAGGCTGCCTCGACATTCGAGTTTTTGGCTATCTTTAATAGTCTTTTCTTTCTGTTGCCCTAGTTTTCAAAATCTTCCTTGTACCGGGGTTTAGTGCTGTCTAACCAAATACGAAAGCATAGAACAAAGGCAAGAATAAATTCTACCAACTTCTGTTTGGAAAGTAACTAGTTGTCATTAACTGTACAATTTAAAAAAAAAAAATTTACAACATAATTGTCAGAAAATTTCGAGAGAGCTATGTTAAATTTGGCAATCACTGGGCCACAATAGCACTGGCAGACATTAGTTGCGAGAATGACAGCAAGCTGAAGTTTTCAAATAACCAACCTGCAGCAAAAAGATGTTTGAGTGCTCCATCACGGCTGTGGTAGCGTGCCCCGAATGACCGGCATGGGATAACGGCTTTTGTAGAGGCATCGCAGTTGACGACCAATGTTGGCAGGCTCCTAATGCTCCTAACTTGAAATCCACCAGGACGGGTTTTGGGAGCCGCTGTTTCCCGTGGTTGGCTCGAAAATGATCGGTTCAGTGGCGTCCCATGGTCCGTCCAGCACATGGGCCCTGTCATTGCTGGCGATGCTCAGAAGTATAGTCTGCAACAAAAATATGTGTGAGTGCTCCATCATGGCTGTGGTAGTGTGACCCCCGACCCCCCCCCCCCCCCCCCTTCTGAATTCAGCTTTTGGAGCAGGTGGTTCCGGTTCATCACCTTGTAAAAAGCGATGCAAGTACTATAGAAAACCCCGCAGTTCCTCAAAGTGCCATAAAAACTATTTTAACTGTGATTAAACACAGACAAATATTTGCAGCAAAAAGATTGTTGTTGGAAGTGTTGTAATAGAAGGGGATAGAAAGTAAAAACGCAAAACGCCTTTAAATCTCGATCCATTTACTAAATCAGTTCAGTCTTCGACAACTGCGGGGCAATAAAACTATTTCAACAGAGCGAATAAACCACACGTTGCAACATGCATTTTTCCTTAAAGGGATGGTGAACCGAAATTTGGATTTCAGAAAACAATGCAGGAGCTGTAGGTGGGACGCTAGAATCCCTACGAGACTACTCGTAAGGCGATATTTTGAATTGACGGCCGTATTTTTGGAAAAAGAGGTCAAGGTTGAACGAGGCCGACGAGGGACGTGGCGTCAACGTATCTGGTTTTCTCCTCTCTTCGCTTCGCCCTATCAAGGCGGCGAGGCGGGGAAGACGCGAGACCGTTCCCTTTCCTTCTCGACTCTTCTCGGAGAAACAAGACGTCAACATATCTGTCAAATGCACCTCCTTTTTTAGAAAATATGGTCGAGATATCGCTATAAGGGTGATGTTTTGGTGTTTGTAGCATCCCGTTGCACGCTTTTGCCACCGTGTTTTGTGGAATCTAGATTTCGGTTCAGCATCCCTTTAAAATGCAAATACAGCGAGGAAGAATCGTACGAGTGTTCCTCAAGTAATTGGGGCCACTGAAACAATGATTGACACCTCACTTCCTCCCATGCAAGGCATCAATAATCGTTTTAGCCAAAGGGAAGCAGCCATAAAGGAAAAGTAAAAGTTGAAAACTTTTCTCGGAAAGTGGCTACTTTTCGCTCAAGCACATATTTTAATGGTTGCTTTTACGTAGAGAAATGTAAGCGAGTAACTTGGGGTTCCTTAATTTCATGAAAGGACAAAATTATTTCCGTCTATGGCAGAGTGCTTGCTCAGCTCACCGTGGGACAGAAGTGGTTCGTGTACCTCAGTCCTATTTATTATCGAGCGGTAACATATCATATCCGCTGAAAGTATTTAATAAATCATAGTGGCAAAAGCAGGTGGCACGTCTTCGTCTGCTTCCAGCCAGCATCTAATGATGTCGGTGGCGCCATCCTGCGGTACGTTATGCAAGCACGGTCGTCGTTCGCCTCGGTAGGCCTACCGCGAAACGAACGAACCACTGGTCTCTATGACAATTGCCGGATCACGCATTCCCACTTCCTCGCTGCAGCGCGAGTGCGGCCACCGAACAACCATCTTGCACGTCAAAAAATTGTTTTTGGAATGTGGCGGAGGCTGGCGGCAGCGAGCTGAAGACGTTTTCTACTTGTTTGTCGTCATTTGCCAAAGAAGTTCTTTAAAACCCTGTGTAAGCCGTGAAACTTGCCGTTGAGAGAACGTGGACATTTTTACGGCAGCAGAGTGCCACAGGAAAAAGGCATAACTGGTCGAAAGCAAGTTTCACCGGTCTAGCGGCATGATCAAAGCTTCCCTGGCCCAGAAAAGTGCTGTGTCTCTGTGCCTTCCCATGCTCAGATAACTATCAGGAATCAATGTGTAAATGTGCTTTGCGAGTGCAATGTACATGAAGCCATATGTGCTTCTGGAGCAGCGTTTTACTTTACTCTGACGGCTGTATTTGTAACTTCCGGCACTAGCGGTCCAGAAAGAGCTTGATCCAGTGTCCAGTGGCAACGAACGAGGAGAGGAAGGTACACATCACGACATCGGCACATTTTACTTCCAAATAGTATTAGCGAACACAAAATGTTTTTGCTTACATTATATGAGCTCTTTCCGTAGCAATAATAACTTGGATGACATCCCTTGGTTTCAAAGAGAAAAACTGGAAAAACCAGCGATCACTTGTTCGCACAAATTGTGTCGCACTCAACACGTCTTTTTTTCGTCGTTAGACGGTTTACAGAATATTGTGCACAACAGCTCCTCAGTAGGTTTATAATGATCAGTGCTGACTCATTATAAACCTACTTTATTGCACTTGACGTTTGAGCGCGACTCGCCTAATTGGGATTGGCCAAGGGACTGCACACGACCGTATGGGTCGCACTTCAAAAATTTTAATTCTCGCCGTCTTGTAGGTTTGCCTTCAAAAACCAAACTTGCTCCGCAGCGTTGCTCTATTTGTGCTGCCATGTGATTCATTAGAGCAGATATGGAACTTGGTTAATAGTGCATAAGAGCAACCGTCCCCATATTGTTTTCCCCCTTTATTCATAGCAACTCGCCGGAACAGCTGGACGACCCAGAACTCCGTGCCCGATATATGATGCAATGACATGTACGCGCGACACACCTTCAAAACTTTGCCGCGGCGCCGATTCTTGATCGGTATCCAAGCGCGCGAAGGCAGAGAGACGCAGCGCTTCGGCGTGCCAAGGAAGCTTTGATCACGCCGCGGTTAACTTGATCTCGACGAGTTGCGTCTTTTCCCTTCGGCACTGCGCTTCCGTAAAACTTTTCACGTGTTCTCAACGGCAAGTCTCACGGCTTACACAGGGTTGTAAATAACTTCTTCGGCGAATACCGACGAACGAGTAGAACACGTATCTTCAGCACGCTGCCGCCAGCATCCGCAACGCTCCAAATAGGCAATTTTTCGACTTGTAACATGGCCGTCCGGTGGTTGCACTCGCGGAGCGGGGATGCGCGATGTGAAACGAACACACCACTGCCTAAGACAAGAACTTTTTTTTTTTTTTTATATATATATACATATATATATAGACTAAAGAAAAGATGACATGCTCTCTTAAATTTCAGCACGCGAGAGCGCCCATTATAATTATTCAACGAGCGCGGTTCAGTGTTTTTGATTTCTTCTGTTCTTCTTACGGCGCCGGAAAGCGAAAAGGTACGAACAGGAAGTGTTCGGAAGAAACCAGAACAAACCAAACTCCCATGGCAATGAGCCCTTGTCCTGCACACGTCAATCGAGTCGAGTCTGATGCGAGGAAGCGTTGACCTCGTGCGACTGAGTGGGGAAAGCGGAAGCAACAAGGTTGAGCGCGTTTCCTGACACAACACGCCCTATCGCGTTAAGTTACGCGTCTTTCATTCCTTCTGCACTTCGATTACCTCTAAAAGGCGCATGCGAAAATGATCTACTTACCTTTTAAGTGCGGTTGAATGGTGACAGGTGATAGCGGCAACAGCGAAGTCATGGAAGAGCTGTCATCCGGACCGCCTGTGGTGGTTCCCGCGCGAGCGAGCGCACGCAGTGGTGTCGACGGCGCGGCCAGTAAACATCACGTGACGGACGTGTTCGTCCGCGAGCTGAGTGCACCGGCTTTCGTCTCCCTCCGCCGCTCCGATGGCGAAATGCCGCCAGAGCAAAGAGATCTCGCCTCGACGGCGTTTAGCTGCGCGCCGCTTCAACGCCTTCTTCTCTTCTTTTTTTTTTTTTTTTTTTTTTTTTTTTTTACAGCGTGTGTGTCTTGCGGGTTGGGCTCCGTCACTCCTAAGCTGAAAGTGTAGAGGAAGCTAAGGGGTGCCCGGTGAACTAATCGCACGTCTCTCCATAATCACGTGATCACGCTCCCTCCTGTAACCACACGCAGAGAGCGGGGCAGGTGGTAACTGGTCCGGTGGGCGCTTAGCTCGCCCGGCACTATCAGGAACGAAGGGAGTTCCGCCTCAAGGACGCCGAGTCCGCTTACAAAGACATTTGGAGATATTGGTGATGGTGTAGGGCAGTGTGGGGAAAACGGGTGGGGAACTGTCCTCTCATCACCCTCTCTCGCCCTTTCCCAGGGAAAGATAGAGGTCTTGCACCAGGCCGAGCGACCTTGTAAGCATTCCGGCTTCGAGGCCGTCGGTGCGTGCGCCTTCCTTCACCCCCCCCCCCCCCCCCCCCCCCCCCCCCCCCCACGCCGTGCGGGGGAAGGGCGCTCGAATTCTTTCGTTTGTCTCTGCTGGTATCTGCTTGCCGGATATCCAAAAAACCAATGTGGTAGAGATTGCTTAGACATGACAGCTCTAGCAAGAAGACAAAAGGAATCTTGCAGACACGGCGCTCCGAACTCAGCCTGAAGCCTAATGTCAACATTAAAAAGAGAATGATAAATCAAATGTCTCCCAACGAATAAAAAAGAGGCAATATGATTTTCAAGAAAATCGTCAGTCACTTTCGCGTTGCCTTGGAGCACCAGCGAAGCTCAAAAATAAACAAAACAGCAAAACATGCGCACAAAAAAAAAAAAAAACATGCACGCAAACATGTGGATTGCGCCAGATCGGTAGTCTAAAATACCAACCACATGTGGGCGATCGTACGGGCAGAATCCCTGTACGAGCTTCAACCAGCATAGTTCCATGTCTTAAGCTAATACGTTGAGGGTCTACAAATGACGGCATGATTACGTTACACACGCTCGCGTGCACACTTGCTGTCTCTTAATTAAAAGCAGAATGCTCCGCCGTCACGGTGAGGACCCGGCCATGTGATCTCGGGATTCGCGTCATGGGCTTCTGATCAAGCTAGCCCTTTAAAGGCGGGGCTAAAGGGTGAGGTGTCAGTCGTGGGGCATTTGGCACGGGCTTTTGACATTGGGTGCTTTCGTGCACCACCAGATCGTACACAGGGCATGAACTTTCTGTAAAGCGGTCTCCCTTGTGGAACTTGGCAGTCCACTGTGATAAGCGTTCGTATGATTTTTTGCTAGATAAAATACCTATTCCGGGCAAGTAGGTACCGAAAACAGAGGGTAAA
The DNA here is from genome assembly GCF_016920785.2 of Ixodes scapularis. NCBI lineage: Eukaryota > Metazoa > Arthropoda > Arachnida > Ixodida > Ixodidae > Ixodes > Ixodes scapularis. Next base: position 16,226,231 of record NW_024609835.1, read on the forward strand.
ATTTTCGAGGCATTCAAAATCAGTGTAAAGAAGGATGACGGTTGCATCAGTGCGTCGTCACTCGTTTCATCAAACAAGAAAATCAGATTCATTTGGGGTGAGGTATAATAATGTGTGTATATATGTTCGTGTTTTCCAAATAAAATTCAGTAGCCAGTAGCGCTCCGAGTGTGCACTCATACTTCTTTGTGCTCGTTTTTTTTTTTTTTTTTTTTTTTTGCGTTTTGCAGTTGGCGTTATTTTCGGCTAAACTCTGAATCAAAAACAACGTTATCGTCTGCTATCAGTGCCTTGGTGCCATGTTGGAGGCATTCGGCGTGTTATTGTGGCAGCAGTAGTGCCGTAAAATCATAGAGCCGTCCTTGTATAACCACGTTTCAGAATATGTTCTTGTCCTGTCAATCGCACCGGGGTTCTTCACTGGACACGAAATGGAGTCTATAAACCCGTAGTTAGAGCACGAAGCTTTTCTCTCGAGGTCATAGAGTCAACATAATAATCTGGAGCGAAAGGTCCCATGCATTTGGCCGCGACAGAACTGCGAGGCATTGACGCGGACATCGGCAGCCCCATTTGGCGGCCCCGATGAGCCCATATCGAGACATTTCTGATCGCAGTTTTCGGCCCCCAGGAACAAACATACGGTCCCCATATCAAGATCGGCAATGAAATAAAAAAAATTCTTCATGCACCCTTTGCTCATGTGTAGTCGTAAAATGATGTACTTTTATCCGGGTCTCTGGAAAACATGTGCTGAGGTTTAGTACGGGTCATAAAAGCTTTTGTCCGGCAGAGCTCTTGTTCGGGATTCATGGATTCATCAGTGAGGATGTTTACATCGCCCGCATGGATTATAGTCACGTGACCTTGTGACTATTATATGGAGCGCTATTTCCACTGTGGTTACGTGGTGGCTCCAATCTGTTGTATGGTTACAAACGACCGACCGGCGGACCGTTACGGACGCGTGAAGTGCGCAGGGCTCGCCCATAAATGCTACCACAAAGCAAGCTATGTTATGAAACGATACAACGCTCGTTTTGATGAAACCGTCGATGGGACAGCACAGGGTGCCGACGAGACGATTTTGTCGATGAAGCATCCTCCAACAAACTGATTGCCATAGCGGATAAAACACGTCGATAAAACCCATTTTCCGGATTGCTAGTTGGAGGGGTTATTAATCATATGATTTGCGTAATACCGAGGCAAGAGAGAGCGGGTGCACTACTGAAGGAATGCCCCCACTAAACAAGAGCTCACGCGTTGAAAGCATCCGCCACAGTAAATATATTCAAACCAACATGTCCGAAAAAAAAAAAAAAAGTACATTGGATAGTGTTTGGCGTTTTACAGCGATAACTCTTCGAATCTCTAAAACTCGCGAACGGTTTCCACGTTGCCTTCACTACAAAAACAGATCTCAGCTTAATATTTGAATGATTAACTGTCGTAAAGTGCCAACCTATGAAAGACTAATCGAAAATTATTCAATCAGTTATTAGCGCACCCTTCCCGCGGATATTTATTTGTTCTATTTATTTATAAAATACCTACGGTGTGCAGAGGGCATTATTTTAGGGATTAATTTCGTACATAAACTATCAAATTGTCACAGGTAGAGAAACACAGCGTCCGACTACATAAAAGTCCAGTTCTCAAATTGCAAAAAGAAAAAAAAAAAAAAAAAACAGGAATAATAAGAAGGAACACGATCCATCAAGAGCACAGCACTCAAATATCACGCCAATATGGCACTATACAGGTATCACTGGTGACCCGTATTCTCGGAGATCACTCCTATCACAAATCAATTTTTTGGGAAAAAAAGAATGAAGATTATTCACACAATTACAATCTGTTTCTAAAAGTGGTAGCTTACGTTAAAAGCACTTACGCTACTTTCGCGAGCACTCTGCTTGTGAAATAGATGCGGGTGGCTTCCAGCTTTTCTCCTGCACTTCAAAATACTACAACACCACCAACATATATTTCCGCGCGAATGCTGCACGTGCCCGAGGCTTGTCCTTAAACAGCGAAGGCTACCGGCACGAAAGTGCAGCCTTCAGAGGTGTTTTCGCGGAATGACCGCTTGCGCTAGAAATTTTTGTTTCAAAGGGAGGTTTAACCGCGAGCCCGCGCGTGTCGCTGACTGGTTGGAGCTAGGAGCACGAGGAGCGCAAGCTCATTCTGTAGAACGTGCTATGAACACCAGGAATACTTCGTCTCAACTCAGCATGGACCATTGTTGGTCACACGTGCTAAAAGCGCGAGCTAATTGTTTTGGATGACGCCTCGGCGGGCACACGAGCGCTCGCGGGTGCACAAGCACTAAAACAGCATCTGCGGTTCATTCGGAGGTGAAACTAAGTATAGCGCGTGATGCACGTTAACGACCTCAGGTTAGCGGTCGTGCTGCACTATACTCTGTTTCATACTTAGCGTGCAACGTTGTCGGAGCTACTGGCGCGAGCGTGGGGCTTGATCTCGTTGATCATTTGCACGCGTTCTCGCTCAAACAAAACCATAGATGAAGCCACGCGCTCGCGCCAGTAGCTTTCACAGCGTTGCACGCTAAGTATGAAACAGAGTATAGCTACGCGTGTCTCATGTACAGCGTGAACCAGTGTCGCAAATCTTGAAAGGCAGACCGACCTCACGCCGAATAATCTCTCACGAACAGTTTGACCTTTGAATCGAGTGTACACCAACTCATTGCGTGTAAACAAGCACGCGTTTGCACACAAGAGCTCCGCGCACGACGCGCTGCATGTACCCATTTTCCGAAGTGTGAAGCGTTCGGCCATGCTCCGTTCAACAGGCTGCGCCACCGCCTAAGCGCGACGTCATAGATTTGGTGTAGGTGGGACTCTTGTTTAATTAACGATTCACTATGGCACATCGACTGTAATTTCGCCTTCATTTGTTTTGAAATAATGTTTTCATCCGAAATACTATCTATAGATTACGAATGACGAGTCACTGATCATTTATACGCCAGGCGAGCACGGGATGGCGGCCCCTCTCATTGGAAATGCACCGGTGATTTTGGCACGGATGTTTATTTCAAATTTATAATATAAGCACTCCTGACCTGTCCTATCAAAAAGATGTTTGCTTTTTTGGCAGCAATGACAGCAGGGTTGCACAGAAGCATATATGCATTTAAGCACGTCCCTTATTATAGGGAAAATTTAATCGAGAAAAGTAATTAAGGTAAATTAACGTAAAGTTCTTTTGTATAAAAATAAAAAAAAAATTCTGCCATATAAGTGCACACGTCAGTACTTAAATGATTGTGTTGTTATCCATGAAGCGCGCGAGAAAGACCTTCTTGAGAAAAAATGTGAAACAGATACTTTCATAAATATATTAATTAATTCATTTATGTATTTTCCGTGTTCACAAACATAACAAATAAATTATCGTTGTCCTATATATTTATGCATAATTGCGCATGGAATACCTACTATCAATGACACATTCAAAGTGTCACTAAATCTTTGTTCTGTGGAGATGCCAAAACGGTATTCGGTCATATATTCCGAAACCGTTCGTAAAATCAAAAACAGAATTAAAAAAAAAAAAAAAAAATATGGCAGCGCTACTCTTCCTAGGCCCCATCGTTCGCAAGGCATCCGTTCTAAAGTTCCGGGAAGCTTGCTCGTGGGCAAAACGATCTTGTTGCTTTCAAGGTTGGAGGTTTCGCGCGCAGAAAGTGATGTCAGGCGATAACAGGCCGGAAATTGATTGTATAGGTGAGCTCTTATTTCGTTCATCTCTAAGTTGACAATGCGGTGAAGCTAAGCGTTAGCCAACCATTCAGTGGCCTGACTCCTATCGCTTGATTTCGCTCGCCTCGCGTGTGTATGCGGAGAAGGGGTGACCACGTGGTGCGAGACTGACAGTCAAACGGTCTAACAAGCACGTAGTTTCCACCGCGCTGTCAGCTTACGGGGGTAAAGTCCCCGATCCATGACTAAAGGCTTTGTGTGGCAACTGAGGACAGCGTGTGCTTCCGAAGGCGGTAATCCAGGGAATCCGGACTCAACGGGCGCCTCGCTCGTTCCTTGCGCACCTTGCACCCAGCTTGCACTAATGCTCCATACAAAAAAAAAAAAAAAAATAAGAGAAAAATATTAACGAATTTTAGTGTCCGCAGCATGCCCATTCCACACCATCTTTTTTGTGCTTATTTATTTGTTTTTTCGAAGTTTTTTTTTTTAAGTTTTTTCGTGAAAATATTTGCGTCGTAAAAGGGCTGGTTGGTCGGTGCTGGTTTGTTGTCGATTCGGTAACTAACAAACACAGGAGACCAAATTAAAGTTCACAATCTTTCCACATCATGACTTTCAGCTGGCTGGATTGGTACCAAGACCAAGCTTATAAGTAAATTTGGCTGTCTCTAAAAGACAGATTTATTTATCTTCTAAATTCCTCTAAACTTATTTACTCTCCAATTTCCTCTGGGTCCTAAAAATTTTTTGTGAATCGGATTTCTTTAGCTCACGGATGCGGCAGGCTATGCTTCTCGGGACGCGCTGACCCACGTCTTCTTTACAGCCCATTTAGGGCATTCGGACGGCACTCCAATGCGTGCTTAGAGTGCCATCGGACGTGGGCACTTGAACGCTTGGCAAGAGTACCACGGCACTCTAGACACAGGCTTTTTCAAAGGCCATGCTAGATGGAGGAAGCTACCGCTAGTTACAGAACATATAGACATTTTCGCTCATTCATTTTAACTGAGCTTCTGTCGTCCGTGTTTCGTAGCTCGGGGACATTGAACATAAGAAGCTTGGCATACTTTTTAACATATCGTAGGGCGACATAGAGCAGTCTACGTTCTCCCCCAAATAATTGAGCTATCGCTTGCTGTGTAGAATCAACTGAACGTAAGGTGAACCCGTCAATGGCAGTTTACATGTGGCTCTGTTGGACAGCGAAATAAGACTTCTGTAATACACACTAATGTATCTATATTTAAAGCCAGTGAGATCCGTACCACAAATATCGATATCCGGAATGCTACACGGTGCTTCCGCTGTACATTAGGAACTGTTTGATGAACAGCGGAAAAGAGCAGCGATCTTGAATGTTCTCTTATATCGAAAACATTTCCTGTCAAGGGAGCTTCGGAGAGTGAGGTTAAAACAGTTAAAGGATGTAGCTAACTGTGCAGAGTTAAAGGTTTAACCCCCCAGAGCTTTTCTTGAACAGAGCAGAAGACTAATCGACTCCCTCGCTTCGGAAAGTAAAATGTAAATATTGAAAAAAAATGTAGTAGTCAAGCCAAGTTTATTTAATGACTCAAAACAAAGACCGCATAACAAATTTGGAAATCATCGCTAACAACTTTTCCAAACGCTCTGGCTCCGTCGTTTATTTTCTCCACGGCGGTGAAAATAAGGGAGCCCCTAGTGTCACGTACCATAAACCTGGCTTGCCGCCATGTATAGGTTTTTTGAACCTATACATGGCTTCGAAACGAACGCCGTGTTTAGGGCGACGCTTTATGAAATGGTCGTCACGTGGCGTATGCAATAGACCGCGCGAAGCCGACCTCTTCTGTCACGGAGGGAGGTTTTCCTCTTTGCTTGCTTTTAATGCGAATGTGGAAAAAATACTTTATTTTATACATATACCTGTTCCTACGATCAGTGAGGTCGGGCTCAGCAGTAACTTGAAACGACACCCCAAAAATATAACAATGCCCCAAAAACATCCCTGGGCTACATAACAACCCTAGGCACTTATGTAACGAAACATAATCGCACACGCGCGTCAGCATCCGCTCATACACCCGTTTACACACTGATCTACATGTTTATTGTTTAATATATCTGTGTAGCAAAAACATTAATTGCCTATTGCTTGGATAAAGGAGTGTCCCCCGCTCCAATGATCTTCCTGCCGCAGGTAATAGTTAAGTTAATAAATACTGAAATATAAACCCGTCAAGGCAGGATGTACCAATTCATTTATTAAAACATCCTTGCCCATCTCCCCCCCCCCCCCCCCCCCAAAAAAAAAAGAAGAAAAAACAAGAAAAAAAGAAGAGCGGATAGGAAAAAAAGGTTTCTCCGAGAAAACGAAAAAAATACCTGCGCCGAACTGCGTCGAACTTGCGCCGAACCCATAGTGGCGCCATCTATCGACAGCCCGTGATATCGCGAGGAGAAATTACAGTTACTCTCGAGGTCGAGGGAGGGTTAAGGGAGAGTATCATCGAAAGAAGCGGTCGGGAAAGAGTAACTTCCATGCAGAGAGAGTTAAAGGAGAGTAAGTTAGGGCACTTACTCTCCCTGGACACCTTTTTTTTTTAGAGTGCACACTCACAGGTCCTCACGGTCCTCACACTCATAGCTCATCACGGTCCTCACGGCACTCACACTCATAGCTCCTCACGGTCCTCACACTCACAGGTCATCACGGTCCTCACAGCACTCACACTCACAGGTCGTCATGCTCATCACACTCAGATGTCCTCACGGTCCTCACACATCACAGTCCTCACACTCACGTATCCTCACACTCACGGGTCCTCACACTCACAGCTCCTTACGGTCCTCACTCTCACACAGGTCCTCACGCTCACCACACTCACAGGTCATCACGCTTACAAGTGGCTTTCTTCGTTTTTTTGTTTTTTTTTTCTTTTTTTTTTTCTCTTGCAAGCCGCTGGCTTGTTTTCGCGTGAGTCGTGCAGTGGGGAAACTACCCCAAAACAGTAAACTTCTGAAACGCTTATTCAATTTGAAAGAAATGTACTATGTTTATGTTTATGCTCCACAAATTTCTACTAAATTTCGTTAACCTGGATTAATTACGAAAGAAACTAAATGCAAGCTGACGAAAGTGACAAGAGCGGCGGTAAAACACAAACCCGCCTTCGACAGGTTACGCAGACAACGTGGCAGTGATTAGAGCATCGCCTTGCTGTGCATACCTCGCTCATTTGTACACAAATAAACGATTACTACAGTTATCACCACCGTATTTTTTTTTTTTTTTTTGTGCCACACACACGTATTTTTACAGAAGTTTATGCAGCACATATATATAGTAAACATAGGCATCGACCAAATTTTTTTTTCGGTTTTAGGAGGGCGGTAATATTAGGTACGGTGGTTTCACGTGACGTACTTCTGGTTTAAAATATCACCATGATCCTTGTTGGCAGTGGCGTCCATCAGTTGTGTGCTATTCTATGAGCAGAGGCCGCAGAGGTCGAGTTTTTCTTTTCAGAGGGGTTTGGATTTGGGGTAGTTGGTTGAACATGTTTAGAGGTTAAAAGCGCTAAAAACGACGGACGAGTAGGAGAGACACACACCGCAGTGCGCTGCGGTGTGTGTTCTCCTACTCGTCCGTCGTTTTTAGCGCTTTTAACCCCTAAACATATTCTTTTCACTCGATTTGCTTCTGCTTTTGTTGATCGACTGTGCTTGCCGGAGTGGGAGGCGATTTAAGGAATCATCGACCGGCATTGTTTGTCAGTCCTCTCGGCCTTTATAAAATACTGTCAATATTTTTTATCTTGATACAAGCAGCCGTCCTTGAATTGGTTTCATTTGGATTGGCTTGGCATGGCTTTGCTTGGTTTGGTTTGAAGTAATTTGGGGGTTTGGGGTCGTCCCCGTGTGTCTCTATGTCGCGCTCTCAATCCCGTAGGGCGCGCCACTTTTCATGTGGCAAGCCGCGTCATTCTTGATGCGCACTGCGCAGTTCTATAATGGGCAATCAGTTCATCGAACAAGGTTTCATAGACAGATCGTTTCATCGACACTGCGATGTTTCATCGGCAGATCGTTTTTTCGACATTTGTTTCATTGATGTGTCATCCGCAGATATTTTCTTCGACATTCGATGCTCGACAGAGCTTGCTACACTTCGTCAACACTATTTTTTTACTTGGACGTCTAGACGGCCATTTCTCTTCCTCTCTCTTCCATCGACGCGGCGTTGGCTTCTTGACGTCTCGCGTTCTTCGCGTGTTCGCAGCGCACTACGGTGTTCCCTGCGGACACACTCTAAAAAAAAAAGGTGTCGATTTAACTCTTTTTGAAGTGTAACTGGCTTGTCACAGAATCCACTCTTTTAAAGAGTAACTATAACTCTTCGGAGGCAAGTGTATGTTTAACTCTTCCATACGAGTGTTCATTTAACTCTTCTATAGAGAGTCACGCCAATACCTTTGAGAGAGTCAGGGCTACTCTTTTGATTTGTAAGTGTAAGTGTTACCTTCACTCCTTTGTGTAGAGTAACTATAACTCCATGACAAGTGTTGCCTAAACTCTTTGATGAGAGTAAATTTCACTTTTTTGTGTAGAGTGACTATAACTCTATCAGAAGTGTTGCCGAAAATCCTTGTTGACGAGTGAAGGATACTCTCCAGGAAGGGTTACCTTCATTCCTTCGTGTAGGGTAACTACAACTCTATTACAATGTTGCCTGAACTCTGTATTCAAGAGTTACGCGTACTCGCCAGGAAGAGTTACCCTCACTCCATCGTGTAGAGTAGCCACAACTCTATTAGAAGTGTTGCCTAAACTCTGTATGCAAGAGTTAAACATGTTCTCCGCGAAGAGTTGAATCCACTCGTTTGTGGAGAGTAATGAAAACTCCATTAGAAGTGTTGCCTGAACTCTATGTTTAAGAGTTAAGCACGCTCTCCAGGAAGGGTAGTTTTAACCTCATTGTGGAGTAAATACAACTCCATTTGAATTGTACCTTGAGTCCGTATTAAAGAGTTAACTCCGCTCTCTACCAAGAGTTAATGTCACATAGCAGCACACTTGAGCAGTTTGTATGACCCCTCCTTAGATAGTACTTAACTCTTTAAAGGAGCTGTGCAACGATATTCAATTGGAATGTTTTTCTCTCTACACGAGCTTACTGGCGCACCTGGGACTCAAGGATACTCACACGCAACCCCATTGGCCAAGAAACTCCTTTGTTGCGGTGTAATTTCAAGGACAAAAGCGATTATTTTCATTCAATCTCTCCTTTGCAAAATTTGATGACGTAACTCGGGGATCGCAGTACACCCAATGACGATATTTGAATGCGGTTCATAGATTGGACCCGAGCATTGCGTGGGCACTCGACTTGGGCTCGTGACAATTGCTAGCTCGAGAAGCATTCGGGTTGTGACCCGTGTCCAATCGCTGCAACGACGACAACAGCCGAGCCATAACAGTGTCGGGAACTCGGCGCGTGTCCTGCGCTTTGCCAACCCCAGCGCGTGGCTATGATCAACACTGGCGGCATATAATCGGCTCCATATCGCGTGGCCGCTTGTTCTGGCTGCGAGTTGAGGGGGTGAACGCTGCTTGTTTTTCTTAAATTTTTTTCTGGTACTTCTATTGCGTGGGGGGGAAAACGAACGCGTGTTTCATAGGACATTAACGTTAGTGATCCGTTTTAAGCGGTATTTGGGCACAGTACAAAAATTGTTGCATTGCTCCTTTAATACAGAGTTTAGGCCAGTGTTGGAGGTAACGCGTTACTAGTAACGACGTTACTGGTAACGCGTTACATTTTTCGCTAACGCAGTAACGTACTCGTTAGTATTCTGAATGACTAACGAGTAAAGTATTTCCGTTACTTTTTTTACGGTATCGGCTGTCAAATTTCGTTACTCGTTACTCGTTACTTTTGACCAAAACTGGTGAAATCCTGCACGAGCTTATCTCAAAATCCTGCACCAGCTTATCGCTGCACGGATCCAGCATCCCTCACAGTAAAGTTAAAAAAAAAAAGAAACTCACTTCTCGAAAGCGAAAAAACCCTTCGGCTACCAGCAAATTGCGTTCGTCCTCCTTATTCTTTTTTTTTTCATAGTGTCACCACCCATAAGGCTTGAACGAACGACTGCGTTACAGCCTCCCCCCCTCCCTCCCTCCCCTCTCCCCCCCCCCCCTGGTTTGTACAGCAGAAGTGGAAAGCGGGGGGGGGGGGGGGGAGCCGTGGAGAGACGTCCGTTTACAACAGTGATTTGCTCATTTCTCTAGTTAAAAAAAAAAAAGAAACATTTTTTGTGGAATATTTTTACCCTCGCTCTCCCCCTCGGTGCCTGAAAGTTCCTGGCCCACTTTTGTACACAGAAGAATCTTTCGCTTGATTAGTCTTTAATTTCCTAAAGTCATGATAAAAAAAATTAAAAAAAAGTTTTAAACCTGGAAAGAAAACTTACAAACACAAAGACCTTTTTTTTCACGGAAAAGTTAAGAGCTACTGCTAATAAGAGGCAGCAAGTGATCATAGCCAGTGTGCTGGCAACCGGTGTCCTGTTCCAGATAGTGAAGTAAATAAGTCTCTGGTAATAGTATGAACTGGACTGGTTACTAAAACCGGCGTACAGATGAGCGGTGTTGGTTGGCTGGTTGTGTTCCAGGAGTCCTCGTTCGCATGCTGTAGTTTATAAAAGCCGATTGACTACCATCTCCGGCTCATTCTGCGCGTGAGATGGGCATGAATAACGAAAGTCCGTCGCCATGGCCAGCAGGTCTGAATGAAATGTATCAACTAAAGGAGACAGAATCAGGTAATTTACAGTTTCAATGCCTAATCTGCATGCCGAAAATTAAGCTGCTTCGCGCATCAGAATACTATGAAACCACTCTGTAAATTTTTATCTTTATCCAAGCTTGTTAGGGAGGCTTATCATACATATCTGCCAAACATATGCACTCGAACAGAAAAGTAATGTAAAAGTAGCGTAAAAGTAACGTAAAAGTAACGTTCGTTATTTTTGAAAAGTAACGGTAACGGTATATCGTTACGTTTGTAAAAGAGTAACGTAGCTCGATAACGCGTTACTTTTTACCAAACTAACGAGTAACGCTATTTCGTTACTTTTTTTCGGTAACGGGCACAACACTGGTTTAGGCAACACTTGAACGGGACTGTAATTACTCTACAGAAATAATTGTGTACAGTAAGTACAGACCCATCTGATGTGTTCCCTAAACTCTGTATAAAAGAATTAGCACCCTCTTCAGGAAACCCTAAAATCTAAAAGCAGCTATGTACATGTTCACAAGGAGATGGGTGCAAAGGAAATGTGGAACTGCAGCTGAAAAATGACAAAATATAAAGCATGAGCCTGCACAGAGGCTATAGGTTCTCATAAAAAGTCAGCACTGAAATAAAACAGTAGAATAGATTTTAATAAACCAAAATTTTAATTTCAGCACATGGCAAAAAAGGCAAAACCAACACACAAATTTCCTCTGGCTAACAGTTTTTTTTTAACTTCGTGATCAAGTCTAAAGCCAAGACGGACTTTATTTGTACTTCAAACTAATGAAGTGCCCAATCACTGCGAGTGACTGGCTTGCTTTTTGACGGTAAGAAATGTCGTCGACTCCGTGCGATGCAAGAACGAGCGCTGCACCAGCCCGTCACCTCAAAGGAGTGGTCCTCCAACACCACAGTTATGGCACTTGAGTCCTCTTCGTCAATTCTCGTCACCGGATAGGTCGATCGGCCGTGTCCCTCCTCCTGTGAAGAATGAATGCTTAAATGCAGAGTCAGCAATATTAAAAGAGAGGAAACAGCTCGCGAAGTGCTTTTAGTTAATACCAGAGCACTCATTTGCGAGACAATAGACCATTTTCGAAAATACCAGGAGCCATTCATAGGATGCGCTCCAATAATTGGCTGGGGCTCGCTTTCTTGCCGATTGAATAAGAGTCCCAACCGAACACTAAGGCAGCACTGATTGCTAGCTCGCTCAGCCGCAAAAATCCAAAACCGTTCGTATCCCCTGCTATGAACACCTAAGAGAAAGATAAACCACATCCCTCGCTCTCTCTCTATTTGTTTCCTTTGTAGGCAATAGCAGCCATAAGCGGTTGCATTCATTTATGGTATCCTCAAGTTTGCACCCCATTAGAAAAAGGGGGCAAGGAGAGGGGGCAGTTCCCCTCCCCCTTCTCCCTGACTTTTGGAACAATTATAACAGGCAATATGGGAGTAAGGGACAGAGTTTAGCTTCCTTGCACATCACTCCTCCACCTTCCAAACAGTAGCAAATCAGCTGGCCTCTGCCCATAGCGGTGCAAGACATAGCTTTATTATATAGACACTAGACTGAGGGGTAGGACAAATGCAATTTCTTAACATCTGCATTTGTCCAAGTGGCATACAATATGTTAGGAACATTTTTATAGACAAATTAGTGTAAACAACGTATTGCGTTTAAGTGCTGACTGCCATATATTATAGTTTATTTCACAACTTTAGAAAGGAAGCTAACGAATGCAAGTAACATCTAAGTTTGGGGAGACCAATCATTAAATATTGTAACTACAGCTCTACAAGGGGATAATTCGCCATAAAGTACCATTGAACCTTAATAAAGAAAAAGTTGTACCGACTAAAATTCACGAATTCTAAACAAAACAAAACAAGAAGAAAAAGAAATTTAAATGTAGGCCATACCAAGAACATACAAATTAAGATTGGCGAGTATTAAAATAACTGATAAATATGCTACATGTCAAAACAGAACATGCATCGCGGCGAGCTTAAGTTCTACCACAACCGACACTACTAGAAAGTCAGCGAGCTGCTCATGTGTGCCAATTCATCGTGCTGCTGCGCAATAGATGTGGGCTCTATGTTTTTTATTGCATGCGGATGAACTGGTTGCACCACTCTGAATGCAGGGGCAGGTCGAATTTAGAGCTCTTTTTTTTTTCTCCACATAGTAGAAAGCTTAATCTATATATATAATGATAAATCAAATGTCTCCCAACAAAAAGAAAAAGGGTGATATAAATTGGAAGAAGATTGTCGGCCACTTGGCGTTCCCTCAGAGCACCAGTGAAGCTAACTAGCTTATGCCTCAAAATAAACAAAACAGGAGAGCATGCGCTCAGAGACATGCACACAAACATGAAGAATGCGCCAGATCGGTAGTCTAAAATATCAACGACATGTGGGCGATCGTACGGGTGTAGTATTATAGCCCCACGTGCAGAATTTTTGTACACGGTTGAACCGCCGTTGTTTCATGTCATAACCTAATATCTTGAGGGTCTACAAATGACGGCATGATTACCTTCCACGCGCTCGCGTGCACACTAGCTGTCTCTTAATTAAAAGCAGAATGCTCCGCCGTCACAGTGAGGACCAGGCCACATGATCTGGGAATTCGCGTCATGGGCTTCTGATAAAACTAGCCCTTTGAAGGCAGGGCAAAAGGGCGGGTGTCAGTCGTGGGGCATTTGATATCGGGTGCTTTCGTGCACCGCCCGATCGCACATAGAGCATGAACTTTCTATAAAGCGGTCTTCTTTAGGGAACTTGGCAGTCCACTGTGATAAATGTTCGTAGGACCCTTTGCTGGATAAAACACAGATTCCGGGCAAGTAGGAACAGAAAACAGAAGGGAAAAATTTCGAGGTGTTCAAAATCAGTGTAAAGGAAGATGACAGTTGCATCAGTGCGTCGTCGCTCGTTTCATCAAATAAGAAATTCAGATTCATTTGGCTTGAGGTATAATAAAGTGTGTATCAGTGGCGCAGCCAGAGAATTTTTTTCATGGGTGTTTTTCTTTGCTTAAGCTGTTTGAAAGACAGAAAGAAAAGAAGAGACCGGGAAAAGAAACTGCCCAAACACAATTTTGTTTGCTATTTTCCTGTTTCTTAGACGACAAAAGTCCAACCTTCTTTTCCACCATCTCGTTCGTCCAGTATTTAAAAAAGGAGAATTTAATGTTAAACGACGAAAGAACGCAGTCAGAAAATATTATAATTGACTTCGAGCAAAAAAGTCTAAACAGGCTCACAAAAAATTACGGTGCGTGCACTTCAATGCGGAACGCTCGGGTATCCAATGACTGAAAACTATGGAAAAGTGCCAGAGAATAGCGCAGTTTAGAATACGATTAAACACAAAAACTGCAATGCGCAGAGGGGCAATGAGTGAAGTGAATAGTGAAGCGTCACTCTCATTGCTCCTGCGCGGATCACATTTTTTCAGAAACTATTGTTGTATAGTCATGTTTTAGGCTATTTACGTTCTTCGTTGTTGTATTACGAGAAAGTGTGAGAAAAATACCAGTTTCGATCATTTTGTGGGGTCTAAACATTTAGTGGAAGCCGCCGTCGGTCGATTGGAAGAAGTGAGGCCTGGTTCACACTTACAGCTAATGCGCTGTCGCCGAAGCGGAATTGGCCGCGGCAATGCACAGGGGACGCTACGCCCGGCGGCCGAATTCTTGCAGATTCGCCCGCCGATGCGCAAGTGTGAACCAGGCCTGAGAGTACCCTTTCGGTGCTGATTTGCATATTTCGGTGAATGTTCAAAAGCGCAGCCCCTATTAGCGGCGAGATATTTTGGTGAAGCCCTCGTATACGGTTTCCTCTCGTGACGTCATTACCTTATGGACAACAAGTTCGACGGTGTTTATAATTAGCATGGTGGAAGCTATTGCGCTCTGAAACCAACACTACCAACACCGTCAAAATTGAAGTTCTTTCATTACTCTTATTTCTGTCGATGAGAAAACCTTTGCTGACGTCATAGTCACCATTCGGCCAATCGTAGAAGGCTGACCACACCGACGCTTTTGATCGCACATGTCGCCATCTTTCTGCCCTTGCAAAAACAAGTGTGATCGCGCAGGCACGCGCAACCAAAGCACTACCGAAGCCAGCGAGCTCCCGTTGAAGGCGGAGCGTCTGGTCTCAGCTTGGAACGGAGTAGCAAGCGCCTCTGGGACGTTGAAGCACTCAGGTGCTTCAACGTCCCAGTATTCGGAGTCTAGAAAACAAACGTTCCGATTCAGCGCTGCTAACGAGCATGGTGGCCAGGATTGGCAGCAGGCGGGTTACATCAGGATACAAAGCCTCTGGGCAAATGCAAGTTGCCTGTACCGCCGAGACGCGCTACGCGGTGCGGTGCCTCCACATCTGTGTCAAAACCAGTACGTCCCCTGCGCGGATCACATTTTTTCAGAAAATATCGTTGTATAGTCATGTTTTAGGCTATTTCCGTTCTTCGTTGTCGTTTTACGAGAAAGTGGAAGAAAAAAATACCAGTTTCTATCATTTTGTGGGGTCTAAACATTTAGTGGAAGCCGCCGTCGGTCGATAGAAAGAAGTGAGAGTACCCTTTCGGTGCCGATTTGCATATTTCGGTGAATGTTGAAAAGCGCAGCCCCTATTAGAGGCGAGATGTTTTCGTGGCGCCCTCCTATGGTTTCTTCTCGTGACGTCATTAGCTTACGGACAACAAGTTCGACGGTGTTTATAATTAGCATGGTGGAAGCTATTGCGCTAAGCAGGCGGGTTAAGCTAAGCAGGCGGGTTACATTAGGATACAAAGCCTCTAGGCAAATGCAAGTTGCCTGTACCGCCGAGACGCGCTACGCGGTGCGGTCCCTCCACATCTGTGTCAAAACCAGTACTTCCCCAGGAAGTGCATTTAACAAAACGAATGCTCCGCACAGGCCGCCGATTTGATCGAAGTCGAGGCTTGCGACATAGAGACCGACGTCGTTGGCCACAACATCGCTCTCGCCTAGGGCGGACGATGCTGCCTGACGTGAATGTGCCGACTCTAGCTGTTGGAGACGGTGATGACACGCTTAAAGTTGTAGGTCAATAATCATTCTTAAAAAAAAAAAGAAAAAAAAAAAGAACGTCAAGAACGGCTTGGCTTTTGAACTCATTTTTGAAAAAGTTCCACGACTCACGTGCTGAACGCAAGCATGTAAACATTACCCACTTCGGCGATTAAAGAAGTCAACTAGATACGCTTTCAAACCAAGTGATTATGAGCATTACAAATATGCTTCAACAGTGCATATGATGTCGCTTTTAACTGTTGCTTCTTTTCTTTTTTTTTTTAACGATGGGGATGTTTGTGTGTGTGTTTTTTTTTGCATTTTTGTGCCATATTGAAGCTAAATAAACGCAGGCGAGTGAACCCCCCCAACAAAAAAAGACGGAGCAAAAAAAGAAAAACAAAAAAAAAACAAAAAAAAAACGCTTAGCTGTTTGTTATTTTGTCGTCCGGTTTTCTCCGCATTGTAGGGTTCGTAAAGTCAAATCATTGCTATTTTGGAATTTTGTTGTGCTGCCCTGAGATTGTCGTCGAGTCCTTGACACTCAAAGGGTAGGGGAACTTTAGTTAAGCCGCCTGCATTCCCCGAAGCGAGGCCAGCGTCTTTCGAGGTCAGGATTTCGCGGCTTTTATGACGTCGGGAGCTAAGCCATTCGCACCTGCGAGCCTGAAGAAAGGCTTCGGTTACAAACGTGGCCGAGTTTGGAGAGGGCTGTTCGAAGAGCCGGAGCCGGAGATGTGTTTTTCACGCAGTCCACGGACAGCCTCGTCTTTTTCGTTTTGCTTCGGTATGTTGTGGGCATGCACCGCCCCTCGCCGTAGTGGATTGTCGAAACGAAACACACACACAAAAAATACTGACATTGGAAAAGCGGAAGGGGTAAAGGGGGACAACCATGAAACTTCGGCGGTGTTCCGACCCTTCAACACCCAACACCCCGTCCCCTGGCTACGCCGATGGTGTGCCAATATGTTCGTGTTTTCCAAATAAAATTGAGCTGCCGGTAGCCGCTCTGAGTTTGCACTACTACTTCTTTCAGTTAGGTTGTTTGTTTTTTCTGGCGCTTCTAAGTATACGTTTGTTGCAGCTGACGTCACTTCCGGCTAAACTGTAGGTCAAAACCAACATTGTCGTCTACTATCAGTGCCTTGTCACTATGTTGGAGGCAAAAAATGTTCTTCTCCTGACACGAAGTGCAGTCCATAAACCCCTAGTTAGGGTACGAAGCTTTTCTATCAAGATCATAAGTCTACATAATAATCTAAAGCGAAAGTCCCATGCGTTTGGCCGCGACGGGAGGGCGATGCATAGACGCGGACATCGGCGGCCTCATTTGGTGGTCCCTATAAGCTCGTATCGCTGGCGACGCATATGCACAAAGGAGCAGCAAAAAACCACCTTAAATTCTGCACTTTTTTTTTAATTAGCAGAAAAAAAGATTTGAATTGCGCGTTGACTAAATTAAGTAAAGGTAGGCTGTATCAACTCACTTATTAAAATATCCTTGCCCATCTTCCCCCCCCCCCCCCCCCAAAAAAAAAAAGAAAAAGAAAAAGAAGCGGCTAGGGAAAAAAAAAACCTTCCCCGGAAAAAGAAAAACACAACAACAAAAATCTGCGCCGAGCAGCGTCGAAAATGCGCCGACCCTATAGCGGCGCCATCTGTTGACCGCCCGTGATATCGCGAGGAGAAACTAACTCTAGCTACAGTTACTCTAGAGTTCGAGTGAGGGTTAAGGGAGAGTATCATCGAAAGAAGCGGTCGCGAAAGAGTAACTTGGAAGAAGATAGGGTTAAAGGAGGGTAACTTAGGGCAGTTACTCACCCTTGACACTTTTTTTTTTTAGAGTGCAGGGCGCAGGTGGCGCAAGTGCAAATGCTCCTCACTCTTTGTACGCAGTGCGCTCTGCGCTTACGTTGCAGGAGTGGTGCGTGCGGCGTGGCGGCCTTTTGGATACGTTTGACCGTTTGGGCGCGTGCTCGGCCTGTCTAGCGGACATCTGTTTACGTAAGGGGGGAGTGCCCTATGAAGCTGAGGCTGGGCGCTCGGCAGCGAGATGGCCGGACGTAATTGTTGCTTTCTGTCGTGCTTTTGGCTGCGTGCACACTCGAAGCTCGCGAGATGCTGAATCGTTCCAAACTTTTTCTAAAAGGGGTGTTTCTCGACGAAGTGGTGGCCTAGTATACAGCTCATTTGTTTATAGAATCATGTGAGGCTTATTTTGTGCCCAGTAATGCCCGCGAAATACCAAAACTGACGTTTTGCATTCTCGTCTTGCAAGTGTCCCGAAAAGGGTAGAGACGTAGAGGCTAACCTGTCGGTTTCAGTAGTCTTTAAGAGTCGATGAACGAGGTATTGACATTGTTGTAGCTTGCTATAGAGTCGGAGCTGGCGGAGATCTATCGTCTACGTCGTATTCTTTGCCATTTGGGCAGCTGACCGATTCTACGTGCTCGAGCTCTCGCTGGAAGCGTAATCCTATTTGTATAGTATTCAACAGTGCTCATACTGTAGTGCACATTTCAGGCCCGACATATCGATAGTTTATTGTGATTGTTGCGACCGAGGAGTTCCGCAGGCAGCCTCAGGCAGGGCCAGGCGAGGACAGGAACCGCAGGCCGACTCCAGGCAGGGACATCAGGAGACGGGAGGGTGTCTCGCGATAAACTCTGTTTAATTACATATGTATAG
Organism: Ixodes scapularis; assembly: GCF_016920785.2. NCBI lineage: Eukaryota > Metazoa > Arthropoda > Arachnida > Ixodida > Ixodidae > Ixodes > Ixodes scapularis. The sequence goes on from NW_024609835.1 coordinate 16,244,502, forward strand.
AAGTTTCTTTTTCGTCGGAGAGCACACCTTGCGGCCTCTCGTTTGCTCTTTTTATAGACATTTTCCACAGGGGCGCCGCCATCTTGAATTGTCGTCACTTCCAGTATGGGCGAGTACAAAATAGCAAAACGTTTCAACCTGTAACCAGTAAAAAAGTAGAGGGGAGCCAAAACGAGAATGTGTGACGGTTAGGCTTCTATCCTAAATGTCTTCTATTGGCGTGGCGACGGCACAGTAATGTTTTCGCCCATACTGGAAGTGACGACAATTCAAGATGGCGGCGCCCTTGTGGAAAAGGTCTATACAGTCGCTGTTGATTTTCCAGCGGTTGGCAGCCAATGGTGGCCGAACTGCCAACGGACGTCACGTTCAGGCCCCGCCCCCGACTCATCCTCTCGAGCGCGCACACACATACAGGCACACACTGCAGCGTCGGACGGGCTTCCCAATCCGGCGCCGGGGCATTCTTGACCTCGATAAGCCGCGCCAGGAGTTGGTGACGAAGGGTCCGCTGTCAGCTCGTGAGACGTTGACCGTGATGGAGATGATCCCCTCATTATGCGGCGTCGTGGCTCGGGAAAGGTTTAGCGGGATAATCCGCAAGTGGCGCCGGACGAAAACTTGAGCCGAACGTACTCGGCCGGAAGTCCCGCCGCCGGCGTCGTCCCCCGGAATCCTCTCCCGGTAGGGCAGCTGGTTCCTGGATGGACTGACCCCCGCAGCCAGAGAGAAGAGTCCGGCTCAGCTCCGCTCCCAGGTGTGGCGGCGTCCACGCGGCGCCGGGCGACGTGTTCTGTCAACAACGGCTCAGACGGCCGGGCGCCGATCCTAAATGCGAAGGCCAAACCCTGCCGGGTGGACAAGAAGGGGAGGCGAAGGAAGGACGTGACCTTCGCCAAGGCCTATCGCAACAACACCTCCGCCGCCACTGAGCTCATCAGGAGGGCAGCAGTCCCACACTGCTGCGCTGACTCGATGAGTGCCTCGCTTTCCTGGGAGAGGGTCCGGTGATCCTCTCCTGCCTTGAGACGTAGGCGAGGGTCGGGTCCAAATCTCTGGAGTGGGGGACCTCAACTCAGGTCACAAGAGGAAGGCGTGGGCGAGACAAACATAGCAAGTCACGATCCCAGTAGCGACAAGTGCTTCGCTCTCCTCCCCCGATCTGCCAGACCAAAAAAAAAATAAAGACAACCCCCTCCACCTACTACCTAAAATCTCCCTCACTCGACACTCGAGCTCAGGCTGTCACTAAGCCCTTTAAAGTAAACCATACCCTAAACCAGGCAAACAGAAACAAAAGTTATGGTAGCGTGCTTTGACATAAAAACACAATAACAAAATCACGATGACCCTTTCCAAGGATTTGAAACAAACAAAAAAACTTTACAAATTTGTCCAATCCGATCATGGAGCTCGTTCACGTCTTAGAAGCCCCGGCCTAGATAATCAGCGTTCCTCTTTTAGCTGTGCCCCTTTTTACCTCGCCTCGAAGGCTTACTACCGTGAAGCGAGATAAACTTTAGAGCTTGCTAACACATCGCACTGCGGCTCAACAAAACGCGAAAACGGACTCCCGTGAAAAGAACATATTACGTACCGTTACGTAACTTACATAGGACATATCCCTATTAAATTCAAGCACCTCCTCCATAAGGCAAACTATACCCAGGATAAAACCGCTTTAAAAGAACTCTACCGCCGACACAACGAACTGAAGCCGAACAACACGCAAAACTCAGACTCCCGAAAAAAAGAAAAGCTGTTCATACCACTTGCTAAGCCGACTTCAGGAAAAGACATTCAAATTAAGCCTTCCCCTTTTCTGGCGGCCTCTGCCTCGTCTGCTTTCATTGGCGAGAACTTGCGCTCTAACCTACACCCAGTCTGTTCTCGGTGCCACTCTCACCAGAAAAGCCCTGGTCCCCAGACTCGAAAGTTTCCTCGAAGCCACAGTCGGAACGTTCTGACTTGATTTCCGCATCTGACTTAATCTGCCGCTGAAGAACAAGCTGCGAGGCGAGCACGCACTCATAGGACCCGAGGTACTTGGACGAGATTGAGGATTTGTCCAGCAAGGTTCCTGCATTCTTTCGATCATCTTCTCTTCTCGTCGTGGAAGCATGAGACGAATGTGATGGCTTGACTCTCGGCTTCCTTACGCTGCATGACTCCTCGCAGCCCTCGTTCTTCTCGTCCGAGCGGCTCTGTCTCGTCATTTCCGCATCTAGTGTAGATTTGCTGGTGTCGCCTCCAGGCCCGTTGCTCGCACTTCTGGTCTGGATCGATGGCTCCTTGTGATAGGTGTTCTGGCGTTTGCTTTCTTCCGGCCTCGAAGAGAACTTTCTGGAGTTGCGCGCACTGAGCCTCTTAAAGCGCCGCTGCTTCGAACCTTTTTGCTTTTTCAGCTTTGGCTTCCTAGCGTCACCGCTGTGCTCCTTGCTCCTCCAGCCGCTGTCGGTTGGTGCTTTCTTGGGGTGGATATCTTCACGATTTCCGTCTTCCAGCCCAGACGACGGCTTTCCCTTTCTGGAGTTGCTCCTCTTCAGCTTCTGGTGACGTTGTTGATTGGATGGAGCCGGGCCGGATTGGAAGGCACCGACCTTGCGCAGCCTTCCCTTCTTGTGTGTCTTTTGAGTGAACGGCCCGCTCATGTCGGCGCCTGAATTGTCGCCATCAGACTTGCCGTGCCATAATCGGGATGACCTCTCGGACCGCCTGCGCTTCGGATCCTCTCGCTTGCCCAGACGTAACTCTTCCTTGTCGCAGCCAAGCCCCTTGCTTTCGCAGCCGCTGTCCGTAAATACTTCCTTGGGATGAATATCCGCGGGATTTCTGTGTCCCAGTCTCGACGACAGCTCCCTTTTGCGAGACTCGCCTTCGCCAGATTTCCAAAACTGCCCTTCATCAGAAATGTCCGCACCAGGACGGAGAACGCTGATCTCGGGCTGCCTCTTCCTCCTATGTCTTTTCCGTCTGGACGGCCACCCGATGTCGTTCTGCGATGGAGACGAGGTTTTCGAGGGACCCTGCTCCGGATTTTCCTCATCCAGCCTGGTTCTCTCCGCGCTCCCCTTGGATCCCTTTCTCTTGCAGCCGCCGCCGGCTGATGGATCCTTGGGATGGGTGCCTCCGCGCTTCCCCCTTTCCGGCCTGGACGACTTCTGCTTCTGGCTCGACGCGTCGCGCCTCTGTTGACGTTGCTGATCAGAATCGTTTGGAGCAGGACGGAAAACACTGACCCTGCGCTGCTTCCTCTTCTGTTCCTTCTTTCCAAAAGGACGGCTCGAACAGGACGCTTTTTCTGAGCACCCCTGACTCTGGTCTCGCTCGTCCAGCCCCGGCTTGGTCTCGGAGTTCCACAGGGGACGGCCAGGACGACCCACTTCCTGCTCCGCCTCCCCAACCGCTGACTTCTCCACGTTGCTTTCCTCGAGTTGGATAGACTTCCGCGGCGGCATCACCATGCTGGCCTTGTCTTCGTCCCCCAGGAAGCAGACGTCAGATGCTTGAGAGGCCTCTTCTCTTCCTTTGGCGGGATCCCCTCCAACTTCCAGCGCTTCAGGTCTGGAGTCGGCGTTGTGCGGAACGGCGTCGGTAGTCCCGTCGGCACGAAGACCCTGGTCGTCGGTTAAATTGAACTCTTCCTCTTCAACCTTTTCTTTCTGACCCACCGTCTCTGCCGCTACCTGACGCGTTCTAGCTCCGCTTAGTGCAACCGCTCTTTCCCTCCTGGACACAAGGCCTTTTTCTCGTGGCTTCGGATCACCCTCGTATGTGAACCAGTGAGGAAATGTCGCTGCTAGGTACTTCGAGTCTGTGACCTCTACTACTACTGTTCTTCTTTGAGACCGAACTTCCTGCATCAACGTTTCAATCTCGAGCCTTTTCTCCGCCAATTCACGAACCCGCTTCTCGCGTTCACGTTCGCGCTTTTCGTCCCGCTCCTGCTTTTCAGCCTTCGCTCTTTCGTCCCGCTCCCGCTTTTCAGCATTCGCTCTTTCGTCCCGCTCCTGCTTTTCAGCCTTCGCTCTTTCGTCCCGCTCCCGAATCAGCTCCCAAGCCTCCTGAAGCTCTACGTCGGACACTTCCTTTTCGCGAAGTAGCTCCATGATCGGCTTCCTTCGCTTTGCCTGCCCCACGCTTATACGAAGCTCCTCGCATACCGCCACCAACTCAGGAATGCGTAGCTTACTGACTTCCATGATCCCGAGTGTCGCAATCTCCCTCCCTAATCTAACTCAGTCAGCTTGAACTTCGCGTTTTCTGAGCCGAAAGGGCAGCCTTCTACTCGCGTACCTAACACTGAGCAAAAGGTCTGGCAAATCAAGGGAAAATTGCAAAGCACTCACCCGTACCAGGAACCATGAGCAGGCACGTCATCCCGCCGCTGCCAACCAGTTGTTGCGACCGAGGAGTTCCGCAGGCAGCCTCAGGCAGGGCCAGGCGAGGACAGGAGCCGCAGGCCGACTCCAGGCGGGGACATCAGGAGACGGGAGGGTGTCTCGCGATAAACTCTGTTTAATTACATATGTACGGAAGTTTCTTGTTCGTCGGAGAGCACACCTTGCGGAAAAAAATTGGCTTGCTCTTTATGTTTATACAGCCTTGATGGAGATGCGCCTCAACGGGTAATTGGTCTCTTAGCTGTAGATGAGAAATTTAGCCAGTGCGGTACAACCGCTAACCTGGGATTTTTAACGTGCATCACGCAGTAGTGATCACACGAACGCGTGCCGGTACGAAACTCATCCAGATCGAAACGGGCGGGGGCGGCGGGGATCGAACCCAGGAGGTTCCCAGAGCAAGCTTTCGCTCCACGCTCCGAGCTGAGACGCGTTAGCCCACTCGGCCACTTCCTCCCTTACACCTTGCGGCCTCTCGTTTGCTCTTTTTATACAGTCGCTGTTGATTTTCCAGCGGTTGGCAGCCAATGGTGGCCGAACTGCCAACGGACGTCACGTTCAGGCCCCGCCCCCGACTCATCCTCTCGAGCGCGCACACACATACAGGCACACACTGCAGCGTCGGACGGGCTTCCCAATCCGGCGCCGGGGCATTCTTGACCTCGATAAGCCGCGCCAGGAGTTGGTGACGAAGGGTCCGCTGTCAGCTCGTGAGACGTTGACCGTGATGGAGATGATCCCCTCATTATGCGGCGTCGTGGCTCGGGAAAGGTTTAGCGGGATAATCCGCAAGTGGCGCCGGACGAAAACTTGAGCCGAACGTACTCGGCCGGAAGTCCCGCCGCCGGCGTCGTCCCCCGGAATCCTCTCCCGGTAGGGCAGCTGGTTCCTGGATGGACTGACCCCCGCAGCCAGAGAGAAGAGTCCGGCTCAGCTCCGCTCCCAGGTGTGGCGGCGTCCACGCGGCGCCGGGCGACGTGTTCTGTCAACAACGGCTCAGACGGCCGGGCGCCGATCCTAAATGCGAAGGCCAAACCCTGCCGGGTGGACAAGAAGGGGAGGCGAAGGAAGGACGTGACCTTCGCCAAGGCCTATCGCAACATGATCAACCAGGAAAACGAAATATCTGTAAACTCCTCCCGACAAAGGAAGAAAACGAGAGCTCGCCGTTTGCTTTGACCGACAGACCGATATCACCAACTGTCTGGAGCGTGCGTGACGCAGGCCATAGTTGTGCTTCACAGGAGGCTGCGGTAGTGCATGATACGGCTCGTGATCGACACGCGCAAGCCTACAGCGGCGTTGACTTTCGTGCGGAAAGACTACAGTTCCCGCAATGCATTGTGCCAGAGGAGGCGTAGCGAAACTGGCGGTGAAGCCGGTCTATTACCTCAAGCGCGGTTCACACATCTGCGTTCCGAGCACGGTGTAAGATAATACTCTTCAGGTGAGGACAGCGCGCCTCGCGCAGTGCAGATAAAGTTCGCTTTTCACTCTCTCTCTTTCTCTCTCTTACTATGGTTTAAAGCGGCGCCGCCAGATGACTCGTCGACCCGTGGGCACGGCAAAGACGGCTCGTGCCGCCTCATGCTCCACACGCGCAGAGCTCCAGCGAGGTTGTCGCTTATGCAGAAAGACCACGGTGTACCGGGGTGTCATGGCAACGAGATAATTTTTTTCTCTCTCATACAGTTTCGCTGTTTGGCCGCGGGTGACACTGTCAGCCGCGGGCACGGTGGCCGCGGAATAATGCAGCCTTTCGGATGCCCGTCGAACGAACATCTGATTCCTCGCGCCGCGCGTTCAGCCCCGTAGTGTTCTCACCTAAAAAGTGTATCTTACACCGTGGTTCTGAGCAACAGAAAGGACAGAAACAACACGAACGACATGGCATCGTGACGATTCTGTTCGCATTACAGAGCGTGACAGATAATCCAATGAGCAGCTTTATCAAGCAATCATGTGTCACGGTTCTCCCGGTGTCATGTCGTTCGTGTCGTTTCTGTCTTTCCTGTAGCTCAGAACGCAGATGTGTGAACCGGCCTTTACGAGCGAGCATATACTCTGATGTTACGCTTGGACGTCACGGAAAATCGGTCTTCCCGCCTTTTTGAGGAGTCGCCACGGGAAGGAATACTTGCGGGGTCTATTTAAGTGATTTGTTCGGCACGAGAGCAGGGTTGCCAGCTATTAATAGCCAAATTGGGCTACTTTGTCATGAATTTGGCGTCGAAATTTGGCGGTTGGCTATGTGGCTATTTTTGGTCTATTTTCAAATCCTAACGCAACAAGTTTCTTTTTTTTTGTTTTTTTTTTTGTTTTTGCTTGGTTTAAAGCAAATGTATAAAAGAAACTTCAGGATGGACTAAAAGCGACAGTCCACCCTTTCTGGATTCCCGCCTTCAGGGATTTTCTGCGTGAAGATTCATGTTCGTGATGCCAGAACGTTTTAGCTCAAGTGAGCTACCGTGACCGAGATTCAGCTCCGACGATATCGCTTTTGTATTGTGGCTTATTTTATGCCCCCAAGTTCTTTCTGCTTTCTACTGGCGTTTCTTATTTTCTCGAGTTTCCCACCATCCTCCTACAGGAAGCACCTCATCCGAGTAAAAATGATACCAAAGGCAGCTCAAGACATCCTGCAGAATTTTAGGTCGCCCGATAACGCGTGCTGTACCGGATTTAACAAAGGAAGCATTTCCGTGAAACATGGAAGTTACTTAAAGCACAATGAGCCATAACAAAAGACAACAGAATTGGGACAATAAATATACCGAATATGGCCAAGATCAATGCGCAGGAGCAGCCCTGTTTCCGTTGCTATCCGAACTTGCCATCGCGTTCCCGACACTGCCCATGTCGAATGCCGCCATGGAGAGAGTGTTCAGTCATGTGTCTCCCACAAAGTCAGGCCTAACGAAGAACATGCCCCTTCCAAGTCTTCAAAACGTCCTCTATGTTAAGTTTGCTTTCCTTGGGAAGAACGAGTGCTGTAAGAACATGAACCCTACTAAAGCTTTTTCCCGTTTCAACACGAAATTCATGTATGAGGCAAGTAAGCTGGTCACGAGCGAGTGCTTCAGAACTATGTGACTATAAAAACGCCGGTGGAAAAATTTTGTACTTTCGTGTTTGACATAAAACGTTCGATACATTTCAAGATGTCGTAGATCTTGCAAGCTGCTCCTAAACCCTATGTATGCAGACGCAGGGCCTTCGAATTGAGCTTGCACATTCGAGCGCACGATTTTTTGGGCTCTGCAGAATATGGCTACTTTTGGGCTACAGAAATCTCTTGCATTTGGCTACTTTTGGGCTACACCGTCTGGCATTTGTCGGTTTGAGCTAGAAACTACCTGGCAACCCTGTACACAAGCGTCAGTACAGGTTATGACTTTGTCAATACTGTCTGAAGCCTATTCCAATTGTAAAATAAAATGTCGAAGGCGCTTTCATGGTCCCTTGAAGTGCTCGTGCTTGCGCGACATGAGGTGTCACAGCTTTGCGACCGCAACACCTTACGCGGGCACAATGTCCGCCCATATCAAAATTGAACTTGGAGATGTTTTTAAATACAATATTTAGCATTATTTCGCGCATTTAGTTCCCGGAAATTAGCAGCACATTCGGGAAGCTGAAGTTGCGTGGCATTTAAAATATGACAAACGGTTTCTCTAGTCATTTAGTCGCACATTCACAAGAAATATTATAATTTATTTTACATAATCATCAAACCTGCGGCGTCTCTGTAACCATCGGTTCGAGACAAATTCTCTGTCGCTCGGTTGACAAGCATTCATTCAACGCCGTAGCGCACTTCACGGACCCCCTGGGCCCGTTTGCTCGAAGCTGGTTAACTCTAATCGCGGTTAGAAGTCAACCGCATTTCACCACGAGGCGGAATTTTAGGTCACGTGACCGGCAGAGTAAGGACGGCGGGGAAACATGGCGATGCCCCGGTGGGTGAGCGCCGCTCGCTTTGGAACTAATATGTCGTTGTAGCTGCAATATCGGGCGCGTCAGTCAGCAATGAGTGGTTCAGGAGGCTTTCGCTTTGTCTTACCTCACTCGCAAAGCATGAGCAATGACCTCGCTGCATTTTTAGATAGTCTTTCGATTCTGGTCATTCCTAAGCTTCAATGAACGCGATAATTGTCAGCATGGCAGTGGATTGCCTTGACTCAATCGGCCGGGTATTAATAGCAGGCGGAAGCTAAATTTCCCGAGCACCAAGGTGCATGCTACAAGTGTAGTTACACGCGCTGCACATGCTGGCGTCTGCAGTAATAACTGTTCTGAAGCAAAAAACCTAAAACTAATTTTGCCGTGAACGCACGTTCGTCAAAGCCTCATTATGATTATTTACTTCGAATCTTTTATAAGGGGAAGGCCAGCGCGCGCTTATCGTAGAATTATATTTCCAGCGTTCTCCTCGATGCTTGGATAATTCACCAATAGGTCTATTTTCACTGGAGCCGAATAAACAGTTTTTTTGTTTTTAATTTATGATGGTGTTATATACAGTTCTTACATGCCGGCCAACCATGCTGCCGGTGTACCGCCCGCCTTTCACTGCTCTCTTCTTCCCTATCGTTTCTGGGACTGAACATCGTCGTCCTCTTTTGAACTTGGAAGAAAATTTCAACGAGGCTTCTCTTCAGTTCAGACAGCCAAATATTTAAAAAAATTCCAGACAACGGTTAATTTAGTTTTACCTTACCCAATATCTGTACTACGAGCAACAAAAAATGTTTCTTAAGCTCAAATGTATGCCGCGCTGCGCCGCGAAAACCCGGTGGCGCGCGTTTTTGGGTCCCCCCTTTTTGAGAACTTTTTCCACGGAAGCCCCTTATATTCGCTACAACCAGTACGTGACACCAGCTACCACCCACAATAAAAAAACGGAGCTATAAAACTTTGGTTGGGGCTAGTTGGTTCATATCGATTAAAAGGTTAAAAGGCGCGAACAAACAAGACGAAACAGGCCTCTCCGTGTCGTACGGAGCTATCGCTCATTCAGCCCTCGTCAACTTGGCTAGGTGCTTTTAGGTACCTAGTAGGGAAGGGCGGTGAAATCTTAATCGCGGTTAAAGCTAACCGGCTTCGAGCAAACGGGCCCTGATCAATCTTGCCCTCTGCTACACCATTGTAAAATTTCATTACGGGCCTGAATCCCCGCGATATGTATCATAGACTCATAGGCCTTCAAGCGGCTTCGAGGAAACGGGCCTTGATCAATCTTGCCCTCTGCTGCACCATTGTAAAATTTTATTAGGGCCTGAATCACCGCGATGTGTCATAGACTCATAGGCCTTCAAGCGATAAGAAGAGTTTTAAGATTGAATTGTAAAAAGTTGGTTATTAAATATTCTTTTCGTTTTACAAGTAATTCTTACCTCACTCTGAGTACCTATGCATTCAACCATAATAACGTAAAAACCCAATTCGCGACTCCAGCAAAACGGACGCCACCAAGCGGGAAAACCGGGAACCAGCCGGACCAGGTCGCCCCGCGCCCCTCCGCGTCTCTGGTGGCTTTCGCGGACACGTGTTGTCGGCGCGATGGCGAACAGTGTAATTTCACGAAGGTCCGAAAATTTCTGAAGTTTACCTCAGAGTTCATTAGTGTGGTGAAACCTCACTAGATTGTTTCCTTCTATCACGTGTTCGAAAGCCCGTTTACTCCACAAAACACGGTCGCGTGCTTTCGATTTCTTGAATGGGGAGGAATCACGGAAAAACGTTTTGATTTCTTGTCCGTCTCGAATCACATTCAAAGTGACGACTACTTGGTAACTGATAAGTGGTTTCTTCCTAAGGATGTAGAAAAGTGGACTGAGGACGACAGACGAGGTGTTTACTGGAGGGAACACCAATGTTGCAGTCAAGTGAATGGGAAGGTTCGATAGCTGCTTTTCTTGAGTTTGGTTGTGTTCGTTTAACTTCAAGTTTGAGTTACCCACGCCGCTCGGTGCGTTGGCTATTCACCTTGGCTACTTTTCGCCGAAAAAGCCTCTGGACCACACTGAAGGAGTTGGGCTGATTTCGCATTTACTTGATTCAGGAAAACCTGCTCGCTGCAAATGATGAGTGAGGGAAGTCATCTGTTTTCAAAAGGTGGGGTACGAGTCTCGTAACGGATGAAGCTGTCACGGCATTTTGATCTATCGCGCCTCCAATATTTATATTATACCCCCGTCGAAGCCAGCAGCAATATAGGTCTAGATTGCTCAGGTTGACCAGCAACAAAAAATACTAATTTTCTCCGTTCAGGATTCGAAGCAAAGTTCAATGCAGAGAGGTTCTGCGTGAATCTCCGATGAAGACTCTCTTCAGTTTGTCTCCGTGCTGCCGGCTAGAACCATTTGGCTAAGTTTAATTAGTATCTCTTTGTCTGTCAAATATACTTTTATTCCGCAGTTCACCTAAAAGCTAGTCAATTAAGCACATATTTAAACCCGAAAAATATACTAATATCGCTTTAGTGGAACATAGTACGTAATATAACAGATAACCCACTCGTCAAAATGACTTCTCGATTGCTACTAAAACCTAAATTGAAATACGAGTATCAGCTGCTTAGTGGGGCGCCGGTGGGTTAACATGGTTTTTGGCTCAAAAAGCGCTTGCTTAATATTCGTAGTTTTCCTGAAGCCTGTGATGTTGACCGAGCAGACGACTGGAGCTGTTTCTTAAACGCGGATACGCACAAAAGCTCGATTTCGTGGACAGATAAGTCGCATGGTCGAGGCATGCGAGTTCGCTGAAAATTACTCTCGGTGGAACAATCCTGTAGTCATCACCGCTTTCCTTAGCTGATCAAAACTGATTAGAGTCTATTACCGTCTCTCCGGAGCCCATAGTTTCGGTTTTGAACGAAATCTCAGAAACGAAAGTTTGACATGAAAAGAACAAAAAACACCGGGAAAACAAAACTTCACTTTGCAAGTTTATGTGCACCGGCTACACTTCACTGTCTTAGTTCAATTATCTATAAAATTGGGCATTAAACAAACGAAAATCTGTTAAATTGAACGCGCCACCTGTTCAGGCGGCCCGGCCGAGCCGACGCGACCTGGACTCAGCCGCCATGTTTGTTTGGTGGTGGCGCCCCCTATAGGTCGCTGGAGTCGCGAATATGAGTAAACAAGGGGCAAGGGGAGCACAGAGCGTCATGCACGAAGTCCGAGAAGTTCGGGCAATTGGCGCCTCGGAGTCGCGTCCAGCCGGCGCGTCGGCAACCTGGCCGTGGCCGTGGGGCAAATGCCGCGACGTTGCGGTGCCGCGCGCCGCCGTCCTCTACTTCTCAGTGTAAGCAGCCACACGGCACACGGCGAATTCTACGAATCCCGATGAGCCAGTAAATTCATTGGAGTGAGACACGTGACAGCGTCTCACAGGCGTCCATTATAGATGCCACCTGTCTCTATGCGACACGAGTCGTAGCTTCCACAGTTTGCTAAGTCATACTGAAACGGGCTTATTGGTGCGCATATAGCCAACCGCCAACCAGCAGTGCAGTTTGGCACTACAAGTTGCGCCATCTAGCGGGTGAAAAATAAAACTAATTAGGTAGGCCAGGACGGCCCGAGTAGCGGGGACTGCGGGTGAGCGCATTTAGAAACCACGTGCGAACGTCGCATTTCGGATTGGGGTGAGATTTTTTGGAACCGTTTTTTGTAAAAGTGAGTTTCAGCTTCACGTCTCTATGACCTCAGTGGGTTCCTGTTACATATCGCCTACTCCTAGAGTTTCCCCCCAAAATAAACGTCGCTATTGCTGCGTGAAAGACTGCCACAGTCGCGAAGGTGACTCAAGCGTCAAACATTACCGCTTCCCTTCGAGATCTTGGGAAGCGATGCGGCGAAAAAGTGGATTACTGCAGTGCGACGCATCAAGTGAATTTTACATTCATTGTTGAAGTAAACGAAAATAGATGTGCATGTTTGGAAAGTGGTCTGACAAACTCGTTTTGGAAGCTACTCGGCAAAATAACATATTTATACAAGTTGTTTTACAAGTCTCTTCGACAGCCACATAGAGAAATAAGATAGCAAAAATCGGGCCGATTGTTGCTTCGTGACGCCGAGAATCAGGCGCGATTCCCGCGGGCGCCACCTTGCCCGGAACGATACATAAAAGCATGGCATCGCACAATGTGAAAGATCTCACTCGAAGTTTCGATCGATCATGACAGCGCCTTCGTTGCACTTCCTGCGTGATGACTCATTTGCGAAAGGTACGGTGAGGTGCGCGGAAAGTTAAAATTGTTTGTGCGACTGGGTGCTGATGAGGATCATGCGAGTCCCTCAATTTTATCACAGCTGCGCGAACGTTATAGTTGACGCAGTCATAAAATGCTATATGCTCACCGGCACCAACTTGGCAACAGGAGCCGAAATCCACACGAGCCTTTCTATGCCACAGAGAGAGGAGCGCTAACCGTTTGGAGCGCTTCCGGACGACGAAGTGTTTTGTATGAGGAACGCCAAATCTTCCGCTCCCGGTAATTTCGATAATTCTTTTGCCTTGTAGTCTCCAGATACCTATAAATATTTGCGAACAAGGTATATATATATATATCAGTGTCCCAAACGCCGTATAGAAGCAGACGCACCTCGAAGGAATTGCAGCCTTCCATCGCTGCTCCCCATAGATGTGACCCGGCATGACATCGGCCCAAGGAAACGTCACCGACGTCGAAAATATGGCGCTTAGCATAACACCTGCACAGCATGCAACAGATGGAGCGCCCTCAATGACACCGATGGAAGGACAACCTGGTTCTTCTGATCTATCGAGGACATCGTCCTCAACTGAAATTGACGACATGGACCACGAAAACGACGCTGGAGGCATATGGCACGAAGTTCGAACGAGAAAAAGAACGCGACTCACAAACAGCCTGTCTGCTTCGAGCTCGGACACGATTATACGGCCAAAACCGGACAAAGAGGGGCTCACGGTAATATTCGCTCCTGGGAATGCCGAAACGGTGCTTACAGATCTCAGTAGCCTGAAGGTATCAAAAGCACTAGATAAAGAATTCCCCAAATGCGTTCGCGAGGTTCGGTTTAACCATCGACTAAACCTCATTGCAGTTGATGCGCTGAATGGAGAAGCTGTCAAGAAGTTACAAAGCATGACAACACTCTGCAGCATTCCTGTACTTTCCTATTCTCCCTTGGCTGGACCAACTGTTGTCGGACTGATTCATAGCGTCGACAAGGAACTTTCTATTGAAGATATCACTTCAAATTTGAGGGCGGATGCAGAGATTGGCAGCGTACGACGGCTCGGAAACACCAGCTCTGTAAAAGTAACGTTCCGTGGAAACCGACTCCCATCCTACGTTCTGCTAGGGCATGTGCGCCACCCGGTGTCTCCGTTCAAGGCCCGACCAATCCAATGCTTTAATTGCTTTGGTTTTGGTCACAAACAGGTGGCTTGCAAACGCCCGAAAACATGTAGACACTGTGCACAACATCACGACCAAACGGACAGTACATGCCTGTCATTATCGGCGAAATGTGTGAACTGTGGGCAAAACCACGAGGCCACAGCACGGTCCTGTCCGAAAGGAAGAGAGGTTGAAACGATTCAAACCTACTCGAAGGCAAACTCGGTGGACTTTCACTCTGCCAAAACAGCCTTAGAACACGAGGAACTTTTTCCGGCGCTTGAGTTCACTCCTGCTGACAGCGGTGTCACGAAAGAGCTGGCTGGTGCTTCTGCCTTCAAGGACATTGCAGGGAACAAGAACGAACACTCCAAAAAGCCGACCGCTTTGGCAACACCATATGCGTCGGTTCTCAAGGCAACTAAGCCCAAGGCACCAAAATCTCAAGGAGTTCGACAAGAATCAACATCACAGGGTATGCAAATGCCTGCTGTGTCAGAAGCACCACCCCCCGAGACACCTCAGTCTGATTTGCAGCTATCAACTGTGCGCCAGCGCCGTCAAGTAAGGGAGGCGGATGCGAAGCCGTCAAGTTCCGGGGACACTGCAGGATGGATTCCTTTAGTCAAGGCAGCAGTCAATATCGCTCTCACCCTACTTAGAAGCCTCAAAACATCCTGGGCAACGACACTAACTACCATGATACAAGCTCTGCTTCCCCTTTTTGAAGGATGTTAGTGCCATCGTCCTCTCATGCACAAGACTCGATCAGAGCGACCCCGGCAGTGTCTGTGCGTGCTGCACGTCATGGACGAAGCAATACCCACCTAACCTGTCCATCCATCCTCCAATGGAACGCGCGTGGCCTTCGAAGGCGTCTTCCCGACCTACGACAGCACCTGATTCATTCTCCTGCTGACGTCCTGGCCATTCAAGAACCGATGACGCGACCGGGCGATTTCAGGTTTTCCCCTTACGTCATTCACCACAGTACGCCAGCGCGAAAGGGAGGTCGTTCTCGAGCAGCGCTCCTTGTGACCGCAGGACTAGCACACAACCCGGTTGATCTTTCATCGTTCACCACAGAGAAAGCAGAATTTGCAGCTGCCACGATTGAAGTCCGAGGCGAGCTCTTCACTATAATTTCTGCATATGTCGCTCCTGGGCGTGCTAACAGCTGGGACGCGGGAGATTTAAATAAGATAGCGCTTAAATGCCCTGGCCATTTGATGCTCTGCGGTGATTTTAACGCACATAACTCTGCCTGGGGTGACAGGCGAACTACTGCAAGAGGCAGATCGCTCGAGTGTGTCACGTCTTCGCTTCACCTAGAAGCATTAAACGACGGCACAGAAACATATGTTCGCCGATGTGTAAACGACAGTATTCTTGATCTATCCTTTGCCCCACCGGATGTAGCTGCAAACTGGACTCCACAACCCGACTCATGGGGCAGTGACCATATTCCTATCAACATTGTATCTCCCAACGCTAGTAAACCGAAGTACAGACGATGCAGGGTCACAAACTGGGACATGTACCGACGGCACCTTGACAGAGCCCTAGTAGCAGGTCCTCTGAAGGACTCAATCATAGCAATCGCCAATGCTCTTAGTCTCTCGACGAGGACGATAAAGGTGCCACTCTGGAGGCCAGCGCCAGACCTGGTATACTTGAACCTCCGCGCCGCGCGCCGGAGAGCTCAACGAAAGGCACGAAGAACAAAAGATCCAAAAGATTGGAATACTCACCACAAGATTGATGCCAAATTTCGTCGACATACAATTCGTCTTCAGCGAAAGCAATGGGGACAACTCTGCGCCTCCTTCGGATCGGCTGGCGGCCTTTCTAAAGCATGGAAAATAGCAAAGGCGTTGTCTCCCGCAAAGCAGATTCAACACCCCATATCCGGACTCGCCGTTGCACTTCAAAAGCCTCTGCAGGAAACGGTGGAACTATTGGCGGATGAATTTTCAAAAGCTATTCCGCTACCCCCAGGATACCAAGAGCCAGAAACTCGCCCGTCTGATGCCTGCGCCCCCATGCAGCTAGATAACGACTTCACCAGAGGCGAACTAGAATACGCGCTACGGAAGTGCACGAAGCGCAGCGCTCCTGGACCTGATGGAGTGACATATCAGGCACTGAGAAACTTAGATAAGAGTTACCATCCCGCCCTCCTGGAGGCACTAAACAAGGTGTTGCGCACCGCAGAACTCCCGGATGTCTGGAAAGTCTCCCATGTGATTCCGATCCCGAAGCCTGGTAAACCTCACGCGTTGCTGTCATCGTACAGGCCTATCTCCTTGACAAGTTGCGTCGGTAAATTCCTTGAGCGCCTCGTTCTTCGCCGTCTCACGTGGCAACTTGGCACCAACAAGACACTTCCTGACCAACTGTCTGGTTTCATGGCACATCGCTCTACGGTCGACGCCATAGGAGAAGTAGCAACATCTTTCGAAGAAGCGCGGGCTGCTGGGAAAACCATGTACTGTGCCTTCTTGGACATCCACAAGGCTTTCGACGCTCTACCTCATGCCACCATCCTCCACCAACTCACTCTCTTCGGCATCGCAGGTAGAGCTTACGCTTACATCCGTGCATTTCTTCGAAACAGGACCCTTATTGTAAACGTCCGGGGAACAACAAGTGCCCCAAGATATGTGACCCAAGGAGTACCGCCGGGCAGCGTGATAAGTCCTTTTCTTTTCAATTTGGCAATGGCGTCACTACCTGCTGTGCTTCCGCCAATGACATATCCACTTACGCCACGGACAAGCATCGCCATTTATGCGGATGATGTCGCAATTTGGACGGTTGGGTTAAGCAACCAGGCACAGATGACTGGGCAAATTCTTCAGTTTGCTCTGGATAAAACAGCGAAAGAAATTTCTCGTCTGGGACTGACATTATCTGCTTCAAAGACCGCTCTCCTCTACACCAACAGGAGCCGGCGACAGACCGTCAAAATTACACTCGACGTCGTAGAAATCGCAAGGAGTAGGTCCCACCTCTACCTGGGTCTTTTAATCGATGACCTCGCGACATGGCGGCCGGCAGTGAAAAGACTCTTAGGACAGTGTCGACAGCTCTTGGGCGTCCTCCGGAGTTTCCGTGCATACGGCCAGAGAGGTATCCCACCGGATGGTTTGCTGACACTCTACAAAGGTCTTCTCCAATCGAAGCTCCTATACGCACTACCATTCGTCAATATCAGGCGACCCCAGCTAGACGCGCTCGAACGTTTTCACCGTGTCGCTTTACGACTCTGTTTGGGACTTCCCCCATACGCGAAAAACGTGGCAACGCTCACGGAGGCACAAGAAGAGCCAATCATCCTACGAGAGGAAAGAGTGGCAATGCATTCCCTAGTGCGAATGCACACGACCCCGTCGGCACAGTACCTTCTTGCCAACCTGCTGAAACGACCATCGTCGCATCTTGGTCAACTAGCTGCACAATTTCAGCGTAACATCGGAAGCCCTGGAGTTTTATATTCTTCACGTCCCCCACACTCCATACGCCCACCGCTAGACGTGCGTGAAACACTTCCAGACCTGCCTCGGAAAAAAGATATTCACCCAACTGTCGCCCGCACAGCTGTCGCAGTGGCTCTCGAAAATGAATACGTTGAACATCTTGAGGTCTACACAGACGGCTCAGTTGACAAGAAGAGAGGAACTGCAACCGCGGCATACACGATCCCCGCAATATCAACTGAAAGTGCGGTTCTCTTAAACATCGAGACGTCCTCTACAACAGCGGAGACGGTTGCGATTCTTCTGGCACTTACGACACTGCAGGAACGTCCTGAAATCGGTAAGGCTGTGATACTAACCGATTCTCGAAGTGCGCTAGTTCACATCGCCAACCCCGAGCACGATCCCTTGATCGCCCAGGAGGCTGCACACATAGCAACAAAGCTAGAGGACAACGGATGGAGACTGGTATTTCAGTGGGTGTCATCCCACAGCGGAATTCTTGGAAATGAACGTGCAGATACCCTGGCAACAAGGGCACACAGCATATCGACTACCACGCACAACCTGCGACGATTCCACGAGACGCGCCTTCTCATCGCACGCGATCTCAGGAAAAGACACCCCGATCCCGGAACAGCCAATGGAGAAGGTCCTGTACCAGTCCCAACCTCTAAACTGACGCGGAAAGACGCAACGCTTTTGCATCGTCTCCGAACTAATAGCGCGTTCACGAGGAAGACATTGCATCGCTTTGGAAGGACGTCTCAGAGAAGCAGTGCTGACTGCACTGCGTGCGGGGACGTTGAAGACATCGATCACATACTATGGCACTGCCCGGAATACGAGAAAGCACGGAAAACATTACTAGCTTCGGTAAGGGCGACAGGGGCACAGGCGTCCACGACAAAGGAACTTTTATTTCCTACTGGCGGCAAGCAACGGGCGCGGGTCATATTCCGTGCAGTGCTCGAGTTTGCGCATGTGACTGAGATTTCAGACCGCCTCTAACTGCCGCGCGCAATTCGGAAACCGGTAAAGATCTCGTCACACGTTTGCGACATGACAATGATGCAAAACTCCAGTGAACGTAACTGTGTTGTGGCAGAACTGCGGAACTGCGGCTGTGAAACACAAGTCTCGCCCGCTTCGCGGCGGCGCGACATGTTACACAGGTTCAGCTCGTCGCCGCTTCGCGGCGACGAGCTGTACTTGTGCAATTGACCGAATGTTGAGAGCGATTCAGCGACTGTTGGCACTTGAGCGTTTTATCGAACCTTTACTTTGAACAATGTTTTAGCCGTGTGTTAGCAACGCTTTGCCCCCTCCCCCCCCCCCCTCCCTCTACCCTACAAATGATTTGATTGGCGCTTTCCCCTAGAAACTGCTAAAATATTTTATTCAACCCATCTCAATCCACATCTTTCCCTCCCTCTCCCCTTTGGCTGTGCGAGTCTTTTCCCTGCCTGGAGAATAACATTTCGCATAGCCATTAAACCCCCTTTCCCGTTTTATACACCACATCCCCCCCCCCCCCCCCCCCCCCCCTGGAGCGCTTCCCCAACTCCGACGTTACCGCGCCGCCTCGAGGCGCCATCAATCCGTTGGCGTCTCGCCGTCTGCCGTGAAGCGAAGAGCGAACGCCGAGGAGAGACGAAAGCGAACATCCCCCCCTTTTTCCAACATACCCCCCTACCCTGCACAGCTGGTTGAGCCATTGCGGAGGGCGCTGGCAAGGAGGAGCCAAGCACCCCACCCCCTTCCCCGCTCCTCCCCAGGACCCAGCGCGCTTACATGGCGGAGGAGCAGGCGAGCGACACCCAAACCAACCCCGAAACCCACGCAGTAGTTGCGAAGCGAGAGTCTCCTCGCGCACTAAGATGGCCTGCGAGCTTACGTGATCAACCCAGCTAAGATAATACCAGCGCTCACCGCGACTCATCATGACCATGGTCCTCACACTCACGTCATCACGCAGACTAATGCAATCACCGGACTCATATCCAGCGTACAACTCACGTCTTGATTCAGGCTCATGTTCGTGAGCCTCGAAACTCACAATCACACTCAAGAGATCTCAAAACTCACGCTCATGAGTACTTCACTTACAGCTCAAGCTCACACTCATGAGTCCTCAGAACTCACGCTCGCACTCACGCTCATCAGTTTTCAGAACTCGGGATCACACTCACAATCCAACTCACGCTTATGAGTTCGGAGGACTCACACTCACGATCAGACTCACGGTCATGAGTTCTCAGAACACACACTCACACTCACACTCATGAGTTCACGTAACTCACGATCACACTCACACTCTCACTCACAATTTTTCGAGACTCGCGGCTTCACTCACGATCACCTCAAATCTGACGGTGAGCGTGAGTGATCGTGAGTGATCGTGAGTGATCGCATTCATGAGTGAGAATGCCGAGGTGTGGCCCACGGTGAATGGTCCGCGTATCGACGAGGACCTTGTCTTCCTATGCGGTCTAAAACTGAGGGAGAGGAGGAAACCCAAGCGGAACGCCGGACGCCGGCGTTCTAAGTTCTAACGCGTTAGACAAGTCAAGGACATCTTTTGTCTCCACTGCACTCTTCAAATCGTAATAAGAGACGGAGTATAGGCAACTTGCAATGCTGTTTGGCGCTATGTAGCGACCGAAACAAGAAACATTGGGTAGGCCTGGGAGTGGCAGCTGCATTGTTCAAACGTGAGCCGTTACTCTAGTGGCGCCGCTCAGCATAGTGTTTGGAACAAGAGATAATGGGTAGGCCAGTTAGCCTTGATCACATAAAATGCCAGTACGGTGGAAGCTACGGCCCTGGCGGGCCGATCGGAACGTGACTTCGTATCACCGGAGTGCGTTTTTACTGCGAAGAAGTATGATAATTTTCGCTGCGTCATGCTCCAATATGCATGTGGAAGCCGTCGGCACGTCATGTGGGGCTTATCATTCACCCTTTGCCAAGTTACAACGATAAAGGGTAAAACCGTGGGTTCTCACTCTGCTTGCGCCGTCTGCCTGTTGCCGGCTGGCTGTGGTGACGTCTAGAGATATGAATCGATCCACTTTGCCAGTAGAATACCCATATTAAATTACTACCTTGGGCCGCAAAGTTGAGTTTTCATGGGCAATATCAGTCATATAACTAACTTAAAAAAACAAAAAAACTCATGTTGTTTTTTAATTATTTTATCAATGCGCTATGATGTCTGGATATGCCACCAAGTTTATCTACTGTGGTGGATGCGCTCAAGTGCTACTATTCGTTGAGACAGGAGCCAGGTAATTGACTGGAACATAAACATGGCCTAAACGGTTCTTCTTTTTCAATACATCTCAATATAATGCAATATGTTTGTGCCGATTTCGGATTCCCCGTTTTGAAGAGTTCAGAGAAAAAAAGATTTTAAAAATATTCAGGATCACATTTTTTTTGTTTTTACTTGCCGAACAAATATTTGCACAATTTAGACTTTTATCGATATTTAGAAAATTTCCGTCCGCAATGGCAAAAACACTTGCCATAGTTAGGCGCTATTTTTTCTAAGTAAACAAAGCATTAAATGCTTTACCAAAAAGTTTCAGCATAAAGAACTGCGTTCTAAGATATGTTAAAGAATCGCCGAAAATGCCGAAGTATAAAAAAGTTGCGGAAGAGACCTGGTTTGTCTTTATATTTTATTTGAAATATGGATTTAAATAAATTAAATATAACTACCAGACGTAGGCCAGTTGGAGTGTTTTACAGAAAAATATATGTACGTTGTAGAATGTTGTATTATTTATTTCTGTAGCCCTCAATGTGGCGTCTACATGCAACTGGGAAAATCGTTGTTACACCTCCTCTTAGATGCGATTTTCTTTTTTTTTTGTAAGAAACAAGGAAGTTTGCAAATGTAAGGTTCATTCCCTTTTATGTACATGTCTCTCTACCTCGTATAAACATTTCATTTAAAAAAAATAGGCATGGCATCCATCCCTTGACCGTCCTTCAGAAAACTGCCCGAGAATACATTAAAAAAAAAAGACGACAACGAAGATCCGCGGGCATGACGGCGGCAGCGGTATCGTCTTTGCATAAATCAAATCGACTCCAAATCAAAATTATTTATTTTTCTCCATTTGGAGAGAAAAAACAGAGAAAAAAGCAGCATAACAGTTGCTTGGCAGGTCTCCATCTCCCCTCAGCAGCGGAAGCAACAGCACACAAAACAGTTAACACGCAAGAATAAATTGTTTATGTAATTATTCGTTTGATATAAAACAAAAGCAAAGAAAAATGAATATCACCACACGTCATGCACCTACACTAACGCTGAAGGCTCAACAAAAAATGAAAGCAAATATTTGTTTACCAAATTCAAAAGCTCTATGTTTAATTCCCTCGAACGATTTAAAAGACGAGGAAGAGTATTTCGCAACATCTGATTTGCATAATTTGTTCTGGTGTGCGGCACTAGCCACGTATCCGCGCTGCGTGCATCATAAATCGTGCCTCTAATTGTAATCTCTGAGATAGACAGAAATACGTATTCTTTGTGATGAAAAGGCTTTTTATAGGTAATACAAAGTTTATAATTATAGAAATTTGAACTCTGTACGATATGAACGTTTTAAACAATGGTAGTGTATGAGCATCGTGTGCAGTATGGCATATAATACGCACAACTTTTTTTTGCAGAATTTGTATCTGCTTAAGATTTGTGGACGTCGTATTCTCCCAAACCAAAAAGCAGTAATTATAATGCACATAAAATAAAAGAATGATATATAAGAAGCACTGCTGACATTGGGAGTATATAACGACGTTTGTACATAACACCTACGACCTTTGAGAGTTTTTGACATGTATAATGTACCATTTCATCCCATAGCACGTATTCATTAAATATCACACCCAAAACTCTAACACTTTCGACTATATCTATCTTATGGGTACCGAGGGAGAGAGCAGAGGAATGAAAGCAATTCGTATTTCTTAGAAGAGGAGGAAGGAACGCCAACCAAAAATAAAAAGGAGCCCAACGTTTCGAAACCTGCTTCGTTTCTTCTTCAGGGGCGACTGTGTGCGCGAGGAGCAAGTGGTCTTCTTTTACGGCGGTGGACGTGTCTTCAGGGGCGACTGTGTGCGCGAGGAGCAAGTGGTCTTCTTTTACGGCGGTGGACGTGTCTTCAGGGGCGACTGTGTGCGCGAGGAGCAAGTGGTCTTCTTTTACGGAGGTCGACGTGTCTTCAGGGGCGACTGTGTGCGCGAGGATCAAGTGGTCTTCTTTACGTCCACCGCCGTAAAAGAAGACCACTTGCTCCTCGCGCACACAGTCGCCCCTGAAGACACGTCGACCGCCGTAAAAGAAGACCACTTGCTCCTCGCGCACACAGTCGCCCCTGAAGACACGTCCACCGCCGTAAAAGAAGACCACTTGCTCCTCGCGCACACAGTCGCCCCTGAAGACACGTCCACCGCCGTAAAAGAAGACCACTTGCTCCTCGCGCACACAGTCGCCCCTGAAGACACGTCCACCGCCGTAAAAGAAGACCACTTGCTCCTCGCGCACACAGTCGCCCCTGAAGAAGAAACCAAGCAGGTTTCGAAACGTTGGGCTCCTTTTTATTTTTGGTTGGCGTTCCTTCCTCCTCTTCTAATTGTTCTTACCCAACCAGGCAGATTTCTGCCAAATGTTTACTTACTTTCAAAACTCCGTCCTCTCTACTCCTTCACGGAAATCCTCCTCCTCCTTTACTTTCAATTCGTATTTCTTGCTCTAAACAGAACGGCTTTAGTTTTACCACAATTAATTTGCAAGGAATTAGACACTGTCCAAGTATTTAATTTATCTAGAAATTTATTCGCGGTACTCATAATCTGCTGAGTATACTTACCTGAAAAAATACACTGGTATCATCCGCGTAAATAATAAATAAATAATGAACACGACCCCGACCAACCACACCACATTCCGAGACGTCACCTGGTCACGTGCTTTGGCGGCGAGAGGAGGAAGGGGGGAGGAGGAAGGGTGTCGCCAAATAAACCATTCCGCTAGGGGACGATTCGGCACGGCCGTCTTTCTGTCGAATACAATTGAGGTAGAGTGTCCTGAATTCCCTCCTATATTTCAAAGCAGACGACGCTGCGAGGTAATGGGACCAATCAAGCAGCGTCAAAAGCGTAAGTCACTGGGCCTTTTGTGTTTATGATTGGTTCAGGAGTTCTAGAACATGTACAGAAACATGACGAACACCATGATGGTGTCCTTTTGACGCTGTCTGATTTAGGGTATCCCATCAGCTCGTAGTGTCGGCTGCGCCGCTTATGGGGAAACGAAATATATACTCTGTTTCACCATATGCCCATACGCAGCGGACACTCCGAGCCGTCCTAGCCAATCCCGCTCTGTGATCGTAGCACGTGATGATGTCTCCGCGCGTTGCTGCGCCCCCTTTCCAAGGTCACGTGACGTTCACGCAGCCTGCGATTGACTCCGACGACTCGTAGCATGGACTGCCTTTGGACGTAGGGTGAAACGGACAATGGTAGTATTTGTATATAAAATGTTTAAAACTAAAACACTCTGCACTGTCGCCCTGAGCACGATGAAACGGCTCGCCCTGTGCCACAGCCCAGACAGTTCTTGTTTTTTTTTCTCTCTCTTTTCTTTCTAAACATATGATGAGCCCCGTCATTCACCGAGCTCCCTCAGTAGAGTGCAGCGCTCTCCCAAGTGCTTTGCGAGAGAGCAGGTGTTACGAGTTGTTTTACAGTGAGCGACGCGCGGAGTGTTTAGACCGCGCGTCGGACTAAACACTCCACGCACGGGGCTCTGGCACGGGGGACATAGCCTCTTTTGACTAAACACTTGAGAAGAGCGTAAGTCCAGTCCAGTCTAAACCACAACCGTCCAAACAAAAGACAAATGCATGCATCGAGGCAATAATTGCTAACGCGTTTGAAAAGATTGGTCCAGGCATTAAACGACGGTATACGAAATACTTGAAAGCAATTTTCTCATGGAAGTCTCCATATGTAAAAAAGACACGAAAAAAAGAAATAATAGGTGACAGGTTTAGAGTAAAATGGAAGCTCCTCTCAGCTCTTTTGACTTTAGCAAAGCGAACGTTGGAGAGGAGGACGTTTACTCTCCAGCGTTCATTTTGCTGAAGTGGAAAGAGGTGGGACCTCCACTTTACTCTTAACTTGTCACCGATTTAATTCACAACGAAACAATTTTGACCGAGGACATCGAGTTAATACATTAATTCCGAACACCGCATTAGTCACGGAGCTATTTTCCTAGTAAGAGAAGGGCACCTCTGCGCCTCCATGTGCACGGCATTTTCATATTCTATGGGAATTTCGAGCGAATACTGGAGCGGACTTCATAAATTATTAATTTTCATCTTAGAAGCTTTTCCGTGTTTCACCCTTCATATAGCGCGCCTCGGGAGTGAGAAAAAAAAAAAAGAGGACATCAATTATGTAGACTTTTTTGCTTGCTTTTCGTATGTACAACGTGCCATTTTCAGGGGACGCAATCTTTATTTAAGGCTAATGTATGCCATATTTTCTAGCACAAATAGCACAACCGTATCATTACCCGTGCTAGTGATATGTGGCGCTGTTGCTGTTGCGATAACATGATGTAAAAAACTTCGCCAGTCCCTTCGCACAGGTGGATACTGCCAGAAAACGAAGGTTTAAGGCTGTCATATTAAGCGCGACTGGAGGAAGGCGCCTTAATTAAAATTGGGCGGGTGGCCTCATCCGGAAGTCCAGCAACACGGTGCAACACGGGAGCTCAACGCAAGAGCTCCTTGGGATGTCAGTTAAGAACCGGAATCACCCAACGAGCAACGCGAAGACTTAGCAGACGTCTGGCTGGCGGCAAGTTCACCAGGTTGTGGTAACTGGTGTCCAACGCCTTGGACACCAGTTACTTTTATTTCTTGCGACGCAGCCATACTTTGAAGGGCGGATCTAAGAGGGGCTCAGAGGAAAACGGCCAGATGCTAAGAGGCTCGCGATACGTTTTAACGCCGTCGATGTTATGATCATTTTATTAAGAATATCTTCATCAGCGCCCGAAATTTCGAGCCTCTCCTTTCTTAAATTTGATAGTGGCAGTGATGATGCACTAAACGTTTGGTAATCTTCAGCGTGCAGACCGCCTTACTATAAGAAATGTTTTTTTTCCAAGTAAAGGCTGCTTCACACGCTTGGGTTTGCTTGCGACCCAGTTCTTGTGATCCCTTACGACGAGAAAACATTCTGGCATGATGCTGGAGCCATCTCTAAGGTGGCCCTGGAACTGCATTTAACTAGATCGAAGTTTTCGCATTATTTGCAAGACGAAATGTACGTACTATCTATAAAAAATGGTCCTCTATTGTATTGTCGATTGTATTTCAAGCAAATAAAAATAAAATAAAACGAGAAAAAATAGGAGATATACATAAATTCTAAGTGTTTCAAGGCATAGATGGTGCAAGTCGGCTCCCTTGTCGTAAGAGATCGCAAGGCACTCGGTCGTAGGCAGTAAATATGTTCTTGAGATTCTTGGAGATTTATGTTTGTCCTTTGTCCCCCTTGTTCCCCTTCTCCAGGGATTATTTTCATCAATCTTGTCCAGCTCGCTTGCCCCTTTGCATTTAATTGCATTATAATTAAATATATTCTTATTGGCTCCCGACTCCCGACTCCCAACTATATACTGCGCCGCAGGGCGTCTAAACAATCATAATTTTTTTAATACTTTTATTTGTTTCAATTCAGCCAGTTAGGAGGCGGCAGCGGCCCAAAATCTTATGACGCCTTTCTGCCACTGAGGCGAACTGAGCAGTGGCGCGCGATAGTAGCCGCCTTTCTCCTTAGTAATTACGATTCTGCTAAGTGCTGTTCTCAGATTGCGTCCCGGGAGGGCATGCATGCAGGATCTTCTGAGCGTGTAGCGAAGATTGAATTATTCACCATTCTTCCACACAGGAGGAGCTCCGGCCGCCTCTAGCATACGCTTAATTGCCACGTTCCGTGGTGCTTTAGTTGGACCTGGTCTCAAGGGGCCGAAGTGTCACCGTAGGTAGAAAGATTGCGCTGGAGACGAAGCCTCACCGCAGACATTTTCTTGCAACAGATGATAGGTGTCTAAACAACAAATCGTAATATAGTTTGAGCGCGACTGAAGGAAGACGAGGAAAGACACGGTAAAAGACTGACCACAAGACAACACCAGTGAAGAAGCGACATGTAGGATAGCTTTTACAAGCATGAAACAAAACCAGTGACTAGAGAAACACACAAAAGCAGAAAGATAGAAAATCGGATATACCTGTGCCGCAAAGCCGGCCGAAGCCATGGGCAGACGAAATTGGGAGTAGGATCAGAACAACTTAAGGCCTGTTCATACATACAGCGGAGCGCTAAGTTAGCGCTACGTGAGCGCTCCAAGGAGCGCTCATGTGGCGCTTCCTGGCGCGTGACTTAGTTCTAACACAGCGCGCGATTAGCGCTTCTGTAGCGTTTTGATAGCGCTCCAGTAGCGCCTTGTTAGCGCTCCAGTAGCGCCTTGTTAGCGTTCCAGTAGCGCCTTGTTAGCGCTTCAGTAGCGCCGTGTTAGCGCTTTAGTAGCGCTTCTTGTACCGCGGTGCTGCGGATTAGCGCGTGCACTGCGGTTCCGGTTCCTGTGCTTGGGTGTGAATCAGCAGCACAGCTCATTTAGTGACTCTAAGCAGCACCATGGCGGACATGTGGGATGCTGAAATAGAAATGAGACCAATGCTCTTACATACGCGATTAGTGCATATGTGTGTGGACGGCTTAGCGCCCAGAAGAGCCATGGGTGCGCGACATCTTTCGCCACCGAGATACCGGCAGCCTAGGTATACCTAGTGAACCTTGTTCCTAGGCTGAGGGACCGTGACACAGAGCTCTTTCGAAGGCGATTATTTTTACCTGCATGTCTTTGAAACCAGGGTCACGCATATCGAATAGAAAGCAATGAGGTCGTACCCAATCAA
This sequence comes from Ixodes scapularis, assembly GCF_016920785.2. Lineage (NCBI taxonomy): Eukaryota > Metazoa > Arthropoda > Arachnida > Ixodida > Ixodidae > Ixodes > Ixodes scapularis. The sequence continues at coordinate 16,271,803 of NW_024609835.1, forward strand.
TTAGTCGCTCAAAGTCCATGACTCTGGGTCGCCTGCCCGACCCTTTGCTTGGAGAGCGGCTGTTTTACTTCCTCTTCTTTCAATGCCAAAGGAAAAACAACAACAAAGGAATCGCCGTGCACGCGCTGTTCCGCAGCAGCAAGCACGGCACAAGGAGCGTGCAGAGCGCTAACAGAGCGCTTTAACAGAGCGCTAACAAAGCGCTTCTGTAGCGCTAACAGAGCGCTAACAAAGCGCTTCTGAAGCGCTAACAGAGCGCTACTGAAGCGCTAACCGAGCGCTACATCACGCGCTAGGAGGCGCCACATGAGCGCTCCTTGGAGCGCTTACGTAGCGCTAACTTAGCGCTCCGCTGCATGTGTGAACCGGCCTTTGTGGTGAATTCCGCTGACAGATTTGGAGAGCTCCAAAAGCGCCCCTTTTGGAGCGAGCGTCTTCCGCTGGCAGATGAGGTTGGTCCTCTTCCATTCGTAGATATGTGACAACACCCGCCCCGGTGGAGCGCCTCCGACCCCGCCGAACTTGATCCGCGGGATTTCAGGGAGCTTGGCGGCAGTTCACTGAAGCGCGCTACTTCCTTTCGTTAAAGGGAAACTCCGCTTCATTCTCGGTTGTTACCAAACACTGCGACTCTCTTTAGTATCATCTAGAGAGACCGAATATCAAATATTATAGCATAATACCGCCTAAAAGATCACTAAACCGGCCGACAAAAACTGAGACGCGCGAATTCACCAAAATCCGCTAATTTAGCGGGCGACGTGCGGCGCAGCCAACGTTGTATTTCCGTTGTGGCTGACGTCTGTTGCATACGCAGTTTTTTTCTTAGTATTTTCTTTTCCAGGGAGAGCTTACCGGGCGGCGCTACGGACGCGCTCCACGTTTGAGCAAGCAAAGAGGCGAGCCTACTACAATAGAGATCAGTGGGCGAGATAGACAAAAAAAAAAAAAGATAAAAATGAATGAGAACAAGAGAAACAAAAAGAGGGTTGTACGCCAACCGGTGCCAACCGACTAGCCGCCTGGGTTGCAGCCTACATAGCCTGCTTCTTTGCTGCTTGCGTTGCCTGTTCGCCGCCGCGGCTAGGCCCGCCCTTCCTCCTCCCTCCTCGCTCTTCCCCTCGCATCCGCGTCTTTCTTGGGTTACCGCTAGTAGATCACGTGACCCCTTGTATTCCACGTGGGTGCGTATGCAACTGACGTTGAGGGTACAATGTTGCCCGGCTGTGCCGAAGTTTCAGTTTCGGTTTGCGAAACTGTTATCGAAACTGTTATCGAAACGGTTATCGAATATATTACCCAACCTACTTAATTATCTGAATACTCAAAATATGGAACCCCTAACATCAACACCGAAAAAAATCCAATCCTTTTTTAAGCGTGTAATTCGATGACTTCGATCGAGCAATGTTCTAGTGCCCTGACGTGTGTATAGTTATTATGTCTGTTCGCCATAAGCTCATAATTTATCATAACTTATATAACAGTGCTTAATCATGCTCTCGATATCTCTGAATATGTATGTTTTGATGCGATAATCATGACTTTTTATTGAACTGTTAGAGTTAAACTTGTTACATTCTGCATGTCACTGAAATGATTCGGTGAACTGAACTTTTTTTTTTTTTTTTTTTTTTGTGAGTTGCCGCTGCTGCTGATTGTAGGGAGGGGGCCGAGGACTCGTCAAGCTGCATTTGCGCAGCTTTTTTCCTCTGTCTCCTTCCATCATGTAATGTGATGGAGAAATAAACATTTATTTATTTATTTATTTATTTATTTATTATTATGGTAAATAACAAGATCGCACGAAAAATATTTTTATTTTAATGAGACAAACGGTCTAGGGTTGTTTTGAAGTACTTTTCACGTTTATATCATCCACTATCTCAAAATTTCAGAAATCGAGCGGAGTTGCCCTTTAACTCGGCGGTGCGCATGCAACCCCCGGTCACAGTCGAAGTTTCAGGGCGTTGACATTTGCGTCGCCACCATCGGCGGCGCTTTCAATCGAGTCGCCATTGACAGCTGCGCTTCGGTGGTGGGGCGCTTAGAGTAAAATCGAAAATATAAAACTTCTTTTCATATAACACTAACATTTATAAAACACGTTCGTTGCGTCATTAAAATGAAATGTAATTTATTTTATATCCTCATTTTTATTTATTTCTGCTTTGTTCTAAAAAACAAAAGCCAAACGCCCGGGCGGTGGTTGCATCATGCATGAGCTGTCTAGCAGACATGTACAAATTACTCAAAAAAGGTAGTTAAGTTACCGAGTATCGACGCCAAAAGTAATTGGAGTAGAGTAGAAATTACGCATTTGTAATAGTAATTGAGTAAACTACTAACTACTGTAAAAAGTAGCGAGTTACTTTGAAGTTACTTTCGAAGTTACTTTTTTTTATTTTTGTGGAAGCAAAATGAACAGCAGTTTTGATCAATGAAAAACCCTGCCAGCCTAAAATAAATGCAGTCTATTTATAGCTTGCGTTTTCGCCAAAATAGTTTATTCGCTCGCGGAAGCAATTGACTTTCAAAGTTCTTGATAGAAGAATTTTCCCCTTTTCCTTCTCAAGACGTCCCCAGCCAAGCTAAATAGACGTTCCACCGTTGCACTGAATGGAACGGTAGAGTTGAATTTGAGAAAGAGGCTGTGCAGGGTCGGGTTAGCGAGTGTCGGCATCTTAGGTGTCCATGACGTAACATGTGAGGTTTGCCTCGGGTAGAGGGTCTTTTATAACAAACTTTCCTCCTTTTTCTTTTTTCTTCGCCAAGGTGAGATTGTTATGACTGGCCCCTCTTTATTCCGACGTCGTTCTGAGAGTACGCAGAGCAACTGCACCAGACCGTCAAGGGTTCAAGTCTCGCGCCACGACGATGAGATCATCCGGACGACTGCGCGTTCCGTTGTAGTGCTAGTGTTACGCTACTGAAAAAAAAATAATATTTGGTTTAACAGAAGGTGAACCGAAGTATACTTTGCCGCTGACGCCGAGTCCAACAAAAGGATCTCCCAAGGGTAACTCGCAATCCTTGCCGGCGACTACAATATACTGACGCGCCTGACAAGTAAATCGTTTTTAACGAAGAGGAGGTCTCCCTGGAATGGATGGTCGGAAGGACGCGAAGGATTACGTGAACAAGCATCGTCGCTCGTATACAGTTGCAGCTGGAAGCCGGAACGTGCTCCCATGAAGAGATTATCCGTGCCAGGGTTTGTGCGCGGGGGAGTCCGTCTTTGCAAAGGCGTATGCGCTGACGACAGGCGACCATGGGAAGAGGCGCCCAGCTGCGAGGTCATTCCAGTGGCGCCTCCCGTGGAACCTACCGCTTGAGTCAGAACTCACTAAAGACAGACAACAACTCTCGGAGTGTCCCCGTCTTTCACGGTTGCAGCTGTAAACTCGGCGCCTGCGTGCATTACCGGATTAGGTCAATACCCGACCAAGGCTTCCCTTAGCGAAAAGTCGTCCAAAATTAGTATACTGAAAGTATACTAATAGTGAACTTAGGGTATGTACTGAAATCGTACTAGTTTCACACTTTTATGAAACAAAATAGTATACCTTTAGTACACCCCCAGTACATATGTAGTATACCATAAGTGCACCTCGAGTGTACTTTTAGCGTACTATAAGTGCACGTTTAGTACACTACATGTATGCTTTTAGTCTACTAAATGTACACTACCAATACATATATGCGGAGTGTCCAAGAGAACTTGCACCAAACTTTAAAAAAACAAAAACGGAGCGTTCTGCGGGTGTGAAACCATCTGTACACTGTTAGAAAGTCTCTTTGCGAACGTGCACGAAATTGTCTTAGTGCGCCTATTCATTTAATTAACAGTAACAAGCTAACTTTTGAAATCTTTGTTTAAAAGCCGAGGTGTGAAATGGAAAGTTGTAGAGCGCATTAAGAAACACCCAATTAAACCATTTTTAACAAGGTGCACTTTGCATGCTTTTTTTCCTAGCCTTCAAAAAAACGCCCGCGAAATACAAAAAAAAAAAAAAAATACCCCGCGACAACTCGCTTCCCCAATCACGGCGTGCGAGCGCGCCGCGAATGTGCGTTCTTTGAAGGCCGGAAAAAAGAACGAAAACGTATTATGTTTCAAACACTTTAATTGGGTGTTTCTCAATGCGCCCTGCAACTTTACAATTGACATCTTGGCCCTTAAAAGAATATTTGAAAGGTTAGCTCATTAATCTTAGTTATTTGCATAACCAGGCGCATTAAAAAAATCTGTGCACTTTCTCAAGACACTTGCTAACGACAGTTGATTTCACTCCTGCAGAGTTCTCCGGTGTTTTTTTAAGTATGGTGCAAGTTATCTGGGACGCACTGTATGTCGGGCGTTCTGAATGAAAAGAACGGTCTCAAATTGACCAGAAAAATCGGCGCCTGCATTTAAAAAGCTGACTTTTCAAAGGTGTTTCTTTGAACGGCTGTATTCCAACCTGTGAAATTTAATCTCATACAGCTCCATTCTCGTGAAATGTTAAGAAATGCCGTTGACAACTCAATTGATGATGATAATGCAGAGGCGCCACCATCGGGAGATGCTCTCTTAAAAATGAGTCACGAAATTAACGAGGAAATCTTTGGCAGCTCTATTCCTCGTGAGAATGACGTACCGGCGTCTTCTGAAACTGTGTGAGAAAAGCCATAAAGAAGAGGTGCACCGCTTTTTTTCAACTGAAAGTATGTATGTGTAGCATACAAACATTATGTTCAGTGTTCTTCGCGTAATTGATAAGACAGAAATTGAAATCCTACTTATCACTTTATTCAAGTTTCCGAGCATGCCTCACTGTACACTCTCGTTTGTGATGATGGTATGCCATTACATCCTGCGTAAAAAGAGAAGAGAAAATTACCCTATGCCACTCTATGATATAACATCACATAATTCACTCAAAGGACCACTATGTGAGGAAGGCAAGGTAGTAACAACTTCATCCTGACAAAAGGGCGAGGAAAATCGGACAATATCGTTTCTGAAAACCTGATACCTGAAATAAGCTCTAACACAGAGTAAACAAAATGATTGGCATTTTCTTAATGTCTCCTTTTCTTTTCCTGTGAACACACATACAAGTCATACGCTATTACACATTCAGTGGTGCGGCTTAATTTATGATAAGTACTTTTTTATATAACTTCGAGCTTTTAGAGAAAAGATTCAATATAATGGGTCGGACATAAATGGTTGCTATGAACTATCCCATATATTTACACATTATCTGATGTCATAAAAGCACTAGGTAGGGCTGTACTGCATCAATTATAAATTTCTAACCAATTAAAAGTTGGCATTTATTTAATTTATTAGTATTGGCTATTATTCTTTGACGAAAAATAACGGGGCGAGTTGGTACGTTGGTAGTCTTTCAACTCCATCGAATATTCAGGTCCTTTTAACATTTTTTCATGCTTTTGCTTTTTCTAACTGCTCTGCCTTTTGTAGCGGCTTTCGCCGCCACTAAAAAACGTGACATCCAAACTCACTTTATTCACAACACAAAATCGCAAACTTGGAAAGCGTGCCGCTTCGGCATACGCAAAGAGATCGTCCGTCTCTACGGCACAGGCATCAGCACGGGCAAGAAATCATGCTGCTCGCTCTTGTAACGTTTTTCACGCTCCCGCTTTATGAAACAAATCGTTGACGAGAGACTGTTGGAACCACACCTCAGAACTAGCATGACCTGTGATTGCTTGAACTGCCGTCAGACTGTACTTGAACGCTCCGCAAAAGCGTCATCGGGCGACCGTCGTAGGGACGGCGCCCAGGACAGGCCCTCGGCTGCCCCTCGGTTCTGCCGCACGCGAATCTTTCTCACTCTGCGGAGAGAGCCATAAATATTGAAGATACGCTCTTTTCAAATAACGAAATAAAACCGGGTATAGCATAGTGAGAGTCAAGCATAGCATAGCAAGCACACGGTACAAGACAAAGTTTGAAACAGCGGCGCACTTCGCAGAAACAAAAGGAACTTCCTCACCTTCGCTTGCACCAGTCGGCCATGACTGTCCGCCACTTGCGACGCTGTGTTTCACAGCTCTCAGTAATCGCTTGCTATTTTTGAACACGGTATTCTTAAGTAAGCTATCTAAAATAACAGCTAAAACGTGAAAAGGAAGCGATGCTCGAACTCTCCGGAACTCCTACGGCGGCCGAACGCAGGGGGGGGGAAGGTGCCGCCGCTTCCAATGCACCCTCCTCAGAATTTACGGCGCTCCGTGGGGGCCGCCATGTTAAAACTTGAGACCAGTGTTGCTGCATCTGTAGGTCGTCTTTAAGTTAGAGCTGACGGAGAAAATCTGGCCACGGCGCAACGCCGATGTACGCTGGAAGCTAGAGCCGGCTTGCTTTCGTTGTTTTTGTTTGGTCGGAGAAAATCTAGCAACAACGCACGTTCAAGTTTCAACATGGCGCCGGTATTGCTTCGGCGCTTCGGTTTGACCACGTTTGACGCGGTTTGCCAGCACATGTAGCGAAGACGTGACCGGAGAAGTGCCCCTGTGATGGTCCCGGAAGACGGAAAGTATCATTCGTAATCGTCGTGCGTGCTTTTAAAGCGAAGGGAGTCACAGGGTCCACGAGTGCGCAACCACAAGCCAAGGTTCACGACAGCGCTCCGTTGACTTCGGCGATCTTGTTCTGTTTGGTGCATAGAGATAGGTTTGGTGCAACACGGCGATGCGACAAAGAGTTGAAACGTTCGTGGTGTGTCGTGCGGTGCTTGGAGGTAGAATCCCATACTAACACGAAGCGCAAATTGGTTATTGTGGCGTTAAAATTCAACGGGTTCAGTTCCGTCGTCGTCGTCAGGTGATCCGGTCCAACTGGTCCGGGAAGACGCAGCGAGCGCTTTTAAAAGTAAATCTTCCTTCATTCCGTTTCAAAATGTGGAAGATTCTCGACGCATACCGTGAGTAAAAAGCTGCGGGCGTTTTCAACAAAATTACGTCGTTTTAATTGAACAATGGACTACGGATTCTTGACCTAGACCTGCCGTTGTTATGCTTCGTATTGTTGGCGTTTGCACAGCGACGCACACCGCCCGAGTAGATGATCCGGTCCTGCAAACGACCGGTCATACAGAATTTCAGAGAAACATAAGTCACCACTGATATTTTCTTGTAAATCTCGTGTGAATTTGTTGCGCTCGTCATGCGGTGTGAATAAATTAGGGCAACGTTTCCTACCTGCCTACGGATGCATGAACTGAGACCATTTTTTACGTAGTGAACATAGCGTTTTGTTTTATTTTGGAAAAAGGTGTTGGTGAATTTATTATGGTACAATCACTTGAGAGTTCAGAAATTGGAGAGAGCGAGCATGCTTTCTCAACTTTGTCACTTTTCTCTCTGGCATTGCCCCTAGTTTCAAGTTGCAGTTTCACTAAACATACCTACTAGCAGGTACAAACTGCTCTAAAGCAATTAAAAGACTGGTAAGTCAGGGCGGTGCGGACTCCGTGTTTCGCGCTTTTCGCAAGGTTACTGGGTGAGTGCTTTTGCGAGGTATGCGGAATACGCAAACGATTTTGTTATGCCCGTCGGTTGCGTCTCTCCAGCAAAACGAATAAGATGATCTACAAAGGCGCAATCACAAGCCAATATTTACGATAACAGTGCATTTGATCCGGTGGCACGTGTAGTTGTATTTTACCCTGCTTTCTGCAACAGCGTGTCATGACGAAGAGCTGGAACGTTCACGCGGTTTGTGCTGGACGTCTGCTTCCCTGGAGCAGACGACGTCTGCTCCAGGGAAGCAGACGTCGTCGTCTGCTTCCCTGAAGCAGACGACGACGACGTTGTCCTGTTGACCCAGGGGCAAATCCAGAACTCCGTTTTTTTTGTTTTTTTTTTTTCTTGGGGGGGGGGGGGGGGGCGAGGGGGGAGGGAAAGTCTAAACTCTAAAGCAAGATAAACAGGACTCCGGTTGCGCCTTTTGTTTTAACCGCCGCAGAACCACACTGCGCCGACGGCCCCTAGATGTGCGCCGCCGCCGCGGACTTCAGTCTAAGCGACGGAGTGGTTCTCCAAGTGTGTGCGCCTGCTAGGGTGCGGCCTACCCTATTTCGAACCCTCGTCCTGTTGGTTTTATTTCGGGGAATCCACCCATGTCAAATCGCCCTCCAAGAAGGGGGCAGGGGGGGGGGGGGATCGATTGTTTGGAGCGTAGGCGGCCGCCCCCGTCGCCTCCCGCCTCCCCCTTCGGTCTGCCCCTGGATTGACAGAAGCCCGCGTCGCCCGCATCGTGAGTGCACTTGGGCTGTTGTAGTGGCTCTAGGCTGTTGATGCTCAAGCCTTTCATCCGCGGCTTGCCGTCAGCTGATCCGGCTGCTCGACGGTGAGGAAGCGGCGAAAGTGACCTCTGAAGCAAATCTAAATCCTTGTTCATCTTGTGGGATGCTGCGTCGTGGTGACGAGCGAATCCCAACATAGAAAAGGAACGGCGGTTTTATTGCCTCGGCGGCGTCGGTCGACGGACGTTCCTCTGTCCCGCGTGACTGTGTAGCGGGCGGCCGTGCTTCCCTGAAGCAGACGACGACGACGTTTTATAGCGCCAAAATGCTGGTGATTGTGCGTCGCCACAATCTAGTTATCCGGTGTCAAAGTGTGGATGGTGTCCAAAGTGTACTGAGGGCGGGAACTACGAGCGTTTTGCCTTGCTTTTGGTAACCGAAACCAGAACAGCGAGATAACTGCCTTGCGTACTCCAAAATGATGGAAGCAATAAGTTGCCAAAACCTGTTTTTAGGGTTTCAAGCCGAGTAAACAAGACAAATATAATTAAAATTCGTTGTCTGTATGCAGGAGGACTTATATAACACAACAATACATTCTTTCCAAAACGAAAAAGAAAGTAAGACTTCGTCCGCCGTATATGGCAGCAACTTCTCCACTGCGAAACCTATGCTGGCAACGTAAGCGGTTTTAATATGGCAGCCTCCGCTTTGCGCCGCGTTCTCTTTCCCTCCTTCCCCCCCCTGGCCGAACGGAAGCTGATTGCAATAGCGATGGTCTTGCGCAGTTTTCAAAAGTCTCTTCTTTTTGTTCTTTTTGAAAACAAAACTAAGCAAATCAATATATTAATAATAATAATGTCACTTTATTATATTCGTAAGATATTAACAAAACGTTTAGTCTATCTTAGGTTTTATCTAAACTTTCGGTTTTCTTTTTCAGTGTAAAACCGAAACTACCTCAAGCAATTTCTCCCTTGTCGCCAAGGCTATTTTGATTCATCAGCGCATGCTTGCACCGCTGGTATTTCGGCTTTTCTGGAAGGATCGGCTCTCGCGGCACATAAATAATGAAGGCAACCTCGTGTTTTGAAACAATGAGCGTGCCCGTCTTTTTTGACGAGGGAAAGACACGTTAAATTTACGTCGATTTTTTACAGTGTGGAAATCTCGATCGACGGTGTTGTTCGTTGTTGCAATTGTCAATCTCTTTTCACGTGAATTGAGATGTCTTAGAGTTTTGCAAGATAAATCTACACCATGAAACACTTTCGGTGAAAGCTTGAGGTTGTTACATAAAGGCGCCGATTTCTCTAGCCAATTTCAGAGCGAGCTTCCATTCATAACATCACTTCGCTTACGCGGTTCGGAAGTTGATTTACGCTGCATGCGACCATGCAGGGTGGAGGATCTTGTGTCCCCATTATTAGCCGTGGTTTCTTTTGCCTCCTGTCCTTTTGATTGCTGTGGATGCAGATATCTGAAACAGCGTATAGTACGCTGAGACCTGCATTACAAAAACACCGGATTATCCTACAAACGTAATTTGTCTACTAGCCTATGAGGCAGCACGCAAGTGGCGGTGCACTTTGAAAACAAAGTCATGTGCATGCTTTTTCATCAGCAGCATCAAAATCTTGGTGCGATTGCCCTCGATCGCCCAGCTTCCGAATAGTGCTAACAGTTTTTTTAGAGTAAACTTTTATTCTTCAATAAAGGTAGCAAATACAGCTCAGGGAAAATAAAAGCTATCTTTGCAATAAAAGTAGACTGTTCAATTGATAAATATAGTAGAACTGACTAGCTAAAATAATTATTGACAAGTTAGATAACGCTACTTTCCGTGGCGTACAATGTAGCTAATTTTTCTATTTGTGCTTTTTTTAGGCGTAAGTCCATGTTGCATTTGCAACGTAAGTATGCTCTGACAGTGCCGGTCGTTTGCCCGGGGAACTTTTCGACCACGTGGTCTGCAGTGAAATGAGAAATGAAGCATCCCTTTGTCACATTATGTCAGCTATACCCGGTGATATTTTTTAATCAACTGGTTTTAGGAAAATTGGGGGCTCATGTCATGTTGATGCACTCTTCATGTGTGTCGTGCGACTCGGCGGACATTACATGGGTGAATAACCGTGGCAACATCTTTTTAAGTAATTAAAATCCGTAAATTTACTTTTTTTTATTATTGCCGTTTAAGAGGCAGTCGTTATTGGAGCCTAACACAATCAAAACTATTCACGAAACAACAAGGGGCTTTAAGATATTTATTTATCAAATTTCGCACTTTTTCTCTCGATTCAAGAACCACGGGCGGCAGGGGCGGGCAAAGAGGAGAGTGAAATTAGCGGTTTTGACATGGCATATCGGTGATGGCATGCTTGTTTGTGTTAGCGAGAACTTCTCATACTGGAGTTCTATGCATCATTTAATTTTCTAGTGCAGTTACAACCCTCATAAAGTGCTGTCGCATTCAGCATGAACGAAGTTGCACTCTTTTGAAAGCGTGCCTTTGGTAGATGCTCCAGCATCATACTTCCAACGGTTCGACTGAAGGGAATACGTAAGAATAGCATCCTGCGCTCTGTCCAGTGCGCTGTTTTTAATCAGGCGACGAAAGGCAGAGTTTTAGCTATGAATAACCCTAAACTCGTCACCTTTTCGCAAATTGTTTCAGTTGGGCTATTCATAGCCCCTTTAAAATTAAAAAAATTCAACATGGTCAATTACACTGTCAATTAAAAAAGCTAATTAGACAACGTATATGACGTTTATTTACTCATCTAATGTCCACCGAGCCCCACAAATATTCTGTGAAAACGGCATCGGCCTATCTATCGCGTTTTTAGTGTGTTGATGTTAAAAATCGCACTATATATATATATATATATATATATATATATATATATATATATATATATATATATATATATACCCGTTATTATAATTTGAGTACACCGACTGCAAGCACTGAAAGTAGACCTTTAGTATACTTAAGTGCACTTTCGGTATATTGATTTTGAACTACTTTTTACCGCGGGCACTACGATTCTACTACATGTACTAGTTTTGTACGGACGAGTATACTTTCAGTCCACCGCCATTTTTACTGGAAGTATACTTTAAGTACACTTAAAGTATACAATCAGTACAAAGATTGCACTGAAAGTATACTTTTAGTATACTTCAGTACACTTCGAGTGTACTGATTTTGAACGACTTTTCGCTAAGGGTTGTTAAGCATCCCTTCCTGCGTTCGTGCGTGCCGGTGTTATCTTTTGGCTGCTCGTCGCCACCTTGACCCAAGGACGCCTTCCCGAACAAGGGAGCCCTTGTTAGGGAATGCCACTTTATCTGCCGGCGTCTTATTCATATCTGCGCTCAAACTTTCGTGATGCGCAAAATTAGCACAATATAATTTCGAAAGTAGTTAGTAATTTGAGTAGAAGTTACCTGAAAAAGTAGTTAAATTAAACTACTAATTACCCAAATCAAGTTGTAATTGAAAGTTACCAAGTTACTCGAAAAAGTAGTTAAACTACAGTAGTTTGAGTAGAGTAGTTGAACTACGTCCAAGTCTGCTGTCAAGTCTCCCGACCCGTCGGCGCCCAGGGACTCGGCGCCGCTGCTTCGCTCTCCCGACATTGCAACATTTTAACCACTGTAACCGTTGCATTGCTGCGCGTGGTTTTGTTCACGCGAGGATCGTGCGAGCGCATTCTTAGAAAAAAGGGTCTCGATAGTCCTCTCTAAAGGAAAGAATTCTCTTGTAGCCTATGTTCCTTTAGAACGGGAGAAACTTTCGTACTGAAAGCAGGGGGCTATGTCCCACAAATGTTTCGTTTCTCCTAAAAAGAAACGGAAGTGACGATATCGCGTCTGCTTGGTTAGAGGCTCAAGTGACGAAAGAGGAAACTTTCTCTTTAGACGAGACGTGCGACGTGAATGACCGTTTTTCTGGTGTGAGGGTGAGTGTGAGTTTGAGGGTGAGGGAGTCTACTTTAGCGCTTCTCCTACAATAGGAAACTTTCGTCATCTGAGCCTCTAACCAATCAGACGCGATATGGTCACTTACGTGTCCTTTTAGGAGAAACTAAACATTTGTCGAACATAGACCCCCAGGGTAGCAAAGTTCCTCCGTCGCCTGCCTCTCATTATGGCGGTCCCCATTCCAGCAAATCGAGCTCAAATAAGGCTTAACGAGGGCACGTCGTCTATCGTAGGGGGCGAGAGCAGCAGAAAGTAAAAGCGTGACACGAGCTCTCCGCGAACAGTATTTATTTCCGAAGCCAGCTTCCTCCGCAGGTAAAGAAACTTCAGTTTCAAAAGCAGTTACTCTGTCTTCTTATCGTCAGAACTGCGATGCTAAACGGAGACAACCGGTGACCAGTTACTTCGCGCACTTTACGTCTTACCTTTGCTATTCCTCGAGCCAGAATTCTTTGGTTGACCGCACATCACGGAGGAGTGGTAGACCATTCGCGAAACCAAAAGCCGCTTTTAAAAGAGCAAATTCGAAGCAGCGGTCACACGGGAAGCAGAAATTATCGCGACGCGTGAAAGAAGGCTCAATCGCTTGCCACGAGATGGCAGGATCAAGCAGAGTAATTGCAAGTAGCTAGGCTAGGTGGCGAAAGGTACCACCTAATTCATGTTCTACAAAAAAAAAAAAAAAAAAAAAACCTATTTGTTCACGCCACTATTGCGCTTCGGGTCCTTTGGGCACCTTTATTATACAGACATAAAAGTACATTACGCATACTACAAGCATCGGCTGTACATATCCATTGAGCGCATACACATACACGGCACATGCAAACATCAATACAACAGCACGGGGATTTTAAAGGCCTTTAGAACAAGCTCTTTTATAAAATCGGCGAACCAGCGCACTCCCTAGGGCACGTGCGCACTCAACATCGAGAGCTGACTGACTGATTTTCTAACATAAACAATATTCCCAGCATGTTGATTTTTTCTTCAGTAATATTATACCTCTGAGAGTACCTTCAACGGCCCAGGGCATGAATATTTTAGTAAAAAGTAAACACCGATGCCGTAATCCTTTGAAAGCGAATAAAATAAGCCGCTGTACTGCGGTTCCGAGCCATGAGTTTGCTTCCCCGCGCGGAACGTCATAACCATGCAATTTTTGTATTGTCGTTTTTTTTTTTTTTTTTTTTTTTTTGTTTTTGCTTTTTGAGTGCGGCTGCAATTGTAGTCTTGAAATAATCTCTGCAGAGCGGATAATCACTCAGCCAGAAGTGATGCTTTATGGGCAGAGAAATCGCTCCTCGATCAACTTGAATACAGTCAAAGCCGCGACTGGCGGCAAGTGTCAAAAAAAAGAAAAAAAAAAGGTCTACGGAGCTACGCCGTGGTGAGCCCGAAAACTTCTAGTGCTCATCCCAGCCCGCCAGTTGGAGGGCTGTTTCTCCTGGGACCGTAGCATATTTAAACAGCAAAATAGAGGATAGTTTCTTTTTGTCGATTTTGCCTACCATCCTTCCGTAATGCTAAAATTCCGAACTGTAGATATACGTAGAAGGGTATGCAAATTGGGCTAGTTTGTGATTCATATTTCTGAGGGTAGAAGCGCAAAAAGCAACGGACAACTAAAAAGAAACGAACAACACAGAGCGCTACTTGCAACTGAAGTTTATTCTCGAAAAACATACATATATATACACCGTGAATTCACGACATGTACGACAGAAATGCGACATCATCCAATCAAAAAAAAAAAAAGGTTTCCTCTTTTTGTTTATACAGCCTTGATGGAGATGCGCCTCAACGGGTAATCGGTGTCTTAGCTGTAGATGAGAACTTTAGCCAGGGCAGTACAACCGCTAACCTGGGGTTTTTAACGTGCATCACGCAGTAGTGATCACACGAACGCGTGCCGGTACGAAACTCATCCAGATCGAAACTATGGTGCCTGGAGCGCGTCTTCGACTGGTGTGTTTAGCGTCCTATCCCGCCCATACATCAAAAGTGGTCCCGATGTGGCAACAAATGACGCGAGTGTCATGCTGTTGCCTGTCGCGATCCTGGCGGTTGGCCGTAGAAATGCTGGCAAAAAGCACGAGCGAACGCGAGTGTCGCTGTCGTCACGGCGTCCCGTTAGGCGTCCCAACTTTCGGCTGCACTAGCTTCCGTGAACTGTCACAGTGAAAAGCGACCTGCAGCAGAACAGGCATCTGCTACATACACCATAACTGTTGGGACGCCACCAGGGTCGCGACCGGCGACAGCATGACACTTCTATGACGTCACCAGGCGGAAATCGAGGGATTACTTTTTTGGCCGCGGTAAACACACCAGTCAAAGACGTGATCCAGGCACCATATCGAAACGGGCGGGGGCGGCGGGGATCGATTCCAGGAGGTTCCCAGCGCAAGCTTTCGCTCCACGCTCCGAGCTGAGACGCGTTAGCACACTCGGCCACTTCCTCCCCTTCATCCAATCAATGCTTGTCTATCAGTACAATATACTTTACAATATATTTTAGAAATGCCACCTCAGAACCAAATAGAGCTATCGATGGAGCACACGTGCCTTCAACGCACGAGCGCGTTGAAGGCACTGATGCGTTGCGTCACACACGCGCCGTTGCTACCTTTTCTCTCCATTTTTTCTTTGAGTGCCTGGTTTTGGTTTTTGGACTCCGCTTAACAGTCAAATTCGCTGGTTGTTTTTGGTATAAACTTTTAAGAACTTTGTTGAGGAACGCATTTGATGTGGTCATTCCGAAAAGCGAAGGACAAGAGCTACAAGAATTTTTTTTTTATCCCAACAAAATATGGGTGAGCTGGCACCTCCTTTGTATTTACTGTTTCTTTTTACCCCAGAAATATTACCATTGAATTTACGCTGTCCGCATGGCTTTTAATCTGCAGGTTGATCTAACTAGTTCTTAATCTCGCAGTAAAAGGGAAAAAAATGCATAGTAATATTTGTTTACGAAAGAAAGTTGTGATGTTCGATTTAAAGTCGTAGAGTTAGTACAGCTTCCTTCGGTTAATGAAGCTTACAATGAGGTTTAATCTTTAAAACTTTCTCGTGCAGTACTCAAAAAGGCGGAGGAAAATAAAAGGGCAAATTTCGGCTTTATATTTTAGATTTATATAAATTTTATTTAATCCTGTCCACGGATGGCGGTAGTTGTGTTGTTTTCGGCCTCCTGACGATTGAAATTCTAAATAATTTGACCACATTGTCATTTGTAAATGGCAAAATTCAGTCGGCATAATGATCAGCGTCGATCATTTTACCGCCTTTCCATCTTGCTTGTCTGTTAAGTTTTTAATAAGTAAAAACGAAGATATACTGCTGAGGGCTACCTAATGGGACCTAGTTCTTAATTGAGGCAACAACTTATTTGATTTCGGTTACCAAGACAAAAAAAACTAACTGATCCGCCCTTCTACGTTGACTGCGTAAATATGTGAGTAAGTATGCGTGTGCACGTTCATTTGTAAGGAAATGTAAATATTTGATAACGCTTTATGCATTAAGGGTAAATTTTTTCATTCCCTCAGATTACCCCCAAGGGCCTTCCAAAGAAGAAAGGGTGTCATTTTTCTATGTGTTCCTGTATGGATGTAGTACTGTACTTGATATGTTTGTGCGCTGTTAATATGCAATAAATGTGCCTCGAAATATTTCGGACGCACCTCTCGCTACCTCATGGGACGGCTGGACTAGGGCCATGCACAGCTCTACACTCTAAAAAAAAAGGTAGTCATAGGTGACTACCTTTGGTGTGGTAAAAAGTTGTCCCAAATATAACGACCCCTAGGGTAAAAATGACGACTCCACACGTAGTCAAAAGGCAGGTAGTGAAATTTGACTACCCCCAAAAGCAACATGGCGGACGGTTAGCGAGGCTCGGATTCCCCGGTAAGGCCTAGCGAAGAGCACGGCTTTTTGGCCGAGTTAGAGAATCGGGCGCATACGCCTATTCGACGCCTTCCAGGCGCCACCAGACACTCTAAACATCCGTCCTTAGACACCGGTACCGTACCTATTAGCGGGGAGGACGGCAGCGTGTTTGCCGGAATCGTCGCGATTGCACCCGACGGCATCTCGCTAGATTGACTGTATTTTTACCGCCGGCGGAGAACGCTCAAAAAAGAAATCGTAACGCGAGGAATGGGTATGCTGACTTTATTAAAGACAACGTGTGCTTGTCGTTTGCGGCGATGAATCGCTGGGCACCTTCGTCGACACGACGGGAGGCGTTCAACGTTCAACTCGCACCAACGCCCCGCATTCTTTCTTCTTTTTTTTTTCCTATCTCTTCTTGTTTGGACCTACCTCAACCGACGTGGTTATCCATTGCTGCCTGCACTTCGCAGCTCTTCGACACAGAACAGTAATTTAGGTGGCCGAGTGAAACAATTATTACGATTGTTTTCAATCTGAGAGGCACGTAGGGAGCCCAGTGGACCGCAGAGCCTGGACGGCTGGACCGTAGCCAGCTGTTTGTAGTCAATAGCTACAGGACTTCACAACACTTAGCTTATTGAATCAGGCGGCAGCTTGCGCCACCTAGGAGGTGTAGTAGTAACCGCTAGATGCACTAAAAAAATGCTCTTCATTCACTAACTCTCCTGAGGCTCTTGAACTACGTACGTAACTGCACCTATGACAACTCATGCGCCAACACACCAACCACGATACCGAACACTGTTACGGGCACATACATATGAACAGTACAACAAGGCACAAGCAACTCCAACACAACACCACCGCGACTCTGTACTCTGACCACCCAACCGACCCGAATCGTATATATGAACTACCCGGTTCTGACAAGGATTAGGCAGGTGACTGCCGCTGTTTAGTTGATGAATACAAAAAGTATCTGCAAGTATTATTAGTATACAGTTGTTCTGAGTATTTAGATTGGCCGGCTAGACACCTCTCTTAATCTAACGCTTTGAAAGGCGACATGATATGAAAGTAATCGGCTATAGTAACACCACATGGCATGCTCCCGATCAGTTTCGGTTTCAGATTCACGCAGTGATAAGCTTACTAATGCCATGTTGCCCCATGCTCGTTCCGCGCGTGTAATAGCAGCAAAGGTTACAATAATATCTGCATTCCCAGTCAGTAATCGGCTAGAGGTAACATAATTCTTAGTCTTGTGTTGTTAAATACCTCACAAAGCCCAGCGTATCATATTTGCTACGTGGAGTTTGATAACTGAAAAAGTGACAATAAATTGCGTGAAGCTGAGACCATAGCGTTATTATTGTAATAACTCTATGGCTAAGACCAAAGCATGCAGTATCGGTTTTGATACGCTGACAGAGTTTTCCGATTTGGGTAGTTCAGCAAGGCCCCGCCAGGCTGCCGCTGGCAGCTAAAGCAAGATGGCCGCAAGCAGCAGCTCGCTCGAAGGCATACCGTCGGCGTCATTTTACTCGAAAAACAGTAAGCCGTCCTAAATTCGGCACTTTCTTTTTTTTTTTTTTTTTTGCTCAGAAAGTGTTGCGCAACCACATTATTCCGTTCGCTGTTGTTTTTGAGTCCCGTCCGCTTAGTAACGTTGCTTCAAATTTCTGCGTATCATTTTCGATACAGTGGGTCGTAATTGATGGCACAATTTTTGTTGGTAAAGCTTTGAATGGTACACGTTTTAACCGTTTTTTTTATTGATTTTTTCCTTCTAATTTTAGGTTCCTAAGTTAGGCACATATTGAACAACATCGTCGCTGGCGAAGATGTCAGCGATTTTAGTGATCTGTCGGAAAGTGACGAAAATTAGTCCCCCCGCCGCGGCTGAGCCCTCTGAGACAAGTGATGATGAAGAAACCGTAGAAAATTCCTTCGGATCATCTGTAGCTTCGTCTTCTCGTCCATACAACAAATGGCGAAAGGAATTGCTCCAAAACAGTCATGCTGAATTTTCCAAAGTATTCTTTGAGCCGGATGCCATAGATTCACCATTGTTCCTTTTCCGCCAGTTTCTAAGGACTGATATGCTCACTATGCTAGTGGAGCAAACAAATGTGTACAGTACGCAGAAATACGGCAGCTCCGTGACACAACTCTGCAAGAGCTGGAGCAGTATATTAGAATATACCTGAAAATGGGGCTTACAAAATGCCGAACGTCATATGCTACTGCGAGAATGAGACAGGGTATTCTCCTATCGCTGACAAGAGGTCGAGAAATCGTTTCTTGAAGCTGATTCAATGCATGCATGTTGTAAACAACATGGAAACCACCAAAGCAGCGAAGGAGGACAAGTTGTGGAAGATTCGTCCTTGGATTTTATTATTCCAGTACAACCTCTAGAGCATTGAACAAGAAGAGTTCAATGCGGTGGATGTGATAATGGTGTTATTTACAGGAAGGAGCTCGCTAAAACAGTACATCCCAAACAAACCGACGCCGTGGGGTTTCACACTTTGGGGACGGGCAGGCACAACCGGTGTCCTTTACCAGTTCGAGGTATACCAAGGCCACTCCAAAGAAAACTACATTTTTGGACTTGGGGTGATACTGTCCTGAGCATCTGCTCTGAAATACGTTCAAATGAAGACTTCAAGGTTGCAGCTGACAATTTTTTTAGCTCTTTGAACCTTGTTGAAGGGCTAACGAGAGGAATACAGTACGTTGGAACTCTGAGGCAAAATCAGCTGAGAGACTGCAAACTCCAGGATGAGAAGACTCTGAGAAAAGTTGGCCAAGGCTCACATGATTACAGAGTTGACAATGACAAAGGAATTGTGGTAGTTCGCTGGTTTGACAGGAAAGCTGTCACCCTAGTGTCAAACTTTGTCTCTGTTGAGTCAATTCAGCAAGTCAAACGGTATGACCGGAAGACCAAACTCCACATTGACATCACACGCCCGGCAATTGTTGGTATGTACAACAGTTTTGAGGGGGGGGGGGGATCGACCAGCATAATTATCAGGTGTCGCTGTACAAATACACCATTCGATCGAGGCGCTGGTACACGTACCTCATATATCATGCTACCTTCATCTGTGTCGTGAATGCCTGGAATATTCACAGGCGCCAAAGCCATCAGCTGAAGGAGCGGCCACTCAAGCTGAGAACCTTTATTGCCAGTTTATCGGAAAGCCCAATCTCTACTGGAAAAGCGCCAAGAGGACGGCCGGTCAGTCTGCCTTCGCCTCCGATGAAGAAGAGGAAGTTCACGCCAAGTCATCCCCAAGATGACGTTAGAAAAGACGGGGTTGGGCATCTTCCAACTATGGCAAGCAACCGACTTCGATGCAGGAACTGTGTGCCCAGCGTGAACACATTTAGCACGGTTGTGTGCGCGAAATGCATTGTAACTCCGAGTCTGAGCAAGCGACGCAACTGTTTCTTTGAATACCACAAGCCACGAGACTGCAGCTGGCAAGGACGTAGCAGAAAGGCCCAGTGTAGCATATTTGATATGTTCAATAATTTTTTACTGGTTTGAAATTTCATTGTTCTTCTTGTATGAATGTACTTACCTTAACCATAAATAAAGGCACACAAGTTTCTACAATTTTAATTTGCCTAGAAATATGTTTGGGCTTAAATTTCTCAAGCACTTAAATTTGATTATAATGCAATTAAATGCAAATGTGTAAGCGAGCTGGACAAGAATGACGAATTTAATTGCATTTAATTGCATTATAATCATAACCTTAAAATTGCAAGCTTCACCCTTGTTGGTGTTAGACTGGTGGTGGCTGATAAAACCCGTTTGCTCTACTGATGTCTAACCCCTGGTTAGCTCAATTGGTAGAGCGCTCCACCTGTAATGGAGAGGTCCCGGGTTCGATACCCGGACCAGGCGGATCTTTTCGGTCGCGCACCAGTCACCTAGCTGTGTTTGGAGACTTGTGTTTGTCCTTTGTCCCTCTTGTTCCCCTTCTCCAGGGATTATTTTCGTCACTTAAATTTAGTGCTTGAGAATAGGTGACAATTGTAGCGGGCAAATCCTGGCGGCACTTTTTCCCGTGTTGATCGTGTGACCGATGAGTCGCTCTACTCGCTCCACTTTAGAATCCCCTAAATTATACTCGTGTGAAAAAAAAAAGGATTGGGGTACCTGTAAAAGAAACAAAAACAACTAGCATAGCCAAGGTTTCTTCTTTTTTTTTTGTGCTGCTTTTGGGGAACATGTACACCGATATCAAATTATTTTAAATCTTTCAGTTTTTTGTTGACAACAAAAGGTTGGCACTTTTCAAGTATGGGGACACTTGATATAAACAGTGTATTAAGCTCAAAACATTAGGACATTACAACCAAAACTATACTGTGTATATATATATATATAAGGTGGCTATAATGAAGGCAAAGTGCTCAAGTGGCAATTATTTGTATTCTTTTATTTTCCAAACCAGATTATACAATTTTATATTGAAAATATTTTCCTCTAAAAAATAAATAAAACTCATAAAACAACCTTGTAGGTACTTTTGACACATTGTGGAAATGGAAATCTGAAAAGGAGTCTTTTTCCAGCACCGGACTATCGAACTATAATAGTTATAATAATGATACTTTCAAAAGCCAGAAACAACTCTTTTGAATATGAAACAAACCAGAAAACTTACATGGAAACAGGGAACGTTTAACCAAAAAACAATGTTATGTATGCATTACAAACATATTAAGTCATCAAAATATGCAACATCACAGTCACTTCACCATTTTAAAAAAAGAATACCTGAAAATATGTATAACACAAAAAGGGATATGGTTTACACCAAGCAAGATACTGCGCCATAAAACCAAAGTTTCAACAATAAAAGAAAGTATGAGTGGGTACCCAAAAATAACCGGAATGAATTTCAGGATTCCGGGCATTCGTAGTACCAGCATCCACCTCTTGCAGCACCCTTCCCAAGTTAGTTTGCCGACCGGCGGCGTCTGCTAAGGATCTAGCGGCATGTTGTGAATTTCCCCAAGCGCTTCAAAATCATTCCTTGTTTTTTGCAATGTCTGACTTGAAGGACCTTCCACATCCATAAAATGATTTCCTTTCAAGACTTTTCATACGGGTGAACAGAAAAAAGTCACACGGGGCGAGGTCCTGAGAATATGGGAGGTTGAGAAGCGGTGTCATGCCAGGACAGTGTCTGCTGAGGCATTGTTGTGATGGAACTATCATTCCCCCTTTCCCTCCTATCGGGGCATTTCTGCCTTACTGAGTTTCGCAAGTGTCGCGAAATTCTCCGGTAAAACACCTGGTTAACAGATTCACCAAGAGGAACAAACTCTGAGTGATCAATGCCCAAATGTTCTTCTTCAGTTGAGGAGGTTAAAGGTCGCCCAGAACGAGGTTGCTCATCAATCAAAAAATCACCAGTCTTAAAGCGAGAAAACCACTTGCAATTTCTTATTAGCATCTTCCTTGTAAGCTCTCTGAAGCATTACAAGAGTTTCTGGCACAGTTTTACCTAAAGCAATAATTCACAGCCCCATGTTGTTCTTTCATATCAGACATTGAAAAAAAAAAAAAAAAAAGATTTTGAAGTGCTTGGAAAAAATATTTGCAGCAGACAATGCCAGTCGGCAAACTCGCTCGGAAGAGGTGCTGCAAAGCGCTGCTAGCGGCGGAAGCTGGTACTACAAACAGCCCGCCTTTCAGAAATGCATTCCGGTTACGAATCACTGCACCAAAAGCTTTCGATATATGCCGTGTTTAAAAAAAAAGATGGGGACCAGTCAAAGAGGCTCAATAGACCTTATGAAAAATTGTTTGGTGATCTGACAACACTGAGAGTGTCGCCATTTTAATGTTGGCAAGCGTCGTCGGTACCAAAGCACGGTGGAGGCATCAGAGAGAGTCGTACGGGCAGTGTACGATAGCGCAGCAGCTGCTTTCTGCCTTCTGATCATGAAATGTGGACAGTTTAAACAACCTACCGCAACTGTCTGATGAAGCTCTAGGAGGCCTGTGCTCGCTGTCAACAACCTCGTCGAAGCAGCTGAGCAAGTCCTACTCCTTTGCTGTACAAGCTTACACACTGCGGGTTGTCGCCAGCGTGTGCACAGGTCTCCGAAAGCTTCATCAGACAGTTGCGGTGGGTTGTTTAAACTGTTCGTCCCCGTTCCATGGTCAGAAGGCGGAAAACACAGCTGCCGCGCCATCACACACTGCCCTCCACCGTGCTTCAGTACCGACAACGCTTGCTAACATTAAAACAGTGACGCTCTCAGTGTTGTCAGACTACCAAGCAATTTCGTATAAGCTTAATTTAGATGAGGCAATTTTCTCTGTAACATCAAGCAACATCAGCCACAGTGTGTGCCCAAATAATGGCAGCCTTCGATAATTGGTGCTGCAGCTACCATACTACATTCACCTCTAAGCTGAGACTGTGGTGGAAGCTACGTCCTCGTTAGATTAGTCATACGCCTCTTTTTTGCCACATCATCACGCTCCCGGCCATACCCACGCGCAAGGAGTTGGGTCAGGTAATAAAAGCAGTGATGTGATTGGTCATAGCCATTTTGGAGCAGCTGTTTGAGCAGCCAGAAGTTCATTTTGGAGAAGCAAAAAGAGCTCTTGGAGCACAACCGCACACTTCATTTTCATTTATACCACTGCAAATGTGAGGAGAGATGGCAAATATTAGGAGAACAAACACCAGCTGTTTAGTTGCTTGTGGAAGCACCAGACACGGGAACAAGACAACTACTGATGAAAAACAGCGCAAACGGGTGTGGATGATGATTTTAGGTACGAAATCCCACTGAAAAAATGTTAAAATACAATCATTTCGAGCACCTAGATTTATGTGTCCTTCAAGTTCTAAGGAAGGTTGTAACAAAACTGCAACTCTTAATTCAGGCAAAAAAAACCCATAAAAAATAAACCTACAAGAGTCTATATAACCTTCTTGCACCCCGTCTTGCTCTGGAGGAGTACCTTTCCCCTTAGTATGCAGGTGTGCTGCGGCGAAGCAAGACACGCAACATAGCGACGCCTAATTTGCAATTGTTGCTTCACTGCATTACACCACGCGGTGAGAAGCGCACTCAACAAAGCTAAAATACCCACCAGAACAGACCACGAACACGAGACTTGTTGTGAAACTTCTAAGCACTGTCAGTGGTTGGTGCGAAATCAAATCGAATAGTATGTTATTTGAGACGATTATTGAAAGTCCT
This sequence comes from Ixodes scapularis, assembly GCF_016920785.2. NCBI lineage: Eukaryota > Metazoa > Arthropoda > Arachnida > Ixodida > Ixodidae > Ixodes > Ixodes scapularis. The sequence continues at coordinate 16,295,211 of NW_024609835.1, forward strand.
GAAAACCCGCACGAGCCTACACTAACGATTCGCCCCGGCAGCGAGGCCTGCAGCTGTTATATTTTCAGTATTACTTAACTGAACTTAAGTTCTGGTGCAATGTTGGTGCAAATTCCTCACATTTTGATCAAATGTAGCAAGTGTAGCAGAATAAGCACTTAGGCGCAGTTTGCCACGATTGGCGCAGCAATCACATCACTGGGTGATAAGAGGGAGGCGGCTGATTGGTCCGGCAGGGTCAACATAGTATAGCTGGTGCACACTTTTGAAAAGGGTCTATTCAAGGGTAGCTGACAAGCTGTTGTTGGCTGCAATACAAATAGCAGAAGCGCATACTGCAATGTTCACTCGTCTCCTATGATTTTGATATAGCCTTTGTTCTTCTCATGGGCAACACTGGATCCCACCGCTGCCGGCATGTCGTGGTCGAGACAGGTTAACGACGACAACTGATTCATTGCATACAATACGTGGTCCTGTGGGTTGTCGGGCTGGTGGCATCTATTACATGGTGGGCCTTATCTGCTAACCCTCTTTCGCATCTTTTTGCTGGTGCTTGCCACATGAGGTGCTGTGCTCGGCGGTGGGCACTGGTGTTTCCCACTACAGTTCTAAATCACTATAAAGAAACAAAACAAAAAAACAGGGTGACAAACCTGTAACAATGTAGCAAACAGATTTGTTTTAGGCTGGCTTCACACGAAAAATCTTTTTCAACATTTTGACATTGCAAGGCGAACAGAATTCTGGAAGTTTCACAATCTAAACCAACAAGCACGCCCCCCAAAGGATTGAGGATCCATTCCACCGCCTGGCCATGGTCTGACGAGCAGCTGAAATCTCGTTACATCTTGAAGTAGCAATAGCTGCAATTCCAGTCTCCTGAGTTCACGAGCAGCAACCGCTGAAATAGCAACATGCTATTTCTGGTATGATCACTATCCAAAAATACAATTAGTTCATGCTGCATAGACCCAAACTTTCGGAGTGATCACTTGCAACTATACCTATGTCTTTTGCTGATGCACCTACAACCATAAATTACAAAACTAGAAAAAAATAAAGCAATCAAATTTTGTTGTCAATTAAACTTCTGATCCTGCAGTGATAATGAAATTAAACTACAAGCATATACAGGTTCATTAAAAAAAATATGTTTAATATCTATCTTGAGTGAATTGCTATATTTTTATTGTGAATGTCCCATTCTTGCAAGCACATCTAATGCAGTCATTGAAATGTGACAGAGACATCTTGGGACATTTGGGATACGAGTCACCTTACCACGGCCATTGCTAGCCTGGCTGCAAGCATGCCAGTTGACAGTGTCACCAAATGCTTCACCAGGAAAAATACATTTGTCTCCATTCATTTACGCCGGCGCACCCACACTGCCAAATGTTGCTCTCCTAACGGTGTAGACACCACGCATCTGAGAGAATGCATGAGGATCACACCATCCACACTGTACAGCAGTCATGCCGCACCAAGGGAGAGGGCTGCCATGGGCACGCCGAGATACCGGGTTTGCCGAGACAGCAGAGGCAGCTGTCTCGACTAGTGCTCCAGGTGTCCACAACCATAGACGGGAACAGTCGTCTATTGTTGCCATCAACTGTCCCAATAGGCAGATCTCACTAAGCAATCCACGCATGCGTGATGCCGCTATAACTTTAGTTCACAGGAGGCAGTGCACGAGACAGCTCGTGTCGTCTCGTCATGAGCAAAGCTCCGGCGGGGTTCTCCCACATGCAGATTAAGTTTCTTTGATGCACTGTGGCAGCGGCGGCTTAATGAAACTGGCTGGTGAGATTGGTCTATTCAAAGGCAAAAACCCTGAGGCTGCTGCACATCCAGTCGTTCCAACCATGCAAAGCCTCTTTGTGTCCAGGCCATTGGATTCTCATGGGGTGAGATATTTTCATAGTAAAGTATCTGGTGTCGTCATGTCACACCCTGGTGGTTTTCAACATCCATGGGCTATATAATTCCTCTTCACTTTCAAAGAATTCTGTTACATCAGAAAGATGAGAGGTTGAAAACAGGGATGGAGAAGAACGTCAGAGGAAAGGAGTGGTGAAGCAAAGCGACTGACCGAATCGTCCTGGGCGAGCCAACGCAGGACACCTGTTTGTGCCGGGCGTGGGCTGGGGTGGTGTGTTGCCTAACCTGGGTGGCCTTTGAAGGAAACCTAGCCCGGGCTTGGCTCAACTGCCAAGACCCCAGTTTCATCAGACACGGGGACACCTAGCACAGCCAGGCTTGCAGGGGGTCTGAACCCATGCTGGGCTCGGGGCTCATGGTGATTGGTGACACCACTCACCAAACACCCACAAGCGCACATGTCTCCTGTGGCAACGCAACCCTGTAAAAAGGCATTCAGTACATGAAGTAGATACTGATCAAGCCAAGCGAGAGATACACTTCAGCTGAAAAAAAAAAATGAAGGCTCAGCTCAGACATATGATAGATGCCCAAGTGCAGTTGTCTGTCAAAACCAATGTATTTTACATGCTTTAAGTGAACTAATAGTTATCATAGATAAACTCAAAGCTATAAAGCAAAATGTACCCAAAATACTGAAAGCTGAGCTAAAGTATGCACAGCTTTCTTAACCGAAATACCTAAGAATGCTTTTATTTCACTTGTCTTTCTAATTAAGTGACATCTCTTTTTCAGCTACAAATGGAATGTGCTCATGTGAAACCTATAACTCCATGCTAAATCTGGGTCATTCCTCCTCTGCAGTGTGCTGACTTGCTCAAAATAAAATCAGGTGGCCTTATCTTGGTCTCAACAAAAAAAAAATTGTAAAGGCTAGTGCTGCCTTAGCAAAGCTTTTTCTTGAGGCTTCCTTAGATAGACCAACTGAGTTACTTTCGAACAAACCAGCCAATAAATAGATTATGAACAAACAGAATCAAGATCACACATTCCACTGAAACGAGTAGCCAAGTGAAATCACCAATTAGCTGAATGCTCAGGCGGTTGTAACCTGCCAACTCAGTAGCCTTCAACAAAAACTCTTTTCATTGCATCAGTTGGCAAAGTAAATGTGAAACACGTGCACAACAAAACACAGGCATTGTATGATGGTTCCCACATGAATCGTAGCTGGCGTCCTAAGACACTGTGACATGACACGTCCCGATGTCGCATTGTGGGGAGCTGGCCGACGCAAGCAGAAATTGCAACCTCATATTTTGGTAATTTCACTACAGTGTCAGGTGTATGCAGTTTGAATGTTTTTGTGTTCTTCTGCGAAGCTCCTGCAAGCACCATGAGTGACAAGGAAGGTGTTGTGATATCTCCATCTCAACTACAAACAAACAAAGCATTGCAACAACGACAATGATGCCGAGAAGCGGTGCTAAAAATGCTGAAAGGTAGTGCATGCTTTGGTTTTGCTGCATAATCGGTTTTGTTTTAAAGTTCAGAAGGTGAAGAGGAATCGCAACAGTCAGGGTCCTCTGGGGTAACAACCGCTACGAAGTCACATAAGCACTGTGGAAGGTGTTAGCTGTGCCAGGGCTCACGTTTCATAATGACGCACTGTGCCTGTTGTCAGGCGCCCGTCACTATATACCTCGAGCAGTGCGAGAAAGATGTGCGTAGGTAAACAGTAACAGCCAGTCAAGCAGCACCAAAACAGGACCTGGAAGGGTACATGGGCTCATCCAGCTTTGACACCAGAGAAGCCTGAGCCAAGCTGGGCTTTGAGTGGAACCTCAGCAGAATCCACGAAGGAGGACCAGACAAGCCTTCCTTCATGTACGTCACAAAAAGGTGCCTACCACACACTATTAAGTATATAGGAGGTCGAATTTGGGACGCAGTCTTCCCTCAAAATAAGCTTTAGTCACTTTCCATGATCCCGAGTGTTGCTTGGGGTCTCGTGAAATGACAGCCCCGGCAAGTTCTTGCCCACAGGTACCACGACAAATGCCAAAAACAGCACCAAGAATACAAGAACGCACGAGAGGCTTATTTTCATTCACATTTTCTGCCTTGTATAGGAAGGCGACACACCCTTGTAGTGATAGCTGGCAACTGACAATTGAGCAGGCATTATCAGTATACAGGAGGCTATGCTCCATGACGCCTATCCTGGGGCCCTATGTTGCGCTTTTCGGACCCCCACGGCGACTAGGGAGAGGGAAGTGACGTCAAACACGCAGCAAACGCAGATTGGATGTTGATTGGTGAGAGTTGCTGATGACGAATTTCCGCAGAAGAAAACAAAGAAAAAGTGAGCTTTGTTTTCTTCTGCGGAAATTCGTCATCAGCGACTTTCACCAATCAACACTTAATCTGTGCTTGCTGCGTTGTTGACGTCACTTCCTTGTTTCAAGCCGCCGTGGGAGTCCACAAAGTGCGACATAGGGCCCCAAGCAGGTCAGTCATGAAGAGCTTGGCACAAACCATCTTCTGGAACCCCGGTGTTGACAAAGACATTTAAGACCATGTAAGAAGGTGCGAAACATGTGCCCAGTCCTGTTAAATGCCCCTGGTGCAGGTTAGGGTCAGCTGATTGGATACCAAGCAACGATGAACATGGCTTATATTATGCCGCACAGCTGGAGAGTTACGTGATACTGATCGACACAAAGCAGATAGAAGCATCGGCCGAGACCACAGTGGAAGCCCAGTGCGACATCTTTGATCGATTTGGACAGCCAAGGACACTTGTGTTTGACGACAACAAACCCAGATTAATAGTACTGTTTTCAAACAGTTTTACAACAGTCATGTACATCACCCCACCACCCCTTTGTATCACCCGCAGTTCATCAGGTTATCCGAGCATGCGCTATGTGGAGACAAGGGGGAACTTATGAGGTTCAACCTCACAGTCTTGGAACCAGGCTTGCAAGCACTTCCCCGCTGTTGTTGAAGTTCCACTGCTGCAGAACCTCAGCAAAAGATAGGAAGTATTCTTCTTAACTGTTATTTGTCTACCACATCAGATCCTTGATTGATTTTTGTCGATATGCATTCGGACTCGTCCCCGCACATGGGAGGCAACCATTCTTTTGGTGTGGGACTGACTGTGTGGGCGCGCAGTTTAGGCCTATGGTGGATTCCTGAAATTGTCTGCTCACTTGATGGTATACGAATGACAACAGTAGGCACCTCAAGAGGACAGCACCAACACCAGGCAGATCAGCTCTGGACACAGCTTCCCCACAAGTGGGCCAGCCTACCTGTAGTAGTTTTTTGACGGAGAGGCAACAATGTTGGAGGTTCGGTGGTTCAATCATCAGGCTGCCCCTTGGCAGCAGGAGACATCCAAAAAGCGCTGGTAGAGCGGCCAGGTGATGGGGTACCCTGATGGGAGACGAGTAGTGGCGGGGTTCACAGTCAGCTCGAACCCTGCCAACGACAAAGCAGAGGTGATTGACTTTTAGGTTTAGATTTCATTAATTATAGAGCAGAACATCAGAACTGAAGAACAAGAATGGCAAAGAGGTGCAAGCTTGGACTCGAAATTGCACTCGTAATAGTGCAAATAGTGTCTGTGACGATGTAACAAACTAGTAAAAGCCAATTATTAGATTCTCCTTTCCTTAAATTTTTTTTTAAACAAAACCCCAAGAAAGACATTAAGGGGGTACAGAATCAAAACTTGGAATATTTCCAGAACACTTCGAAATAAGTGAAATATGATCCACGATATCTGTAAATGATAATGGCACGCTTGTATTTTTAGCAGATGGCTATATTTTTTGTTCCAACCGACAGATTCTGGCGAGCGCTTCAAAAACAGCCATCGAGTCGGCACGCAAATCTCGGGATATTTACCCGTAACGTCACGCTCGCAACGTCACGGGCCCATACGAGGCCAAGGGTATAGTAATTACGATCGCCGTCACTAGGTGGCGCCAGCTTTATCGTCAGCGCGTTACAATTCTGACAAGTCGGAATGCCCGAGGTACGGTGTACTAGACCTGATACGTGCGCCAAGCGTCGCTCGCTCCCGCACGCCTCCATCGGACACGCCACACCGTGGTGTAGTTCCTGATGGGCCCGTGACGTGAGACATTCCAACAAAGCTCAGACCTCAACTACCAGGTGGTATTAGGACATTTTTTTATTTGTTTTAAAATTGCTTTTCTTGCATTTATAGACAAAAGACTGCTGTTTGTGAGCTGCTGTCATGAAGCAGACCATGTCTACGCAAAGAAGTCGCTAAAATGTTGCTTCCGTACCTCATTAAAGCAGAACGAAAAACTACTGCTCTCCCATTCTTAATATTTTTTTTAACAGTAGCTATAGGAAGACTACAATAATAAAAATACCAGAACACAACACTTATCTTCTAATACAGACAAGTGATCAATGAGAAATGATATTGGAAAAACTTCATATCCGAGGAAAGTTTGTCATAATTGAGATAGTCGCAATCAGAGAAAAATGTTGACTTAATGGCGGCTGTTGTGGTCACAGGCATTTATGATAAAAACGTTTTCTTAGAAGAAAAATCGAAAGAGAAACCATTAATTTCCCAGCACTGCGATTCACCGAAAGCGCCCGTCTAGAACGGAGGAGATGCTAGCTCGTCCGCGTACGGGCAGCCATCGATAAAGCTTCGTGTCGCATGCTGGTGCACGCTCGTTCTTCAGCATATGGTTTAGAGCGAAGAGGCCAATGAAGACAGCGGCCGTATTGTAAACACCAACTTCTTGGGAGGCCGGAGCTGGGTAGCCATCCTGCGCGCTGACTATATTCCATTCATCCCGAAGCTGAAACTGTGGTGAAAACTATGTCTTCAATGGACCAGTTATACATTCCTCTTTCGCCACGTGATCACGCTCCCGCTCATATCCATAGACCGAGGACTGGGTCAGGTGATGAAAGGGAGGCGGCTGATTAGTTCGGCGGGCAAGCAGTTCCCACTGCAGTCTCAGCTCAGAGCCGTGCTTAGAGAGTGTTTGGTCAGTGCTAGGCGCAGGCAGAGCCTGGACATGCACCAGAAGCAGAAAGTGGGCTTGACATTCTCTCTTGACCAACCAGAAGCCTAAAAGAATCCCTAGCGGTAGTAGCGAGAAACTGTTTTAACCATAGGTATATGTTGGTGTATGGTTTTAATAAGCACGTAAGTGTGAAATGTCGTGACCCTTCATGGTTTAAAATAGGGTGCACAGGATGTTACAATCATGATCATGCAGAAAGATGTAAGAAACAAATGTGCCGCTCAACTCTGTTTTGCTCGGGGAGAGTGTGACCGCTCAGATGGTAGATTGCCGGCCTTCGGCGCACGGATTATGTCGATCGTTCCGCCAGTCGCACTCTTTCACCATAATTTTGGATGACCGTGATCGAAACATCACATGTACCACATTTTCAGTCACCGAGAGTTACTCCGACGCAATTATAAATTTTGTTACTCGCAACCACCGCCAGGGTATTATTTCCGGCTTCTGATTGGCCACATTCGAATTTGTGAAGACGCCCTGGAACGCGCCCAGCCTGCTTTCGGCCAATGGCACTTCCTCATTTGTCTCCTATACTTCCCAACGAATGGCCAAACTTTCTACATATATGGGTCTGTCTCAGCTTAAGGGTGAACGGAGTATAGGGCAGCGCGTCTCAATGCAATGAAATTTCGTAAAGTCCAAAACCGGGTACAGCAGAGCGACCGGCCAAGGGGAAAAGATCAGAAGTTTTGAAAGGCCCCGGCTTGCAAGGCAGACTGGTAAACTGAACAATCACGGGCGTTGGAACACTGTGAAGAACATCAGGGGCTTATTTACTGTCCTAAAAGAACAGAAGGAACACAAGTGTTGGGAGACTGCAAAGAACCTCGGAAGCTTATATATTGCCCTTAAAAAAAAAAAAAAAAAAAAAAAGCTGAACGAGCACGAGCGCAAGAACGTTGTGACAAACCGCGGGGGCTCTTTTTGTGCCCAGAAAAGAGTTAAACAGTCGAAAAAACGGGACGGGCCGACAGGCTCGGCCAACGCACCAAAATATAGCGGTAGCTGACGCGCCGAAATATAGTGGTAGCTGACGCACCAAAATGTAGTGATCCTCTGGTGGAGAGGCGACGATGATGGAGGTTCGACGATCCGGCTGTTACTTGGCAGCAGGAGACATCCAGGAAGGGCCGGTAGAGCGGCAGCGCTATGGGGTGTCCTGATGGGTGACGAGGCAGAGGCGATTGACCTTTAGATTTAGGTTTAATAAATCATAGAGCAGAACATCAAACCAGAAGAACGCAAACGGTGAAAGAGGCGCAAGTTCGGGCTCGCGCTGGCGCTTGTAAAAGCACAAATAGCGCTCGTGACGACACAACAACCTAGTAAAAGCCAATTACTACGCTGCCACTGAATCTCAACCTGCTACTGAATTGGAAAGTTCGCGCACTACGTACGTACAGCCAGGAGATACAACCACGACGGGTGCAGCTCAGACATTCAACCAGTCCGAGATTGATGAAAACAGTACGGGCGACACAGTCACATACCTCTGAGCATGTTTACCCTGCCGATCCTCGGTCCCAGTGTTCAATGGTTCAACACGATCAGATATACAACTAATCATTTTTTTTTGTTAAATATTCTTTGCAATAAAATAGGTCAGAAAGATATCCTCACCTCAGTTCAGCAAACACCCACGCCGCTTGTTGTTGTTATGGTGCCACAGCTACACGCTACACCCCACCACGGTCCACGGCTGTCGAGACCAGTGTTGCTGCGCGCGCTGACAAAATGTTTATTCCACCAATCTACGCGAATTGCACGACATATGTGATCTTGGCGGATCTTAAAAGATCACGAAAGCTAAGGAAGCATATCATTTATAGTCTTCCAGTAGTTATCCAAGTTACTAATATCATTTACGACTGCCTGCACGTGAATATCGGATTCGAAAGTGACTACACCCCTGTCGTCACCTGCAGAAAGGCGGTCATTCCACAGCGGTCACGGGGTCGTAACTCGCCTTTTGGGGTAGTCAAAGCCTCCAAAGCGCCATTTGACCACCCAGGGTAGTAATTTTTTCTTAGGCTGGACGTCTCGGAACCGCCTCCAAGCAGAACAACAAACAACCAGGACTACTTACTAAATTAAAGGAACTTTTAGCAAACCATTACCGCGTTCCGCGTACCCCACTACCGGAGCCCACACCCGGGTGATACCGTGACCGCCGGGCGCGCGCTTAAAAGCATCCTTCAACGGCTCCGGTAGTACGATACGAGGGACACGCTAACGGTTTGCTAAAAGCTCCGAAAATGATCGCACCTTATCCTGCTGAAAGCGAAATCACACAGCGCCGTGCGTCCTGAACAGAAGACCTGCTCGAATACGACCACGAAGCGTTGGTCAGGCAACCGCCCTGACCAACGCTCCTGACGAACATCAATTTTCCAGTTGAATTGACCGAGAAGCGCACAGACGCACGGACGGACGGACAACATTTTGGAATGGGGGTAGCGTTATAAAACCCATTTTATTCTTTAAAAAACAAACAGAATGACACTTCTATGCACATCAGGAGATATCAATATAAAAAATACATAAACGTTGAGGAACAATAACAATAAAAATAATTATTGACAACTTAAGGAAAACCAGGAGGTTGGTTATTACGTTCCGGCTTCCTTCGGCGATGTTATTGGCTCATGCCCCAGTCTTATTGCCTTTGGAACGATAATAAGACGGCCGGTTCTCGGCACGCCTCGCGTTTTTTATAGAGACACTGAAAGGGTATTTATTCTCGCCAATTGTTGCTTTCTTCTTTTTTTTTTTTTTTTTTTTTTACGTGACATATGAGAGCCCAGCTACTCAAAACACAATTTGCGGCTTAAAATTAGTATTTTCTTTTCTTTAGAAAACCGCCGATCGAGAATTGGCCGATTAGAGTAGTGCACACTCTTTTCAGCGTGGTCACGTGCCGTTCAGACTCAACCACACAGTGTAATCAAAGTCCTGGGCCATGGAAGGCGCACGCTCAATATTAAAAATAAATAAAAATATGAAACCCTTTCTTTTGCGGTTTTTAGAAACTGCCAATACGTTGATCGAAAGAAGACGAGAGAGTTGTGGAAGCGCACGCACTGTGTAATCGTCAACATAGCGTCGTATCGCGGGATCGGAGTGCACCAGCTGGACAGCTGGACGAAGCGGACTACGCGATGGCGGCGGAGACGGGCGTGGGACCTGTACTTCAGAACTCTCGTTCGCGGTGCCGGTGAATCATTCTATAGCTTCGAAAGAGAAACGTTTTATCGATCGAAGCAATTAGGATTTATTCCGTACGACATGCCCGACCACCAAGCTGATTCGCACGAAGACGTTGTCGGAGTCGTCGCCACTTCTTCTGGCTGAAGACATTGCTCGTCTTACGAACACGAATTGGTAAGAGCTTGAAAAACGCGCAAACGTAAAGCACGAACTGCGTACTTGGTGTTGAATATGCATGCGTATGATTTCTTTAATGACTGAAGATGTTGCCAACGCGTGGTGCTGCCCGACTTCAAGCCTGAGGGGTGCCTTTTCACCAGGAAATTGGCAGCGAACTTTCTGATCTACAGTCGACTGGCTTCATTACTGCGACCCAGGAGTTCACCCTCGTGTGCTTGACCATTACAATGTTAAAACTGTTTTCTGCTTCGCACGGCAGGAGACGAGGAAAAAAAACGCGGTCGTGTGTAGCCACGTGACTTCCGGTCAACTTTCTCCTCCTCTATATTTAGGGTTCTGAATTTTCGGTTTAAACCGATAAAAACCGATAAAAGTACGCCGAATTCAGTTTCGGAAATTCGGTTTTAACCGAAAAAGGTCAGTTTATAGGTTCCGCATTTTCTTTTTAAACCGATAAAAACCGATAAAAGTACGTCCAATTCATTTTATATAATTCAGTTTAAACCGAAAAAGGTCATTTTGACCTTCCAGTCGTACCGCAGAGTCGTCGCAAAAAAGTGGAACGACAGTGTCTATCGAAACGTGTCCGAATGTATGGGATGTGCCGTCACGACGTTTTGGTTTAATGTGCGCATCATCGATCAGAATGTGAAGTCCGAAATGCCCCATGACTTCGCCATGTACGAGCGTGTTTTCAAACTCGTTTTAAGGAATACTTACTTGATGCAAGCTCTGCATGTTGTGTTGTGCTTCAAAACGTCGCAACGTGTCCCTTTTGGCGGTCACAATTGGTTGATTGGCCGGTATCGGCTCAGGCAGCGCTTCATCTCCTCAGCCTGCCAGTGTCCAGTGTTAGCGTTGAGAGGGCATTCTCGAAGCTCAGTTTCATATTAACAGGAAAGAGTGCGGATCAGCGAGGAGAACCTGGGAAAGCACATGTGTGTGTACTGTAATAAGATCACGTAATCCTGATATACAGAAGGTGAAGTACCATGATTTTGGGCATAGTCTTCATATCTGACTTGTTTGCACTTCTGTGTTTTTCCTTGTTTCTTTTACAGTTGGACGGATTTATAAAATAGATTATCGATTTCTTTTTCAATGTATCTGTGCCGTTATACTTTGAGTGATCACACATATCAGAGCTACAAGGACCACCTAATTCGGTGTCCGTTGGTGTTTATTTTATATTCACCAAAAAAAACAGATAAACTTTTGTGGGTATAAATATACGCCGAAAAAAACCGAAAATTGAATTTTAAAATAAACACCGAAAAAGTACGCCGAATTTTGAAAAAATAGAAACCGAAAACGCGGAACCCTATTTATATTACACCGTACTCGTGCCTCGGTTTCGGTTTCAAGGAGTTGCGTTTTTAGCTTTAATAAAAATAGACGTGACCCTGTAGTAAAATATTAATTAAGTAGTTTTCTGATACCCTATTAAATCGCATGGCAAAAAGAAACTTTTTTTTTTTTTTTTGGGGGGGGGGGGGGGGGGGGGGTTAGTGTTTCTTCAAGGTTTCAATGTACGAGCTCTGCAACAAGCCTTAGCCCTCAAGCAGAAAACCGGAGAAACTTCCGTCCACCAACAAGAATGACCCAAAATGTCCGAGGAAGAAATAAAATTCTATCTGAAAGGTCTTCTACGTTGACACAAGCATGCAGACCCCATCCCGAAAGGATACAAAAGGTGGGGCACTGCACGACAAAGGTGAGTCCGGAGCAGGGTTGGGCAGAAATACTCAAAAATGTATTTGGAAATACAAATACTGGGATATATTAGAATAGTAGCTAAAATACTGATACTAAGATATACCTGTAAAAGTGTATCGCGATACGTATCGGAAATATATTTAAAAAAAAGGCAAAAAGTATTTGGAAATACAAATACAGGAATACATTTTAGGGAGGGCAGAAATACAAATACAGAAATACTGATACTGCAATACATTGTTAAAGTTTCTTTGAGACGCCAAATGAGATGAAGCTTGAAGTTGGAGGTTGAAGTTTTTGATCCTTAAAATTACTTTCCCGTAGGTTCGGCACTTTGCCTTGGAGGTAGTGATTTCGGACGACGAAAAGTCTTCAATGGACTCAAAAAACAAAACAAAAAAAAACGTTCCATCAAGGACTGACCACGGTCCCTTCCTTGACATCCTGTCTGTCTGATGAGGGATGCGAAAAGACTTGGACCTCTAAATAAATTATATGTCATCCTAAATCACCAAGCCCCTGTCAAATAAGGACGCCCCTGTCTCAACATTTATCACATGACGTCACGGGGGAATGAACTGGCATTCGTTATCTGTAGGTCTGGCCTTGAACATGAAACTTTAGCACGCTGCTGTATGAAAGGACAATACGTACTTTCGTTGTAAGTTACCCCGTTGAAGATCGTGCAGGCAGTGTCATTTAGATTTTTCGAGAATAGTGAACTACCTGAAGCATCCTGGAACACCTGCTTATCTACTCTTACGGTTGAAAAAACGATACGGTGGCATCCCTGTTGTAAAGGTCTTTCCTGTCGACCCTCTGCCACCAACGCATGGATTGCAGTCCTCAAACTTTGTCTTGCATACTCCAAATAGAGACCTCGTGGATTGCGACCTGATATTGCCGGCGCAAGTGCGAGCTCTCCGAGAAACAGGGAGCTCGAGACGAGTCGCAGGTGTACGAAGTCTGGGTCGGCACAGCGAGGCCACTTCTGACTTCCTTCCTGGGTTCCGGATCACCAGAGCAGCGGGTTACTTTCACGTCGGCTGATGACGTACCCTTGAGCTGTGCAATATTACGGGCATTCGGATATGCGTTGAACTTCACTGCGTGAGTCATCCTACTATTTCAAGTCAACCACCGCCAGGCTCGTGCTGCAACGGACTGTGACTCAGATTTGCCGGCCGGGTGTACTGCGTACGCTAAGGCAAGGGAGACGGTTAGCAGCGGGCATTGGATGTCAGCAAATAATAACTAAACTAATTCCTACCTAAGGACCTGCGGCAGAAGATGCTCTGACTCCACCCCTGGCACACCACCTAGTTCGAGTCCCCGACTACAGAACACTTCTCAGAAGGGAGAAGAGGATGCATAGGAAAATAGTTTGGAGAATCGGAAGGAACCTTGGTCAGCATGGTAAGAATTCTCCAGCACCTCCTTGGCCCTGGTGCCCTCAGAAAAAAAAAGAAAAAAAATGCGTTCGATTTTTTTTTTTTTTGGGGGGGGGGGGGGGGGGGGAGTATTTCTAAAAAAATGTAACGAAATACATTTTACCCTGATTGTATTGCACTACAAAGGAACATTCAAAATGTATTCCGATACAGGAATACAGATACTGGTGGAAAAAATGTATCGCAATACAGAAATACCGATACGAAATGTATTTCTGAAATACTATCGCGATACATTTGTATCGCGATACTGCCCAACCCTGGTCCGGAGCGGGACAGGCTTCAGGACAGCAACAAAAGCTGCATTTAGCAAGAAGCAAGAAGCAAGAAGCAAGAAGCAAAAGAAGGCATCGATCTTGAGCGCAAGACAAGCACCACAGGAAGATTATCGATGGCCACACGTATACTCTCTGGGACTGCAGGGCCTAGAGACTTCAGACGAGGCACGTGGGACTTGGTGTCGAGCGAGATGAGAACGACGAAGCTCGAATACTAGACTCACCCCAAGAAACTGCCACAGCACAGGAAGCATATTCTGAGTTCGCCAATACGCCATATCTGAAATTCTGTACTTTTTTTTATTTTTTTTACAAGTTCAGTTTTTTTGGTGTCCATTTTTGGCATGACATCGAAAACTTGGGGATTGTTAGGGTTTACGTTAAAAAAAATAATAAGTCAACGTTTCAAAACAATCCCACTACAAACGATGCAAGCAACTTCAACTTCGTCGTCGTCGTCGTCTGCTTCACAAACCGAAGAAGCGGAGAAAAAAAAAAAAAACGCGTTCTGGGTAGCTAAACTCGTCGAGCACAACTTTGTGTCCGAAAGTTGCGGAACGCGCTAATTGGACTCTCGCGACGTTGACGTCAAGCCGAGCGAGGTGTCAATCATCCAAGCTCTCTCGGTGCTCAAATTCCAGCGAGAATGTAAAACACAAAGTCGTAGCGAGCTCCATCGAAGCGCGTGCGAGCAACACCGTGGTGCCAGCTGATTGAACGGCTGCACTGATGACGTCTCGCCCGAGTGTCCCTACATCCCTACGCCGCGTTAAGGGCCGCCCACACTAGCGAGAAAACGCGCCCGGCGCGCCGATAAATCGGTTAAGCGGGAAGATAAAGGGCGTGTCTCTGCACGCGCTCGTGGCGCTGACTGTGCTTCGGCGACATTTTGTTACTTGCCGCGATCGGCGTGCCACGCGCGTTTTCTCGCTAGGGTGGGCGGCCCTTTAGAGTCAATGATGCGTAGATTGTACCTAGGCGGCCTGTAAATACTCTGAACTTTCTCGTCGCAAGATCGTCGTTTGTGGAAGTTATTGGTGACGACAAAGTGACGTTTCACAACTTTGGGAAGAAGTTATTTGAGGCCAAAATCTTCGCTTCGGAATCGATGCGAAGATTGAACTTTGTGATGTTGTGGAGCCGTGCGCGGTGTACACGGGCGGCTTTATAGAGCTCATCTTTCGCCACCGTCAACAACGCCACCGGGGTCACCCACAGGGGGTTTGTGTAGAGACGTCGGTAATGTCTGATATAAAGGGAAACGGGGGATAACAAAAAAAAGAAAAAGCCGAAGAAAGGGAAATAAAAATAAATTAAAGACGTTTACAAATCTTTGTAATGCGAAATTAGAGCTCAACTCTTGAGGAGGGTACGGAGAGGAGGGTATGCCCCTCCTCCTTCCTCCCCTCTTCCTCTCCTCCCCTCCTCCTCCCATTCAGTTTCTCCGCTAAATTTAACAGGGAAAAGGACATCACATGACAATCTAACGGAGAAGTGAATTGGCGTTGAAGTCACGTAGCTGGGAATTGAATTGGTGTTGAGGTCATGTGACGTCAATTTCGCGCTAAATTTAGCGGGCCGGTTACGCCGACGGCGATGCCCACGCCGCGAAACCCGGAAACGGGCGCCGAAGAGCTGCGCTCTAAAGAAAGAATTAAGGTACGACCAACACACACACACACACACACGCATAAACGAATAGGAGTCTCAAGAAGGGCCGTAGAAATTGTTCGGGAGGGAGAGAGAGAGAGAGAGAGGAGGTGATGGTGGAGGAGAAGGGGGATATTCCTTTCCCCTAATATTCAATTATAACTCTCTGAAATGATATGGTGGTTCGGGGCTGGGGCGATACCCCCCCCCCCCCCCCTCCCCACCCTCCTGTTTCGACGACCCTGCTTAGAGGTGTTCCAATGAGCAATGACGAGGAACAGCACAGCCTGCAATTTTCGAAATAACGGTTCAAGAGATTCTGGAATTAAAACGGCTCGCGTTCCATGAACTCAAGAGTGGCCATGACAGACTTTCAAGCGAAAGACTCGTGCCAGGGCACGTATATAGCGTATATAGTGTGCGGGCGCGTTCAGTGACGTCATTTTATAGTTGATACCTTTGACGATGGAGTCAGGATTATCAGTTGTGAACGACAAATTTGATGGTGCGTGTTCAAATCGACGATGTCAAGTTTAGTGTCCTTGAAGCATCACCGCCAATATTGACAACCTGACATTACTTTTATTTCCTTATTTCCGTTGATAAACATACTTAATCCCAAGCTGACTGATCTCCGAATGTCTACCATAAAATGATTTTATCCCGCCGATGAAGGGACAACTGCCCGGAGGCAAAATTCGTCCGAAAGTGGACAACGGTAGTCGGCTGGTTGTGACCTAGCCACGTCGGGCTACACTTTGGCCAGAGGCCGAGATAAATCAAAAGAACGGCAGGGACGCTTTTTAATGAATTCTGCTTTATCGGCGGAAATAAGAACGATACCAGACTATCAACTTCGACGGTGTTGATTTTAAAATGCAATTCCCAAGCATCCATTGTGCTTTTTAGAGACCATCAAACATGACGGTCGCAGCTGATAATGTTTGTTGTAACGTCACACGTATGAGCCACCGTCGTCTCCGCGCGCTCTCTATACTCCGTTTCACCTTATGTTGTACCGCAGACAAGGCTAGAAGCGCGAGCTCATAGCGTTGGGAGCGACTCTGAACGCACGAGAGCTTGTGCCGCCTTGATGTGCCCTAGAGTAAGGAGCTCGCGCTTGTAGCCTTTTCTGCGGTACATCATAAGGTGAAACAGAGTATTATAGTGCTGCTCTTGTTCGGTGCCGAGGGAGGCGTAGGGATTTTTCGTCCCCTCAACGAAAAACGTCACGAAGACAGACGGATCTGCGGGTTTGTGAGAAAAGAAAACTTTGCAGCAATCTTTCGGCTCCTCCCCCCACTATGTCATAACACAAAGAATATTTTTGTTGACGAGTTTAGCGACCCTGGTGTGGCCATGTGGATTCCGGCAACTCTCCCCTTTCTCCCTCCTTGGTACACATCGTCAAATGTTGCAAACATGAGCTTCCGTGGTCATGTTTCGGTTTCGGTTTCCAGCGGTTGGGTTTTTAGGCTTTGTTAGAAATATACGTGAATCTGTAGCAAAATATTGATTGGACAGTCTCCGGGAACCATATTAAATCACCTCGCAAAAAATAAAAAATAAAAATTTTGGGGGTGTCAGTGTCCAGTTAAAGGAGTCATGAAAAAAATGTATCAACCTCATCTTAATTTTTTTATATTGATCAAAGCCCAAAGATGCAGTTTCCTAAGTTTAGTAGCCAAATATTGGGTCTGGAGTTTACAAACCGCGTTTAAAATTCATGTTTTGGAGATTCTGAACCGACCATACGACACTTTGTGGGAACCAGAGGCAACAAACGTCATTATAAGAATCATATAAAGTGTAACAAATATTCCCATTTATTTCATGTTCAATGAAGTTAACTAACGTAGAAGTTTGGGCTAGCTGGTATTTCGCGATTAAAAATTAAAATAGCGCAAGGACACGGACAAGAAGAAGAAGGTAAACGAACAAGGCGCTGTTTTAATTTTTATTCATGTTCAAAATGATAAACACAAATATTCATTTAATGACGCTATGATTAGTCGCATGATAATACAACACGTGATTCCGATTCGTTTTCGGTTTCAAATACATCTGGGTCTTCCGCCACTTGGTAATGCTGGTGGCTGCGGTGGCTCTGTTGGCTGCTCGATTGCTTGTCGTCTCTCGGCTCCATATCCTCTGTTCACGGAATGTTTAAGCATTGTGGTTCGTGTTTGTCGTCTCTCCCGTGTGTTGTGTGCGCGTGTCAGTGGCCGCCATGCCAACCGTGTGCGTTGTGGGACACTGCTGCAAAATGTACAGTAGCGCAGACGACATACGGTTTCATAATCTGCCGCGCGAGCCACATTGTAGGGTCCTGGGTTTTCGAGCCTTTCACCGCGATCGTCCGGATGACATTCGCGCACGCGTGGTATGGTGCCTGGAGCGCGTCTCCGACTGGTGTCTTTAGCGTCCTGTGCTGCCTATACATCAAAAAGGGTCACAAAGTGACAACAAATGACGTCACAAAAGCCGGAGTGTCATGTTGTCGGATGTCGCGATCCTGGCGGTTGATTTGTAGAAGTGCTGGCGAAAAGCACGAGCAAACGCGAGTGTCGCTGTCGTCATGGCGTCCCAACTTCTGCCTGCTGAAGCTTCTGTGGTCAACCCACCAGAGAGCGACCTGCAGCAGAACAGGCGTCTGCCACATCCACCACCGCTGCTGGAACACCGCCAGGATGGTGGCCGGCGACAGCATGACACTTGTATGACGTCACCGGCGGAAATCGGGGGACCACTTTTTTGAAGGCGGTAAACACACCAGTCGGAGACGCGATTCTGGAACCATAAGCGTGGGTCACGTCTATTCCGATCGGTTTCTTCCGGTCGACTACGAGATGAATATTCAAGAGCGGCAACGCCCCGGTCAGGACTGTTGGAAGAGGCTACTGTTTGATGTTACAGAAAAGATTTAGTCCAACTTCAAGGTGTCTGTGTTGATAATCGTTAATGACACAGTGCATCTCTGGTAGCGTTCTGTCCTAATGCCATGATTATATCCTCTCCTTCGTCGTTCTTAAAGGGAAGATGGGGCACTTCTACATTTGAGAAAAAACGCTTGAATTGCGTTCATTTGGCCTTTAGAATAACAGATATCACAATTATATTTCAATGCGACGCGCCGGAGAGCCATAAGAGCAATTTGAAAATAGGGCTGAAGCCCCGCCTCCCTAGCCTTGGCAAGCCAAAAGATCCGTCGATGACGTCACGGCCAGCGACCATCTTTCGCGTTTTTCTCGCGTTTAAAAATACTTGCCCGGCAAATGGTTTTGGTATTCGGGTTCACGAGGTAAAAATACACTAGAATTCACTTCTAACTCATTTTTTTCAAGAAGCTCCGTAGCTTCCCTTTAATCAAAGCTCAACAGCACAGTGTCTGCAAAGTCTCACTGACCCATCTTTTTTCATCACGAGCACGATGGGCATTGCCCATTAGGAATGTGTGACTGGCAACACAATTTTAGTGCTTATTAAGTTAATGCGGAGCGCAAGTTCGTCTGCTTCAAGAGATCTAACATTGAAGTCTACCCACTATCCTTTCAATCAAAGCCAATCAGAGCTCCGTTTTGACGTCACCACAACTCCTGCGCAAGAAGCAGGCGACCTGCTCTCCGCATAGGAAACACACAAACTGTTACTTTCCTTCCTTATGGCAGAGCTATCTTAGAGGCATAAAGGCAACCGAGCAAAGGTTTTGTGACGTGGCACTCAACAAGCCATTCCGAACTGCTAAGTGAATATGCCATTGATAAACTTCATCTTGGACAATGTCGCCATAAGAAAAGAAATTGGGGTGTGTGTATGTTCATACAGCCTAGACTTAGACTGCCTCAAAGGGCGACCTGTCTCCCAGCTGTAGATGAGAAATCTAGCCAGTGCAGTACAACCGCTACTCTGGGTCTTTTACGTGCACCACGCAGTAGTGATACACGACCGCACGCCGGTACGATGCTCATCCAGATCGAAACGGGCAGGGGTGGGGATTGAACCCAGGATCCCTGGGTTCTGCAGCACCAGCTTTCGCCTCACGTGTTCCGAGCTGGAGTGCGCTAACCCACTCGGCCACCGATACTTTTTTTTAAACAAGTTTATTTATTGTTTGGGAGCTTTTTGAACAGATACAGACAGCCGACACGTCGTCTGGTTTCCTTTTAGACAATGAGCAGCCTGCCCGTTACATCATTATACGCTAACACTTCACGTGCACCATTTCTGGAGACGTCTTTCGATAAAGTCCCACTGCTCCTTGTTCCCTGGAAATCGTTTCGCCGCAACACTGAGAGTCCACCTCAACCTGGCCGCAAAATACCACCATGTTCGCTTGGCATGAATGTCGCACTCAAGATACGCAGTTCGGGATCGCGAAATAGCGTGCACTCCGAGTACCACCAAAGCACGCAGCACCATTGAAGGGTGCTGTCCGCTCTCAATACATAACCATTTCAACACGTTCCAGTCAATTTCAAACTCTACAGTGAAGAGGAATTCCAGATCCGCCCAAAAGAGGTAAGCGTTGCTGCACCCTACAAACACGTGGTGTAAGGTTTCAGCCGCACCGCAGAAAGCACAATTTAGGGACCACATTACAAAGAACACTTTCTTATCAGGCCACACTTTCACAGTAAGCACTTCAGCATAAAAACGAACAAAGAAATCTTTGCTGCTTGTGGGCACAGGCAGTTTTCTCAATTGGTTGAAGACATCGCACCATGGGTTGGCAGCGTTGACGCCCTGCCGGTACAACGGCACTGGTAAAACTGCTGAGACACTGTCCCAGCAACGTGCCTTCCGTTTCACCGTCAGAAGATACTCCCAAAAGAAGTGAACCAAGAAGAACCTGATTGAGTCGGCAACTTCTTTTTAATAGCTGAGAGGCCTCGACATGGTCGTCCGACCCGTGGAGCTCACAATCTATTGCTGCTCGTTTCCATATCCTGTGGCATGCGGTCGTGAAGATTTTGATCTCTAAAGAATAGAAAACGCTGCACATAAAGTTTGAGGGTACATTCACGAGCCTGAGGCCACCGCTTTCCAGACTCCAAAACAGGTTGCTTCTTCGCAATTTTTTCATTTTCTATTGCCAAATGAACGTGGCACAATGTCTGTAAATGGCGTTCAATGTGCCTGCGCTGCAACAAACTACTTGCGCCACATACCGGATCACAGGGGAAACTACGCTGCAGACATAGCTTGTGGAGGACATTGACAAGCGTCTTGCTGTCGAAGAAGAAAGTTTTGCTGTGATGGTGGTCAATTTCTGTTTCCATTGTTGTGAGGTGGGTGCTGACAGATTCATTGGCACGCCGTGGTACTTCTCCTCGCCTGTAGACCATTTAACGCTCATGAACTCCGATGGCTTTGTGGCCCACTCTCCGAGCCAGCTCCCTTTTGACTTGTTCTTATTGACGCTTGCCCCGGAACACCGACCATAGCTTTCGAGTTCATCCAAGACTGTTTCAATTTGTCGCTTTGAAGAGTATAGGAAGGAAACATCATCTGCGTGCGCCAGGAGTTTCACAGATGCTCCTTCCAGCTTGAGATCGGAGATAGACTGGTTGCGCTGCACCATGAGGCACAATGGCTCCAACTGTAAAGCGAACAAAATTGGTGACATGGGGCAGCCTTGTCAGACAGAACGCTGAACCGAAACTCGCTTTCCTTTCCTCCCATTTATTAAAAGCCGTGTGGTGATGCTTTTGTAGCACAGCGCTATTGAATCTCTCATCACATCGCCCACCCCACATCGTTCCAAGACCTTTATGAGAAACGCGTGGGACACTCGATCAAACGCTTGTCTGAGATCTGTCTGCAACACTGCTAATGGTTGATGACCTTCGGCTGTCGCTTCACAGGCAAAACGCATGACGTGAAGGTTGCGATAAATGGGCCGTCCTTTCAATCCGTAGGTTTGGTGCTGTCCGATGACGTTTTTCAGTCCAGTGTCCAAACGCCGTGCCAATATTTTCGCCATTATCTTGTAGTCTGTGCTTAACAGTCTTATAGGACGGAAGTTTGTTACTTCGAGAACTTCGCCGTAGGTTTGTGCTTTTGGAATCAAATTAGTAAAGCTTTCTTTCATCGATGGTGAAAGTAGTCTTTCTTGTGTGTCTTGAAACACTGTCAGCAGAATGGGATGGAGGAGGATTATAAACATCTTATAAAACTCGGAGCCTATTTCCTCCGGGCACGGGGCCTTGTTTACTGGCAGATTCTTGATTGTTCAATTGACTTCTGCTGTAATGATCGGTTGATCCATGCGGTCCTTATGTTCCTCTGACACTTGCGGCAGATCATTGAGAAAACTATCGGTGATGTCATTATCGATGTCCTCTCTTCGAAACAACTCACTATAGACAGCTGCAAACATTTCTTCAACTTCTGTTTGCCCTTCCGCTATGGCATCACCTTTTCTTACTTTCAGAATCGTATTCCTTTCCCCTCTTGTTCTTTCCAACGTTGCGAACATTTTTGTCGGCCCCTCTTCTTCGTTTAACATCCGGGTGCGGCTTCGGACTGCAGCACCATTTAGCTTTTCTTCCAGGAACCTGAGAAGTTGTGTTTTACATTTTTTAGGTCTTCTAGAAAAACTACAGGGCTTTGTTTTTCTTCGACAATTAGTGTCTTGATAGACTGGACCAACGCCCTTTCTCTCACGTGCGCTCGAGCTGTCGTTTCTGCGAAAAGTCGGTTGCGAGTTCCTCAGCTCCATTTTGAAGTTCTCCCACACGCAGGCATCTAGCGGAGTTTCACTGCTAAGCACCTCAATCTTTTCTTTCACGATCGAAGCAAGTTCTTCGTCTTCTAAAAAGCTCAAGTTTATTTTCCAGCTTCCAACACGTGCCTTGATGCGAGTTTTCGCTCCAGGTTTGAGAGAAAAGGAAACGAGAGAATGATCAGAGAACGAGACGGCTTCAGCCATGTACTCCTCCACTTGAGTCAGCATTTCGCTTGACAAGTTAAGTCTGTCAAGGCGGGCGTGAGATGTTCCTTGCCACTGCGTGAAACGAGGCGAAAAGTCCTTCAGCGGGCTTGTGACGTCGACAAGGTCAAAATGCTCAAACACGCTTTTCAGCTTAAGGCGCGTTCAAACTCTTGGAACTGAGTACGACCGAGAGAGACCAGATCTGTTAAAACTTACAAAATTTCTTAGGACGAGAGAACACACTGCACACTGGCGCCATCTATGCGGTGACCCTGGAACTGCATTTCACAAGAGCGAAGGTTTTGCTGGATTTCGGAGGTCAAATGTGCATAATACTTATAAGAAGTGCTCGTTTATAACGTTGACAAAAGTTTTTCGAGCCAATAAAGAAATGATAATGCGCGAGAGAAATAGAAAATATGCCGGACCGCCAAGTTTACACTGCTACCTAATAGATGGGGTCAGTGCGTCCTCTCGTTGTAAGAGGTTTTAAGGAACCCAGTTTTAAGAGGTCGCAAGAGTGTGAACGGGCCTTTAGTATCACTTTAATCGCTTTTCGTTGCGTGGTTAGAGCGGTCACGGTTAGATAACACGTAGTTGAAGTCCCCACCTAGAATGACTTTTCCAGGCGTGTCCAAGATTCGTATCAAAGACTTGAAAAAAAAGGCGTTCAGATGCAGCATTCGGAGAATAATCCGACAGTAGACGCACTGGTTCATTTTTAATGAGGCAGTCAACTCTGCTGACGCGACCATCTGCGCTGAGCTCACAATCAACAACGGAAAAACACTTTTTCTTTTTGACAAGTACCGCCGTTCCTCCAGACGCGTTGCCAAGAGTCAATGTGTGGAAGCACCAAAACACGTGCCCAAAGTACTGCACGAAGTCTTTTGTGAGTTCATGGGTGGAAATTCTTGTCTCCTGTATGAAAGCAACATCTATGCGTTTTTCTAGCAGCAGACTGAGCAGCCATTGCTTACGTTTTTTTGCAACAGTACTACTAGCGTTAAAGGTTGCAATATTCAATGAATTTGAGTCTTTATCCATTAAAGTTTGTAGTTGGGATGGCTTACACGTTTGACACAACGTCGTCAATCTTCGAAGGCCGTTTCCTCAAGTGCTGAAGCACCCCGCTCTGTCAACCGTGGTTGGCCTTGAGGTTCAGTGCCTTTCTTCCAACGCTTGTGGGTCGCAGGAGTAAATCATTGATCAGCCGCAGCCATACGCGCTGCAGCGTTTTCCGTTGATCGCTCCCCCTTCCTTTTAACTGGCGCTTCCGCTCCGGTGACCTCTTGATCCGGGTTACCATCTGCCTCACTCGCCTTTCTGTTTTCCTCCCCCTTTCTTTCGACCAGTTTTGCCTTGACTTGCCCTTCTTGCAAGTTCTCTCCCGTATTCGGCGACGGCGTCTCTGTCTCCTTTACTTCTGCGACGCTGCCTGCTGGTGGTGCTGAATTCGCTGCTCCGACGACGTCAGATGACAATTGAGACGCCTTCCCCGTCGAAGTCCCGGCAATGGTCTCCTCCATTTCATCTTGGTCCATCAAGTTATCGACATCCTGTGGTTCGGTTGGAAGCCTCGTTTTTGCCGCGTACGTCTGGATGCAGTTGTTCTCCTCATGTCCGTAAGTGCGGCACGTCCTGCACCATGGGGTGCGACACTGCTTGCACATATGTCCGACCTTCTTGCACCGTAAGCACTGAGCGGGACGGCCCGGAATGGACACCAACGCTGGCATTCCGAGGATGTTGATTTGATGCGGGATAGCGTCCACTGTGATACCTTCCTTGAGCACCATTGTGACTGCTAGCGCTGTTGTCTCCACATTCTCAAAGCCTGGTTGCCTCCACTTCTCGCGCACGGTTGATTTCACTTTTCCGTGCGACTCGAACGTCGTTTGCACAGCTTCGTCGTGAACGCAGACGGGAACCCAGTGAACTTTGAATTATTTTTCACTCACATTCGGATCGATGACCAGGCAGGTCTTGCCCTTGACGTTGAGCACTGCCGCAAGTAGCAGCTCCTCCTTCGATTCCGCGTTGTGCAGGGTGAGCATCCAAACGTGGTTGTACTGGAAGGCACCGAAGCCGGCCACGTCATTCATGTCAACGACGTCCTGTAAAACGTCGCGAAAGTCGTCGATGCGATACGGTCTTGCCGATGGGTCACCGTGTAGAAATGCTCAGTTAAAACAATAGCGACCTGTTGGCAGCGTAGGCAGGATAATGCGGTAGCCCTGGGGAGCCAAAGTTTCCAAAATACCTGTTGATGCCCGGCTAGGGTTAGCCGTAGAACGCGCTCCGCTGGAGCTCATGATTCCTTGACCGTTTGCCTCGACGACCGAAAAAACAATCCAGTCGGCCCCACTCGACCACCGGATCCCGCTGTGACTGAAGAAAACACACAATTCGTGTGTTCTGTATAAGATTGGTGAGCACTCTTTGTGGTAGTTTAAAAGCATGCCTTATTTACATCAATGCTAGTGCAAGGACTGTTCCTGAATGCGCATACTGCACCCCATACATCCCAATGCTGCACATATTTTGTTTTTACATAAAATGTAGAGCAAAATATTTTAATCATGTTCATGACCCAATACTTTGTTTACCTGGTTTTTGCAAGCACAGAGATGTATCTTCAGTCACTTTCAATGTTGTTATTATGTTTAGGTAACAGCTGTACGTTTCTTACTCGTCAAAATATTAAGAACAGATCGAATAGTGTATATAACAAACAGCTCGTAGCGCAAACTTGTAGCATAAAAGCATATGTCCTCATAAAAAGCGAACTTGAAAAAGGTGTTCAAATCCTGATTTTATTATATATGACGGTTAGCTTTGTAAAAAAATAAAACTTTGTTTTACAATTACACTTAGTTACTATTCGATCCAATAATAAATAATAGTCCTTAGGTTTTGTATACTAGCGTGCATGTGTCTGGGCAACGTTAGACACGCAGCCGCTCGTTAACTATGCCCTCCCATCCGGTAGACCGGTAAAACGGGGTCACGCCGTCAGCAGTAACAGCCCCAGAAACCATCCGCCCGACTTATTTTCGGAGATGCTTGCTCTGAATGCGAAAAGAGAACTCAAAATACAGTGTGCCTACCAACCCGCAAGCGCTGAGGCAAGGACCACACGAAGCGCTCGAAAAACGAAGGCAACTTTCTGCTGATCCTAGCTGCTCGCAGTGACGACTCCGGTCGGGGCTTTATATTTTCGGCGCCTGAGCGAGAAGAGAGCTGTCAGACTCTGCTCGTCGTCGTCGTCGTCGTCCCACTTGTCCGAGACCAGAAGGGGCCTCGTAAAAACCATCGTCCGCCCCGGAAATGTTTAACTGCCTCGCTTTATGTGCGTCGGGATGTTGACTCCACGTGCCTGTTTACGTGGTTAAGGCTTCTACTCCTAGCAAATAAAATAAACAAGGACGTTATATTCGGGGCTTTATTTTTGTGTTTGTAGTTTTCTCGAACTATTTTTTTATACGGTATATGAACTATTTAAGTTACACGTTTGACGAAATGCTTCCTACCCTTCATCAAACGTTTTCCTCAAGCATCACAGAAAAGGACCAGGTTGTTTCGCAACTTTTTTCGATGTAACCGCAAAAATATTATTCGTACTTTTTACAAGTTCCCGCTTGTGATATCTTATCGCAAAGCCAAACAATCTGCAACTATATCTCAATCTACAATTCGGGTTGGAAAAAGCTTTTTGCACGTTTGGAAAACACTTGTCACGACGGAGCCAACGACAAGCGGATGCTTTATGCCGGAAACGCTGAGAATTCGTCGAGCGCTGCCAGCGTCTAGGATTTTCCGTTGCTAATGTTCCAAGCCTACAAAAAAGAGCCGATCTACCTCGTGGCGTTTCAGGGAGTGGCCGCCAGGGCGACGACACAGTAGCTGAAAGTTGTCAATACCAACCCTGTATCGGTGTTCCCTGGAAGTACAGTGTTCCGAAGCTGAAGCGTAGTTTATCACGTGATCCGCCGGTTGAATGGTCTTTCACGTGGCATATGAATGTCAACATAACTAAAGACAAGTTTATTACTTTCAGTCGATTTAAACACTTTATTCCTTTCTACTGCGCCAACTCTGTTTTATATTATCAGCTTCCTCCTGCGAGTACTTGGGCGTAACCTTTGTAGAGGATCTTAGTTGGAATGCTCGCATAGCTAACATAATAAACAAATTATTCAGCATTTTACGTTCCCTTTTACGGTATAGTTACCAAGCTCAATAGAATGTAAAACTATTGGCATATCAAGCTTTCGTCCTATGCAAATTTAAATATGAAGCAACGATATGGGCCCCTCATCTCTCTTATATAACTAATATAATGGAGTCAATCCAAACAAGCTGAAGTCAATTTTCAAACTTGATCCTCCGCATGCTCGCCGTAAACTTTATTGTCTTGCTTTTTTCCTAAAGCTCTATTAAAACATGTCATCGCTCGTGTTCACGTATTGCAAACAATCCTCTTCATCGCCCCAAAAATGTTGAACCTCTATCGGTTCGAATTAATATATTTTTATGTCACATCCTTCGCCCTGTCGAATACTAACTGGGACCCTCCCACAAATGTTATCGCTACAAAAGGTGAGAAATAGTGAAAAATGTAACGCCATCGCTTCAGTATATTTTTTTTTATTTTTTAATTAGAATTATCTATCACGATGTTTAAACCTTCAGATTGGAAAGAAAACTTAAAGATAAATTGGAAAGGAAGAAGGAAGGAGATAGTCAACCGTCTCAAACTCAGCTAACAAAATTTATTTCAAAGTTTTTATATCCCTCTCCCAAAGTCTTCCTCAACCTCAAAAAAAAAATAATAAGGCAAACTTTGTTTTTAGGGTTACCCATATTCTATGCCAGCGCAATTCACCAGCGTGCGTGTATTGTTAATGTGTGTGTATTCGGTGTTTGTTGACAAGCAGAGTGTTTTTTTTAGACATGTTGCTTTTTGTGTAGTGCTTTCGTGGCCGCGCTCTGTGATACTTTACCCCTGCAGAGAGGATGAAAGGCGTGGTCGTGTGTCAGGGGACAATGACGTGGTATTAACTTCTTTTGTATGTTTTACTGCGCCTCAGGACCCCTTCAACTGGACTTCTGCCAATTGGAAGAAAGCTTGCTGCTACGGTTGCAACACACTGTTTGACGCCGTTAACCAGCGCATACTTTTGTGTGTTGCATCTATGATCCTAATCTTCTTGTATAGTGCAGTTGAACTTCCACGCCCACTTTTATTTTTTTGTGTCTGACATTGTCCTCTGCGAATACTTTCTCGATGCTGTTTCAAGCTCCTTCTCCTTGCGAATATATGACTGTCGCACTTTATTAGAACTAGGAATATGTAAATAAAATACCGGTGTCTTGTCAGCAACTTGTTTTGTTTGAAACAATCCGCAACGTCTTTTAATGCGACTTTCAAAAACGATAATCGCAGCTGCAATTTAAGATATCTCAACATTTTCTCTTCATCAGTCAGCGGTTTTTCTACATAATTCTACGCGATAGAGTGGAGTAAAACAATTGCAAAAAAGGGACGACAACTGTAATCTCCCTCCCTCCCCCTCCCCTCCCCTCCCCTCCTCCTCGCCTTGCCCCCCCCCCCTGCCACCCTACCAGCTACGCACACGCCCGCTTTCGCACAGGCCGTCTCGTTAGCAGACGGACGGAAGTGCGCGGTGGCGCAGCGAGCTCAAGTGCTAATTTAGCTCGGCCTCAGGGTGTGCCGTGCGTGCGGAGCAAGGCGACAGGTGGTGCAGGTAGTACCGTGCGCCGGGCGGAGCGCTGTTTCAGCTCAACATGTCCGCGATAGTACATACATGTTCGAAGCATAGGTTCGAAGGAAGCAAACATGCGTAGAACATGACAGATACTTCTGGCATCATGACTGCAGCGAACACAGAGTACTTTGTGTGACGTACGCGCGGTGTGACCGAGGCTTTAAAGGCAGACGAGTGTCCCAAACATACTTTTGCCATCTATACGTCCTTCCCGTGTTCGTCTAAGCAGGTCTGCCTTGGTCACGCAGCAAGCCGCCGTAACGCAACGGAGCGTCTTCACCACTGTGCCGCGGTGTAGTGCGGAGAAAGGCGCTGCGGGTAAATGGGAGGGAGGTCTGGCCGGCCAGGAAATGATTCGGGGAGGTGGGGAAGCGTGGCGGCTGAGCTGAGCGACGCCGGAGAGGGAGCGAGACCGCGAGCCACCGAGTCGCGAGGAAAGGCTGTCTTGCCCAACGAACCGTCGCGGATGAACAAGGGGCCAGAGACTCCGAGGCGCCAAATGCCTGCATGGCGACGTCTTATTATTCTACTCCCTTGCCATTTCTTTTCTCCTCCATATTTCTTTTTCTTTTTTTGCGTTGCCGCATGGGTTTTGTCATTTCATCGCTGGATATTTCGGATAGTCGGCAATACGTTAAAAAGGCACTCAAGGGCTTCATATAGGAGTTTGTTATTAGTGGCTTATTGTTTGTTGAGCTTTAGTCAATAAAAATGACCATTTCTAGATGGCACAAAACACCCTAGTAAACTCACAGCAGTAGAAATACACGGGCAATATTTTCTCTTGGGGAGAGGCATCCTTGGATTATTACCTCTATGCATTTGATCAATGGAAATTTTTAAAGGAGCCATGAAACGATATATCTACTTTTGCTAAATCCTACTTTGAATCCCTCCCTGACGTTAATAACAGAATTAACTTGCCTTAGTTTTTCTTTCTAGACAATGGCAGTCGAGAAATTCAAGAAATATGAGCATCGTTCATCACCTCAACTCGGAGCCAGAACAAGCGGCCACGTGACCTTGTGCTTTTCTTATGCCGCCAACGTTAATCATGGCCACGCGCTGAGGTTGGCAAAGTAGAACAAGTGTGCCGAGCTCCACACATTGCTTGAGATGGGCCATTCTCATCACTGCAGTGGTTGAACACGATCCGTTGCCCCAGTGTCCTCCGAGGCATTGAATAGTTACGAGCCGAAGTCGAGTGCTCACGCAGTTCTCGTGTCCAATGTATGAGCCACGCTTGACTGTTGTCAGGTGGGTGGTTTCGATCCCACAATTACGTCATCAAGTTTTCCGAAGGCAAGGCTGAAAGAAATAGTCCCCTTTTATCCTCGCATTTTCCCCGCGACAAAAGAGATTCTGCATCAGTAGCGGGCTGGGCGAGTATCCTTGGGCAAGGCTCGAACCGGTACGCCTTTGCAAAGTCATGAACATACCCACCCAATATCGTTTCATGACCCCTTTAACTGCGTGGAGATCCAAATTGTTACCATCATTGCTCTTTCTAGGCGCGTTGTGCCTTATATTTTGACAAAAACGTGAAATCTTTGCGGGCAGGAGACATAATACAGCAATTCTTGTTTGAAATGCCGCCTGACGGCGCACCGTTGGGTGTGCTCCAAGGCGCAGAAAGTGTGGCGTGGCACGATTTTTGATTATATTTTAATATGAAAATAGGGCGCCCATCAGTATAATTTTTGTTTCAGGATGCTAAGAGCCCGTAGATTGAGCTATCCCCAAAAGAAGACGATCTCAGAGTCCTCGTGAGTTCTCCTTTAGTATACATGTGCTCTGCCTTGGAGGGAACTTTCTGCCTTTGATAACAATTCGTCACACGCGCAGCCAAAGCTCGGTAGAAGGCAGCGAACATGTGCTGGAAGCGAAGTATAGCTACTGAGTTCTCGACCTGTCACCGACCATACTCCTTTTCCACAAGGGCGCCACCATCTTGAATGCCGTAACTTCCAGTATGGGCGAAAACATTATTTTGCCGTCGCACCGCCCATAGAGGACATTCAAGATGTAAGCATAACCGTCACCCATTCTCGTTTTGCCTCGCCCTTGTTTTTCTACTAGTTTACGGTTGAAATGTTTTATTCTTCCTTTCGTTGCTTATAAAGCATACAGGATGTGCAAATTGGATGAGCTTTGCGTTGCTAGCGGAAAACTCGTGCCGTCAATTCTTTGCGCATTGTGCGCGTCTTGCCCGTAGTTCGTGTTCTACTTTCATATCGTACGCCGTGCATTGTAGCGATTTACAACACAACTACCCTAAAGCTTTTTTTTTTTTTTTCAGTCGCTGTGAAAGGACAATTTCTGGAAACAAAAGCATTTTAGGTGTAACGCAGTCCCCCATCCCCGTGAATACGTAAAATAAGCGCATACCGGAAGTCGTGCACCCGGTGGCCGTCGGCGGCTGTACTTCGTCTCAGCATAACTTGGAAATGGGCGTAACTTATAGTGCCCTCAAGCCAATCACAGAAGCCGGGCGAAGCACGTGACAGCTCTTTACTGCTCAAGTGCGCGCTGATGGTACGTTGTCATGTGCCTCGTTCTGAAGATCAGATTGACCGCCCGGGGCAGGAGTTTGCTCCGTTTACCAAGTTACGTTCAAGCGGATGATAGCCTCCGTTGGTTCGCCCGGAGTCCCGGACGAGGCTCAAATATTCATGGAAC
The DNA here is from genome assembly GCF_016920785.2 of Ixodes scapularis. Classification (NCBI taxonomy): domain Eukaryota; kingdom Metazoa; phylum Arthropoda; class Arachnida; order Ixodida; family Ixodidae; genus Ixodes; species Ixodes scapularis. The sequence continues at coordinate 16,326,075 of NW_024609835.1, forward strand.
AAGGCCTCGGAAACGCCACTCTCAATTTTATGAAATGGGGCGGCGTATTTTTGAACTCTTTTTTTGCTTATCTTTGCATACGTGAGGTGCATTGAGGACCCAGAAAAAAGCGGTAATGAATCGTGTGAAGACATTAAGCGAGGGAGTATTTCTACAACGCGCAGAGAAAAGGGCCGAAGCATGTTGCCACTAGAATAGTGTTGCAAAAACTTACAACTTTGAAGCTGAAAAAAAAGGTTCCTTTAAGAGGGAAAGACACCATGGATCTCTTTTTATGTTTGTGAATTGATGTTCTTAATAAGGGTTTTACACTAAAACATTGATAATTATGTTGAGCAACATGAGCTAAGTCTCCCGCCAAAGTTAGAAACACGATCAAGCCCGCGTATCCCGTTTTGGGAGTCGGCCGGGACATGTATCTTAGCGGGAGCGATCGCTCTGCATAAAAACGTTTCAAAGTCGAGATATCCTGCTCTCTCGCTTGTAGTCTTGGCTGCAGTCGTAATCTAAAAATAAGCGAAATATACTTAAAAAAAATTCTTCGTTTAAAACCTGGCATGTTTTCAGTGCATGCAAATCGACGAGAATCGGGTGTTCAAGTCAGCCCTCAGTCACTTCGTCATGGTCACGTGCGACCAAGGCGCAGTAGGCGAAGTTGTGGGCCACCTAGGAAATATATTAACTGCTAAAAATAATATAATCAATAAAACGCAAGGTTGATTACCACCGAGACACCAGAAACACGTTGATATAAAAAGATAATGAACCGAAATGTAGTTTCAAAAATAATGCCTGAGAGAGCTTCCTGGGTTGGTACAGTACGCGAATAGATGTTTCCTACAGATAAGTGATGATCGGATTATTGCATTTCTTTGAACGAAGTTCTCTGATCACACCGATCGGGCGAACGGAGCCAACCATCAGCCGGAAGCAGACGCTTCGAGCGAGGCCTTCTGGGAGTAACCGCGCCGGAGCTGACGTGTCCTGCTTACGGAAGCTCCTGCTTCTTTCCACTTTAGCGGAGCGAACATTGGAGAGAAGGTCGCCTGCCAACACCTGCTAGAAGAGAAGGCTGTAGCGCTCTTCTCGTGACGTCGCGAAGGAAGGCCATTGGGGGCGCGCGTCGAAGCGAAGGCAACGCGCGGGGATAGACCGTCGTAACGCGCTTTTAATCACATACGCGCGTCTTAGGTAAAATGAAAGCTGCTTATAGCAAGGGGTGTAAGAAACACTTTATTACGCGGGCAAAATATTACACCGCTAAATACTCGGTATGAATTGGTACGAGGTAGCCGTATAAGAGAAAACATTAAGTCACGCAATTATTGCTGTAGGAATGCATATTTTACACGGAAATACTTCGACAAAATGGCGAGACACGCAGTGATTGGACGCAGCAAAACAGATCACAAGTAAAATTCAGGTAGACGTAGCCAACGCGGACACGGCTAGATAAGTGTCACTTACGATCATGTAAGCGATGTTATCGCGTGCAGTCTCTGAATTCTTGCATCATACCCCGGCCACATGGCAAAAGTAATGTAATTTCGGTCGAATGACATTATAGGGTCGACAAATCAGCTTGCGACGCTCGTATAATAACTCAAGACCGCGAGCTGATTAAATCCCATGTCATTTAATGAAAACATATTACCTTTTCCGTGTGGCAGGGGTACTAAACTTACTATTTACAGTCAACTAATTTACCTCTCCCTATGGGCTCGAGCTTCCTTAGACCAAAAGATCTTATTTTGTATACAATGATACTATTACCTTAATACAGTTAAGATTCTAGTATAAAAGCGGTAAAGGCAATAAAATAACATTCGTATAAATAAACACATAAGCAAAAACAACGCACTTTGTATAACCACACAAACTTGTTATTCACCTTCCAGTGAAAGCTAGAATATTATCGCGCATATTTACAAATGTCGACGCAACTGCATACGGATAACGACGAACAAGATGCCATTCTACCATGAAAAACAAAAACAAAAAAAATGAAAGCCGTTTACAACTCCCTGTAACGACGTATTATGGCGAATTCCACTGGTCCTTTTGGAGCGCGCTGGGATCGACTTTTATGGAGCGAGCCTATTTCACTGGGCGATTGGGATTGAGACCGACGTGTTTCACTGGTCGTTTTGGATTAGCTCCCGCTCCAGATCCCGATCTAGATCCGAGAAAAGTCGCTCCCACGATTTCGGCGGATTCAACCGGAAGCCAGCCGGGCCAGCCCTCGGCGCACACACGTGACTTCCTTTCTCGTGGGGCATCTCGCCTGATCTCGCCCATCTCGCCTCAGAAGCAGAAGAAACACGTCGCGGGCTGGGCTCCTACATTGTCTCGACATCAGAATTCGTAATGGCCGCTTGCTTACCCCTTGGCTTGACAGTCGGTTCGTTTTCCAGGAAGGAGAAGAGAAGGTATTTGGCCGGCGCTACGGGCATTCCGGCAATGTTTGCTCGAAGCGCCTGAGCCATTCCTGCCGCTCGTGCGTCGAACACGCTTTAGCGCCGCGATTGCGAAAACGTCGTCGAAACGACCGCGGCGGCCGCGGAAAGGGGATTCCCGGGCAGTTGAATGACGGGAAGGCATCCGCCGATCCCGGAGCAGTGGTCATGTTCCACTGGGGATCCGTAGGCGGCGCGACACCGTTCGGATCGTGTGCTCCAGTTCGGATCTGGTCAACTGATCACAGCGCGCTCCAAAACGCCCAGTTGAATTCGCCATTAGAGCGCAGCTCTTGAGGAGGAGGAGGGTAGGGTACTGAGGGGTATAGGGAGTATTCATTGGCGGCCATAGCTGTGCGCGCAAATGCTGAGCGCGTGCTGATGGCGAGCTTCCACAGTTTTTTGCAACGTGCATTCCGCACCATCAAGAGTGCCGGTCTTAGCAGCCTATTGATGAGAGCTCGTTCTGAGCATGCGCTCTAAACAGCACCCACAAATATGGCATCCAGTGAATACTCCCTATTAGCGGCGAGATGTTTTAGTGGCGCCCTCCTACGGTTCCCCCTTGTGACGTCATTACCTTGCAAACAACAAGTTCTATGGTGTTTGTAAATAGCATGGTGGAAGCTTGACATCACTGCGCTCTCAAAGGAACACTGCCAACACCGTCGAAATTAAAGTTCTTTCATTCCTCTTATTTCGTCAATGATAAATCCCCTTTCCGACGTCATAGTCAGCGTTCGGCCAATCGTGGAAGGCCGACCACAGCGACGCTTTCGGTCGCGCACGTCGCCAATAGAAGGCAGCTCCAAGAAATGAAATAATTTTTCTACTTTTTCTATACTCGCTGCGCGAGCTTCCTGAGGCGCGAGAATAAAAACGAACAGTTCGAGCCAAAACACCGTGGAGCTCAGACGTCTTTTCTAAAAGGGGCACGTGCTCTCGGGGGGAGATGGGGGGACGTGGTCCCTCCCCCACTAGACGTGGGGGAGGAACACTGACCTCGGGGTAGGGGGTCCATGGGGGGGGGGGGGGTCACGTGACCCCCCCCCCCCCCCCGAGGTCACGAGACCCCCACGTGACCTCGGGGAGGGGGTCACGTGACTTGGGGGTGTTGTTGAGAAATAGAGGACGAGGAAGAGCGCGCGGACAATTGGGGAGCACGCGGGGCTTAGGCACCTGCAATGTCAGTGTTCCATAAACGGCCATCCGAACAGGACACGTCTCGGGTCCCTTCCTCCACAGGTGTCACGTGACCCCCAGAGAAATTTTTTCGCTAGATTTAGTGGGGAAATTTTTCCGCTAGATTTCGCGGGGAAATTTGTCCACTAGACTTAGCGGGAAAATCCTTTCTGCTAGATTTAGCGGGGAAATTTTTCCATTAGATTTAGGGGGGAATTTTCCCGCTAGACTTAGCGGGGAAATTTTTCCGCTAGATTTAGCGGGGAAATTTTTCCGCTAGATTTAGCGGGGAAATTTTTCCGCTAAACTTAGCGGGGAAATTTTTCCGCTAGATTTCGCGGGAAATTTTTCCGCTAGATTTAGCGGGGATATTTTTCCGCTAGGTTTAACGGGAAAATTTTTCCGCTAAATTTAGCGGGGAAGTTTTTCCGCTAGATTTAGCGGGGAAATATTTCCGCTAAATTTAGCGGGGAAATTTACCCATAATGCACCGCGCGGTTACGCCGACGGCGACGCCGCTGAAGCCGGAAACGGGCGCCTAGGAGCTGCGCTCTAAAAAATAACCCGACTGCAGCACTTTACTCGCGTTCCACATGGCCAAGAAAGCCCGTAACTAAGTTGTTTCTCACCTGTCGATCGTATCCATACGTCCCATAATAGCCGTGACGAAAACATTTGAACACGAACTTTAAGTCTCTCTCTGTCAAAAGAGAGGTCTATCGATAATCGACCAGTGTCATCGTTGGCTAGTTGCCACACATGTCACACAAACCGTAGCAAGACTTGTTCCGCGAATCCACGTAAATGCCGTACTATCAAGCGAACACAAAAAAACTACCCGAGACTGCGCTGACGACCAAGAAACGACGGGAAGGATCAGAAGTACCACACACACATACACACGAGGCACACGAGAGCGGCGGCAGCAGTGTGGGAGGCTGAACGTCGTCGACCCATCTCTTGCTCGCGTGCGCTTCGTGCGGCGATGACTGGATTTTTTTTTTGGTTCCCTTCCCTTCTGAAAGTCTCAGCGTTCCTTTTTAGAAAGTGTGCAGCTCACACACAACGTAAATTTACCAGAATCGGAGCCCGTGCGAGGGAAGAAAACGTCGAAGCGGACCGGTTCATTCGAAAAGTGTGGGGATCTGCGGGATTGCAGGTAGTCCCGCGGTTACGGGGATAATCATAAATATAAAATTGGTACTTTCAAATTTGGGAGCGCGTTGTATATTATGTTTATGTTATATATATAATAAATTGTACAATACTGCGCTTTTAAAACATATATTAATGTCGGATAAACGCTCACGAACACCCCGCACCGCTCGACAAGAAACGTTTTCTTCACGTCGATGCCAGCAAATTTTTCTCACGTAGTTGCGGTATGGACTCCCTTCTCCGACATTGTGACGTAACCACTCGGAGCGCTACGGCCCTCTCTTCTAGAGGATGTTGCGCCTTCTCTCCAGCGTTCGCTCTGCTAAAGGGGAAAGGGGTGGGAGGATCTTCCCCCGAACTCTTTAACCCGTCACCGACAATAGTTTGGTTTCATCTAAAGTCCGGAAACAAAAGCCCACGCATTATTCTTTTTGTGTCCGATATCCCGCTTGTTATTTGTCGAGGTTGTTTTGTTTTGTCTTTTTTAATGGAATAGCATTCTTTAGCAACCCCCCCCCCCCTGATTTCGTGGGCCTTTCTGGTTTCCTGCGCCAAGTTTCCGCTAAATTTAGCGGGAAAATTAACGTCACGTGACCTATGCACCAATTCAGTTCTCCCTAAATTTGGCTGGAAAATTGATGTCACGTGACCTGACGTCTCGGGACCTACAGGCGAATTCATGTTTTCAGCTAAATATAACGGAAAAATTTACGTCATGTTCAATGTACACCGATTCAGTTTCCCCGCTATATTTAGCGGGAAAATTGACGTCACTTGACCTATACACCAATTTAGTTTCCACGCTAAATTTGGCGAAAAAATTGACGTCACGGGACCAACAAACAAATTCAGCTTTCCCGCTCAATTTCTCGAAAAAATGGACCTCACGTGACCTCTGTACCAATTCAGTTCCCTGCTAAATTTGGCGAGAAAACACATCACGGACCTAATAATCATTTATTTATTAGCAACGTATCGACGCTAAATCAAAGCAACGTCATTTTAATATCAGATCACCATATGACGCACGATCGGCACAATGCCAATGGATCGTCATCGTCATATCGTCGAATAATCGAATGAAAATAAAGTTGACCTAGAGGTCATCTTAGACGTCTCGACGTCGTCCATGAGGGTGTCCTAGGCGTCGTTCTAACGACGTCCTCTAGGACGTCGTCCTAGAGGAACGTTCTAGAGGACGTTCCTCTATGACGCCGTTAAGAACGACGCCTACTAACAACGTAACAAAAGAAGGAAGTACACCTCTCGAGTGCTATCGCAATTCACGGACAACCAACATTAGTGGCTTCTGCAGGCATTCTTTTTTCTTTTTTTGCTGAGTGCTGTATGAGGTGCTAAAGCCCCGCCAAAAGAATCTTTTTTCCGTGGCCCTCTAACTCTTGTCTGAAATAAAGAATACAATCAATCAATCAATCGATCAATCAAAGCATATGTGCGTAACGCTTTTCCTCCCAACAGAGAACTTACAGCAAACGTCGAAAAACAACGGAAGGTTTCAGTCAAAAAGGCGACCTGGTTAGGACCAATGAGCGGGTATGAACCGCGCGACTATATCTAGATTATCGCACGGTTTATACAGCCGTAGTAACACTGCTCATAGAGCCTACAAAAGACAAGGTGTTCGGCGGGGACATGATGACAGACTTCTATCTGAAGACACTCCTCAGGGCAAACGACGACGACGACGAGTCCGGTAGGACCATTGTCTACATTGCTCCAGAGGTAAATAACAATTTTTGTATATATATCTGCCACCGATTTTGCCGCAACCCCTCGTTCTTCAACGAGGGGCAGCTCTCCTCGGATCTTGAAGCAGTGACCCGTCTCCGACCAACGGGGACGAAGGAAAATGAGCCATCTAAACGCACCGCCACAAGCATGCAGCGCAGACCAATCAGCCGAATCATCCAACATCTCTGAGTGCTCCCCTGACAACGTCATGGAGGAGTCTGATGACGAAGGTGGATGGATCACTAAAGTAGCAAAGAAACGACGCCACGGATCCAATTCGAGTGAGGCGACGATCATCACTCAGCCGACTCACAACCTAGTGGTGATTGTCAAACCTACTGATCCGACCACGATCATCACTAACATGAATCCTCTGGCTCTGAAACAGATGCTGGAAAACCTGGCACCAGCCGGAGTAATCCAAATTCGGCCAAATTATCGCTTTAACCTATTGGCTATAGATGGAAGAAATATAGAATCAACGAAGTCCCTTCTTCAACTGAAGAAGCTCGGCACAATCCAAGTTCAGACGTATGAGCCAGCACCCCCATCTTCTAATGTTGGCGTCATTAGCGGCGTATCAACAGAAATCACAGACGCGGATCTCTGGGCATCAATAAGGGAAAAAGCACCAGTCATTCAAGTGAGGAGACTCGGCAAGACAGAGGCGGTAAAGCTTGTCTTCTCCACCAGGACCTCACCAGAATACGTCTTTGTGGGGCACACACGGTACAGTGTCGTTTCCTACCTCGAAAAACCGCGGCAGTGTCCTAAGTGTAACCGCTTCGGACATCTGGCGAGTACATGCTCCAAAACGCAACGCTGTAGCCGATGTGGTGGAGAACATGTCGTCAGCGAGTGCGAAGCGAAACAACCAAGGTGCATAAACTGCAAGAGAGGCCACGATGCCACGTCCCGGAACTGCCCAGCCTACAAAGCTGAAAAGCAGATAACTAACTACAGAAGCTCGAACAACGTCGACTATACGTCTGCCAAAACTGTCATCACGAATGAACAAAAGGTTCGAGGACTGGAGAAGCACCGCACTCCCCACAAGCAAAAGCAAAGCTTGAAAGGAGACAAGAAAGCTATCATCCCAGAGATGAATGAAGCCGATATTCCACCGTTGGATACGCCGTCATCAGAAATCATGCCGAAGCCAACGGTCCCGTCTGCAGAGCAGCCAGGGTCTTCACCCAAGAATGCAGAAGCTGTTTCGACCCAAAATACTTCTCAGAACCCAGAAGTACCAAAAAAAAAAAATGGGCAAGAGAACACCCAGCTCAAAAAAATCCAAGATCAGTTGCAACGCCCAAGTCTCAAAGCCTTGGTAATGCGTTGTGCACAATTGCCACGTTGTTGCGCTCCTTCCTCACTTCTCTCCAGTCACCCATCGCTCAAGCAATGATCACAATTATCGACATTGTTGTTCCACTTGCCACTCCCTGGTGCAACTAGACAGCTTCATCTGGAACAACACATCGCAAAGTGAAATACGAAACATACAAAGAATACACTTCCTCGCTGCAATAAAAGCAGCTTGTTTCCCACAATAATACAATGAAATGTCAATGGGCTTCAAAACAAGATAAATGACTTACGGCAACATTTACGGAGACACGAAGCCGAGGTACTCGCCCTTCAGGAAACCAACCTGAAGTCAGGAGCGATCCGACTATCTCCCTATGTTATCTATACTAGTACTCCCCGAACAACATCAACAACAGACGCACCTAAGACATCTCTATTTATACACAGAGACTTACCTCAGTTCCAAGTGGATCTTTCATATCTCTGCGACCAAAGCGCAGAATACGTGGCTGTCACGATACAAAAAGACAACTCGGACGCCATGACAATCGTATCGGTATATATTCGGCCTAGTTCTCCTTGGAATCCTTCCATCTTACGCACGATCCTTTCTCGGTGTAAGCCGGCCACGCTGATCCTTGGGGACTTTAACGCCCACAACGAGGCCTGGGGGGACAAGCAAACGTCTACTCGTGGCCGGTCTCTAGAGGATACCACTACAGCTATTGGCCTCCGGTGTCTGAATGACGGCACTGCAACCTTTGTGAGACCTGGCGTAGAGAACAGTGTGCTCGACCTGAGTTTTGCCACCGCTGCAGTACGTGCGCTCTGGCTCGCTGAACCCGACAGCTGGGGCAGTGACCATCTCCCTATTATAATTACTTCCCCAGAAAAAAGACCTGTCACCCACAAGACTTGTTCTGTAACAAACTGGGATGCCTTCCGAGTGTACTTCGAAGATATAATATCTACTGGCACCACTGATCACTCGACCGCCATCTCTCAGGCGCTCTGGAAAGCGACACGGAAAGTTACGGGTCCTATATATAGACCCAACCCAGACCTAAAATACCTAAGGCTACGTGCCTCGCGCCGCAAAGCGCAACGACGTGCCTTTTAAACATCAAGACAAGAGGATATACAACAGTATCGAAGGATTGATGCGGCATTTCGTAGGCATACCAAGCGCTTACAACGGAAACAATGGCGACAGCGATGTGAGACCCTTCACTCTCCCGGTGGCGGAAGGCAAGCATGGCGAATGGCCCGCATCCTGGCGGGTCATGCTGTTCCCCGCTCACCGGTCCTTGGCCTTGTTATTGCGCAGAACATCACGTTGCCTCAAGCCGCGGAACTCCTTGCTGATGAATTCATCTCTGCTCCCGCTCCGCCATCGGGATTTGTCGCAGCCACTGCTACCAGCACGCCAGCGCAGGTTGCCAGCAACTCCGATTTCACGCTGGGTGAACTACAGCATGCTCTTCAGCGTTGTTCTCGGAAACGCACCGCACCAGGCCCAGATGGGATAACTTTTCAAGCGCTTCGTAACCTTGATGATACGACGCTTCCTGGCCTTCTGGAATACTTAAATCATATTTGGCACTCGTCTGATATTCCTTCTGCCTGGCTCAGATCTGAGGTTGTTCCCATCCATAAACCAGGAAAACCGATGGGTGCCACCAGCTCCTACCGACCGATATCTCTTACATGTTGTCTAGGGAAGGTGATGGAGCGAATGGTCCTACGGCGCCTTGACTGGCAGCTCGAGACATCGGGCGCCCTGCCTAATCAGCTGTCTGGCTTCCGCAAACAACGTTGTACGACAGACGCGATCGGCGGCATCGTATTAGACATGGAACAATCGAAGGCAACAAGGCAAGCAACAACAGCAATATTTCTCGATATTAAGAAAGCATTCGATGCAATTCCACACGAAACCATTATTGCTCAGCTTACAAGGCTCGGGGTTGCAGGCCGAGCTCTGGCATTCGTAAGCGCCTTCCATGCAGGAAGGTCTATGCTCGTACGCCTAGGTGGAATTCGAAGTACTCAACGTACGGTAACCCGAGGTGTTCCCCAGGGCAGTGTTATAAGCCCTCTCTTATTTAACGCTGCTATGGCGGCACTGCCTGAGGCTCTTCGGCGTATGAAGTCATCGGGACCAGTCATTAACATCGCAATATACGCTGACGACGTGGCCCTCTGGACTTCCGCCCCGACTAAGATATATAGCAAGATGCAAAAAACCCTCCAGGACGGATTGACTGCAGTTGTAGACGAGATCTCTAGACTAGGCCTTACGCTTTCCGCCTGCAAAACAGCTGCCCTTCACTACCATCCAACGGCTAGAGCATCGATCAACAGAATCTACACAATTAACGGAACAGACGTAGCACGTGTCCGGACGTACTCCTACCTGGGGTTTCTTCTGGATGACCGCATCTCCTGGAAGCCTGCAGTCAAGGCAACACTGATCAGATGTCGCCGCCACCTCAACGCCATTCGAATGATGATGGGCAGCAGGTGGGGAACGTCTCAGGTCATGATGCTACAGCTATACAGAGGCCTCATTCTCTCGAGATTATTATACGCCTTGCCGCTGATTCACGTGAGCAATGCACAGTCTGCAGCCATTGAGACCCTGCAAAGGATTGCACTTCGCTTCTGTCTGGGTCTACCGAGATGCTCCCCGAACATTCCAACGCTGGTTGAAGCGAGGGTCAACCTTGTCGAGAACCACGGCAGAGAGCTGACACTTCGCCACATTGCAAGGCAAACATCCTGCCGGTCAACAGGGCCCCTCTTGAACCATATTCGAAGTTGTCCTCAATCTCGCCTTGGATCTTTCGCTCGAGACTTTGAAGGAATTGTGGGCACCTTAGATACTATCTACCCGGCATCACCACCTTACGCCTCGCCGCTGAACATCAGTGAATCTATCCCAGAACTCAGAAGCAATTAAACGCTTCACAGCCCAAGTTGTCGCTCGGACCCTCGCAGAATACCGAATTGAGGTGGATTTTCTGGGATGGATACGTGTATATACCGACGGCTCGATACTTCATAGCCGCAAATCATCCACTGCAGCAGTTTTTATACCAGAACTAAAAATGGCCAAATCAAGGAAACTGAGCTTTCACACTACATCTACCACTGCCGAACTTGCCGCGCTTTGGCTGGGCCTTGACATCCTCGACAATATCCCTCACAGTGGAAAGGCAGTGCTCCTCACAGATTCCAGAATAGCTTTACAACTACTCGGTAACCTTGAAGACGCCCCACAATATGCCAGATACATTGGACACATGACAAGAAACCTAGAGTCTAAAGGATGGCATATAGCATACCAATGGCTGCCATCACACGTCGGTATCTCTGGCAATGAGACAGCCGATCGTCTTGCTAATGCAGCGCTAACCACTTTCTGTACCAACACTTGTTATACCAAAGATGTATGAGGCCAAACTTATTATTCACAAAGAAATAGAGAAACTACATCCGGACACGCGCGTCTCTACCGGGAAACCACCCGCACGCGTGCCTCCAAAGCTGTCTCGAGCCCCCGCTTCTCTACTGCACAGACTTCGCACTGGTTGTGCCTTTACTGCGAAAGCCCTTCACCGTATGAACCCAACAATAAACCCAAACTGTCCATCCTGTGATGTTCCCTAGGACCAGGACCATCTCCTCTGGACCTGCCCTACTCTAGCGGACTAAAGAAAATCGTTTCTCGACGGCCTGCGGCAAGCAGACGTAGCAAGTGCTACGTCTGCTTGACACAGGACATTCTTTTTCCTCCAGGCTCTGCACGCGATGTCTCGAGAACATTCGCCGCACTTCTCAAGTTCTTGGAGGACACCAGTTTATTTGATCGCCTCTAAACCCGGTGTCTGACATACACTGGGCGATGGCAACACATCAAGAACCGAGTCTCAAGAACTGCTGACCAATCGTTCCTTTTTTTTCTCTTTTTTTTCATTCTTTCTTCCTTTTTCTTTCTGATCCCTTTTCATCCCATTTTTCCTCGCCTCTCTTTTCAATCTGTTCTTTTCTTTACCTCTCTTCTTTCTTAAACTTTTTCTGATCTCCCCTTTCATCCCCTTCCCTTCCCCGGAACTAACTCGCCCCCACTAAAGGAGTGGCCAACATGTTCCGGCTTTCCGCTACCCTCACCACTAACTACTACTACACTCCTCAGGTATGTTTCAAGCAGCCTCATCCATAGTGTATGCTCATGCCTGCAGGCAGTCTTTTGATCGAGGTTAGCAGCGTGACCGCAACTTTAACAGCACGCGATGGAGAAAATACGCCGATGCCTCTTAACACAAAGTAGCGCCCCCATTTCATCCACGTCGCATGTGGCGAGGACGTCGAGGCTGCGGCGATTACCCCCCTCCCTCTTTGAATCGAGAATTCCGCTGTGAATGACGAAAACATTATGCTCGCAAGTGCACGCTGCATACAGTGCGAGCAAATAGTAAAGTAAGTGGCGCTGCGTTCCTGTTGTGGCGAGAGCAACAAAAAGGAATCGTGTTCGCTCTTCAAGACGCCGCCTTTGTGCCGACGCTTCTCGCGTCTCGGAAAAGGCACCGAAACTTGGTTAAGTTTGGGTACGGAGTCTGGAACGGGCATCTCTCCAGCGGGCACGTCTGCTGCCTCTTTATTCTGCCCCTTCGGTTCCTGCTTGGTGACGTCGTAACCGTGTAAAGCTCGGGACCGCCGCGGTCCTGAGTGGCACAACTGCGGAGGTGGATACGACAGCAGACGCAGCTGCCCTGCGATAGCTTGCTGTCCAGCCGGTCAGTCGACTGAAACTCTCGCCGCCGCGGGTTCGGACATTACCACCAAGAAGACAAGGCCCTGCTGTACTCCGACGCTCAGCGCAGAGAAACGCCAAAGAGCGCAAAACACGCGCGTGTTTTATTGGCCGGCGTACAGGAACTTGATATCTGCGACCAATCAGTATATTTGTGTGCGCTGCGCTACGCCGCGTTTCCTAGCGCTCGACGTCGGAGTTTAACAAACCTTAAAAGTTTCATGAAACGATATCGGCCTGGAATGTTTATGACTTTGAAGAGGCACACTGGTCCTACTCTGGCCCAAGAATGCTCGCACAGACCCCCACTGGGTCTGTGCGAGCATTCGTCGCGGTGAAATTTTGAGGATAAAAGAAGACTATTTCTTTTAGTCTTTACTTCGCAAAGCTCGATGACGTAATTGTGGGATCGAAACCACCCGCCTACCGACAGCCGAGCGTGGCTCATGAATAGGACACGAGAAATGCGTGAGCACTCGACTTGGGCCCATAACAACCAATGCTTCGGCGGACACTCGGGTAGTGACTCGTGTGTAACCACTGCGGTGATGAGAATAGCCGAACTCTAACAATGTCTGGAGCTTAGCACGCGTTTACTTTGCCCACCCTAGCGCGTGGTTATGATTAACGTTGGAGGCATAGTATATAGGCACCAGGCGCCGTGGCCGCTCGTTCTGGCTTCGAGTTGAGGGGATGAACGATGCTCATTTTTCTCGCATTTTCTTGGCTACTGCTCTTGCCTCGAAAGAAAACCTAAGGCAATTTTATTCAGTTATTAGCGTTAAGGAGTGGTTCTAAGTAGTATTTAGCGAAAGTAGAAAAATTGTTTCATGGCTCCTTTAAGAGATAAAGAATCGCACCGTCTGCAGGAGCTAAGTGCGTACAAGTAGATCTATAGCGTACGTAGGAACAAACATAGCCCCCTATATACCGACAAGGCCTGGCAGATCGCCACAACAACCGGCCGCCGAAATGGAAAATGTGGAGCGGCAGACAACGGATGAAAGGAGAGCCACGTGACTGGCGAGCCACGTGACTGGCGCCCCGCTGCAGCGAGAAGCCGAAACACACTTCTCCCGAGCGAACAAGCGTGTTTCGGGTCCTCGCCGCTCCAAAAGCTGTGCAATGAATACCAGATTCCCCAAGAAATGCTCTGTGCAACCAGATCCTCGCACTCCATATATGCGACCGGGCACTCTATGGCCCCGTCTTCGAACTGTCAGGCTTTGTGAGTATAGAGGAGGCTATAGAACGGACCCACAATTCCCCGCAGCACGCGGTGCAATTTGGGATAACCGCAAGGTCTCATGGTATTTCAGGAAGAGTTTATTTGTTTTCAGATTTTAAATAGAGGTGCGAGAATATTTGAGTTTTGATTTCGAAACGAATAATGATTGTCCGAATGATTCAATCCATTTTTAGAATTTCTAGTATTCGAGTTTTTAAATAATTCAGCACATGGAGTACCAGTACTGCTGAAAACAAATGCAGGTTTGTTCATAAACGCTCTTCGTGTGGCGAAATAGTCATCACATGCCTGTGTTGGATCTAAATCAACCTGCATTCGTAAGCCTTGACCGACGAACCACTTTGACAAAAAAAAGTTTCTTTCTTCCGTCGCCATTTCGAATTCAAGGATTTAGCTTCACCTGCAGCCACTATTATAGAAAACATACTTATTCTTGGTAGTTACGTCCATGCCATAAAAAAGTGTTATCAAAATACATACACAAGCGAAAGTTGGGAACCTTTCGTAGGTCATTCGAAAGAGTTTTGCGTTGAGACTAGAAGCTCCGCCTTCAGCGCGAGCTCGCTAGCTTCCGCAGTGCTTTAGTTGCGCGTTCTGCGCGTTCGCACTTGTGTTAGCAAGGGCAGAAAGCTCGCGCTGAAGGCGGAGCTTCTAGTCTCAGCTTAAGGGTGAACGGAGTATAGCGGGAGGTCGTGCCGTCACGTTGAGCACGGCAAGTTGATGCGAGCACAGCTGTGATCGGCGCTTAATGCGCGCCAGTGCATGGGTAGCCATAGCTTTGGCTTCGTTGCCAAGAAAACCTGTCCCCAATATAGGATTTAGGGAAAGTCCCCTATCGAATCTTCCGCTCACCCTTCGTTCACCGCGGCATCGAGCGAGATACCAATGGGCACAAGATGTCGCCCGATTTAATTGGTTCATCCATATCTGGCCATTCATCCGGCATGCTGCGTATTCACACATCGTTTTTCTTCGTGCCTGAGTGCCTATCTTCGTTCCACGCGTCCTGCAGTTAAAGAAAAACTTTTCTTTTATTTACAGTGGAGCTGTTAAGGGCTAGTTTCCCCAGTATCGTGTCCGCCGGATTAGAAACAATAATACCGAACTCTGGACAGCTACCGCCATCTATGAGCTACGGTGGCAACCAGACAACTGGTTGCCAACGTCGCTCATAGATGGCGGCAACCTTTCTTCGGAGGAAGAAGAGCGGGAGCGGAACGAGTGGCGATGTGCGCAGCAGCGCGAATGGCTCCGCAACCGCCGCGAAGCCGCTATCGCCTCAACGTCCACTCCGTCGAGCACTTCAGATTCCCTTGCGAATGAGGAGCAGATCGCTCGCCTGGAAAGCCACCGCCGAAAACAGAAGCTACAGCTCCGCTGCTCTTCCTTCTTCACCAAAGTGAAAAAAACAAAAAAAAAACAACTAAAAGCTTTATATATATATATATATATGCATTTTTTTAAGTAATGTAAACATTGCGAATAAAATTTCTGGTACTCGGATTCGATCTGCCATTCGACTTTTTGGTCATTATTTCGTACTGTGAACTCCGGTTCGATACGAGTTTAAATTTTTTTATTGGCGCACTTCTAATAATAAGTAGCTTTTCAACGTCGCCTTGGCATCTAACAACCAAGACACGCTCTTTGGCTCTTTGTCTGTGCCCGGAATAATGAAGTGCGACAAGATATCGACCTTTATTTTTTTTACCCACACAGAACCGTGCCTAAACCAAATTTTGCTGCCTGTGTTACTGCACGTACACACGCACGTGAGCCTTTTCACTTGTCATTTTACTTGTGAGGAAAATTGAGGGAAGAAGAATAACAATCCTGCGTTCTCGCTAACTGTGTCGCGTTCTGTATACACTTCCATGTATCTCCCGTAGACTGCCAGTCTTATATTATGTACTGGAGAACTTCGCCGATGATGTGTATCGAGTTCTAACAGTAAAGACTCCATGATTGACACCACCAAGCAGATACAAAGCATCAACACGCAGTGGATATCATTAAAGATTGGGCATCCCACAGTTTGGCACTGCAATCTCAGAAAAAAGGGGTTAAGCGCACTGACGTCGATCCCACAGTACAAAATTTCACGCGCGTCTTGATAAACGAGTGGTACAACTTATTAAAATAGCTACTGTACGAGGGGAAACAAAAAAGTATCCGGCATGAATTTCTGGAGGAAAGCTGGTACTGCGAACGGCCCGTTTGTATACCAGCTTCCGCTGCTTGCAGCGCTTAGCGGCATCCCTTCCGAGTCGGTTTCCCTACCGTCGTCATGTAATAAATGTCCTAGTGGCATGCTGTGAATTGTTTCCCCAAGTGCATCAAAATCATTTTCCTCTTTCTGCAATGTCTGATTTGAAGGACCTTCACATCCACAAAACGTTCCTCTTTCAGGACTTTTCATCCGAGCGAACAGAAAAAACTGACACGGGGCGAGGTTTGGTAAATAGGGCGGGTGGAAAAACTGTTTCATGTCACTTTTGTTAAATACTGTTGCACTGGAAGGGCAGTGTGTGCCGGGGCATTGTCATGACAGAAAAACCACTCCCTCTCTTTCCCACAAATCAGGGCAAGCGTTGGCACACTTCCAGGTAAAACATCTGATTAACAGTTTCACCGGGAGGAACAAACTCGGAATCAACAATGCCCGAATTTTCCAGATGTTTTCATCAGTTGAAAAGGTTGAGGGTCACTCTGAACGTGTTTGGTCGCCAATTAATAATTCATCGTCCTTGAAGCTAAAAAAACCACTCGTATATCTGCGATTTCTTCATAGGATCTTTTTTGTAAGCTTTCTGAAGCATTACAAGAGTTTCCGCCGCCGTTTTTCCATAAAGCAAACATAATTTAACGGTCACGTTTTGTTCCTTCAAACCAGGCATAAAAAAAAAAAAACGAAGAATCATTTTGAAGCGCTTGGGGGAAAAAATCACAACATGCCGCTAGAACTTTAGCAGGCGACGCCGATCGGCAAACTGACTTGTTGCGGGCGCCGCGAAGCGCTGCTGGCGGCGCTGCTGGCGGCGGAGACTGGTACTACGAAAGGTCCGCCCCCCAGAAATTCATTCCGGTTACTTTTGGGTCACCCCTCATACGTGTGATTCACAACAACAACAAAAAAAAAGAAACAAAAAAATTAAGGTTTTTTTTGCTTTATTGCGAAACCTGTGTTGATTTTTGTAGTCTTTGAATCGTATTTTATCTGAATAATAAGTTGTATAGCACGGTTATCAAGCCCATCGTAAACGTTAGGGCCGTCAGTTCGACACTAGTGCGCTGTACGTATAACTAAAGTTTGGGGGTGTTTCACATGAGACAAAGGGTGTAAGAGTACACCCCCTTTTTTTTTTTAGAGTATGATCGCCGGTCAGAATCAACTGCTAGGCATTGAACAATAAACCCCTTCAGGCTGCGGTCAGAGTGCTAATAGCATCATACAAAAGACAGTCTACAGACGCAGGCGTGCTTCTTCAGTGTATAACTGTCACATTAGTCATACAAAACGTGTCTGCAGACATGTTCTGAGCATCCTTCGAACATGTCGGCGGTGAACACCGGGTTTTTGTATGATGTCTAATTCAATTCAATCTAATTCAATAGGTGAATATTTACCAACGTTGCTGTTATGAAGGGCCTTAACGAGTCCGACAGAACGTCGCGATGTAGCGTGTGCGTTCTACCGTCCCGTAGAGCTAAGGGACACTCCTTGCGGAGCTCGCGTCAGCCACTCCGGGTACGGATACAAATGAGCCAACTCCAAAGGCGCCGTCAGCCTCAATTACGACGCTCAGACCAAGGGCTTCTCCGCGGCGCGAACGCGGGGGGTCGCGGAATCGTTTAAGAGGCGCGCAAGGCCACGGGATGTTCGCGCATGAATCGTCGTCGCCGCGCACCGAGGTTGCCGCGCTCGGCGAGAGAAAAAAGCGCGCCGATTACATTTCGCGTCTTCTCGTTCTCGTGGAAGCGCGACTCAACCCTATTCATGAGTGCGAAGAAAACATCGAGCACGTTTACAGAGAGAGGCACTGCTAGCGCGAACGCACAATCCCCGGCTTTTCTCGTTTCTTTATTTTTTTTTTCTTACTGCTGGAGGGGAATATAAAATACACCGATATGAGTGGTAAAATTTGAACTTCGACAGGAGTATGTGGAAAAAAATCGAATTTAAAATGATTTCCGAGAGCGCGCCGGGAGCGCAAAATTTTTTTCGACACACATCGGAGGGAGTGGCGTTCAGTGGGGGCGCTTGTCACGAGGAGTAGAGTTTCTAAATAAATTCCGTGAGCTGCAGACGAAGAAACCACTAGCGTCACTCACCACTCACGCGATATGGAACGCTGCTGTTTCTTTGTGCTCTTCAATCCTGCGACGGCCGGACTAGATACACGCTCGCTGTCTTACGCCGCATTCATACTGGCCACTCAGCCGCATCCGCAAAGCGGCTGCGAACGCGGATGCAATACAAATACACGCGCAGTCGATGATAAACACAAGCGGATCCGCTTCATGGTTGTAATTCCAACGCCAGTGTGAAAGCAGCTTTACGGCGTCTCCAGTGAGGCAGGACAGCACGTATGGTTCCAATGCGGCACTGGCACATGATTGGCTGCAAGCGCCGCTGGACGGCACTGAGCTGCGCCGCAGCGCGACCGTAGAAGATGTTTAACGTAAAAGTTTGGGCTAGTTGGCATGCAGACATCGTTAAATTCACAATTCACAATCGACCTATTGCTAAATTACCCAAGCATCAAGGAGAATGCAGGGAATGGTGTTCCAGGCGCCGCACGCGCGCCTTCCACGCGTATAAAAGATTCGAAGTAAATAAAAAAATGAATCATTAATGAAAACGCGTGCGAGATGCCATTTGTTTTAAGCTTCTTCTTTAGGACAGTTACTGCTGCCGACGCCAGCACGTGCGGCGCCTGGAACACCATTCCCGACATTCTCCTTGATGCTTGGGTAATTTAGTAATAGGTCTAGCTCAGCTGTCTGCCTAGACGGACAATCGCATGGCGTTGAGGTGGCTGGGGGCACATATAACTTTCTCCACCTCTTTCGAGTCACACACCTCGCCCCTGCAGTTTATTTGAGGTCAAATTTTCACCTAAAGCTTGCCTTCCTACAGGTTTACTCGTACACGTCTGCGTGGTGAAAGTGTTAAATTTTTACTTTTTTGTTCGTCAAAATTTAACGGATTAACTGGTTGAAAATTTAATCGCGATTAAATCATTAATTGATTTATCGGTAGGTTATTAGATCAAATGCCCAGACCTAGTTATAACTCAACGTAGGAAAACATAAGCAAACGCTCCTGTCTGAGTGGATATTGCCTCGTTCAGCAGTTTTCAGAGCAGTGGCCGGGCTAGAGTGAACAGGCGCGATCTCTTACGGCCTTTGCACCGGGAGTGGTTGCTCCCTGCAGTGGCAGCTCGGAGGGGTCGCTGTAACCCTACCGCGCCTACAGCGCTTTACTTCCTTCCGAGAGGCACGTCCTCCTCACCGTGTTGTCCTCTTTCCTCCGGAGTTGAGTTGGATAAGTTTCTAGAGTAATTAGACCTTCAGGTCGTGAGGCCGGCTGCCTTCAGGGACTTATGCGGAACACGTCTTTCTCATCGTCTCCTTAAGAAACAAGTTTGTATAGACAAGCATTTAATTACTGTAAGCCGAAGCTTATTCCAAACGGCTCACTACAGTTATTTCTAGCGAGTATAATTTCACACATTTTTGATCGCAGTGATCGGGGAACAGTTGTTCACGATGGCTCAGGCGGCGTTGGGCATGGTTGTGTGGTCGCACCCCTACGTGGCTGAAGAAGTCCCATTGCTTCTCGACGAGAGTGAAGGCCACAAGGAAACCACTCTCTAGCCCGGTCATGGAAAACAAATTACACCATCTTCCCGAGGGGAACCATGGGGTGATGCGGAGCATCGCAGATCGTTATTAACGGTGTTTTTTCGCTGCGCGCTCGCGGTCGCGTGCAACATCGAGAGCAGCCTCTCGTTGTTGACGTTTACACGCGGCTTCCCGTTCTCGAAGGTCGGGTTCCGCCGCTCGCTTCGTACGTTTACGTTGAACTTCACGGTGCCGAACCTCAGGTTCTGCTGCTCGACGTTCATGAACCAACGCGGCTTCCCGTTCTCGAAGGTCGGGTTCCGCCGCTCGCTTCGCACGTTTACGTTGAACTTCACGGTGCCGAACCTCAGGTTCTGCTGCTCGACGTTCATGAACCAACGCGGCTTCCCGTTCTCGAAGGTCGGGTTCCGCCGCTCGCTTCGTACGTTTACGTTGAACTTCACGGTGCCGAACCTCAGGTTCTGCTGCTCGACGTTCACGAACCAACGCGGCTTCCCGTTCTCGAAGGTCGGGTTCCGCCGCTCGCTTCGTACGTTTACGTTGAACTTCACGGTGCCGAACCTCAGGTTCTGCTGCTCGACGTTCATGAACCAACGCGGCTTCCCGTTCTCGAAGGTCGGGTTCCGCCGCTCGCTTCGTACGTTTACGTTGAACTTCACGGTCCCGAACCTCAGGTTCTGCTGCTCGACGTTCATGAACCAACGCGGCTTCCCGTTCTCGAAGGTCGGGTTCCGCCGCTCGCTTCGTACGTTTACGTTGAACTTCACGGTGCCGAACCTCAGGTTCTGCTGCTCGACGTTCACGAACCAACGCGGCTTCCCGTTCTCGAAGGTCGGGTTCCGCCGCTCGCTTCGTACGTTTACGTTGAACTTCACGGTCCCGAACCTCAGGTTCTGCTGCTCGACGTTCATGAACCAACGCGGCTTCCCGTTCTCGAAGGTCGGGTTCCGCCGCTCGCTTCGTACGTTTACGTTGAACTTCACGGTGCCGAACCTCAGGTTCTGCTGCTCGACGTTCACGAACCAACGCGGCTTCCCGTTCTCGAAGGTCGGGTTCCGCCGCTCGCTTCGTACGTTTACGTTGAACTTCACGGTGCCGAACCTCAGGTTCTGCTGCTCGACGTTCACGAACCAACGCGGCTTCCCGTTCTCGAAGGTCGGGTTCCGCCGCTCGCTTCGTACGTTTACGTTGAACTTCACGGTGCCGAACCTCAGGTTCTGCTGCTCGACGTTCATGAACCAACGCGGCTTCCCGTTCTCGAAGGTCGGGTTCCGCCGCTCGCTTCGTACGTTTACGTTGAACTTCACGGTCCCGAACCTCAGGTTCTGCTGCTCGACGTTCATGAACCAACGCGGCTTCCCGTTCTCGAAGGTCGGGTTCCGCCGCTCGCTTCGTACGTTTACGTTGAACTTCACGGTGCCGAACCTCAGGTTCTGCTGCTCGACGTTCACGAACCAACGCGGCTTCCCGTTCTCGAAGGTCGGGTTCCGCCGCTCGCTTCGTACGTTTACGTTGAACTTCACGGTCCCGAACCTCAGGTTCTGCTGCTCGACGTTCATGAACCAACGCGGCTTCCCGTTCTCGAAGGTCGGGTTCCGCCGCTCGCTTCGTACGTTTACGTTGAACTTCACGGTGCCGAACCTCAGGTTCTGCTGCTCGACGTTCACGAACCAACGCGGCTTCCCGTTCTCGAAGGTCGGGTTCCGCCGCTCGCTTCGTACGTTTACGTTGAACTTCACGGTGCCGAACCTCAGGTTCTGCTGCTCGACGTTCACGAACCAACGCGGCTTCCCGTTCTCGAAGGTCGGGTTCCGCCGCTCGCTTCGTACGTTTACGTTGAACTTCACGGTGCCGAACCTCAGGTTCTGCTGCTCGACGTTCACGAACCAACGCGGCTTCCCGTTCTCGAAGGTCGGGTTCCGCCGCTCGCTTCGTACGTTTACGTTGAACTTCACGGTGCCGAACCTCAGGTTCTGCTGCTCGAAGTTCACGAACCAACGCGGCTTCCCGTTCTCGAAGGTCGGGTTCCGCCGCTCGCTTCGTACGTTTACGTTGAACTTCACGGTCCCGAACCTCAGGTTCTGCTGCTCGACATTCACGAACCAACGCGGCTTCCCGTTCTCGAAGGTCGGGTTCCGCCGCTCGCTTCGTACGTTTACGTTGAACTTCACGGTGCCGAACCTCAGGTTCTGCTGCTCGACGTTCACGAACCAACGCGGCTTCCCGTTCTCGAAGGTCGGGTTCCGCCGCTCGCTTCGTACGTTTACGTTGAACTTCACGGTCCCGAACCTAAGGCTCTGCTGCTCGACATTCACGAACCAACGCGGCTTCCCGTTCTCGAAGGTCGGGTTCCGCCGCTCGCTTCGTACGTTTACGTTGAACTTCACGGTGCCGAACCTCAGGTTCTGCTGCTCGACGTTCACGAACCAACGCGGCTTCCCGTTCTCGAAGGTCGGGTTCCGCCGCTCGCTTCGTACGTTTACGTTGAACTTCACGGTCCCGAACCTCAGGTTCTGCTGCTCGACGTTCACGAACCAACGCGGCTTCCCGTTCTCGAAGGTCGGGTTCCGCAGCTCGCTTCGTACGTTTACGTTGAACTTCACGGTGCCGAACCTCAGGTTCTGCTGCTCGACGTTCACGAACCAACGCGGCTTCCCGTTCTCGAAGGTCGGGTTCCGCCGCTCGCTTCGTACGTTTACGTTGAACTTCACGGTCCCGAACCTCAGGTTCTGCTGCTCGACGTTCACGAACCAACGCGGCTTCCCGTTCTCGAAGGTCGGGTTCCGCCGCTCGCTTCGTACGTTTACGTTGAACTTCACGGTCCCGAACCTAAGGTTCTGCTGCTCGACGTTCACGAACCAACGCGGCTTCCCGTTCTCGAAGTTCGGGTTCCGCCGCTCGCTTCGTACGTTTACGTTGAACTTCACGGTCCCGAACCTCAGGTTCTGCTGCTCGACGTTCACGAACCAACGCGGCTTCCCGTTCTCGAAGGTCGGGTTCCGCCGCTCGCTTCGTACGTTTACGTTGAACTTCACGGTCCCGAACCTCAGGTTCTGCTGCTCGACGTTCTCGAACCGCCGCTGCTTCACGTTGTCGTAGTTCAGCATCCGCCGCTCGACGTTGACGAATGAACGCCGATTCTCGTTGCCGTAGTTCGGGGTCTGCCGCTCGCTTCAAGCGTTTGCGCTCAGCGTCGCGTGCGCTTCGCTGCGCAGCTTTGTCTTCAGTTGACGTAGCGTTGCTGTTTGTTTGTGGGGTGGTGCTGACGCTTGCTTCCGCCAACCCACTAACTGACGGGACTGTTGCTTCCAACACACTTCATCGGAAGAACGGTGTGGAGTCAACAGCGGTAAACTGAACGCGCGCGCTACCGCTGCTTATATTCACACTTGAAGGAGAGGAGACTAGAGGAGGAGAGTTGCGCATGCGCGCGCGCTGTGAGAAGAAGCGAACGCACGCGAAGTGCACGCAGCTGGTAGAGAGAGAGAGAGAGAGAGCGGAGAGAGTAACGCGCAGCTGTTGGAGAGAGGGAAGGAGGAGAGTTGCGCATGCGTAGTGTGAGTGCGGACTACGACGCCGCGGGACATAGACCCGAGCAAGAGATGCTCCGCATCTAATATGTCAGGGCGGCACTGAGCATTTCGCTTAATTTATTTCGCAACACTCATTGGGGAGGGGGGGGGGGGGGTCGCTCCCAAACATGAAAGGGAAGCGCGAGGTAACTTCATGAGTTATGATCCCGGGCCGGCTTGCTAGAACAGTGTCTCAGCTGAGACTGAGTGAAAGAAAGCACTGCAAAGGGTGGGGGGCGCGACTGTCTTGAGACGCAGCTTGAGTCCCGCTCAGCTCGAGCGCTGGCTTTGGCATTGCTTTCTTTCCCACAGTCTCAGCTGAGGCGCTGTTTCTAGCAAGTCGGACCTGGCTGGTTATTGGCGACGTGCGCGACCGCAAGCGTCGCTGTGGTCGGCTTTCCACGATTGGCCCGAAAGCTGACAATGACGTCGGAAAGGGTATACCATCGACGGAAATAAGAGGAATGAAAGCACTTTAATTTCGACGGTGTTGGCAGTGTTGCTCTGAGAGCGCAATGATTTCAGGCTTCCACCATACTATTTACAAACACCATCGAACTTGTTGTTCGCAAGGTAATGACGTCACGAAGGGGAACCACAGGAGGGCGCCACCGAAACATCTCGCCGCTATTGCAAAGGACAAGAGCCATGGTTGGTGCAAAGCGCAAAGTGGAAGCTTGGAGTCGCTGCATTATTAAACCAACACCATGAAAGTTGATCATCAGACATTGTTTTTATTTGAATAGACGAAATAAAAATGAATCCAATGAAAGACACCCTAGTGAGGGTTTTGCACATGTGCAACGCTTTTGATAGGGCACTTCACGGAAAGGGGGTTTATTAAACCCTTTTCTTGAACCTCAGATTTGAGCCACGATGACTGGCTGTTTGTTGCCTTACAACAAGGACAAGTCACTGCGGTTTGCACATAACACTCTCCGTAAGTTGTCTACGAGTAGAGTAATGTTAAACCTGAAAAACTCAAATCCCTGCAAGGTGGCGAACAGTACAGAACCAGCCCGGTTGGAAAGTTGGAACATTAAAACACTTGTCATGTAAAAATCTTGGAGTGAATGGAAAGAAATTGCCTTTTATCGTCACCATCATATGGAGTTCAATATTTGCACCTTTCGTGGTGTCAGAACATGGCGGGCAGCATTGTATAGCTTATTTATAGGCACTAGGTGTTTTCGAGAACATGCCCTTGTGACGCGCTGCTCGTTTTTTTCTTTTTTTTTTTATTGCAAGATTAACCGTGACTCACAGCAAGAACGAAAAAGTAGCGCGAGGAAATATTTGAGAAAAGAATCCTCTGCGTCGGTGACAGAATCAGCGCCATTTTTTCTGAACTTCTGAACCTCGAATTTCAGCCACCTTTCAAAACATGGCGCATGTGCGCGTCGTCTGCTACAACATCGGTTATTTTTATTATTTAGGACAATTAGTATGCTTTAAAACAATTACAATCATAGAAAGGTATTTTAATGTGAACGATAAAAGCTCTAATTAAAGTATCGTTGTTTAAATAGCTGTCCTCTTTTTTGAAACCGGTTTCTTGCGTACAGAGTCGAGCTTCAAAATAGACCCATAATTTAAAATTGTTTTAAACAAATCTGAATATGAGTACAAAAAAGAAAAATCACGCTTATAGTGAACCAGCTCAGTTCCTCTTGCATACAATTAAAAAACAATTAGATTAGATGCCAGAAGGTTGGTTGAAAAAGCGAAGGACGCGTGAAGGGAATTCTTTTAAATTTTATCACAATCAATCTGTGTTTACAAAAAAAAAACGGGTGACGTTGCACTTCTAATATTTTGTATGCTGAGTTACTATGTTTACCAGGAGCATGCCCTTAAATGTCGTTGGTGCGTTATGATGTGAAATTGAGTTCCGAGATTTCAAACTCGCATAAAAAAGGCTCTTTTTGAATAAATATAAAAAATGTGAATGTACTAATTGAGAAAAACACGTCTCTACGGAACTAGACGTGTCCTTCATCTATTCCATAAAAAAATTGAAAACGCGTCTCGGATGCATTACAAGTCCAAAAACTTGGAATGAATAGATGTATGTCTTTGAAAATATCAAAACTTGCACTTTTTGTTTTCTTATTGTGCGTAACGCACAATAACAATCATGCATATCATACTTTGCACTAAAAGAGTGATGATACATTGGCGATTTATTAGCGAAAAAAACGAAATAAGTAAAACGCGCACAGACGCGACATTTGCAACGCAAACAGGAGCGTTAGCACAGCTGCCACCGGTATTATGGTTGGGGCCCTGGGAACCTTCTCCAAAGGAAGCACGGTCGACGGCGGGATATTACTGAGTGTGGGCTATTGAGCCTGCCGGGGGTTTGATTTTATTTAGAACTTATTTTTTTTTTTTTTAGAAAAATGGGGTGAGAGTCAGACATGTTCCGTCTTTACCATGTATTTATCAGGCTCGGCGGACATTTGATGAGGGGATAATCGCCGTGGTAATTCACTTATTTATTTTTCTTTTCTGTCGTTTCTAAACAGCCCATGGGCCTATGGAAGGGTGCATCGATTGTCAGATACATATCACATAGGTGCAGAATGTTTGTTGGAGAAACAATACAAAATCATTGTAAATAAAGAAAACATCGGACGCGACGTAGTCGAAAAAAAAACAAGTACTAACCGTGTTTGCCAAGTATGGTAAAACAAGTTGTAGGCAGTATAAAAAAAGTTACACAGACCATAGTTGATGAAACAGTACTCGCAGTTACATACGGTCTCGTATAAACTGTTGAGGCACAAAAGTTGAAAGAAGAAATGTTTACACAGCGTTTTTCTACATGGCTAAAAGATAAAACCATTAATTCCAAAACGTTTTAGCAGAAATCGAATGGTAAAATTTCCCACAAAAACATATCTACCTCAGGCTCGTTGATCACAGCCGACGTATTAGACGCATACTGGATACGTTTCACGGATGTTATGTTTCTCGACTTTGAGTGAACGAATGCACGATGAAAGCAAATAGTCCTTTTAGGCACAGCAATGGAAACGAAAGAGGTTAGTTTTGAACAATTAACGAAACCGTGGAGACATCAGTACAAAAAGAAACAATCAAGAGCCTGCCTTTTTTCGGAGAGGTATCGCAAGTTTAAAAGTTTCAACCATCGCATGATTATTGAAATAAATTCGCCTATTAAAATAACGATCGGAAAGGAGGCGAATAAACTTCTATATATTTTTAATTTATTTTCCTTTGTCTTGTTTAACGAATTCCCTACCCCGCTTGAGAAATCTAATTTAGGCAAGATGAGTGATGTAAGATGCTTGCTTCTTACAGATGTAAGAGGCAAGAATAATTTTTAAACTGGCGAGTCATTCTGGTGATCGCACCCAATGTGCTTTAACATATGTATTGCTCAAATGTGTCACGTCCACTGAAGATTAACAACTCACTATCTAAGAAAATGCCTGGATTTCGTACAAGTGAAACGCGCTCAATGAAGTATTTTTTTAAAGCGTACACAAAGGTGATTTGGAAATATTTCCTCGATAAATATATTTGGTTTTAGCTGGGTTCCAAACCAAGCTTTTTTTTTTCTTTTTTCACCATTTTGCAAGTGCGTTAATATCGTACTTCAGTTTGTCGAAGGCGGATAAATCTGTAATAGTTTGAAAGAGTTTAACATCATCGGAAAATTTTAATATTTCTTAGTGACTACTAATACATCCGCTAATATCGTTCAAATATGTTGATAGGCAAAGGCGATAAGCAACAAAACTGTGGGACGCCCGATGTAGAAAGGTACGCAGTTGAGGGCACGTCACAGTACGTAACAGAATGCCATCGTTCGCATAGATAGCTTTCGAAGCAGTTGAAAGGTTGTCGAGGGAGACCGTAGGATGCAAGTTCTTTTAACTAGGAGAAACTTGGCTGACCAAGTCAAAATCTTTCTTTAAATCAAAGGAAATTCTGTGGACCTACTGCTTGTAGCCATTTGGAACCCAGAAATTCTGTAATTGTGAATAATTTGGTTCTACAGAACGATTAGACATAAATTTATGTTGTTGCAGGCTTAGGGGGGTATTCACTGGAGGCCATATTTGAGGGCGCTGTTTAGAGTGCATGCCCAGAACGAGCTCACATTAATAGGCTGCTAATACGTGCTCAGCATTCACGTATACAGGTATGGCCGCCAGTGAATACTCCGATTATGACGATAAAAAAAAAAACAAAAAAAACTTTCAGCCTTTCCACTCCGGCGAAGAAAGAAGACCAGCGGAGCTGTTCAATGGAAAGTAATGGTTGGCCGCAAGTCGGCAAGCCAGAGTGGAAAGGCTGCCACCATCTATGAGCGACGGCGGCAACCAGATACGTGGCTTGCCGCCGTCGCTCATAGACGGCGGTAGGTGTCCAGATTTCGGGTACTTCATTTCTTTGCGAGGGACACGATCCTGGGGAAACCAGTTTTTAACAGCTCCGCTGTAAAAAACTGCATGAGATGACAATGCATGACCATTTCGAATGCCTTAGCGAGTGAAAAAATGAGTGAAATTAAACTATTATTACTGACGCATATTGGTGAACCAGCTTTGAAGACGGGAACAACGAGTGAAAACTTTTATGAAGTCAGAAGCAACCTGTCTTACAAAAACCTATTGAACATCAATTTCACGGAAACAACGAGTCGCCGCACCCTTTAAAAGGGTTATGACACAAAAATTAAACAGATATATTATTCTTGAAATGTAATGCTCATAGGCTACTTAGTATACACACCAAGTTACGTGATTTTTAGAGCTCTGGTAATTGCAATATTCAATTTACAAATTTTTATCATTTTCATCTTGCGACCAGGCAACAGTGCCCAAGTTAGTCACACCATGGTGTCCATAAATCACGTGACCATGAACGCTCTCTCATTCTAGGCGCCCCCGCGATCGCCCAAGCTCTCCTCGCCGCGGTACGATCAAAACCGCTCACGCAACTCGGTTACCCGAACGCTGTTCTCGCTCTCGCCCCCGGCCCGTTGACCTTCCACCCTGCATGCGCCTGCGAGATATTCCCTTAGGACGGTGACCACGCCGAGTTCGTCCGTAACTCGTCGTCGCTGTTGCTGGTCGCCAGCGGGTCGCAGTGAAAATGAACAGCTTCCAACATCTATTGAGAGCAATCACTCTAATCGCTGCTGCGATCAATGTCGAACACTTTGACAAGGCGAGCGATGCCGTAGACGTAATCGTCACGGGCCGCATGCTCGAAACCTGGCTGAGGCTCGACACGCCAGGAGATCCAAGTCTGTGAGTGCGTGCAAGGAGATACCGTGCTGGAGGCTGGCTACGTAGCCAGTCTCCAGCTCCACCCGGATCCGCCCCTCCGAGGGACCCGCATTTAAATCGATTTATCCACGAAACTATCGCGCCATTTTCAAGACGAATTTAGCAGGATTATAGGGACATACAATGGGTCCTAGCAATATTCTTATCTCATATTCTATTTTTGGCGTGTCATAACCCCTTTAAGGGTAAAGAAAGGAATACCATCAACTCTAGCCTAATTTTTCGCCTGAATCGCTTCCAAAACATCGTCATTACTGAGCTCAGGAATTGATAAGCATTCGTTTTCTAGGTCTCGCAGTGTGTTAGTTTGGAGGAATATTTGCTGCAAAATCAAACACAAAAGTTAAAAAAAAAAGTAAAAGATCTGCAAACGCTTGACAGACGTCTTTCGGATTGTTCATGTGGTCAGAACCACTGGATAGTGTTGTTCTTTCCGTCGTTTTTGCTTTGCCCGAAACATTTGTTGTATATAACCCAAAACTTTCGAGACTTTTTTTTTTCTTTAGGCCTGATTCAATATCTTGAATATGCACGTTTTTCGTTAATTAGCCAACTTATCATGACGATTATCCCGTAATCAAATGTTGGCCGAGCCTGGTAAATGCATGGTGAAGACAGCACTCGTCTAACTCTCACCCGCTTTTTTTTTTCTTGTTAATACGTTTGAATTAAAATTAGACACTTTGTATAGCAGAGGTCTCGAAGAAACGGCCCGCAAGTGTCCCGGGGCTGCGAGCTCCTGTTCCTATACCTCGAGCGCTGCATGAGCAATAAGTATTGCCCTCTTGTCCTCCATTCCTTTCCACTGGAAACGAAGCTCTGCTCTCATGACGTTTCAACATATTTGGCACTAATCTGTTTTCTTTTAGATCGAGGATTGGTTTGTCTGACATACAGTGAAGGCACAAATATATTTTAATGATTCTTCTATAAAACTCGCCAGGAAAGTAAAAACTACCGTATGAAAAGATTTTTCTTTCGAGACGTGTTGGAGTCAGATTATTCCCGAGTGAATTGAGTGACAGAGTAACGATTCTGTGCTTGGTTTCTAGATTAAAAAATTTCAGCGAATTGGCGAGATGGTATTATTTTAAATCGTGTAATCATGATGGTACGAACCCGAATTCGTCATATGAAGAAATCAAAACTAAAGATGGCACTGGCAAAACAGCTATTTTACAAAAAGCAAATAGCAAGATATTTCTTCTTTAGGAAATCTCTAGTTGTCACTGAAAGACCTGCTCTATGTTGGCTTTCAATATTTCTAGGTGGGCTATCCGTTCCTTACATTCAAATGAGTTTTAGACCCCTGCCAGCGTATAGCCCGGAAGTATAAAAAAACGCCGTCTTCACGCCCCATCGGGGCCAGCACTGCAGCTGCACGGTGCGCTTTCCTTCTGCGCAGTGCAGCCATGTCAGCCATATCAGTAGCTTCGTTCGGTTTAGCTGTACCTCCTGCACCAGTGCAGAAAAGTGTGGGGCAGTCTACTTCCGGTATGTGTATTGAGATATGACCGGAAGTGCACCGCCCTACACTTTACTATACACC
Source organism: Ixodes scapularis (assembly GCF_016920785.2). Lineage (NCBI taxonomy): Eukaryota > Metazoa > Arthropoda > Arachnida > Ixodida > Ixodidae > Ixodes > Ixodes scapularis. The sequence goes on from NW_024609835.1 coordinate 16,356,315, forward strand.
GGCGCCAGAGGTGCAGGGAAATCGAACGAGGCTACACTCTGTACAACACTCTGGTCTTTGCTCAGCTAATGCCATATACTTCGGTCCCTGTGCGTGAGTTATCAGAGCAACTTTCCACCGTCCCGCAGCGCTCTCCAAAACAATAGACCTTTCCTGTAAGCCTCTGCGCATGCGTACTGCCTCTTCGCTGGCCTTCCCACTCTCGCCATCCCTCACGACACACATTTTCCTATTTTTGCGCGTTTTTTTTTTTTTTTTGACGACTTGTCGTGGAGAATTCGTAGTATGTCGCATAAAAGGCAACAAAAACCTATACAACGCACGATGGGTCCTGACTGGTGGATGAACGTTGAGCTTCCCTTAATTTGAAGTTCGCAGACAGCCCCCAATACGGCGCTCGTTACTCAGAAAAGGTCAATTGAACTTGATGGCCTGTAGTTTCGGCTTTAGTCCTTCGTAGGATGGGAACGATGTACAGAAAGTACGAGACGTCTAGTCGGTTTACGTGGGACTGTTAGAGCCGCGACGCTTCCGAGGGGCGGGAGCATTCGGAACGCGGTGCTAATGGAGTGCATTCCTAAAATACCTGCGTATAAAAGATTCTCAGAGAACGCATGGGGCCAATCACTGTGAACTGCGGAGTGCGTCTAACATATACAATGCGCAAGAAAATAATAAAAAACGGTTACGCATTGTAGTAGTGTATACCCGGCAGTGATTGGCTCACCACGTGCTCTCCGGAAGAACTAATACGCATACATGTGTAGTTTGTGTAAATTTGGTGAACGTAATAATTAATGTAAATTACTTCGGGACATAATAGCTTTTGACGTGACCAAAAATATACAAGGGCGTCGTCCTGTTAAAAAAAAAGTGAAGAGTTTCGAAAGGTACAATGGAATTTCACCCGAGACTGGGAATTCCACCAGCTCGCCTGCGCACTGCCTGCGTTTTTTTTTTGTTTTTTTTTTTAATACTTGCATTTTATGTGTTTAGTTTAACACTGTATTCTATTTTGTTTTATGGAAGACGCTGTGAGTTATTCCAGTGGAACAAAAAGTTCAATGTATGTCGCAGTGACCATACGGACAGAATGGGTGGTGGTGAACAAGTGGTTTTTCTGAGAGTCTTTATGATTGTTTAAGTCATATGGCTGTACGATTTCCTGGGGCCCTAATCTGTACAGTTGGCAAAAAAATTCGGCGAGAAATCCCGCGGCTATGATTGGCCGGCTCCAAGGTCAAATGCGACGCTAACCAATCACAGCCACTGGATTTCTCGCCAACGTTTTCGCCAAGGGTCCAGATTAGGGCCCCTGGTGTGCCTATTTTCTTGCTTGGAGACTTTAAGTTTCCAACTATTAGGAAGTCACACCCTTGTCACTTTTCTGAGCCTGCTTTTAGTAAGGCGGTCATTTTTCTTAATTATGTTCTGACTTCAATTTGTCACAACCTGTTAACCAGCCAACGCCTGTAACACTTACAACATCTGCACTTCTTGACCTGATACTTACATCCTCTCGAGACATCACGTCACCAGTGACTCTCACACCAAATTTGAGTGATCACGATTTGCTGCTCTTCACAATTTCCATTCCCTATACTCGAGCATTTAGGAACGTGAAATAAATGAGAGGCTATAACAAAGGAGATTTCGAAGCTATGAACCTTGACCTACCTTGCTTTCTTGATGAATTTCTGGTTGCATACGAAAACAAATTTGTTGAAGAATTGTGAATTTATTTCAATCTACAGTTAAGTGTTTGATTAACAAATATATTCTCCTTAGAACTGTTGTGCGTACGTCAAATGCTCCCTGGTATACCGGATATCTCAAACCCTTACCCAGGTATGGGCAGTATTTTAAATACAAGTATTTGAAATTAATATTTCAAATACTTCGTGTATTTTGCATTTGTATTTAATTACAAATTGAGTAATGTATTTGACGTGCATTTAAATACTAAAAGTGGGTATTTCAAGTACAATTGTAATTAAATACAATTTTGTGGGCGAAAATACATCCCTCAAATTTATTGTCACGACTCAATTCGCTCTTCCTAAGATGTGTCCAGAGCAGAAAGAAAACTACGTTCTGCACCAAATGCACCAAATCAAGCTCGAGCGTTTAGTGACTTTGTAATTACGGTGTTAGTACAGGGCAAGAATAGCGACGAAATCGACGTTCACAGGCAGACTGGCTAAATAAGTGCCTGTGATAACTTGGGATGCTTTCTAGCCTGATTTCCATCCATACTCTTGCCCAAAACATTCTAAATGCGCGGGTCGTCTAGATTTTCATGGCTGGTGCGAGTTGCAACAATAAAAGAACTCTCTGGCTAGCGCTGCGCGTCTTGGTCGTATCGGTTCTTTGTTGGTTCATACCAAAATGTAATCGACAAAACAAGCCGCTTGAAGCTCTGCACTTTCTCCACCTATTACGTCCAAGCTGATTACATTTTTTGTAATTATATTTCTATTACCTTACTAGAGCCTCGCACAGTAACTCCCGAGTGTGCAATGCAAAATTAAAATGATACCCAGAAGCCCGTCGCTGGTGCCCTGAGGTCGCTGACGGAAATTTTGAGGAATGTATTTGGAAAAGTATTTGGAGGAGACCAAATACAATTGGTTGTATTTGTATCTTGTACTGAAACGTTTTTTTGGAAATGTAATTAGATTTGTAATTAAATATATTTTTGACGAAGTATTTTGTATTTGTATTTCGATACATATTTGCATGTATTTTGCCCATCCCTGCCCTTACCTAATGGGAAATTTCGGCTTTTTTGTACAGCCAAAAAGTCCTCTTTTACTGATCGGTGGTCAGCGTATACCGCTGCAGCTCAGGTTTATACTAGTGCCTTGATTAGCAGCTAAAATTCACGTTTTCTAACTCAGCTCTCCCATCGTTACTGGCAACTATAGACCATTCCATTTAGCGCTCTCTGGGTGGCACCATTTTGCTCGACCGCAGCGCCCTCTCCACAGATCCGGGAAGTTCAGCGGGTTCGGCGGGGTAAAACGAGAGAGAGGGCACGCGCCCGACTCCGCTAGCAGACGACAAACCGGGAGGTTGCCGTTCTCCATCTTTGGGCTGTATCGGTGGGCTCTACCGAACATCGAACTCTCGCTCGTGGCTGCCGTTGTGAAGTGGTTCGCGTTCTTAGAATATTTGTGGCTACTCCAAAATGAGCCTATAGCTCTCTGCTGTTCTATTTTGCTAAATGATCAACCAGCATATCTTTTTTCCGTTACTTAGATAGCAGTTGAGTCAGTCGTCAGTATTACCCTCAACTACTGCTTGTATTGCGGCAGAAGAACACGTTTTTATTTATTATTTCAGACTTACACTCATGGTCGTTAAAGGCCTACACCAGTACGAACATTGTATAGTAAAAAAGGTACAGCCACCGGATTCACTTTTCGCCGGAGAGACCGGCCAGTCTGACACAGTTTTCCCTATTTTGTTTTTATTCGCACGCAGATGACAGCGCAATTGGACTCTGTTAGTCTTTTTTATCTAGCATAGTAATACACGACAACTGGCATGCCAAAATCTGCGCATCAGCGCTTGAAAGTTCCAAAATGACGCGATTTTAAACAGAGTTTGCACGCCAGCCGGACGCTAGCTACAGCCCACTCGGCGGAGCGGACGAGATGCGGGGTGAGAGGGGGAGTGCATTTTTTTCTCTTTTACCCTCTCTACTATGACCCTAATGGAACGGTCTATAGTCCGTTACAACTCAAGAAGGTAGGGCGAGAGTAAGACCTTCCGGGGAGGAGGAAGCAGACTGACACCTCCTTCTCTCTTCAGGGTTCCGTCTGCTTCCTCCTCTCCGGCCATGCTTAACATCGCCCTACCTTCTTGAGTTGCAACAGACTATAACCCTCAACGCCTCTGGAATACTGCAAGGTGAAGCAATAACAACATTCTGTTACTTGTCGACCAATCGGGTGACCCTGTCCCAAAGTACCTTTGTGCCTCATTACTGAATGATGCTTTCACTCGCTCATTATCAAATTTATCAGTCAACAACTGTCCTTTGTTCCCCGAAGCGAATTTTTTCCCCATGGACCCAATCCTTCTCGGCCCTGTTGGATTTAGAGGAATCATAAGTAAGCTAAAGCGATCATCGTCTTGTGGAATTGATGGTATTTATTCGAAGTATTTGCAAAACACAAGTGAATATAGCTCTAAAATCGTAAATGTATTTTCACTAAGTCTATTAACGATGATTGTTTACCTAAAGAGTGGAAAGCAGGCAAAGTTGTTCCCAGGGGTTTCCCCAGGAACTGAAATTAGGAACGGTGTCTAAATTTTTAGGGGGGGGGGGGGGGGGAGGAGGGAGAGGCATTGAGAATAGAGGAGTCGTGAATTAAAGGGCTGCCTTCGGAAAAACAACGGGGGGGGGGGGGGGGGGAGTACACCCCCGTAAGGTGTAGGGAAATCTCTGGTTGTTCCACTTCATAAGTGTGGAGACACTCTTAATCCTGTAACTATCGTCTAATTTCTCTTACCTCAGTACCTTCTAGATATGGGAACATGTCATCTTCACACATCCGGTTAAGTTTCTGGAATTCAATCAATTTTTTCACCACTCTCAGCATGGCTTCTGCAAATTTTTTTCCTGCGATACGGAACTGCTTTTATTTACTAACGCCTTGCATACATTTCTTGATTCAGGCCATGTAACCGACTGCATATTTTTGGACTTCGCAAAAGCTTTCGATGAAAATAACCATCAGCTTCTTATACTAAAACTGCGGCGCCTAAGCATTGACTCTTTGGTTTTTCAGGGGATTCAAGATTTTATTTTTAATCGCACGCAATACGTTACTGTTAACGAATCTGACTCACCTGAGCTACCCGTCGGTTCGGGCCAACTCTTCCCAGTGGCAGTGGGGATCCCAAATGCAATAAACGCTTTTCTTGTCGACCTGGATTCCGGGTGTCGTACCTCCCTATGGGCAGCAGCAAGGCCAAACCGCTGAAAACCTTAGACTCTGTTTTGGGTTCATTAATTTTTTTTTTCTCTATCTACATTAACGAATTACCTACTTGTATATTTTCTAACCTGTGTTTTTTGGTTGAAGATTGCATTGTCTACGGTAAAATGACCGATGATTCTTACATTGTAACACTCTTCAAGCTGACCTTAACAACATCACTGTTTGGAGTGCCCTTAAGAATATGGATCTGAATGTTTTAAAATGCAAGTCAGTGATAGTTTCGCGTGACCTTGTCCAAATTAGTTTCTCAATTATTTCTTGCTTGATTATGTACTCAGATATAAACATCTTGGCGATCATGTAACTTACAACCTCTCGTGGCAACATTATATCAACTAAATAACAGCTAGAGCCAATCGAATGCTCGGGTATATAAAAAGAAACTTCTTTCTCGCACCGTCATCACTAAAACAAAAACAGTTATGTTACATATGTTCGTTCGGACCTTCAATATGCTTCATTCATTTGGGATCCTGGCCACGTCGCGCTAATAAATAACTTGGAAGCTGGGCAGAATCGCTCTGTCCGCTTTATTCTTCCAAATTATCAGCGCGCAGCCAGCATAACTAACATGGTCATCTCTTAACCTTCGTTCCCTCTCCACTCGTAAAAAACTACCTCACCTCTGTCTCCTTTCGTAAGAGTTATCATCATAATCAATTGCTTAGATTACGCTCGATAAAACCTCCTTTCTTTACTTCACAGCGTCTCGACCATTGTCATAAAGTAGACATACCTTATCAAAACACAGTAAGCTACTCATGTTCTTTCATTCCAAAAACCAGCCCTGAATGGAATCGCTTGCTTGCCTTTTTAGTAAGCATCACGGACGGTGATCGCTTTCGCGAAGCTCTTAGTAATGTTGTGTAATATTTCTAATATCAAAATCCAGTGTTCCTTTTATGTATATTATTTTATGTTGATTATAGCGTGATTTTTTTATTCTTATATATTGTTCTTGTAAGGTCCGTCCCCTCTACAATGCTTCGGCACTAAGCGTAACATAAATAAATAAATATGCACCTCGTTCGGTTCCTTTGCTAAAGCCGGAAAGCACCCACGTTACTATGGTAACTGGGAGCCTAAAAAACATATGGCGTAGCAAACTCCGAGCAACTTATCGCTCCAGAGTCATATACGGACACAGCCCGAGCATGTTCGAAACAAGTTTGCTTCATTTATTTAAATGTTTCCAACATGTCTGCAGACAGTTCTCGAATGAGGAATGTCGTGGCAGGAGCGCCGTACAAGGAATGCCTCAGACAGCTACTGCACACTGTCTTCTTTGTGGTGCACTCACACTGTGACCGCGACTTTACGCGTATGGCGTCGTGTTGGCATCGCCGCGGCGCAAATCGACAAAACATTTACGAATACATGAAAGGATAACGCATGGAGGACGGGGACGGAAACGGAACTTCTTTTAAGAAACAAGTTCTGTGTTCATCCCCGTCCTTTATGCTTTATGCTTTCGCGTATTCGTGTCTGTTCACCAACACGCTCGTTTTCAATTAATATGCAAAACTTTACATCCCTGTCCTGCGTGTGATGTGACATATTTATAACGTCAATTACCGTCGTCTTATTGAACGCTGTCAGAAACCCCTGAATACGAGTGGAGTTCTGCGACGCACTCGGGATTCAGTTGTTGACCTTCACCAGAAAAAGAGGTGGACGCCTTTCTAGGCACTTAAACCGCTCAGTCATCCGAGTATGATACCTATCGCACATCTCGATTGTCGAATTGATTAAAGGAAAGCCGCTGATTGGTCTTCCGGGCGCATCGCGGAAAAGTAAGACCGCCAGGGAGATTGACGAGGCATTTTTCATTTTATCTAAAGCGGAAAGGCAATGTGTGAGCGCACCGTCGGTGCACTTGGGGGATGATGAGGTCCTTTTTATCAGGGAGAATGGCAGGCATGTGTTGACTTGACGATCTTGGCGCGCAATAAAAGTAAGACCGCCAGGGAGATTGACGAGGCATTTTTCATTTTATCTAAAGCGGAAGGGCAATGTGTGAGCGCACCGTCGGTGCACTTGAGGGATGATGAGGTCCTTTTTATCAGGGAGAATGGCAGGCATGTGTGAGGGTGATGACGTGGTAGAAATCTTGTCGGCTGGGTTGTAAATTTTTTGTGTCTTTATTGTTTCTTTTCTATGCTCTGTGTTTATTTTTCCGGTTCGCCTGAAAATTAAACTTTAGTTGACAGTCAGCGCTTTGTCCGTGCACTTCTTTCACTTGTCCTTTGTTCAATTTTTGCGCTGTTTTCACGTTTAAACTTGCAGGTTCCTCTGAAAGTGCAAAATATAAACTGGAACCACGCCTAGCGTTTAAGCACTAGACCGCGGCCCCCAAAAAACCTAAATTATCGTCATCATCCACTCCATCTCTTTAGGCTAAACTAATTTTTAAAAAAAGGCACACGTAGAAAAAAAAAGAAAGATTATTTGGAACGGTGCGGCGAATCTGTGCAGTTCGAGTCAATTACGCCGACTCGTAAATCGTAATTTCCTCAAGATTCTGGTATGTCGAAAAGAAGTATGGATAAAAGAGCTCGAAGACGTTCTCTGAGATTAAAAAAAAAAAATTAAATCGGACCCAAAACGCGTGCTTCTGCGTCTGCACTCAGCCCTAATGGGACTAAACTTTTGACAGCGTAGTACCCAAAAACTCTTTTTAAATAAAATTCCCCCAAAAAACGGACCGATTTGCAATGAGTTAGCGCCGAAATAATTAATTTAAAACCGATAACTATATAATAGAGAGGGGGGAGGGGGATCAATCACTCTCCTACTTCAGAAAGCCCGGGTCACACCGATTACGATGAACTGTGTCGGCTCAAAGTGCCCGTCGAGGCCGCTGCAGTTTTCGGGGGTTAAATCGGATTGCGTGAAACTCGCATTTTAAAGCAGGGCATCTGGCCGCCGCCATGTCCTTGCTAGGGCGCGAAAAAAAGGGGTAATTGCAAGCGTGTTAAAAGCTCCTTTCACGTGCATTCGGCATTCAGCATCGTGAACACACACAAAGCACTTTTTCTCTTCAAATTTTCAAATGTTATATTAAAACAAGCATGAAACGATTATCTAACTTTTATTAAATAGTGGCCACAATAAATCATGAGTGTTCAGCGAACTCCACAACGGGAGCACGTTTTCGTGTCAGTGCGTTAGCGTTGCAAGGAGGGAAAGTACGCAGGTGGGTATGTTAGCAAACATCATTGAAAGAAAACCTAAAACCGGGGGAAAAAAAAAAGAAGATTCTGTGTCGGTGCTGTTTTTTTCCACCAGTTTTAGGTTTTCTTTCACTGACGTTAGCGTTAACGGAAATAAAAAAAAAAAAAAAAGAATATTCTTTAAACATTATTGTTTCTTCTCGCCCGATAAACGGTGATTCCATGTCCCGTGACTGTTTGCACACCTCGAACCATTAGTACCATTGTTGCACGGTGTTATTGACCCCAGTAAAGTGTGACGGAGGTCAGACTTCACTGCGATTAAGGATTAAGGGAAAGGTATAGACCGTTCCATTAGGGTCATAACAACTCAGCACTGCAGGCACCCAGGTAGCAGACAGCAAAACCTGCCTGTCTTGGACGCAGTTCCATCTATTCCATAACGTCGAAAACGTCGACGCAGTTCCGCGTGGTTCCGCTACTGTAGTTCGGCGTGGGTCCCGCAATCCGGAAACGGCCATCTTACCCACCCAGTGTACGCAGCGCTGCTGGCACTGCTCTGGAACGGAATTACAGGCGGCCTTCTCTGCCGCTGAATCTCAATCAACTCAGCAACATTTATAAAACAACGAGCGCGACGTGCTCGAAAAACGAAACCGAAAGAAGATGAGTCGGGAGGGAGAAAGCTTCCTCCCGTCTGCTTGGAGAAGGAGAAAACGTTTCGTTCCTCCCTGTTTCTCGTACCCGCTTATTGGCGCGTCAGTAGAAGGGAGGAAGACGCGCCGTTGCTAACCTTTTTCCTCCATTTTTTCTTAGAGTGTAGGTCAATGTTGTTTTTATCTGTCGTAGACTGCTTTAAAATATTTGGAGGACGGAAATTTGCTTGCTGAGGTTTCGGGTAAACTGTAGACATCTGACAATAATCATTTTTAGCAATAAGATGGTTCTAAAGATGACCAAAGCCGTGCTGGAACACTACACGGCTCACTTCATGCAACGGTTGAGAAAATTAATGATAATCAGAGCCGACTCCAAACAAGTTATTTATTTATTTATTTTTTTTTTTGAAAGGGAGGAGGTTTCGGCACGATAAAATTACCGGAACCCGGCTCCGGTTTCGGCAAAACTACCTCTGAACCTATCATTTCGCTCTTTTCCTTTCTTTCATATTGGGGGCTGGTTTAGTTCCCGGTTAAAACTTTCAGCTTTTGCAGGTGTCGTACCGGACCTCATTAAAACAGCGCCCCGTTCCCGCTAAACCTGTGGCCCCCGTGACCGTCGGCGTCAGATGTCCCTTGTTATTGCAGTCCCGTCGGAAGATATTGCGAAAGAGAACACTTTTCCCCCACCTTGTTTTTTGACCCCGCTCAACATGTGCGTTATATTGCTTGACAGCCGCTTTCCATCTGTTATTGTTACCCGGGCTCGCCCATAGGAAGGTCTCCGAAGCATTCCTCTTCCTTAACGCTCCGCCCTTTGTTCGTTTCCAGTAGAACGACTCCTGTTCCTCTCGTATACCTGGCGTGCTGCAGCAGTCAATGAGCCGCAATCGCAGCCGAGCCGTGGGCGGCACAGAGCAGGAAGGATGACGCTGTGCGACACGGCCGGTTTCGTCTGGCGGGCTTTCGTTCGGGCGCTCGCTTTTTTTTACGACACAAAGGGGGATAGATCTCTCATTCGGACGATTGCACTAGTACCACGCACTGAAGATAAATGTTGTGACGCGTTCGGCTCACAGTATACCTGCGGCAACCTTAGACCTTCAGCAAAGTGAACCGTAACTAAAATGAATAAATCCTATGTAAATGCTGTAGTTTTTTTCTTTATGGAAGCTGAAGATAAATTTTAAACCTTTTTTTTTAATAAAAAAATTTTCGAAGTGTGAAAAGGACCATAAAGCTGTTTTTCTTCTTTTTATAGAGATGTAAGGTGACCATACTTTTAAATTTCTTTAAAACAAAACAAAAAAAAAATAAAAAGGAGAAAAAAGAAACGTTTGCGTCGTTCTCTCTCTTTTTTTTTCTTGCACGACCGTGATCACGCACTCCCGTGATGATGTATGATGCTTTCCGGCAATAAAGTGCACTTATGTGTACCTTGCTTAGGTCACGGTGGAAGTAACATTTCGGTGATGACTCTCGATCCGACGCGGTGACCCCATTATGTTCGGTGCACCGAGCGCTTCACTCGCACGGCGATAGATGGCGACCAAGTATCGAGTCCCTCTCAAACCGACCGCTCCGGTTGTTTCTCTCAGCGGTGGTCTCGCATTCCCTCGCTCAACGCTTCCTGTTGTACCTCACGGCCGCCACGCCGCCACCAAGTCGCCAGAGTCCGTAAATCTGTGTTCTCTTCCTTCTTCGGGTTAAGGCTCACCTTCGTGCACGATGGTGGCACCTGTGATCGACACAGCACCAAAGCAAAACACGAGGCCAGCCACTGGCCGCACACCACCAACACACCACCGCACCGCGAAAAAGGCGAGCACGCTACGCCGCCGACACCGTGGCCACCGAGGAGGGACCTCATACCCACGGTGCTCATACCTCAGCGCCCTCCATGGTGGCGCTGAACTAATTACTCCTGGTTCAAGGCTATACTCCGTTTCACCTTATGTTGTACCGCAGCGGAGGCTAGAAGCGCGAGCTCATAGCATTGGCAGCTGCCCTTACTGCACGAGAGCTTGTTCCGCCGAGATGTGCCCTGAGCAAGAAGCTCGATCTTGTAGCGTTTTCTGCGGTACATCATAAGGTGAAACAGGGTATAGCTCCGAACACGACCTGGTCGCTCGCTCCCCGCGGGAAGAGCGGCCAGAGTCATCACCTAAATGTATTTCTTCCCCCACGGCTTGGGGTGATGGCATACGTTTTTATTATCCGAGGCCGACGGCACGTGCACTCGAGAAAAATAAAAAAAATAAAAACGCTGGTCACAAAATGCCGTCGTAGCACTGTCAATGCCAAGAGCTCGTGCCGGAATACGTGCTTGCTCGCGCTCGGGAACAAATAAGAAACAAAAGCGTCCGGAAAAAAATGTTCAGGTGTCATCACCCTAAGCAAAAGCGCACATGAAGGCATTTTATCTGGCAACAGCTCCAGGCTCGTGCCTGGGTGTTCGAACAGTGCCTCCTATAGGGAGTATTCACTGGGCGCCATATTTCTGGGTGCTGTCTAGAGCGCATGCTCAGAATGAGCCCCCATTAATAGGCTGCTAAGACCGGCAATCTTGAGGTTGCGGAATGCACGTTGCAAAAGAACTGAGGAAGCTCGCCATCAGCACGCGCTCAGCAGTCGCGCACACAGCTATGGCCGCCAGTGAATACTTGGACGCCATATTTGTGGGTGCTCTTTAAAGCGCATGCTCAGAGCGAGGTCACATTAATAGGCTGCTAAGACCGGCAATCTTGATGGTGCGGAATGCACGCTGAAAACGAACCGTGGAAGCTCGCCGTCAGCACGCGCTCAGCCGTCGCGCACACAGCTATGGCCGCCAGTGAATACTCCCTACATAACTTCCACTATGCCTGTCGGCTTGTCTCCACAAGATGTCCAGACCTGATGCTCCACCTCACAACATACACGAGCGGTTCGGCAGCGCCACCAAGCGGCCGTTTGTTTTAATACTTTTCTAGCATGTCGTATTTACATTGTTATTAAAGTTACACAAGGTGTTTTTCTTTTAACTTCACAGATTTGTTTAAAAAAAAAGTCGTGAAAGTTACACCTATACGGTTTGAGCAGGTTAGTTGTACGGGCAGGGGGAGAGAATATAGGGGTCTAACCATAACGATAACTCGGCTAATTAATTAAAATTCTTTAATTAACTTTTAAAATATTGAAAATAGACATATGGTTCCACTTAGAAACGTGCTCAGCGTCATCGAATACCACAAAATCAGTAATTTTCAGAAAGACTTTTAGCGTGTTAGAAGCGCAGTTGTGCACTAAAGTTACCACTCGTAAAGCAGGTACAAGGCTGGGACTAGATAAAAGACGAAAAAATTGCCCGCGCGCCTAACCACAATCGCTAGCCTTGTACCTGCTCCACGAGCGGTAACTTTAGTGCACTACTACGTTTCTCACGCGCTCAAAGTGTTTCTGAAAATTACTGATTTAGTGGTTTTCGATGACGCTGCAGCTAGTTTCTAATTGAAACCATATGTATATTTTCCTTAATTAAAAAGTTCATTACCAAAATTTAATTAATCAGCCGATTGATCGTTAGCCGAGTGGTCAGAGGGTTTTTGTATGAAAATGCTCGAGCACGTTTTCATACGAGAACAGGCACTCCCACAGAAGAAGCTAGATCCTCTGGTTTTCTTGAGCCGTGGTGACTTGCCCAAAGCTATTTTTACGTTTGTTCCGAAGCTTGCTCAAAAAGAGTTTCTTTCATCTCCTTCCAAATGCACCCATTGTTTCATTCTCGAAATCCTCAAAACCAGTTTTCCGCCAAGTGGAGTAATTTATAAAGTAGTGAATTCTGTTTCCGGAATCTTTACCGTATTGACCTCAGTGAGTCAAAAAGTGTTTAAACTGGTGCAGAAGGGGGCAGAAGTAGGGGGTTTAGAAGTAGTTTCCTGGAGTCTCTTCTGTGTTTCCATCTTGACCTTGCTAATACTTTTCTTTTTGACGAGTTGAAGGTGCAAGTGCATTTCCTCGCTTTTGATTGGGGGGTCTAAGAACTCGCTTTTGGTAGTTAGCCAGCGACAGAGGCTGCTGTCCTCGGATAGAGGTTCTCCTGAGCGTACACCTGTGTCCTTCACTCGTGTACTCATCAACAAGTCTGGCTGCCTGATCAACTTCTAGTTCGGATATTATGGATATGCAATGCCGGATCACATTTAATTTCCACGAATCGCGGCCGGGCATATTGCGAACTTATTGCGAATCCGTCATGAGCCGACCCTGCTGACAAACTAAACCACGGCAGGTGCCATGTCTACAACACATGAGTCCAGTTTGTTCCTAAAATATTGAGGCACACATTATGTTGCATATCCCGATTTTTTGTTTTTCAAAATAAGCTTCAATGCAGCAGCTAAGGCACTTCTTAATGGTTATAACGACCACAGCAAAATGTGTTTTTCAGAGAAATGACAAATACAGCACCCCTTGCTGACGTTTTATCCCTATATCACCGACTTACAAAACCTGCCGACTATCTTCGAATGTAATGCAATTACTTTTTCAAAGAATTTGTGCTCTACTCAAGATAGTTCGAACTGAAAGTAACTTAAATGCTACTCTAAGTGCATTTCCAGATGAGTATTTAGTATTTTATCTTAAATATTTTTGTTGAGTATTTGGCACAACAGTGAACCAAAGCGAGCACCTACAGGCGACGCTTGTTACAAGTACGCGAAGAACGCGGCGAACACTTGATCGCCTGCTTCGGCAGCAGTTTGGGGCTTTGGCGGTTATCGTGACTCGCACGCACAAAAACAGTTGACGCTGAATAATAGAAAGAAAAAATAATAATATTCGCTGAAAACCGCGATCAGGTCCCGAGATTTAGACTGTCTGTAAGGGAGGTTTGAATACCTTGCTGTCGGGAGCTGTTAGGGCACCATCACTACCCCACGGTTTCTGCTGAACGGCGGTTCCACCATACGGACACGTACTATTTGCCCTCTCTCTTCCCCTTGCTACTGCTCAGAGCTGACACGTATTGCTCGTTCGACAGAAATGACCTCGAGCCATTCTTCCCTTTGTTTTGACATTTCGAGTGTCACCAGAGAGTATTAGTATACCATTACCGCAGGTTACCGCGGGCACGCTGACGCTCCTCGCGCGCTCTGAAGAGCATGCTGTGGAGTCGCAGAGCAAAACTCCCGTTAGGGACAGCCTGCGGTAATGCTTTCCTAACACTGTTCATCGTTGGGGAGAAGGCGGTGGCCAAGTGTGTTTAAAGGAGCAATGCAACAATGTTTGTACTTTGCGCAAATACCGCTTAAAACGGATCCCTAACATTAATGACCTATGAAACACGCGTTCGTTTTAGAGCGCAGCTCTTAGTTGCCCGTTTCCAGCCTGAGCGGCGTCGGCGTAACCGGGGGGGGAGGGGGGTCACGTGACCCCCCCCCCCCGAGGTCACCTGACCCCCCCCCCCAAGGTCACGTGACCCCCCCAGAGGTCACCTGACCCCCCCCCAAGGTCACGTGACCCCCCTCCCCCGAGATCACGTGACCCCGCCGGGGTCACGTGACTACCCGCAGGTGACGTGACCCCCCTCAGTACCCTTCCCTACTCCTCCTCAAGAGCTGCGCTCCAATTCGGTGTTATAGGGATTTGTAAACGGCTTTCATTTTTTTACCCCACGCAATAGAAGTCCCAGAAAAAAAATTAAAGAAAATCGAGCAGCGTTCACCTCCTCAACTCGCAGCCAGAACAAGCGGCCACGTGATCTGGAGCCGATTATATGCCGCCAGTGTTGATCATAGCCACGCACTGGGGTTGGCAAAGCGCAGGACACGCGCTGAGTTCCAGACATTGTTATGGCTCGACTATTGTCGTCGTTGCAGCGATTGGACGCGGGCGACTACCCGAATGCTTCTCGAGCTAGTAATTATCACGAGCCCAAATCGAGTGCCCTCGCAGGGCTCGGGTCCAATCTATGAACCGCATTCAAATATCGTCTCTGGGGGTCTACTGCGATCCCCACGTTACGTCATCAAATTTTGCAAAGGAGAGATTGAACGAAGATAATTGCTTTTGTCCATGAAATTTCACCGCAACAAAGGAGTTTTTTGGCCAGTGGCGTTGCGTGCGAGTTTCCTTGAGTCCCACTAGTGCCAGTAAGCTCGTGTATAGTGAGAAACATTCCAACTGAATATCGTTGCACAGCTCCTTTAAAGTTACAGCACTCGGGGGGTGGGTTGCTTGGAGCATGTCAAGCGAATGCTCGAGGTGCAAAACCAAGTGTTTATATCAAATAAAATTTGTTTATTTTTCAATCCCGCGATGCTGCCCAAGGGAAGCTTGACCAGTTCAGTCCCCGTTTTAACAACAGCTAAATGTAACAATCGAAAAGAAAATTAGCCTAACAAAATTGATTAAAACGCACAAATATTTTCTTTCGAAAATCGGGTTTCCGGAATTTAGTATATTGCGCGAAGTTAACTGCATTTACAAGTGTACAACAAAGTAAGCAAGAGTTCGCTCCTGTTTTATACAGTAACAAATACGTTATATTTCTAATTGTGTCAGATTACGTATAATATTTATATTTCTTTGTGTTTCTGATTTACAGCTGGCCTTCAGAGGATTGAGAAGACGTTATGTGCTCTGATTACCCGAGAACGACAATATAAGTTAGGACTTTGCGTGCAAAATGTGCGCCGTATAAATAGACGCTCAGCAAAGAGGCTTCCCCAATGGCCGCTGATGTGACGCCAATGTAAGCCTCTACGGGGTGCATATATATATATATATAAATTCACTGCATTTTGTCGCACCAGCTGCCCCCGGGCCTCTGTTGTTGCCGACGGCCAGGCGGTCCTTATTTGCGGCTTCTGCCTGTATCTTGCATATTTTGGGATTTGCTCTGTTATGTGTTTGGACATGTGGCGTGGTCTCCTCCTTTCCCTTATTTTACTCTTGTGCCTCCACTGATTCCTTCGCGAGTGAAATTTTACTGTATGACGAACCCCTGACGAAGCCGTGTCCTCCTGGGGCGAAACGGTTGGGAAATAAAGTTTGAAAGTTTTAAGTTCTAAGATTGCAAGTTGTTTTCTGGCGACGTTTTAATTATATATATATATATATATATATATATATATATATATATATATATGGTCTTTCAGAGAACGCAGGCCAAATCGCTCCTG
This sequence comes from Ixodes scapularis, assembly GCF_016920785.2. Lineage (NCBI taxonomy): Eukaryota > Metazoa > Arthropoda > Arachnida > Ixodida > Ixodidae > Ixodes > Ixodes scapularis. The sequence goes on from NW_024609835.1 coordinate 16,372,325, forward strand.
CGAAAACTGCTCATTGCAACGAAAAAAGGCTTGTGGCGTTTTGGTCCTGGTCCAGGGGCTCATTTAGGAAAATTAATAAAGTCCGGGATAATTAGGTCGGTAATTACGTTTTGCGTAATTAACTTTTTATATTGCGTTTAAAGGCATGGTTTAAATTAGAAAATTGCTCAGCATAATCGAAAAACACTAAATCAACAAATTGCAGAACAATAGAGGGCACATGAAGCATTTTACAGCTGTCTAAAAAACCGCACCAATTCGACCGGTTTTTAAGTTTCGGTTTGCTATCGGAGCGCATCTCGGCCCCGGCGGCACCGCGCCCCATGGAGAGATAGTGCAACCTAGGGTGCCCACATGTTTCCGCTCCGCTTTAGGGTGGCGCCAACTTCTTGTTACCCTTTCCCAGATCCTCTCCCACCGCCATTTTTTCCCACTCCTTATTTCGCTAAACGTACACAACGTTGAGTTTCTGTAGTCTCGACACACCGGCAACACTGTGAGGCCACTTCCGTTTCCGTTCATAAGAGGAGTCGGAGGCTCTGCGGGATGGCGGTATTCGTGGCTGTCGCTCTCTTTATTCGGGTGTCTCATATTTTGAAGTTGCGAGCAGGAAGTGTGCATTGCTTTTGTCGAAACGCGAGTTTTCGCGACAAAATGGAACGCCACAGATCGGCATTGAACGCCGAAACCTCGCCGTCGGAACGAGAGCGGTGAGCGCTCCCTAGCCCTAACGAGGATTAGCGGCGTTGTCCGAGCGCACGACCGGCGAGTGTGACAAAATGGTCTACGAAAACAGCGGAGGTTGCCATGAAAACGAGGTGGGCAACACTGGTTTGTCGGCAAGAGGTATCACAAACGTTTTCGACCCTGAACAGCGGAGCGGCGGAAACATGTAGGCACCCTAGTGCAACCAGACTCTGCTGCGTCGCGCGATGAGAGCGCAACAGAGGTTGGTTGCACTATCTCTCCGCGGGGCGCGGTGCCGCCGAGGCCGAGATGCGCTTCGATATCAAACCGAAACTTAAAAATTGGTCGATTTTGTGCGTTTTTTTAGAAAGCCGTAAAATGCTTCTCGTGTCTTCTGTCGTTCTGCAATTTGTTGATTTAGTGTTTTTCGATGATACTGAGCAATTTGCTAATTTAACCATGCTCTTCAACACAATATTAAAAAGTTAATTACGCAAAAATAATTAACAACTTAAGTATCCCGGACTTTAATAATTTTCCTAAATGGGCTCCTGGACCAGGACCAAAACGTCACAAGCCTTCTCCGGAGCGATTTGGCCTGCGTTCTCTGAAACACCCTGTATATATATATATATATATATATATATATATATATATCACCATCTTCTAAACCCTGAGATGGGGAACAATTAAAGACAACGGACGAACACAACAAAATTTTGAGATATTGTTGTGTTCGTCCGTCTTTTTTATCGTTCCCCATCTCAGGGTTTACAAGATGTCGACCAGCTCGCCTGCACTCTGTCACTGCTTACATATATCACTAAATGAATGCGTTGTATGTTTGCTAATGTTGTCCCCAAGGCTAGCTGGCGATCATTTAGATGTGTGGAGTAAGCCAGTGAATTATAAGGAAGCAGTTTAAGACCGTTTACTAAAGTGCGCGCCAAGTACATCTGTTCTCGAGCGCTCTTTGTCCATAAAAATATTCCTGTAAAACAACCAATGAACTAAGTGCATTAAAACTTCTCGCACAGGTGTCTTTAGGTGGTGAATTTAGCATACTCACATTTTATGAGTTGGGGGAAAAAATGTAGACTAATAAACATGTTTTTTCCTATGTACAGTGGAAAAGCGGTTGGCAAAAACCTTCTGGTTGATGCTGCGACTCACAGATCCAGCAGATGTGAGCGTGTGTGGAACCATCGCGGAATACTATTCCGTGATGATTCATATGATGACTTCCTATGATACGTGTAATGACGTTTGTTGCCTCTGGTTCCCACAAAGTATGCCATCGGTTCACAATCTCCAAAACATGAATTTTAAACACGGTATCTAAAATCCAGACCCAATATTTGAACAAAAAGTAAGGGCGCAAACGAGCTGGTGTACATTGCACATGGTTGAAAAAAACCCCGAGACTGCGGGTAAACGACACAACACTAAAAAGTCTCTAACACAGCTGAAATTTTTATTTTCCAAACCTGGTTATATAGGCACTTCGATACAAAAGAAAAAAAAGGGGGAGAGGGTGAGAACCCCAAAGAATGCCACTTTCCACCAACGTAACCTCTGACTAAACAACAAGGACAACAGACTCTGCGTCACGCACTTCTCTTATCTTTGACCCCTCGCTTCCCGACCGCCAAACACACTGGTAACCCCAAGCCCAGTAACACATATACAAAAAAGAAAAAGAAAAGAACGACCCATCGTCCCTTCTACCCAAAAACCGACAGACATAAACCTTGAAGGTCAGAACTTTTCACAGCCTAAGAAAACGCCGCAGTTCATTGTCCAACCCAAACGACGTCTTATTAACTACATTCCCGTGACCTAATATCGTTAATGACTCTTTTATCAACCGCTTATGATCATCTTTTTCCCGCAACTCTACTGAAGTTAGATGCCACAACGGTACACAATTTCTACATTCGATAACATGTTTTGACACTTCGGAGTACGGGTCTTTTTTCATTATACAACGTTTGTGTTCCATCATGCGCTCATTTATACAACGTTTAGTCTGTCCAATATAACAGAGGCCACAATGAAAGGGTATCTTGTAAACGACACCCGACGAACATTCTACATCCTTTTCTCTGTGTTTTATCGTGCAACCTGAAACAGTTGAGGCAAAAGGGGTCAAACGGCTCAATCTATAATCTGTAGAAAAGGCAGTACCAATATTAAACCTGCTGGCTAACGCTTTGATGTTGTGCGAAATTTTATGAAAATATGGAAGGACTACTCGCTTTGAAGGTCTAGGATTTTTCCGAATTGACTTCTTTGGACATATCATATACATCAACTGCCTTAAAATATGTTCCTCTGGATATCCAGCAACCTCGAAACGTTCTGTCAGTCGACGAATGGAAGAGCCAATAAAATGTGAGCATGACTTCTGTACTGTTGAATTGACGAGATTCCGAATCCATGCAAGTCGGATGGCATCGAAAGAAGAGGATCCTCAACGACTACCGGGACGGAACAAGAGATCAACTTCGAACTGTGAGTCTTCTATGTGACCGGCTATGGACTGCCCTTCTAGATGGGAACTTTCGCACTTCTTCCATGTTCACTCAGTGGCTTGCGCTAAAGAGGATGGACTATGACGTAGCTTTTAGAACTTTAAGACTTAGGATATATTCCCGGAGGAGGTCGAATCCGGTTTTGTCTTCCGCATTGTCTGTGCTAAAGAAGTTCGTCAACCCATGTGATGTTGAACTATCAAAACCGACGGAACGCATTCTTGCTAACGGCCCTAAATTTTGTGTAAATATAAAACCGTCCAGGATGGATATTGTATCTGGGATTCATACTGTGTCAACTGCCGTCTCTGACCCGGCGGTAAAAACTGCATTGATAACGTCTTCTTTAAAAAAGATGTCGGATTTGGTTGACGATTCGTACAAAAGCGACCGTAGGGACTTCAGCAAGATCGTATCGGTCAAGAGGGAATTAGATGAGAAAGATGTAGTACTCTTAGAAACCGATAAGTCGGGTTTGTTTTCAGTGTTACCAGTGTTGGAGTTTCGAAGGAAATCAGACGAAGCCATGGCGGGGTTGTTTAGACCTTTTGACGGTTGTTTGAAAAAGTCCAAAAGAGAAATCGTGAGGGTTTGTAAGGACGCCGATCTAGCAGCTTTGACCACCAGAATTAATAATGTTTCTAAAGACACGTTTGGCATAAAATTTTTCCTTAAAGATCATAAGGTAGATCTTCCTCTAAGAGTAGTCATAAACGAGAATGGCACATGGCAGAAAATAGTGTCCTCATTTCTTCAGAAGACTCTCACGATCTTGGATACTAGATCCCCGTTGTCACTGCGGTGTTCTGATGATTTAGTAGCTGAATTGCAACCTTTCCACGGAAAGAGGTGCACGATCTTTTCACTTGACATAAAAGATCTGTACTATTCTTTAGAACCTAAGACGTTATTGGCTAGGGTCAGCAGCTTTTTGGAAGAACATTTGGTCAGTTTCCAGTCGCAATCAGGGGTATCTGTTCAGGATGTTCTCAAAATTTTAGAAGTGTATCTAGCTTCTACCGTTGTGCAACATAATGGTCAAAGTTACATTCAGCAACAGGGTGTGTATTGGTTCGGCGGTAGCCCCAACTCTCTCGGATATTTATCTAAGAGACCTAGATCTGCGTCTTCTAGAGTCTTTTAGACATAGACCCCTAAGGAAATTCTGGTGAGGAGGTACGTAGACGATGTCTTGGTTTGTTCGACAGATGGCTCCTTGGCGGATTCTTTGGAGAAAGTAGTGTTCGAAGCAGCCCCCGAATTAAAGTTCTCGCTAGAGAGACCGAATGACGACCGTTTACAGTATCTCGATATTCAACTTAAGAATAGTTCAGGCCTTTGTTGGGAGTACGGAAAGTTCGCAGCAAAACCTCTTCTTCCTTTCAATAACTGCCATTCTAAACATGTCAAACTGGGAATAATTCGGAATCTCGTCAATTCAACAGTACAGAAGTCATGCTCACATTTATTTGGCTCTTCCATTCGTCGACTGACAGAACGTTTCGAGGTTGCTGGATATCCACAGGAACATATTTTAAGGCAGTTGATGTATATGATATGTCCAAAGAAGTCAATTCGGAAAAATCCTAGACCTTCAAATCGAGTAGTCCTTCCATATTTTCATAAAATTTCGCACAACATCAAAGCGTTAGCCAGCAGGTTTAATATTGGCACTGCCTTTTCTACAGATTATAGATTGAGCCGTTTGACCCCTTTTGCCTCAACTGTTTCAGGTTGCACGATAAAACACAGAGAAAAGGATGTAGAATGTTCGTCGGGTGTCGTTTACAAGATACCCTTTGATTGTGGCCTCTGTTATATTGGACAGACTAAACGTTGTATAAATAAGCGCATGATGAAACACAAACGTTGTATAATGAAAAAAGACCCGTACTCCGAAGTGTCAAAACATGTTATCGAATGTAGAAATTGTGTACCGTTGTGGCATCTAACTTCAGTAGAGTTGCGGGAAAAAGATGATCATAAACGGTTGATAAAAGAGTCATTAACGATATTAGGTCACGGGAATGTAGTTAATAAGCCGTCGTTTGGGTTGGACAATGAACTGCGGCGTTTTCTTAGGCTGTGAAAAGTTCTGACCTTCAAGGTTTATGTCTGTCGGTTTTTGGGTAGAAGGGACGATGGGTCGTTCTTTTCTTTTTCTTTTTTGTATATGTGTTAGTGGGCTTGGGGTTACCAGTGTGTTTAGCGGACGGGAAGCGAGGGGTCAAAGATAAGAGAAGTGCGTGACGCAGAGTCTGTTGTCCTTGTTGTTTAGTCACAGGTTACGTTGGTGGAAACTGGCATTCATTGGGGTTCTCACCCTCTCCCCCTTTCTTTTCTTTTGTATCGAAGTGCCTATATGACCAGGTTTGGAAAATAAAAAATTCAGCTGTGTTAGAGACTTTTTAGTGTTGTGTCGTTTACCCGCAGTCTCGGGGTTTTTTCAACCATGTCCAATATTTGGCTACAAAACTTAGGAAACAGCAGCTTTGGCTTTTAATCAATAAAAAAAATTAATATGAGGTCTATACATTCTTTTTCATGACTCCTTTAACTGCACACTGACACCCCCAAATTTTATTTTTTTATTTTTTGCCAGGTGATTTAATGTGGTGCCATCAGACTATACAATCAAAATTTTGCTACAGAGTCACGTATATTTCTAATAAAGCCGATAAACCCAACTGCTTGAAACCGAAACCAAAACACGACCACGGAAGCTCATGTTTGCATCATGTCACGATGTGTACCGAGGAGGGAGAAAGGGGAGAGTTGCCGGAAGTCACGTGTCTGCACCCGACCGCGTTTCTTTTTTCTCTCCGCTTCTCCGGCCTGTGAAGCCTACGACGACGACGACGAAGTTGCATCGTTTGTAGTGCAATTGTTTTGAAACGATGACTTAGTTGTTTTTTTACGTAAACCCCAACAATACCCAATTTTTCGGTGTAATGCCAAAAATGGGCACCAAAAAGACTAAACTTGTAAAAAAAAAAGTAAACAAAAAAGTATGGCAATTTAGATATACCGTATTGGGGAACTCAGAATATGCTTCCTGTGCTGTGGCAGTCTCTTGGGGTGAGTCTAGTATTCGAGCTTCGTCGTTCTCATCTCGCTCGACACCAAGTCCCACGTGCCTTGTCTGAAGTCGTCTAGGCCCTTGCAGTCCTACAGAGTATACGTGTGGCCATCGCTAATCCTCCTGCGGTGCATGTCTTGCGCTCAAGATCGATGCCCTCTTTTGCTCGTTGCTTCTTGCTAAATGTTGTTTTCCATGCCACCCTGAAGGCTGTCCCGCTCCGGACTCATCTTCGTCGTGCAGTGTCCCACCTGTTGTATCCTTTTGGAGATGGGGTCTGCATGCTTGTGTCAACATACACGATGTTTCAGATAGAATTTTATTTCTTCCTCGGATATTTTTGGTCATTCTTGTTGGTCGACGGGAGTTTCTCCGATTTTCTGCTTGAGCGCTAAGGCTTACGTGTTGCAGATCTCATGCATTGACAGCTTAAAGAAACACTAAACTACCCCCCCCTCCCCCCTTCCCCCCCCTTCCCCCCCCCCCCCAAAAACAATTTTTTTTTCTCGCCAGGCGATTTAATATGGTATCAGAAGACTACCTAATTATATTTTGCTACAGATTCACGTCTATTTTAATTAAAGCTAAAAAACGCAACTGCTTGAAACCGAAACCGAAACACGAGCACGGTGTAATATAGAGGAGGAGAAGTTTCCAGAAGTCCGGTGGCTACACAGGACCGCGTTTTTTTTCCTCCTCTTCTCCTGCCGTGCGAAGCAGAAAACGGTTTTAACATTGTAATGGTCAAGCACACGAGGGTGAACTCCTGGGTCGCAGTAATGCAGCCAGTTGATTGTGGATCAGAAAGTTTGCTACCAATTTCTTGGTGAAAAGGCACTCCTTAGGCTTGAAGTCGGGCACCACCACGCGTTGGCCACATCTTTCGCTATTAAAGAAATTGTACGCATGCCTATTCAACACCAAGCACGCACTTCGTGCTTGACGTTTGCGCGTTTTTCAAGCTCTTACCAACTCGTGTTCGTAAGACCAGCAATTTTTTCAGCCAGGAGAAGGGGCGACGACTCGACAACGTCTTCGTGCGAAGCAGCTTGGTGGTCGGGCGTGTCGTACGGAATAACTCCTAAATGTTGTGATCGATAAAACGTTTCTCTTTCGAAGCTATAGATTAGAATGATTCACCGGTACCGCGAAGGACAGTTCGAAAGTAGTGGTCCCACGCCCGTCTTCCGCCGCCATCGCGTAGTCCGCTTCGTCAAGCTGTCCAGCCCGCGACTCCCATGATCCCGCGATACGAAGCCACGTTGACGATTACGCAGTGCATGCGATTGCACAACTTTTTTTTTGTTTGGATCAACAATTGGCAGTTTCTGAAAGCCACAAAAGAAGGGTTCCATATTTTTTTTTTTTTTTTTTTAATATGGAGCGTGCGTTTTCGATGGCCCAGGACTTTGATTACACTTTGTGGTTGTGTCTGAACGGCACATGACCACGGTGAAAAGAGTGAGCGCTACTCGAACCGGCCAATTCTCGATCGGCGGTTTTCGGAAGAAAAAATGAAATACTAATTTTGAGCCGAAAATTCTGGTTTGAGTAGCTGTGCTCTCAAATGTCATAAAAAAAAAAAAAAAAAGCAAGTGGCGAGCATAAATACCTTTTAGTGTCTCTAAAAAAAAAACGCGAGGCATGCCGAGAACCGGCCGTCTTATTATCGTTCCACAGGCAATAAGACTGGGGCATGAGCCAATAACGACGCCGGAGGAAGCCGGAACGTAATAAACAACCTATTTTCCTTACGTTGTCAATAATTGTTATTTTTATTGCAATTGCTCCTCGCTGTTTAAGTATTTTTTATTGATATCTCCTGATGTGTAATCAAGTGTCCTTTTGTTTATTTTTTAAAGCATAAAATGTTTTTTAACGCTACCCCCAATCCCAAAATATTGACCGTCCGTCCATCCGTCTGTGCACTTCCCAGTCAATTCAACGGGGAAATTGATCTTATGTGACCTATGCACGAATTCAGTTTCCCCGCTAAATTTAACGGGGACGTTGATGTCACGTGACCTGACGTCCCGGGTCTTATGGACAAATCAGGGTTCCCCGCTAAATTTAGCCGAAAATTTGACGCCACGCTACCTGTGATCCAATTGAGTTTCCCCGGTACATTTTGGCGGGAAAATTGATGCCACGAGACATGACGTCATGTGACCTATACTCACTTTCAGTTTAAAATAAAATTAACTACTTAAAAAACGATCCCTATCTTAAATATTGAATTTCATGCAATATAGGTCTTTGAAGCTAAAGGTCGCTCCCATTTTTTTTTTCTGGATGGGCTGTATCTGCTAATGCCAAAACTTCAACGTTGCAGTTTTTTTTTTAATAAAAAAGTAGTTTTGGGGGGATTTCAGTATTTCCCGGTCAGAGTCTTGATTTCTGAGCTGCTCTGCGATTATCACGGCTTTTTAACCCTTCTGTTTCCTGTTCTTACTGCACGCTTTAAGCGCCGGCTGTGAGGCACTGGAAAACAACACCAAGTAGCCCGATCCTAGAGTGTGTGGAATGCCTTCGACCGCTGCCAGGAGTGCTGCAGGTCTTCCACTGACTGGGGGTGAATTCCCTTTAACAGATCCGGAGCGCTTTCCCAATTCCGCGAGGGAGGCGAAATTCCGCTCCGTGGAACCCGCTCCAAATCGACGAGCGGAAGATGGACTGGCATGTTTGGAGCGACCCGGCCGAGACGGTCAGCCGTTCCAAACGTCCGCTGCTCGAACTCGACAAGTCGACCAACGCCTCAGTCGACTGAGCATGCCGACGCTGCAGTCCCAAATGTCACTGTTTGACTGCAGAAACGACACGCGACGCAGGCCGGGCGGAAACATCCGTACTACGGAGAACATGTCATAAATAACGAGGAGGACGTCCGCGTTTCCCACCGTCACATACCTTTCGGCGATATCGGTGAATTTCAGACTGCTGGTAAGACTTTGGTAAACACAAAGAGGTAGCAAGTCATCACTTGCACGGTCGTTGCCTAATCTATTTCTGCTTTTTTGCGCGAGTGGGCACGGGAGCTTTCTTGTTAATGCCACGCCTGACCCCACTATGTTCCACTTGTTGCAGCTCCCGCTCGCATGCGTCATCTTCGGCTGCATCTTTCCTTCGACTGCCGTCAGCAACACCACGGATCTTGGCCCTGTCATCGTTACGCCACCAAGTTGTCCACGGGAGCTGTTTCCACCGCCGCTGCTGTGCACAAGCCATCTGCATTTCCGCACCGTCACTAACCCTGAAGCGGATGTGTCGTCATCGGGCTGCGCAGTGGCCTGCCTACAAATACTGAGCGCCGGCCGTCGTCGCGTCAGTGGGCACGGGAGCATTCTCGCGAATGCCACGCCTGACCCCACTATATTCCACTTGTTGCAGGTGTGTAAACGCTATTCCTTAATTGCATTCTAAGAAATCTAGCAACCTGTGCCTCCTAGTGCTCCCGTCCCCAAGTGTGCTTTGCTCCATAATATGTGACTCCTTGAGCTTGACTCGTGCACTGTTGCAGCTCTCTGGCGATGTTTGAATCCAATCCAGGCCCAGATACTAAGAAACAACCCAAACTGGACGAAATTCTTGCCATTGTAATAAAGATTGAGGCTAATTCTTCTAAACTTAAAGAAGGTCAGAACTCGATTAGGTGCGATGTCAAAACTCTTCTTGAGAAGCAGGCCCAGTTGGAGGGCTCACATTCTGCCATTAAAACGAAAAGTACAGCAATTGAGGCTGAGCTTGAAACCTTTTCCGAGACTAGAGCCGAGGTAACTAGCATTCGGAGTGCACTCGCTGATCAAGCCACGGCTACAGCGTCATTGCTATCTCGGAGTAATGACCTCGAAAACCGATCCCGCCGCTGCAATTTGCTTTTTCGCGGCATAACCGACGTCCGAGGAGAGTCATGGGCGATATCCGAACAAAAAGTACTCGAATTCGCCGAAGAGAACCTTGGTATTACTTTACAAACTTCTGACATTGAGCGTGCTCATAGGATTGGCACATTTCGAGAAGGAAAAAAACCGACCCAGAATAACGTTTGGTGTAATCTGAGCTAGTTGGTTACTCATTATGAAAAAAACCAGCTGAACTAAGGAAAAGGTAGAGATATCTCTACCTTTTCCTTAGTTCAGCTGGTTTTTTTCCAGAATAACGTGTTTTTCGTCTTTCAAAACTAAAAGTCGGTTACTACAGAATGCCTCTCACCTCAAGGGCAGCTTATTTTCTATTTCAGAAGACTTTTGTGAAAATACACGGATCGCGCGCCAAACCTTGTTACTTTTGTCAAAAGTCAGTCTTTACCTTTCAAGCTTCGGCTAGATAAGCTTCACATTGGCACTAAGACATTCATGCGTGATGCCCAGACAGAAACCGAAATGGAAATGTTGAGATAAGGGGACGCGGGGAGTGCTACTGATATCGCGGGTTCCGAAAGTTTAATCGGTGTTTTGTGTGCTAACGCACGTAGCGTAAAACCCAAGCGTGATGATCTGTCGTCTGTAATTACCTCATGTGATGCTAACGTTGTTTTGCTATCAGAAACGTGGCTTCACTTTGACGTCGATGATAGTAAAATAATGCAAGACCATACCCATTTCAATATTTATCGACATGACGGAGCAAACCGTCGAGGTGGTGGAGTCCTTATCGCTGTAGACAGAAGAATCACGAGTCAGAATGTTTTGTCTCACAGTGCTCTCGAGTTTGTTTGGGTTTTTTTAAGTTGTTGTTTTTTGTCCTTTTTGATTGGCGCATGTTACCGTCCTCCCGACCCTTCCCCCGAATTTAGTAACTTGCTTCGTGATGAACTGTCTATGTTGTCACTGAGTTACACCAACAAACCTATTTTTCTTTTTGGTGATTTTAATTTTCCTGGTATAGACCGTTCCATTTAGCGCTCTCTGGGCGGCACCATTTTGTGCGACCGCAGCGCCCTCTGCATACATCCGGGAAGTTCAGCGGGTTCGGCGGGGTAAAACGAGAAAGAGGGCACGTGCGCGACTCCGCTAGCAGACGACAAACCGGGAGGTTGCCGTTCTCCATCTTTGGGCTGTATCGGCGGGCTCTACCGAACATCGAACTCTCGCTCGTGGCTGCCGTTGTGAAGTGGTTCGCGTTCTTAGAATAGTTGTGGCTACTCCAAAATCAGCCTACAGCTCTCTGTTGTTCTATTTTGCTAAATGATCAACTAGCATATCTTTTTTCCGTTACTTAAATAGCAGTTGAGTGAGCCGGCAGTACTACACTCAACTGCTGCTTGTATTGCGGCAGGAGAGCACGTTTTATTTATTATTTCAGACTTCCACTCATGGTCCCTAGAGGCCTACACCAGTACGAACTTGTCTATAGTAAAAAAGGTACAGCAACCGGATTTACTTTTCGCCAAAGAGACCGGCCAATCTGACATAGTTTTCCCAATATATTTTTTTTATTTGCACGCGGGTAACATCGCAATTGGACCCCCGTGAGTCTTTTTATCTAGCATAATATTACACGACAACTGGTATACCAAAATCTGCGCATCTGCGCTTGGAAGTTCCAAAATGACGCGATTTTAAACAGAGTTTGCACACCAGCCAGACGCTACCTACAGCCCACTCGGCGGAGCGGACGTCCTGCGGGGTGAGAGGGGGAGTGCATTTTTTTTCTTTTACCCTCTCTGCTATGACCCTAATGGAACGGTCTATAGACTGGAATGCTCAGACTACAAGTTGTTTCGGGGGATCAAGTGTGGACCGCGATTTTATAGACTGGTGGTTTTCTTTTAACCTCACCCGGTTGGTTTCCTTCCCTACAAGGATCAATGAAAATAGTTCAAATAATCTGGATTTGGCACTTGTCACTGATCCTTTTCTAGTTAAGGATTTATCTCCACTAGATGGCATTAGCGTCCACAAGGCTCTTCATTGTTTTCTTGATATCAAACAATCAATGTTGACGTGCATTTCTAGAAAGATACGTTTGTACCACAAGGGAAACTATGACATGATGAACTCCGAGCTCTCCCACTATTTTGTTTCTTTTAATGAAACCTTCGACTGCCATAACGCTGATGAAAATTGTCAAGCTTTTAAGAGCAAATTGTTTGAACTTATTAAAAAATACATACCGCGCGCAACAATTCCAACTACCGCGTCTAAACCATGGTACAATAATTCCCTTCGTCGTTTATCTAACAAAAAGAGAAGATTTTTCAGGAACGCTAAAAGAGCAAATACACCGGAAGCTTGCTCTAAGCATGCCACTTGCTCTTCTGAATATAAAAGTATGTTGAGGGAGTGTAAGCGCACATTCTTTCAGCACACTCTACCTAGTGTGTTACTAAACAACCCTAAAATATTTTGGAGCTTTGCTAATGAAAACCCACACTCAGAAATAAATCTAGCGAATAGCTCTGGTGATAACATATTGAATAGTGAATGTGCAAATATTCTAAACAGGGTATTTTCTGGTGTTTTCACCGTTTCTACACCCATTACTGGAATTCCTCCCGTTACAAAAAAAATTATTTTCCAATGGATCCTATTAATATAGACTTTCAAGGTATAATCAGCATGATAGAATCCCTCAGAATGTCTTCATCATGTGGCATAGACGGTATTAATGCGAAGGTTCTAAGTAACACTAAATTTGCATCCGGCCTTTACCTCACAAAGATATTACAGCAGTCCCCGGATACAGGTGTGTCACCTTCCGACTGGAAAATTGGTAAGGTCATTCCGGTCCGCAAGTCCGGCAGTAAAACATTTCCACCAAATTATCGGCCAATATCACTCACCTGCATCTCCTGCAAGATCCTCGAGCACATCATCCACAAGCACCTGATTAACTTCCTGGATTCGTGCACCTTCTTCACCAACGCGCAGCATGGCTTCCGGAAACACCTGTCTTGTGAGACCCAGCTACTTTTTCTTACTAACGACCTGTTTAAAAATGTTGACACTGGTTATCAAACTATCGCTCTTTTTCTTGATTTCGCAAAAGCTTTTGATAAAGTTCCACACAATCGCCTTCTCTTTAAACTTAGTTCGCTAAAACTGGACCCTCCTGTTCTTCAATAGATTGAATCATTCCTTGCTCATCACTCTCAATTCGTTTTCGCTAACAGCACGTCCTCCTCTTTCTCTCCAGTTTCTTCCGGTATTCTACAGGGAACTGTGCTTGGGCCCTTACTCTTTTTAATCTACATTAATGATCTCCCTCTTCACCTCTCGTCCTTTGCTCGTCTTTTCGCTGATGACTGTGTTGTTTATAGACTAATAAAAGACCCAGACGACCATATTGCACTCATGAACGACATTAACAAAATTGCTGCATGGTGCCGCACATGGCAAATGTCTCTCAATATTAACAAATGCATGCACCTCTGCTTCACACTTTCCTCCTCCCAGCCCTTAAACTCTTTAACACTCAACGGCATTACCCTTCAGACTGCTGCACAGTAAAAGTATCTTTGCGTCCATCTAACCACTAATATGTCCTGGAATGTTCATGTAGACAAGACAATATCCTCTGCAAACTGTTCACTTGGCTATATCCGTCGCAATTTCAAGTCTGCTACTAACCTCAAACGTCTCCTTTACGTCACGCTTGTTCGCCCTAAACTAGAGTATGCTTCAGCTATCTGGCACCCCCATCAGGCTTTCCTAACGAACGCAATCGAATCTGTTCAAAATCGTGCTGCTCGATTTATTTTTTCTGATTACTCTCGCTTTTCTAGTGTCACTGCAATGAAATCTCAATAACTCTTCCTGACCTTTCCGTTCGTCGCACAATTTCCCGTCTTTGCCTTTGTCACAGAATTCGACTATTTTTTTAAATCTTTTTTTCGAAGTTTTCCCGAGGGAACGCATCCCGTAATGGGACGCTCCCTTGCCCCACGCGTTGAGCGGCAGGGTTCGGGCACCGTCCGTTTTCTGTTTTATGGCCCCCTGGCCCCTTCGCCCCGAGGACGTTTCTCGCGAGGTTTTTTTTAGTTAGTAGCGATAGGCCCCCTCGCTTCCCGGAATGTTGGGAATGGTTTCCAGATGTCCGAGTGGGGGTGCGCTCTATGGTTCGCTGGGGTAGGCTCGGCTTGCCAGTGTGACGTGTTTTTTTTTTGTGTGTGTGTGTGTTTTTTTGTTTTTTTTTTGCCACTGCAGTGAAACAATTATTTTTTTTGGGCAAGGGAGAGTGGTGTCTGCCGCTGGAATTTGAGAAAGTGAGGACCTCGGCTGGATTCCGAGCCGAGTCAGGGCAGTGTATGCGGAGACTGGACCGGTGGGTGGACGCGTCGCGAAAGTTGGGAGCGACAGCGGGTGCGGCGGAAGGCGGAACGCGGGAAGAGCTCGGAGCGGCTCTGCAGGCCCCCAAGTGTGTGTGCTCGTGGATGAGTGTGGTGCCGAGGAGCATCGCACGGAGCATCCAAGCACGCACAGACTTCCCCGTTTCGACCAGCGTCGCAACAGGCCCGCGTCACCCACACCACTCTCCGGAGCCAGGTTCGCATCACTCACCCTTGTAAAAATGTATCGTACAATTTAGAGCTATTATTTTGTTATACCATTTTTTTTTGTTCCTTTGTTCGTGTCTAGTTTGGACAACGACGTGAAGCGTTGCTGTGCCCATTGTTTCTTTTATATGTGAGTAGCGCCTGTGCGCTAAGAAAAGTGGTGTGACTTTTTTTTTTTTACTTGAATTTCATTATGGGTAAAAGCGCCCCGCGCGAGAAGGGCAGAGTTAGCGTGTGATTATTATTTTGTTTGCGTTTGGTGTGTGCGTTGTCTTGAACGTGAGTCAAGTAAATCCTTCGTTATTTTTAACGCAACGTCTCCGTCTCGTTTCTCGCCCCTCACAGTGAGTCCGTCCACCAGGGCGTGGACCTATCGTCCGGTCAGCGGTCCTAACAAAATTATAAATTTTGTTTGCATGGGGATCATTTGGATATTTTTATTGTTAATTTTCCGAACCTGTGACAAACTGGCGTCCGCGACAGGACCTGCTGACCACGGTGACGGCTCAGTCCGTGAGGAGCGGGGGATGAGATTGAGGTCGCCTGGGCCCTAGGAAGTGCGCTGTGTGGATGACGCCGTTGCGGGAGCTCACAGCCCAGCTTGCCGACCGAGTATGGAAAAAGTATCCTACGGTAACGGGAACTAGAAGGGGCCACGCGACCAAAATATGAAGCTTAAGGAGCTAGTGGCCTTAGGGCAAGATTTAGGTCTCGATGAAGCTAGCCTAAAGGAGTGGTTACAGACTCAGCTAGGGGAGGCTAAGCAGGACTTGGTATCTGTCCAAGACTGGACGAGAGAAATGGTTAAAGGAAAATGGGTATCAGAAGAACGAGCGGATAAGCTTTTCGAGTACCGAACAAAAGCTGAGGCCGAAATTCGAAAGCTGGAAGAAATGTTAGAGCTTTTGCGGGCCACGGACCCTGAGAAGGTAAGCCTCGAGACATCGAGGGAAAAGGCTCCGCAGGGCATTTCGACCGAAGATATGGACGTATTCACTACGAAGTGGAACGCGGTCGAAGAAGAACAGATACAGGCCGGGGTCTGCTACTTGGGAGAGACGATCCCGCTGCTCGAGTCCGAGGAAGAGGCCCCAGAGAGGGAACAGGGCGTGGCCCACAGGGAGACCCCGACAGAGAGGGATGCTGCCGTGCCAAAGCCGCGCAAGTGGGAGGAAGACGGTGTTCAGATTGAAGAGGACGGTCCGGAGAGCCAGAACCCGACCACCAAGCTGCCCCGCAAGTACGGTTCGTCCCATCCTGATAAGAAGCGATCGCCCAAGAAGATTCACATCAGCTGGTCGAGGTCGTCGGGAAATGAGGACTTGCCGGAGGTCCTGGGAATCACTTCGGACAACAAGGACGAGAAAAGAAAGCTCGTGCCGCCCGAGCGACAGACGTCCCGAAACGCAGCACTCGAAGGACCGAGGCGCAAAGCTGAAGCTTGCAGCGAGCAAGAGGGCGGCGACAAGGACAGCGTCACCAAGGGGAAGCCGAGAGAGGTCAGAACTGACGGCAGCAAGGCAGATTCGCCCGTCAGCCAGCCGGCGACGCACGAGAACGGAAGCAGAGACTCGGAGCCCTGTGAAGGTCCCCCGATCGTCCAGCCACACGGGCATCTAAAGGCGAGAGCCGACTCAAACGCGCGGGCCAGGACACCAAGAGAAGGGTCCTCGTTACGAAAGAGCAAGAGCTTCGAGACCAAGAAAGCGCCATCTCCGAGTGTGAGGCCGACGGGGCACCGAGATATGGCATCCAGGAGGAAGGCAGTGAAAGCAAAGAACGACTCTAGCGCGCGGAGTCAAGTGACAAAGTCGAGCGGGAGTCTGCAGAAAAGTCTTCGAAGAGAGACGGCAATCAAGGGGAACCGGCCGCTCTCACCAAGCGCAACCCGCACTCAAGACCGGAGGGCCTGCGAGCGGGACCCTGGAACAAAAGCTGTACTGGAAGCAGTGGGCTACGCGGCATTTCAGGGAGGCGCAGGGGCGACGGCTAATTCCAGGCTAAGCAATGCGGTGCGGAGGCCCCGATTGGGAGGTTAGAGAAAGACCCTTTACTAGGCAGGTAGAAAAAGGCCCTCCTGAATATTTGTAAAGCGGCTGAAAACGTAGCTCAGTGGTGCCTAACATGTTTTTGTAACTGTTAGGTAATTGTTAGGGAGAGTGTAGATAACTGGCATGTGGAGACCCTGCGCACGAAAAGAATGGGCTATGTTCTTGTCTAGGAGCAAGCAGAGGTGATAGATTAATTGTGTCAGCATGCGCTCCACAGACCCTGTGTGAAATTGGAGGTCTTCAAGTTATTTTTCTTGTTTCTTTTTCTGTTTTGCGGTAAGCTGTTGGGAGTAACGAGAAGAGACTTCTCTTTCTTTTTTTTTGCGGGGCCTTATCTTACGTGCTGGTCGTTTAGCGACTTTCAGGATGCTGACTTGAATATAATAGAAATGAGAAACTGGACTTTGATCATGCAGCCTGGCTTTCGCAAACGAAGTGTCTGTATTGCCTAAGAGGAGCCCCCGGGGTCTGTGTGTTTTATTTTGCTGTTTGAGCATGATTAAATTTTTTTTTAATGCTTCGTGTTTATGCTTGTTCATGACAAATATCTGTTCAGCCGTATGCACATGTGCAGGCTGCCGCCCAGTTTTGTGTCGAATTTTGTGATTGTCTTAATATTCACTGGTGAATATTTTTGAATTGGGGGTGGTGTCACAGAATTCGACTATTTTTTAAATCTTTTTTTCGAAGTTTTCCCGAGGGAACGCATCCCGTAATGGGACGCTCCCTTGCCCCACGCGTTGAGCGGCAGGGTTCGGGCACCGTCCGTTTTCTGTTTTATGGCCCCCTGGCCCCTTCGCCCCGAGGACGTTTCTCGCGAGGTTTTTTTTAGTTAGTAGCGATAGGCCCCCTCGCTTCCCGGAATGTTGGGAATGGTTTCCAGATGTCCGAGTGGGGGTGCGCTCTATGGTTCGCTGGGGTAGGCTCGGCTTGCCAGTGTGACGTGTTTTTTTTTTGTGTGTGTGTGTTTTTTTTTGTTTTTTTGCCACTGCAGTGAAACAATTATTTTTTTTGGGCAAGGGAGAGTGGTGTCTGCCGCTGGAATTTGAGAAAGTGAGGACCTCGGCTGGATTCCGAGCCGAGTCAGGGCAGTGTATGCGGAGACTGGACCGGTGGGTGGACGCGTCGCGAAAGTTGGGAGCGACAGCGGGTGCGGCGGAAGGCGGAACGCGGGAAGAGCTCGGAGCGGCTCTGCAGGCCCCCAAGTGTGTGTGCTCGTGGATGAGTGTGGTGCCGAGGAGCATCGCACGGAGCATCCAAGCACGCACAGACTTCCCCGTTTCGACCAGCGTCGCAACAGGCCCGCGTCACCCACACCACTATCCGGAGCCAGGTTCGCATCACTCACCCTTGTAAAAATGTATCGTACAATTTAGAGCTATTATTTTGTTATACCATTTTTTTTTGTTCCTTTGTTCGTGTCTAGTTTGGACAACGACGTGAAGCGTTGCTGTGCCCATTGTTTCTTTTATATGTGAGTAGCGCCTGTGCGCTAAGAAAAGTGGTGTGACTTTTTTTTTTTTACTTGAATTTCATTATGGGTAAAAGCGCCCCGCGCGAGAAGGGCAGAGTTAGCGTGTGATTATTATTTTGTTTGCGTTTGGTGTGTGCGTTGTCTTGAACGTGAGTCAAGTAAATCCTTCGTTATTTTTAACGCAACGTCTCCGTCTCGTTTCTCGCCCCTCACAGTGAGTCCGTCCACCAGGGCGTGGACCTATCGTCCGGTCAGCGGTCCTAACAAAATTATAAATTTTGTTTGCATGGGGATCATTTGGATCTTTTATTGTTAATTTTCACCGAACCTGTGACAGCCTTCTTTATAAAATTTACTATTCTGAACCATTACGACAGCCTCTCCTCAGCCCTCCCAGCTATATTTCTGCAAGGGTGGATCATTCATGCAAGATCGCCCGACCCAAGACCACTTCAGCCGCCCATCAACATTCGCTCATACCAGAAGCTATATGGACTGGAATGGCCTTCCCGATGACATCGTCACCATCACCGATAACGCGAAATTTAGAACTGTACTAGCCAACCACTCCCCACTATAATGCCCCTTGGGGCCTTGACGGTAATTGTAAATAAATAAATAAATAAATAAAAACGCCGGCGGCATGCAGTGTAAAAAAAGGTAAACAATCACTGGCAACAAAAGTAACAGGCAAAACCTTGCGTCTTGCTCCTTCGGATTTTCTCTCCTTATTTTTCTGGTTCTTCCTATCAAGATCAGAAGTGTCAGTCTTCACGATTTTCCACATTCCAGTCCTGGCTGTGCGCCACTGATCTACGCAAGGTAGGAGAGTTGGAGCCGTCACAATCCCGCGTAAACAACCGACGCATCCGAACAGATCCGACTCGACGGCCCGGCCGGTCCGGTGACCGCCCCCGGTCATTTCCCATAGGGTCAATCGAGTCGAATTCTGCATAGCAGCGCCAAGTTCCTCTTCCGTAGTGAGATGCTCTCATAACATGAACGAGTTCACACTTTATTTTATTATTAATACGTTGGGAGTTTAAATTAACAAGTAACCGCGTTATTAAACAAATATACATCACTAATTCTTCATACTGGCTTGTTTCGACACAAGTTGCTTGGATTAGCCTACTTCGCAACCGGTTCCAAGCGATGCCCTAAACAATCACAACATGACAATCAACATGAAGCCTTTCAATTTATGTAGGGTGGTTGCCTCACCAACGTTTCGTGGTCGTATTCGAGCGAGTCTCCTGTTCAGCACGCAGGGTGCTGTGTGATTTCGCTTTCAGCAGGATAAGGTGCGATCCTTTTCGGAACTTTTTTCGAACCGTTACCGTCTCCCGCGTATCGCACTACGGGAGCCTTTGAAGGATGATTTTAAGCGCGCGCCCCGCAATCATGGTATCACCCGGTTGCGGGCTTAAATACATGCTTCAAAGGCTCCGGTAGTGCGATACGCGGGAGACGATAACGGTTTGTTAAAAGTTCCTTTTATTTTAGTAAGTAGTTGTGTTTGTTTGTTTTTCTGTTTTGAGTGGTTCCGAAACGTCCAGCTTAGAGCTGTCCATGGCCCTAGTCCAGCCGTCCCATGAGGTATCGAGAGGTGCGTCCGAAATATTTCGAGGCACATTTATTGCATATTAACATTGCACAAACATATTAAGTACAGCACTGCATGCATACACGAAGACATAGAAAATAACACCCTTTCTTCTTTGGAAGGCCGTTGGGGGTAATCTGAGTGAATGAAAAAAATTTACCCTGAATGGATTAAACGTCATAAAATATTTACATATCTTGACAAATGTACGTGCTCACGCATATTTGCTCACATATTTACACAGTCAGCAAACAAGGTCGGATCAGTTAGTTTTTTTGTCTTGGTAACCGAAAACAAATAAGATGTTCCCTCATTAATGAACTAGGTAACGTTAGATAGCCCTCAGCATTATATCTTCGTTTTTACTTATTAAAAACTTAATAGACAAGCAAGATGGAAAGGCGGACAAATGATCGACGCTGATCATTATGCCTAGTGAATGTTACCATTTACAAATGACAATATGACCATATTATTTAGAATTTCAATCGTCAGGAGGCCGAAAACAACACAACTACCGCCATCCGTGGACAGTATTGAATAAAATTCATATACATCTAAAATATAAAGCCTATATTTCCCCTTTTATTATCCTCCGTCTTTTTGAGAACCGCACGAGAAAGTTTAAAAGATTAAACCTCATTGCAAGCTTTTAACTATAGAGTTGTGCATTAGACGAAGAACTAAATCCACAACTTTAAATCGAACATCACAACTTTTTTTCATAAAAAAATATTACTATGTATTTTTTTTTCTTTTACTGCGAAATTAAAAACTAGCTAGATCAACCTGCAGATTAAAAGCCATATGGACAGCGAAAATTCAATGGTAATATTTCTGGGGAAAGAAGAAGCAGTCAATACAAAGGAGGTGCGAGCTCACCTGTATTTTGTTGGGATAAAAAAAAAATCTTGTAGCTCTCGTCTTTCGTTTTTCGGAATTACCATGTCAAACGCGTTCTTCAAGAAAGTTCTTAAAAGTTATACCAAGAACATCCAGCGAATTTGACTGTTAAGCGGTGTCCAAAAACCAAAACCACGCACTCAAGGAAAAAATGGAAAAGAAAGGTAGCAACGGCGCGTGTATGACGCGACGCATGAGTGCTTTCAACGCACTCGTGCGTTGAAGACACATGTGTCAGCGCTCCATCGATAGCCCTATTTGGCTCTGAGGTGGCATTTTTAAAATACTTTGTAAAGTAGATAGCAGATAGACAAGCATTGATTGGGTGATGTCGCATCTCTCTCGTACATGTCGTGAATTCACGGTGTATATACGAGGAGGGACCCAAAAGAAACCGAACTAAATTTTTTTGCAATTATTTATTCCCATTTCAAGTACAAACGTTCAATCTCCTTCAAAGTACTGTCCACTTGCACTAATACACTTGTCTAATCTTTTAATACATGTGTCGAAACATTGTTTAAATTCATCTTTTGTGATGCTTGACAGCGCCTCCGTCGTTTTTTTCTTCAGCTCAGCAACGTCAGCAAAACGCTTCCTTTCATTTCTCTTTTCATTCTAGGAAACAAAAAAAAAGTCGCACGGGGCAAGGTCGGGTGAGTATGGGGGGTGAGGAACAGGGGTCATACCATTTTTGGTCAAGAATTGTCGTACAGACAAGGCAGTGTGAGCCGGGGCATTGCCATGATGGAAAAACCAGTCATCCGACTTCCACAAATCGGGACGCTTCCGCCGCACACTGTTGCGCAATCTTTTCAAAACCTCCAAGTAGAAAGCCTGGTTAACTGTCTGACCCTGCGGAACAAACTCTGAATGGACGACTCCTTTAACATCGAAAAAACTAATCAGCATTGTTTTGATGTTTGATTTCACCTAACGAGCTTTCTTGGGGCGAGGCGAACCTGAAGTCTTCCACTGGCTTGATTGTTGCTTTGATTCAGGATTGTAACCATAGCACCAAGTTTCGTCACCTGTAATAACTTTTGAAAAAAAGTTTGGGTCACTTCGGGACTCTTCTTTCAGAGCACAGCATGCTTCCACGCGACCCTGCTTTTGTTCAGCAGTCAGCAGTCGTGGCACGAATTTGGCAGCCACCCTTTCCTTTCCCAAATCTTCTGTCAGAATTCGCTGCAATGAACTCCAACTCACTCCCGACAGCTCAACAATTTCGTCAATGGTCCGTCGTCGATCTTCGTTGATTATTGCACGAATTTTTTCAACGTTTTCATGTGTTCGTGCCGTGGAAGGACGACCGGAACGAGGTTTGTCATCAATTGACATGTCGCCATTCTTGAAACGGGAAAACCACTCAAACACTTGAGTTTTCCCCATGGAATCGTCCTTGTACGCCGTCTTTAACAGTTCAATAGTTTCTGTTCCACTTTTTCCGAGCAAAAAACAGAATTTAACCGCCACACGCTGTTCACAGAAATCAGACATTGCAAAAACGACGCCTACACGAAACACTTGTCACTATAAACCCAGCCGCAACTAGTCCTAACCTTCTTCGAGGACGGAATTAGGCCTAATGACTCGGCAATGTTCGCTCTATCAACTCCTGGCGGCAAAACGCGGTACTGCAAAAGCTCTGCTTAAAAAAGAATTAGTTCGGTTTCTTTTGGGTCCCCCCTCGTATATGCAGTGTTGTACCGAACGGCGTTCCAAGGAATGGTGTTCCTGGAACGAGTTCCTTTTAGGAGGAACGAAGGAACGCCGCCATTCCATTTGGCATTGGTGCAACTGGAACGGGAACTCGTTACATTTTTACTGGAACGGAAAGAAGACCGGCGTTCCTTTTTTTCGCCACTGGGGTAATTTTTAATTTGTTTCTAAGAGGGAAATTTTAAAAGTATAAAAACAATGTCTTTACGAAGAGCAGAATCTCGGTAACGTTTTGGTTACTTGTATTAGGGTTTATTTTGTGTTGTCCTCGCTTGGTAATAGTTGCGTAGTTGAAAGCTAGTGGATATTAATTCTTTTTTTAGTGACCGAGGCTGCAGTCCGAAGAGCAAATCCTAAACCCTTTGGTCAAAGGAAAAGGCACAGAAAGAGGGACGCTTCAAACTCAGCTACCTGCTTTGCTTCCACAAATCCTCATACACGGAGAAATCTGAAGCCGAATACAGCCGCCACTGAACTTGCACAAGGAGAACCACAGTTACAACAAAACAGCAGGTTACTAGACATTGAAGGCACTCTTCTATCCCGAACATTGGTCACATAAAAAATACACAAAAATTTACCGTTATTCCTTCTCCCCTCCTTCAATCTTCTCCTTCAAATTGAAGAACGAATCCAACCATCACGAAGGACTTGTTGTTTTCAAGACTTACCTCCTAAAAGACCTACCCTCTTCTTCACTCGCTCGTCTTGCAGACAGCAACATCGATAAGCAACTGTTGTTAAGTTCGAACACGGGACTTTGTTAGATCGAAACGCGCAAGGTTGTTGTAAAACGCCCGTGCAATGCAACAGTTGATTTGGCTCGCCTGCATAGCCCACCACAAACATGAATATAGTTAAAAGCTGAGATTTGTAATGGTGAATATACCATGAAATAAATCTCTGCTTCCGGTTGTTTTCTTCTCCAGGTGCCTTTCCATCACGGCATTCAAATTCTTATGTTGGCATTTGATAGGATACATAAAAATATAAAACTTGGTTCGATCCAACTCAATGGTAATCAGCAAAACACAAATGTAACGTATATGTATGCAAAAAATGTTCCAAAAGCCGGGATTCATGATTAAAAACAAATACCTCCGACTTGCATAACAATATCAACATTTATCAGACGTTTCGTCTCCTATACGGGAGACATCATCAGTGCGGCCTGGGAACACCCAGGCCGCACTGATAATGTCTCCCGTATAGGAGACGAAACGTCTGATAAATGTTGATATTGTTATGCAAGTCGGAGGTATTTGTTTTTAATTAATTTAACGTATATGTAACGATACGTTCCATTTTTTAACTGTAACGGGAACGAGATCCTTTTTTAGATATGAAACTTGTAACGCGAACGCGTTCCAAATATCAGAAGAAACGAGGAACGAGCTATCGTTCCTTTTTTTTTTTTTTTTTTGAAGAACGTGTACAACACTGTATATATGTATTTTTTCCGAGAATAAACTTCAGTTTCAAGTAGCGCTCTGTGTTGTTCGTTTCTTTTTACTTG
Source organism: Ixodes scapularis (assembly GCF_016920785.2). Taxonomy (NCBI): domain Eukaryota; kingdom Metazoa; phylum Arthropoda; class Arachnida; order Ixodida; family Ixodidae; genus Ixodes; species Ixodes scapularis. Next base: position 16,396,391 of record NW_024609835.1, read on the forward strand.
TCCGTAGTTTTTAGCGTTTTTACCCTGAGAAATGTGGATCACAAAGTGCCCCAAGTGTATATACCCTTCTACGTATATCTACACTTCGGAATTTTAGTATCAAGGGAGGATGGTAGGCCAAATCGACAAAAAGAAGTTATCCTTTATTTTGGTGTTTAGATATGCTACGGTTCCAGGCGAAACTTCCCTCCAAGTTGCGGGCTACGATGAGCACTAGAAGTTTCCAAGCTCACCTCGTTGTAGCTCCGTACACTTAACACTTGCCGCCAGTCGCGGCTTTGAGCGCATTCAGGTTGATCGAAAAGCGATTTCTCTGCCCGTGATGCATCGTTTCCGGCTGAGTGATTATGCGCTCTACAGAGATTAATTCAAGACTACAATTGCAGCCACACGCGAAGAGCACACACACAAAAAAAAAAAAAGACAATAGAAAAGTTGGTTACGACGTGCCGTGCGGGGAAGCAAACACATGGCTCAGAACCGCAGTGGAGCGCTAATTCTATTGGCTTTCAAAGGACTACGGCATCGGTGTTTACTTCTTACTAAGAGATTGATACCCTGGCCGTTGAAGGTACTCTCAGAGGTATCATATTACTGAAGAAAAATTCAACATGCTGGAATATTATTTATTTTGTAAAATCAGCCAATCAGCTCGCGATGTTGAGTGCGCACGTGCCCTAGGCAGTGCGCCGGTTCGCCGATTTCATAGACGCTTTACAGCAGCTGTGGGTGGGTGCCGCCATAACCGACCTTCAGTTTTTGTTCCCGCTCATTACTTTTACTTCACTGAATCATTACCACAACAGGGCAGGTAATTGCCCTTGTAGGTTCTACTGTGTTCTTCTCCACAGCACTGACCTTTGTGGAGGCTCGTCAACGCCCGCTTTAGTTGCTCGGCATCTGGGAAAGACAATTGAAGATCAGTAATGGCGACTGTAATTTGGAGCGTGTGTAAAGCGTCTATAAAGGAGCTTGTTCTGAAGCTCCTCAAAATGCCCATCTGACAGGGGTATTAGTGTGCTGTTGTAATGATGTTTGTATGTGCCGTGTATGTGTATGCGCTCAATGTATATGTACAGCTGATGCTTGTAGTATGCGTAATGTACCCACATGTCTGTATAATAAAGGTGCCCAAAGGACCCGAAGCGCAATAGTGGCGTGAGAAAATAAAGATTTTTTTTTTTCAGAGCGCAGCTCTTATAGGCGCCCGTTTCCGGCTTGAGCGGCGCCGACGTCGGCGTAACCGCGCGGTGCATTATGGGCACATTTCCCCGTTAAATCTAGCGGACAAATTTCCCCGCAAAATCTAGCGGAAAAATTTCCCCACTAAATCCAGCGGAAAAATTTCCCCGCTAAATATAGCGGGAATATTTCCCCCCTAAATCTAGCGGAACAATTTCCCCGCTAAATCTAGCAAAAAAATTTCCCCGCTAAATCTAGCGGAAAAATTTCCCCGCTAAATGTAACGGTAAAATTTCCCCGCTAAATATAGCGGAAAAATTTCCACGCTAAATATGGTGGAAAAATTTCCCTGCTAAATCTAGCGGTAAAATTTCCCCGCTACATTCAGCGGAAAAATTTCCCCGCTAAATCTAGCGGAAAAATTTCCCCGCTACATTCAGCGGAAAAATTTCCCCGCTAAATCTAGCGGAAAAATTTCCCAGCTAAATTTAGTGGAAAAATTTCCCCGCTACATTCAGCGGAAAAATTTCCCCGCTAAATCTAGCGGAAAAATTTCCCAGCTAAATTTAGTGGAAAAATTTCCCCGCTAGATCTAACGGAAAAACTTCCCAGCTAAATCTAGCGAAAAAATTTAGCGAAACATTTTCCCCGCTATATCGAAATCTAGCGGGGAAATTTTGGTCACGTGACCTGGGGGTCACGTCGCCCCTCCCCCAAGGTCACTTGACCTCGGAGGGGGGCAACGTGACTCACCCCCACGCCGACCTTCCTCCCCCGAGGTCACGTGACTCCAACAAGGTCACGTGTCCTGGGGGGGTCACGTGACCATTTCCCCTATGTCACGTAACCCCCCCCGACGTCACGTCACCCCCCCCCCCCCCCCCCGAGAACACGTGACCCTCAGTACCCTTCCACCCTCCTCCTCAAGAGCTGCGCTCTAATTCGGCGTTTAGGGAGTTGTAAACGGCTTTCAGTTTTTTTTTTGTAGAACATGAATTGGGCGGTACCTTTCGCCACCTAGCCTAGCTACTTGCAATTACTCTGCTTGACCCTGCCATCTCGTGGCAAGCGATTGAGCCTTCTTTCACGCGTCGCGATAATTTCTGGTTACCGTGTGACCGCTGCTTCGCATTTGCCCTTTTAAAAGCGGCTTTTGGTTTTGCGAATGGTTTACCCCTCGTCCTTGATGTGCGGTTGACCAAAGAATTCTGGCTCGAGGGAGAGCAAAGGTAAGACGTAAAGTGCGCGAAGTAACTGGTCACCGGTTGTCTCCGTTTAACATCGCAGTGCTGACGACGAGAATACTGAGTAACTGCTTTCGAAACGGAAGTTTCTTTACCTGCGGGGGGAAGCTGGCTTCGGAAATAAACACAGTTCGCGGAAAGCTCGTGTCACGCTTTTATTTGCTGCTGCTCTCGCCCCGTGCAATAGATGTAGTGTCCTCGTTAAGCCTTATTATAGCTCGATTTGCTGGAATAAGGACCGCCATAATGAGAGGCAGAGAGGAAGGAACTTTACTACCCTAGGGGTCAATGTTCGACAAATGTTTCGCTTCTCCTAAAAAGAAACGGAAGTGACGATATCGCGTCTGATTGGTTAGAGGCTGAAATGACGAAAGTTTCCTCTTTCGTCACTTGAGCCTCTAACTAAGCAGACGCGATATCGTCACTTGCGTTTCTTTTTAGAAGAAACGAAACATTTGTCGGTCATAACCCCCTGCTTTTAGTACCAAAGTTTCTCCCGTTCTAAGGGGACATAGGTTACAAGAATATTCTTCCCTTTAGGGAGGACTATCGAGACCTTTCTTTCTAAGAGTGCGCTCGCATTATCCTCGCGCGAACAAAACCTCGCGCAGCAATGCAACGGTTACAGTGGTTAAAATGTTGCAATGTCGGGAGAGCGAAGCAGCGCAGCCGAGTCCCAGGGCGCCCGCGGGTCGGGAGACTTGACAGCTCATGCATGATGCAGCCACCGCCCGGGCGTTTGGCTTTTGTTTTTTAGAACAAAGCAGAAAACAATACAAATGAGGAGATAAAATAAATTACTTTTTGTTTTAAGGACGCAACGAACATGTTTTATAAAGGTTAGGTTATATGAAAATAAGTTTTATATTTTCGATTTTATTTTAGGCGCCCCACCACCGAGGCGCGGCTGTCAATGGCGACTCTGTTGAAAGCGCCGTCGATGGTGGCGGCGCAAATGTCAACGCCATGAAACTTGGACTGAGAACAGGGGTTGCAGGCGCACCGCCGAATTAAAGGAAAGGACGTAGCGCGCTTCAGTGAACTTCCGCCAAGCTCCCTGAAATCCCAGGGATCGATTCGGCGGGATTCGAGGCGCTCTACGGTGCGGGCGCTGCCACCAATCTACAATTGGAAGATGACCAACCTGATCTGCCAGCGGAGGATGCTCGCTCCAAAGGGGGCGCTTTTGGAGCTCTCCAAATCTACGAGCGGAATTCACCATAAGTTGTTCTGATCCTACTCCCAATTTCGTCTGCCCATGGCTTCGGTCGGCACTGCGGCACAAGTACATCCCATTTTCCCTCTTTCTGCTTTTGTGCGTTTCTCTAGTTACTGGTTGTGTTTAATGGCTGTGAAAGCTCTCCTACATGTCTCTTCTTCACTGGTGTCGTCTTGTGGTCAGTCTTTTGCCGTGTCTTTCCTCATATTCCTTCAGCTGCGCTCAAACAATATTACGAGTTGTTCTTTAGACACCTATCGTCTGTTGCAAGAAAATGTCTGCAGTGAGGCTTCGTCTCCAGCGCGATCTTTCTACCTGCGGTAACATATCGGTCACTTGAGACCAGGTCCAACTAAAGCACCACGGAAGGTATCAACCGCATGCTAAAGGCAGATCTCCTCCTGCGTGAAAGGACTGTGAATAATTCAATATTCGCTACACACTCAGAAGCTCCTGCACGCATGCCCTCCCGAGACGCAATCTGAGAACAGCACTTAGCAGAATCGTAATTACTAAGGAGAAAGGCGAGTGGTATCGCGTTTCGCTGCTCAGTTCGCCTCAGTGGAAGAAAGGCGTCATAACTTTTTGGACCATTGCGGCCTCCTAACTGGGTAAATAAAAAAATCAAAAATAAATAAATAGATTAAAAAAACTGATTGTTTGAACGCCCTGTGGTGCAGCATACAAGGTGTTGTCTTTTGTTTTTAGCTGCACCAAATTTTCAACAAAAAAAGGGAACGTGAGATAGAGTAATTTAAGCCCTGGGGAAGTGTTAATGGCCATGGCGGCCACTAGAAAACAGGTGAAGTTAGGTAATCAGTTAGCTAATTAACTAAAATGTTTGAACTAAATTCTTAATTCTTTACTTGAGGGCACATAATGCATTTAGAGAATTGAAGCTCGACAACAATATAATCTAGCCCTCCCATAAGAGTTTGGTTAAAAAATTTGTAGTAGGTGTTACGAGGTCAAGAAATGTCACTTTGGTACACGGCGTCAAACCGAAACTAAACGAGAAAGAGCGCCGGTAAAGTAACCGCTCCGCCCTTCCGGCCCCCGTGGATCGTCATTATCGCAGCCAGCTTCGCCTAAGCAAGTGGAGCCGGCCGCGATCATAACAAATCGCATGGCCGAAAGGGCGGAGCGAGAACTTTACCAGCGCTCTTCCTCGCTTAGTTTTGGTTTGACGCCGTGTACCAAAGTGACATTTCTTAACCCCGTAGCACCTACTACAAATGTTTTAATCAAACTTTGATGGAAGGGCAACACCATATTGAGGTCGAGCTTCAATTCTCTAAATACATTACGTACTCTCAAGTAAAAAATTAAAAAGTTAGTTAAAACATTTTAGTTAATTAATTACCTAACTTCACCTTTTTTCTAGGGGCCGCCATGGCCATTAACACTTCCCCAGGGCTTAAATTACTCTACCTCACGTTCCCTTTTTTTTGAAAATTTGGTGCAGCTAAAAAAAAAAACACCCTGTAGAGCCGGGAGTCGGGAGCCTATAAAAACATATTTGTTGCACTACAGCCTTAATTTTTTTTTTCCGTTAAAATGGCCCTTGAGGTTGATTCACAACTCGCGACTGCTTACGACCGAGAGCCTTGCGATCTCTTACTACATGGGAGCTGACTTGCGCCATCTATTGGGCAGCCGTGGAACACTTGGGATTTACGTATTTCTCCTATTTTTGCTCCTATAATCATATTTTATTTGCTTGAAATACAATTGACAATACGATAGAGGACCATTTCTCATAGATTATACGTACGTTTCATCTTGCGAAAAATGCGAAAATTTCGCTCTAGGTAGATCCAGTTCCAGGGCCACCTCATGGATGGCTCCAGCATTATGACAATGTTTTCTCGTCGCAAGAAATCACAAGAACTGGGTCGCAAGCAAACGCAAGTACGTGAATTAGCCTGTAGTTGTAACGAACCCTTTTTTGATAAAACGGTCTGCACGCTGAACATTACCGAAGTTTTAGTGCATCATCACTGCCACTATCGAATTTAAGAAAGAAATGGGTCGAAATTAAGAGCGCCGATGATGATATTCTTAATAAAATTATCCGAACATCGACGGCGTTAAAACGTATCGCGAGCATTTTAGCATCGGGCCGTTTTCCTCTGAGCCCCTCTTAGATCCGCTCTTCAAAGTATGGGTGCGTCGCAAGAAATAGCCGCCAAGGCGTTGGACACCAGTTACCACGACAGTCAATATATAGCAACCTGGTAAATTGCCGCCAGCCAAACGTCTCCTAAGCTTTCACGTTGCTCGTAGGGTGATTCCGGTCGCTAATCGACATCCTAAGGAGCTCTTACGTTGTGCTCCCGTGTTGCACTGTGTTGCTCGATTTCCGGACGAAGCCACCCACCCAATTTTCATTAAGGCGGCTTCCTCCATGCAGTCGCGTTTAATACGCCAGCCTTAAAACTTCGTTTTCTGGCAGTATCCACCTGTGCGAAGGGACTGGGAAATTTTATTACATCATGTTATCGCAGCAGCAAGAACGCCACATATCACTAGCACGGGTGATGATACGGTTGTGCAATTTGAGCTAAAAATATGGCATACATGAGCCTTAAATAAAGATTGCGTCTCCTGAAAATGGCACGCTGTACACACGCAAAGGAAGTTAAAAAATTGCATAATTAATGTCCTCTTTTTTTGTTATTTTTACTCCCGAAGCTCGCAATATGAAGGGTGAAACACGGAAAAGCTTCTAAGATGGAAATTAATAATTTATGAAGTCCGCTGCAGTATTCGCTCGAAATTCCCCTATAACATGGAAATGCCGTGGAGCCGCAGAGGTGACCTTCTATTACTAGGAAAACGGCTCCGCGACTAATGCGTTGGTCGGAATTAATGTATGAACGCGATGTCCGCGGCCAAAATTGTTGCGTTGTGAATTAAGTCTGTGTCAAGTTGAAAGTAAAGTGAAGGTACTACCTCTTTCCACTTTATCAAAGCGAACGCTGGAGAGGAAAAGACCTCTTCTCCTACGTTCACTTTGCTAAAGTGGAAAGAGGTGAGAGGAGCTTCCATTTTACTCTAAACCTGTCACCGACTATAGTTCTTTTTTTTTTTCGTGTCATCTTTACACATAAAGGCTTCAATGAGAGAACTGCTTTCAAGTATTTCGTATACCGTCGTTTATTGCCTGGTCCTTTCTTTCCAACGTGTTAGCCTTTATTGCCTCGGTGCATGCAGTTGTCTTTTGTTTGGAGGGTCGTGGTTTGTACTGCAGACTGGATTGGTATCGTGAGGCCGATGCGTGGTTCCCACCGTGCTCTTTCGCTCGTTAGGTCCACTTTCCCTCTTACAAGAGGGAAATAGTTTTTCGGTACGCTTCCGATGACGGGCTGCGGGAGTGGGAGAAGAAGGGATCGCATGACCATGGCTCAACGTACGCGACAACGCAAAACCGAGGCGCAGCGACGGCCCCGTTTGCGCGAAACCGCCGACACCCGGGAAGAGAGATTGACTCTTTGTATAGACGACAGTATGCGGACCTATGCGGCGATCGAGGGAAACTGTGGTAACTACATCCGAAACCACCGACGCCCGGCAGAACGGACTGACTCTCCGCGCACGACAGGCTGCGGACCGTTGCTAGGTTGGTATTTCCGTTCTTCGCTCAGTCGTAACCCTCGCGCTAAATTTTTTTAACGCATTTCTTCAAGAATCAGCATAGCGACGGCAGCGATTTCGGCATCCCTTTTTCTTCGTTGGCAGGTGGGCGATGCTCAAGAGCAACACTAGATGGTCCGACGTCTTCGCGAGCAGTATTGGCCTTTTGTAGCGGTCATAGGCAGCTTGCAAAACGCAGGGCATGACTCCTCCGCGCTTCTGTCTTTGTAATCCGTTCTTCGGTGTCTGCATCAGCTAAGGTCAGCTTGTTTGCCGAACGTTAATAGGATTCCCAGGAATTGCAACGCCCTTTGTCTCTGAAGCGTTTAATCACGTTTCTTACGCTTTTGTCGAGTGTTTAGTCAAAAGGGACTATGTACCCTTGACTAAACACTACGCGTCGTTCACTGCAAGAATTTCGTCGCAACTTCTCTTTGGTAAAGCACTTGGCAGAGCGCTGCACTCTATGAAGGGAGCTCGGTGAATGGCGAGGCTCATCATATGCTTAGAAAAAAAAAAACTCTCTGTTCTGGGGCACAGGGCAAGACGTCTCATCGTGCTTAGGACCATAGTGCATAGTGTTTTAGTTTTAAACATATTATCAACCAATTCTTTACTATTGCTCGTTTCACCCGTTTCACCCTACGTCCAAGGGCAGTGAATGCAATGAGTCATCGGAGTCAGTCGAAGGCCGCATGAACGTCACGTGACCTTGGAAAGGGGGCGAAGCGACGCCCGGAGACATCATCACGTGCTACGATCACAGAGCGGGATTGGCTAGGACGGCTCAGAGTGTCCGCTACGTCTGGGCGTATGGTCAAACGGAGTGTATACTTCGTTTCACCGAAGTCCAGACGCAGCCGACGCTACGAGCGGATGGGACCAATCAGACAGCGTCAAAAGGGCGCCATCGTGGTGTTCGTGATGTTTATGTATGCATTCTCTAATGGCTGAACCAATCATAAACAGAAAAAGGCCAGTGACTTGCGCTTTTGACGCTTCTTGATTGGTCCCATTACCTCGTAGCGTCGGCAGCCTTGATGTAGAGGAGCGAATACAGGACGCTCTCCTCATTTGCATTCGACAGAAAGACGGTCGCGCCGAATCGTCCCCTAGTGGAATGGTTTATTCGGCAAACACCCCCCCTCCTCCTCCTCCTCTCGCCGCCAGAGCACGTGACCAAGCGACGTCTCGGAATGCGGTGTGGTTGACCGGGTCGCGGATGCAAAGGCGGTACCACTACCGCCGTCACGCGCGTGTCCGCGGTCCTTCGTTGTCAACTTTTTCTTTAATGTATTATCGGGCCCTACTGAAAAAAAGTATATGAATCTATATAAGAACTGATATGAAATATCAAAAAACTGATATGCGACATATGAAACTGATATGAAATATCCAAAAACTGATATGCGATATAAGAACTGATATGAAATAACCAAAAACTGATATGCGACATATAAGAACTAATATGCAACATACGCCAACTGATATGAAATATCCAAAAACTGATATGCGATATAAGAACTGATATGAAATACCAAAAAACTGATATGCGACATATAAGAACTGATATGCAACATTTGCCAACTGATATGAATGTGCCCAATAAACATATAAGAAATAAATTCATATACTTTTTTTTCAGTATACGACGTGCCGCGCGGGAAAGCAAACACGTGACTTGGAACCGCAGTGGAGCGGCTTGATTTACTGGCTTTCAAATAATTACGGCATGAGCGTTTACTTTTTATTAAGAGATTCGTCCCCTGAGCCGTTCTAAATACTCTCAAAGGTACGACATTACTGAAAAAAATCCAACACGCTGAAAATATTATTTATTGCGTAGGTGGTCACCGAAAAACTCCGTACTTACAAAACGACCTGTATAAAAGGCGGAAACGCAGAGCTCCGAAGTAGTTATTGGGTGTGCTGTTGTATTCATGTTTGTTGTGTCGTGTATGTGTATGCACTCAATGTATTTGTTCAACTGATGCTAGTGGTATGCGTAATGTATCTACATGGTGGCGTGAGTAAATAAATATATTTTTGCAGCACATGAATTGGGCGGTACCTAGTGCCACCTAGCCTAGTGTAACTGATATGTGGCATAGGAAACTGATATGAAATAATAAGTTCTGATATGAAAAAGGCGTCCAATAAACATATCAGAAAAAAATTCATATAATTTTTTTCAGTAGGGGGGAGCGTCAAGTATTCCCTCTAGTAAAGTATTCGTATCGGCCTCGTCATTCGCAGAGCATCCTCCGCATATTGCAGTGTGTGTTCAGATGAGGACGGTCATAATGGTGTCCTGCCTACGTTTTGTTTTTTTTTCAATGAAATGTTTATATGAGGCAGCTAGACATGTCGATAAAATGGAATGAACCTTACTTTTGCAAACGACTTTATTGTTTCTGTGGAAAAAAAAATTGCATCTGAGACGAGGTGGAACAACGATTTTCCCAGTTGCGCGTAGACGCCACTTTGAGGGCTACATTAATAAGTAATACAACCTTCTACAACCTAAATACATTTATATGCAAAGCACGACAGCTGGTTTACAGGAGGTAGTTAAAGTTAGTTTATTTCAGTTCAAAACTTTATTAAAATAAAAAGAGATAAACCAGGTCTCTTGCGCAACGTTTTCATACATAAGCATTTTCGGCGATTTTTTAACATATATTTTTCGGCAAGTAAAAACAAAAAAAAAACATCATCCCGGATCTTTTTTTTTTAATCTTTCTATCAACTTTTCAAAACTGGAAACCCGAAATCCTCAGAAACGTATTGCATTATATTGTCATTAATTAAAGAAAAAATAACTGTTTATTCATGCCTATTTGCAGTCAATTACAGTTGAAGGGTTTCGGTCTCAACGAATGCCGAGGGCAAGTTCGCCTGCTTCTCGCGCAGGCGGTAGCGGTGACGTCAGAACACCGAGCCCTGATTGGCTGATCGCGACCGCCTATCTGAGCGTCGCCTGCTCCTTCGCAACGTCGTCTGCTCACAACGTCGTCTGCGTCTGTCTTACCTTTCCTGCGACTTTCGGAAGTGCAGAGGCCACATTCACGAAACCATCTTACCCCATAAATGTGCGTAAGACAAAACGTGAGAACAAATTCGTATTCACGAAACGAAATTTTCGTAAGTTTTGCGCCGGGTTACGACGAAATCCTACGACAGCTCCGAAGCTGTCTTCCGCACTTCTTACGATAAATCAGCATGGCCGACAGCGTCGCGGCCGCGACGACCAACGAACGTTTATTTTTCTACGTGCACTTCTCACGCGTCCCGACTTCAAGCAGAAAGAAAAAAGTAAAAAGTACTTGAAACAGACCACGACGAACAAGAACGCTGGATCCACAAACACCCGGGAAAAGCTCCAACGGCCACGATTCCACCGACAACGACCAAGTGAGTTCGGCAGATAGGCCTAGAAGGCAATCCGATTCGGCGACCGTCATCCCACGACCGGCTGGCGTGCTGAATGGAAAATGCCAGCGCGACCCTTGTGAACCCTTCTCGTCTTATACTTTAATCGCTGACCTCAATTTTAGATTAAGAGGTCAATCTCTTGATCTTTTCATCTCCTTGTTTTCCGAGGCAACGGTGACTCTCGCCGGTAAAAAAGCGGTGAAGCTCCGACAGACGCAGGAAAGGTAAAGCAGCCATCGCTTTGACTAGCAAACGTAAAGCAGACGACGTTAACTGCGCCAACCCGCCGACGCCGTTAAAGAGTGAGGAGTCTTGCCGCACACGAAAGGAGGGAAAGTGTTTGGGAGGGAACTTGCGGACACTAACACGCTCACTCTCGGTGCTTATCGAACAAACCTTGGCGCCTCGGGACACCTCGCCAGTGAGTCCTTTGACTTCCCTCCTTGATGCGCGTCTGCTAGTTGTTAGACAAAAATAACGTACCGCTCGAGTTATTTCGTCTGCCCTCTCTTAAAGGCGAAGTCGAGTTCGCTCCGAAAGTCGCAGGAAAGGTGAGACAGACGCAAACGACGCTCAGATGGGGGGTCGCGATCAGCCAATCAGGGCTCGGCGTTCTGACGTCACCACTACTTCCTTTCTCATGCGTAGAAGACAAATTCTCTTCCACACCAAGCATTACTTGCCTCAGTCAAGTCCTGCATTGAAGAGCAAGGGGAGCTCTCCTTCAGAAACTCTAGTGGTGTTTCTTTAGAAGGCTTTCTAGAACTTCTGCAATTCTATTTGAACTCTATGATCGTTGGCTGGAACAATGGTACCTTTACGCAGCGGTCAGGTATGTGCATAGGATCATGCGTGGCCCCCGTTCTTAGTGATATTTTTCTAGCAAGTGTTGATAGAGCTATTGAAGGTGCCCTTAGCAGATCAGAAGTGTCAAAGGTGTTCCGATACGTTGACGATTTTTTGCTAGTGTATCCCAAGTCTGTTGAAGATGATTACGTTGATAAGGTTATGAGCGTATTTTCCAGGTGCGGCTTTGGTCTTAAATTCACTGTTGAAAAACCTTCGGACGGAAAGTTACAGTTCCTGGACCTTTCGTTATCTCTTCATACAAACCATATCTGCTGGAGTTTCTCTCCTAGGTCAAAAAAGGGCATCCTTCACTACACATCCGCACATTCGAAAGTTGTTAAAAGGGGGATTGCGGTTACCATACTTGGGGCTGCACTTACGAAGTCCTGCTTTCACACTGTTCGTGAAAGTTTTAATGCTCAAGTTGAGAGACTCCAAAAGTCGGGCTTTCCATCACAGGTCTTAAACGAGGTGGTGGCGGTCTTAGTACGTAAGACTAAAGGGATCCGGCGAAAGAAACCTCGAGATCTACAGAAACGAAAGGTTGTTGTACCATACATGCACAAAACCTCTCATAATTTAAAAAGAGCAGCCCAAAGGTACGATGTGCCTGTGGTGTTTTCGGCTCCTAAAAAAATGGCGCAAATCTGTTCAAAGGTTCGCTCGATAGCGGATAACCTCAACAAAGACAAGTGCCAGAAACGCCACAGCCACCCTTAAGTGCCGTGTTCAATTGGCGTGGTGTACAAAATCCCATAAACGTGTGGTAGAAGCTATGTGGGCCAAACCGGACGGTGCCTAAACGATCGCCTTCTCGAGCATGATCGTTCACTAAAATCTACGGTGGGTGGTCACCTTCCCGTTCACTGCAATTCCTGCTCGTGTGCTCCGATTCTAAAAGGCACAACAATAATTGGACACTATCGAGACAAGAGAACTCGCGAAATCTTAGAAGCACATTGCATCAACAGCCTGGGGGACTGCTGCGTCAGCCACCCATCAGTGACACTACTAAACACTGAAACCTTGTTTTTAGATCGGACTATGGGGCAAAGACATTGCAGTTATAAAAAAAAAATAGATGGTGTTGTGTCGCGTGTCATAAGCACTGCGTGCCCTGTGTGTCTTTCAGAACGTTTTCTTCTTCTTTCTTTTGTGTATAAATTCAGTTGCGAGTCAGCGCTTGTGTGTCCTGCATGTTCCTTTTCTCTGTCCTTGTCTTTGTGTGCGCTGTTCTGTTCATCATAGAAGACAAAATTGAGCCCACTTGCGAGGCGTACAGTGGTACTCGAGCGCAGCAACAGTAGATCTACTTGGTCGCATTCTCTCCAAGACACCATAACGCATCACTAAAAAAAAGAAAAAAAGAAGAAATACAAAACACAAGTGAGGTTTTTTTTTTTTTTTTTTTGAAAGTTAGTGATATGACTGATATTGCCCATGCAGACTAAACTTTCCGGCACATTCCTCTCTGAGAGTGTTGTGCTAGTTTCATTTGGCTGCACAGCGCTACTTTTTCAAGGTAGTAACTTAATATGGGTATTCTACGTGCAAAGTGGTTCAATTCATATTTCTAGACGGTCACTATAGCCAGGCGGCAGCAGTAAGGTGGCGCCAGCTGAGTGGGAGCCCGCCGTTATACCCCGTTTCTTTGTAACTAGCCAAAGGGTTAACGATAAGCCCACTCCGATGATACGTAGTCAGGTTCCGATTGGCCCGCCAGGGCCGTAGCTTCCGCCGTACTGACATTTTTTGCGATCACGGCTTACTGGCCTACCCAGTATTTGTTGCTTCAATCACTAAGCTAAGCGCCGTCACCATACTAATGGCTCACGTTTAAATATTGTAGCCGACGCTCCCAGGTATACCCAATCTTTCTTGCTTCCGTTGCTAGATAGCGCCAAACCAAACAGCATTGCAAGTTGCCTATACTCCGTTTCTGATTACGATTGGAAGGGTGCAGTGGAGACAAGAGATGCCCTTCACTACACTCGTCTAACGCGCTAGAACTCAGGAAGCCGGCGTCCGGCGTTCCGCGTGGGTTTCTTCCTCTCCCTCAGTTTCAGACCGCATAGGAACACGAGGTCCTCGTCCATACGCGAACTACCGTCGGCGTCGCACGCTCTCGGCACACTCATCGAACCGAAAGCGCCTGTTTAAAGGACACTTTCTCGCTCTCTCTCTCTCACAGCGTTTTTACCGAAGTTGTCGGCGTGCTCAGAGGCGGCCACAAGAGCGGCCTTGAGGAGGCACGCACAGCGAACCAAGAGCGTGACCCGAAAAGCCCCGCGCGGCCAAATGAGTGCACGCGGCGGGCTCCGGGAGACATGCGATGGCGTGAGGAACCCGGGCCGACTCCCCGGCGTCGGAAAGGTCAACGCCAGAGTCAGCGAGGCGGCAACCCCCGAAACCGCGCCTCGGCGACCGCCGGCCACCACTTCGAGCCCAACCTACAATTTCGGCGCTCACCAAAGCGCGCGCGTGTGAAACGTTGGCCGGGAGAAAAAAAATTGAAGTCTGTATGTGTGTGTGTGTGTGTGTGTGTTTGAGTGTGTAGGGGGCTCGCTGCACTCACGCAGCCGTCTCGAAAGCGTCCGGGTGCGGCGGCTATAAATGGCGGCCAGGTGTGGATCGAGCTGTTGTGGCCGGGCAGCTACCATGGTCAGCGCGCCAAGTGGAAAAAGCGACAACCAGGGCAGTCTGCGGAAGAAAGAACACCGGTCATCCGTTTCAGTCTAGTTTATACGACCTGACAATGCGGGCAGTTCCACGTGTTGAGATTTCCCCGTAGCCCTCTGAAGCGTTCGTAAAATGAAATCACGGAGATACACGCAGCAACAACTAGCAACAAGTGATATAGGTGACCCTATGTGTAAGGTTGTTAGAAGGTTGCATGTAACAGCCTCTTAGCGAAATAGGGAAGTAATCGCGTGGTACTTTCTAAGTTTTATCTTTTTTTCTTTTTTTCTTACTTCATCTCTGTATGGAGAACTCGACTATGTGGCCCACCAGGATCTTTGAAATGTTTTGACGTACCCGTCAAAAATGTTTGATGTAGTTGAGATGTCCGTGAACGTTTTCTAAGGGGCCTGACGTACCATTTAAGAATTCTTAAAGGGTGGGAGAGACACCGTTATAGGGCTTTTTAGAGCCCTGTAAGCTTCTGACCCAATCCTATCGGTGAGACCACAGCACCCACCAAAATCGTTTTAACGGGTCTGAAGGAAAGATCACGTAACCCTTCAGGATATTGCCGCGCGCGCAGCTGGCCGAGTAGGCAGCGCGCGCGTGGCCTAACGGTTATCGTACCTGGCTTTCACGCGAAAAGCTAGGGTTCGATTCCTGGGAGCGGCGCATCTTTTGTTTATTCCTGCAGACTAGTATTCTGGTAGATTCGAGAATCCTGTTGGGCGTGTTCGAGGTCAGAATGTTCTACGCGTCGAACATTCTAGGCCGATTATTTCAGAAGCTCACGCATGTACATAAGGGGCTCCGCGTGGCGAACCGGACTCAGTCTCGCCCTAGCGCTCGAACCTGCTGTTACGCCGACTTCGATGCCCGCGACGCTCTGTTCTTCTTCTTTGTGTTCTCTTCATTTTGGGCACAACTTCGCCCCATTAAACATTTAGTTTTCTTCAGTTATCGACGACGACGCGCTCCCTGTCCACCAGTTGCCGTATCGAGTCTCCTTAAAGGAAAGGAAGGTGATTCAGGATCAAGTCCAAGAAATGCTCGACGACGACATCATTCAATCCTCAAGAAGTCCATGGGCGTCCCCGGTCGTCCTTGTAGATAAGAAGGACGGAACTCTGCGGTTCTGCGTGGACTATCGTCGACTGAACGCTGTGACGAGTAAGGACGTCTATCTGCTCCACCTCATCGACGATACGTTAGACCGACTGCGCCACTCCCGATATTTTTTGTCGATGGACCTGAAGAGTGGCTACTGGCAGATTGAAGTCGACGAGCGCGACCGGGAGAAAACTGCCTTCGTCACTCCCGACGGACTGTACGAATTCAAAGTGATGCCGTTCGGGCTTTTTACAGCGCCAGCCACCTTCCAGCGTGTCATGGACACCGTGCTGGCAGGTGTGAAATGGCAGAGCTGCCTCGTCTACCTCGACGATGTCGTGGTATTTTTACGAGATTTCGACAAGCACCTGAAACGACTTCGAGCCCTGCTTCAAGCCATCAAGACCGCCGGCATGTCACTCAAGCCAACAAAGTGTCGATTTGCCTATGGTGAACTTAAGTTCCTTGGCCACGTCGTGAGCAACAAAGGTGTTCTCTCTGACCCCGAGAAGACCCGCGCCGTAGCTGCATTTACGCCGCCGTCTGACAAGAAGGCCGTGAGAAGATTCCTCGGACTTTGTGCCTACTACAGACGATTTGTTCGGGACCTCGCCAAGCTGTCCGCACCGCTGACGCACCTCACGAAGGACGCCGTAAAGTTCGAACGGACAGACGAACACCAGCGGTCATTCGATGAGCTGAAACGAAGACTCCAGACGCCCCCGATTCTTGGCCATTTCGACCAGTTTGCTGATAGAGAGATCCACACGGACGCCAGTAACACCGGACTTGGCGCGGTGCTAGTTCGAAGGCAGGACGGGGCAGAGCGAGTCATCGCATACGCGAGTCGGACGCTGTCTAAGGCGGAGAGGAACTACTCTACAACTGAAAAGGAGTGCCTTGCTGTCGTGTGGGCAATAACAAAAATTGGGTTGTGTGTGTGTTTATACAGCCTAGAACTTGGTCTGCCTCACAGGGGCGACGAGTCTCCCAGCTGTAGATGAGAAATTTAGCCAGTGCGGCACAGCCGCTAGCCTGGGGTTTTTAACGTGCATCACGCGGTAGTGATACACGACCGCACGCCGGTACGATGCTCATCCAGATCGAAACGGGCAGGGGTGGGGCTCGAACCCAGGATCCCTGGGTTCTGCAGCGCGAGCTTTCGCTCCACGTGCTAAAGTTTCGCCCATATCTGTATGGAAGTCCTTTTCGCGTGGTCACGGACCACCACCCGCTCTGGTGGCTCGCGAATCTGAAAGACCCCTCGAGCGGGCCGTTCCATGATGCGCCACGTGACTAGGTTAGCTTCCGCGAATGCCTAGGGTGCCTACATGTCTGTCTGTCTCAGGGTGAAGACATCCATTGTTGCCCTGGATGTGTCAGCGCGTGACGCTCTCGAGCGCTGGGTGCGTGACTTGGGCGGTAAAATGGCGTCTATGCGTTAGCCAAAGCTACGCGCTCGACCTGACTGACACCGGATTGCGCTCACTTCAAAATGCATAAAAAACGACTGGGCGGTAAAATGGCTGACATGTCACCACTCAAGCAAAAGCGCGCGTGTGTATGAAGGCACTCTACGAATGCCACCAGTCTAGCGCTCCCTGGAGAAAGCTGCACGCTCGCGCGTTATAGACAAGTGTGATTAGCACTGTACATAAGAAGCTCCGCTTGGCGAACCGGACTCAGTCTCGCCCTATAGCGCTCGAACATGCTGTTAGCCGACTTCGACGGCCGCGTCGCTCTGTTTTTCTTCTTTGTGTTTCCTTTATTTTGGGCACAAGTTCGCCCCATTAAACGTTTAGTTGTCTTCAGTTATCAACGCCTCATTAATTGTCATTTGTGACAATATGCCACCGGGAATGCCGCTCGACCATTTCGCATCGGGTTGCGCGACGAGTTTTGGAAATTGAGGAGACTTACCCCGTCTCTTCCCTTCCCGTCGCGGCGCGGCCCCAGCAATGAGAAAACGAGGTCACTCCTCTCCACTTCAGCTTTCCTAGTTTCCGTCCTTTCACTCCTCGCACTGTTTTATTCCCCAAGCACCAAGTCCTCTTTCACGAGGGGAAGAGGGTGCGTGGGGAAATGGGAGAAGAACGTTTTGCTGCTTCTTCGTAGACAACCTGTTTTAATTAGTTGAAATACAGCCCTTGTCAGAAGCTGGTCACCCTGTTTTTTCTCAGTCAACGTGCACAAACTAAATGCGGAGCAACGAACGGACGCTCAGTGTCGGGATCACGTCCCGCGCGTGGGAGCTATCTTCTATGATAGATGGGTTTGCGGATCAAGAAGGTGATTCAGTGCCGTTTCTTGCGGCTCTTCGTCAGTCCATCTTCCGAACCATCCTGCGAGCAAAAACGACGCCGGAGGCGACACCATGACTGTACTCAGGATTCCTCATCGGCGTCGGTTGTTGATAGCGCGTTCGTGGTCTCCTCTAAACGTGCTACTAACAGTGTGTGTGTGTCCGTGTGGTTAACCACCTCGGTTTTAGTAGCTGAACTACCGTTCATCTCAGGAATTTGCCCAGCGGCATTGTGATTACCTTGTAAGATATTTCTTTTTTGTGACAAAGAATGAGGGTGTCCCTATTAGGTCTGATCGCTTTCATTTACAGCTGCTTGAGCCCGGATTTCAGCAAACATTGGTTCTTATCGTCTTTTTAAGTTAGAACACGCATATAAAACTCAAATTCTGAAATAAAGTTTTGAATAACGTTTTAAACTGCATTTTCGATCTATATTTCACAGTTATTTGGACGTCTAAGTGTTAGCGGGCTATGGGGTCTCAAAAGCTGAAGGGTCTGCGGGCTGAAGGGGTTTGAAGCACTGTAAGGGTCCCGTAACACATCAGGGCTAAAGCGTTATTTTCGGTAGGGCTCATGATCTCTTTTAACCCAGAATATGTTATATGGCTGGGTCCTAATCATATCCGGTTGCATGCTCGCAACGGAAGTCGACAGGCCGATTGCCTGCAGTACGCTGACGCTGCGCTCAACTTCACACTGATTGAACTATTGGAAACGACACCCTTGACGCCCTGACGCCGTTATGGGATCCTCTAACGCTTCAAATACCTTTAGCCCATCAAACCCTTAGCCCTTCAAACCACTTCAGCATTACAAACCACTTGAGCCCTTCGAACTCCCCAGGCCTTCAGACACCAAAATGACTGTGAACCAACGAAAAGCAATGCAGTTTAAAACGTCATTGGAAATTTACTCACATATTGAGTTTTACATACATGCTGTAACTCGAAAATCCGATAAGAACTGGTGGTCCCCTAGTTGTAGCGCATTTAGTTTGCGCTCGTTAACGGAGAAAGAACAAGTTGACCAACTTCTAACGAAGGCTATATATATTTCGACTGACTAAAAATAAATTGTCTTCATACAAAAGCAAAAAGTCCCCCCCCCCTATTTCTCCACTCACCCTCTCTCCCTCTTGAGCGAGGACTGGGCGTCCTTGAGCGTCGTGAATATGCCTTCTTTCTTCTCTCTCTCTCTCTCTGTCTCTCTACCCCAGGCCGTGAAACACATACAGTGAATACACAGGTCAGGGGAACGTCTCCTCAATTTCTAACCACCGTTCCGGCCGCCCGATACAGAATGACCACGCGGCTTCCCCGACGCATATATCCCGCCCGAACGGTCGCGTGATATCTCCCACAGACACGTTAAACAGACTTTGATGGTTGCTGCGGTTTCCCGGATAGGGTGAGGACAGACCTCGGAGGCCTCTAAGAAAGCTATGACGGGTTTCTTACACCCTTTAGAAATTATTAAAGGGTACGTCAGGCCTCTTAGAAAACTTTGACGAACACCTTATGGGTCGTCACCTAATCGACGCCCGATCGGGTCGTGCCTCGCTCGCTCCCCAAGAAGTCACCCAACACAGTGTGTGGTCAGAATAGTTTACTCTGACTCACGTCGTTGAAGAGTCGTCGCCGTCGTCCCGTGACCTGTCCCTCGTCCATGACCTGTTCCTTGTCAAGTCGGCACCACAGAGAGACTTCCTTTGTTTCCGTTCCCCTTTTAAGACCTTCCCAAGCCCTTGTCCCGCCGACCGCCCAATCGGGAACCTTGCTGCGAGCGGACCCTCCGACGTCAGCGCTGGGTGAGGGGGCGCTTGCCCCGGTCCTCCCGGAGGGCTCGGGCATTCCGCGACAGGACGGCGACGGGAAGCGGCAAGGTCCCAGGGAACGGGGAGCCAGGGAGAGGGCCCCCACACCTCCCCTCCCTCAACGCTCGAACCCCGGGGGGCTTGAGTCGGCGGAGGGCGGACGGTCCCCGGCCAGGAACTCCTCCAGCTCCGCCATCACTGTGTCCTCGGCGGGCGGAGGCGGCAAAGGGGCGGCGATGGGTTCGGCCGGGCAGGGGAGTGGCACCAGCGGGGGCGGCAGCGGGTCCGAGACCGCCATGGCGGCGGTCGCGGTAGGGGAGGCAGCGGCAGCGGCTGCAGGGGTGGCACCCTCCTCAGGTAGCTCCCGGGCCGCCGGGGACAGGAGGTCGGGCCGGTCCCTCTGCAGGAGCCGCAGCGCCGCCTCGACGCACGTAGAGGGGCCCACCGCCCTGAGCAGCTCCTGGTGGCGCGGGCTGGCCTCGTGCGTCTCGCGGTGCACTACCGGCACCCGGCAGAGCCAGCAGGGGTCCTGCAGGTCCGGGGCCAACTCGAAGGGGGGCAGCGTGTGTCCCAAGAAGGGCGGCGGGACCTCGACACCGGGCGTGTCGTGGACCGGTGTCGGCTGGTCCCGCCAACGTTGGCGGGACACGAAATGGAGGTCCCGCTGCCCGTCCCGCGTCGTCCAGGTCGCCACGGTGTGGCCTGGCCGCCGGCTCCAGGCTCGTCCCCCCTGCGTTGATGGTCCCTCTCTGCTCCTGGACTGCCCCCGTGCAGGGCGAGGAGGCCTGCTCGTGCCTGGTCCTCCCCGCGCAGGCGGGCCCGACCCACACTGCGGTGTGGCAGCGCGGTGGCTCGCGGAAGCCGCGGAGCCCGCCTGGCGCTGTCCAGCCCCAGCGTCCGACGCCCGATCGTGGGGCCACCTCTAGGGTCGCCGACCCCGGGAGTCGGGCCGCCTCGACCCAGGGCGTCCACCCCGGGTACTTGGGGGAGCGTCCACGCTCCCGTTCTGCTTGGGCGGGCCTCCTGGAAGGGGTCGTCCCCGGCCAGCGCCGGCACGCGCTCGGCGTCCGGCGTCGCTCCAGAAAGGAATTCTGTGGGAAGGAAGTACAGTTAGAAACACAGAAATGGACTAAACCCTGCGCCGCAGATTGTAGCGACGGCAGAAACTCCTGTTAGAAGTGAACTCGCCAACAGTGTCATGCACCGTCCGGCCCCCGCGCTTCATCCGTGCTCCGGACTGCGCCTGCCGTCCGGCCGAGACGGGGCATTCCCCGTCCTCATCAGCCGCTTCTCGTCCATCGCCGTCCTGATCGCGAAGGTAGTGCCCCTTTAAATCGGTCACGTGAACAGGGCCAGACTCCTGGGTTGCATCTGGCCTAGTGAATCTGTACGTAAGCCGCGACACTCGCGTACTTACCTCGTAGGGCCCATCCCACTTTAGAGCCAGCGATGCTGCAAACCCGCAAGCTGCATTACTCAGTGGGTGCACTCCTTGAAACGTGTGCTGACCTGCACTTCGACAGAAATGGACGTTGACACACTTCACGTCGTCGTACGTAATTCGGCTGCATATAGTGCTTCCACCTTCTCCAATATTGCTGAAGCCTCCTCGACCAACGCTCGTGGAGGCTCGCGCACCTTGAGCGTCAATCAAAGGTCTTTACGGCCACTCTTCGCTTCCGAATTTCCACACAAAGTTTACTCCGAGAATACAAGTTTCGCTAAGAAAGGGTCACATAGGGTGCCTTTATGTGCGCTTTGCTTTGGGTGAGTGAGTGAAAGATAAGAGGTTTATTGACACTGGTGAATGGAGGAGTCAACTATTTGGCAAGTTTAGAAATAGTTGGTTGATGACATCCCGCCATTTTGTTTTGAACGCTTATATATCTTTTTTTTTTGTTTTGAAGCGCGTGAAAGAGCGTGTCCCTGCACACTCTCGTGGCGCTGACTGTGCTACGGCGACATGTTGTTTCCTGCGATTTCTTTGTGTTTTCCCTGTGAGCGCGTGCTGTCGGCATCGCGTACTACAAACGATGGCATCACCCTAAACAGAAGGATCTCGAGGCACCCTAGGACCACATAACCCGGGAAGCTACCGTGTCTCAATAGTGAGAGATGGGCCAGTTGGCACATGACTTTTTTTGACAAAATGCGCCGCAAGACAGGGACAGAGTAAGGGAGACAACACAAAGCGCTACTTTCAATTAAATGTTTATTGAAACAACAATCATTATTTATACACCCAATCTGGCTTCTCACGCAAGAATTCAAATTCTTTGTCTGTTAGAATTCAAATTCCTTCTACATCTAAAGGCCTGTTCACACATGCAGCGGAGCGCTACAAGCATAGCGCTGACCTCGCGCTAAGCGCGTGTTTACGGGCGTTCACCTGCTTTGTATCGCACCGTCAAAACTGTTGCTCATGGCAGACGATAAGTAGCCGACGACACGTCAGTACCGCTACATCAGTGCTTCGCTGCATGTGAGAACCAGCCTTTACAGACAAGGAATTTGAATTCTTGCTTGAGGAGCCTGATCGGGTGTATATATAATCTGTGTTGTTTCAATAAACATTTAGTTGAAAGTAGCGTTTCGTGTTGTCTCCCTTACTCTGTTCCTCTCTTGCGGCGCATTTCGTCAAAAGCTACCGTGTCGTCTGCCAGTGAGGCAACGCCGGTTGTGAAACTTTATGACGGGCTTTTACCTTCGCTTTATGGCCCTGAGACGATAGAAAAAGTATTCATGAATAGATACTGCGAAGGAACGATGCTCAGAAAAACATTATTTTTTCTTTATCCGGCTAATTCTAACAACGGCTATAGCAGCGGTTTGTTTGGACCACAGCCCCGTGTTGTGACGTCATCACTTTCGAGGTCAATTAGTGCGGTGACAGAAATCGCACATGCAATACGCGTTGTCGCTAGCGCACACCAGCTCGGAGCACGTGGAGCGAAAGCTCGCGCTGCAGAACCCAGGGATCCTGGGTTCAATCCCCACCCCTGCCCGTATCGATCTGGATGAACATCGTACCGGCGTGCGGTCGTGTATCACTACTGCGTGGTGCACGTTAAAGACCCCAGGCTAGCGGTTGTACTGCACTGGCTAAATTGCTCATCTACAGCTGGGAGACTCGTCGCCCCTGTGAGGCAGACCAAGTTCTAGGCTGCATAAACATACACAACACCCAATTTTTTTTTTTTTTTAATATGCGTTGTCAGCTCGGGCTTGTGACTGGGACGCAGCGCGAGCCTGACGAAATGACGGCTGACAGCTCGTTCTGGCCACGCGCCAAAAGAAGCGAAGGCCGGATACCTTACGGCACGCGTGAATTATCGCTTCGCTGGCGAGTCAAAGTAACTTTTTTAGTTTCTTTTTTTTTTTTTTCAATGAGACTTAACTCACGGGAACGAAGACGGATTCCTGTGTATGTTTCTGTTAACGGATTTATCGAGGTCACCTAGAGCCACTAAATGAGCGGCGCTTGGAAGCAACGACGCTTCAACCATCTTGGTGCCTTAAATTATTGTTGCCAGTTACTTTTAAAAAAAAATGAAAGCCGTCTACAACTCCCTGTAACGCCGGATTAGACCGCAGCTCTTGAGGAGGAGGATGGAAGCAGGGTGTCGAACCGGAACCGAACCGAACCGAAAACCGGAACAGAACCGTTATTTTTAGCCAAACCGGAACTGAACCGAACCGAAATCTTCGCCGCCATCTTGGAACTGAACCGGAACCAAACCAAAAAGAAATATAACGGTAACCGGTTAAAAACGGTTCAAGGTAATATTTTGTTTTTTTGTTAGTATCACAAAATGAACATATGGGAATAAAAAATTGGCGGCTGTATTTCTATCGATCAAATCGCCATATAGAGAATTGCAATGTATGATAAATTGTGGGTTTTCGTGGCACCTTTGTATTGGCACTAGGTTTAACCATACGTCACGTTGTCACGTGACGTTATGGTGTCAATACATGTCAAGTAATGTCATGTGGCCTCGTGACGTCACGTGACTCACTGCGTCAACTCGATTTAGTTTGAGGAAGCCTTTAGATGTATTTATTGTTCACAGCATGACATAACATGACATTACGATTTCGCTCCGAGAGTCACGTGACACCGTGACGTAAGAGATTTTCATAAACCCTAGTTGAGTGCTCGGGTTCATGACAATCAGCATCGCCAAATATTCGGGTAATGGCATATCGGTTCGGTTCAGACGGCGTCACGCACGCTCACATTTAATTGTACAATGTCCAATTAAATATGAAAATTAATAGCCCAACTCTAACAATATCTGAAGCTCAGCCCAAGCTTTTGCTTTCCAAACCCTAGCCGCCTAGGGCATCACTGGCGGTATATAATTAGCGTCAGATCACGTGGCCGCTGGTTCAAATTGCGCGTGGAGGAGATATCGACAGCTGTCTCTGCCCTTTATTTTTTTCTGCATCTGTTATTAGGGGAAAACTAATGGATGTTTCCGCAAGCGATCAACGTCAGGGGTTATTTTTTAACACTATTTATTGAAATAAGAAAAAAAACTGCTGCAAGACCAATTTTACATTATTGAGGCACCGAAACATTTTTTCGTTGTTGCTGAACTGCATCCGAAAGATGTCCCTAAGAATAGAAGTTCTGAAATGACTAAATGCGTCTTATTAATGTAACGTCACATAGAACTATACGTGCGTACGGAAGGAATACCTACAAAAAAGAAGATATTTAGTGACCTCAAAGGAACAGCCGAACGTTGGCAGTCGCTGTAAGTCTCATATGAGCGTCGTTCTCAAGTTATTGCCCAAGTTTCGACCCCCTCTGTATTTCGCTTAAATGAGCTATACAAACATTTCTATACATTACTAAATACTACTCAGGACCACTCCCAAACGTTCATAACTGATTGAACTTGGCTTTGTTCTTTTTTCTAGGCAATGGCAGTCGCCCAAAAATTAGAGAAATATCAGCATCGTTCGTCCCCTCAACTCGAAACCAGAAGCAGTCACGTGGCCTGGTGCCTATGTTATGCCGCCAACGTTAATCATACCCCCGCTCTGGTGTTCGAAAGGAGGAAAACGCGTGCTGAGCTACAGGCATTGTTAGAGTTCGGCTATTCTCATCACCGCAGTGGGTGGACACGAGCCAGCCACTACCCGAGTGTCCGCTGATGCATTGATTGTTACGAGCCGATGTGCGGTGCTCACGCAGTTCTCCTGGCCAATCCATGAGCCCCGCTCCACTGTCGACAGTCGGGTGGTTTTGATCCCACAATTACGACATCAATCTTTGCGAAGGCAAGACTAAAAGAAATAGTCTCGTTTAATCCTCGCCATTGCACCGCGACAAAGAAGCTTCTGAATCAGTGGTGGCTTGTGCGAGTACACTTGGGCCAGAATACCAGTACGCCTCGGAAAACTCATGAACATTCCAACCCCATATCGTTTTATCGCCCCTCTAAACTTCGCAGGGTGCAAAATAAAAGCAATGAAAAGTTGCGGTTAACAAGTGTCAAATAAAATTGTCGAATTAACAGACACAAACGGAGAAAGTAATTCCTCACGAATACTTTCAGCCTTTCCACTCTGCTGAAGAAGGAAGACCAGAAAAGCTGTACTATGGTGGGAATGAAGTAATGGCCGCGGCCGCAAGTCAGCAAGCCAGAGTGGAAAGGCTAAGGGGTTGCCGCCATTTATGCGCAACGGCGGCAACGAGACAACCGGCAAGCCGGTTGTCTGGTTTCCGTCGTCATTTATAGATGGCGGTAGCTCTCCAGAGTTTAGTGTCATCATTTGTTTGCTGACGGACACGACACTGGAGAAACTAGCCCTTAATAGCACCGCTGTATAAAGAAGTGCGTCTGTGTGTTTGAAGGGGGGGGGAGAGGGGGAGTTTTAAAAACATACTGTGTTCTTAAGGTTCCTCTTCCCTGCATCTTTGGCGCAGACCAAAAAGCGTGACCCCAGAAACTACTTTGTTTGCAAAAACGCTCTTGCCAAAAAGCACGTTTTTGTCGTGCCAGCCGCTCGCGCCGTTCCTCACAACGATGCACTAAGAGTAATAATACGTGCTTTTCAAATACTTGGCTTTCACTGAGCTTGAACCTCCAGCAGCGTGCCTTTTGCACCGTGGAATTCGATTTTCTCAGTAAGAAGAAATCAGAATGACCACCAGCCTACAGTGTGATGACAGCACGTGTATACCATGCTAAATAGTTTAGCTTTCTGGTGAAATGTATTACTCGCAACGCTAGCAATAGGTGTCCTAATTGTAAAGTTGTGCAGTATTTAGAGCAGTCTCGCGATGAGATATGGCAGCCTAGAGAAATGTTAGAGCGCATGACTATTCTAGCATAGTGTTGTAAAGTGAGGGCCCAAAACAAGTGCAGGTAAAACCGAATATAACATTAGCCTCCCGAGGCAGTATTTCGCGAAGTTTCGAGCTCATGCAAGCTGATGAAATGTAATTTATTCTAAGATTTTAGGAATCTTTGTCTGTCCTTCGCACTATTTATGTAAAATCATGAATTCCATTGCGTGCAACTTTATGTATTTCCTTTTGCAGTAAAGCGTCCTGCAAGGGATTATTTGGAAAAATAACATGAATTATCTCTCTCTTCTTGAACCTTTCGCGTATTTGACTCCCAATTCGTCATGTGAGCACATAGTCCTTTCTAGCATGCCCTGCAACCCAATGTTTCACACTGCCAATCAGAAAGCAGAGAAACACTTTTACGCATACTCCACAGCCCGCGTAGCACGAGAACGTTCTGAGAACATTCCGGGAATGTTCAAGAGAACATAGACAACATTCTTGGAATGTTGGAAATTTACGTAAGAACATTTTATCAACGTTGTCAGAATGTGGCGAGGCACTTATTGCTACATTCGGGGAGTGTTTTTAAAGGGATATTCTTAAAACGTTTTGAGAACGACATAGAACATTACCAGGATATTCAATCAACATTCAAATATCCTAACAAGGTTCTCAGAACGTCCAAAGAACTTCTGCAACTTTCTTGAAATGTTGCAAATTTATGCAGGGACATCCTTTCAATCACCCCGGAACGTGCGTGGGTACATCCCTACATTCAGGGAGCATTTTCTGAGCCTTATGTACAGAGATTTTACAATTACGGTTTGATTAGGACACAGCACTAATCAGCCGCACTACATATATGGATGATGGTAAGGCTGCTCACAGGGCGATGGATATAGTTTAATCAAAATATATTTTTAGATAGCGGAGGCACAAGATTACCGCTTTCCCAGCTCACCAGTCCGAGCATGTACTAACGACAGCTTACCCCTACCTGTCACTTGTCAGCTTCTTTCATTCAAAATGTGCTGTGTACATAACCGATTACTCACTCCGAGCTTAGAACAGATGCAGATGGCGTCCCACACTCAACTGCAGGACATACCCTATTTTAAAGTGTTCTACTCCACATGCGAAAAATCGGGTCTATTCAAAACTGCACCTCTACATACGTAGTGAGTGCCAAGTTTATTATGACGTTTTGAAAACCATTGTTTTTCTCCTACACCTTATATTACATCCCTCGGTAGATTCATATAAGATAAAACTGATCCGTTATGCTAAGTTTCCAGAAACTCCCCTTAATTTGCATATTTGTGGCACAAAGTGACATATAGTGGATGGTGTTTCGAACCACAGGTTGCGTGAGAGCTCCGTAAAGTTGGCTTTACCTGCGAAAATTTTAGGAATGTTCGCAAGCGAACGTTCAAAGAATGTTGCACATATGAATATACGAAGGCGAACATTCCGAGAACATTAGGCATACGAATGTTCGCCACCGAACGTTCCTACCATGTTGAGCAGCTTACCTTGTGTTGAATGTTCGCATACGAACGTTCCTAGAACGTTCTGAATGGCGTTTTAACATTCCTTAAACATTCAGAACACCCAGGGAAATGTTCGCACGACATTCAGTGCTATGTGGGAGCTTGCGTAGTTTCGAGTATCGTCCTTCTGCGTCGGTCTCAAGCGGTTATGTGAACTTTATAAAGCAAAATTTATAGATCAATATAAATATATATTTAATTACTAACTGAATATTTGATAACATGAATAGAGGGCCGATCACCCTAAAGCAATGCCCCCCAAATTATTTGAAAGGTGTTCTGCCAATATTTTCCGGCGTTTTTATCCTCGACAGGCACGTTGTAAGTGATATGGTGCGGCCTTACATACATTTCTGATTTTGAAGCTAATTTAAATAACTATGTGTTTTGTGATTGTGACACATATAACTTCTCAAACAGATAGAAGTCTGTTATTGCCTCTTTTATGTGGTGAACATTACTTTTATGTGCCTGTGGGCTGGACAAAAACAAAGTAACCAGGGGCGCACGGCGGAACTATGACGATTACGTACGCAAACCGCCAAAAAGTGTCTAATTAAGTAGCTGCCATGTCGAGTAGAACGTGAAATACTACTTCGTTTTACTTAAAAAAAAATCTTGAAGGACGCTTAAGCTTCGCCTTTAAAAGTGGAACGCGATAGCGTCAACGGGCCTCGTTTGCATCGCATTCTCTTTTGCCGCGCAAGCGTGCCTCGCCTGGCCTAGTGAAAAGCGTCTGACTCGCAACTAAAGGGTCGTGGGTTCGAATCCCGTCCAAAATTCTTAAATATTTTTTAAGGCAAAGGAATTACTTTCAAAAGTGAAATCATTTGAGACGTACCGCAAGCTTTAACTGGCATTAATGTTATGTTTTAATCACTCTCATTCCACGCGTGATGTCACGTTTCACGTAAACATTTTGGGTTGTTTGAAATTCTTGCGCGAGGGTATGTAGTTGTGACGTCATGATCCTATCGACCAATCAGGATTTTCCAGTCACGCCACCAACATCGGCTTTTTTGCGACTTGAGCTCCTTAATATTATCGTGTTAAAATCATCAATTAGCAAGGGTGATGCTCATTTACAAATTAAATTGTCCAGCATATTGTCCAGAACAAACCTCACCAGCCAGGCTATGCCAGCTTATTCTGTATAAGAAAAAGGTTCACTTGGGCAAGCGCTATTTTGAACCAGATTCGATCTGAGTGCGAAGGTGCGTATATATTAGAGTGAACAATTGCGATTACTTCTTACTGCATGATTAGTCGCATGCGTGCGGTGCTGAGTGTAAACAATGTTTGGTTAGCATAACAGGCATTCGGATCGCCGCTTGGTGTTTGTATAAAAATAGACAAAGGAATTATCCAAAAACGTTTGTTACATTTCGAAAATTTGATTGCTTTTAGCTCAGTTGGGTCGTCATCATATACATATATATTGTGAAGTATAATTCGTGAACCTTATTTTATGATATATATGGCCACGAGGAGCTCATTTCATAATTTTATGTGATATAATTAATTTCATAGTTTAAGAACACGATTTCACTTTTAATATTGCGACACAAAGTTGTACCAATCACAGGTATTTTAGATGACCTACCACCCTTCGCGACATTTTATACCGTGTAAATAGATCAGCTTGAACTTTAGAATTTTACTTAAACACGAAGAAAGGACAAGAAAATACAGTATAGTTCTAAACTTGAAGCTGATCTATTTACAGGTATGTACCAATAAGCTGAACTCTTTACTCTTGTACTTAAACAATTTGATTCAGGTAAAATATATGTTACTGGTAAACAAAGGGATGTTGAGTCGTATGAACACGACGCTATGTATGTTAATGTAGATTTTCTTCTACTCTTGCGTCAAAATTAAATAACTAAATTTCATATTTTTGGCACCTAAAAACAAAAGTAAATTGCACGGACGATCGAAGAAACTATATAGTTATTCGTTTGACGGCGTAAATAGTGTATATTGCCAGAACAACGCGGAAAATATATTCTCAATTTAGCGGTTCAAACCGGTTCAAACCGGTTCGAACCGGTTTGAACCGTTATTTTTTGCTCCCCGGAACTGAACCGGAACCGAACCGAAAGCCGTGAACCCGAACCGGAACCGAACCGATACAAATTTCGGTTCGACACCCTGGATGGAAGGGTACTTAGGGATAGGTGACTCCCTGAGGTCATGTGACCTCAGGGTGAGGGGTCACGTGACATCAGGGAAATTCACATGACCTCAAGGGGGTCACGTGACCTCAGGGGGGGTGACGTGATTGTAACTCTCATAACCCTCGTGAGAGTAACCCTCATGACCCTCGTGAGGGTAACCCTTTTGAGGTAACGAACCCTCGCAACCCTCTTTAGGGGAAACGAGAGCTACGAGGGTTACTCTCATGAGGGTTACGAGGGTAGCCCTTGTGATCCTCATGAGGGTAACCCTCGTAACTTTCGTTAGAGTAACCCTCGTAACCCTCCCGAGGGTAACCTTCGTGACGTCCTTATGGGAAAGTTCCCATAATGCAACGCGCGGTTATGCCGACGGCGACGCCGACGCCGACGGCGACGCCGGTCAAGCCGGAAACGGGCGCCAAGAGCTACGCTCTAAAAAGAAACCTAATATCGCAGGAAACGCTTTATTGTCTTCCAAAATAGCTAAAACAGTTAACGAAAGAGCAACGGGGATTGGTGGCCGAGTGGGCTTCCACACACCCGCTCGGAGCACGGTGGATTGAAATCTCGCGCTGCAGAATCGAAGAATCCTGGGTTCGATCCCCACGCCTGCCCGTTTCGATCTAGATCTGCATCGTACCGGCGAGCGGTCGCGTATCACTACTGCGTGGTGCACGTTAAAGGAGCCATGACGCAATTTTTCTACATTCGCTAATACTACTAGAGTCACTCCCTAATGTTAAGTTACTGAACCAAGGAATTTAGTGTCCATAATAAGTGACGCACGTTCTTTCCACGAGCCAGCAGCCGCCGGTGTGCGCGAGCACACACAACAAAAATGACATCAAAGACCTCCATTCGCGGTTAAGAGGACAATGAAATGTATGGGCTTCGGGCCAAGGGAGAATGAAGGCAAGTTTTTCATCGACACAGTGGTGCCTGGTGTAAAAGGGAAGCGAATAATTTTTCTAATAAGCACGTAGCTTTCACTTGTAGAGATGAAAAGCCTGTCTTTATTCTCCTTTGGCCCGAAGCCCATGCATTTCACTGTCCTCTTAAGGCCACGGTCCCACTGAATGTGGCAGATTAGGTACTTTTTGGCAGGTAATTACTCATCCCCTTTTAGATACTCTTTTGTGGGATTGATGTCATTCGAAAGCAATGCATTCCTATTTCATTTGATATAATGTATGTGTTGGTTTTTACTGTTCATGCGCATTTGTAGCATTGCGAATATGATGGCGCGGACCCTCACTTGCTCCGCTAGTTCATGTTTTATGAACGATCCATTAAAGATAACACGGTTCCAATATAGCAGTTTTGTTAAGATGATGTCGGAGCAGAATGTAACGATACACTTGTTTGGTATTTGCACTACTTTGTTTTTTTCATCCCTCCAAATATTGCCCTAAAATTGACATTTTTCAGCACAAATATGTTTTTATTGGCACGCGCTAGGGCAGTGAAATTAGCTACAGATATAGTGCTTATGATTGGTAATATGCAGAAAAAAAAGTTATTGTTGTGTACAATTGTTTTTGTTTAGATATTTTATATCAAACGTAGCACTTTTTTGTGCTTCGAGTCATGGTACTTCAAAAACCGCTGAGGAAATAATAATTAAACATGCTCAAAACCACTGTAAAAAACACAAACTTTGAAAAAAAAATAGAAAAAAAATTGCCCTATCAAAAACTTATGTGAAAGTGTGTTCGCCTCAAGATTTCTGAAGTGTCGTGTTTGGACAGGCTTTGAGGGAATATCTTGGTGGAATTTTGCAGAACGGAACGACAACGCATTTGAGGATGCCCCGAGTCTGCTCCTCCGCAGTACACGTGGAGAGCTAATTACGGCGATCTATGGAGAGTGACGTCATCGAATGGCAGGTGAAGTCAATATACTCTGCTTCACCCTACGATGCACTGCAAAGGATGCCACCGAAGCCAGTGCCATGTCAGTGTCAGGTGATTTCCGGTTTGGAAACAGCGATGCGCGGGTCGCGTAGCTACATTCGCAACGGTGAATTGGCTGCAACGGCTAGTGGCTTCCGCGGCGATCCATCGGAAGGAGAAACTGTTGTGTATAGAGTGTGTATAGCGGAGGTACTATGGACGTCAAACTGCTCTGGGACACTTGCAGTACAACACAATGCAATGCATTACGTTTTTTCACTCTTTGCAACACGATGCTGTTTAAGTAAAGAGAACAAAGTTTACCGGAGAGACGAGTAGAGGTGTTCTCCCTGATATCTACAAGCTGGTGGAAAGTTCACCATATCAGTGTTCCAGTGCAGTTTGCATTTGGGTACGAGCTTCGCTTCACGTATAGTGTGTGAGGTGCCGAGCCATTCACAGATTGCACGGACCTTGCGCCATTAAACTGAGGGAGAGGAGGAGACGAGAGCATGCGGGGACGTCGGAACTAGGAGCTCTGGTTCGAGGGATTAGTGGGTAGACCTAAACCTACACCTGCCTTTGTCTTCACTGCACTCGTCGAACGCGTTTGAACGCGAAACGCCGACGTCTGGCGTTTGGCTCTCGCATTCGAACGCGTTCGACGAGTCCAGCGGAGACAAAGAAAGCTAGCTCGGGTTCTACCCTAGCCTCCTCTAT
The DNA here is from genome assembly GCF_016920785.2 of Ixodes scapularis. Classification (NCBI taxonomy): domain Eukaryota; kingdom Metazoa; phylum Arthropoda; class Arachnida; order Ixodida; family Ixodidae; genus Ixodes; species Ixodes scapularis. The sequence goes on from NW_024609835.1 coordinate 16,428,518, forward strand.
ACTCACAAAGCCTGGCAGTTCGACGACGGAGCATATAGTGCCCGGTCGTAGATTTGGAGCGCGAGGATTAGGTAGCACAGATCATCAAAGAGCCATTTCTCGGGGAACCTGGACGTCAGCGCACAGCATTTGCAGTGGCGAGTACCCGAAACAAACTTGTTCGCTTGGGAGAAGTGTGTTTTGGGCGTCTTGCCGCAGCGGAGCGCCCATCACGTGGCTCTCCTCTCATGAGTTGCCTGCCGCTCCACCTTTTACATTTCGGTGGCCGCTTCTCATGGCGATCTGCCAGGCTTTGTCAGTATATAGGAGGCTACGGCTCTACTCACAAATCATTCGAACCACAGCTCGGCGATCTGACATCTCCACGCGCTCTCCTCTTTCCCTCCCTCTCCGTTTCTCGGTGCATGGAACAACAACACGAAGTTAGGCCTGCAACGGGCAAGTAATTAATATTTTCTGAAATAGGAGTGCTTACAAGAGCCTTAGCCCATACTTCAACGTCAGGAATGGTAAGCAAGCACCTTCATTTTGAAGCCGATGGTATTCGTAAGCTAAGGCGCGTGATTAACACACTCCGTTGACCAGCACCCTGAAAACTTCCCGAATATAGGCACTGCAGCGCTGCCGCACTGACAACCCCGATCGCTGGTATAGAATAAACTCAGTTAAGTCAAATATTAGGTTGAAAGACAGTTGCAAAAGGGACAGACGCCTTTTTGCCGCTCAGACTGATAGACCTGTGCTCGACTTTCTCACTGTCTCTGGTACCATTTATATAGACCAGCAGGGTGTTCACAGACAAGCCGGCGTTGCTATGTGTCGGCACTGGGCGTGCACAGAAACCAAATTCACGGGAGAGACAGCAGCGCCACCGCAGTTACGTTACGGCAAAGCTGCTCATGGGTGCATTATCGCAGCTGCTGGCTCGAGCTACTGACTTTACTCGGGGCATAGCCTCCGCTATACTCACAAAGCCTGTAAGTTCGACGACGGAGCCAAAGTGCCCGTTCGCAGAATCGGAGCGCGAGGATCTGGTAGCACAGAGTATGAAAGAGCCATTTCTGGGGGAACCTGGACGTCAGTGCACAGCTTTTGCAGCGGCGAGGAACCGAACTACATTTGTGAGCTCGGGAGAAATGTGTTTAGGTGTCTCGACGCAGCGGGGCGCCAGTCACGTGGCTCTCCTCTCATCCGCTCTCTGCCTCCCCCACTGATATCTATTGTAGTTGGCTGGATCGCGGATCGCAAGCCCACCGGTGGCACCACGGCGGCCATTACTTGACACCAGGCAATACATGCAAGTCTATTGGAGAAACACACAAATGTACGAATATTGACGCGTTTATGCTGTGCTTGAAGGCAAGTATATAATGATGTGATGAGATCATTATATTGGGTGTTTGGAGGTCGAATTGGTATTTGTCAAGCGTTCCAATGCCAACTAAAAAAATCCAACGTGCCGGAGCACCTGGAAAACTTGCTCTCGTAGTCAAGTAAACAAAGGAACTTGCCGTCAATAAAACCGTCCTCGGGGAAGCCCAGAAGTTGATGAATGTCGAAAAAGTTCCATGTTGACAGCGGCTTCCCGGCGGTGAGTGAATTCCTCGTAGCAAGGCCCTCGAGCTTGTCGTCTGATAAACCCAACTTGTCTATACCGCCACCGTCACCGCGGTAACTCTAGGTACCCCATTGAAAATTCCATCAAGATACGTAATTTGGGACACTGACTGCCAGTCAGCAGCCTTGGTGGAACGTGATGGACCATCAGACGTACTCTGATGGTCCATCAGATGACGTCTGACTGCTTCTGACAAGGTAATTTCATCAACAAGGGCAGCATTTATATAAGAGTAAAGCTATACGCACTCATAAATATCGCCAAATGCCTCGATAAAACAAAATGTTCGAGAAAAAAAAAGAAAAAAAAAAAAGCAGGACCACCGCGGATCTAACCCACGACCACTTGAGTACAAATCGGACATCTTAACCCCTATGCTATACCACCGCTTTGGTAACTCATTTGACTATTCGTTTTATACGAGATGCTTCGGCTGCAAATGCAGTTAAGCCGTCAGCATGTTATGCAAAGCACTCGTACGTCACTCGCCGTACTTAGTTCTACTCACCTGCCATGTAGAGTACTTTCGCGTCGTAGAACGATCCTTTTGTTCGCGCGTCTCCGGCCCAGTAGACCTGGTACACCTTGTCGTCTTCAACTACACCGCTAAAGTCCCTTACGTCGTCGGAACTCACAACAGGCTGGGTCTTGTCGAGTAGAAATTCTACTAAAACATAAGACATTGTAGAGCCCGGGCAGGATCAACAGGTTGGAGCAAGCGGGCAAACAAAACGAGTCGAGAGCGATCGTTCATGAAAGCTCGGCGAAGTGTCGTGTTCGGCGCTTCGGCGGGCTTCTGATCAAGGTTGTCGGTCGGTTGCGTGTCATATCTCTAACGTCAGCGGTTTTATGGGCTCACGTTCTGAAATCGTTTTCTCGTGCATAGATTACTTTTCGTATTCATAGATTTGACGAAATAGTGGTATCCGAACGAACTTTACGTCCTTTGACCGTACGTCTGTCTGCACGTCAAAGCTTTTTGACGTACAGTCAGAGACAATCGATGTACATTCAGAATCACCACCAAGACATCCTGATGCAAGGACGTTTAAACAGACAGGACCCGGCATGACGTCAGCCTGAGTGAAGCCGGAAGAGGCGTTTAATCCCAGACTGCCTTGCGCACCTGTTCCGAGGCCGTGGGGTAGCGCACCGGCGGTTCGTCTGCTTTCTAATCTGCTCCGGCGTGTGCTTCACGAGGCTAGCTTTCGATGCGGTCGACGTCCGCCGTGGGCGTCCACGATGCAAATGCTTTGCAGCGTGAGTGTTTATACTTAGTTCCACATTATGTGCGAGCGAAGTCAGAACTGGAAGCGCGAGCCCGTTGTTCTGTGCGCTCCTGGCTTGCATGCGCGCTCGTGCGATCTGTGCGCTGTCCAAAGCTGTATGTTCGTGCTCGAAGCTCCGGCCCCGCTCGGACCACTCGGACCTACAATGAAACGTACTATAATAACAACATAGGAATCAAACGCAGGTGTCCCAAAGCGCCAAATGCTGGTGCGGTAGGCAGTGGACAGTGAAATCTGCCCGCGTACGACTACGATAAGCAGCGCGACAAGGCGCTGAGCGTAGAGACCCCCTTCGTTCAGAAAGTACGTGATCACTCCAAAATCGATTCAGTTTGAGTTGCAACTTCTCTAAAATCTAGGCATTCTAAGCTTACAAAGCGAGCTGCGCGGGGCCACTATTTGTCTTGAGACGTGGCGTGGTGGAATCGAACAATAAAATATGAACACAAAACAAGCTGTTTTCGCTCTTCGTCACTCTCAATTAGATCTACATCGAATTCTATAAAATGATGGTAGCACGAACGAAAGGTCGAGGTCTTCCGTATACATAAAGGTAAGACACGTTAGTTTGAGTTTATAAGGAACAACGACAAGCAGCTTCACGAATCCCACTAAAGAGCAAGTTATCCCCATCTAGAAAAATAATTCAAGCTCTGTTTTGAAGTAACAGGTGAGTAAATATATTTACATATCTAGTGAGATCAAACCCTGTCTTGTTTGATCTGGATGAGCATCGTATCAGACACCGGCTCGTGAAAATCGTACTTCGAAAGGTAGACCGCGATCGCATATGCTCTGTATGAAAACTCGAAGAGGGGGATCGGTGGCCTAGTGCGCTGACGCGTCGCAGCTAGGAGTACGTGCAGCGAAAGCTCACGATGCAGAGCCCGGGGAATCCTGGGTTTAATTCCCACCCCTGCCCGTTTCGATCTGGATAGGCATCGTACCGGCATACGTTCGTGTTTCACTACTGCGTGACGCACGTTAAAGACCCCAGGCTAGCGGTTGCATCTCTTGAAGGGCAGACAGACATCCCACAAACCAATTAATTTTTTTTTTAAAACTCAAAGAATTTGTTTTGCATTTCCCTATTGTAGAAAAAAATTTAATATCAGAAGTGTGATTGTGAAGTCAACGTGGTTGCATCGAAGCAGGCGCCCAGTGGATGTTATGCAAGCGTTAAGCGTTGTTTCAAATATCAATGGGTGCCGCCATTACTTTCGGTGCACACAATCGCGTTGCCACGGAAATGTCATCGCAACGCGGTTGTTTGCACCGGAATTAATGGCGGCGCCCACTCACGAGGCTTCCCATTGGTCAAGAAATGCTCGTTGCGGCTCGTGGCCACGCCTACTTCCGTTACACTTCGCTCCATGCATTGGGGATAGGGAAGCCACCTCCTGCCCATTATAACCTCCTTGTCCTGATGGCATTTCGCGGCGGCCGACTGCCACCACGAAACCATCAGAAAGCCGACAAGCGGAGTCTGACTGGAGTTTGACTGTCGGTCAGAGTAACTTGTTGGCCAATCAGACATGCTTGACGCACAGTCAGGCACAGTCAGCGGTCCACTAGAAAACATTGACTGCCAAACAGGGTTACATTGATGGATTTTTCCTTCGGGTAACTCTCGTCTCATTGAGCTGCACTACATTTTTCGCCCAGCGAAGTCACTCTCGCCCACAAAACATTTATTTATAGGAACTTTGAGTGCCGTCAGTTTTAATGTTTGTTGACATGCTATCTGACAGGTTTGCCGAAAAGCAGTCAAAAAGTTTCAGTGCCGACAACAGCTTAGAAACGGGGGAGTCGACACTTTTTCTCGTTTCCCCCATAGAGTCCCATGCATTTGTGGTGTCAATCACTGGCCGCCGGTGGCGGCGACACTCGGCCCCAGCTGCCGAGGCCGCGGTCCGCCATCCAGCCTACTGCAATAGAGATCAGTGGCCACTCCCCCTTTTCCATTTCGGCTGCCTCTTCTCGTGGCGATCTGCCAGGCTTTGTCAAGCGAGTGTCGCTTTCGTCGCAGCGTCCGAACTCCTGGCTGCCGAAGCTTCCGTGGACTGTCAACCTGCAGCAGAACAGATCTTCGCCAGATCCACTACCGTTACTGCGGCTCCTCCAGGATCGCGGCCAGGCGACATCATGCCAATTTCATGACGACATAGGCGGAAATCGAGGGACCACTTCTTTGTGAACGCGGTAAACGTAAACGCCGACAACACGGTAAACGCGATTCCCGGCACCGCAGATTTAGCGTAACGTTGCACGTACGGAGCGTCATTGCTACCGCGAGCTCACGCTGTGAAACAGAAGCATATTGTGTGAAACTTTCGAGTAACTGGATTCAGTATACACCTTTCCAATATAGAGACTATTAGTAGACCGAACGCTATTAGCGCCGAGATGTTTCGGTGGCGCCCTCTTATGGTTTCCCTCCGTGACGTCACGACTGGGATTTGCCTCGCCGTGACGTCACCAGTTGTTATTCTGGCTACTTACCATCGGGTGCGACGACGAGTTCGATGGTGTGTTTAAAAAGCACAGCAGAAGCTAGGAGCCATCGCAATCCGAAACTAACACCGTCAAAATTGACAATCTGACAGTGCTCATATGCCCGTGGTTTGGCCAATCGTGGAAAGCTGACCGCAGCGACGCTTTTGGCCGCGCACATCGCTAATAGAGCTTCGTGTTGCAAGCGGGAGCTCATTTACAAGCCCGCGGTCCGGAGTGCGATTTCTCCGGCCCAGCACACGCATGTGCGTCGCCCCGGAAAACGAGGGAGGCACGAGCGATGGGCACGAGCGTTGAAAATGACACCGGCGAAGCAAGCCTCCGAGGGTGCAGGTATATCGTGCTCGGCCTTCCGCGCGTCTGTGTTCTGCGGGGCAGAGAACGGTGTTGATCATTTCTTCTTTCTTGTAGCGAACGGTTCTGCCCGATCGTCGTCGGCGGCGTGACCCTGCGGCGCCCAGCGCGCTTGGGCGTTGTTCCTGGACCGTGCTCGTCCCGCCGGAGTCGCGGCGTGCACTTCGCTCGCCCACCCCGGGCGTCAGTCGGTTCCGAGTGGGCCTCCCGACAAGGTTGCTCTGTCCCACCGTGCTCCGTCCGCTCCGCAGCGTGCTCACTCCCCGAAGGTTACGCGCTCCCTTCCGTCACCGGGATGATACAGACACGCGCCTGGTGCTCCTCCGCCCGTAGGGCTCCTCTGGCCGAGAGCTTCGGACTGCGGTGAGTCTCGTGCTCTATTGGGCAGGAGATTAAACTATAGGGGGAGCTTTATCTAGCTTGTTGTCCCCACAGCCCGGTGTTTACTAACACAGAATAACAAAGAAATTGAACCTCGCCATGCACGGTCTGGACACGAACGCTTCACTCTCACCAGTGCTTTGGTTGCACGATGTGCGGCCATTCGAATCGTCACCATCAATATCGCTGATCAGAAACAAACAAGAAAATTCGGTTTGTTGTCCCCACAGCTGAAGCGTGCCGCCAGATGCGGGACTGTTCGATCTCCTCCCCAATCCCCGGGTGTGCACCGCCTGGCCATAGAAGCAGCTGCAGGTCGCTCGCCGCGGACGCAGTTTCGAATATTCTCGTCGTAATTAACGTGACTTATGATTGCCAGAATGATTAGAAAGCTATACGCGGTGTTAACTGTCTTGTGCTACGTTTTCATCGAGGTGTAGTCTCCGCAGCGCTGTCGAAGATTCTTACGGGACAGGGGCGGATTATTGGGTCAGGCTTGGGATAATGGGGGGGGGGGGGGGGGGGGGGGGGGGTTCTGCAGAGAGAACTGGGCACAGCATTGCCCAGTTTTATTTTGTTAAGCCAATCATTTGGATTTCACCAAAAAACTAAGCATTTATTCCTCAATGAAAAGGTGGACTATGTTTTGTTTTCTTCCTAAGGTCGCCACTGGCAAGCATAAAAAGAGGGGGGCGGGCGGCAGGTCGCACACTCCCCCCCCCCCCCTTCTATGTTGGCCCCTATTCCGGGTGCGCACGCGAATAAAACGCAAGCGAACTGACGTGCTCCCGCAGAAATCCTAGGCTGCAGCATAGTCTTGACAAGTAGCGCAAAAGAGTTGCGAACATTTCTAGAGGAATATTTTCCTTTAGGTTTTGACGCCTCACGTTCAAATAAAAAAAAAACGTTTTTTTTTATTGAAAAAATACTGCTAAAGTGATTCTACAACAACCGCTCGCTTGCGCCGTTACAGTGAGTTTCGTAGATCGTTCCTCAAGAAGCAGAAAGCAGGCACCTGCACCTGCTTCCCTACTGGTGACCAGCGCGACCGAAAAAGCCGATGTGGTCGGTCTTCCAAGATTTGTCAAATACGAAATAGGACGTTTTAATATGACAATTTTTCTTTCGTCGACGGAAATAAGTCGTCTGAACATTAGCTTTGATGGTGTTAATTTAAGAGCGAGATGACTTGGAGCTGCCACCGTTCTCTTTGTACAGCGGATCCCTCCAAAAAATATAGATCTTTTTTTTTTTTTTTTTTTTATAAAGTAAACGACGCATTGCCAGACGCTCAGCCTCCGCCCTAATGCAACTGTCCCAACCAGATGCCGAAGTTTCAGAACTAACCGTTATATTATTAAAAAGTTATCAGTAATCATCTAAAAATTTTATTGGCTAAATGAGACTTGTTTTTGGTATTTGGCGCTATTCAGCTCCATATATTCGCGGGCTTGGTTGGCCGTCATCTTTCTATTTAAAATCTAAAAACTAAGTTAATATTGCATAATGTATCTTCGGGAAAGCCGCATAATGAATTGCGTGCCCACCTATTGCAACACGAGCCCCCCACTCTAAAATAACGGGGTAGTGGAGTTGCTTAAAAAAAGTATCGCGTAGCGGAGTCCGTCCGGGAAGTATCTGCGCTTTAGCGACACAAATAAAATGTTAAAAAAAACAAGCAAAAACAACAAAAACAACGAAACATCAAATATTAGACAGCACAAAATAGCCAGCGGAACCCCACTCTTTGGCTACATGCTCTAGGTTTTTTTCAGTATACAGTTTACCACTGATAACGTAGTATCTAAACGGTTCCTGGAACAGTCGCCTGACTATTCCTCCCTAGTTTCATCTCCCCATTGCGTGTGCCTTTTGATGCGTTGAGGTCTTACGTTCAAAGATGGTCGGCAGAGCGTCGGGTGCAGACGAGCCTTTTTTAGACCCAAACTCACACGCCTGATGCGCCGTCAAGAGCACGCTTCGAGACAAAAACAGTATGATTGTTGGGCCGAAACTTCTCTGTTTGTATAAAGTGGGAATCCCCCTTTTGGACATATCGGTGTCGGCGTAGAAAGGGCGGCAAGCGGAAGGAGCAACGACGCCAAACTCGGTTTGCGCAGCCGACATTCACGTGTGAGCACGAGCCAGCCGCTTCAGTGTCACGATTCATTCCTCAACTTCACGAACAAACAAGAAAGCAATAAAGATGTCGGGCAATTGAATTATTACTATGACTGGTCAGCGGATAAAAGCGAGTGTACGCAGCGGCAGAACGACGACGGATCTGAACGTCAGCAACTCAACGAGTGAAGCGCCGCCAGTCCCGACGTGTCCCCCAGCCGGTCATTCCGTAGCCTCGAGTGACGGGTCCCCCTTCCTCCTCGCTCGCCTTTCTCGCTACTTCGGAGGTACATGGTTTTTGGCGCAACTTTGAAGGCGTTTTTCTTTGTTACCCGCTCATACAATGATCAGACGAATATGATATTCGTAATCGCTGGGGCCTATGATTACCAAGGGGCGAGTTTTTTGTTTCTCGTATTTAAAACATATTTTCTTTAAGGATCATTTGATACACGGGCTTCGCCATGGCCTGCCTTTTGTTTAGCTGTCACTGACTCTAAGTTCCTTCGCAAGTAGGGAGCACTTAAGAAGGATTCAAGTCCAAGATGGCAGAAGAGGTTCTTCCCACCAGATTCGATCGCATTTTTGGTGTCCCAAAGATAGCGACGGCTTCCAGCCAGTGTAGTACACGTCACAATTACTATGTATTTAATTGGATTACTCGATTACTTTAGAGCAGGGGTGGGCGACATTATTCTGCCGCGGGCAAAATTGTCGCAAAGCGGAAACAGAGCTGGCCGGATGAAAACCCAGAGGAGGGGGGGGGGGGGGGGGGGGTTGATCAGCTCACGAAAATTACAGATAAAAGCCAAAGGGAACTATTATGATCAGTTCTGCAGGCTCTCTTTTTCGTGGCTATCAGAGTTGCGGGGCGTGCTTCCATCATTCTCGCAGAACCACACAGTTCCGATTCCAAAGTCCACTGACCGTGACAAGCTGAAAAACCATTGAGTGTTACCGTCCAATTTCTCTTTGTAATGTGGCTATAAAATTGTTTGCCATCTGACCATTCACGTGGTCAGAATCCTCACAGCGAGCCCCCGAGTGCGACAAAAACTTGAAATTGACAATGGTCGAAAGGTATGCTAAACGAAAATTATGCTAAATACAACGACCTTCATTATTGATTTCCAATGCATCACTGTGGTGCACAATTTTCCCATGGAGAATAAACTAATCTCGTGGTAGGACGCTTCAGGGCCAGTACGTCCAACTACACCAGAGTTGTAACCAACCGCAATTCTTGCGGCATTAGTCGTGAAATATATATGTGTGTGTGTGTGTGTAGGGGGGGGGGGGGGGGGGTTGTCTTGTAGCGTGCCGGGAGCCGCATAATATTCCCTCGCGGGCAGCATCTCGCCTACTGGCCGCCGGTTGCCGTCCCCTGCTTTAGAGGAAAAGCAACTGACTGTTACTTTAAAGCATAACCGTTCTTTTTCAGATTATTTCAGAACTTAAAAACCGCGTATCTTTCTGCCGGTCTAAAGACGAGCCTTTCGTGCTGTTGACCCGTTAGATCAAAATTACCGGATTGTAAACTACTCACCTTTTATATCGACCAATTTTGGTAGACCGTCCCTCTGTCGAAGACCTTGTTCAATAATTCTTTGGTAGGAAGGTTGTGGAAACAAAAGGCGCCATTAGGGAAAGGGGGAAAGGTATTAAGGGATACACACAATTTTGTTGCTTTGAAAAGTAGTCAAATTACTCTCGTGATTACTACCTAATAAAGGCAATTAAATTATTACAAAATTACTCCAAAAAGTAATAAAAAACACATAATGATTACTTGGCATGGATAGTCTGCTTCCGGCGAAGCGTTGCCTGATCGACTTTAATGGGAATGTCCGCTCAAGTTTTTTCTGCTAACTTCGTGTTTTACTTGGCCGGACTAGGTCCTTCATTATCGGACGATTTCTAGGTCATGGTCAGCAGCCCCCATATTCATACTTTGATGCGCGACAGACCATTCAAGTCCACGCCGTTTAGTTCCGTCTACATGAATCAGGACAATCGGCAATAATGTACCAATTCGCACAAAAGCACGTAAAAAGGTTCGCGTGCTCGAAATTTGTTATGCCCGGCTCGCAAATGGCCATGTCCTCGTCCTAGATAGTCTGGCTATATGTCACTCCTACCATTTTTTCAAACACAAACAATATTAAACACGAGCAAAAAAAGCATTCACGTTCCGAAGAAGGGAGCTACAGATGCTTGTATGTCACGTCTATTTCCCGGTGACAGCTTTTATTATTCTTGTTATTCGTGCCCAGGTGGTAGAATATGGAACCGTGACACGCCGTGTATACGTGATCGCGGCTGGGAAGGACCATGTGGGAGCTGGCTTCAGTCTGGGGGACTGCGTCGGTTACTCTGTACGGTCACACGTGACTCGACTTTGCCACCGAACACCGAGTTAGTCTGGGCCACGTGATCAGTATACGTGCATAGATTTAGACATCTTTTGATTTAATGTCTCGGTTTCGGGGCTGAGCATGCTTTATTGGAAATGATACGCCATGTCAGGCTCACCTCATGAGAAAAAGCAATTGTTCAGCATAGTTCATACGTTGCGCGAAGTGCCCGAGATTTGGCTGGCGGAAAACAAAGATTTGTTTTTCGTTTAAAATGTTTTCGCTACAACTGATCTTAAATGCACCACTTATAAAAAGAAAAAAAAAAAAACTTGTAACTCTCCGCGATGAGACTAACTTTTTATACTTCTGTTCTTGAGTTGACAATGGTTAGACAATTTTGTTCTTACAGTTCATAAAGAGTGAGGCAAAAGAACAACGGTTATAGGTTTTTATTCTTTTCTCGGCAGCAGATGTAGCGCACGTCATCAACCTTGTACGCCATGCCAGAGTCACAAGCGAATGCTTTTGTTTTCTGTTTCTCCTATCAGATGGCGCCACTGACGAAAACAAGCAGTAGAGAGCCTATGTTTAAAGGGATTGTCCGGTAAAATTTTGTATTCGAGAAAACAATTGAATATCATAGTTATTGCCTCAAGACGCATCGTACGTGCAATATCTGAATTTTATATGCACTTCTGCGTGAGTAATTGAATTTATAGTGCTCCAATCGCATTCTAGCGTAAACGCTGCTTTCGTTGGCAACATTGAAGCTCTGACGTCACAAAACACAAACCGAGCATTTTTGTCTCGTCGTTGGCCTGCGAGTGAACGCCTCAGCGCGCTTCGTTTTTGTTGTTGTGCTCGACTTGTTTCGTGGTTGGGTGAGAGTTTTGTTGCGCGGTTGGGTGCCACAACCACCGGGCAGCACATGCGAGCCAAGGCATGACTTTCCACACTTTTCCGCGAGACGTGCAGTGACGAGCAAAGTGGATCGTCGTCGTGCGTAGGGACTGGGTTCCCGTGAAGATCGAGATCCTGTTTATGCAGCAATCATCTCACAGAAGAAAGCTAAGAGCTGGGCGCTAAGTGGACAGAATGCTCGTAAGCTGAGGTGTGATGCTGTGCCAACGATATTAAACTACGTCCACCCACTCCTCGCCCAAATCGGATCAGTCAATTTAGGTCTGTTCGATTCGCCTGAACTGGCTGAACTAGTTCAGCAGTGCGGGAACTGGTGCATTCGATTCAACCGGAAGTTGCACGACCGCTGCACTGGCGCGTTCGATTCATCGCAGTTCTGAACGAGTTCAGACCCAGTTCCTCAAAATCTTGCACCGGCTCCGGACTCAGTTCAGCGTCCGGGCAGAAGCAGACGACAAGAGCAGACGGCGATAGGAGACAATACTCATCGTTCGTTTCTGCTCGCGGTGCTATTTTTCGCAGCTCTTGCTCAAATGTCTGCGATGTTTAACAATAACGCCGATACGGAGGTTGCATTTCCTCTGATTTATGATAACGTACCCGCGGTGGACGCGGAATTGAGATCATAACCGAGGTTAGGAATTTGCTTGCTTATGATATTCTGAAAGCGTTTTAGGCACCTGGCTCGCGTATGTATTTCAACACTCACATGATTGTTGAAATATTGGCTCACGTAAATTGTTCCTTTTTGATGCTATGTGGGGATCCACAGTGTTGATATTCTTACTTACAGACACGGGAAAGGTATTGAATTGCCCTCTTGATAATCCCCGCCTTTAGTTGCTCTTGGATGCATATTGACGACTCCGATACATTGCTGAGGTCGGGGATTTAGTGCGTTGGTACTCGCATATCCCCGTAGCTGAGCATAATACTGCATGCTTTGTCCGCTGGTACCTGTGGACGCCCACTAACGGGCCTGGGAAAAACGCCGAGAATCGTCATTTTTGCCGATTCTCGCTTCAACTTGACGCCAAAGTTACAGTTGATAACTGTCTTGGCCAAGACGCTATCGTCAGGCCTTCGTCTTCGAGGTGACCGGTATACCGACCGCGCGCTGCCGCCAGTGACTCCCGACGCAAAATCATCCTGATGCCGCGAACCTGTCGTCGAAATGCAAAGATTCCCTTTGAGGGGCATTTGCCGCTGCCTTCTTGACTTGTAACCGACTATAGTTCAGAACTTCCTGGCCGAACCGAACAGACCTTGATTATGCAGCAAAACCGAAACCAACAGTTAGGCCATCTCGAAATTGTACCAGAAGTTGTATTTAGCACGCGTGCAGCTCGATATCTGTTTGACCCGCGTGTAAAAATGGAGCGTGACAACGAATCACCAAGCTCGTCCAAGTCAAGTGACGACATGCATTTGAACGGTTTGCGGTTTGCCTTTGACCCGCGGACATCGCCTCTGAGGGAATGACCCGCAGCCTCATCACCGATCCAGTGGATCCGCCGAAATGTGTACCCAGATGCCGCTTCGTGCACCTAGGTGCCGCTTCAGAGGCGAAATCTGCATCCTTTGCTTTGCAAGCGCCCCTAGTTCGATCGGTGGCCGTCGCAGTTGTGTTTGCGCGAAACGGCATACGTTGGCTCGGAGCTTATGGCTGTCTGCCGGTAATATCTTGCTTAAAGGCGTGACTTTTTTTGCACGTGCTTGGGAACTGCATTAAAAGAACCGTATTTCAGTAGGGTATTGCCTAGGACACTATATAATTCGAAACAAAATACAAGACATCCATCGACCAACGCTTGTTATCCCGACCATCCGACAAACCTTTGCGTTTGTGACGTCACGCAGCACCTACGGATGTCAGCCATTGATACTGGCGAAATTCAGGGTGCAGCTTCGTACATAGGCTCATGAAAGGTTTAATCAATAACGGGAGATCATATATCAAAATAAAAATGACGTTTGTTTATATGAAGGCTCCCTCGACGTAACGAGCGCAAGAACTTAAAGTACTTCCGGTTTCGACCGGACAATCCCTTTAAGAGAGGGAGCAACCCGAACCGTGGAGAGCTTTGGCCATTTAATGGCGGTGGTCTCTTGCGCAGATTCGTTGCAAGTGCGCGTGCGTTACGCCGCCGCGTGGCGAGGAGGAAACCGGGCGGAGGAACGGAGAGACGCTAGCAGACGGTCGCCGCGTTTGCAACCTCCTCGCAGATTGTATAGACCTTTTTCACAAGGGCGCCGCCATCTTGAAATAACGTCACTTCCATATGGGCGAAAACATTGTTTTTCCGTCGCCACGCCTATAGATTGCATTTAGGAGGTAAGAATAACCGTCACCCATTCTCCTTTTGTCCCCCCTCTTTTTTTTTTTTACTAGTTGCAGGTTGAAACATTTTAATATTTTTGCGTCGCCCATACCGGATATGCCATGCCTACTTGGCGGTCGGTGGCGACAGTAAGCGGAAAAGGTCTATAGCCCTGTAGCTCTCAAGTTTTGAGCGGCGCCCCTGGTGAGAAACATCGGATATTTTTAGGTGGCGTTTCCACTGTGCGTAGCGTTGCGTCCTTTCAAACGCTCTGTTGGCGTGAACCATGAGCAGACGCTGAGGGAAGCTGACAGACGCTAGTTTACGCTCGTGGAGGGTGCATGATGGGACGCTAGGACGCCGCTTCACGTCAGCATTCAATGGTCGCTTCTCGCGGACGCTATCAGAGGCGGCTTTTTTTGTGGTCGCGTCTCGTGAACGCTACAGCACCTCCTGGCCTAGAGAAACAAGCCTATTGCAAACGGAACCCATAAACCACGTGACCCGATCGAACAGTTTTAAACACTCTGCATTCTAAGCATATCACCACGGAGTAAATATGGGCAGTTGAGTAGAAGCAGACGTGAGCACAGAAGCAGACGACGCCTTCTTCTGTTACCCGACGAAGTCTTCTCATACGCAAAAGTCATTTTTGCTTTTCACTTTTTACCGCTCAAACCGTAAACTGTGAAACCGTGACGACTTTATGCAGGCACTAGCGCTACACCGTGGCAGCATCTAAGCTTTGGTCAATGCCTAGATTTATTTTTCTTTATTTTTTTTTTTTAATTTAAGTTCTTAAAAGATTGCCAGGTCCTTTGCTGTCACCAAATGCTTCTCAGTTTTGTTCAGCTATCGTAAATAAAACCAAGAGAGCTTGGGGGCTGCTTAAAGGGACACTGACAGGGTATTTATGCGCCTAGGCATTTATTTGTACACGACATATATGAGAGCCCAGCTATCCAGAATACAATTCGCGGCTCGAAACTCGTGATCTTTCCACCCGAAAACCGTCGATATAGAACTGGCCGGTTTGAGTCGCGCTCACTCTCTTCTCCGTTGTCACGTGCTGTTTTCTGTGGTTTTGGCACAACCATCAAAGATAATCAAAGTCGTTGGTTATCGAAGGCACACACTCAATATTAAACTTAGAAGCAAAATATGATACTCGTTTTTTTGTGGCTTCTAAAAAGCTGCAAATACGTCGATTGACAAAAAAAAAAGAAAAACCTTGCATAGCCATGTGACTTCCGGCAACACTCTCCTCCTGTATATCTCTGCTTCCTTTCCAGTCCAGTTTCGGTTTCAGTTTCGAGCAGTTACGTTTTTTATTATTTTCTTAAAAATATACGTGACGCTAGCACAACATTAATTGGGAAGTCTTCTTACATCATAATAAATCGCCTAACAAAAAAAAAATTGTAGGGGGTGTCAGTGTCCATCTTAGCAGGTAGCACAAAAAAGAAACAATTTACGTGAACCAATCTTTCAACGCTTACCTCATGGAGCAAAACCTGCTCGAGCAGGGGCGTAAGACTCTTTCAGGATAACATATTTGAGCTCATACTTACCCCCTGTTAGGATCTCGCTTTCGCGTCCACCAAGGGTATATTCTTTTTATCCATAAGAGGAAATGTAATCTCCGTCTCGGCCTGACTGTTAAACATGGCTGACATTTGATCAAGAGCTCCGAGAAACGGCACCGCGGGTGTGGTCTGCTCTCGTCGTCTGCGTCTGCACGGACGCTGAGCTAACTTCGGAGCCGGTGAATCGAACGCGCCAGTGCAGCGGCCGTGCAACTTCCAGTTGAATCAAAGGTGGCGGTTCCTACACTGCTGAACTAGTTCAACCAGTTCAGACGAATTGAACATACATATAGGGGTGGCACTGAGTAGGTTGAACGACCTTTTAGCGAACGAAGTCCTGCCCCCGACTTTTCATGGAAAGACACTTTACGGGTGGGCCAGGTGGGTAAATTATATTTGTAATGAGCCGCCTCAGACTGTCGCCGCGAATAGAGGGGTGGGGTTAACAAGTACCCCAGTGATACAAGTCATTTGCTAAAATTACTGCTGTTTGCTAAAACGTCATTCGCTCGTGAAATATATCCGACCTATATCTGCACAAACATGAAGCAGGGGCCGCTTCATATCTGTCTAGTACCAGTAGGTGTCCATCGCCGATGCCTTGCCGTTCACGAGGTAGCTAGACGTGTTTAGGGATTTGTAGGTTTTAAGCCATTCTCAGGTATATTAACCAGACGAGTCGAAAGATAGTCCTAAAGATGCGCCAAGGATACCTTCGAAGATTTGTAATTTCTTTGAGGGACAAGTGCTCTTTCTTTTTACACAAAGGATCCGGAAGGGCATGTCGATCCCGTAAATCAAAATCTCAGGAGGTACCGGAGTTAATTCTCGGCGGTGAGACGATTAAAGTATGCTCCACTCACTGAGGGTCCTCAAAAGCAAGCAAAATCAATAGCCAACAGTAAGTAACATACTCCCCCCGAAAGTTCGGTCATTATTTGTTTCTGTTTATCTCCGCACACCTTGTATAGAGAGCAAAATTGAAAGCAATATTCTTTTCTTTATTTTATTTTCCAAACTTTCTACCGCAGCTGCTGAGTTAAGAAGCGCTTGACACGTCGTTCTTGTCATAGTATACATATATAAAAGACGTCTTGATCTTTCAGTCTCCGTGGCGATCGAACAATACGCCCTGCGCCTCGAACAGCTGCTAAAGTCCGTAAACACTTCCTGCGAGCCATCGCTCAGCATAAAACACATGTTTTGTCTTTGTATCAAAAAGTATATCCATAAAAAAAAAAAGCCTCGTTCATTTTACCGTCCAGCGACTCGCTTGGTTCCCTGTGTGGTTTTCTCGTGGGCCCATACTCGGCGCACCTGCGGCGTCATCTGCGTCATTCCAGTCGTGATCGCTCGCAGACGCGGTCCGGTCGGCGACCGAAACCCCTTTAACTGGCTTCCCGCCCAGTCCGTCACTTTCGGGCATGGAGTAGGGCTTTTAGCTCCTTCTCGCAACGGTCGATCGGAACGGTGTTTTCGATTACTCTCGATTAAGAACGCATCTCTCCGTGCGACTACTTGCCTGGACTATTGCGCGAACCGTTCCTACTCGCGCTTTCAATCCTGAGCAAAACATTAAGAACGTTCGACCAAAGGGAGTGGTCAGATTAACAAAAAAACTGCAGTGCGTAATTAGGGATTACATGCGCGCTTGTGTATATTTACGTCATCTCGGCTATTTGGCCGCTTAATAGTTTCTTATGTTTTTGCTAAGTGCCCGCGCTGTGGCCTTTTATGGCGCGAGCGCGTAGCACTGACTGGTGCTTCTATGCTATTTTGCGACCTAAAATATATTCTTAGAATTTACTTCAGCAGCCGAAGTAAACCCGACGAATTAGAAAACACAAAATATGCATATGAGAAATTAAAAAAATAGAAAATAACACTGCATAAAACGACGAAACCAAGGAGACAAAAACAAGGCAGTCACCGATGAAGTGACAAAGCAACGCCCATCGATCTTTGTTTAAGTTTGAAAAAAAAAAAAAAAAACACTGCACAGAGAGTGGCACCACGCAACAACATTGCAAAATAAAATTGCACCAGCGCACTAAAAATGCACCAATAAGCCATCCATCAAAGAAAACGATTTTATTTTCCCCGAAAGCATGCAAAGAAACGGTGCACGTTATAAACGCCAGCAGCAGACAAAAAATGTAACCCTTAATTCTTGAAGCCGACAAAAGATACATATCCACGTTCTTCTCCAAGGCTTCCACAGACGTACTTCCTTCAATTACGGTCATGAGAACAGGGTGTTCGTTTAGAAGGTCGGGTATTTGATAATCTAATTTATGTCTGTCAGAGGCTAGTGTTTTTCCTTTTTCTTCTTTTCTGTAGCCCACCTGCCGAAAATTGTATGCACGATCGCTCCAAAGATACTTCTTGAGAAAGGCAGTTGGTTCGAAGTTGATTTATTATAATAAACAAAAATCTAATATTTTTTTACATTCTTTATAACATTTGGAGTGGTGAGAACCCCTACTTTCTAAGGAGCGGAGCAGAGCGACTTCGGTACGGTTAATTTCCAACAAAAAGCAAGATCTCTCTTTTTTTTTTTTAGTACGTGCAGGATGCTTATATTTGTTTGTGTAGCGGTCTCCGCCATCTGTAAACCCTGGCAAGTTTCTTGGCCCTGTTTTTTACAGACAGAAAGCTACGCTTTGTAATTTTACAAGAAAAGAACCGACCTGTGAAATACAGCCTCGACAAAAAGTTTAGATTTCTACGTGCAGGCGTCGATTTTTACGGTCCATTTTAGATCGAGCCTGGTGACTCGCGTCACCCTATACAACCCCGAGACTGCAGGTAAATAGCGGACGATTCATACACACGAACAGTAACACAGGTAAAATTCCCTCTGTGTTGAGACTTTTCGGCGAGTGTGTGTCGTCCTTTGCTGATACCTGTAGTCTCGGGATTGTTTTAGATGCGGAGCATCTCTTGCTCGGGTCTATGTCCCGCGGCGTCGTAGTCCGCACTCACACTACGCATGCGCAACTCTCCTCCTTCCCTCTCTCCAACAGCTGCGCATTACTCTCTCCGCTCTCTCACTCTGCCAGCTGCGTGCACTTCGCGTGCGTTCGCTTCTACTCATACCGCGCGCGCATGCGCAACTCTCCACCTCTAGTCTCCTCTCCTTCAAGTGTGAATATAAGCAGCGGTAGCGCACTGCGCGCGTTCAAGGTAAGAGTGGCCGAGTGCAAAAAAAAAAAAAAAAAAAAAAAGAAGGAAGTGGCCGAGTGGGCTAACGCGTCTCGGCTCAGAGCGTGGAGCGAAAGCTTGCGCTGGGAACCTCCTGGGTTCGATCCCCGCCGCCCCGCCCGTTTCGATCTGGATGAGTTTCGTACCGGCACGCGTTCGTGTGATCACTACTGCGTGATGCACGTTAAAAATCCCAGGTTAGCGGTTGTACTGCACTGGTTAAATTTCTCATCTATAGCTAAGAGACCGATTACCCGTTGAGGCGCATCTCCATCAAGGCATAATAAACATAAAGAGCAAACCAATATTTTTTTTTTTTTTTGCGCGCGTTCAGTTTACCGCTGTTGACTCCACTTCACTCCGTTCTTCCGATGAAGTGTGATGGAAGCAACTCCGCATCACCCCATGGTTCCCCTCGGGAAGATGGTGTAATTTTTTTTGCCTAATCTTCACCAGTTGATTGGCGCCCTGACGATTTTTCTGTGTGGTTCCCTTCTTTCAACGTGTCTTCCCTTTTTGATCCCTGCCTCAGATTAAGTTGCCTTTAAACCCCTCTATCACTTCCGAACACCCCGCAAGATCACGAATGTGCCCTATTCATGGGAGCCCAACTGTGCTCCCTGCACCTGTTTTACGTTTTATCTTAGTTTATTTTATAATTACGACAACACAAACACACGCGCACGCTGATGAATAACTATGCGCCCTGAAACTCCGGAAGAGGAGGAGACTAAAGCGCGCGGCGACGTCAGAACGCCGAACTCTGGTTGGAATGATGAGCGGGTGAGCTTAAAGCTCTGCGTAGAGCTAGTTGGTCTGCATCTTTTGCAAGGGTTCTGATGACGTGAGAACGTCGAGCTCTGATTGGCTCCGATTGGAGGGTAGTGGGTAGACCTTAGAGCAAGCTGGCTTGAGGTCCACTCATTATCCTCCAATCAGAGGCAATCAAGACCTCAGAGCAAGCTGCCTTGAGATCCACTCTTTATCCTTCAATCAGAGACAATCAGAGCTCTGTGTTCTGACGTCGTGAGAACCCCTGCAAAAGAAGCAGACCAACTTGCTCTCGGCATAGCTGCCTTTGTACCTACTGCGCTCGTCGAACGCGGAATGCCGGCATCCGGGGTTTGGCTCTCGTGTTCGAATGCGTTCGACGAGTGCAGCGGAGATGAAGGTAGCTAGCTTGATGACTACCCACCAATCCCTCCAACCAAAGCTCGGCGTCCTGACGTCACCGCGCGCTCTCGCCTAATCCTCTCCCTCTGTTTTTCGGCGCGTTGGCGACGAACGGGACCAAAATAACGTTATTGCGGTCGAATTTCCGCGATTGACACAATGCTCATTATGACAGTAAACTGCAGAAGATAGGCTCATGTCAGAATAATTGCCCGCCCGATACTTTTGAAACCTTCGAGAAATTAACCAGATGACATGTCAAGCGGCCAGCCCAGACTTTTGAGCCCATGTACACCTACCTTTTATTTATTTATTTATTCAGTTACCCTAAGTCCCTTTCGAGCATTACATAAGGGGAAATTCATACAAAGAAAAAGGTCACCAACAGTGATAGGCAAGCTAAATAAAAAAGAGGCCGCGACGAACAGAAATGCAGTAAATATAATCCCATAATTCAATTGCTGAATTGCAATAATGGTATTATATGGATTCAATGAAAAAAAAAAGATGAAAACGTTCAACGACATACTCTTGACTATGGCTTATCTAGGACGAGGAAAAAAATTAATATGCTTCATGGGAGAGACAGGGAATCACGAGATTAAAAAAAAAGAGAGACTAACAATCCTGTGTCACCGCGATAATACACGGTAAGGCTTTCCATTCAGACAAAGCAAGGTTATAAGAGGAGAGTATTTGTATAGGTTCGTACGTGCAAATATTGGGGTTACTTTGTTGAGGTGGACTAGGCGCGAGAAGGTACTGCTGGCTGGTACAACGTGCGTTTGTCGGGAGGGCGGAAAAGAGCAATCTATCTCATGAAATAAAAACAAGAAAAAAGAAGAATGACATGATTCCTGCTTTCGAGCGATTCTAAATTTAAGGACTCATCATACTTGCTATACTGCATGTGGTAGAATATTTGCGTGTTATAAACTGGGCTGCTTTATATTGAAGATGCTTAATTCATTTATTAGATAGGCTTGGTGGGGATTCCAAATACCTGACGCATATTCTTATTTGCTTCGAACAAGGGTTGTATATGCGATTCGTTTTGTATTGGTGTCAGATAAAAACAAGTAACCTTGCAGGAAACCAAGGGTTTCATTAGCGTTTCGTTGATTTATTTCAAGATGATATTTCCTCGGTAAAATTGCTGTAAGGTGAACACCTCGGTACTTAAACGACTGCACCTTTTCTATCTCTACACAGTTAGTTTCATAAGTATGCTCGGGGATGTTGGTTTTGGTAGTGAAGGTGATGTGTTTAGTTTTAACTGTATTCATCTGCATTTACCTATCACCGCACCACAGTAAAATTTTGTCTAGATGTGCCTCTAGTATTGTGCTATTAGAGGAAGAGGGAATGGTCCGGGAGATGACGCAGTCGTCTTCAAAAAGTCGCATTGTTGACTTCTTGTTTACGTGAATATCATTAGTCAATAGTAGGAAAAGGAGTGGTTCAAATACTGATGCTTGCAGTAAGCTAGGTTTAAGGCCATTGACGGAAATTATGTTATCAATAACGACTTATTGAAGTCTATTGTAAAAAAAAGTTTCAGATTCATTTAAGAACACCCATTTCTATATCAGCCTCTGTAAGTTCTTTTTTTTTTTTATTATCAACTTCTTACGCCTATCAAAAGCTTTGGAAAGATCGATCCGAATTGCGTCAGTTTCGAGGGACGAGTGAATACTTTTATAAAGATCAGTACTTAGCTGGCAAACTTGAAATTCACAGGAACGTCCCTGTTGAAAATCATGCTGGTTTGGAAAAAGAAGATTGTTAGTCACGAAATATTTTATAGTTTGAGAACAAAATATGTGTTTGAGTAATTTACATTATACGCAAGTAAGAGATGTGGGTCTGTAATTTGTGAGGGAGTTGCAATTACCGGTATTTGTAGATAGGGATGACATGGGTCAGTTTCAAGTCGTCGGGTGGCGTGCCGGTAGAAAGTGACTTTTAGAAGAGTGCTCCTATAAGTTCACTGGACACATCTTTTGTTAACTTCAGCAGTTTTTGGGCTTATTTCATCCGGACCCGGGCTTGCATTTCTTGGCAGTCTACCTATTGCACTGACAACTCTCTCACCGGTAATGATACAAGTGTCCATTTGAGCAGACATTGCAGATATTAACATATTGAGTCAAAAGTGTTTAATCTGCGAACACGCTATCAAAGAAAGAATTAAACGTCGTTGCTATCTCCAATATGTTCAAAACACTACCCTCTTCCGAAAATATACAAGGATTTAGATTTTTGGTTTAAGGTGAACTAAACTCCAAAATGTCTTCGGATTGAATTCCAAAATGTTAGGCAAGTCGTTGTTACAGAATATAAGTTTGGCTCTCCTGATTTCTCTTTTACAAGAACTTCAGCATGAACGATAAGACTCCCAGTCGTCCTGAGCATCCGGACGTTTATCGTCTGAATATTTTTTTTTTATTTATACAGCGTCTCACAGCACATGAAAAAATATTAATCTTTGGGATACATATTTTTTCACGTCATTAATTTTATTGCGGAACGACACCCAGCTGTCGTTTATTGACCGGTAATTGGATAAATTAAGAAAATGAAAGAAAAATTCGCTCAGCATACCGGGTGAAACAAGGAGACGGTAGGCTCTTTAAATCGACCGGAAAATTCGGTTTCTTAACCTATCGCGCTACGACTTCGTGCACCGTTGCCCACAGATGGTGCATTTTTTTTGTAAAATTTGCAAAGAGCGAACTTACCTGAGGAAAAAGTAAAGAAAGAAAAAGGCTTAGCTCCTATGGAAACGCAGCGACGCCACCGGTCTGCAATCAACACGGCGCCGTTTTGCACGGTAGACAAGAGATGGCGCAACCAACGCCGCCAACGAACGAGCATACGGGCGCCGGCCGAG
Organism: Ixodes scapularis; assembly: GCF_016920785.2. NCBI lineage: Eukaryota > Metazoa > Arthropoda > Arachnida > Ixodida > Ixodidae > Ixodes > Ixodes scapularis. The sequence continues at coordinate 16,451,250 of NW_024609835.1, forward strand.
GTATTCCACAAAGGCTCTTTAGCAGACGATCTTTTCGACTCAAAAGCGGCGCGCGTTCCGCAGGCGGCGACAGTCGCAGAAACAAAAAAAAAAAAAAGACAGGCGCGGTAACAACAAGGAACTGCAGTTCCTTGTCTGCTAAATACGCCGGCTCTCGGCGTCGTCTGTTCGTTCGTTGGCGGCAGTTGGCGTCGAGACCCCTTGCGCCATCTCTTGTCTACCGTGCAAAACGGCGCCGTGTTGATTGCAGACCGGTGGCGTCGCTGCGTTCCATAGGAGCTAAGCCTTTTTCTTTCTTTACTTTTTCCTCAGGTAAGTCCGCTCTTTGCAAATTTTACGAAAAAAATGCACCATGTGTGGGCAACGCTGCGCAAAGTCGTAGCGCGACAGGTTAAGAAACCGAATTTTCCGGTCGATTTAAAGAGCCTACCGTCTCCTTGTTTCACCCGGTATTTGACATTTTTTGAAGGTCCGCCCTTCCATAATCAAATATTTGTTTCTTCAGAACGTCTCATCAAAGACACAATTTACCCTATTTTGGCACTGGGGATATATTTTAAAACCTTAACATCAATAATCAGGATTAGTCTAGAATTTTATCGTTACGCGTTGCCTGGTTAACAATTTGTTGAAGCTGAAAGGCTTCCAGTTTATCTAGAAATTTTGAGCATTGCTTTCTGTTATAGTTTATCGACTGCGTTTATATTCTAGTCTATACCAGCTACATTAACATCGCCAGTCAGTATGATGGGATAGTTGGGAAATCTTGCTTCTACGCGGTCAAGGATGGCCTTTAGGGTTTCCAGAAAGTCAGATGAACATTCAGATGAACAAAAACACACCAATCAAGCAAGACCTGAAATGTAACCGCACCGTCACCCACAACATTTCAAGAGGGCTAAGAATGTCAGTTCGTTTTTAAACAGCGGTGATAACTCGCCCGCCCCTTGACGCGCTTCTATCTTTCCTATACAGCCGAAATGTTTTTAGATATTCTTAGTTCATAGTCAGCAACTTCCTGGTTTTAGCCACGTTTTCATGCCCATAACAATATTACCCGAACAGGCTTCAGCGCTGGAGAGTAAGCGATCTGCTTCAGAAGAATCCTTCGCAAGTTGGCCAGAGTAAAAGAAAGCTGTTCCTGAGGTCCTTCTTGCCGTTCTGGCTTTTTCTAGCCCTTCGTCAGGCGCTTGGTGGGGTGGGCGTATGCGAGGTCCTTATTGTTTCTATCACCGAGTCGTTATCTGAGTCATATCGGTAGAAAGCAGTATTCACGAGTAGCTTGCCGTAATGAAGCCTGAACTTGCTGGCCCCAAACCTTATCTTTGCGAAATCGCGTAGCTTCTTATCAAATAGTTGGATTTTTGTGAAAAATCTGTCTCAATCCAAACACCGGCTAACCTTAAATCTTTTAGTTTGTACGCGTTTCTAATTGTCCTTCAGAGCTTTCAGTATCTGATATAACTTATTGGGACCAGAGTTTGTTTCAACATCTCCCGCGCATATTAATTGTCGAGCTACACACAACGATAGCAGCAGAATATCTGTGCTGGGACAACCTGTCTGAGCGAAGAGCGCTAACCGATGAAAGCGTTGACCCCCCTATTGAAAAAGGCCAATATGAACTCGGCTTATTGGAAATATTGTATTCCAATGAAGATGATGGAAACCAATAAAAACTTATTGTTATCCGATTAACCCAATACGCACGATGGGAATTCATATCGGAGCACAATATCCCGATATAGTATGCGGTTATTGGTATACAACAGGATATTGGAGCACAATATCCCGATATAACTTGTGGTTATTGGTATACAACACGATATCGAAGCACAATATCCCGACAGAACTTACGGTTATTGGAATAGAATACGACATCGCGTGCATATTGGTGACCGACATGGACATACTGTACGGCCACACGATATACAAATATTGGTCGTCGATCATGGGACCAAAGGAGAATACAATATGATATCGCGTGCATATATCTCAGAACGCGGGTACCAAGTTACCAACGTGCATTACGTTGGCATATCCACACTGCAATACGCGAAAAATATATTGGGTGTGGATACACACATAACATAAACGTTCTGCGTAGCGAACACATTAACATTGATCGACAGTGCAAGTACGTACGTACAGCTGTTTGTACGACACACAGTACACACAGCCTCGCGCGCTTGAAACTAGACAACCACCAAACCATTCAGAATAACTAGCCGGAACACCCGCCGCGACCTACCTTTTAATGAGAAAGCCCAATAACGACGTGCTCATTGGAGTGATCGTTTTCCAACAAATGTTTATTGCAGTTGTAATGCAACAAAAGTTGATCGCCAAACGATAAACCCAACGTACCGGGATACAATTCGATGTTGCAAAACACCATCGTAATACAACAAGAAATTATCGGTGTTGGGACACGACCACCACATCGAATACGATATCAATACGAAGTTACCGACGGTGAGAAATACAACATCATGACACGATATACTAGTTACCGGTGTTGGGACCGAAATCGAACGCTATACGTGACAATGTCGGTTCGCACGATAAAATAATGAGGGTGAATAGGTTTGAGAGGTCACGTGCATGTAGTTGCTTCTTACGCGCACATTTATCGATATTGACCCACCTTTCTGGGTAACCCTACGTGGTACACAAAATCCACGACAACATGCGAGCACATTTCACCCACCACTTTTCGTCGCCTGTTTCGCGAGATTCACACACTGTCCAAAAAACGACGTGAAAAATACGTGCACTTGCGCCATCAAACGATACGTTACAGCCTCGTTTCTCGAGAAGACAGTTTCCATCGCCAACACGCGCGCGCGCGCGCGCGCAAGCAGTTTGGACTTCGAACAGTCTGTCTATGCTAGATCGCAAACTCAACGATGAAGTTAACTCAATCGGTCGCTGATTGGCTGCCCTTTTGGTCACGTGATGTGACGTTGCGATTGAGTTTTTCCCTACGGATTCCGATGAAGTTCGAGCTATGCTGTTGAAATAATGAAGTTCGCGGTGACGTCAAAATGTCGTCACGATTGAGTTTGGCGATAGAGATAACTTTGTAGTAGTCGGGTAGCAAAAGTTGCCAAAGTCAATGAAGATGGCGACGTTCAAGCTCGCGGACGAGGCGGACCAAAGCGGACTATCGCTACGTTTTTATGTGTTCGCCGTTCAAGGTTCGTCAGGGACGTAATCGGGGAATACTGTCCGACACTCGCTGGTGCTGACATTTGCCGTGGAAGCTTTGGCGGCGTCGCGAGGGGCCCCATATGGTGACCGCCGAGCAGCAAGTGCTCTCTTTGAGCGTTGCTGGCGGCACATTTTGCTGCGACGAAGACGTCACCGTGCGTCGGTGTACTGCGAGTCGTATTCTTTGGATGCTACAGGGGCGATAATCGATAACCCGGGGCTGAAGGTGGGTGGGCTTCGCGCGCCAAGTGAAGACGGAAAGACGACGACCAAGAAGTTCAGCGATGCGAATTCAGCGGTGTTGTCGGCAAGTACTCAATACACATTTTCTCAATGCGCTTGCACGAGAGCTCTCGGTAGAAAACGGGTGCCTCGTTCACCGTGATGAGTGTCGTGTGAGATAGTCGCACGGATTCAAGCTTACTCGTGATTGCATGTGTATCATCCGAATGTCTCGGGCCTCAACATCTGGAAATTGTTCTGCTGCAACACGTTGTGTACGTTTTCATTTTACGATTGCAGGTTCAAACTGGTACAGTATCTTGTTCTTTGCTTGTGTTGTCTGAAACGTTTCTGCTGCTTTTCTGCCACACCGGGTAGGGCGCCTCGTCAAGCTGCAAGCCATGCAGCTTGACGTTTGACATTATATGCCCCATCTCTCACCTTTGTATATAAAGGAAAATAAAGATATTATAAACTCAATTGACACCTCTTTGCTCTGAAGGCATAATTTTGGGACAAGTGGAATATCTCCACTTTTTTTTTCAACTTGTTTATTATTACATTTTCAGCCTTTTTGGGATGCTATGCAACTACTATCTCCAAGTAGAGGCTGCATTAGCATATAGAATTTCTATCTAGTCTTGACGTGTTTTTGGACAACTGAAAAGGTTATGAAACATTCATGTCAGATACCGCCTCACTGTTGTGTGCAGGTGACAGCGACAAAACCCTGAAGCCATGCTTGCACACCAATTCCTCGCAACCCCAATGGATGCTCTGCTGTTCTGAGGCCAAGCTTAACAAAATGCATTGCTTAGGATTCTGTCGTAGAGCAGTGAATGGGATGCTGAAAAGAAGGTTCCGGTGGTTGCAAAGGTGCTAGGCACAGCAAAATCATTTGACTTTCTGCACAATGCGGCCTTGTATAGCTCTATTTTGGGGCCTCTCCCTTGAGCCCTAAGAGTCCGACACCGAGGACGGTGTAAGCTTTGACAGCAGAGGACACGCTGCGCAGTGCTGAAAATCTGAAAGGTAGCCACCTCTGCAAGTATGTGCTGCCTACCAGGGTCTCCCTGCTCAAACTTGAAGCCTGGCAGCTGTTGAGGCTACTACGAGCTTTGTCTCTCGTCACATCTGCGAAATATACTTGTGTGTAACCGCTTGCAATGTTTTGTCATACTTTGTAACTTGCCAAATCAAGTAGACACGGTAAGTCCCTTTGGCTGCAGAGTGGTCTACCTAAAAGACAGTTCAAGCGGAGTTTTGGTATGGCACCTAAAAATGGAAGTTTGTAATAAGGTGATGTTTCTGAAAAAGCTTTTTAACACAATGTTTTTGGCAGGTTAACCTTGCAAAAATGCAAACCGCATAAGTGAAACGTCGAGCGAGGCATTAGAATAGAGAATAAAAGAGGGCCTCCTCATGGGTGGCATCTTGTTTCCCATTGACTGCATAAGCATTCTGGCTCTAACGGTACATTGTTCCAAGCATAGAGGAAGAAAAGGTGAAGAATTAACTGTGGTTGCTGATATCTGGACGATTGAACTTGCACCGCCGTGTCACCGTTAATTGTGAAATTTCTGGCTCCCTGTATATGAAACATACATCGACATCTGAAGTCGAGATACGAGTCCTGGCACATAAACAATTGCACCGAGATTTCCTGACCCAAAATTTGTATTCGATGTATGACAGTTTTGTCGGGTATGAGCAAGGTAGTGCTGCAAACCTTTTTTCCATGCTATACTGAAATCATGACAGATGCAAAATGGTACCTAGGGAGCATGTTTTATTGTGCATGGAAATTCTGCACCCCCATGAGGGGCAGTACGAGTGTGGTCAGTGAAGACGACTGCTGGTTATCTGCAGCTGCTTGTCCCTCCACAGCCTGCAAACAAAGTACACGAAAAGGGTGAATGTTTATAAAAACAAGCATTTTTAAAGACTATGTTACAGAAATTGCATAGAACAAGAGAATCCCAGGGGTGCGGTGAGCAGTAGTGTATGGCATACCACTGCTTTTATCTTCTTTTAGAACTCTTATGCAGTGCTGGAAATATCAAGAATGCGGGACTCCCGAGACAATTTGTTTATGCGAGCACCTTCCTAACCAAGGAACTGCTCAGACCAGCAAGCTCATGCTGTGGGTCTTCCAGTACAACACGCAACCTACGAAGCAAGCAGCCTTGAGCAATGTTCACCTAGCATGATCCAATTACACAAGGTCCGAAAATGAAAAGGGGCGAAAACAGAGGAGTCCTGCATTCACTTTCCTTTATGCTATAACTGTCTGTCATAACTGATTCCCAATGACAAGTTAACTGTTGTTCCCGTCAATGTTTTTCGTGCTGTGGAAGTCCAGCTCTTCCGCATTGCATTGAGAAAACAACAAAGACCGTGAGCCCAAGCTGCTCAGGGTGTAACTCAATAAAGCAAGGACGAAGAAACTTGGCCTGGAATAATTCATTAGTGCCATATGACACAGGTTTTCTTTCGACGGTTCTCCAAACAATGCTTGCCAGCCAATTTTAGACCTTGACTGCACTTCTCTACATCTAGGGCACTCATGCTGTAATGTTGGGTGCCCAGCAGCATGTGCAATGCAACCAGCTGCTCCCGCCGAGTGGGCGAGAGGTCCTAAACAGTGCAGCTGGGGGCAGTTCAGGCCCTCACCATCCAGGGTGGCAGTGTATACAGCTGCAGCTGAAAAAGGTTAGCACAAGTGACCGATGACCGGAGTAGCAAAATTGCGACAGGCAGCGCTATTGTTCCCGAGCGCGCCGATAGCAAGTGCCAGTCATGTTCCATGTCTCAACGTGGGTGGCTGCCAGAAAATTGAGGGATAAGATAGCTTTCGGAATGCAAGATTTAGGATGGGCTGCTTTGTGCCGGCCACCACCGTGTGTCGCGATTTTGCTGCTTCAGTCGTTGGTCGCTTGTGCTTATCTTTTTCCGATGCAGCTCTACCTGATGACTGGTGCACAGCTGACATGACACAGTTTGAGTAGCATGCATACATGGTTTGCAGGTAATGTCATGTCAGTATAAAAGACAAGACCTTTGAGTACTTCCAAGGGCACCGTGTTGGTGACCACCACTTGGTACATGTCAGATGTGGTTAATGGCAGAGGCTGCTCATATTGCCATGCACGTCTCCGAGCAAGCTTGCCCGTGGCCGAATGGTTATTGTGCTTAGCTTGCACACAAAGGGCTGAGGTATGATGCCTGGCCGCACATGCACCTTTTTGTTATTTCTGTAAATGTTGCATTCTGGTTTAATTCAAGAATCCCATTGCTTGTTCAAAGTCAGAATGTTCTACGCACCGAACTTTCTATGCCGATTGTTCCAGAAGTCCACGCATGTACATGAGGGGCTCTGCGTGGCGATACAGAGAGAGTCTCGCTCTTGCGCTCGATCGTGCTACTCCGCCGACCTTCGATGCCTGTGATGCTACCTCTTTGTATTTTTGTTTTCGGCACAAGTTTGCCAAATTAAACGTTTAGTTTCTGTTCATTCGTCACCTGACCATCTGACATTCGTGAAATTTTGGTGGATGTGCGGGACATTAACAAAAAGGTGCATGCGCGGCCAGAAATCGAACCTTGGCCCTTTGTGTGGGAACCAAGTACGAGAACCATTCGGCCACGGGCGCGCTTGCTCGGAGACGTGCGGGGAAATATGTGTTAGTGCAGGCACTTGGGCTAAGCCTAGGCAGAAGTTTAAACCGTCAAGTGATGATGACAAAGTTTGTCCGTGTTTGTCCAGTTCAGTACGCAGAAAATATTGCTCTGTGTGGTGGCGAGAACCATCTGCTACTTACTCTCAACTGTGACAGATTGTGATATCTAGCCAAAGGTGGAGGACGTGAATACCTGAGTGCAAAAAATGAAGAGAAGTATACAAAACTGCACGCCGATGATTTTGCCGAGTTCGACAGGCAATGCCCAGCCAGGTGCGTCCTGCTTCCACAGCCCTTTGCAGCAAATATTTTTAGAAGTGGATCTTTTATATAAATAGCAGACACCAGTTTTGGAATTGGTGAGCCAGTTTTGTCTTAGTGTCATTCCCTTGTCAATTTCAGGGCAGTGGGTAGATGTGGTGCTGCCGGGAATGTTTGGTGGAAGCAGGTTGCTGTTGGGAAACAGGACCGGAGGCACCGTCTTTTTCCTGACACAGTCTCATTAATTGGATCTGTGTCTTGTCCGACACAAAACTCAAGTAACCATGTGTGGATTGTCTCTGCACCATGTGTAGACTTAAGTTTTTGTAAGTCTTGCTGAGGTGTCACCTTGCTAGAAACATAAAAACGATTGTACCTACAGTCACCTTGGGAGCTACCGACCAGGCACAATATGTTAATGACACCATCTTCTACATAGTTATGCACAGTGCAGGTCATGTTCACATTTTTGTGCAATTGCTGAGATGGGTACAAAAGCTGTCACTTTGGGCCACTGGAGCCAGCGCAGTTCGCCACGATCACAGTGTAGCAAAGCTGCAACCCCACAAAATCAATGGCCACCAGCATGAGGCTACCGACGGCACTCATGCATAATACATGTCCTGACACAGGCGCAAACCACGTATTATGGAGATGAATCCAGACTGTTTTTTATACCTACCATTTGGTGGTGGTGGAGCTGCCACCTGTGCTGGGTCCTCACTAGCACCTTTGGCCACAGCAGATGAGTCCTGCATCATCCAATCAAACACAAGTTAACGCACAACAAATTGGCAGCCTTTCTGGTTCCGCGTTGATGTAATGCCCATTGCCTACACTTTAGAATTCAGGTATCGAAGTGCTTCATGCACAGCTCTAGAGAAATTAACTCGTCAGCTTGAGCGCTACGATCCGAGCTTTCAAAGAAACATCACGAGACAGCACACTCGTGCAAAGTCAATAAGACCAAAAACAACACAGTATCCGTTTACTACAAGTAGCAAGTTTTAGGAGACCGTTAAGCGCGCTGAAAAGCATGCTTCAAAGTTACAGCGCGAGCTGCCAGTAGCAATTTCGCTGCGCACGGCAACGGTACGCTAAAACCGCCCATTGAGATGCCATGCACTTACCGACACTGCAGCCGAGATGCCGTGTGGCGACGGACGAGGCGCGTCCGCCCTCCAAATCATGCGCCTTCTTCCGTGTCTTTGCGAGGAACCTTTCTCATATGGGCCAAGATTCTGTCCTTCTCCTCGAGTTCAGCGACGACACTTGGTTCACGTCCCCCACCAGACTGCCGAGTGGTAATCGCGACGTGAAAAAGCCCGACTTAACAGCAAAAATTCCAAAAGTGAGGCAAATCTTCGTACAGAGACACGAGCACTTTACGTGCGACATCCACTGTCGGCCATGACGATCCATCACGATCGCGATGCAGCTCACGCATTGCGATCATCTAAATTGTTTCAGTTACGTAAAAATACATGATTCATGCGACCTAGACTTGACACCGGTAATTATATTTAGATTGTACCGCATTATACATTTTCATAAGTTAAAAATGTTGCTTTTACAAGACCCTTCGATGCGGCGTTGCGCATTTCCCTCTAGGGACATATTTTGGGGACAAATCCCGATGAAGTTTCAACTCAATCGCCACTGTCCGTCGACGTCATCAACGCGCCGCGATGAAGTTCCCTGCCAGTTGAGTTCGCCGCCGATTGAGATTAGGCTCCTCCCACCGGCTACGTCACGATGAAGTTTCTTCATCGCTTTTTCCAGCATAGACAGACTGTTCGAACTTCGAAGGGAGCGAGCCCGGCTGGCCCGGCGCGATGCCGGCGTGCTGGCGAGCCGCCAAGACGAGCACGACGGGCATGCGCAGTGCGCAGCGGGCAGGCGTCGGTTGCGCCACTGTCACCACTGTGTCTATGTCAACGACTGTGTGTTGCGCGGCCCGGCCAGCCTGGCCAGCCGGCGTGATTGGCGTTCGTCGCACTCTGTACTCGTGGGCATCGAGCGAAACCTACACACTTTCAATTGCTTCGAAAGGTACGTATACACGACTCTATTACTTGCAGCATTGAGTGCTTTGGCGTACGCGGATCAAAGTAAACACCGAAGGACAGAAACGAGACGTGAAGTTTTTAAATCGAGGCCTTTTTGAACGCCTGTGTCCCCTGTTGAAAGCACCTAGCTGTGCTCTGTTGCAGGCGTCATTCCGACTGCGTGTGCTCCAATGTAACGTCAGTCACTGTTCACACTCGGCTAGCTTTGCCAGTTTGTTATCTCGTGTGCGAAATAGAGGTAGAAACCAGCGCCGCGTCTCTTTCGGATACTCAGCCTCCAGGCACCTTCCTTCCGGCGTGCTTTCTGCCGCGCCCGTTCGGCGCATTGGATTCGCGGGCGCGTCAGGCTCGTTCGAAGAGGCGTCGTTTGAAGCTGACGAGTCGCCGAAGTGTACCGGAGCTTCTCTTTAGGAAAGTCGCAATCGACGCTCGGCGGCTCGGCTCTGAGCTCGTACTGTTCTCCTCCCGGGTAGACCATGAGTGCCGATGAACGAATTTGAAAAAGCGCTAGCGAGTGACTTTGTGACGCCGCCCAACTCTCCTTTTATCAACGGCGCAGAGCAAATGATGTACAGAAAAAAGAAACGCGTTTTTTATATTTTGTTGGCCATTTTCACCTCAACACAAAGTGAATCGCGGCTGTACGTCGGTTGACTCATTACTGTGCCTAGATTGTAACGGAACCTTTTTGGTGTGATCTTATTCTGATATCGTTATATCTCGCCTTTTCATCTTGGCTGCACACCTCTGGACGACATTCTACACATTGCACTCCTTGTCGACATGTCGCTGGTGCTTGAGACTAATTGGAAGTCACTGTTTGCTCACTCCTTGGTGCACACATTTTATGTTCAACATCAGTTATCTGAAGGAGGCTCCATGAAACCCTGGAATTTGTTTAGAGGTACCTCTACATACTGTGTTAGAGTGCTGTTTTGTGCGTTGTAGGTTCGCACAAAACCAAATTGCACCTTGTAATATACCCTTTGACTGTTTACTACAATTAAAGTTGCAATGAAACATTGGCCACGAGAGGTGACTCGGCCAACGTGGCCAACAAATTCCTCGCATAATTTTCTCCATGGGTCATTTTGGATGTTGACAAATTTTCTTGTGAATAATGAGTGTTATGCACATATGTTTCTTCTATTTTTCAGACAGGTACTTCAGTTAGATAAACCCCAGCAAAAGCAGCAAGAGTGTCTCGTTGGGTCACACCAAGGATAACGGCATTCCTGCTCGAGTCCCGGGTCTTCTCACTGAACTTCACTGAGCATAATGGTACATTCCCTTTCCTTAACTTTGTGGGAGCCAAGGGTGAAAGACGACGCAGAGGGCACGTGACAGGCGGTCGGCGGAGAAAGAAGTCACGAGCTGGCGCGAGACAGTGCGTGCTGAGCGAGGCTGGAGCTGGGCAGGAACATCGGAGCCGGGCTGCCTGGCTTGGAGCGGTCCACCAGCGAGGTTCAAACCGGACCGGTAGAAACGGCGAGTCCTGGCCATCTAGCCTAGGCCACGACGATCCCGGGGTGGTTCCGCAGCGAGACTCTGGCAGTGATAGCCCGGGACGGCCAGCCTACGCAGCGCTGGCATGGGAAGGACGATCCGCAGGCCTGGACACTGACTCCGACTGTAAGCTCTGATCGACGGACGACAACAAGGGTCGGCGTGCCTGGACTGCTGGCTCTGAACGACGGGCAACCGTGAGGTAGTAAACTTATTCGCTGTCTTCTCGGTGCTGTATGTCACTCCCTAGGTGACGGGCGTAGCGCATACCGATTGGGCGGTGATTATTAGAAGCTAAGCGAACTCCATAAAGAAACCAGTATTAAAATGGCACATCCAACATGGGGCTCGTTCGGTATGCCTCTGCTTCTAGTCGTCCCCAGGGAGTCTCACGGATTCGTTGAGCGGGTTGTTCACTAACGCTAACGATGCTTGTTGAGACAAATATGTTGGAATTTTGGCGACTTGTCTCATGGCAGAGCTCAGCAGGTGTCTCCTCGAATCAAGTACCTAAAGGGCTCGAAGAACGAGGTTGAATACACGCTTTCTCGGGTACCCTAGAATAGTGGTTGGCAGGAGCCGGGGTGCGCGGTTAAGATGTAAGAAAGTCGTCTCCAGAGGCAGAGGAGAGTCACGGCATGTTCGCTGGAAGGCAGGATAACGAGTGGCAGGAGGGGAAACAGCCAGGACTCATTGCAGATTTAGGATTTAGGCTTGGGGTGATGCGGTAGGCAAGTAAGCGCTTGTCGAGGCCTGGAGTGCAGATGGGTTTTTGACAGTGGGTGTTGGAAAGATTGCGGAAATGGCAGTTGACACCGGGAACACTGGCAGACGAGATTGTCAGCGGGTGTCGGGTAAACTGGCGGAAATTGCGGTTGGCACCTGGAACGCGGGCAGGCGAGTTAATGAGCACTATGATTTGTAACTGCTGGGCCAAGACGGCTAGTTTCTTCGCGTCAGTCCAACAGTCGACAAAAGGCGGAGGGACGACTCTCCCTTGAGGGGGGTCGTTCCAAGAAAGCTACGAATTGATTTAGATGATTCTTACTCGACTTCACTCTGGCCGGTCGTGGCACTGACAGCAAGACTTTTAATAAGTTATGTCGCGTCACGGCCTGGCCGGGGATGCGGCGGTAGACATTTAGGTGCCTTGTAGCTGTCCAGCTTGCCTTGAGGTGTGAACGGTTGAAGCGGGCTTGATCGCGGAGCGTGAACGGTGGAAGCAAGCCTAAGGCCCACTTCAGACGGGGCAATTTCCCCCAGCAACTTAACGTCGCAACACCAGCAACACAGGCCGCCTGCGTTCAGACGCTGCAACCAAATTGCTACGACTTGCCATCATCATCATGAAATTTGATTTTTCTTGCACTATATAGACGCACAACTACGTGCTAAAAACGTGTTTTTATATCTTTGACTGGCATTAATACTCACTCATGTTTCTGAAAAAGTTTATTTCCAAAAACGATCCATTTGAAACCAGGACCAAGTCTTCAGCTGTCATCCTCACCACCACAGGGGTGTCACGTGAAAATATTGCGTCCCTGAATGGCTGCTGCGGCTTCAAACTTTTCCAGTTTGTTCGAGTTGCGTGTCTGTTTTAAGCCGAACCTGATCTCAGAAATTCGTGCTGATCTGGGAAAACCTAGGGAACTACCCGCCAGCAAGCTCAAAATTGCTAGAAAAGTTGCCCCATCTGAAGCGGGTTTTAGGGAACTGAAATCAAGGGCAGTGGAGCTCTGGGTTCAAACCCACCTGGAGACGTTTCTTTTCTTTTTGCCTTTTTTTTAGTATACAGTATATATATATATTTATATTTATAAATAATACTTTTTTTTAAGTTTTAACGTATAGTCACATAATTTACACACTAATTCACATTCAGAAGTGCTTTTATTCACACACTGTGGCTCCCTAGTGCTTGCAATAGCTTCTTGCTAAGCTATTGCAAGCTCTGCAAAGGGAGGGGCATCTTCCCACCCTTTGCAGGCTGTGAAGCTGTGGCTTGCACAGCTCTAGCAGGTCGCACCTCGCACACTGGCCCCTTCATCAAGCATAGGGGCTGCATGAGTCGCGCCACACCGTAAGGCTATATACGGTCGGGTCACAGCACCTGGGACCATTCGTCGCTGCATTCAGCCGTGGTATGGTGGCATGGTCAGGGCATGAAGCAGGGGTACAACTTGGAAATGCTCATCTTCGTCACATTTGAAGCACATTTTTTTATTACTTTTGTGTCGAGTTGTCAGCATTTTAAGGGTGAGGAAGCAAGCAGCAGCGAGAGCAAGAAAAAAATTGAAAGCCGCTCTTATTGAGAATTTATCACAAGCACTAGGAAGCCGTGGAGTATTCTTAAAACGCTTCTAAAGCTGAATTAGCGTATAAATTATGTGCTAGTGCCTCAAAAATAAAAAAAACAAACAATTTAAGTATAATTAATAAGGATAAAAATATACACCAGGAGGACTTCAACCAGAACAACACAGTCTGTAAATTTGAAATTTGACACCATAAACCGCTTGGCCACCACCCAATTTTATTTTTAGGTCGTTTATCGAGGTATATGAATTTTGTTTGCAGCTGTGGGCTGCAAGAGAGATAGCCTTATTTTCATTTACTTTACTATTCCCACCAAATATGGCAAGTGACCAAGAATAGAACCTCATTTGTCGGCCGAGGCACTGTGCTTGCATCAAGGCAAACTAGCCTGGCTTGGTAGGCTTATATTTTGTTTCATCACCCGTTTAGGATTCTGTTGTCGCTCATCAAAAGAAAAAAAAACTGACTAAGTCTGACTTATTCTGGTGTGCAGGTATCCTTGGCAGTAAACTCTGCTAAATGGGGCAAAATATATATTATACATTTTTTAGCAAATATGCATTGTTTTAGCAAAATGAGCTACACTATTTGACTAAGGTGAAACAGAACGAGCCTTTCCACCTGGGTCTGTTTCCATCTTTCGCAGATACTATTTCCTGGTTTTTGTGGTTTGTATCAGACTTATGTGTCTCTGACCGGCCAAAGCATCTGTGTTAGACTCAGACTGGTTTCTTTAGGATATGTGCAGGTATTCTTCGCAGCAAATGGCTGCCAATCATGAACACGAGTTTGTTCTCGGCCACCAAGAGCAAGTATTTTCAAGGTGAGCTATTGCCTGCCTATATTTTATTTATTTATTTATTTATTTGGTGATACTGCCAGCATTCTGTGCAACGCCCAGGCAGGAGGTGTACAAAAACAATATTCAAAGACAAGCGGAAGTAGTACAAACAAGCAGACAGCGCCACTACTCAACAAAGTGCGAGAGTAGTGCTTCAATAAAAGCATCTAATGATCTCAAATCAAAACACTTTCAAGAAGCTTATTCCACTCACACGTGGTTCTAGGAAAAAAGGATGCTTTGAACAAAGTGGTTCCACACAATGGTTCGACAAGTGTTAATTGGTGTTTGCCTCTCATGGGCCTTGTTTCGTTAAATGAAGTGTAATCACAGAGACGCAGTCGCAAATTACCCTGTATTATATTATAAAGAAACTTCAGCCTTCCTGTTTTTCTCTGGGTTGCTAAATCACTCAATCCCGATCTTGGGTACAAATCTGAAACTGATGACATAAAACCATAATGGTTGTACACAAACTGCAATGCTTTTTTTTTTTTGCACAGTCTCCAACATATCGATTGACAGCTTTGTATGAGGGTCCCATACAATACATGCATATTCTAGCATTGGTCTTATGATGGTTTTATAAGCAGTCAGTTTAGTTTCAGGTGAACACAGGTTAATATTTCGTCTTAAAAGCCAGAGCTTCCGCATTGCTTTACGAGCTATAAACTCAATATGTGCACTCCATGACAAATCGGAGGTAATTAAAGCTCCGAGGTATTGATATTGGTTAACAGTATCGAGTGGTACTCATTTGATAGAATATGTAAAAAAACAAAGGGTTGTTCTTCCGCGTCAAGGCCATTTGAACACACTTTTTACAGTTTAGAACTATATTCCATTTTATGCACAATGCATGAACCAAAGATGGACATTAATTTAATTCTTCTTGATCAGACGGGTTGTTTACCTTAGCAAATAAAACACAATCGTCAGCAAAAGATCGGCTTTGTACATTGGGGTGGTGTATCTTTAAATCGTTAATAAAAATTAAAAACAAAAGTGGCCCGAGCACCGAGCCCAGGGGCTCGCCTGAGAAAACGGGTGACTCGGGGGGAAAAAACAGTCAACACTAACACACTGCGTTTAATGTTTCATTCCCCTTGGATGCCATTTCCTATGTGTAGTGGTCTTGCATTAGTATTATTTGTCTCCCTTCTGCAAAAACACCCAAGTTTAATTAAGACCGGGTTCTTTCTTATACATGCAGGTCTTGGTGGCAAGCACCAGCCAATCAAGGCCAGAAGTTTGCTCTTTGCCGCTCATCGCAAGTGTTTTCAAGGTGAGTGATTGATGCCTATCTGAGTTGTGTGTTTTATTCCTCACAGACACTCTATTTCCGGTCTTTATAGTGGTCTTGTGTCAGGCTTTTGTGTCTTTGTCTGGCCAAAGCATCTGTATTAGACTAAGACTGGGTTCTTTAGGATATGTGCAGGTATCCTTCGCAGCAAATGGCTGCCAATCAGAAACACGAGTTTGTTCTCGGCCACCAAGAGCAAGTATATTCAAGGCGAGCTATTGCCCGCCTATATCAGTGATGTGATGGCTGCGCCAATTGCGCCAAACTGCACCAAGGGGCTAACCCTGCTACATTTTGTCAATATATGGGTAATCTGCGCCGAGCCTGCGCCAAAGGGCCAATTTTGGTCGCCTTTCAAAACCGAAACTAAACTAAGTACCGTAACTGAGCATGCATGAGCTAGGCGGCACAAACGGCCGCCTGACACAAAATATCCTGCATCAATCGTCCATGGTTTTTTTTAATGGTCTTTTCCCGCCATGCCGTCTCTTCTTTCACGCTCTCGTCGTCTCGTAAGCAATAGTCTCGTCACGCGATTTTTTTTTTTTTAACGATAGATGTTGGCGTGTGTGTGTGCTGCAACGCTAGCGTGCTGGGTACCAGCCATGACGTGGCGCTGTGAAACGAAACTATGTTTTGGCGCGGCGGGAGTTGCTTTTTGAGCTGAAGCTCTCGCTCCTGAAATCAACGGCCACACGACATTGCAGATATGGAGCTTCCTAAACTGAAACATAAGGACTGCCGCATGTTCATCAACATTCATGTTCTTGTTTAAAACATACGCTGCTACAAAAATCCCTCTCTAACTCAAAGACTGCTGTGTCGAAGTATTGATTACCTAGGTTTCTCTTGGTGGACTTTCTTTCGAGAGGGACCCCGGTACGTGAAAAATGTGTTCTGAAGAAAAGTTGAAGTGAGCTAAAGCAAAGAAGGGAATGTCCGCACGCTGAACCCGCAGAGAACACTTGTTTGTCTCGAGTTCAGTCGTTGCACAAAGCGACCCTGGCTCGCGAAGTCTTGCATCAATGCGCTCAGGTTCTTTTTTTCTGTGTTTAGCTCGTACCTCGCCTGCCGGCCTTGCAAGCATGCGGCGCTGGACTCTTTTTTGTCGCATGCTGGGCAGTTACATTTTGCATAGATTTTTGGCAACCAGTTGGGACGGAGCGGAGAGGCATGCTTTCGGTTTCGATTAAACAGCCGTTTCGCTCGCGCGACAAAGCACGTGCACCTGCAGGCCTGCCGGAGTTGCCCACACGTGTATGCGAACCAACGATGCGAACATAATTGCACGACAGAGGCACTAGCCGGGACGCTTGCAATTCAGTGTTTTACATTTAATTACTTTTGATGAAAATCTGGCACGTCGGCAATCAGTAAAACGATGGCAAGCGGTTTTTCGGAATTGCTTGGCAATGCCTACAGCACTGTACACTTGTGGGATGTCGCAATGTCTCTTTGGAGACATTAAAATTGGACATTCATTACTACCCTAAGCTAAAGCAAAGCTTGCTCCAGCTTTGCAGAATGTTTCGAAAAACAAAAAGAAATGTGTCATGTCATTAGCATTTCAGTTACATCTTGAAAGACTCCCAGGTGGCCAAACTTGACCATAATTGGTTTATTTCGGCGAGCAAGATTCCCTTCGCGTGTCCAGCATTTAAAACAAATATTTTTATTTTTATTAGAATATCTGCTTTAAAAGCTACATTTGCTGCTCCAAAACACTGTTTTGGCTGCTCCGAAAGGTGCTCCAAAACGGCTTAGGCCAATCACATCACTGCTATATGAGTTTCAGCATTTGTCAAGGAGCGCAAAAATCAAAGCGCGGGGGTCGGCCATTGCAAAAATGTTGACTCGGAAGCGCATAGGGAGGAAGCTTTACAAAAGTATACACCTGCCTCTACAAGTGAAACCGAAACTAAGAATGGGGGTTCCATTTGAAAAAAAAAACATTGTCAGCCCGAATTAACTTGGGGGCGGCACGAAGCAAACAAGCCACGTTACGAGTAGGCTTGGTTCAGGCTTTTGTAGGGGTGGTCGATGACTCTGTGTTTTCTAAAAAGTTATCTTTTTCTAAAAGTGTGGTGGTCGAATATTTGGGGATGGGCATTGAGTCGGGATGTTAAGGTAAAAATTTCATCCACATGCCGGGATTCATGTGCCTTGTCCCCCTAGCGAGGGGACAAGGCCTTCGAAATTTTAGGTTCGCAAAATTGGTGCGTCAGTATTGACGTCTCATTTTACATGAGGCCTCTCATTTTAAAACTCACTATAAATGACATGTCTAAAATTTGTTTGGGTGTACTTCCTTCCAGCAAGTATATGGTTCTGTCTCAAAAGGTCTAATGTGATGTTGACTGCACCTCAGGTCTCCACCGACAATTCATCAGGACGAGACCCAACCGGGACATTAGGGATGAGTGGCTTAAGCAAGGAAGGCTACATATACGACAGCTTCTTGCGGACAAGAACCGAAAATAGATAGGCGGTGGATGTTTCATTTGCTATGCCTTTTGGCATGCACATCCTGTTGGTTATGATTGAAGATTCCTGCAGAGTTCAATTTCAGCTATTGTAAAAAACCGAGCATGCGCTCAGATCGCAGAAGCGCCTACCCTCTGATTCGAAACGATCCGCAAATAAGCAAAGGGCATACCAGACACCCATACACCTGTTTTGAGCCATGCTCAAAATATTAAAAGAGCACATCAAGCGCCAGGTGCTTTGGCGTCTTTGCCACAATGGTGCCGGTTGCAGAGCTGACAGACCCGTGACTGGCACAAGCCATGGCATGGCCTTTGGGAACCAGGGAATCGAGATTTAAAAAGTAGCACAGAAATTGGAGGCGGGTGGTGAAGGTGGGCAGAGTTAACAGAAAACAAGGATGAAGGAAGTTCGTCGCATGAGGAATCTATGTCCCGTGCATATAATTTTGAGTGTGCTGTAGTTGGCTACTCAAAAAAATTGTTACTTGGACGTAACTAATCGCAAATCACTTGCAGTTTCCACGGCCCACAAGCCAGCAGGCGCCAGTTCATTCTTGTTCAAAGGTGAGGATTCTAGATTTTCTAGATTGCTCTGAAGCAGCAATACTGAAGCCAGACAAGCGGTACGGCATATTTAATTGGCGGAGTCCAGAACGACTGGGGACGCTTTCACTGAAGCTTGTTTTGCTGCAATACACGCTTGTATTGCAGCAAAACAAGCTTCAGTGAAAGCGTACCCAGTCGTTCTGAGCTCCGTCAATTAAATATGCCGTATCACTTGTCTGTCTGGCTTCAGTGTTGCTGTAGGCGACAAAACATGTGCCAAGTTTTGTCACAAGAGGCATATTATGTCACGCACATGTAATTTTGATTTTGTCCGGCTTAGTGTGCTGTAGGTGGCTTTTCCTCAGAGGTGAGAATCCCAGATTCCCAAAGCAGGAATACTGAAGCCAGACGACCGGTACAGCATTTTTAATTGACGAAGCTCGGAACGACTGGGGGCTCCTTCATTGAAGCTTATTTTTCTGTAATACACGCGAGCGCAATTGACGTATGCCTAGTTACGTCGCAAGAGGTTATCTATGTCCCGCGCATGTAATTTTTTTAATCTTTCCGACTTAGTGTACTTGAAGGTGACAGCGCAGGAAAAATCGAACTCACAACAGACACTCAGGAAGACAAGCACACGCGCTGAACTTACAACTCTTGTGTATTCGACTGCTTCATTTTTCTCTTCAGCGTCTGGGTTGACTTTTCAGAACGTGATAAGTAGAAAAAGGAGCACGAAATACAAAGGAAAATTCTAAAGAGAAGGCAAAAGAACAGTAAAAGAGAAGACAAATGAAGAAACGGAAAAAATATCTATACGAAACACATTTACAGATCGTCCCTCTCCCTCATCGCTATCATTTAGATAGAAATTGGAGCTTTTTGGTCGACAGCGCTATAGAAGGACTACTTACACACTTGTCCTTCAGCTGTGCTATCCTTTCCGCTTCGATTATTTCTCTAGTCAATGCGTCTCTACTCCTACCTATTACAGAACAATTTTCAAAATGTGCTATACAGCCACAATCGCGACAATGGATTCCCAAGTGTCCAGCTACGACTCGGTGGGTGTTATAAAAATGCTCTCTTAAACGATCATTCAAACACCTTCCAGTCTGGCCTACATACTCTCTAACACATGAGAGTGGGACAAAATATACAACCCCTTCAGTACAATTTACAAAGCTCTTTTGGTGCTTTTTCGAACAACCAACTTCCTGGTGTGCCGATCCGTTTACCTTCCGGCACAGGCTTAGAAGCTTATTTGGTGCTGAAAAAGCAACATTAATGTTAATGCAGTTACCTATCTTTTTTAGACCGTGCGAAACTTTATGTATATATGGAACAACGACCGTTTTTTTCTTTTCTGTATTGCGTTTAGGTCGTTCACCCCATCTTCTTCTCTTTAATAAATCCTCTGCCACGGCTGTAAGTAATGCACTAGGTATCCTGTTGACTTTAACCTGGCGATTTGAGCATCAAAGCTAACCTTAATTGAATGAATACATGACTTATTGCTTTTCAGACCGCGTCAGGATTTTTGCAAGGTGGTTTCCTTGAACTGCTCACCGTATATTTTAAATCTATGTTTGCGTGTTGGGAGGGTAACACCTTTCTCCAAAAAGCAGGGGTATGCATTGGTTCATGCATAGTACCAGTTTTGAGTGACCTTTACCTCGCGCATCGGGGCCGGATCCTTTCACGTAGCTTAGATGCTTCTTCTGTTGCGAAGGTGTTTCGCTTTGTAGATGATTTTTTGATTGTGCTAGATTGTGCAGCTAAGGACTTTCAAATATTAGTCTCTAATGTTCTTTCCTGTTATAAATCCTGTATAGATCCACCAGAAATCACTCATGAGCTCTCCACAGAAGGTTCCTTATGGTTCTTGGACCTCAGATTAATTTTTTTGGAGCATCATGTATGTTGGTCATACAAACCGAGAGGGAAGAAACCTCTTAATTTTCAGTCAGCACACTCCAAGCTTGTTAAGCGAGGCATTGTTAAATTATGTCTCACCAGTGTGCTTAATAAGTCTTGTATTCATTCACTTAAGGTTAGCTTTGATGCTCAAATCGCCAGGTTAAAGTCAACAGGATATCCTAGTGCATTACTTACAGCCGTGGCAGAGGATTTATTAAAGAGAATAAGATGGGGTGAACGACCTAAACGCAATACAGAAAAGAAAAGGACGGCCATTGTTCCATATATACATAAAGTTTCGCACGGTCTAAAAAAGATAGGTAACTGCATTAACATTAGTGTTGCTTTTTCAGCACCAAATAAGCTTCTAAGCCTGTGCAGGAAGGTAAATGACAGCACACCAAGAAGTTGGTTGTTTGAAAAAGCAGTAAAAGAGCTTTGTAAATTGTACTGAAGGAGTCGTATATTCTGTCCCACTCTCATGTGGTAGAGAGTATGTAGGCCAGACTGGAAGGTGTTTGAATGATCGTTTAAGAGAGCATTTTTATAACACCCACCGAGTCGTAGCTGGACACTTGGGAATCCATTGTCGCGATTGTGGCTGTATAGCACATTTTGAAAATTGTTCTGTAATAGGTAGGAGTAGAGACACATTGACTAGAGAAATAATGGAAGCGGAAAGGATAGCACAGCTGAAGGACAAGTCTGTAAGTAGTCCTTCTATAGCGCTGTCGACCAAAAAGCTCCAATTTCTATCTAAATGATAGCGATGAGGGAGAGGGACAATTTGGAAAAGTGTTTCGTTTAGATATTTTTTCCGTTTCTTCATTTGTCTTCTCTTTTACTGTTCTTTTGCCTTCTCTTTAGAATTTTCCTTTGTATTTCGTGCTACTTCTTCTACTTATCACGTTCTGAAAAGTCAACCCAGACGTTGAAGAGAAAAATGAAGCAGTCGAATACACAAGAGTTGTAAGTTCAGGCGCGTGTGCTTGTCTTCCTGAGTGTCTGGTGTGAGATTAATTTTGCTGCGCTGTCACCGCCAAGTATGGTTCACCAACTCGCCCAAGCTTCCATCCTATCGACTTAGTGTACTTTACGGGGCTACTCAATGTAATTGCTACTTGAACGCAACTAATCGCAAATCTCTCTCCCAGTTTGTCCCAGTTTGTCCCAGTTTCCACGGCCTACAAGCAAGCAAGCACCAGTTCGTTTTTCCTCAAAGGTGAGCATTCCAGATACTTTAATTGGGTGCACGGTGTAAGATAATACTCTTCAGGTGAGGACAGCGCGCTCTTGGCCACGGCCCGATGAAGTTCGCTCTTCACACTCTCTCACTTTGGTTTCAAGCAACGCCAGCAGGTGACTCGTCGACCCGTGGGCACGTTCAAGACGGCTCATGCCGCCTTATGTACCACACGCGCAGAGCTCCAGCGAGGTTGTCACACGTGCAGAAAGACCATGGCGTACCGGGGTGTCGTGACAACGAGATAATGTTTTTTTTGCTGTCACACAGTTCCGCCGTTTGGCCGCCGGTGACACTGACAGTCGCGGGCACGGTGGCAGCCGAATGATGCAGTCTTTTGGATGCCCATCGAACGAACACTATTTGATTCCTCGCACCGCGCGTTCAGCCCCGGTGTGTCCTCACCTAAAGAGTGTATCTTTCACCGTGGTTAGGTGCAAAGCAGGAACTGTGAAGCCAGGCGAGCGGATAGGTGTATTTAATTGACCGAGCTCAGAATGACCCGTGGCAGTGGAATGGAAGCTTATCTTTCCGCAATCAAACACAGACATAATTTTGAATCTACTTAGCTTAGTGAAGGATTGCTACTTGTTGCAAACTAATCCCAAATTTTTATTTTGCAGCTTCTATATGGCTACAGCTAGCAGGTGCTGTTTTCATTGAAAGGTGAGGATTTCACGTTCTGTTTTCAAACAGCAAGTTTTTGAATGAGGGTCCTAAACAATTAACTTTCTTTTGCAGTAAATGCCAGATCCTCCAGTTCAGGAATATGTCAAATATATTTGCTATGGATAAGCCCAGTGTTTTGCTTCTTTATTCATAATTTGACAACAGCAACATTTTTTATTTTATCACTCAGAAATACACACAAGAAGAGACTGCGTCGCGGAGAAATGCTGCGCTGAACGTGATTTTCCAACTCGTGTATAGTTCTATTGGTAGCCGATATAATATATTGGATTCCAATATCCATAATACGCTAAGTACACTGGAATCGTAAACCCTTGTTGGATCCCCATAGACACATGGGGATCCAATAAGGGTTTATACGGTATTGGATTCCAATGTTTTCAGCGTATTATGGATATTGGAATCCCATAACAAACCCTTATTGTAATACAATACAATAAATGTAATGTTTTCCAATACACTGTCCATATCGTATTGCAATACAATAAAAAGATATTGTTTACCAATATCCATAATACGCTGTTTATATTGGGGTTTTCCAATGGGGCCTTCATCGTCTTAGCTTTTTGGCGGGCGAAAAACCGGCCAATTATTGTCCGGTAGGTTGATAGATGAATCTCCATCTCCAGTTTACAGAGGGGGAACACACTACTGGGATCTGCGACCGTTGGAACAAGATTCAAGGCTTTCGGGCGTAAAAAGATTTGATTGACTGCTTACCAATAACATAGTGTAAAAACGACTGTAAGCACTTGCAAGAAAAAACGGTCGCAAATCCCGCGGTGGCAATGGACGTCGCTCCTTTTGGGAGGTTGCGGCGGTGTCGCCTCGTCTGCAGATCTTTGCAGTGTTGGTCCTTGCTCCAGGAAGCGGCACCCGAAGTGTACTTGTCGCCGGACTTCGATGGCAGCAGCGGATGGCTCGTGTCGGTGACAATGAGGGACCGCGTGCGGCGCTATAACAGAGCGTTAAAGTGACTGTCAGCACTTGCAAGAAAAACGGTTACAAATCCCCCAACCTAACAGAGGGGCGCTGCAGGCGCGCGTCGGCGACGAACGTGCTTCACCTCGGTTCCGATAAAAATCGCCTCTAATTGCGGTTATTCAACCCGTACCCCGCAAATTTTGGGACCATCGTCTCCGCAAAGTTCAGCGGCACAAGTGGACACCACTTTCATCACGGTGGGCACATTTTTGACGAATTTCTGAGCGTGGGAAGATTTCGCTGCTCCGCCGCGACGCTCGGCTTAACGGCGGCTTATCAGCGGGCGGCTTATTGGCGGACGGCCGCTCGCCCCGGCCGGGGGATCTCCCGGCGATGGCGGCTCCGAACACTGTGACCGGCTACGATCCTGCTTCTATGCAAGTCGTACGCATGGATACTGCTCAACTCGAGGACCTCCTACCATCCGAAGAAGAATATTTGGACGACATGGTCCGAATATGGCGACGCAAGCAGAAGCCAAAGGCTCCTAAGCTCACCGGCGCCGCCGACAAGCACCAGGCGGGTGCTTGTTCCGCGCAGCCTTTGCGCGGGAGAGCAGCTAATGCGGCCTTGAAAGGCGGAGCCCACAAGCTCAAATGGCGACCGCAGCAGACGCCCCGCAT
Source organism: Ixodes scapularis (assembly GCF_016920785.2). NCBI lineage: Eukaryota > Metazoa > Arthropoda > Arachnida > Ixodida > Ixodidae > Ixodes > Ixodes scapularis. Next base: position 16,475,159 of record NW_024609835.1, read on the forward strand.
TGGGCGCGATGAACTCATCGTAGTGCTCAAGCCACGCACAACGCTGGATCTAAAGGCGACCTTCGTTCCAGGCCAAGCCGGAGTTGCGGTGCGCAACCTCATACGTGACTGTGGAGAGGTGGAAATCTCTGTGTGGCCCGTGTGGGATCAAAATGTGCTAGTGTGTGGACTGAACTCAGTGCCCGCTGCCGAGAGGCTTCTCGGTGACATCATACTGGTAGTCGGGGACCGCCAGCTCCCGTTCCGTGGACATGCCAAAGCCTCGGGTGACGTCTGCAAGGGGGTCATCAACATTGACCCCAACGATACATCAGTCTCCCTCAAACAAAAACTCAGATGGAAGCACGGCGAAATTCTCTCCGTGAGGAAACTGGGCAACACCGACGTCGCAGTGGTCACCTTCGAGGGAAAAACGGTGCCCCGTCAAATCTACTGCAGCGATCAAGGCATCCCCGTGAGACTGTACAAAAAGACGATCCCCGCTTGTCACCGCTGTGGGACGGTGGGGCACCGGGCTGACATCTGTCCGCGGCCGCAGGCGGGACGGTGCGGCCGCTGTGGCTCTCAAGTAGCTCCCACTTCCGAGGGCCCTGCTGAACACGACTGCACCCCTTCTTGCCTCCTCTGCGGGGGCAATCACCTCACCGGCGCTGCCGGCTGTACCGGCAAGTACCGGAAGCCGATCAAGCCGGGGACTCCACCGACCAAAGCCAGGCGGAAGTCAGCTCCCAAGCAAGCTCCGACCACCAAGGGCAACACCAGGACATCTACCTCTACGCAGGAACAGCCCTGACAACGCACGAGAGGCGCCAAGTCCGGGACCAGGACAAAGGCGCCGACCTTCAACGGGGGGGATTTCCCTCCCTTGGAAAGCGCCCAAACAAAGGTGAGCGGTTGGGTTGGGGCTGTCCCCGGGCCTCTCTCCCCCTCCCAAACCGAAGTCGCCCTACAGAGGCAAAATGCTGAACTCCGGCGCCAAACCGAAATTCTAGCTAACAAAATTCAAGAGCTAGAGGCAAAATTGGCCAGGCTGACGGAGCCCCAGGCACAGGCCGGGGCTTCGGAGCCCATGCAGCAAGCTGAGCCGGCGGACCACGATGACAGGGCCTCGGCCGCGTCAGGACCGTCTAGCGTTTCGCAGTGCTCGGGCCGCACACCTGTGGGGCACCTGCCCCTCATTGATCACCGTCTGGAAAATTTGGAACGCACAATTGCGGGCATGCCAGGCAAAATTTTGGAAAGCGTCAGAGCTTCCTTCAAGGAACTCTGCAAACTGGAGCTCCCACATATGGTGCAGAGAATAATCCCAGCAGTGACAGACTCTGTCCTATCCATAGTACAGAGACGATCCAGCGTCCAAGTTGAGAATAGCCGCTCTCGCTCGCGTTCCCCGCGACCGGATTCGCGTAGGCGAAAGGTGATCCCTCGTCAGACCACAGGCTCTTTAGAACACAACCCGGCTGCACCCTCCCCGGAGACGCTGTTGCCTCTGCCCGAGGCGCCATCGTCTTCGGGGATTGGGCGTGCCCCCCAAAATTAAAAAAGAACACCATTCACTATGGCTAGCCGACCCCATCGGAAAGCTCGTAACAACGCTACAGTGGAGAAATTCGAGATCATACAGTGGAACTGTAGGGGCTTTCGGAGCTGGAAGAAACGGTCGCACCTCCAGCTCTACCTGCAGACTCTCGGTACCGCGCCGGCGGTCCTGGCTTTACAGGAACCTGGCTCGGAAGCTAAATTTTCTGGGTATAGCACGTTCCAAGGGGGTCCTACGACGTGCCTTCTGGTGAACAACGCATCTACCGCAGTCTCCGTCGATTTACACTTGGCGACTGACCAGGAGTACAGTATGGTGAGGGTCCTGCCACTAAAGCGACGTGACCCGTCAATACATATCCTCAACATTTACTGCCCCCCGCATAAGCCAAGCGTAACTTTCCACGAAATTTTCTACCGCGCAGTAAAATCGGCTGACAAGGAACCTCTAGTGATTGTTGGGGACTTTAATGCTCCCAGCCTGCATTGGGGATACCACTTTGAGAAGGCCAGAGGCCGCAAGCTGGCGGAGCTAATTTCCACACTTCGCCTTACGCTGCTCACGGATCCGGCATGTCCAACACGCATGGGAAATTCAGTAACTCGCGACACGTGCCCTGACCTGTCCCTCGTTAAGAACGCTAAAGATGCCGCCTGGGAGAACCTGGGGGACACTCTCGGTAGCGGTCACTGCCTTCTCCGGATCACTCTTCTGGCGAAGGCGGCTCGCAAAAAGTGGGGCCAAGCCAAATTGACAAATTGGCCTAAGTTTAGGACGCAGGAGATACCTCCAGTGCTCTTTTCTGGCGGCTATGCGAAGTGGGCAAAGCAATTGGACACAATACAGCAACAACTCGTTACGACACTTCAGACTACAGAAGCGATCCCCGCCGTTGACAATCACCTCCTGCACCTGTGGGAGGCACGCCGGAGTCTTACCAAAAGGTGGAAGAAGCAAAAGCTAAATCGCAAGCTTAAGGCTCGCATTAACGAACTCACGGAGCAGGCTGCAGCGTATGCTGCCCAGCTCACTGACTCAAATTGGATAGAAAAGTGTAATTCGGCAGCGCGTCAGATGAGCTCGAGAGGGACGTGGCGCCTCTTTCGCAGCCTCATTGACCCCACTCAGACGAGAGGGGAGACGCAACGACAGCTCCGGCGGGCTTTGCACGGGTACCAAGGCACGACAGCTCAACTCGCAGACACCCTGTGTGACAGGTATCTTTGTCGCATAGAGGACCCGATGAGGCCCGAGTACGAATACGCGGGAGGGCCTAATCCAGACATTGATGCCCCTTTTACGTTGCACGACCTTAGGGCGGCTTTAGCTCAGATGCGCAGAGGTACGGCTCCGGGCCGTGATCGCATAACAGTAACACTATACTTACGAATCTTCCGGACTCGGCTTACCTCCACTTGCTAGAGTACATTAATCAGATCTGGGATGGGCGTCCACTCCCCCCCGACTGGAAGACCTCCATGGTCACATTCATTCCTAAGCCAGGCAAGAAGGTAAATACAGACAACCTGAGGCCCATCTCACTGACCTCATGTGCGGGGAAACTTATGGAGACGATGGTCCGGGATCGCCTTTCTCCGTACATGGAGGCTAAGGGCCTCTTTGCAGACAGTATGTTTGCGTTCCGCCCGCATATCTCTGCACAGGACGTTCTCCTCCAAATACACCGCGACATAATACAACCCACTGTCATGCGCCACAACGATAAGGTCATCCTTGCCCTCGATCTTAAGGGGGCCTTTGACAACGTTCGCCATGGCAGCATTCTGGCTAACCTGAGCACCACGAATTGTGGACACAAGGCCTTCGCCTACGTAAGAGACTTTCTCTCGAAGCGTCAGGCCCTGCTCAAGATCGAGGACGATGAATACGGCCCATACACCATGGGCACACGGGGCACTCCTCAAGGAGCGGTCTTGTCGCCGCTCCTTTTCAATATTGCCATGATGCGGCTTCCACATTTATTGGCCCAGGTGGAAGGCATCCAACACTCACTTTACGCGGATGATATAACAATTTGGACCACCGAGGGGAGCCTTGGGGAAATGGAGGACCGCCTTCAGCGGGCTGCTTCCATCGTCGATAGCTATGCTATCGGCTGTGGTCTTCAATGCGCTCCTGCAAAATCGGAACTTTTACACGTCAGAGCCAATCAGAACGACAACACGAGTTTACGTATCTCCTTGACGGGAGGTCCTATCAGAGAAGGCGACGAGATCCGGATCCTGGGCCTGTTTATTCATAACAGGCTCAGACCGGAAACCACTATTTCCAAACTCAAACGTGTTGGTGAACAGGTCGGACGTATGATCCACCGCGTTTCTAACAAACGCGGGGGGTTACGGGGCGGGGACGCGCTTCGGCTCGTCCATGCCTTCGTAACCAGCAGAATCCTCTACTCCGTACCCTATCTTCGCACTACGAAGCAACACGACGAACGCATCGACGCCATTATTAGGAAGGCTACTAAACGAGCTTTAGACCTCCCGGTGACCACATCCAACGCTAAGTTGTTGGCGCTGGGGGTACTCAACACCTACCAGGAGCTGAAAGAGGCCCACCTCGTGAACCAATACACGCGACTCTCGCAAACGGTTTTCGGGCGCCGCCTGCTAGACCGCTTGCACATCCAACACGAATGCATTCCAGAGGAGACATGCAGGCTCCCGGAAGTGTGGCGTCACAAGCTTTGGGTTTCTCCACTCCCGCGCAACATGGGTACGCAGACACACGAAGGCAGACGAGAGGCGCGCGTTCGGGCTCTCGAACACCAATACGGATCTAAGCAGGGCGTGTACCACGTTGATGTGGCAGGGCCGTCGCCTACTGGTTTCTATACGGCCGCCGTAGTTCACCAGGGCCGACGCGTCGACAGACTCTCCTATAGAGCTTTCAACTCCGCGCAGGCCGAGGAGGTAGCTATAGCGCTTGCCGCCTCGGCCCCGAATTCGAAGATAATCATCACAGATTCGCGTAGAGCCTGTGAGCACTACCTGGCGGGCGTGGTTTCACCTTTAGCCTACCGCATTTTAAAGCGAGCCGTGATGAATTCGGACCCCTCACCTAAACGCATCGTTTGGACTCCGGGCCACCAGGGCCTTCGAGGTAACGAGGCTGCGGACGCGGCCGCCCGGGCGCTTTCCCACCGGGTACCTCATCCAGGCTCTTCTGGCTCAGAGATTAGACAACCGCTTCTGCGGTTCAGGAAAATCCTGGCAGACTATTGCGAACGCCATCGGCTTTACCCGGTCCCAGCCAAGGGCCTGAGTGGGGCCGATGAACGAACGTTGAGGCGCCTGCAGACCAACACCCTGTTGTGTCCTGCAATAGTAAAACATTTTGACTCCAAAGTTGATGGGCGATGCCCTCACTGTGGGGAAGTATCCGATAACTTTCACATGGTGTGGGCATGTCAGATGAACCCTTCCCTTCCCCCTAATCCTTCCCCCACTAGAGAGGCATGGGAGGCAGCCCTACTCAACTGCTCGGGGCTGGAGTCTCAAAGGGCTCTAGTCCAAAGGGCGCGGGTAGCGGCTTTGTCCAGCGGGGTCCCGGACTAAGGACTCCACCTATGTAAAGGGCCATTTTGGCCTGCAAACTCTCCATTTATAAAATAAAAGTTTTTCACCACCACACCCAACCTAACATAATCTAAAGGTACGTTTATACTCCAACGTAACGTCGACGGGCGCGGCGCAGCGCAGCGCGTACAGATTCTGATTGGTCGCAGATATCGAGTTTCTGGTTGCCGGCCAATGAAAGGCGCGCGTTCTGCGCTGCGCTGCGTTCACTGTGCTCAACGTCGGAGTATAAACAGCCCTTAAATGCTCCTCCGCATCAGCCGCTTCTTCGTACACTCCGGCGCAGCGCGGTGAAGTCTTTCTGCCCGAAGCTCTTGTGCGAAATGCTAAGCGCACATAGACCTCCTCCTGTGTTGCGCTGGGGGCGCTGCGAAAGGGAACTCGTTAGGACTTGTTTTTGGTAGTAGAAACTTGAGCGTCTCAGACTGCCACACATGTAAAAGCGTGCCTGCTCTAATGCGGAACGCGAGATCACAAAGAAAATACAAAGAAGCAACAAAAATTCGAACGCTTTCGAAGCACTGGTCAAAGCTAAGACGCTAAGAGCGTGAGCCAAGATACGCCGTTTCACGCCTTTCAAAGTAAAAAGGGAGAAAAAAAAAGCAACGGGATTCCAGATATTTTGGCGTCCCCACCCAGAGATACGAGACGCTTACCCTAGCGGTGGCGGTGCTGGCATATCTTGCGGCGTTGAATCTAACCAAATTTGGAAGTCCAAATGTGTTTTTTCCGTGCTTCAGCGCTACAGCTTGGCTTAGAAAAGCTTTGTAAATGTGCCATATGTAGCGCGAGGCTCAATCGGGTGACCTTGTACTACCCAAAATGGGAGAGCCACAGTTCGTCGAAGCTCCAGAACCGGAGACCCATCCACCGCTTTTCAAGATTATCGCGAAACGTTTTGTGCACAAAACTGATTATTTAATTTAATGTCAGACTGTCAACATTGACGGTGTTGGTTTGAAAATAAGATAACTTGGAGCTACTGCCGTACCTTTTACACACACCATCGAACGTGTCATTCGCAACCGGTGCCAAGTAACCAAGATCAGAGCTCGTGACGTCACGGGGAGGCAAATACTGGTCGTGTCGTCACAGATCGGAACCATAAAGCCGCGTTCGCACCGCTAATACATCATACAAAAGACAGCCTGCAGATGCTGTCCGAGGCATTCCTGTTACTATGACGGCCACATTGCTCATACTATCTGCAGACATGCTCGAAGAATACAAATAGGCATGAAGCACACATGCTTCGAACAGACCTCAGCTGGATCCGCAGACAATTCTGTCTTCATGTCTACAGGGAACACTGCGTGTTTCGTGTGAGCGGTGTAAGACTCTAAGATTGCGCCACGAAAACCCCTCGGCACCGATAGCGCCGCGCACTCAGCGAACATTAATACGGTCGCAAAAGGGCCCCGGCATGGTTTCACTTCCCCGCGCACATCGTTTAAGTTTAGCCATTATGCAGAACAGCCGACGGTCTCGCGTCACCTCCGCTATGAACACCTCTTCGCTCCGCTTGATGTCGGCACCCTTGGTCCCAAGGAGCTGCCTCCGCGGCTGCAGTGGCGTAGACTCCACTCCCCGGAGTGAAATAGTAATCGCGGTAGCGAATCGGAGCGAATCGAAGCGAGGCCCCGTGTCGTATCATTCAGGGAGCACCTGCCGCCGAACATTGCGGTCCCAGCATCGATTTTTCCATCCTGCTTCGCCTCGTCCTCCCTGCCCAAGTTCCCGAGGACTGAATTGAATAGAGCCGTCCGCGGCTGCACTTGATCGCGTCTCGAAGATCGAGAAACCCCCCGGAATGACCGTTCTGCGCTGGGGGCGATCTAAGCTCCCAAAGATTACCCCGACGCTTGCGGTGTGGCCGACTTTTAGCCGGACTCTTCGACATTTGCCGATTTTCAATCGACTTCACGGAGGTTTACACAAAACAGGAATCTGCAGAGAAAGCTGGCTGGAAGACATCGGGATTTTGAACGTATGTTTAACTGATACCAATGAAGTCATGTCGTATTACACCTGAGACTGCGGTGGAAGAAATCGGAAGAACTTTCAGTAGAAGGAACAGACACAGAGAACGTCTCTGAGACGTTCTCTGTGTCTGTTCCTTCTACTGAAAGTTCTTCCGATTTCTTCCACCGCAGTCTCAGGTGTAATACGACATGATTAGCTACCACCAGCTCGCCTGCACTCTCACCGTCTTTTCACCAATGAAGTGTGGGTTCATTTGCATTTTGTTTTGTTGCTTACCTTACCTTACGTGCTACTTGTTCTATGAATGCCGAAATTGCGCGAAAGTATGTGGTTTTTATCTTCTGCTTTTGTTTATTTTGTGTTTTTTTGTCATGTCATGTCCCTTTAGGGTACATAACTAAATACATAATCATAACAAAATTGAAAGATATCGGAAGTTTCAGATTGGTGGTCGTCGTTTTTCTGCATAATAGCTCTATTCATACTGGCGTCCGATTCGCAACCGCGAAGGGGATCTGCTCGTTGCCATCATCAAACGCGCCTGAAATTGTATTGAATCTTTAACCAACCGGGTTCGCAAACGCTTTGCGAACGCGGTTTAACCGCCATTGTACATACGGTGTTAAAGCGGTTCTGAATAGACAATTTACGTGATTTACTTGCGGTATATTACAAAGCGTATAATCGGTCTAAAATGTATAAAGCCAGTTGCCTTGTTTTAAATTTTACGTTACGTGCAGTCACCAAATTTAGAGCGACTTAGCGCGAATTACAAATTAAACTTTGAGCGCCTGAAGTTCCCCTTCCCAAAAAACGTATCGTCTTCCGAGAAAGACGCGAGCCAACTTTCGCGGACAAGCTGAGAAGCACGAACAAACACAGACAAAAAAGTAGCGGTCTCTTACACATCAAATCATTTGTCCGACTTCGTGCCAAGGCGGTGGGCTTAGTTCTCGAAGAGCGTATAGACGCTTTGCAGCAGCTGTGCAAGGACGCCGCCATAACTGACCTTCAGTTTTTGTTTCCTCTTATTCCGTTTATTTCACATCATCATTACCATAGCAGGCCAGGTTATTGCCATATTAGATTCAACTGTGCCCTTTTCTAAAGCATCGGCCTTTGTAGAGGATCGTCAACTACCCTTTCAGTTTCTCAGCATCTCGGTAAAACAAGAGAAGGTCAGCAATGGCGGCTGTAATTTGGCGCGTGTGTAAAGCGTCTATATGAGCAGATGCTTCGCTCCTTCAAATGGGAATTTCTGCGCGCGTGCACGGTTCCCAACTCCTAGCTCTATACAAACACGCCTGTTAATGAACAACGATTCGGTGTACCGCCTCCTCGCAAACGCCTCGTTCGAAGGTGCGAGCCAATTCGTGCAGTCAAGCTGTGCGGAGTAGATGTTTTGAAAGAAAATAAAAAGGCGCCCGGAAGGGAAAGGGCTGCCGTCCAACTTGCGCCAAGTGCCGGAACACACCATTGGTGCGCGCTTCCTCTTTCCGTTCCCAGGCCGAAGAACCGCGGTAGACTTTGGTCAACTTCCCGGTCGGTCGTCCAACCGGGCCACGGGAGGGAAACTTCAGCGCCTGCGGCGTCCAGGCCCGAGCTCTGCACGCGGCGCCATGCAAATGCGGCCTCGAGTCCCACGAGAGCGAGAAGCGGCTTGCCTCCAAGATCAGCTCTTCGGGGCCGCTTCTCGAGTAAAGTGGTTTCCACAAAGAGAGAACGAGAGAGAGACAGAGAGAGAAATATTGAGAGTGAGTCGATTATGATGATGATGTTTACAACGACAACCTTCCAGGCGGAGAGGAGGAGTACACGCGCGTAGCTTTAATCGGCGTTCGTGCGCGGGTTTTCACTGACACAGCATAACAAAGAAATTGAACCTCGCCTAGAGCGGCCTGGCCAAGAGCGCTTCGCTCCGATCAGTACTTTGGTCGCACGAGAAGCGGCCTTCGAATTGTCATCTTCGATTTCTAAAAAACAAACAGAAAAATACGGTTTGTTGTCTCCACAGCTGAAGCGTACCGCTAGGGGCGTGAGTGTTCCATCTCCTCCCCATACGAACCGCATGAAACATATTCAAGGGGTGTGAAAAGGATGGAGCGCCTACTTCCCCGCGAATCACGTGGGAGAGCAAGGCTCAATATTTCGCGATTTTCGTCAAAGCTGAAGTTTTCGAATAAATTGCGGGTTTTCATTTTTGCGACGCGGTGGGATCTCAATATAGATTCTAATGTGTACCGGAATCGTTCGCGGGACCTTTTTTTGCGAATCGTTGGCGATTCATGAAAGTCGCGAAAATTAGGTCCTTACAAAAATTAAATCCTTTACAGTATGTAGAAAAAAATCTGCCTGCGCTAGAACGTTCAGCACGACACATGCAGGTAAAACGACATGCTGAGTACCACAGCGCGGAACGTTTACGGTTTTTATGGGCTGTTCCCATCATTGGAAATGGCGTCCGTTGATAGTGTTGAAGTCGATGTAGGGTGTCCGTCATCGATGTTGCCAAATCCTCCAAAAACATAATAATAATAAAAAAAAAACGAGATTGCAGATAACGACACACTCAAAAGTCGTTGCTGTTTTAGTTGGAGACTTTTGAGTGCTTGTGTCGTTACCTGCTGTCTTAGTTTTTAGAGCGCAGCTCTTAGGGGCCCGTTCCTGGCTTGAGCGGCGTCGGCGTCGCCGTCGGCGTCGCCGTCGCCGTCGGCGTCGGCGTTGGCGTTGGCGTTGGCGTCGGCGTCGGCGTCGGCGTCGGCGTAACCAAGGTCATCCCAAGGTCACGTGACCCCCAAGGTCACGTGACCCCTCCAGGTCACGTGACCCTCCCAAGGTCATCTCAAGGTCACGTGACCCCTAGAGGTCACGTGGCCCCAAGGTCACGACCACTCCCAAGGTCATCTCAAGGTCACGCGACCCTTTGAAGGTCACGTGACCCCCAAGGTCACGTGACCCCCAAGTCACGTGACCCCTCGGAGGTCACGTGACCCCTATGAGGTCACGTGACCCCCGAGGTCACGTGATTCCCAGGTCACGTGACCCCTCCCAAGGTCATCTCAAGGTCACGTGACCTCCATGTGACCTCAGGGGGTCACGTGACCTCGGGGGGTCACGTGACCTCAGAGGGGTCTCGTGACCTGGGGGTCACCTTGTGACCCCCATGTGACACCCATGTGACCCCCATGTGACACCCAAGGTCACGTGACCCCCATGTCACGCCTCCCCGAGGTCACGTGATCCCCCTCCCCGAAGTCACGTGACACCCCCCCCCGAGGTCACGTGACCCCCCCCCCGGAGCATATTAAAGAATGAGGGAAGGAGGAGGAGAAGGAGGAGGGGTCTACCCTCTCCTCAGTACCCTTCACTCCTCCTCCTCAAGAGCTGCGCTCCAATTCGGCGTTACAGGGATTTGTAAACGGCTTTCACTTTTTTTATTCATGTTAATGTACACCAGCTCGTTTGCGCCTTTACATTTATTTCCTTGGTCCTTCAAAAATGATCGCACGCCGTCCGGAAGAATCAAACCTAGGTCCACTGCGCGCGAAGCCGAGACGATACTACTGAGCTACGCATAGCTTTCTTCTAATTTTTTATCAAGGTATTTGTCTCATCGTTCAGTCGACCTTCAAAGCCTTTGAGCGAAAACATGTTAACGACAGGAAAAGTACGAAAAGACGTTGGTGACATAAAAAGTACCAAAACCCACGGTTTGTCACTAGACCACGAGATGGCGTTACTTGTGCCCGAATCAGCGGGGTACAAGCTCATCTGGAGAGGAGGACACTGTCGCACGGGCAGCGGTGAAGAGCGGACGTGCCACATGCCGTGAGATTAACGGCGCCGAAAGTTCGTCGTCAAAGATCGCGCAGTCTTCGGAGGTTCGCTCTCACCGGGATCGGCGCTTGGGCCTTCAGGTCGTCTCAAGGATAACATAAGAGACCCTGTGAAGTTTTTGTTGATGTTTTGCAAACAGTGAAATGCACCCAATCACAGCGTCGTACAATGAACTGTCTCACTCGAATTTCGTTATGGGGTCTTATACTTCACTCTGCAGCCTTTTTGGTTTGGCCGATGATAAAATGTTTTTATAGATTCTGACAGCTTCAAAAACGTTTTCAGCCTCATTCGCTTCAGGATGGAGTTTCCGGTACACAGCTGATAGCATACGTATACGCTTTCGATAAGGTGACGTACCGCCATCCGGATATCGCCAGATGGCATGCAGAGAGCTACGACACAGCGTTAATTACCTCCGGGCTATATTTTGGGTTTTTGATAATAGCCAATGGCCACTGCGCGTGCTCTCTGTAAAACAAAATATAGCGCATAATGCTTTTGTCTAGGTCCGGGTCATACTTTTTTATATTTCTGTAAAGAAAAAAACATAAGGTAAACTTCATTATCTTGGGAGGAGCATTCAACTACATGCGAACGACGTAGCTAATTTTCTTTTAGAGATATGCGATTTCGAAGCTCGAGGCATGGAGATTTACAAGCTTTCGCTATGGTGTTATGCAGAGCCATCGATTTCACACCGAAGGATATATGTAGAAATATTTTCGACTTATTTTATGAAAGGTTTACGACACGTACACATAATGTTAAATATTATGATAAAGTATTTGTATAAAAATATTTACAAAACACGTCAAATAAGCACGTTATAGAGGCACATTCACAAATTATTAACCATCGAACAACTTCGCACATATATCAAAATGATAATCTTTAAATCCCTTTTACTAATATACAAAAAAAATATGCCCAGCGATTATTTTAGGGCTGTTCGTGATGCAGAAACGCAGGTCATTTCTCTAAATGCGGTAAAATTACCTGTCAATTAAACTACTAAACTACTATTAAAACTACTAATGTATAAAACCCTTGTCCGTTCCAAACTAGACTATGCAGCAGCAATCTGGGATCCTGGTCTCTCAACTCCGTGACTGATCTTGAAGCCCTACAGAATCGCGGTGCCCGTTTTATATTTACTAACTATCATCGCACATCTAGTGTCTCAACTATGAAAACTAATTTATCACTTCCTGCTCTTTCATTACGCCGAGAAATATCTCGTTTGTGTCTTTTTTTTATAAAATTTATCATTCCAATACTTCGCTAAAAAACAAACTAATGTTAAATCCTGTTTTCATCTCGCCGCGCGTAGATCATCAATTTAAAGTCGGAATTCCTTATTGCATTACCTCAGCCTATTATAACTCTTTTATTCCAAGGACATCTTCAGAGTGGAATCGCCTTCCCGCGCAATTAGTAAACATACCATTCTTTGACTTGTTTAAAAGTGCGTTGACTACTTACCTATGTTAATATTTCTCTTTGTTTGTTTGCCTTGTTTTATACATTTCTTAATTTGTTTGCACTTTTTTTTTTTTTACATTTTTCGTGCTTGGCTTTTAGTGTTTGTATATTGTTTGTGTTCCAAATTAATCTTGTACCACTCCCCTCTGTAATGCCCCAGGGCCTTGAGGGTACTTAAATAAATAAATAAATAAATAAATAAATAAATAAAACATATTAAAAAGCTGCACCTTTTCTTTTTAATTCTCTTCAACCGTTTACAGTGAGTTGAACTAATTTGTGATGTCAAATCAGTGCGTAACATATGACATCCTTAGGAGAGAAGCCACAACAAACCTTCATTCAAATTGAGCTAGCTTATCTTCGGTATAGGGGCCTTGCCGCATGAATTTCGGCTTCAAGGAGACTATTTTTAACGACTGACAAAGCCTGTTCAGCGGTGCTGCTCTATCGTGGGATGTAAAAAGTTATGATGTCCCAAGTTTTGATTTTATATTTGAATTTATTTGTGTTGGCTCCTAAGGGCCCCCCCCCCCCCCCCCCGCTTTTTTTCATTTGTATTTCCTAACACGTCCGCGATTCAAAACACGTCCGTTTTAAAACTCGCCTGAGAATTCTACGGAGCGCAGTAGAAGGTAGCATGCCTTATGTATTCATTATGTCATTGAATTCAAGAGTTTTGATTTATGCGTACAATGTGCGTTATTTATATTCTACCTTTACATTTATTAGTTACAAAGTTAATCATTAAAAGTAATGATTAACCTAATCATGTCCCACTTATTTGTTTCCTAAATTTGCGCTTTGACAGAAACCAATATCACATGCCTTATTTCGTGCGATGCGTACTTTTCACAGGAACCAACTGGCCCGTGTTTCGTGAAACACCCTGTATGTATAGCTGCGGGCTTCCCCCAACGACATTACTTTCATATCGCATATATTTCACATAAATATACAAAATATGAACCTGACCATTATTCTTTCAACTGATATTGAAACATGCAACAACAAAACCTTCGTGGTTTTGTTGTTGCACCTTTATCAAGTTATATCTGTATTGCACTGGTTACGCATGGATACCTAGAAAAGATAAGCTGGTTTGTTTTTTGTCACACAATCTTGAACACCAAGATACCAACTCTCCAGATACTTCTTCCCTCGCCTTGCTTTAGTGGTTGTTGACTTTCCGCGTGTGTGGGCTCTGAGCTTCACAGCAGACAGCTGACGTGTACAAGTTACTAAATAAAAGTAATTAAGTTAAGTTACTGAATATTAGCCTCAAAAGTATTTTGAATAGAGTAGAAATTAATGAAATGAAAAGTGATTGAGTAAATTACTAATTACCGTAAAAAAGCTAGCAAATTACTTTTGAGGGTGTTTTTATGTTTTTAGAACGCAGCTCTTAGGGGCCCGTTTCAAACTTGAGCGGCGTCGGCGTCGCCGTCGGCGTAACCGCGCGGTGGATCATGGGAAATGTCCTATAATGCACCGCGCGAGCCCCCCACCGGGGTCACGTGACCTCGTGGGGGGCACGTGACCCCCCCCAAGGTCACGTGACCCCGGTGCATCATGGGAGATGTCCCACAATGCACCGCGCGAGCCCCCCACCGGGGTCACGTGACCCCCCGAGGTCACGTGACCCCCCGAAGTCACGTGACTCCCCTGAGGTCACGTGACCCCCTCCTCGAGGTCACGTGACCCCCTCCTCGAGGTCACGTGACCCCCGCCGATGTCACGTGGCCCCCCCCGATGACGTCATCGTCACTGATGACGTCACCGGCATCCACATCGTCATCGTCATCATCACTGATGACGTCATCATCACTGATGACGTCACCGGCATCCACATCGTCATCTTCATCATCACTGATGACGTCACCGGCATCCGCATCGTCATCGTCATCATCACTGATGACGTTACCGACATCCGCATCGTCATCATCACTGATGAGGTCATCAGTGACGTCACTGATGTCGTCACCGGCATCCACATCGTCATCGTCATCATCACTGATGACGTCACCGGCATCCGCATCGTCATCGTCATCATCACTGATGACGTTACCGACATCCGCATCGTCATCGTCGTCATCACTGATGACGTCATCAGCGACGTCACTGATGACGTCACCGACATTCGCATCATCATCGTCATCATCACTAGTGAAGTCATCAGTGACATCACTAATGACGTCATCAATACCCGCATCGTCATCGTCACTGATGACGTCATCAGTGACGTCAGTGATGACATCATCGGCATTGGGGGTCACGTGACCACCCAAGGTCACGTGACCCCCCCCTGGTTAGTCTACCCCCCCCCCCCCCCCAGTGCCCTTCCCTCCTCCTCAAGAGCTGCGCTCTAATTCGGCGTTACAGAGAGTTGTAAGCGGCTTTCACTTTTTTTTGTGCTAAGAAGGAAGTGCATAGGTCTTGAACCGTTAGCGAAAATCGGCTAGCCGAATATAAAGCGGCTTGTGTATTCACAGAAACGCTTTAATAGCTGGCTCTGCTTCTGCATGCCTAATTGTTGTGTGTTTCTTTTTCTTTTCGGTCAATGATGTACTGCAGACGCATTATTTCTCCTTTGAGTTTTAGCACTGCCTGAGCTTAATTTTGCAGACAGTGTTTGCTCTTTTACAGTGTTGCGTAAAGTGCGTCTAACAACTACTTGGAAGTACATAGTAAACAATAGGTTATGTACTTCAAGTAAAGTAGAAAGTACAGCGGGTGCAATGTACTTGAAGTAAAGTACTATAAAACAATGTACTTTCAAAGTAAAGAAGTACTTTTTAACACAATCTCTCAGAATGCCCCTTCATTCCCAATAGAGCGTTTTTCTTAACTGGTATGCATTGCTTCATGGGAAATCGAAGGTCCATCAGTTTTTTTGTTGTTGTTTTTTTCCGGAAAGAACGGCAGAATCGGTGGTGCATTGGTTTCTTTCTCGGAAATGGCGGCAAATAATAAAAGTCGCCCCAGAGTAATTGTTCTATTATTGCTGACGACCTATTTAGCAGAACCAACTTCTAACGCACTTATTAGTATCGGTCTTATGGCCGCCATTACTTCATCCAGAGAAATGACCAGATGACGTCTCGAAAGACAGCATAAACTATACAGGAGCGCGCACCTGATGAGCTTCAGAGTGGGTGCTGCACCTTGTTACCTCCTTTGAGGGAGGATGCAGTGTGTACACCTCCTGTACTGGGAAACAGTTCCTACGTCTCCTTGAGCTTCGGGACACAAAAAGAAAAAACAACATCAGTCTTCGGCGCTAATCCCGCAGTTACTCGGCCTTACCTGCGACGTGCCTGTCCAATCCCCGCGCCTCGCGGCACGATTGTTGCAGTTGGGTGCCCGTGTAAATTTTAGGGAGTTCGGACCGTTCAAACTACTACTCTCCCCCCTTGACGACGTCACTTATTTCCTTCTTTTTTCAAATATCAGCTGATCTTCCAACATATCTCTTTTTGTGCAGGAACGTTTGTTTATAATCAAACCTACCACCTAAATTCGAAAGTAATTTAGAACTTGAGTAAAAGTTACTCGGAAAGAGTAATTCAAGTAAGCTATTAATTACCAAAATCAAAATGTAATTGGAAGTTACCCAACTACTCAGAAAAATAGTTGAACTACAGTGACTTGAGTAGAGTAGTGGAACTACGTAAACGTCTGCTTCACGGTAATGTTCTGTGCATACAGTCCTCAACTGCCGGCAGCAGTGGCGTCCGCCGACAGTCCTTCGTGAGCTAATGGCAGGTAAAAGGTGACTTGAGGGGGGGGGGGGGGTCTTAGGAAGCAACGGCAAGAAAACTCAAATATAGAACTAACTAGGCTGGGGGCAGCATGACTTTCTCTACCCTACGATATAGAACAGTACCGCTGTACAGCCTTTGTCGGGTCTAAAACATTTGTCCTCGGAGCCGACGTCGTGTGGCAAAGCCCCTATGCTGTAGAAAAGTTAGCTCAACCAAGTGAAGGTTGAGCTAACGCTCATTCTCCGCCCTAATTCCCAGAAGTAACTGTTATCTTATTCAGAAGTTATAAGTGTTTTCCTTGTATTCCTAAGGGAAAAGTGGTGGCCGACGGAGCCTTCGATTGGCACAAGTTACTAAGAACGGGCCACATTTTTCCATTGAAAATTTTCAGAAGATAACTTAGATGTAACTTTTGAATAAGACAGCGGTTCTGAAACTTTGGCATCTGGTTCGAACCGTAAGCGCTACATTTGGGCGGAGAATGCGCGTTCGGCGATGAGTAAATTATTTTTGCGGTGAAAAAAAACAAAACAAGAACAACAACACTACGTCTTTTTGGGGGGACACACTGTGTGTATATTTTAAATATACTGTTGAAGGATATCCCGGTACTTTCCCGCGGTGTGGCAGGCCTGCCGAGGCGGCTCTCAGATTGACAAAACAGCGAAACGCCGCGTGCCGCCGCGGGCTTTGTGGCTTGTCCTAGCCGGGGGTCGGCCTTATCGGGACACGGCAGGAAGCCGATGTGCGTATTATATCTTGGGGCAGGCGAGGTTGCCTCCAGCACCGCTGCTGCAGCAGTTCTTTGCTTTGTGGGAGTCTCCGGCCGCCATGGCCTGCGCGATCGCCAGGGGCGATAAAGTTTATTGGCGCCAATGGGAGGAGGATGCGAGAGGGTGACCCCCGCGGACCGTGGGTGGGGTTCGGCCTCGGGGGATGGCCTTGATTTTGGCTGAGTAGCGACGGTCCCCTCTCGAAGGGATCACAAACGATGATGAGATTCCGTAACTGCTTTATTTTTTTCCTTCGCAGCCCCTTCTCTCTGTCTTTTTTTGTTTCTATATATATATATTTTTTCTTTCTTTGAGATAATGGGCGAGTGGTGTTTGAGAGAATGGAGGGAGTGAGTAAAGCGCGAAACACATGTACGACGAAACCGTCCGATCCGACGTCCGACCGCGCAATACGACGGTCGGAGGCGAGGGTTTTCAACGCTCTCCGATGCTACGAAAACCCTCGCCCCCCAAGGTCATTCCGGCAGTTCGCACGTCGGATCGGAAGGTTTCGTCGTACATGTGTTTCGCGCTTGATGGCGCGGATATAAACATGGGCAGTGCCTCCACTGGGCTCTGCGCCCAAAAGTGAAACTTATACGATTTGGAGCTCTGCCGAGTTTGAGTGTACCTCAGCTGGGAGCGTGGAGCGAAAGCTTGCCCTGCAGAACCTCCTGGGTAGGATCCTCACCCCCTGCTCGTTTTGATCTGGATGTGTTTTGTACTGGCACGCGTTCGTGTAATCACTACTGCGTGGTGCACGTTAAAGACCCCAGGTTAGCGCTTGTACTTCACTGGCTAAATTTCTCATCTACAGCTAAGAGTCAAGTCACCCGGTGAGGCAAACATAGCATCAAGGCTCCCTAAACATACACGCAACACAATTTATTTTTTTTGTAACTGGTTTGCTGTTTTTTTTTTTTTTTCTTTGTACATACTCAGATGAAGACTCGTACGTGATTCGTTACAAGTAACGAAATTACTTATAATCCCTGACATATATCCCAAAGTTTGTAACGGAGAAGTCGATATTCCAAAAGGTAATTGTAAAGTAACTTCTTTAGTTTTTTATTTCGGGAATTGATTGTAATTCGTTACAATCAATCCCTGTTACAACTTACAACCAAGGTTACATTGTTTTTTTTTCAATCAGGAAAGAAAAAACAGAAATTTTAATTATCGACAAATCAAAATGGTGTTTTTTTCATGGTAAGTTTTACCGGTGTCACCTGCACTTAACCCAAGGTATGGCACCCTTCAGAAGCTGAAAGAATTACTTCACGTAACCTAAAGCCTCACCGTAAATCTTTTTTTTTTTAAAGGTTTGGTTGATTGCATATCGCAATTAGTCAGCTTGCTTTTCCACAACGAAGGAGAAAGCACACTGGCACAAAGAACCAGACTCTCCGTGCAAAACGATTAGGCAAACTTCAGAAATTCAAATGTTTCATCTTATTAAAGGAAAAAAAAAAACATCTATGTGCGCACAAACCAATGTAGCGAATCTGTGGGCACCTTTTTTTTTTGTTTCTGTTTGTTTACCCCTACACTCTTTCCTTGTTTCCTGCTGTCTAAGAGGGAGAGTATGACTTCTTTGTGACAACAGGAAGATAATCCACAGTGAGTTATGATTACAACGCAGTGAAATGCAAAATGCAAGTGAGCTTGACAAGAATGACGAAAAGATTCGTTAATGCACACTGCATGGTGGCTGAAGCAAAGTTAGGTGGAGCCGTACGGCTCCACCTAACTGTGAATTACTGTGAATTAGTCTACTGTAAATAATAATGTTGAAATAGTTCCATTACTAAAATCAAAAACATGAACACGAACAATGAAATTTTGACGCGGCAGCTTGCAAATAACATAGATATATCATCAAGATATGGGACAAAATCAAATAAAACCTTCTTCACGGCGCTAGCGCACTTACTTTTCTGACGCTTTTATTTTTGTGTCGTGTATTATACTACCACAGTTTCAAACAACAATTTTCTAAATAAAAATAAAAGGATTCAGAAAAATCAACCGCGGGAGAGATATCCAGGATGATGCACTTTCCGCAAACGCCCACTAATGGTTCTAAGAAAAAACAGCAGATACTTGATCGCATAAGCACGAGGGACCCACCAAAAAGAAGAAAAACAAAATTAGGTCCGATGCGAGCAAAAATAAATTCCACATGATAAAATCAGAAAGAGGAGGAAGAGATTGGCAGGCCCAAACTTCCGGCCATCATGCACTCAATTTCCGAATCCAGGCGAGCCGTGGCTCACTCTTCTCTCTGGCTGCGCATTACTAGTCAATTTCACAGCCGTCTGCGCATCTTGACCGCTTGGTTTCTAAGACGCCGACGAACGAAACTGGGACCTTCTTGTGTGGCTCTTACTGTAGGCACCGTTGCAGACCATACTCAGCAACGGATCTAAATTGTGTTGGCTGCATGTCTATACACCCTGGAGTCAGTCTTCCTCAACGGGAGACTTCACTCTCAATTATAGATCAGTGACTTAGCCGGTGCAGTAAAACGAGCGGATTTATGATGGTTTGTTTTTCTGTGTAGCTTCAATAACACGCATCTTCCGCCGAGAAAGCGGTTGATTGCCCCACCAGCAAGCCGGGTCCGCCTCGCAATTACGGCCGTGCGGCGTCTAGATGAAAGCTTTACAGGTGAGCGACACTTGTTTAAATTTTGCGCTGAAATGACGTTCTGTCTTCTCTGATTTCTAATCTCAATGAACCACTGTTCTCGTGAGTCCTGTGAGACGACATCGGGATACTATTTTTCGGTCGCTGAACCACGGGCATGCTACGTTCTCGCGCTAGATGCTACGAGTGGGACAGCTTTTCGCGCTCGTCCACGTCGAAGGAATATTAACGTGTCGGGAATCGTGCGGGCATAAGCTGATAATTCCTGGAAGAGAAAAGACCCCCCGTGAAGTTGCGACTACAGGACCTCGCTGGGCTGGAGTCGCGGACCGATGCGAGCATTGCGGCGACGATTTTCTTAATTTTACTAGTGTTGCTGAACACGCTTCCTGCATCAGCCTGCCTTAACAGTAGGCAACTAAAAGGCCAAGGCGCGACCTGAACGAAGACCTCGTGGATTTATTGACAGGTATTTTGCCACTCTTTACTGAGGCAGTAGGTTGCGGTTACTGGGACCTGCTGCTGCTGATTACTGGAACTACTTTTTCTGCGAGTTTGAACAGCAATCTGTCTTGAGATTCTTTCAGAAAAAGGGGAAAAACAGTTGAAAACGAAAAGAGATGAAGTTCAACAAGGCGGTAAGTTAGGCTAGTTGGTTGAACATTGTCAAACGTGAAAACAGCGCAAAAAATTGAACAAAGGACAAGTGAAAGAAGTGCACGGACAAAGCGCTTTGTCCGTGCACTTCTTTCACTTGTCCTTTGTTCTATTTTTTGCGCTGTTTTCACGTTGACAACGAAAAGAGGCTAGCCTAGACTAAATCTCCCGCAGAAATATCTTCAATGCAGATGCCTGCGCATAATTTTAGTCGAATTTTTATGAAAATGTTAATTTTGATGGACAGCTAGAAAAATTTAATTTCTCTTTCAGGTTCAATATGTCCAGACCGCATGCAAGAGTTTAAATATTGGGTGGGGGTTTGAATTATGCTTTCCTGTCTAGGAAATTTTAGGAATAAAATGTTGTGTCGCAAAGGAAACACCAGTGACACATGATATGTTGCCATTATTAGAACCATCTTTATTGTCTCGAAAAATAACCCATGCTTGTCAGTGTTTAATGGCTGCTTCAATTAATAAAGTTTGTTTCGTACTATTTCCTGGACACACATAAATTAATTTAAAAAAAAAGGTTTCTTGCATGTTTTTAAGCGTTTCCAGGAATGAACCGCATTTTCCGGGCTATAGTCTGTGGACTGTACACATTTAAAAGTTGAAATTTTAGGTTGTGTAAGAGGAGTTTTGTTTTTAAATATCAATGATTATGAGACGAGACAGATTTTGTGACTGAAATAGTATGTTAATAAAGATTTATGTATATTATATGCTTTTTTGAGCTAAAAAAGCATACCTTTATTAAGGTGTGCTGTCTACGAGAAGATTTTGTGTCGACTAATCATCAGGGGCAGACTAAGCACAGAGTGTAAACAATCTAAGCAAAAACTTTTATTTTTGACTTCAAATTCGCCCCTGCAGACTATACTCCGGAAAATACGGTACAACAGCATAATACAACGCTTTTGGTAATGTTTTGTTAACAGTGAAACACATTTTTATTGACAGTTTTATCACAACCATGAGTTGGTAAGCATACACAAACTTGTGTCAATATAAAAATTCTTCCGATGCTCTTACCACGGTGACATTGGCGCAGACTCAAAGTATGCCCAGCGGGACACTTGCAGATGATGTACACATTTCAAGGAGCAAGGCCTTTCGAAGAACTTGTAGGGCCAAGAACCCAGACTACATGAGGGATCTTGCATGGCAGATGAGCTATTCGTGATCTTCAAAATGTCAAGAAAGATATCTCCCAGTTCGTGAGAAAGCAGTCATCACCTAGACGTATATGTTTATTTAGCTAAGTTATGCTTAAACTTGGGGTATAGACTAAAATAAGACATGTAACTTGAAAAGAGAAGAGACTACAGAGGTTACAAAATAACTAACAATACTTCTCACTGGCTAAGAACTGGGCCCATATAGAGAATGCAAAATAGGCGGGGAAAGGTCATCTGCATACTATAGCAAGAGAGTGAAAATTAATTTAAATCAACTAAGAATCTTTCATATGCTATTACACGGTTGGTAGGTTCCCTGCAATTAGTCTCCATTCAATTAAGGTAACCTAGGCTGGCATCTCGTCTAGTAACTTGTTGTATGTTGAGCCTCAGCATCGTCCTTGCAGGTGTTCACGAAGTGCACGTCACAGATCCTCACTGACGATCGCGGAATCCGAACTGAACCGCCCCCACTGAAAAAGTAATCAAGAGCATAAGATCTCTGGTGTGATCAGAGGAAAATCAACACAAAATAATAAAAAAAAAACTATCATTGTCCTTAACAAGCAATGGCGTGCCAGGCATTTCTTTTTTAGGAGGGGGGCTGCTTGAAGTGTACGTTCCTTGTGTGTGTGCAAGGAGGGGGATGCATGTGTATATTATAGGGTCGTACATGATGGCGATAAACAGCTCAACAAACGGGAACAGCGATTAAGCAACACACACGCAGGACAAAGCTGTACTCGCCACCACTATAAGCCCCTCCCTTAGCTACAAAGTAAGAACGGCAGGACGTCTCTTCTGAACGGCCGACCTTCAGCACGTCTTCGTTGCCCTTCGCAGCGATTTGGCTGCACGTGCACGCTCGAGGCTCGCGAGATAGAGGTCCTATCGAAAGTTGTAAGCTATAGCTTACAACTTTCGCTTCAGTTACTCCACCTCCCCCACTATAGTGGGGGAGGTGGAGTAACTGAAGCGTCTCATACCGTTTTCTTCCTGTCAGTGATTATAGTTGAAATATTCGTGCCAAAGGGTTCCAACACCACGACCCAGGCCCCGTCAAACGCTTCAAGGGAAGCAACAGACGCGCACGTAAATCAACTATTCCGTCACGCAAGCACTGCCAACTGAATTTCCCGCGTTCAGCAGTCACGCTGTTTTTGTTCTGGCATCAATTCCATTTCGTTTTTCCGGCGTATTTAGCAGAACTGATCTTCCAACGAACGAGAAACTTACTTTTGTCGGAGCACTGACGGGGTCCAGGCTTGGCGCCGTTCAAGTCTCGTACGGCTTTTCAGGGAAGCGGCAGAAATTTTAGGTCTGACTACAAGAATATCGGAGGTTGTTACAGCAATCAATAACAAAAGGTTTGTGCTAGCCGGGCTTTAATATCTTCTCTATCTATATTAATATCATTGACTAGCGTATCGGACCACCTATGGTGGCGAAGCGGGGTGAAAAACAACGAGCCACTAGGATTGGCGTGTACCGCCAGGGGCTATAATGGCGCTGTAGTCAGCAGCGAAACTTGAGCGCTTCGGTCCTATAAAACTTGTGTTTTGTTTTTTACCCTAGGACAGTTTCGTTTCAAGCAGACATCCACACGTTACCCAGAAAAGTAGCTAAATCCCGTCACTGGTTACTCGCTCGAAAAGTAACTAAATATATTACTCGTTACAGAACCTTAAAAGGAACGCGTTACTTTACTACAAAATAATGAATTACTTTTCTCGTTACTGGATGACCAAATCCACAACTGCTTTTGTTTCGTGGTTTATTGTTTTCTTTTCAGTGGTCGTTTCACTTAAGTAGTAGCTGCATCTCGAAGTTTTCATCAGTTTTCCCCGCTCTATTTAGAATACATCCTCGGCGACGCTGAACACTCGTTTTACTGGCGCGATCGAGGGAACAACGGTGTTGTTCTTCAGTAAGAGATGGCAATTGTAGAATTCCCCTCTTTCTTTTGTTCTCTCTGCTTCTAATGTTCGAAGTTGACAGTGGGTTATGTGCCTTCCCGCGTTGGCAACCTCCATGCTTACGTTCGGTCTGTACGGGATTGTAGAAGGTTCAACCAAGTAACATTTTGTGTTCTCTGGGTGAAGGGCATTCCCAGCTGTGCAGCTTGACTGACGTGTTCAGCGATAAACCTTGTTATTCTGTCACACTGTTTAGTTGTTTCTCGGGTGGCCCATCTGCCTTTGTCTCGATAGACGCGCACTTAGGTTAGAATTAAAACGAGACTTCTTAAACGTTGTTGTACACGTTACTCCTCAAATGTAATAAAATACCGTCACTCGTTACTTGGCCTTATAAGCAACTAAATACGTTACTAGTTACCAAAAGAAAGTATCTAGGCTGAAGTAACCCGTTCCTAGTAACGCGTTACGTACATGTCTTTGCTAAAGTAACGCCGCGGAAGTAACAAATTACTTTTAGAGCGCAGCTCTTAGGGGCCCGTTTCCGGCTTGAGCGGCGTCGCCGTCGGCGTCGGCGTCGGCGTCGGCGTCGGCGTAACCGCGCGGTGCATCATGGGAAATGTCCCATAATGCACCGCGCGAGCCCCCCACCGAGGTCACGTGACCTCGTGGGGGGTCACGTGAGCCCCCGAAGTCACGTGACACCCCTGAGGTCACGTGGCCCCCTCCTCGAGGTCACGCGACCCCCGCCGATGTCGCGTGACCCCCCGATGACGTCATCGTCACTGATGACGTCACCGGCATCCACATCGTCATCGTCATCATCACTGATGACGTCACCGGCATCCACATCGTCATCGTCATCATCACTGATGACGTCACCGGCATCCACATCGTCATCGTCATCACTGATGACGTCACCGGCATCCGCATCGTCATCGTCATCATCACTGATGACGTCACCGGCATCCACATCGTCATCGTCATCATCACTGATGACGTCACCGGCATCCACATCGTCATCGTCATCATCACTGATGACGTCACCGGCATCCGCATCGTCATCATCACTGATGACGTCACCGGCATCCACATCGTCATCGTCATCATCACTGATGACGTCACCGGCATCCACATCGTCATCGTCATCATCACTGATGACGTCACCGGCATCCACATCGTCATCGTCATCATCACTGATGACGTCACCGACATCCGCATTGTCATCGTCATCATCACTGATGACGTCATCAGTGACGTCACTGATGCCGTCACCGGCATCCGCATCGTCATCGTCATCATCACTGATGACGTCATCAGCGACGTCACTGATGACGTCACCGACATTCGCATCGTCATCGTCATCATCACTGGTGAAGTCATCAGTGACGTCACTAATGACGTCATCGGTACCCGCATCGTCATCGTCACTGATGACGTCATCAGTGACGTCAGTGATGACATCATCGGCATTGGGGGTCACGTGACCCCCAAGGTAACGTGACCCCCCCCCCCTGGTTAGTTTAACCCCCCCCAGTGCCCTTCCCTCCTCCTCAAGAGCTGCGCTCTAATTCGGCGTTACAGGGAGTTGTAAGCGGCTTTCATTTTTTTGATGTAACGGTCACTTTTATGGAAGTGTAACAGTAACTGCAATTAGTTACAATTTAGCCATTGGTAATTGTAAATGTAATTGCTAACTCTTTTTTTAGTAATGTATCTTACATGTTCTGGAGCCTAGGGTGTTCCACAATGTAGTCAAAAGATCAATTGCGAGTTTTTCATTTATTGGGACAACCAACGAGACTTGTTATCGGCGTCATGATGCAATTTAGAAAAAAAAAAAGATAAAACAATTAGTAAGTCGTTTCCTGTCATAGTTAAGTCATATTTATTTTATTTAAATCAGATTAATTGAAAACTAGAGGTTCTTTACTACTGCATATCTATCTGGAATGCATTTCTGAGCATTGCAGATTGATAGATTGCGTGATCACTGATAACAATGCGGGAGTAATAATTATTGCAAATGTACAGTGTATGTAGCAACATTTTATTGATGTAATCCCCGCCATACTAGGAAAAAAAAAGCTTGATTGTTTGTTGGCTAGATAAAACGATTTTGTTTTGCGTTCTAGATCCCTGCAATAATACATTACATATTTTTAGATTTTTTTTCTTCTGCACATCGATTTTGTTGCAGGAGGACGCCAGGCAACGGACGAACAAAGTAGTAGAAATGATAAAAAACAAATACCTCCGACTTTCATAACAATACCAACAATTTATCAGACGGAACGTCTGATAAATTGTTGGTATTGTTATGAAAGTCGGAGGTATTTGTTTTTTATCATGAATCCCGGCTTTTGGAACATTTTGGCAGTAGAAATGAAGCTCAATGCTCCGATTGTTTTTGAAGAGCACCTATTTTTGGTCGCGTTCAGCCTTATAGAAATCTTTCTTGATACAATAGAAGACAGACGCAAACAAAAAGCATCATATGATAGAAAAGCGCTAAATACTGAATAGTTTCGGGATTGCTTTGCGGGAGAGGTTCGATTGAAAGGTCACAGTAAAAGTGGCCTGATTTAAATCACAATTTAAAGAATGAATGAAATGACGATTTATACTATACTGATTTTTATTATCTACCATGTCCATTATTCACGTGGTTTCGGCAGAATTTGGATGAAGTCCTTTTTTGCTACTATAGCTGATACACCATAACCATTAAGCCGCAGGGTAACACTGCTGATGCCTCATACAAATATCAGTCAGCAGAGAATGTCGGAGGCGTTCCTTAATTGTATGACTGTCAGATTGGCAGTCATACAATTGCATATTGCAGGCATGTTAGAAGCTTACGTCTGTAGGAAGCAAACTCGCTTCGAACCTGGCTCAGGCGTGTCTGCGAAAAATACTACTGTCATGATATGTCTGCGGGGTACATCCTGTTTTCTTCTTTTGTGTTGGGGGGTTGTGGGGATATTTATACTGCGTGTAGTTGGTCAGCCATTAAAGTTGCGACGAGTCACACGCTGTAGATGAGCTATTTAGCCAGTACAGTACAACCGCTAGCCTGGGGTCTTTAACGTGCACCACGCAGTAGTGATACACGACCGCACGCCGGTACGATGCTCATCCAGATCGAAACGGGCAGGGGTGGGGCTCGAACCCAGGATCCCTGGGTTCTGCAGCGCGAGCTTTCGCTACACGCGCGTCGAGCTGGGTGTGCGCTTTAGACCACTCGGCCACCGATCCCACTTCTTTTGTGTTATGTGTGAACAGTGTTACTGCGGCTTTACCCCGGGCCGTTCTCATTGGCTGGATCGGTTATACGGAGAAAACCAACAACTGCAGGGCTCAAGAGTGCATCTCGGGACAATACGCAACTGCGAGAATCTTTGCGAGTGTATGTAACGTCAAAACGTTCGAAGAAAGTCCATGCGCATAGTAGTTTTCCTCTTTCTCCTCTGTACGCATTTATCTTATTATGCGGGTGTTGCTTTTGTTTTCCCGTAAGTGTCTCATATGTTTATGTTTTTTTTTTGTTTTTTTTTTTTGTTTTTCTGAAGAGGCCCATTCATTTTTCACTACTCGCCCAATTTCCATCGTTTCTTGTGCTTTGAGCGCTACAAACATTCTGGATACGCGTACCAGAATTCAACCGCGTTTGGGTCGAACACGCGAACAGTTCCGAAAGGGAAACACTCGAACAAAGCGGGGCTGTTTGTCTTCTGCAGCGGACCCGAAACCCGTACCACGTTATTTGAATAGACCGTGGTCCTCGAAAGACGTACGCGACGGCTCGGTTGAAGGGGAACAAAAGAGTCCTCAACGTTGATCTTTTTTTCTTTTATATCTATGCGCTGTTACTCGTTGCAAAAAGAAAAAAGAATTAGAAGAGCGTACGAGCGCCCATTTCGTTCATCCGCGCAGTAGATGCAGATGTGGAGTACAGAATAATTTTTGGTCCCACACGTGGAATGCTGAGCTCGGCTAGACAGTACGAGATGACCATAGTTTAGGTTTCATTGGTGTTCGACCTGGACGGGGACATTACAACTCTAAACAATTACTAAAAGAAAAGATAAACGACAGACACTGCAGCTAATTCTTGAGTCGTAGGAACTTCGTAAATGGTTTGGCAGTTCGTTTCTTGCACGGATACTCGCACTTGTATTATAACTAGGGTTCAGCGTTTTCGGTTTCTATCTTTTCGAAATTCGGTGGACTTATATCGGTGTTTATTTTAAAATTAAATTTTCGTTTTTTTTTTTGCATTTATTCCACAAAAGTTTTTCGGTAATTTTCGGTGAATATAAAATAAACACCAATGGACACCGGATCAGATTATCTTTGTAGCGCTGATATTTGTGATCACTCAAACAATAACGGCACAGATGCGTCGAAAAAGAAACGGACAGTTTATTTGGCAAATGTGTGCAACTGTAAAGGAAACAAGAAAAAAATACAGAAGCACAAACAAGTCAGATATGAAGCCTATGCCCAAAATCATGGAACTTCACCTTCTGTATATCAGGATTACGTGATCTTATTAGAGTACACACACACATGTCCTTTCCCAGGCTCTCCTCGTTGATCCGCACTCTTTCTTTCCTGTTAATATGACACTGAGCTTTGAGAATGCCCTGTCAACGCTAACACTGGACACTGGCAGGCTGAAGAGATGAAGCACTGCCTGAGCCAAAATCGGCCAATCAACCAGATGTGACTACCAAAAGAGACACGGTGCGACGTTTTGAAGCACAACACTACATACGGAGCATCCATCAAGTCAGTCTTCCTTACAACGAGTTTGAAAACACGCTCCTACATGGCGAAGTCATGGGGCATTTTGGACTTCACGTTCCGATCGATGATGCGCACATTAAACCAAAACGTCGTGATGGTACCCGTGTATTCAATACATTCGAACACGTTTCGATAGACATTGTCGTTCCACGTTTTCGCCAAGGCTCTGCCGTACGACTGGAAAGTCAAAGTAACCTTTTTTGGTTAAAACTGAATTAAAAAAAAATGTGTTCGACGTACTTTTATGGGTTTTTATCCGTTTAAATCGAAAATGCCGAACCTAAAGACTGACGTTTTTCGGTTAAAACCGAATTTCCGGAAATGTATTCGGCGTACTTTTACCGGTTTAAACCGAAAAATCTGAACCCTGGTTATAACCGAACTAAAAACAATTCAGACTTGGTTTGTATTTAACGACCGGGTAACAAGACTCAAGGCAGTTTTCTTTATACTTCATAATAATAAAAAAAAAGTAAATGAGATTTCAGCACGGTGTAAATTAATTTGCTTAATCGATTAAATAATTATTAATTTACGCCACAGCTCTCACATACACCTAGACTTCCTAACGTAAGCCTATGCGAATTTGTGCAAAGGGTGGCGACAGAGCATCGTCAAATTTATACGCTCTATGCACTTTTTTCATCTTAAGATCCCATTTGCAAGGTAGCAGTTTTTTCTGAAAGTTTAGGCAGACCTTTTTGGTTACCTCCTCGAATTACCGAACACCTCGATATCCCAACTATGTAATTTTACACTTCACTCTGATCAATACACTAAAAACGCCGCATGTAATTTCCCCTCGAAAACTCAAATCCAGCAAAAAAAAAAAAAAACTAATTTAAATAGAACAATTGAGATAGATCTTTATCTTGAGCACTATAATTCATGTAATGTGGTATGTAAAGTGCGGTCGTTTAATATTGCTTTGAAGACAATACAGTTATTTCCAGTGTGGAATATTGTTTATACATTTAACCCAAAATGTACTGGAGGAATTAACGTCGCGTGATACCATGACACGTGACCGGGCATCACGTGAAGTGTTCACGTGACGTAACGTGAGTGTCAACTCATAGCGCCACGCGATGTGATGATGTGACGTGACGTTCATTTTTCCACAAAATGTAGCGGCGAAATACACGGACAGAGGGATAAACAAACTAAGACACTTCTGGAATAGCTTTCAAAGCAAACGCATAAAAATGAAACCGGAAAATTGCATCCTCTAATTTTAAAAGGCAACTCCTATTTTCGCCTTCTGCACGCTGCTGTCTTTTTCCAGTGGGATGCGGAACGCGTTCTAAGAATGCGTACAAGTTTTCTTCAAGGATTAGCCACGCATATGTTTATGGCCGAGCGACTCGGCACTTTTCGCCTGGGTGATGAGCGCTTGGAAGGCGAATAAGTGGGTCCCTGAAACATTTTCGAACAAAAACACCGCTCAACCAAAAAAAAAAGAGACATTTTTTTTTTTTTTTCTCCAGAGCTTGAATTAACCGCCTGGCGTCTAACAATAACAGGTGTCCGCTTAAAAACAACGCGACTTGGCTGAAGTAAGTTCTTGGGATTTATAATTTGGCAAGGTTGACATACCACTAACAGAGCTTTACAGATTAATAAACTCCGATTGAAATCCCCATTAGCGTCTGAAAATTCTGGTTGCGATCCTTCACGCGCAATTTACTCGATAACAAAAAATCTATATATATGTGAATGGATGCAATGCAGAAAAATTAATTTTTGTAAAATAAGTAAATAAAAGTTAATAGATAAGGCTTTTCTCTTCGGCTTCGATTGAGCTGTCCCTCGATTTTCGAGTACTTTTATCAGGAAACGATTCGTTTCAGATTTTTGTGGTCGCACTGTATTTATTGACTCCAGACGCGCAAACAAAGACTAATGGTAAGCCACTTCTGTAATTCACCTCTGGATAAGGTTGGATACAAAGATATCCATGACGACTGGCAAGGAAATGTTGCCGCCAAAAAACGAGTCTGACTCAAGCAACATCTGGAGGTACACGGATTCGAAGGGGTCAGATAAAAGAACGACCTTGTTTTCTGTCGTTCTCGTGACTCAATGACTTGTACGTTGCCCCTCGTTACTTATCTACGGTAGCAAAGTGCTTCGAGTTATTGTGAACAGAATTTGGTAACGAGTTATAATTACTTTTGACCGAGTAACCAGTAAGTAACCATTCACGAGGAATGTGCACAATACTAGCGCTCTCATCACATCCAGGGATATTGGTGGAACGTGGAATAGAACGCTCCGCTGGAAGTCCGACGACGGCGGCTCCGATTCGCGGTGATGCCGTCTGCGGCGATGTTCCAAATGACTACGCAGTGATACTGCCTATTCTGCCGACAGGAAAAGCCATGAAATGCAGCCTTGTGCTGCATGCTGATGCCCGGGGGCGGCCGTACCGTGCTGAAGACTTCGTTGGGCCTCTGAACCAGGAGGGAGTTCGAGAAGACGTAGCAGGACTTGGCGCGTTTAAAATGGGGCACGTCTGGCTGCTGAAGCTGCACACTACCTCCGCCAAAGAGAAGCTTCTCTGAGAGGGGACCATGCTGTTGAAGGGTCGACCATGCCTGGTCATTGATCCAGAAAAACAAGAGCTGAAGGTAAAAGTCCACTGGATGGTATTCGACGTTTCTGCAGACGCCCTTCGACGGGCCTTCGAGCCATACGGGGAGGTCAAGGGTGTCACCCACGAAAAGTTGAGAATGGAGGGCCTGGCAGACGTGGGTTCCACCACTGTAATCGTACGCATTGTGCTCCGTGAAGACTTAACCCCGGAGTCCCTGCCGCATCAGCTGCGCCCTTACGGAGGCACGCTGCTGGTTGTTGGTCCCGGGCGCGCACCGGTGTGCCTCCGCTGTCTACGCACGGGACACATACGGCGCGACTGCAGAGTGCAAAGGTGCGAGGAGTATCGAGCCTTAGGGCATGAAGCCTCGGATTGCGTACGGTCGTACGCTTGAGCTGCTGCCAGCAAGACCAGGACAGAAACTTCGTAATGGATGAAGAAGAGGCCGAGGCGGCGGCGACTCCAACCGCGAGGATTTCTTCGCAAGACCCTCAGGCGTCCGGCGAGCAGCAACGCGCGCTGTTAGCGATGCCAGAAGGCCAGGCCTCCGTCGTAGCATTGACGGCAGAAAGCACTGTTAGTGAAAGTGCCTAATGCAAAAACCGCCAGTGAGACGACATCGACTGCAAAGGACGCGACTGACGCACTGGACGCCTGAGATGAAGCAGCAATGGACTTCGCGGCTGAGGCGGTCAAGCGGCAGCTCAGCGACCTGGAGAAGGGAACCGACCAGTCGCTCCAGCAGACTGAGAGTCCTTGGTTCTTAGTGACGAGCAAGAGGGGACGACGTGCTGGCCGCAGCCGTTCTTCGTCTCTTCCCAGGTAGAGGGAGAAAACACTTCCGGTTAAAACATGGTTGGACGAAAAGTGCATATTTGTGCCCTGGACTGTGAACTGTATCTTGCGCAAAAGGCGGTATGTTGATGTAGATGCTTGACCAATTGGTTGCCAATCCTATAGACGGACTGGTCACATTAAGTTCATTTTAATTAGTCTGCGTCAGTCGTAATTCAGCTTGCCCTCTTTTTATAAGTGTTTCTGAAAGTGTATTCTTTTTGTGAATGAATAATGCCTGGCAATAAAGAAAAAAAAAGAAGATCGGTGGCTGAGTGGGCTAGCGCAGACCAGCTCGGAGCACGTGGAGCGAAAGCTCGCGCTGCAGAACCAAAGGATCCTGGGTTCAATCCCCACCCCTGCCCGTTTCGATCTGGATGAGCGTCGTAACTCCGTGCGGTCGCGTATCACTACTGCGTGATACACGTTAAAGACCCCAGGCTAGCGGTTGCACTGCACTGACTAAATCTCTCATCTGCAGCTGGGAGACTCGTCGCCCGTTGAGGCAGACCAAGTTCTTGTCTGTATAAACATACACACAAGCCAATTCATCCCATCCAGCTCGAGCTTTTTTTTTCCGTGGCGGTCCAGAAGGTTCAAACGCAGTCCAAACGAGGAGAGTCACCCATAAAGATGGACATTATGAACTGACCTATAGTGCTGCATATGTCAACTCAATCCCACCGCTTCTACAGCGGCCCCTTGAAATATCACAACAGGCGAAATAAATAGGTTCATTCACTCAAATGGTTAAGCATTTGTTTAAAGGGGTCATGAAAAGATTTTCCTACTTTCACTAAATACTACTTATAATCACTCCCTAACGTTATTAAGTGAATAAAGTTGCCTTAGTTTTCTTTCTAGGCAATGGCAGTCGCCAAACAAAATTCAAAAAATATGAGCATCGTTTATCCTTCCAATACGGAGCCAAAACAAGCGGCCACGTGGCCTACCTATCCTATGTCGCCAACGTTAATCATACCCACGCGCTGGGATTGGCAAAATAGCAAAGCCCAGGCATTGTTAGAGTTCGGCCATTCTCATTACCACAGTGGTTGGACACGAGGCACTGCCTGAGTGTCCGCCGATGCATTGATTGTTACGAGCCGAAGTCGAGTGCTCGTCCAATCTATGAGCCGCGCTCGACTGTCATCAGACAGGTGTTTTCGGTCCTACAATTACGTCATCAAGCTTTGAGAAGGGAAGACTGAAAGAAATTGTCACCTTTGATCCTCGCAATTTCACCTCAAAAAAGAAGCTCCTGAATCAGTGGCGGTCTATGCGAGTATACTTTGTTCCAGACTATAGGACCAGTACGCCTCCGCTAAGTCATGAACATTCGACCCCGATATCGTTTCCAGACCCCTTTAAAGCTAGAATATCTTCGTGGGATCCCCCCCTTTCCCCGCTAAATTTAGCGGGACATTTAATGTAATTTTGCCCTCTAAATTTAGCGGGGAAAATGACGTCACATGACTTAGTGTCACGTCACCTTAGAACAAATTCAGTTTCTCCTCTAGATATAGCGGGAAAATGGACGTCACGTGACCTCAACCCCAATTTGATTCCCCGCTAAATTTAGCGGGGAAACTGAACTGATGTGTAGGTCTATGACGTTCCATAATGCAACACTGCGCATTCAGTTTCTCCGCTAAATTTAGCGGTAAAACTGTCGTCACATGACCTCAACACCATTTCAGTTTCCCCGCTAAATGTAGCGGGAAAACTATGACGTCCTATGACGCATCGCTCAACGCGGAAACGGGCACCTAAGAGCTGTGCTCTAAAAAGGTGTCCACAAGGGGTCATCAGTCGCACCGATCTTAGCCAAATATAATATACATGTACATTATTATCATTAGTTACGCCCTGTGTGTGGGTGCGTGGGTGGGTTGGGGGGTTAGAGTGACGAAACCTCATTACTTTTTAAGTGACTGGAACGTATGTTTCTGCTTCTACTCCGAGACCGCAGAAGCCCGTTATTGGAACTTCGAAGGAGGGAGTCCAGCGAATGGCGTGACGATTAGACTCAAAACTGACTGCTCATGAAATGCAGCGCGGGACTTGTTATCTCCAGGCTTCTCGCGTCGTAATGTATTCCTCGGCGTTCTTTTTTGGCCAATGCAGTCGTTTGATTGGTTGCGGAGCTATGAGAACATGCTCTGGACTCGCCAGGCCGTGCGTTTCTAAATACATCAGGGACAAGAGGGACCCTGAGGCTGAAATTGACGTGCTCGGATCATAAGTGCGGATAATGCTCTCGACGTGTTCACCTTGTCGGCACACCTGTCTTCACTCAAATATGACCTTCTCTCGTGAATCGCAAGAGGAGATCATTCTGGACTCGGGGTTGGCCAGAGGATATGCTTGCGGACACGCTCGACAGACATTCGGCATATAGTGGCTCCTCGTTTCCGTGTCGTTAGCCTCAATAAATATTCGAACCCTCTCAACGCACCTTTCTATTCCTTATCAAGCGGGCACAAAATGCCGTGAGATATATTAGGCACGCGCGGCGTCAAATATTTCCCAGACGAGAGCTACTGCGCAAGCTCAGAATGCGCTCAATATTCCGGTGGACAAACATGGCGGCATGCAGAAGGCGACATCCCGAACGTCCCTAGACAACACGGTTCTCGCAACATGTTATTTACAGGTACAGGACTCGGTAGATAGAACCTGACCGTCGGCGAACGCCTCAGAAAAAGATACACTGTTCGCTATCTTCGGACTGCACGCACATTTAGATCTGCAGCACGCGACCGCAGCCCAGCAAACGTTGCACAACGCACGTCGTCTATGCAAGCGGAATGATAAGATAAGGAGTGGCGACGACTCGGTCCACGCGCGTAGTCATAAGAAAAGAATAGCTTGTTTACCCTCCCTGTTTACAAGACTACGGGCTTGACTACATTTGTACAAAGCGCGACAATGGCTACGTTTACATGGATGCGACTGCAGCGCATCGGATCCAGTTAACGAATCGAATCGGTCCATGTAAACAACTCCGATCGGATCATATCGGATCCGATCCGATCCGCTGGGACGGGGTGGTTTGAGATGGTCAATCCGAATCGAGACTCTCCATGTATACGCTAGCGGATCGAATCGAGTGCTCGAGCGAGGGATTACGAGAGCTTTGCTTCGCCTGCTGCTAGGCAAACCGGACACCTCGGAAACAATCTGAAGGTCTCGAGGTTTGCGTTGTGATCCTTCGACACGAGGTGCCGCTGCTGGTCGATCCGAATCCATGTAAACTTAGTGGTTGAAGTGGATCCGATTCGCTAACTGGATCCGATGCGCTGCCGTCGCATCCATGTAAACGTAGCCAATGTTAGTGGGAACACGACATCAGCACTTGGATCTGGCCAGTGCTGATTATACTAGGTGCCACCTCAAGAAAAGGGCAAGTTTAGCGCATTGTTCATAGTTGCGTGAAGTATTTCCTACAGGATTTGCATGTAAGAGGGAAAACGATGCATTTCGCATGTGGAATTTCTATCGCTTTAATAATATAATAAAAGCGTATCTTAAATGCATATACAATTATCTTAATACTCCGCATGAACTGAAAAATTAATAACGCTCCGTAAGGAGCCAAAATTTGTTTCTGCGCACAATTCTGATTTTTTAATCAGAACTGTGCTTGTTACTTAAAAAATGTTGTGGATTACAATTACAAATTGCCGAGCCTCAAATGTAATGGAATACCGTTACAAATTACTTTCGCTGAAAAGAAACTGATTACTTTACTCGTTACGTTACAAATTACTTTCACGTTACTTTTTCCGTACACTTATCCAGAAAACAAAAAAAAATTTATATATTTTTCGAAAATGCTTTTTAACACTAATTTTCATTTCTCGTACGCCTGTATTATAGCGGTCCTTGTAAAAATAAAATATTGTATTTAAGAGAAAGAGTGTAGGTGCACTCCGTTCACCTGTAAGCTGACAGGGCACCGAAAGCTGCAACCACACCCGCCCTCCCGCTAGCTCACGGCCTCCGCAAATGATTCCTGGAATTATGCAGACAAAGCTACCGGTGCGCATGCTTAATGTCAGCGGCTACCTTCGCTATGTGGTTCGGAGCTAAGGAGGCAATCTACGAAAGCCCTCTTTTGAATCGAGTGTTTCCCCTGTAATTCACTAGAAAAGAAAAACTTGGTTTTATCGTTGCAAAGTGTAGCCAATGCAGAATGCGGGTGTTCCAACTTACCTTGATCTGTTTCCGTAGATTAGAGTTGCATGTTAGTGCTGATGACAATGTATGTTTTTTTGTCAAGCAAAGTATGCACTAAAACTCTAGGTTTTAGTTTTTCTTTAAAGCCCTGAATTTTAAGCCTCTCATTAAGAGACGGCCATGGAGACGACGGACATTGCATGACCGAAAACTCGACCGGTGAGAGATAAAGTGGCGGTTACGGGTTATTGATCATTCATCGGTTCTCCCTTTTATACCAATATTTCGTGAAGGCCAGTTCAAGGGAGGGCATAGAGAGCGAGGGAAGCGGTGGCCATCGGTCTCACAAACAAAAGAAAACCACTTTTACGTGTTGTCTCTCTCTCTCTCTCTCTCTTTGTCAGCACTTCTTAGATGGCCAACTCGTCGACGAGTTGGCCGTCGACGAGTTGGCTTTCGACGAGTTAGCCTGATTGCGTCGGCGACATTTCAGGAAAGGCAATGCGCGGGTTCGTATGTTCCCAGGTTTTGCTTGGTGATTGGTCCTTGCACATTCTTATTGGCCGATGCCGGAACCCGATTGGCTGCGGAACCATGTTAAGATGCTGCTGGACTCGCCACGACCTGCAGCTTTCTCCTGCTCTCAGTGACAATATATGAGAAACGGCTCGTCAGTACTGTTGTTGTCGCTGCCGACACATTTCCCGTCGGGTGGGCGAGGCGATATCTGCCGACTGTGTCCCGACGCTCGTCATTCTTCGCGACGTCACTTTATGGGGAGTCGAGAGGACGCCGAGGTATTCTCGTCTGGAGCAACGCCTGCACGTGCAGCAGAAGACCGCTTGGTCAAGGGGGACACCCCCTTGAGTCGGGCACGTCCACATTACCAGTATGAACGACACAGCAAAGAACCGCGATACGATCTTGCTCCCTCAAAACAAAGAACTGGGAAATATAAACAGTACACGCGCTGAGAGTCAGCGCCTGTACTGTTTTGTTCTTTATTCTCTGGTTTAATTATTTGGGATAATTGCATTTTTGTGTGTTTTTTTACTACGATCTGATTCGTAGTAAAAACTGTCCTTTGGCGCAGTTCTGGAATTTTACGCAAATCTCAAGTGTGAAGTGCATGAAAACCGCGCCCGCCACGGCGCTTGCTCTATTCATAGCAGCGAAGACTCGTTACCAGACATGTACACGTTACACAGCAAAAGTAACTAAATACCGTTACTCGTTACTCGCTCGAAAAGTAACTACATGCATTACTCGTTACCGATTCTCGAAAGGACTGCCTTCTTTACCTCAAAAGTACCGAGTTACTTTCTCGTGACTTTGACGACCAAATACACAACTGCTTTTGTTTCATGGTTGATTATTTTCTTTTTAGCAGTCGTCGCACCTAAGCAGCAGCTGCCTCTCGAAGTTTCCGTAGGTTATGTTTGCCCGCTTCCTTGAGAATACATCTCCGGCGACGCTGAGGAGTCGTTCTACTAACGCGCTGGAATGAACAGCTGTGTTGCGCTTTAGGAAGAGCTGGTGAATGTGGGGTTCCCCTCTCTCTTTTGTTCTCTCTGCTTCTAATGTTCGAAGCTGACAATGGGTTCTGCGCCTTCCTGCGGAATTGGCAACCTCCGTGTTTACATTCGGTCTGTACACGATTCTAGAAGGTTCAATAAAAAAACATTATTGTGTTCTCTGGGTCAAGGACGTTCCTAGCTGTACAGTTCGACTGACGTGTTCAGCGATAAACATTGCTACACTGTCCCAGTGTTTAGTTGTTTTTCGAGTTGCTCATCTGCCTTTGTTGCGGTAGACACACACTTAGGTTAGAAGTACTACGAGACTGTTTAAACGTTGTTGTACACCTTACTCCTCAAAAGTAATGAAATACCGTCACTCGTTACTTGACCTTAAATGTACCTAAATACGTTACTCGTTCCTTTTGTGAAAGAAAAAGGTAACGAAATAGGTAACTCGTTGCCGAAAGAAGTAACGAGGTAGAAGTAACTCATTACTAGTAACGCGTTACGTACAAGTCTGCTCGTTACTCGGTCAAAAGATTTAATTACTCTTTTTGTTCGCAAAAAGTACCGGAATCGTTATGCTTAAGAATAAAAGAAAAAAAAGAGCAACGAGTTACAAGTGAAACTTGTAACACGTTACATACCAGACTGGCGTGAATGGAATCGGCCTTCGCTCTGACGGCCGGCTGAGCACTTGTTCATTGGGACCCGTCAGCAGCCATCTCGCAGCCTACGTGACCCTGGGATGCCTGGAAGCGTCAATCGGCACGCGGAAAGGCGCTCCTTTTTTTTAGCGTCCTGACTCCTCCGGCTCGGAATGTTTCCCCGCAGTTGCATCACTCTGCCGATGGAAATGGTGAACCAAATGTTTACAAGAAAAGAGAAAAAATGAAAGAAGTGAAGGCGTTTCCTGGAAGTTGGTGCTATCCAGCTCCATTCCGGAGTAATTTTTTCTTTCTGTTTTTTAACACGTTTTCAGTTTGTGGTTTTTCAAGTTCTTTTCATTTTCTAGCTTTTTTCAGCAATTGCAGAGAGATGCGGTAGAAGAAATGTTGTAACTTCACGTCGATAAGCAATTGAAGCTACGTGTGACGGCCCAACAGAACCCTTCATATAGGAACAGATTTAAATCTCGAACCCTGCACTTTCACTCTAGAAACAGCAGGAGTGGTTCCGAGATATCCTGGAACTGGAAGACGGGCCCTTTCCAACATTTGCAAGCTGAAATGACGTGCTACGTCACTACCGAAACTCGCAGCCAGCATGGGCCTTAATTCAGCAAGAGGCTGGCGTCTATCCGCTTAGCCGAATTCCAGATTAACAATGCATGGAGAGCTGGTGAACAATCGAGTCCGACGAAACCTGTCCCCGGGCTGGTCTAATCGGTTAAGACGTCGCCCCGGATGGGCGAAGGTTGTGGGTTCGATCCCCGCTCCTGGCTCAATGTTTCGCCAGCGCTCTTTTCCTTTCCTTTTCCTAGACTTCAATGCACAAATTTGAACAACCCCTCTCTCTCTCTTTTTTCTCATTATTACTACGGCTACACTTTTTAATCATTCCTCACTCTCAATATACATATTGTGCAGCCACGTTCTCAGGGGAGAAGAGAAAATGCGCGATTAGTTCGCCAATTTATTCAAATGACTAATTGACTTTTTAGTTAGTGGAAATAGACATATGGTTGCATTTAGAAACTTGCTGAGCGTCATCAAAAACCACTCAATCAGTAATTTAGAAATAAAAAAACCTTGAGCGCGTGAGAAGCGCAGTAGTGCGCTAAAGTCACTACACGTGGAGCAGGTACAAGGCTGGGGCTCTCATAAAAGACGGAAAAATCGCGCGGGTATCTCACCACAACCGCTAGCCTTGTGCCTGTTCCCTCCACGTGTGGCAACATTAGCGCACTACTAGACTTCTCACGCGCTCACGGCCTTTTTTTTTTTTTTTGGAAATTACTGATCTAGTGGTTTATATACGTAAACCACAAAATCAGGTAGTTCAATCGGACGTCACAAGGACTGTCAGAAACGGCAAATACCAAGGCGGCGTTAAGTTTGAGGCGCACAGTATACCTTTTGGCAGATATCATTACGACATTAGCCTTTTTTCAGTGCGATGCGTACTTTTCGCCGGAACGATTTGGCCCCGCGTTTGAGAAACATCCTCCATATGCCGGTATCTCTAAAGCACATAAACAAAAAATAATACATGTGCACTCGGCGTCAAACCTCTCTAGAGCGCTGGAGAAATGCGCTCCGGACTTCGCGTCCGACATCCGCCGGCTGACGCTGGGCCCGAGATAGCGTGCCCCCGAGCATGCGCCGCCATTTCGCAGGGCTGCGCAGATGCCAACGTTCAAAAACATTATCTTTAATTTGATTGTTATCTGTAATTACCGCGTCTTGCTAATTTGCTATACCACTGTTTAGCGATACTTGACAGCTGGAAATATGTTTATATATTCACATACATTCATTTTATTTGATGTTTAGCTATCTGTATTACAATCTATATATCTCTGCGATTCTAACAGCGTCAAACACCGGCTGTAACAACGAAGCTTTGCGCTTTCATAAAAGCAAAGAGCTCTTTCGTTTTTTTTTTTATTTTTTTTTTTTTTTTTTAAGTTTGACCTACAGAATTGTTTTCTACCGGGGAAAAAAACGGTTCCCAGTTTCCTTCTCTCCATTCCCAGTCGCCCACTTTTCCCCTCCTCTCCACACAGGAGCGGATCTCTGAACTACTCCCGGTGGAGTGGAGGAGAGTCTCCCTCTTTCTGAAATGGAAAGGGGGAATTGAGGGAGAGTTTCCTTCTCTCTGCTTGTTGGTCGGCCTTTAAAGGGGCCCTGCAAGGACTTTTTACTGTTTTTTAATTTGCACCGAACCTGAGCGCACTGAACGTAGTAACTTAGTGAAACTTTTCTTTTCGCGAAATTCGCTTTATTTTAAAAGTTATAGGCAATTTAGAATTACAAAAACAAGCAAAAAATAACCTCCTTCATGACGTCGTAGGTCCTGGCTTGAGTGGCCGTGAACTAGAGGAGGAATAGTGAGCTCATCGAGCGCTCACGGCCGCCGCACTCCGTGTCGACGGCGCCAGAGGGCGCCACTAAAGCGTGTTCTAAATAGGCTGTATGCAGCGGGCAGCCAAAGCTCCCGCTACTGCGCGATTAAACACTAATTTGGCATGACACTTCATTGGCCACAAACGACAGCAAACACGGGGTAAAGATCAGTTCAGAATGGGAGCCACTTCGCGCTGCCATACCGCGAAACGGCCAAACCGCAAGACAAAGCCTCTCGCCGAAGGCCTTCGGAACGCTCGGAGCCGTTCGGATCCTTCTGTCCAGACGACTGCAGCGCCACCGCGTACATCCAGGATTTTTCCGTGTCGGCGCCTGATCCCACTACTCCTTTCTAGTATGCGCCGCCTTTTCCACCGCTTGGCGGCGGGTATGTTGACGGGTCATTTCTTGTTTCCGTACTTTATGAACTGCATTTCTTTCTTTTTTTCATCTATATAAGTGAACAAAAACTACTTTTATAAATAATTGAAACGGTTCGCGCCACTTATATTTTGTATTTCGACCAAAAAGAAGTTTTAGTGGCTCTGACCAGTAGTAAGCCCAGGACCAAAGACGTAACATTTTGCGCGCTTTCGGTACCGCGGGTCGCCCTCGTCGGTGGAGGAGGTTTCCGTGTCGTCCGGTTAAAATATGGCGCAATGATATTTAGCTACTCTTTCCGTGCCCGCTGGCTTGCCCGAACCCCAAGAGACGTGGAAACCGCAAAAAAGGTAGACGCTTAAATATGATTGCAGGGCCCCTTTAAGAAGCACGCAATGCAAGAAGTCAGTCGAGGCTTTCGAGAGCCAGCTGTTGCTCAAGGTCACAAAAGTGTGACTTACGGTAACAATAAACGCTTCCGTAGCACTCTTGTGTTTGGTGTCTTACTCTGGGAGTGTAAAGTAGAAATTGACGCCGCGAAAGTAACAAATTACTTTTTTGTGCTAATGGACACTTACTTTTATGGAAGGGTAATTGTAACTGTAATTAGTTACAATTTAGCCTCGTGTAATTGTAAATAGAATTCCTTACTTTTTAGTAACGTGTACAAGTCTGTATATATATAAAGGAAAGAAAACGTACTTAAAATCGTTGTGTGGCGCTTTAAAACATATAATTCATGGAGTCAACGTTTCGGTCTGAGGTGGACGTTCTCCTAGGACTGCCCGTAATATACATATCACGGGCGCTTTCATCATCGTACGTGGATGACTTTCATTTAAGGTGATGCACACAATAAAAAAAACAACTTCTTAGTGTCTGTTACCCCGCGGTGTACGGAATGAGTCAACCATGACTATTCGATGCCACGTTCAATAAATGTGAACGTAAAAACAACAACAACAAAAAAAAAAACCTGAAACCGCGGTTTGTGCTGGGACAGTTAACGAGCGAATAGTCATATCAATTCTTTTCTTTCTCCGCAGATTATGTCAATAAGTAGTTGCGTAAAGCGTTTCCCCCCGTGCGCTCATTTCCAATATATAGTTTTATCTTAGTTTTGAATTATCACCTTAGTGATATAGTTGCGCCTCATAAAATATTTTATGCTGTGTTTTGTTGAAAAAATTTTTGTAATTTTAGTTTGCGCTCCCCTTCGGCAGTTGGCCGCCGAAGAGCACGTGACACGGCACTCGCCAAGGCAATCCATTTCATGTGGCAAAAGGGTTGCACCTTTGTGACACTGAGACTGCGTGAGGCTGGATGCGCAACGACTTTTGCTTTTATTATTATTTTAAAGTGATAGAAGGAGGGAAAATAACTGATGTGAGTGCATATTGGTGCAGTATATGCATATGAACTTCTGACGTATATTGTGAGGTGTGAACATCTCAACAACTTTTTTTAGCGTGTTTCAAGGGCGTTGGTAGGAGTTACCGAAATTGCTTCGTCTTCTAATCCTTCTTAGCTGTCGTCATTCGAATTTGTGCCCTGCTTTGTTTATGGTACCTTCTTCTTTGGAAAACGAAGTCATTCATTGTCATTTTCAGCGAGAATAGAATACAAAGCGAATGATTATGTTCGCGAGGAATCAGGTTAGTCAGAAGCTCTGTGGCATCGTCTGTTTCTGGTAAACCTCACCAAAATAACAATTTGAATCAGTTTTTTTTTTTTTTTTTTCTCTTCTCGCTGAGCGAGACGAGGCTAATGGAAGCTACGCAAGACTAAGTGTCCGGTTAATCATTGTGTATGGCGATTACCCTTCGTTGGCGGGAACGCTTCCTTAACGTCGCATTAAAGGTGGGTTTTCGCGTATATAGAGGCGACAACCTGGCAGGTCATCAATATACTCGATAAAGACCCCATGCATAAACATGCGGGGCGAAAAGCTCGGTCATTGCTCCGACGGTGTAGTTTAGCACGCTTATATTTCGCCTAATCTGGTTAAACGTCGCTCTTATCCAGACATCCTTTCATAGGGTTTCATATTTTATAGTTATGCATAAACATGCCGAGATAAAGCTTCAGCTTCTCCTCATAGAACTTAGATTTACATACCAATGCTTCGCATGATTTTGTTTAATGTCCCTTTTATTCCTAAGTGTTTATCATTTAATATTTCAAGCTGTTAAAGGACATATGCAAAATCTTTGCCAGCTATCATCGTCATGCCATTAGGAGCCGCCATATTGGGGGGTTTATCACATCTTCCAGTTGTGGACGAGGCGCATCTACATTAATCTCGGTTTTCATGATATTATGGCAATCTATTTGTACACTCAACCGGTTGCTGGTTAGTTTCGGTTCAAAGAAGAAAAGAAAGATGGCCGCAAAATTCTGGAAAAGGAATTGTCATCAACGAGGTCGCAACAGTCGTCACTCAAGCAGTGAACTGGGCATCCAGGTCAATGAACGGTATTTCTCGAAGACGTCTGTGAAGGGTTCGTATTGGACTTGCATCAGGTGATAATATTTTAGTTCTACGACTTCCATTTTGCCGGGACTATTGTGAAACGTGCAAAACCATCGGTATGGGAACCCCCCAATATGGGGGAAATCTGATAATTGATCATGAATACACTATAGATGGCGCTTCTTTTTGCATATGGTCTATAGCGTGTTTTTCTGTTACTGCTTATCAAGTTTGTTTAAAAGTCGCCTTATGCCTTTCTCCAACCCAAGTAGATAAAATCTCATGTGCGAA
Organism: Ixodes scapularis; assembly: GCF_016920785.2. Lineage (NCBI taxonomy): Eukaryota > Metazoa > Arthropoda > Arachnida > Ixodida > Ixodidae > Ixodes > Ixodes scapularis. Next base: position 16,518,702 of record NW_024609835.1, read on the forward strand.
TAGTTGTTGTATGTACGTTCAAAAACCATGATGTATTTATTACCTCTCTGCACACTGTGACAGGGACGGCGACGATGCTGGGGCAGTTGCGCCTCACCATCGCGTGCTGGACCCCGCGCGCCCGGCCCGGCTTCCAAATAAATTGACGCGTCTTCGTCATTCGCTGTTGGCCGCACATCTTGTAATATTTGGGGGAGGTGAGGGGTAAATCATCTTTCCTTCTTCTTCATCATCGCTCCGTCTCTGGGTGGCAGCAGTCCTCCGCTGTAGTCGAGGTTTAAATTGGAGGTTTAAGCATTGAAACCTCCAGGTGGCTCAACAACCGATCATTCTGTGGTTGCAGGAAGCTCGCGATGTCATAAATAAACCGAGAGGCTTTGCAAAAAACCTGCGACTACAACAAACCAACGCGGCCATAAGAGCAAGCTTGGCGTAAGAGCCCGGCACCTAACGCCGATCATCTTTCATCTGGACGTGATTAATGGAGTTCTCAGAGTCGTTCTGTTATCACCCGAAAGCCACTCGCTGCCGTTCAGTCTACCGACGGCCGACTCCGGTAAACAAAAACTCCCTCTGGAACCGTGAAAAATTTAGCAACGTTTACACTGATGGAAAATCCACTTTCTTGTGTACATATAGAAATATAATTAAACTCATTCCTGAAGTGGCTTCATAAAATACGCAGTAGAAGTACATTGCCTCAAATTTGTCTCCGACTCGCATCATTTGCGTCGCCACTTATGCAAGGGAGTACCCCGAAAATGCAACAAAATGCGCCAAAGAAGCCGCCAGGTAACGCTATAAGCGGTCATGATTCTAGCGGTTGGACATGAGAATAAAGTATGAAGTCAGGTGCCACGTGATTTATGGCTTATAGTCTATTTTTAGTTTAATCATACGTGTTCTTTTACCGCATACTACGCCTTGCGTGGCTCATTACCATAAATAAGCATAAAAGCAATACGAATACAAACATTAACAACACAGGGAAAGAGAGAAACACTCGTGTTGCCATCGATAGCTCAATGGGTCCGTTTATAGAGTGCAGGCGTCTGCTTTTGCCATACCCCTTTTCAATAACTGCTATCCTGGCGCGAAGGATTGGGGGGATAAAGAGCTGAAGTAGTGAAATTAGAATGTCTAAATGTTGGATGTGCAACGGGTTGAACGACTTAGGTGTTTGAAGGGCTGAAGGAATTTAAAGGGCTAAGGGGGCTTAGAGGGCTGAGAGGCTACGAGGGCTGTAAGGATATTGTTAATAGAATAGGGTAACGCCGCCGCTTCGTAACTCCGGTCGATCGTGATCGAGTAAACTGCTGTAGCCTCAGTGACCGTTAAGACTGCTCGCCATTAGGGAACCTGTTACTCAGTCTTGTACACGTTACTAAAAAAAAGTAATCGATTACAATTACTATTACTCTTGGCTAAAAAGTATTCGATTAGATTACTTGATTACTCGACGGCAGAAGTAATTGGACATTACTTAAGGAAGTAATCGTTACTTTTCCGATTACTTTATTGTGTGACGACACATCTTTAGCGCTCATAACAATAAACTATACTTCCAACCTATATTTCACATTTGCACAAGTATTGAAGAAAAACTGGCTCCCTCTTCGTGATCGTTGCACCTTCACAATGCGGACACAAGCATAGAATTCGTTTGAAGACGTTTAATGATTTGGCGTTCGCCAGTGTGTGTGTGTCGGGGGGGGGGGGGGGGGGGGCGGAGGGGGTTCTAGATTTTGTTAAGCTTGAGCAATGGTTGTCGCTCAAAGTTTGTGTCGCTCATTTTATTATTCACATGTAAATGAGCTGGCATGTTATACAAAAGAGCAGCAGCTCCAGGATTTGAAACGGATCATAGTATCCATTAGCGGAAGAGATCGCCCCGACCACTTCTCAACTCGAAACATTGCTTGTCACAAAGACCACGTAGGGAAAATGAGGAAATATTTCAACTGCCTTTGTTATATTTTGCATCCGCTTTATGGTACGTTTATACTTGCGGATCCGCCAGCGAATCCGCCCAGTTTTTGCCGCTGGGGCGAAACGCTGGGCGGAAAACGCGGCGGCGAGCCGTTTAGGTCCGGGATCTATTTCTGCCGCCGAACGAGGCGTTTCGCTGTCCGGATATGAAATTCTTGCGCGGCGCGACGCTGCCTACGTCACGAGTACGCGTTCTTCCGGGAGCAGCAACGCCCGGGAGAGAGAGAGCCGAGGCGGGAACTCTCGCGCCTTCTCGTCATATTTGTCGAGACGTTACGGGAACCGCTGCCGCAGTCGGCGCTGCCGCCACTGCTCGAAGGAAACAGATGTAAACGCAACCCGCTCGTCGCCGCCGCCGCAGGGAGCGGATCCGCTCCCGCGGCAGCGGATTTCTTCTCAGGTGTAAACGTACCATTAGGCATTCTTCGGTTCTTGTTCTCCTACGGGCTCGCGAGTAAATACCCTAAGCAGGTTTTTTTTTTAAATTTTTTTTTTATTTCTGTGTGTGTGTGCGTGAGGGGGCTAGTTTGAACGAAGGACTCACAAAGCTACATTCTGCTTCCTCAAACTTCGCCCAGAATCGCCTTTGTCACGCACTGTGGCTTCCCTGGGGCTTCCCACTCCCAGTCCCAACTCGAAAAAAAAAACAAAAAAAACGGACATTCCACAGAAACTGTACATAGAGAGAGATTGACCTCGTTTCCTACAGCTCCGCAAAATTCTTTTTTTTTTTCCGTTCGAAAAAAAAGAAGCAAATTTTATTTTTGTCATTTCATAAAAAAAAAAGGCCTGTGCCGAGGGGGGGGGGGGGGGGGGGGGTGGGGGGGGGGGGGTGCCGGGGACAAATTGTAACGGTTACAAGTAATTTTATTACTTCAAAAAGTAATCAGATTACTCTTGTGATTACTGCCTAATAAAAGTAATCAACTGATTACAAAATTACTCCAAAAAGTAATCGATTACAAGTAATTTGATTACTTGTAATGCGTACGGTACAAGTCTGCTGTTACTCTAATTCACAGAGAAAGTTCCTGTAGTGATTTTAGTTTGTTTTGGTCCCGGATCTGGATGGACACCTTGTAGTGTATCTACCGTCGGGGGCCGGGGCCGGGTGATTGTGGAATACGGGACCGGATGCTGGCTGGAGTTGAAGAAGACTTCTTGCTTCTTCTTGTTGCGGCCGACGGCGGAGAGGTTAACGGGCTTGGAGGCGAAGTTGTAATGAATACAAAAAACAGAAACAAACTTTTCTGCTGCATAAAACAATTACACGAAGACAATACAAATATTGAAAACTGTCACTAACTGCCGCGCACGGCTTACGTAGCTCAGCAGCTACAAAAACGGATGCCTCGGCGTCAAGTGTCGCTTCGCGCACGGTGAGGACGGCGGCCAATCCGCAGAGCAGGGGCTGGTGGGCACCAGAGCCGCATTTACAGAGAATTTGGCCATTCATTCGGAAGTATAGAAGTCAAATGAGAAGACGCCATTGGCCGAAAGCATCGCGGGCGTGTTCCAGGGCGTCTTCACAAATTCGAATGTGGCCAACCAGAAGACAGAAATGATACTCTGGTGGTAATTGCGAGAAACGAAATTAATAAGTGCGTCGGAGTGATTATCGGCAACTGAAAATATAGCGCACGTGATGTTTCAATAACAGTCATTCAAAATCATGATGCAAGAGCGCGACTAGCGGAACGATCGACATAATCCGTGCGCCAGGCGCCAAGGGCCGGGAATCTGCCGTCCGTGCGGTCACACTCTGTCAGAGCAAATTAGAGTTCGAGTGGCAGATTCGTTTCTTACACCCTTCTGCATGGTCATATTCGAAATATTCAAGTGCACCGTATTTTCAACCATAAGGGGTTAGTACATTTAACTATTACGCACTTATTAAAACCACATATATCTATGATTAAAACTCTTGCTTCCACCATTAGGGGATTCTTTTCGGCTTCTGGTTGGCCGAGAGAGCACGTCAAGCGCTCTTTCTGCGTCTGGTGCACGCCCTGGCTCTGCCCGCTTTTCCGGTCTAATAACGGTATAGTTAGAATCGGTACAGGCAGACGTTTACACGTTACTGAAAAAATTAACCGATTACAATTAAAATTACTTTACTGTCAAAAGTAATTAGCGATTACAATTACAATTGCTTCACAGTAAAAAGTAACCGATTACAATTACAATTATTTCACTGTAAAAAGTAACCGAGTACAATTACAATTACAACCTCAAAAATGTAATCGAAAAATTACTCTGAAGTAATCAATTACTTCCCACGTTACTTTTCCTTCAACTTTTTTATTATGGTAGCACAATCCTTGAAGTCTCGGGCTCAATTGTTCCAAAAAAGAAAAAAGAAAAGAAATCCTCGACCGTGTTTACTTAGAGCTGAGTGAGTGACGCCATCACACCCAATCCCTCTGGCGAAAAAATAAATAAACAAAAAGAGCGCTGTTTGAATACAGTACTCACAAGAGGCTGGATAAGGGCATTTGTCATAACCAAACGTATTTATTCTCCGGTGCACAAAAAAAAATGTATCCAGAAACGAAGCATAGTGAAGTGGCCTACTAATTCTCAAGATCCAATGCTTGATGGTTTCGAAAAAAAAAAAAAAAAAAGACCGTTGCCTAGGCCTCAGTGACTGCAGCACATCTGAGCCCCCCCCCCCCCCCCCCTCCCTAAAAAGAAGGTAAAGAAAACATTGAGAAAAATTGTAATGGGTAATTTTGTAATCGATTAAAGCAAAAAAGTAATTCAATTACAAGGACCGTTACTCCTTAAAGGAAGTAATTGAAGCGTTAACAAATTACAGTAAAATGTAATTGATTACAAGTAATCCATCACCTGTAACGCGTTACGTACAAGTCTGGGTACAGGCCCCGACGCACTCTCAACCGATTGGACGGGCAAGAACACCCGCGCCAGGAGGCAAAAAGGTCAGCTCCCAAAAAAAAGGGTCAGCTCCCGCGGCTAAAGTTCAAACATTGAGACACGAGCCCCGGTCTGTTTATCGTCGGAGAAAGTAAACTGACTCCGAGGATTCGAGCGAGATTGGCCCAAGGCGGGCCTCACGGACAAAAGCCGTTGCTCGGAGTGTAAGCATTAGGCACGTTAATACCAATAGATAAACGGAGAACTTGCCAGACACAACACGCGTGGGTCTCGTGAACGCAAGCGCAGCGAAAGATCACATCGGATTCCAGAAATACGGGGTCCACCCCGGGTTTTTACCCGGGGTTTCACCCGATGCGTCAACCTCTGTCGCGCTCGGGATCCCCAGAAACCAGCCCCCGCAGCCACTGGAACTTGATCCGCGGTCTCCGCCGGTGAGGCCTGCGCCCGAGACCCGCGTCCACGGCACTTCTAGTTTATGAAACGGCCTGCCCGTTGACAAGTGCACTTAGGAGTTATGCTGGCTTCGTAGGTTTGTGTGTCTGGATGCAACGGGCCTTAGGAAGACTTGCGGGCAATGACCCGCATGGAAAATAGAGAACGTCGCCGTTGGTGGGAAAACTATGCGTGCTCAGCTCCGACCCAGCCGATCAAAACTGGGCCATCCAGCCGGCCAAAGACGGAGCTCAAGGCCTCTTGGCCGACGCCTAGGATCACCAGCTTCTGAATAAAGTTATTTCTGTCTCTCTCTCAACAGGTACCGGAACACATAAACAAATGAGCTCAGCAAAGCGCTGTCTTGGCGGCGCGCAAAAATTCGACCACCTCTAGAGTTTCGTTTCTGAAACAGGGCGTACTGTGACAGGACGGCGCAATGGGGGGCTCTTGAAAACGCGGAAGTGTTCTGAACTCGATGGTTGTGCCAGTCTCTCAGAGGGCGTCGAGAGGGGAGGGTCGTCTGCGCCAGACCACTTGATCGAATTTAGACCGTTAACGAACTCTAATTGTGCTCCAAATTATAAAGATAGTAAAAGAAGACGGGAAAAAGTGGAAACGCCTCAAAACTCACCTCCCCCCCCCCCCCCCCAAAAAAAAAAAAAGAAAGCTCGTGTTTGTAAAAGTTTTAGAATATTATATCAGAAAAAAATCCGATCAACTTTTTCACCACTAAACTGTATATTTATTGGAATAATACTAATAAAATACTGTGTCGAAAATTGCCCTGCAAACGACGATATCCGAAATGCACAGCGCCGTCTAGTGCTGCGCCAAAGAACATGCTCCGCCTCACCAGTTGGCTTCGGCGCTGGCAAAGACTAGGTTGCGAAAGCGTAGTTCTAAGGAATCCTTCGTTCGCACAAGAACTCGCGCTAAGAAAGCTCTTTCGAAAACCAGGCGGCCGCGCCCGTGCCTTTGCCGGCACGCAAAGTCGAATTTCGAGGTGGACTATACGTCCGCCATGATGGTTACAGCGAGAAACCAGCGACAGGCGGGGCGGACGAGCACGCACATGCGCAAGAAAATCGTAACACAATATTCTTAGGTCGCAGGCGTAGATGAGAATCGATGAGGAGGGTGAGTAGGTTTCGATCGTTACCGAGAGCGCTACGAAATCGACAAACAGCAGAGGAATCTCGACGCAACAAAGATGGCAGCGCACAGAGTGTTGCCAGACATTCGAACAATTTCGCATAGGGTATATTGTGTTCCTACGTGAAACGTTCCAGGTTTAGCTCTAGTAACTTGCAAGCATTTCTTCATGATCCGCGCCTCCAGGTCCTTCTACTGCTGTCCACCTCATTGACTCTTTGACCCACTGACTTTCCCCGTCGCTAAATTTAGCGGAAAAACTTAATTTGTGTGTAGGTCGCGTGACGTCAAGCCATGTGACGTCACTTCCCCAGCTAAATTCGCAGGAAATTCGGGTAAACTCGCAGGCACTTTTTTTGTGGCTTCATTTCTCTTGAAAACCTAACATATAAAAGTTACGAATTAAAAAAAAAATTGTTAATTTGACGCCAGGTAACGGTGTACGTCGTCCGTCCGTCATGCGCATAAAGACCCAAGTTAGCCACTGTACTAAAATGGCCAAATTTCTCACTGACAGCGTGAATCAGTGGGGACTTTTCGCAAACCGTAACCGTGTTCCACGTGCCGCACTGCCGGAGCCTTTGAAGCATGCTTTTAAGCGCGCGCGCCCCGCGGTCACGGTATCACTCGCGTGCGCGCTTAAAATCATGCTTCAAAGGCTCCGGAAGTGCGGCACGCGGAAGGCGGTAAAGGTTTGCTAAAAGTCCTTTTTATCACTCTACAAAGTCAGACCGACGTTACCTTGTCGAAGCATCTAACCTCCAATTGCGTTTTTTTCTAGAAAGGCATCTTCAGAGTTGGACAGTGAGCCGCGATAATTGTTGAATGCTTCACCTCCATCAGATTGTTCCTATTGGCTGCCATCAGCAAGCCCCTGACAAGCCAACCTATGAGCTTTAATTGCTGCAGGTATTTATTTTCGTCACTCTAACTCGAGATAAAAAAAAAAAAAAAAAAACTAGCGTGTTGTGTTTTAGACTCAGTGAGGAGTGACGCACCAAGTCACTAGATAGAGTAATGGTTAAAAATTATTTTTTTTTAAGATTTGTTTATCTGGTCGCACAGAACGCAGACGTGTTCCAATAGCCGACCCCCGGCTTCTAGGACCACCAACCTCATTTCGCATTCCACGATGCACAAAAAACTGCGTGGTTCGATCGAGTGGTCGGATTGTTTCTGAGGTTGCGGAATTGCACACGGGAATCCACCCCACCAGCAACTTTCATAAAAAAAGATGAAGAAAATAAATCGAGTATCTCATTTCCTCAGCAATCTCCGGTCACGAGTTGTTCTTGAATCGCCCATGGGACGTTGCTACAGTGACGGCCGCTGGCACGCAAAAGGTTAGAGACAAAAAAATATTGCCTTTTGCATCGTCCCGGAAACTGAAACGGTGAGCTTCAAATAGCCCGAAAAGACTAGTTCGAAAGAACAAAAACACGAAAAAGACATGCGAATAAAAAAGCCTTATGCATGTTTCTCAAACCTTTATTTGTTTTTTGTCTTCCTTTTTTTTTTTCTGTTTTCCCTTTTCAGGATTCACGACGTCCATGACATTTCCGATTTTTCCCTCGGTGTTTTTATTCATCTTCTGCCCGGGAATCGAGAGCTCGACGGGAAGCTTCTTTATTATTAATGTGCATATAATAACCTCAGATGATATATTCCACGTACAAACGCGGAGGAAAAAAAAAAAAACACGCCCTATTTTCTTTAAAATGCTGCCTTTATATCAAACAATTAAGAAATACATTAATGCAGGCGTAAAAAAATCTTTACCTCTGTTTGCTGCCTTTCATTGTGGAGTTTGTTACCTTAGATACATGTTATGGAAATCGGTGACGTCTCATGGGGATAGCCGTGTGTGTTATAGGGAGCAAGGTGTAAAAATTGTGATCTTATCGAATAAAATATATTCCTTCCGAAACCTTCGACTAAAAACATGATTGCCTCCTCATAATGTGTTTACCCTTCTTCGTTTTTGTGGGTTTTATTCACGGCCCGGATGAGGAGCGTCACTTATAAGTTCACTGACTGAGCCCCAATATTCAGGTAGTTTTCAGCCGTCTCTTTGCCTCACATGACTGTGTCCCGTTTGCAAGCAAGACTTGGCTGAAAACGCCCTGTCCAGCCAGAGGTGGAGGCGTGCACGGAGGATAGGTTCAGGGTAAACAGTAAGGCCATTTCCTCGAAAACAGAGACCGTAACAAATCATTACACTTCTAGTACTTTCCCGAAAAGCACTCGGAGAGCCAATCGCCGTGGTCTGAGGAGGGATCTCTGCGAATGGCATACCCAGACACGTTTCTACCTAATATTAAAGCCTGCTACCACATATGAGTCAAGTGCGTATTCAGTGTCATGAGCATCGAATTTCGGAAGTGTCACTAGAGGTTTTTGAAGCTCTTTCATACGATGAGGGTGGACAATAAGGAGTTTTAGTAGACCGTTTCCGCATAGCTCTCCGTGATCCGCCACAAGAGCTTGAACTATGCAGACAAGGCTGGCGGCGTGCATGCACAGCTACGGCGTTTTCTTTACGGATACCGCAGCGGAGGAGAAAAACGATCTAGTAAAACTCCCTAGTGTATATAACTGAGAAATCATTGCTTCTGTGAAGAAAAAAAAAAGTGTGGGAGGATATGGCAAGTAAACTTTGTGAGTTTTCTATAAAACGGATTTAATCAGGTTGTCAAAGCTAACCTAATAATTATTAAAATTTTATTTGTATGATCTCGTTTTCTTATTTATCGTTAGTTTCTGAATTAAATCTTTTTCATAGTAACATTTTTATATATTTTATATTATGGTACTGTATTTATTTGCATTTCGTTATTATATCTTGCTCATTTTACTTCATGATTTTATTTTAGTATTACTTTATAGTTCTGGTAATTATCTGTTTATTTATTTATTGATTCCTTGGTTCCTTACTTTCTTGTTCATGTGGTTAGGCATTTGACAAAACTATGCCGGCTTCTTTCATTGTAGATGTACGGGATATAAAGCATCTCGCGAAATTGCCTTCTAGAAAAAAAACGGAAAAAAAAAAAATCAAAATTCCTTTCGCAAAAAAAAAAACAAAAGACAGCGGCTTGTTTAGAAACTTGACGATATGTCCGTATTCTCATTTCGTTTTCGCTTATCTCCCGAAGAATATTTCCCTCTATCTTCCTGTCCTTTATTGTGATTGGCGTCTGGGTTCGGAAATATGCTCTTTGCTCCACATAGGCGGCGTCAGAGGCGGCCTATGTGGGGGGGGGGGGGGGGGGCAGAGGCGGCGGCGTGACCGACTTCCCCTCTCCTCCCACTCCGTTCTTCCTTGGCGGACACGGCCAGCGCCGACGGCAAAGATGCCGCCATCGTGACAATCGTCGACCTTGAATCCTTCGGGATGCTGAGAGCTTTCTTCTTCGGGTCGCAGGGGCTTCGACGTCGGAGGCCATTTGCTTGGGCCGGCGGGCGGTAAGAAGAGGGGACTAAGTGAATTCCATCCAGAGGACAGGTCCTACGGCAAAACGTCATCACTGGTGGCACTAGTCACTAGTGGATTCATGCAGCGCTGGCGCCAGCATGGCCGCCAGCGCGTCGCGCAGCATCTCACAACGAGCGCGACGCTTGCACGAGGCGCCACCAAGACGAACGCGTCTGCCGCTTTGCGCGGTCTTTTGTCCAGCTGCAACGTGTTTGGGGGCAGGAATCCACTAACGATGACGTCATGGGCAGGCCTTGTATTCCAGGCGGTACTGAATGAGTCCGCGCACGTCGCTGCACGCTCGGCTGCCGCGCCGCAGCGCCCGCCCTTCGTACGGTCTGCGCCATCGCTGCCCTGATGAGACGGAACGCTTCGTCCGTCCCGACCATCCAGACCCGGCGCAGCAGCAGCGACAAAAGAAGCGAGTTGGGGATCGCTCGAAGAAAAATCGGAACGGGGAATTGTCTGAAGGGACGTGTCGACAGGAAGCCGATCCTTCAGCCGGTCCGTTTTTGTTCTCTTCTGTTTTTGCTTCTTATTTTGTTCGCGGTGGAAGTCGGCTAGCGTACGGGGTGGGCCTCCCCTGGGGATCTGTGCTACGGAAACGTTTCTGGACGTGTGGGGATAAGTAAGACGGAAACGAGAAAAGGATGAGCGAGGAAGCGATTGAACGAAAAAGGCAAAGGGGCAGCATAGGAGTCATGAACGTCATCTGATGTTTCTGTTGTCGCGTGAATGTGAAGGCTCTAGGTGGCGGAATGGCACCGGCATGGACGATTCGTTCTCGAGAGAACGGTTCCAGCGCGTGCGCAGTAACCGCGTCTCCTTTCGGGTAAACACGGTTGCCTATACGAACATTGGGCCAGTGTACGTATAACATGTCGTTGTGTTATAAGTAGGGCTCCATGTTTTCGGAGTTTATTTTTCGTCTAATTCGGAGGGTGTTTTTCGGAGTTTATTTTTTGCCGAAGATTTGGAGTTTATCGGAGTTTATATTTGGTTGATTACCAATTCTACGAAATTCGGAGTTTATCGGAGTTTATATTCGGTCGATTACCAATTCTCCGAAATTCGGAGTTCAATTTCGCAGTGTTTCCTATTGAACATAAACACGCAAATAATAACCGGGTGTAAACGTATGCCAGATAAAAAATAAAACGCGCTTGTATCGATTAAAATTGCTTCAGTTGAATTTGACGTTCGTGCCATTGCCATTGGCAATATTAATTTGTCCCACTACAAATGTGTTGCTTCGATAAACGTCGATACCTTAAAATCAATAAACTCCCGGGGCAGTCGCTACGAAGCTTGTAGTCATCCCATCCTATTCCATCAATCTAGCCCGCGGCCGCACGAGGTGGAGTGGTTAAAGGAGCTGTGCAACGATATTCAATTGGAATGTTTTTCTCTCTACTCGAGCCTACTGGCACACCTGGGACTCAAGCATACTCACACGCAACGCCATTGGCCAAGAAACTCATTTGTTCCGGTGTAATTTCAAGGACAAAAGCGATCATTTTCATTCATCTCTCCTTTGCGAAATTTGATGACGTAACTCGGGGATCGCAGTACACCCAAGTGACGATATTTGAATGCGGTTCATAGATTGGACCCGAGCATTGCGTGGGCACTCGATTTGGGCTCGTGATAATTACTAGCTCGAGAAGCATTCGGGTAGTGGCCCGTGTCCAATCGCTGCAACGACGACAATAGCCGAGCCATAACAATATCTGGAACTCAGCGCGTGCCCTGCGCTCTGCCAACCCCAGCGCGTGGCTATGATCCACACTGGTGGCATATAATCGGCTCCAGATCACGTGGCCGCTTGTTCTGGCTGCGAGTTGAGGGGGTGAACGCTGCTCGTTTTTCTTTAATTTTTTTCTGGAACATCTATTGCGTGGGGTGAAAAACGAACGCGTGTTTCATAGGTCATTAACGTTAGGGATCCGTTTTAAGCGGTATTTGCGCAAAGTACAAAAATTGTTGCATCGCTCCTTTAAGGATATAATAGAAAGATTCAACTGTCCCTTTCTTCTATTTAATACAATCTCTACGGTCCATAGCTTTCACTCTTACAAAAACATACCTTTTCCTTTCTCTAAATCACAAATCGCATGGCTCAAACTGGAAACCAAAAGAGTGGCTTTTGTCATGACCCGAATGCACTATGACCTGCTGCCCTGAATCAACCTCGACGAGACAAGCGGCAAGACCCCTTTTTACAACGGTCTGAGATTTGAAAGATAATTATGGTGCCAGTTTCTCAGGACCATTGACTCCGTGCTGATCAAATTGTAAAAAAAAGAGAAAAAACAATCTTTCAGTTCTTTTTTTTTTACTTTTTTTTTTTGCGGGAGGAAAAGGGGGGGGGGGGGGAGGTGGCATGGGCACATAAACATTCGGAGTTTATCGGATAAATCCGAATTGACCAAAATTTTATCGGCGGGTGTTTTTCGGAGTAACAGTAAGAAAGCACAAAACAAACAGAGGGACAAAAACAGACATGTACAAGCTTTCAGTTTACAACAACATATATTTGACGCCAGCGAAGTCTGCACCAACAACCGTCGGTGGGGAAAGGGGGAACGAGCAAGAGGGAGAAAAGAAGGGAGAGAAGGTTGAGAGGGAAGAAAAGGGGGGAGGGAAGGGAAGATAGCTTTTCCGCATACGAAGCTGATTGACGGCCGAAGGCCGAGGGGGGGTCTTGTTGTTCAAGGTTGTGCAATTGGAGTCCGAGAAAACGCCGGCCTCAGAAACACCAGTTCTGGTTTTGTCAACGAGAGGGATGGGGAAGCAATGTTTTTCTTGGTGGTAGTCATCCTATAAGCTTCAATTATCTCCCTCCCATAGCGCTCCCGGTGCCCCCCAACTACTTTGGTCTCGTTGAACAAAGGCGTGCATGCCTGGCACTCCTTACCGTGAACTATAATAGGATGCAATGACCCCTCTGGCTGTGACGCGCATTCAATGTGGTGTTCTCGGAGGCGATCATTTATGCATCGGCCTGTTTGGCCGATATATTCCGCACCGCAGGTCAAAGGAATCGAGTAGACTTTTTCTTTTGCGCATCGAACGAATTGAGAGCCGTGTTTTTTTGCACATGCTGGGGGGGAACTGGCGTTGTTAACCAGTTTGCACATGGAACCCAGTTTGAACCAGCATTTGAAAATGACCTTGGTGCCAAAGCGGGACGCGAGAGACTTGACGCGGTGCGCCACGTTATGCATGTAGGGAATGCAGGCGTGCTCCGTGTTTTCGGATTTATCCGAAAACACGGAGCCCTAGTTATAGGTTGAGACAGGTCCATAGCCCGAGGGATGTATCACTTGCACACGGCCCCGTGGGTTCTAGTCTTTTACCCCTTAGAGCTAGAAAAGCTATGATAACAATTACAAAACTAGTGCCGTGGAAAGTCGTCCGTGTGGGGCCCCAAATCAAAGCAATAAAATTGTTCAACAATAAGCTGTATGAGTAAAATACTCTAAAACAGATACTGGGGTGGCAGTAATTGTGGCACGCTGTGTGCACGTTCCTTAAAAGAAATTAAATATTGCTACTTTTTACTTCCTTAAATGATAATTAAGTATGCTACTCATTAAAGACTTAAAAAAAATGAAAGCCGTTTACAATTCCCTGTAACGCCGGTTAGAGCGCAGCTCTTCAGGAGGATGATGGAAGCGTACTGAGGGATAGGCGACTCCCTGGGGTCGCGTGACCTACGGGGGGGGAGTTCGTGTGACGTCAGGGGTTCACGTGACCCCCCTGAAAAGTCACGTGACCCCCTGAGGGGTCACGCCCCGCAGGGGGCCCCTGAGGGGGTCACCTTAGGCCCCTGAAGCACCTGAGCCCCTTAGGGGTCACGTGACCTCAGGCGGTTACGTGATCTCACGGGGGCAGGTTTCACCTGACCTTTGGGGGAGTCACGTGACCTCGTGGTTACGCCGACGCCGACGGCGACGCCGCTCAATCTGGAAACGGGCCCCTAAGAGCTGCGCTCTAAAACAAGTATCGTTACTATTCTTCGCGGTGTCGCATCAACCTCGTCGTTACTTTATGAAGTTTAGGAAGCTGGTAACCGAGATGCTACTCGCATTGTGCTTCGCTGAACAAACAGGCAAAGCGAATTCAAGTTACGTTTCCCTTGTCTGCAGTCTCGAATGCTCCTGCGTGCATACTGCACCGCGATGCACCCTGTCCACCAATCATGGGTCTCGTCTCTATTAGTTCAGCCAATAAGGGGGGCGATCATTGTCATGCACCAAGGATCGTATAGTGACGGACATGTAGGAAGCGTCCACCCTATGGCCATTTGAGCAGGTTGCCCTCCTTCTCATTGGTTTATGTGGTTAAAAAAAAGCAAATGAATGGTGGTCTGAGTGCCTAGCGCTGCAGTCCTTTTAGAGGGCAGCTTTTAGGCGCCCGTTTCCGGCTTTAGCAACATCGGCGTCGGCGTCGCCGTCGCCGTGGCGTAGCCGCGCGGTGCATGATGGGTAAATTTCCCCGCCAAATTTAGCGGAAAACTTTCCCCGCTAAATTTAGCGGGGAAATTTTCCGCTAAATTTAGCGAGGAAAATTTCCCGCTAGATTTGGCGCGGATATTTTTCGGCTAAATTTAGCGGGAAGTTTTTTCTGCTAAATTTAGCGGCGAAACTCTTCCGCTAGATTTAGCGGGAAATTTTTTCCGCTAAATTTAGCGGAAAAATTTTTCTAAATGGGGCGAGCCTCCTCTCCGTACCTTCCCTCCTCCTCCTCAAGAGCTGCGCTCTAATTTGGCGTTACTGGGAGTTGTAAACGGCTTTCATTTTTAATGAGCTTTTAAGGGTCTATCGGGAGTCCAAGAACCCTCACGAAACTGCAGCACCGGTCGAGGGGCGTAGGGATCCCTACTCGATCGAAAAGCCCCTAAGAACTATAGTCGTTAACGGGTCACAAAGGAACGTGTTACCTCATTTCACGATAACGGATTTTTTTGTTGTTACATTCCAAGTGAGAGTGTATGTTCATCAACGTAAAGAGAGCACGTACGAATTACGGCATGGTAAGAAAATCAAATTGACAAGAAGCCTTGTTCGTTCTCTGGCATGAAAACAGCGATTATTATGAGTCATTGAAGAAATGATTGAAATAACAGAGAACCTGGGGGCGAGCTGGTGAATTTCCAATACTTTTCTTTTCAACGACTTAGAAGAAAAAAAATTGTGCGTTGTCCACTTTCTGTTTTCAAGTGTGCGTGTCCAAGATATTGGATAAAATTGGCGTCTTTAGGCGATAAACTTGGGCAACCTTTTGGGCACCTGTCCGCATGCGTCCTTTCGGCGCAACGGGATTTTGACGCAACCCCGTCGAGATGTCTAGCAGAAAAAGTGTGCTCGTTGTATTGGCGTGACGTGTATGTTTACGTTCAGACTCAGAAGCACTGCAAAAAGAACTAGCGAGGACAGGCATTCGCAAAGTTGGAAATTGCTTGCGTGAAAACACGGAAAATAAACAAAATGTTTTGGGCTACCCAATTAAGAGTTTTTTTTTTTTTTTTTTTTTTTTGTACAACACCTGTTGCTTTCACAAACGCCAGATTGAAACGTACTAAAAAAAAACTTATAAAATTGCAAGTTTACGATCAATTAACGCGACCTTTTTTACTCAGGGCAGAGTAACGGGCATAGTTATGATTTGACCTACACAATAATGGCATTCGTTACTTTATTAATTTCGTAACCATCGAGGCCAGGAAGCATTACAGAGAAAAGAGAAAGAAAGAAAACAAAGGAAATTGGAAATAAAAACAATAATATTACGAAATATGTAGTGAAAACAAGAACATTCTAGGGTTGCATTAATAAATATGGTTGGTCATTTCAGTTCTATATGAATGGATTTACGATATTGACACCAAAGCGGCGGAACGTGGTTTCATTCGAATACCTAACTTTCTGGCATACGAAAGAGTCGATTTGGGCAGTGGTATACGACACTGAGAAATTTCGACTTTGAATGAATTGACGGTCAATGCGAGGGGGAAATACACGGAGAAGGACAAAGGAGCTGGTCTTTCAGAGCGAAGTTATTGCAGTAACGTGCAGATCGCAGCATTCGCTTAAGTGCCAGGCTGTCCGTAAACTCGACGTTTAGCGGCGCGCACCGCGAGTCAGCGGCCCAGCACCGCACATTTCAGCCCTGCCTTCTGCACTCTCGCCTGTCAGGGAGGAGAAACAGTGGGAGAGGGGGAAAGGGGAGTGTCAGCACGGGAATGTTTACGGCTCGTTTGGCGCCCCGTTGTTGCTGGAACGTCGCGCACCCGGGGAGACGGCAATCGGAGACTGCCACGCTGGAGAGCATCAGGCAAGACGGATACGGAGCGACAATTGACCTTTTTCCAGTAAGGAGTGCCTCATGGCGGTTTCGCCGCCAACTACAAATGGAGGGCAACCGGACTCGCCTTCTCCCATAGGAACAGATTAGTGTCGCAAGAAAACAGTGCCCCCCAAGAATGGCGAAAGGGCGGTCAAGGTCAAGGGAAAAGGGTGTGCGCGTGCGCAGACGCTTACTGGAAAAAGGTCCATTCCTTCTGGCATGCAGACGACTGCGCCAGAATAGGAATGCCCGTCAACGCGGTGCGCTTATCATTCACTCTCAGAAGCTCCTGCGCGTATGCTGCCCTGCGGTGCACGCGGAACACCGACCATAAATCATTTTCCTTTCTCGTGTTTGGTTGTCGAGGTAAGTGGTCGGTGCCATGCTCCAATGTTACTATTGAAGCTGCACTTTGATAAAAGAACGATATCCATCGCCCTACTCATGGCCTACGCTGGTTAAAGATAATTCACCGATAATTGATGATAACGGCATCGCAGGATGTACTATTGTCTTTAAGATGGCGTGCGAGAATTTCATGAGAGTGTGGTAAGTTACGTTTGCTTCGTCTTTGAATGGCAAAGCTGGCAGCGCGTACTTTACTGTAACAAATTACGAGGGAAGCTCGAAGCACGTGGAGCGGAAGTTCGCGCTTCAATCCTCACTCCTGTCAGTTTCAATCTGGACGAGCGTCGTACCGGAAACTGGCTGTGCATCATTACTGCGTGATATGTGATTCAAGTTAAAGACCCCATGCGAGCAGTCGCGCTGCCCTAGATAAGTTTCGCATCTACGGCGTGTAACAATGCCATAGAAAAACCCTGGCACACTAAACACGCGCTGTGTAAACATCTAACGTCAAAAGTGACTTTGTCCCCGTAACAAATTTCATTCATTAAATGACCTTTCGGTGAGAATTTGCGTTTCAATTTGGAACTTCATAAGGAAGGTAATTTAGTAACGTAAATAATTGCCCTACTTCGTTAATTTAAATAAATATTACTCGCCTTTAATTTCATTCAAAAACTATAAATTACCTCGAGAGAAACAAAAACCTGCGTTGGTACGTGATGGGAGAAAATAATATTTGCGAAGCAAGCGCCCTTACATTTGGAAAATGATGTCATTGAGATTAGTTAAATAGTCGCTATAATTTTTAATACAACTCGACATGGTGAAATTTGTCCATGGGGTAGGAAAAGCCTTTAGGGAAAGCTCATGGAGGAGGTGGCTTTTCCCACGATTATCGCTTTTTTTCACAGTCCTATTGGCCTGAGCACTCAGAACCGTTGGCTCCGGCTATCCGACTGGCCAGCCCGATCAGCTGTCGGTGGTTGCCAGGCGCTGTGCTGGACAGTACAGCCTCCTGGAAGCCTCTGAGCGGCAGCGAGCATTTCACCGAAACATCTTCGAAGCTCGAAAATTTGAGCGCACTTTGCGACGTAAAATAATTACTTCCAAATAACTTTTACGGAGTTCAGTGACACAAAAAAGGATGTAATATTTTTAACGATATTAGCGATATTTGAACTCGCACGTGTAATGCATTTTACTCCAATTAAAGTCTGAGCGCAGAGGACGCCACTACCGGATGGAGCCTAATCGAGAGACGGATCGTCATGGCGCTGGTCGTCTTTGCGCATTTCTTATTACCGACTAAACCAATATTGCGCAGTGAATGCGTCGTTATCCTTCGCTTTCTTTCTGCGCCTGATTGGTTGAGCCGACACACAAAGACGACTGGCGCCGTGACAAAGCAATTTTGGCGCTGCTTTATTTACTTCATTGAAACGTACCGCTCGGACTTTGCTTGAAACGCAGTACTATAGTGCAATTTCTTTTTCACGCTTTTTCGTATTTTGAAATGGTTTCTAATGGAAGGCGATATTTTTCAATGCGGCATATCGTGTAGGAAGCTCGAGAGAAAGCAAGCCCACTGACATACGCAAAACGTACTTGAACAGAATAAAGGTCGACTATCACTGACCTCTGCCTACGAAGCGAGCTTGGAAAGTGACCAGGCTATAACGTGGCGTTTCAATGAAGTTTTTCGGGCTCCTTATCGGGCTTCCATAATGTTTTGACAAGGTTGGACGTGAGCGCGTTGGTTTTCAATTCCTCGCTACAGAAAGAATAAACAAAAAGGGTTCGTCCTCGTCCGTCCTTTTTGTTTATTCTTTCTGTAACACGCTACAATGTTCACGTATTCACATCACGTCTTTAGTGTCACAACCAACGTAAGTGAATTAGCTCAGTTAGGGAACGGCCCATAAACGCTGCTTCCAGGAGCAATACCCCGCCCCCCCCCCCCCTCCCCTTCTCCCCGGCTCACCTCCCGTCATTCGACGCGCCACCGTTGAGAGGACGTCTGCTATGGTAACTGCAGTGTATTCTATGGAACACATGTTTTGAAGCACAGCGTCTAGATGGCCTTTCACCGTCCCCTTTGGAACACGCAGTTTTGAAACGAAAACCTAGATGGCGCTTCAGACGACGGGAGGCGTACTGAAGCGAATGAGGGGGCTGCCCCCCTCTGCGGGAGTTTCATAACTGAGCTAATCTAGTAACGTCAGTCACAACTAACGAAACTTTTTTTTTCTTCTTGCGTCGTCGTACAGATAGGTAAAAAGCTCCTCAATTAGCCCCATACCTCGTCTAGGAAATTACATCGTTCAGGACGTGAAACTACATTTGGAAAACTGTCAAAGTTCTGACCGTCCTTATCTCTAACGTTTATGTTAGCACCGAACAAGCGAACTACAAAGCAACGAAAAATAAAGAAAACGAAAACGCTTGACGGACGACGTACCCTCTGCGCGCTTTCTAGAGCTTCATATCCCTCGAAACATAACGCGCGGAGCGCCATCTAAGCCGCAAACCTACACTAGGCTCAAGGGGGCTCAGGGGTGACGGAAGCTTCGACATTCTGAAAACCTGAGGCTGAGGAACGAAGAATACGAAAAGCGCAAGCAAAGCTTTCAAAACCCTATGCTCGGAGGGAAAAAAAAATATTCTGTCGACGTCGAGCAAAACATATATATCTATATTAAAAAATAAGTTCTTGTTTGACGAAACAAAAGCGCTTTGGCGAATTCTGTGGGACTTGTTTTTGTGTCTTGACGAGGTCTTTCGCGCGTGCTTCCGATTCTCGGGAGGCTTTCTTCCTCCGTGTCGGTACTTTTGTGTTTCTCTGCCGTCCTTCTGAAATGTGCCGTCTTATTCGCACTTTTCACCGGCGACATATTTTCCATCTCACGGATTTCGAGCCAACTACTCCGCGGGGGCTCGGCGCGACGGACGCATTTCAACGTAACAATAACGTGTTCGCTTTTCTCTGTTGCAAAGGACAAGCTGACCGATGGCGAAAAGGGACCAAGTCGCAGCTCTCCTACTGAGCGTAAATCATGTAGACAAAAGACACGATATTCGCTGCAGACGTGATGACAGAAGTACCTGCAGACACGCAAAAATATTCTCCAAGCGCGTTTGCTTCCTACACTTGTGAGCTTCGAACACGTCTGCCGCCATGTTTCGTGTGACAAAAGTATCAGGGCCGCCATACAAAGAAGAAACAGGCCTCAGACACTGTCTATGCACTGCTTTTTCTATGATGTTTCTAAAGTTTAACTGTTTAGAGTTTCCAAAGAAAAAGAAATTACACATAATATAGGCAACCGACAAAAAAAAAAACTTAATTAGGCAGATTATTGCCAGCGAATTAACAAAAGGTAACGTAATCCACGTGATCGCGACGACCTCCGCACCCACCTATACCACGTGTCACTAGTTGTGTGCAGTGCAGGCGAAGGCAACGCCAGGCGAAGAGAGGAAGGGCGAGCACTAGGAAGGCGGAACTGTAGAGGAAGGCGAGGGGAGAAAGAGAGAGCACTAAGAACGTTAGAGAAGAAAGAAGGTTTCTCTCCTCCCCAGCCTTCCTAAGGCTTGTCCTTTCCTCTATAACGTTCCTAGTACTAGTAGCACGGAGTATAGGTTAGCTATTATACGCCTTAGACAGTTAAGAACGTTCAACGCCAAGCCCTACATGTAGCAGGATTTGATTCGTATATTATAGAGCACCTAACATAGAACAAAGAATGAAGATCACAACCGGGATTTAGAAGCTGGTTTACCTTATGTTTGTTCGACAAGACACTATGAACTCTTTTACTCCACTCCCGGCGGTACCCGTGGTGCCCTGCGTTCCTATACAGTGAATTGCTCGGCCAGAAAACAGGAAACCTTGATTTATCTTCAAACAAAAAAGGCGCTTTCTTTCTTCCTTTTTCTTTCTTTCTTTCTTCCTTTTTTCCTATCTTTCTTTCGTTCTTTCTTTCTATTTTTTTACGTGCGGTGTCATCATTACCAGTTTTTCGACTTATTGAAAATACAGGATTGATGATAAAAACTCTATGCGCTTTCGTCGGGTTTATCATAATATAAACTAAAATATAAAGGCCCAAACACAACGGAGGTCTTTTCACGCGCTTCGTCCGCGCCAGCGTGTGCGCGCGTCGCTCGAGGCATAACCTCCTATATACTGACAAAGCCTGACAGATCGCCACGAGAAGCGGTCGCCGAAAAGGAAAAGGTGGAGAGGCAGACAGCGGATGAAAGGAGAGCCAGGTGACTGGCGCCCCGCTGCGGTGAGACGCCGAAACACACTTCCCCCGAGTGAGAGAGTGTGTTTCGGATCCTCGCCGCTGCAGAAGCTGCGCGCTGACGTCAGGTTTCCCGAGAAATGGCTCTTTGATGCTCTGTGCTACCAGACCTTCATGCTCCAAATCTGCGACCGGGCACTCTATGGCTCCGTCATCGAGGTCATCCTCGATCAAAGGGATTTTCCAATAACAATGCCCCAGAGTAGTAAAAAAAAAGGAATGAAAGACACACGGCGAAAAAGAATAAGCCAGAGAGTAAATGGATCGGACAGATGGAATGTATCAAACTGAAATTAGGGGAAAACGATGGCTGGATTTTATTGGTGGGTAATAATAGTAGTTTTTGTAGGTCGCAAATTTCAGAAAAAAATTATCCCCCCCCCCCTCTTTTTTTAATATACAAGAAACTTCCGACGCGCCACTGCCTGCAAGTCTTACCAAAACTATTCAGACGCGGTGCAGATTTCAAACAATAGCGCGCCATTGAAACCGAAGTTTTCTTTTCATTCGGAGTCACTTTGGCCACTCGGAAGTGAGCTCGTTGCAACGAAAAAGAAGAAAACTTTCCGAACAGAACATCTTTTTTTTTTTTCTCAAGGCTTTTCCTGAAAATCAAAAGGGTTAAGCTTTCTAAAGAAAAAAAACAAAAACCGAAACACAAATAGATTGTCCTTTCAGTACAGCGCACTGCCGCGGTTCGCCTTCTAATTGGACACGGGTTCGTCGGCTGGCGCGTCGGAGCGCGCTGGCTCTCGTTGCGACAACGGCCATTGGACGCAGAACGCGTAGTCCCGGCTTTGCCAATTAGCGCTGCCACTGGCTACGGCACCTCGTTACGCTGATGACCTTCTTTGTATTCCCCCGTGAGGGAGTGCCCGGAACCCACCTTCCCTGCATTCCCCGGTTTTCCCCTTAGTTTCAGGAAGTAATGAAATGGCTCCACGAGACCAAAGACTACTCAGGGTGAAGCGCCCTCGCTTCTGCGAGGTCGACGTCTTTGTGCATCGCTTACGCACGTTGAGTTTAGCAATTCAGTTTTATCGCGGTAAACCTCCCTAGTTTAGGCATTTTTCATAAAATATATGACACCAATGATAGCCTAAACGAGGTGCTCTTTAGAGCTCCCACATATCTGTCATCTCGTACTGACCACCAATTGAAAATTGGTGTACCAAGCCTGGACAGGAACCACCTTTACATCACTGTCGTCTCTCTCACCGATACTTTTCACTTTAACCCTGCAGTATCTAATCATCTGTCGTAACCGCTCTTTGTACATATTTCTTTGTTGAAACAAAATATGTTTACCACCCGCTCCCCTCTTTAACGCTTAATGACTCTGAAAGTAAATAAAAACTAATTTGTTGAAGGCGTCATATTTCTCTACACTCCCAAATGCTCCTGCATGCGTACTTTTCCGCGATGCACTCGAGCACCAATCACTGGACTCGCGCTAATGAGTTCACCCATTGAGAAGGATGAACCGTATTGCGTCACAATGGGCATGCGGTCTAGGTGGAAAAAAACAACAAAAAACGTCAGCGCATTTTGCCAATGAGGCAGCATGGCAACAACTTACGTCCTTACTCACTTTCTGAACTGACTAAATAAAAGGCAATGATTCGTGTTCCGAATCTGCCACAGTGCGATATACAATCTATCACTTTCGACCTTACATCTTCTCAACTTCTTACACGGCTGACGGGGAACCAGACTTTCAAAGGTGTGTGATTGTGTGCTGCACCGCGGAGCTCTCGGAACAACACTCATTGGGCTTTGTTTAATCAGTTCATCGAATGAAAATGGCGATCAAGGATGAGGAACCAATGAGTTGCCGTGGACGCGTTTCGATCTGGGTGAGCATCACTCCGGCGTGCGGTCGTGTATCACTACTGCGTGGTGCACGTTAAAGACCCCAGGCTAGCGCTTGTACTGCACTGGCTAAATTTGTGATCTTCAGTTGAGAGACAAGTAACCCGTTGAGGCAGACCAAGTTCAGTCTGTATAAACATGCCCACACCACCATTTTGCCCCTGAGCGGCATGACCATTCAAGAACGATAACAAACGCCAGTGTCATTGGATATGTCGATTAAAGGAGAAACAATAATTGGCGTTTGAACGCTTCGCAAGGCTGTGTAAGTGTTGTGCCTAACACTCAACGAAAGTATTTAAGATAAGATACTGAATATCCATTTCAAAATGTATTTAGAGTAGTGTTCAAGTAATTTCTAGTATTAACAATCTTTAGTAGAGTACAAGTACTTTGAAAAAGTAATGGCATTAGATTCGAAGATACTTGGCAAGTTTTGGAAGCTGGTAATATAAGAATAAAAGTCAGACAGGTGTGCTTTTTTTGTGATGACTTCTATGAGAATCACATTTTCCTGTGATCTTTATGACCTTCAAGAAGCACTTTGGCTGCTGTAATAGATGTCTACTCTGAAATACTTTGGGATATGCGACATAATGCGTGCCGAAATATTTTACGAACAAACGGGACTCATGTGTTGTAGAATGGTATACCTGCCGTGCTCTAACGGCATGCTCGGCTCATGACGGTTTCCGGAATAAGTTCGTAATAAGCCCCGCCGCGATTCGGGGGACTTGGCATGTAGTCCGGCATTGCACATCAATAAGAGCCGAACTAGAAGTTGGTCAGGAAGCCGCACTTATTGATGAGTACGCGAGTGAATGGCACACCTGCACGCTGAGGAGAAACATTGACTCAAGGACAGGAGCCTCTGTCGCTGATTAGCAACCGAAAGCGAATATCTTGTCCCCCACTCAAAAGCGAGAAGGAACACCTGTAGCTTTAAACTGTAATAAACTGTAATATATATATATATATATATATATATATATATATATATATATATATATATATAAAACGTGATTTTTTAAGCTTATCATATTTGTTTTAAAAAATCCGTGAAAGTACATTTATTCCGCTTGTGGAGGTGAGTTATACGACCAGGGGGACATATTATAAGAGGCTAATTGTAACGATAAGTCGGCTAAATAATTGAAATTTGTTAAATAACTTTTTAATTAATGAAAATAGACATATGGTTCCAATTAGAAACTTGCTCAGCGTCATCGGAAACGACTAGATCAGTAAATATCAGAAAGACTTTAAGCGCGTGAGAAGCGTGGTAGTGCACGTAAGTTACCACTCGTGGAGCAGGTACAAGGCTGGGGCTAGATAAGAGACGGAAAAATCGCGCGGGCGCCTTACCGCAACCGCTAGCTTTTACCTGCTCCACGAGTGGTAACTTTCGTGCACTACTACGCTTCTCATGCGCTTAAAGTCTTTCTGATATTTACTGATTTAGGGGTTTTCGATGAAGCTGAGCAAGTTTCTAATTGGAACCATATGTCTATTTTCAATATTGAAAAAGTTAATTAACGATTTTTAACTAATTAGCCGACTGATGGTTACGATTAGCCCCCTATAATATGTCCCCCCGGCCGTGTAACCCACCTTCACAGGCGGCATAAGTGTAACTTTCACGGCTTTTTTAAAACAAATCTGTTAAGCTTAAAAAAAAACACCCTGTATATATAAGGAAGGCTAGGAGGGAAACACCTGAAACACAGGTGAGTGTGCACAAAACAGCATATAAAACCCCTTCCCTTGCACCCTTCTGCACCAGTTGAAGATTGTCAAGATTCCAGAATCAGAATCCATCAGTTTATAAATGACCTCACCTGGCGGAAAACGAGTTTTGAAACTTTTGAGGACAAAACAAATTGCGCGCATTTGGAATGAGATAAAAGAAACGCTTTTGAACGAGCTTCGAAGCAACTGCTAAGCCACAACTAGAACAGAAGGAGCTCTCGGGAAGGCGAATCACTGCAGTTCGATAAAGCCATATCATTCTTTGACCGGGGGAGTGCCTGTGCTCGCTTGAAAACGTGTTCGCGCGTTTTCACACTGGAACCCCCTGAACCGGTGTATTTCGAAAAAAGTTCATTGCGATTGTACAGTGTGTTAACGTCGCAAGACTACGCTGAAAGGACCACTCCAGCTCCAGACCAAAGATGGGGTCTGAGGATCAAATCCGAATGATGTCACCAACACCTCTGTGGCTTCAAGCATGACGTGCCCTTCAAATACAAATTGAAAACGAAAAAAGAAAAAAAGTGGACAAGAGGACAGGTGGATACATACAGGCGGGCGTACTTGGAGGGAACCCATTTGTCCTTTTGTTGGCATGTGGAGACTGCGTTTTGCTCGCGCCTTGTTTCCTGTCCTGTGTTTGGTCGTTTGGCTCCAAGTTTGCAATCGGTTAAGATTTTCCCTGGAGTCTGAACACCCCTAGTTACGTAGATTGTTCCTGCTAAATTGTTTCCCCGAGGTTGCGAAATGTATTTTAGGTACTGAGCAGAAGATACTGAGAAATGTAAGTCGGGAATACTTTGGACTAAACCGTATTTTCAATGTAACAAAATACTACCGAAAATATTTAAATACAGTATCTTGTGTGGCGGATTTAAGATAAGCACAAGTCGGGGCTGTGTGCATGCCGATACGTCCGTAAGTATATTGGCGATTCTGTACAGCGCAAGCAAAGTGGGCAAACGTCAGATTCTATATTTATTGTCGTTGTTATACGTTCCGAGAGATTTTGTGTTGCGGTCTTCAAATCACGGTCGTGTTTATAGCTGTCAGTTCGTTCAGCGCAAAAATGGTGATCGCCGACAGCCTTGGGCCCCGTTAAAGGTCATCGGAGTCGAAAACTTGGACCGCTGGGCGGCGGGTCTCTATATAACAAAATCAGAAGCACACTTTCAACAGAAACATCCTTTTCAATTTTGTGCTACGGCGCACTCTTGTCGTGAACATCACTAAAGAAATAAATAAAGGAACAGCAACAACCACACAAACGTCTAAAAGCATTCCCTAAGGACGCTTTTTCTCTAAACCTGAACATCACTTTTTGGAGGGGAGCCAGCTAAACGGTCGGCAGGCAATTCTGAAAGAAGCTGTCAGTTGTAGCTGCCTCAACGGACTTTTATGTCCTAGTTATTTACGCTCGAACACCGGAAAGCAGCTTTACCATTCCTCCCCCCCCCCCCACACACACACACGCACGCACACATATTTCTAGATAAAAATGTCGATGGTGATGACAATGCACTAAAACTTAGATAAAAAAAGGCAAGAGTTTTTTTTTTTTTTTTTTAGTTATTGCGGAGTGTGTGCGTGGGCAGAGAAGAAACAAGAATGATTCGCAGTCTTAGGTTCATTTTTCCCCCTGGAAGAATGTTGTGGTTTTCTTCATTTTATCTGCTCGCTACACTGTTTGGATGAGTCGGTGCATCGCTATGCTCAGTTTCCCTTCAAGTCAGACTGCAGCCGACGAAGACGATCAGCGACGCAGACGATCAAGCAGCGTCAAAAATGCGTCGCCACGGCGATTGTTGTTTTTGTGACTTCGCGATCTCCAGATAAATTATTCACGCACAAAAGAGAGCGCAGGATCACGGCGCGTTAATTCGCTATTTGCTTTATTCGGTGATAGCAAAAAAAAAAGAAGGCGATGAGCGCCGGATGGAATTTTGCAAATACCATTCCTTCGTGTAAATCAGAAGACACACAAGCAATGTCAAAATACGAGCCAACATTTTTATTTACGCTCCATTTATGCAAGTGATTAAAACACATTATCTGCAAATACATTATAAAGTGTTCTGGGAACTAGTAAAATTTTATGCAATTTTCAGCGCGACTTTAGATGAGAGCTTTAGGATCATTGTTTTTATTTGTGTTAAGCCGCTGTGACAGAGGCATCACTGCATTGGTAGAAGGAGTGCACTATAGCCTTCAATAAAAAGTAAGAAACAACAACAAAAAAGCGACATTTTGGCCAGCGCAAATAAACTACGCATCGGTAGCAGTGGGTACAAAATGCAACATTTGAGCATATGACGTCATCTGGATAAAAAAAAATATATATATATACTTTTGTTGAGCGCGTTTGTGATAAAGCTAAATACAAGACAGAATAAAACACGAAGAACGGTCAAAACATGGGTCGTTTTGTCCGTCCCTACATGTTTTATTCTTTCTAGTCTTAAAAAAAGAGAAAAAAACATGTTTTCTATGAGCCGACGTCGTACCTAAACCTAACATTCATCAAACAGAAATTTGAGGTTGTGAACGTCTGTAACATTTATTTCTCTAAAAAAAAAAAAATAAAGCAAAATCTAGTCACCAAGAAACGAAATTCCGTCTTTCTTTTCACTGAAATAAATCCGTCGGACACCCACAGCCTCAAATTTCGGTTTCTTTTATGCGTAGTTTACTTCCGAGGGGCCGAAAAACCAAGTTTTACTTTCTGGGTTGAACTTGGATGGAATCACGTAGTGTCATTATCCATAAGGTGAACTAGCAAAAACATTACGCAATGCACAACTGTTTGATTGATGACACAGTCAGAAAGAAGCATGAATTATTTGCTGATTCAAGCAACACATAACAAAAAAAGACTTACACAACAGGTAATGACATGAACAGATCAGTACAAAACAATGTTAGGAAGATTATCACCCTCAGGTAACATTTCATCGAAAAAAGGATGACGTAACATTTGCGCACAAACTATTTTCTTACTAATGAGAGCCGGCCCAAGTAACGTACGTCAGTCTGTCAGGAAACAGCATTATTTGACGATGTTGAAACAACCTCATCAGGTAATTCCTTTCACTTTCTTCGGGTGTTAGGAATAAAAAAAAATATTTTGATATGGTGGGAAGGAGTGTGGTTTTTTTTAAATTTAGTTTTCTTTATCTAGTCTACGAGAAAAGAAAACAACTCGTAGATTAGATCAATTAAAATAAATTTAATTTACGAGATACCAAAGCATCACGTAAATTGCACTCGATTTCGATTGATCTGACTTGGTTCGACCATGCATGGTACATAGCTTGAAGAAATTTTGAGCGAAAACGTGTTGTAACGTCCAGTCCCGCCCTAGTTGTCCTTTATTAGCGATGACGCTTTCCATATTATTGTAATTTGTTTAATAAATGTGGCAACCTCCTTTTGCATTTTCTCAATTTATTTTTTCACTAGCTTTTTTTGGGTTTCACCAAACACTGGCGTATCCTAGATAGGCTTGACGTTAAAATAAAACGAAGATATTTTCACTTTCGGAGGACCTCTTCTCAAATAAATAAACATTCGATTGGGTTCTAATATGCGGAATCTAAGCGCACAATTTATGATAGATCTCGTATATATTAAGCACCCAGATACTCTACTAGGTTTATCTTCTTTAGCGGTACACCGAGTTGTGTATGTAAAAGGAGATGATTGACGTTGTGAAGTAAACATTGAGTGGTCGCATGCGCAATACTTCACCTCATTTTTAATTTTTATTGAAATTCGACCAACAACTTAGAAAACCAAGCAGTCCTTTTTGACTTGCTCTAGTGACATGAACCGGAGATCGAGGCAGGGAGAAGTAAATGTTTACAGTGGTAGAAAAAAAGGCGACAACGGCAAACTTCAACCGGTTCCCCTGCACAATAACTGCTCTTTGCGACTTAATGATGCCAACGGTATAAAGCGCAGTCAACCACATGGAGACGAATGCTGGACGTAATTTATGTTGAAATGTCATTTGTACATATTTAAAACATGAGCGACCCCTAACACCGATATCTGGGGGACACCCGACGTTACACCTTAGTAAGTTTACGTTTTGTCGTTAAAAAAAGCTGCCGATTTTCTTTATTCTCGATCATCAGCAAGCCAGTTAAAAACACTGTCCGAGATTTTCAACGACTCTATCTTGGTAGAATTCAACTATCGTCCCTCCCAGCTTAATAAACGCGGGGCGGGGCGATTCCGTGCAGCTTAATATCGCTGCAGCCATGGAGACATTAAAGGATGCCGAAGAACGAATCGCTAAGCAAAACGTGTGAGCCTCACATCCTGAGTTTTTTCAGCTGTCACTCACTTTAGCTTTGTGTCGCATCAAAAACCACTTTCGAAGTCATTCTAAAGTTAAAAATTATTTATGTCTACACTATAAAAAAATTCTTTCTGAAAGTTTTTCTGGCACCCCAAGTACTCTTTCAGCTCGTGAAAAGAGGTTCTGCCTCAACCACTATCGCCATCTGGCGCATTCAAGAGGCAACGAAGCGATGATATCTTTGCTATCAAAAAAGGAGCTCAGGAAATATCTTTATAGGTTTGTTTTTTTCCGCGAAGAACCCTTTTAGGGGGTGTTGAAAATAACTTTTTATGATGCAAAGTTTGCACAAGGCGAAGAAACCCTAAGAGTTCTTTTACGACCAGATTGTTCTTATAGTGTAGGCGTTTCACAGTGTTAAACTATATGTTCTAATCTCTTTAGGCTCAGTAGCGAAGGAAGCCTATATTTGTCATCCCTATTGTTTTCGCCAGTTTTTGAAAACTGGCTTTACTTGCTCTTTTTTCTATTCGCTAGGCGGTTTTCCAGAGATCAGAACTATGAAATAATGAAAAAAAAGCTAGAAGAAATCCTAGAGTGCTTTTCTAGTACATGGCTATAGTACTACACAAAAGTATTGTTTCCTTTTAATTCGGGTCATTTGATGAGATCAAATATACACTCGTGGCTTAGTTAAGTATCTAGCCTGCTCTTTTTTATAAGTGAAGAAATGGGGACGGGGCGACTACCAGAGAGGACGTAAATACAGTTTCAAAACCACTATTGAAGAGTCTGGCTTAATTAACAACACTGGCCACCAACCGACCCAAGTCGCTGATTGGCGGAATGCCTTGCTGTTTGAACCTTTCACGTGCTTCCACTATTCGTCTGGGCTGTATTTTAATCTTTCAAAAAAGTCGTTAAACAATGTTTTAAAATGTGACACCGCATTTTTTAGACGTTCCGTGAGCTCTTCTTCCCGGTCCAGAATACATTGCGGTTTGAGAGTAATCGAACTTCATTAAACGAATTTGCTCGTCATACTGGTGTATTTTCACAAATATAATCGAATCAGTGCAATAATTATTCAAATTTAAATTACATACATACACTCTAAGAAGTTTGTGACCTACGAAATCAGTTCAGCGAATGATGAAGCGGAACATCTATTTAGACCTCAAAATTAAGTGTGCGTTGTCGCATTACACAGTGCAAGCATGAAAAGCATGACGCTTTGCATTGCGTAATGCCACTGCACAGGCTTCATTTTCAGGTCCAAACGGATATTCCGCCTCATCATTCGCTGAACTGATTTCGTAGATCCCAGAGATTGACTTTTTGAGTGTTTTGTGGGTAAGTAGACGCGCAGGTATTTCTTAGAGTGTACGTACAGACGAGCGTACGGGCAAAAAGCCAACGTCTGTTGGCTGGACCAGGCCAACCTAGTTTTTTTTTTAATTTATCTAAGGCACTTAAGACAGTTTCTCAGCCTACACTTTTGCATAAGCGTTGCACCGTACTAGGCAATCCATCTCTGGTTAACTTTCTCATTGCTCACAGTACAGGCGTTATAACTCTCCCAAATATTTTTTTTGCGGATTTGCCATCAGGTGTTCCTCTCGTTTCAGTTCCCTAAGAGCTACTATTTTTATTGTGCATAAAAATACGTCAACGACTGCGTACTCTATCACACGATCATCTTATGACGAAATCATAATACTCTTAATCATTTCTGTAACACCTGACAAATGACACTCTTTCAAGTGTTCACATGGCTTGTTCATAAGGCTGCGTCGACTGCGTTGTGCCGTCTTGCGTCGGGCAGCACATCGCCTTTCCATTGGCTCGTCGTACGGGTCGCCATAGCAACAGCTCGACGCAAGTAGTCTTAACGCTGTCTAACGCAGTCAAATGAAACTGCGTGAATGAACCTTAACACTTGACAAATCAACATATTTACCCCAATACTGTGTTTATATAATTTCTAAGGGACTCATCTCCTTTCTTGTTTGCATATCCACTAAATAGTTGCAGCTCGGTCTTCTTTCTGTACTTGGCATGTTTTGGTCTAAGCATATTTTGAGAAGAAACACAGCACTGAAAAAAAATATTAGATACCTGCAGCAAACATTGTATGTAACTTCGCAAGCTACTATGCTGCTAACATACAAAACTCGGGTCCGTCGAACCCTCAAATGCGGTTCAGTCATTTTGAAATTCAGACAATGAGACGTAAATAAACTCGATTCTTTTCAGAGAATGCGTTACGGTTTATTTTTTGCCAAGGTTAAAGAGATTTTTAGCCCGACGTTTAACATTAAGCTAAGGCCATCATTTCTGCACGTCGTGGCATCAAACGCCTAAAATGTGCATTGATTAGTTATTTTATCATATTTATTCTCATTAATAACGATTCTCAAGTTTATGATACATCACCAACAAAGAGTCAATGTGAGCTAACGTTTCAGCGTTTCATTCACAAATAAATATATTTTACTCCGTTTTCTTTTTTTAAATGCATAAAAATTTGAACTTATTGCCCTGAACGCTCGTTCAATATAATTTCTGTCTGCCACCGATTACTGTTGATATTGCTTGATAGTGAATTTTTGGTTTCTAACAAGATTGAACTAGTTAGTTCAGCGTTATTGAAGGGGAAAAAAAACAGCGCGAAAGACGGAAGACAAGTTGAAGTACACACACACTGCGCTGACTGACAACTGAAAATTTTAATTCTGCACGATACAGCCAGTAAACATGATGCTGGAAAAATAGAAACAAAAATAAACATCCTGATAACCCCCCCCCCCCCCCCCCCCCGCCCCCCAAATTCTACCGACAAACGCCTACAGAAACTTGCAGGACTTCTGAATAAATTCCACCTCGTCAACCGCCAGGGCGGCCGACGGGGCGCTGACACACATGTCGGCATCATAGCTGGCAATGAAAATAGCCTCGTTAATTTCTCTGCCAGTCTTATTTCTGTGCCTTGCTAAAATTTTATTATAAATAAATCGCCGTTTTATGTCGCGCAGGCGCGGAATGAAATGGCGTTTTCGGTGAGTCCTCAGAGTACGCGATCACTACAGTTTGACTCACTGTTGCTAACAGACGTGTCCTTCGATTGATTTCTTTTGGTATCATATCAAAATTGAATAGACATACGCTGCACAGTGCTCAATAGATGGAAACATGTAACTTGTTACAATACTGTGTTCCTGATTCCGCGTGGAAGTTGAAACTTAAGCCTACAATCTATCGTCGAAGCCTCTGTTTCCGTTCCTATTATACACATATAGTTGAAATGTCGAGCGTTGATATAGCACATCAAGCCAAACGTGGTGGTGAAAGGATCATAAAGATATCTCCATGCCTTCAAGAGATATGCATCAGGCAAGATGATCATAGTACGTCAGGCGCTGGCATGATATGACCCATGCCGCCATCATGTGCAGTGACACGCATCGCATGTCCGGAACGGCCGCGGCGATGCGGAGACTCGCGTTTCAATCTGCACTATTTTGCGATTTCCTGTGTGCCGTGCGGTTAAATACGCTTGTTTTCAGGCGTGATATTTGTTTCGTTCGGTTTCTTATATATCGTTCAGTTGTATAAGTCTCCCTCATATTTAAATATCTGTTTCGTTCGATTGTTTCTGTAACTAACAAACAAATGTGTTCTATTTGATATTTGTATTAATTCCGTTAACTAAAAATGCATCTGTTACGTTCGATACATGCCTTGCATTTCACTAGACTCGGCACGTAGACGTGGTCACACTTAAATTTGTGGCCGTGTCGTGTATACACTGCCTACCCTTTTTTCTTTGATCTTATTTTTATTTTGTCTGCGTGCGTGATACTATTTAATTGTTTCTTGCTCACCCGCTACTCGTGCAATTCCTCTTATATATCTGCAATATCTGTAAACCAAATCAATGCTGCATCTTTTAGCGAAATATTTTCTGGCTCAATCAGTTCACCCTTTATGACACATAGAAGAGAAAAAAATATACACGAATGTACAAGTCTATAAAAAGGGTTTGCAGTCATAGTTAAGGTTCAATTATTTCCTGAAGATAGCAATTTTATCTTCGCCTATGCTTGACATCTATTCCTTTGTTGACGTTTTGCAAATATACTTAGGTACTGGATCCTCAAGATTTCGATCACCTTGATCCGAACGTTCAAACCACAACAATAGTCAGTGAAAGCTATAGTTTCTAGAACAACTCAGCTTGGAAACCGCCATAGGAGCCTGCTTTGAAAAAGTGACTCCGATCCGTACTCGAGAACCAAACTAGACACAATCGCAGCGGTGCCATTTTTCCCGCAGCGGCCACTGCGGGAATTGCACGGTGCACGTACCGGTTTAGCCGGGTAGGGCCGGTGTGGCTATCTCGCACCGCCATCTTGCAGTAGCTATATAAAACAACTTTCATGTTTTCGCTTGCCGCTAAATAACGGTGCTGTAATCGCATCTCGTTCGGTCCTGGTGGACGCGAGAGGTACCGATTTTAAGGGTGAGTTTTCCAACTGAGTATCGTAGTAACGTTGGTGACAACCTAAAAATCATAGGCCGTGGCAGTTCCGATCCTCATGTTATCGCTACAGAGGCAGGAGTGCTGCGTTACTCGGTAAGAATGCCAGAGAGAAAATCACCACGTAATAAGCAACGCCCTGAGTTTTTTGTTTTAGATGTGATGGACTCTAGGGGTTATCAATAAAGCACATAAACTCTAAGCCCCTGCTTTCACTTTTCACCGGAGCACTCGGATAGTCAAACAATTTGATATGTACGGAAATATATCCCGGTGGATGACAAGGATGAAAGATGTCTAAACCTTGCAGTAGAGCAGGGATTGTGAAACTCGGAACATGGCGAGAGAATGAGTCATGTTGACCTGTACCGCATCCTAGAAGAGAAATTTTTTTCAGCTTTTTCACACACCGTACAACCCCCGCAGTTTGCTGTATTCAAATCACCAAACGCCTTTAAAAAAATCACGAATAAAAAAAATAAACAAACATAGTGTAGTAGAAGCTGGCAAGAACATTAAAAGCGACCCGCCAGATCTCAAGAAACGTCGGCAGCCACTTTGGAAATTCCGGATGGTGCTTTTTTTAGCTCACCGCGTTTAATTTGGCAAGGATGGTACAGAAACGCTCTTACATACAGTTAAAAATTGGTTGCTAAACACAAGAATTGCTGAGGGCACTAATGTTTTTTTTTTCTATATTGCGTGGGAACCGTCATCAACAAGCTGAATGGTTCGAAGAAGTGTTCTATGACGGTAGATACTAGTCAGTTCATGCAATATTTATGTTTTTCCTGGCATTCACAAAGACATTCATTATGTACATATTTTTTTCTAGTGCAAACTACTGTTTTAAGTGCTACCGAAATCCTAATCAGTTCCATTTCATTTTTTTTTCTTCAGATTCTTCAGTCTACTTTTTCTTCTCTTGTGTTCAACGCTACAACAAGCGCTTGGCAATGACTCAGACTTAGTCCCCGAACTCTGCGATCTCAGGGACCAGCCAATGTATTGCAAGTGCGAGAATAAACACATCGGAAAGGACGACGTCGAAATCACCTGCTTTGTTGTGAGAAATCTCACAGAAGACCACGTTGTGTTTAAAGCCTTCCAGAATCAGCCATCGATCGTTTCGATTACCTTCAGCACATTCCGCAGTGATTACCATCTCCACTTCGTTCCGACAGAAGCACTGCGTTCCGCGGCGCCTTCCCTGGAGAGCCTCAAATTCACTCAAGCCGACCTTGGCTCGCTTAAGACTCACTCCTTCTACAACCTGCCTAAACTAAAGACGCTATCTCTCGATTCAAACGACATCACCGACTTGGAAAAGGAGTCCATTGCCGACTTGCCTCACCTCACAAAACTAGAGATGGGTGACAACAAGCTCGTCAAGCTCCCTGCTCACGCTCTCTCGCGTCTGTCGGCACTGGCGCACCTATTCCTAGAGCGGAACCAGATAAAGAGCATCGAAGACATGGCCTTCGCTGACTTGGGTGCGCTGAAAGAACTGGACCTGAGCGACAACTTGATCGTAGATCTGACGGAGGGCACATTCAAGGGCCTCGACCATCTGGAGCGGCTGGACATGTTCCGGAACAAGCTGCAGAGGTTGGACGCCCGGATCTTCCACGGGGCGCCGGCGCTCGTGGAACTGGACCTCAAATACAACGAGGTTTCGGAGGTGGACCCGCTGGCCTTCGAGGGGTTGCCGCGTCTCAAGAAGTTCTACTTCTCCCACAACCGGCTGCGGAATTTACCGGCGAACATGTTCTTAGGGGCGCCGAACCTGCTTACCGTGGACCTGTCGCAGAACCAGCTGCTCACGCTTACCTGGAGGACTGTCCAAGACTTGAGGAAGATTGACGCCGAGTCCTTCGACATGAGCCTCACTGGTCAGTAATTTTTGAATGGTCTTTTGCGAGAACGGCGGTTCGGGCTTTGGTTCAGCAGGGAATTTTCATAGACCTCACACTGCGGATTTTGGGCTCCGCAACCGCATGCTCAATCGATAATGATAGTGACGGCAAGTGCTTACACTAGCAGGACAATTTTTCTGCGTATGGTCTAGAAACATTTCCTATTTTTTATGATATTCTCTAATATGTTAGTCGAGGAGTGACTGCCGAAGCCTGGATACACTGCTTCGGATATAAGAATAAAACAAAAATATCACCACTTTGCAAATTGATTAACTATTTCGGCTGCGAATCTGCAATAACTATGCTGCACAAGTTTGCCTGAAGAAGATTGGTTTCCTAGCTCTCACAGGCTCTCCCTGATGATTAGCTAGAGAAGTTCAGATGGTTGTAAAATAGTCTTCAGGGTTTATAGGTAGCGTCCGGACAGGTTTCAAGGTTTATAGATTATTCGTAAATAGCTTTCAGGTATCTAAAGTATTAGAACATTCGTAAAGTTTTGACGGAATTGAATCCGAACGAAAACAAGAGTGACCTTTAATAAAATTACATTACCTCAGACTGATTTAGTATGCTGCGCTAATATTGAAAAATAAGCGGTCAGTAATTCAAACTTTTTAAAATGAAGTTTGTAAGATAATTATTTTTTTATCGGGGTCCTTACTTGTTACCACAAAAAAAGGCCAGTTTTTGCATGCATCTTGTTTACAAATTCAAACTCCGTTGCTCTTGAACCAGCTTTAAATGTGAATAGGATTCAAAGAGAAAGTTCTCCATTTGAGCAGACAGTAAGTAGAACAATGGTTATAGGAATTTTAAATTGGGGATGAAAAGCTGGAACTCAACGACTAACCTGGAAAACCTTTTGTTCTTTACATCGATGGTCTCTTAAATCGATGAGGTACGCGGGCAAGCGGTACCAGGCATAGCCTGAAAGATTCGGATACAACAAAAGTCAAACGCGTGAAGGTTATCGTTAGGTTATTCCTATGTAATGCTCTCGCACAAGTGCCCTCAAAGGAAAAAAAATAATAAAATAAATGAAATTGTAGGTTGCCGCTTCGGACCTCACCGACGAGTCGTTTCTTGACAAAAATGTGAAGTATAATAAAAACGGAATCTTTATGGCATTATAAAGCATTCTACATAGTGATAATCATCTGACAGGCCTCTACAAGTTACCCAAAGACTTTTAGTGATTTCCTGTGGTGCCCAAACATAATAATTCTATGATAATTCTTCCTTCAGCGTGTTCGAACTAGGAGTGAAATACCGTTGTGGAAACAACTAAAAACACTTTGAAACTGAATACAAATGCCGCCTGTATATTTCTTAATTTTAAGTGAAGTTTTTTAATTGTTTTATTGTTTTTCCCATATAAGGTTCCTGATATACGTGCAGGTATTTCCGCTCCCAAACTTTTCTCAGGTTGTAGTACTACAGAAGCGCAATGAGTTGGATTAATAAACACAAGCACATCCTCCATACTGTCAACACCTTGCACCGAAAAAACTTCAATGTAAAACAAAA
The DNA here is from genome assembly GCF_016920785.2 of Ixodes scapularis. NCBI lineage: Eukaryota > Metazoa > Arthropoda > Arachnida > Ixodida > Ixodidae > Ixodes > Ixodes scapularis. Next base: position 16,555,573 of record NW_024609835.1, read on the forward strand.
CGAATAAATTTGAAATCACTTTATAACGTTTATAAACCAAAATGAAACCAAAATACCTTATAAGATTTTATGAACTCTAGAAATCAAGACGTCTATCAACATGAAGATTGTAAGAGTGTCGGTACCTTGGAAAACATGTATACTTCGTTTCATACTTAGTATAGAACACTGTCAAAGCTACTAGCGCGCGAGCGTGGCTATATCTATGGTTTCGTTTGTGCGAGAATGCGTGCAAATGATCTGCGAGGTCATTTGCTTGCTCGCGTACCCCATACACGCTCCAGCAGTTTTTACAGCGTTGTACATTATAAGTATGAAACAGAATATAGATTCTAATAAACTTGGATCGAAGAAATATTTCTAAATGTAAGAAATATAAGATATGTAACTTAAAACTGGTTATAAATTCCCCTAAAACTTTTCCATTAAGCGTAATTTTCCTATTGTTTTCACATAGTTTCTACTTAGTTTCAAGAAAAGTTTTATATGTTTTGCCCGATAGTATTCAGAAAGTTTTCTTTTTCATTTTCAGAATGTGTACGTAAGAGTTTCGTTTTATAAATATATCCTGACATTTTTGTAAATAAATTTTACAATAATTTAAACGAAGTTTGACAGATATCTCAAGATCGTTAATGTAGTTAGCCAGCTAGTTTCAAAATAATTCCAAGATACTAGTTTGCCATATATGTTCCAAACAGTTTGTAAGATTTTTGAGACAGTGTATCGCATAGCTACAAAGGAGTTTGCCAGAAAGTTTTAAGACAGTTTCCAGATAGTTCGCTGAATATAGTTTCCAGAGAGTTTGTCAAATACTTGCCAAACTTTGTCAGATAGTTTGAAGACGGTTTCAAGATAGATCGTCGGTATTTTCCAGATAGTTTGCCACTTTGTTTCAAAATAGCTTCAAAAGAGATTCATTAGGTGAAGAGACAGTTCGCCCGCGGATGCTCCTGAAAATTAAAGTAAAGGTCATTAAGTGCTAGTATAGTCTGAGTCGGTCGTGTGAGCGTAAGGCATTATTCGTGATAACGCCTGCTTGCCAGTGCATTAGTGAGATGAACAGACCGCGTTTACGCAATATGAAAGAAGCGTCGCGGTCAGAGAGGTGGACCGGTTTTGTGTAATAGATCTTCAAACCTTATTCCATGCTGATTGCGGCACTCTACATCAAAACCAGTACATACACCAATTGGTACACAGAAGTGGCTGGCACCGAGTTTCAGATTCCGGATGAACTCATCCTTTTAGTAAAATTGAAGTTCCTGTCTTCAAGAAGCCTTCCGTAAGCTGCTGTAGAGGGTTAATGGCGCGAATAAAAAGCATCTAGCGAAACAGGAAAAGGTAATAGGAGCGGAAAGGACAAGCAAAAAGCAGGCGACAGCGTTCAATCTAGCCTCTCTTGTGGAACGTCAAAGTTGGCGTTATCGAACCCAGTTTGACAAATGGATTCACATATGCTTTTATACCTCTATAGTGTATTCATACAGTAACGATATGATAATTTATGAATAATCTATACAATGAAGTGTCATTTTTTTTTCTTTGCTCTCAGGGATAGAACGAAAGAAGAGAGAGAGAGAGATAATATTGTGAGCAGTTATATGAGTATTTCATAAAGAGGAATGATTTTTATGCTTCTCTTGCCTGCTTTCCTGTATACCTGCTGTAATTTAGTGTTTTAGGATTACACTCAGTTCTTTTTAAAAGTTGATGGAATATTGATTCGAATCCAGGATATTGAAACTCGTAGACTGAATCGATGACGCAAGTATTCTAAGAGATGCGTCATCCGCAAGAGAAACGAAATAGAACAGTCCTTGTCAAAAGACAAAATTCTGAGGTAGGAGCTTTACAGATTAACACTGGCGTGTTCCAAAACTTCACATATGCGACTATACCGCAATTTATTTATGTAATTTATTTAAAGAATATGGCGGCTTGCATCAGTAAGTCATAGCTGGGGTGGCTACATATGATCATTCAAAGCAAATTTAACCCAAGAGCACTAATAGCATCTACAAGAACATCAAGTGATGATAGGGTAAAAATTTCATTTGGTGAGGATTCCATCCGTCATGGAGGCGGAATACTCACCTCTTCTCGGTTCTCAGTTTCTGCTGCTTTTAACCGTTCCATTCGGTGCCCAGTTTACAACCTTTCGGACCGAGGAAACATGGATCAGCGAAAGGTGCCGGCGATTCCGTTCAGTCTGCCAGATCCATTCTTCACCGTAGTTGACGCTACTTCATCCGGACTGAACGTCATCGATCATCGCGTCTGGCAACAACGGTGGACGTCATATTCTCACGAATGACAGTTGATGGGGTGACGAAAATGGAAAAGAAAATTAACGTTTAATGGGTTGTGCCCAAAATAAAAAGGAAACAGAAGATAACAATAGAGCGCCGCGGGCGTCGATGGCGGCGTAAATAGAACGTTGGGGCGAGAATGACAGCGGCTTGCCACGGGGAGCACCTTTTGTAGCCGCGTAGGTCTCTGGAACATTCGGCCTAGAACGTTCGGCGCGTAGAACATTCGTAACTCGATCAGACAAGAAAGTTCTCGAATTTTCGAGAACGCCAAGCAGAAAGAATAAATAACGGAACATTCCGCTGCCTGGAATCGAAGCCAGATCTTCCGCGCGACAGCCAAGCACGCTAACCATTCGGCCACGTACACACTCGCTCAGCGACGCACGTGGAAATATGATTATGAAATATTTAAGAGCTTCCTCTGCCACTACCCGATGGGTTTCGGTGCCGTCATGGAGGCAGGTTATTCACTTATTCTCGTTCTTCAGTAAAGCGCACCTTACTTTTATGATACTCCTGTGCGTTACGCACAGTCTTGTGAAACGGCACCGAGACCAAACTTCTTGCACTTACAGAACTTGTTTTTCAGCGGGTTGTCTTATGCGAGGTGAAAAAAATGATTAACTATATCTGGTGATGTGAAAGAAACCCTGGTCCTCTCACTGTGGGCAGCAAAGGGAGTTTCTAGGAGCACTCTTTGTTACACCAAAGCTACAGGAGGGACAAGTAAAGGTCCTTTCGGATTTGAGCGAGATTGAGCAAAATCAGCAGGTAGCAGACGAAAGGCTTGCTGCGCTCACAGCCCGGATCGCTTGGATGGCAAAAGGAGGGGGGGGCGGGGGAGGAAATGGGAACCAAAATAAGTTGCTTAAAAGAACAAAATGAAACAACTTCTGCGCAACCTAGTGCGGTCATGACGCAGCAGGATGACCTTGAAAATAAATCCCCAAAGATTAATGTGTTTTTTTGTTTTTTTTTTACGGGCTTCCAGGTTCTGCCAGCGAAAGGTGGGAAGGATCCGAACGAAATGATATATCGCTATGCAGTAGTAACCTCGGCGTCGTTCAGGGTGAACAGTTATATAATTAATCGCGTCCATAGAATCGGTAGTTTATCTTCAACAAAAAGCAGGCTGATCGTCGAAAAACAGAACATATTTGACAGAGCCCACAAACTAAAGAGCAGTAATTTGTCAATCAGCGAGAACTTTTTGTTACCTGCAAGGTCTGAGAGAAAGAAACTGCTTCAGTTTGCTAAGGAGCATAACGACAGGTTCAAACGCCGCTTTAGCAGGCTTGCTTTAGGTGGGGAAATGTTTATGCACAATTCCGAAACCCTTGTTGTTGAATGCGTCCGACTGCGATGAAGGTCCCCTGTCGAGCGCCGTAAAATAGAACTAAAAGAACATCTTTCAATCGTTATAAACTGTCGTAGTATGACGCATCAAACAAATGAGTTCGATGATCTGACTGCAGTCATTAATCCTGACATAGTTATTGGTACAGAATCCTGGTTGGACGACCCCATTTGTGATTCAGAAATATTTCCTTCTTATTTCAACGCCCACCGTAACGATCGTAATGCACGCGGAGGTGGCGTTTTTGTTCTCATTGAAAAGCAAATCAGGAGCATTGCAGGACATTTAGCCAGTCATGGACCAAAAAGTCATGAACCAACAAGCCCAGCTAAACATTTTTTCGCTCGCTGGTCTTGTGTGGCTCTCCGTTTCCAACATACGATAAGCCGAATAAAGTCACAGATGGTTTTAAAACACCCAGGGCGTGGCTAATTACTAACACTCAACTCAGTTACTGAGTCGTTATTCCGCGTTTTAATCGGCTAATTCTGCGTTCTTATCGGCTACGCATCTATAATAATAATAATAATAATCATACTTCATTTGCACTATGCACAAGAACAACCAGTTTATGGTGGCTCATAAAATGGTAGAAATAAAATTTAATGCAAAATCTGCCACTGACAAAAAATAAATATGCGAATCAAGAATTAAAAAGCTAGAAATTCAGCTCTCTCCTAAATACAAGAAAAAACAAAAAAAACATGAGGACAGTTTATTAACAAAAATCTTCATCCTAAGTCGAGTGTTGGCAGTAACGTATTACAATTAACGGCGTTAACGGTAACGCGTTACTCTTTCCAGTAACGTTGCAACGTACTCGTTACTTTCTTGAAAGTGTAACGGGTAACGTACTTTGTTAGTTATTTAAGGTAACGGGTAACGTCGCTACGCTACTTCTTACTTCCCGAACTTTAAAAAAGTAACACTTCAATTTTTTTTTTTAGGCGCCATGCCATGTGAACTTTGTAGTTTTTGGCGTTTTTCTTTGCGTTTCTTCTCGTGAATAATTTGGTGAAACCGCGAAAAAGCTAAAGCAGCTATGTTCAGTTGCTGCATGAACATATAATTTCTTGAAATATGGCGCTCATATGTACCTGTACCGTCGAAACAGTCAAACGTGTAATTCACAATTCAAGAAAACTAACAAAAAAGTAACCTACGGTACTTTTCATCGGGAACGGTATCGCGTTCCTTTTATATTGAGGTAACATAGGTCGGTAACGCGTTCCTTTTATTTGCAAGTAACGAGTAACGTATTTCGTTACTTTTTTTTCGGTAACGCCTTCAAGAATGATCTTAACCAAAGATGAAAATTTTGATTGAATGGAGGGGTAAATACGCTCAGTCGTCTAACAACACGAGCCGGCACATGAAATTATCACGATGATGCCTTTCACTGTCTATATGGCAATGCGCAACCTTTTGTAGATATAGAGCGTCACGAGCTATTCTTCGATTTAACAGGTTCAGCAACCACTGTTATTCAAGAATGCATTCGTAGTCCTAAAAACACATCTTCCCAAAGTACGTATCTTATACAATGTCAATAAATCCTTTTTTGCACTCTTCCGACTTGAGCCGCATCAGCTGCACAGTCAGCGAGTTCCGTACGACGCTACAGGAATTCGAGTCTAACCCTAAGCAAGTAGCATAACAATCGCACCACGCACCAATGATTTGAAAAGTTCTTCGTAAGGCGTGATATCGTTTCCATCATTCTAAGAGCAGCGGCAACATTCTGGCTAACGTGATAAAAAAAATAATAAATAAAGTTTGCCGTCAAAATACACTCCAAGGTCACGGACTCGAATGATACGTTGGATAGTAGAATTGCCAAGCAGGTATACGTACGTATAAGAAATAATTTATTAATAAGGTGTCCGGAACTCTGCACGCCGTGCATTTTTTTAAAGTTTTTTCCCGATTATAACGAAGAACAATTCGTCTTTTTTCGACCCACTGAGAAGTGAGCGGTATTGGGCTCCGATGACCGTTCTGACCCAGAGGCCAAACCTCTTTCCAGTTAAACTGCATTAGCTCTGAGCCGCGCTCACACTTGATACTACACCGTATAAAACACATTCTGCAGAGACACGTTCTGATGTGTGTTTCCTGCTTGTGTTGTGGTCCTGTCTAATTGGTAACACAAAAACGCCCTTTAGACATGTTCGAAGCTTGTATGAAGAAAACATGCTTCTAACACGCTTGAGGGGTGTCCGCAGGTAATTCTGTCATCATGCCTAAAGCGAACACCGAATGTTTCTTGTAGATATTTAAGTAGTGTGACTGCGGCTGGAGGGCTACCGAAAGCCTCTCTAGATGGCCGAACTGATGAAAAAGCAAAAACACACAATACTCTGGTGTTTCGGGAGTAACGCTCTGCGTTAGGAAGCCAGGGAGAGCTTAGCTGGAACACCGAAGGAAATTGCGACGAGTGATGCTTCCCTTCATGCGCGGTCGTGTAGATCGATTCCATGGACTGCCCAACCGAAGGGTCGCTTCTGTTTGCGGTATCATCCCGACAAAACGGCCTCTTTGTCCTCCGCTTCAATTATATTATCTTTTGTTTTCTTTGTTCCGATCGGTCCAGAGGTCTGGAACATAACGGAAGAACAAAAAAAAAAAAAAAAGGTCATCTTATCGGTATCCTTTATTGGAAACCGATGGAACGTCGTTCCCTCTATTCAACGTTTGCCATTTTGGACGGGTGAATCGGGTCAGTGCTTCACGCGGTCCGACTGGACATCCCAGATGGGCACCCGCCGGAAGCGCGAGGAATGTTCCTTCCGCCTCTCGATAATGGTTTCCCATCCGGAAGCTATCCGGCCGTTAAGGCTTGACCTAAAGGGCCTCTTTCGGTTTAAGCGTTTTTCGGTGGCGCATAGGAAGTTTCTTGCGAGGGCAATTTGGTGTCAGTGCAGTGACGTATACATGGCCCGCACTGACGTCGCATCAGCTGCCATTATAGGGGCCTTGCTGCTGAGCTAGTACCTTCTTATCGCCGATTGCGTACTACCGAAGTTATTTTTCTCGCCAGGGACAAGTAGGAATGACCACCAGCGTTGTGCGATGACGTGTCGTGCAAGCCGTGTATATTTAAAATAATAGACGACATGTGTTCCCTGTTGCGGAACATATCCAAGTTATATTTTCTCCCGTTTGAGTGCAGTGGACGGGAAGCTAAGCAATTTCTAGAAAATAAGGCTCACGTACTTTCGCAACATTTAGTACACAGTCCTCATTATGTTTCGCGAGTTCGGAATGGTACGTCCTTTTTCTCAGCTTCCAAAATGTTGTGAGTGGCACGCGTACGAAAACGCGGACTCGAAGTAACAATATAGAAGTGGAATGATAAAAAATGACAAGTTCATAAAGCCAATTTGAAATTACGAGCACTCGACAAGGGAAGTACAATCACCACGAGCGACGATTGTTGTTATAATCTGGTTCACCATAATTTCGAATGAAGACGAAGTTTCAAGAGTGAGAACGTTGCCCTAAGCGAAGTTCGTACACGCCACGGCAGGCACAGCTTCAGATAATTATTCTCAACCATGTCGTGAAATGCCCACATGTTTAATCAAGTTTGAGAATGCCCACAACCCGCAGGTCTAAATGTTTTTCTTTTTTTTTTTTTTGCATATTTGAGCGAACATTGCGCTGCCAGTGGATAAACTTGTTGTCAATGTTTCACGTTGTCTGCGAACCCCGTCACTGTTCCGACACTGAATGCTCCAGTGTGTCGCTGATTGGTACGTCACTCAAAGCAGGTTCACACTTTGCTGCGGAGCTGTTAGGGGCTAGTTTCCCCAGTATCGTTTCCGTCAGCAAACAAAGGATGACAAGAAACTCTGGACTGCTACCGCCATCTATGAATGATGGCGGCAACCAGACAACCGGCTTGCCGGTTGCCTTGTTGCCGCCGTCGCTCATAGATGGCGGCACACTTCTTAGCCTTTCCACTCTGGCTTGCCCACTTGCGGCCGACCATTACTTCATTCCCACCACAGTACAGCTTCGCTGGTCTTCCTTCTTCACCAGAGTGAAAAGGGTGAAAGTTTTTGTTCTTGCCGGACTCCTTTAAACAAGTACAACGTTTCCCATACAGCGTGTAAGGTTCGCCCGCTCCTCGCGCACCTCGTGCGTTTGGGTACCCCCAAATGCGCCCACGTGCTTTCGTTTCCCTCCAACCTGAACCAATGATTGCCACAAGCTTCGCTGCCTCGTCATCACACGTACTCTACGAATTTCCTATGTTGTCTCTTGATAGACATATCTCTCAGGGGTTTCGATGCACCAAATACACATTTTAGAACACTTGCTCGTCGTCACACTCTAATCAGTCTGTAGCGTCTCCTCGCCCGCTAAGCGCTTGGGAGAGCTCTGCAACCTACGAAGGGCCATCGGCCAACGACAAAGGACATAATATGTTTAGACGCCGAAGACAGGATGCGCTGTGGCACTCTATACGATGAAATGTCATGTCATAGCCTCCTCTATAGCAGACTTGTGCCGGTTACTCCAAAAAAGTAATGAATTACAATTACGATTACTTGTCCTAAAAAGCCGTGGATTACCGTTACAAATTACTCCCCGTAAGAAGTAACTGATTAATTACTTCGTTACTTTACTCAATTACTTTTGCTTTACTTTAAAGAAACACGCAAAATACCTGCAATATGTACAGCGTGTTTGTGGGGGGAATTTCGGACCCCCTCAAAAATAAAACAGATTCAGTACTATATCTACCGATTATTTGAGGATAATAATTTTACGACGATGGGATCTATAAAGCTCTAGACAACTGGAAAAGGTGTTCGATATAAACGAACCTAGCGCTGTCCACCCGGGACAGAACTGCATCCCATGAACATGCGACGAATGCACATAGATGGCGGAGGCACGCACACCATTCGAAATATGGCAACGGCAAACTTTAGAACACGACTCTCCTGAAGATGTGGTTTTTCTAGGGTTGCTATATATTGCATAAATAGGGGCTGGTTTAGCCACTAAAACCAACTGACTGTAAGACGTACATGCGGTACTTGCGTTCGGGCAGATTTCCGAGTACCGCTTGTTGAAGGTTGTTATCCGGGCTTGACCCACTTGATCTTTTTTCTTGGTCATCAAACCAATCAAAACTGAAACTTCACACGAAATATTCATCCACAGTCTTCCAGCCAAGCTGATTTTTCCCGTTTAGAAAATAATAAGAAAGCACAATTTTCATTGAACAGCAGGCTTCAATGTATCTTACGCGTTTACAGCCGCCTTGCGCTGCCTTAACTTCTGTGGAGGCACCGTACTGTGTCCAAGTCAGCCGCTGTGTATTCTCAGAAAACTCGGGCTGTGTTCCCTTTCCCTAAATTGTCGGAGTAAGTTCCCGTAGGTACAATCCGCTGACGAGAACCCCAACATTCTCATTTCTAGGAATATGGGTTTAGCTTCGAAGCCCCAAGACATTTGGTTGTGCTCCCCGGCCACCTCATTGCCTGCTGTCTAAAGTGACTGTTTGAACTGACAGTAGTGTTGATGCTACATTTCTTTTTCTGTTCCAATAAGCTGCTGCCATCGCTTCCCTTATGTTTGTGCCTTACTCATTTGCTAGTGCGAAGTCAAGTGACAGAAACCACAAAGCTGGTTGGTCCAGCCAGTATTTAGCTTTCACAGCGCTGTCAAAGATGAACAGGGTCAAGATCTCGCTACAATCTTTTTTTTTTCTACGGGGTGGGTGTGTGTAGGCAGAACATCGACAAGCAATGGACGGTCTCGTGCGACAAAAAAAAATGCTGATTGGTTTTTGGGGGACAACACGCAGGGGGTGGGGCGGAAAGGAGGGTGGGAGGGGGAGGGGGCGAGCGGACATCTGCACTACGGTCACAGTGTCCACGTTCGTACTCTTCACGACTCCCACTCGATGGTTTTATGGGCAATTAGTTTTCTGCTCTTTTGTCCGCTCGAAGCAGTCCGTTCGCTTTCCAAGTCGAAGCTTGTTGCCTTCATGTAGACAGTCGAATCCTCCCAGCCTGACTGACCGTACGAACAAGTCCAGAAACTGGCTGTGGCTGGGCTGTCGCGGTTTCCGTCAATTCCTTTCCTTGGCCAGCACTAGATCTCTTCGCGAGGGAACCCTCGTCTTGTGTTACCATGCTGAAAGCGCGCAGGCCGTTGCATCGCCCCTCTCCCTCTCTATTTCTCCCTTTGACGGGGCGGAAGAATTGTAATGAGTAATTTCAGTAACGCGTTACTGAAAAAGTAATGAAATTAGATTACAAATTACATTTTCAAAAAAGTAACGGATTAATTACAAAATTACTAGAAAAGTAATTACTTACAAGTAATTCTGTTACTTGTAACGGATTACTCCCAAGTCTGCTCTATAGACACTTTCTTCAAGGGCGTCGCCATCTTGAATTGTCGTCACTTCCAGTATAGACGAAAACATTGTTTTGCCGTCGCCACGCCAGTAGAAGACACTTAGGATATAAGCGTAACCATCACACATTATTCTTTTGCCCCTCTCTTATATTTGTATTAGTAACAGGTTGAAATGTTTTAGTATGTTTTCGTCGCCCATACCGGATACACCTATTAGGCGGCTGGGGACGAGAGTACACAGAAAAGGTCTATAGTCACAAAGCCTGGAAGTTCGACGACGGAGCCATAGAGTTCCCGGTCGCAGATTATGAGCGCGAGGATCTGGTAGCACAGAGCATCAAAGAGGCATTTTTCGCTCGGGAGAAGTGTGTTTCGGCGTCTCGCCGCAACGGGGCGCCAGTCACGTGGCTCTGCTCTCATCCGTTGTTTTCCGCTCCCCCTTTTCCATTTCGGTGGCCGCTTCACGTGGCGATCTGCCAGACTTTGTCAGTATACAGTAGGCTATGGTCATGCTCAGTGCCACAGCACAGACATTTTTTTTAGACTAGACATTTCCAGCGACGTCATTGGCCGTGGGCCCTAAGCAGATTACAGCAATCTCCCAAGGGCTTTGCGGGCGAGCAGACGCTCCAGATTTCTGACACTGGATGTCCATGCTAGTTTAAGAAACGAAGGGCTTATTATTTTCACGCTTCTTGCTTCGTTCTTGAACGTTTTTACCTGCGAATTCCGCAAACCGATTGGCTGCGCGGAACGATAATGAAATGTCCGGTAAACGCCACGCCCTCTCTTTCTGTAAGTGACTCTAGCAAGCGACTCGGGTACGAGCTCTGAGCGCTCCCAGCAGCTTCCTCATTCCACACTCGTACTAGCTACTGCAAATAGTTGTCTTAAAAATGCTGTCTGCAAATCGGCTGTAAAAAAAAAAAAAAATTACAAAAAAAAAAAAATTCTACGTGTGATTTGTTGTTAAACTTTTTGTTGTGACTGAATATATGTCTTCTCTGGTGGGGAACCCAACAAAATGGATCACGTTTTAATACTATACAAAGTTGGAGGGCGCATTTCTTCACATTATCACGTGGGCTTTGAAACGTGCTCGCATTTTTGCGGCCTTTCAATTTGAACAGCGGTTAGCGAGTTGGGTGTCTTCCCCCGCGCTCTCTTTAAACTGGCGGCTGGATTATTCTCATACCTCGAAGGACCTTCTTTCGTCGGACGTGCTTGCGCATCAAAGAAGGTTACTTCGGCGACTCGCGCCGTACAAATATTGTACCTTTTCGTGCGAAAGGAAGCGATATGAAAAGAGAAGTAACGCAGCTGCGCTCGCATGACCTCCTCACTTATAACTACGCAGCTTGACGAAAACTAGAAAGGGTAGTTATAAGATTTATTTGCATCATCTGCCGGCTGTTGATTGAATATCGACCAAATTTTCTTGCGTAAAATTATACCTCGCCCGTAAAAGCCATCGATGTCGTACTCAGGGCAGATTATTGAAGGGACAACTTATCAAGGCTTAATCGGTTTTACATAATCATATTTTTATGATTAAAAATAAAGGTATGATTCTCATCAGAAACCTACTGAGCGTCAGGAAAGAAGAGTAAACCAGTAAATTCTGGGAAGATTTAGAGCACATGCCAAACGCAATGGTACGGGAGAGGCACCTTTTGTGATATACACCAACACGCTGTTTTTAAACATGCCCGCGTTTACCCCATGTCGGCATTGCGCTTGCGCAGTAGCCAGGTTCGCCTTAGATGAAGCATCTGATCATGCGCAGTGCCCGCCAGCAGCAGTGCCGCTGCAGCGGCCTAATTTCAGTTCCGCGATAAAGGCGAAACGGCAGCGGAGTGAAAGTGCGAATTATATAAGTAGGGTTTCATGCTTTTGGTGTTTACCCATAAATTCCGAAATTAACTATCGAGAGGGTTTTGTCAAAATCGGTGAAAACTGAAAAGCCCCGAGTTAGATTTGTCTTTGTCTCAGAAAGGTCTTATCTACGCGGGATGAAGATTTGTGTTTACAATTTCGTTTCACTGTTAACCTTAAATAGAACTTCCACTGGAGTGTCCGTGAGGCTGCTTCATACTTCTAAACCATATCCGCTATCCCACTTTTATTTCTTTACGGCACAACTACATTCCCTAGGTATACAAATCATAGCCGATGTTCTAAGAAGTTAGGGAAATCCCATTCCCGTGTCTTATTTTTTTTAAGCATGTCTCGATGAACGGTGATTGTGTTTCTGACTCCGGAAATTAGCACCGAAGAACATCGAATCTGTTGAAAAAAATAAACCCTGAGAAAACACGACCGTTATTGAAGTGAAATGAAACCCCGAAAACACGGAGATGTTATCACAAATAAGGGAAAAACCGCGCGGGGCACCTCAATGTTGGATGAATTTTCGGGACTTAAGAAAATGAAGAGGACTCATACTGCGACTTCCCACGAGAACTTTCTTTAATTGTACCTCTAATCACATGATAGCTTACTCCATCCAATAATATAGGAAGACGCCATCCACGAGGAAGCATGTTTTGCAGCGGCTACACTATAAAGCCTAAAGGACGTCATCAGGTCACGTGAATAATGCCGTTACATGATTCATGGCGTCATTTTCGTAACGTTTTGGCGTCTCGCTTTTACGTTTTCATCAAGTTACTCCTGTCAAAAAGTGTAATCTAGACCTTTCGCAAAGCGTTACAAACTTACCCCTTTATGTGTTATATTATACTCCGGGCTTCCTTTTTTGTGCCATGTTATCAAGGCTAGCTTATACCCCTGTCAGACGAGCACCTCAAATGTCATTTACCTAGATGGCATTTACGTAAATGACATTCAGGTGTGCCGTACCAGACGAGAACTGTAAATGCATTATGTTTATTGCGATTGCCTTCGCTCAGTAGAATCAGGCACGCGCAACATGTTCTTGCTATAATGACTGTTAACTGAGCGATATGCCATGTTTTTTATGTTTTGTTTTAAGAGAACAAAAATTTAGGCTACTCCTGAATAAAGAGTTCAACACAGTGATTAAAAACAAATCTGCGTTTCGAGATGAAGAAGGTGTTTTGCGGTAACCGGCGATATGTTTGCCGCTTGGATTCACGTTAAAAAGACCATGAAATAAAATTTAGGTTGAGAAAAAGTATTTTAGATTGGAATTTTACTCATCGCATATCGTTTAGTGGACCAAAAAAAAGAGGGTAGAAAGTCAAAAGCCTGCTCTCTAGTACGATAATTTGAAAATATAGCGGACTATGCACAGACAACCTTTTGGCAGAGCCCCTGGCACTGGGGGAGTTTGGCAGTCTTTTAACATGCCACGGCTGGAAGTCAAGCAACCGCAGTGCTGACAAACTCCGAGGTCACTTATTCTCCAAATGTTATCCGAAAATTCCTCAGGTTTCACTATATTTCTGGAAAATGCCTTTGTCTAGCGAAATAATGAGATGATCGTTATATTTTAGCTAAATAGATTACGGCAATACAGTGACCATTTAAATTTTTGAATTTTTCTACTGGTGCCTTTTAAATGATAACATAGACAATAATTATGCAAGTACTATATAACCGAAAATGACTCCCAACAGACTATAGGGGGCTTTCAAATGTATTGTTTATTGCACCAAGAGCTTCAGTAAGTCATACCGATTAAAACAAAATCCTACTTTAACTGAAATTTAATGTAAAAAACACAAGGAGTCCATACAAAGAAAAAGTACGCAGAGGTTTCTGCCAGAGCTTTTAAATAAAACGCGGGTGAAAAAGAGTGACAATGTTTGCACATCTACTCAGTGTCGAGCACATGAATACATGTTTACACTCTGTTCATGTCATTTTTCATGCGATCAGGGTGGCGCCTGGTGCACTGCAAATTCATCAGAGTTTGCTCCGCCTAGAGCTCGTGTGACGTGTGGGAAAGCCTCTAGGGTTTATGTTGCTAAGCTATTCCTGGCTTTGTTTTTTATGAAGCTAATCTGGGAGAACACTCTTTCAAATGTCGCAGTAAAATGTTGCAAGCCAAGAAGCTTGCTCACAGACTTGCTGAGCATTGAAACATCGGGCTGCAGTCACCTTGTTTGGTGTCTTTCGCGTGTTTCCAGAGGCCTTCCACACTTACTTCAGCAGAGGGGTTCAGGTCTTTGTTACGGAGCAACCTCTACTCTTTGTGAATCGTATTAATGCCATCTACAGCACCTTGCCGATACCTCACATTAATGACCAGCATGGCGCCATGCTGTTCCAATAATTCCTTTAAAATCCCTGTGTAAATACTTAGAGCTCTAAAAACATTTTTCTTTTGTGGTAAGTAAAAAAAAAAGGTGTGTCTTTAGCACAAAGATTTCAAGGAAATTAACACCTTCACGGAAAAAAAGTTCCCTAGATTCCAGGAAATTTCTCTTTTCTTCTAAACAATCTACAAATTCCCCATATTAAGGCGAAAATCCACAGGGTGGGTAGCGCTGGGCAACAGTCCTACAGGCATACGGCCTCCGCCATATAGTGGCATCGAATTTATAACCATCTCAATTAGGCACACCAGGCATGAGGTGACCCGCCATCGCAATGAAAGTGCTCGTTAGTGTAAGCGTCTTTGCTACTGTACAGCTGCAACGGAAAAAGAGTAGCACAAGCAGTCTTGGGTAGTAACGTGTTACTAGTAACGCGTTACTGTAACTTCGTTACTTTTTTGGTAACTTGTAACTGTAACGAGTTACTTTTTTAAAAATGTTACTTGTAACTGTAGTTCTATTACTTTTTCTGAGGTAACGATGAAAGTAACTACGTCACTTTTGTCGTTACTTTCCAGTTTTTTATGAATAATATATCACTGAACAAGTACAATTTAGCCAATCTTTGTTCTTTCCAAATTGTCTGTTGCGACGTTTCGAGTGTCAAGTTGTTTTTTTTGCACAAATTTGTGAGTACGTTGTTTTTTCGCCAGTCACGACCCGAATATAGCCACATGCAGATTTAATGAAAAAAAAAGTAGTTGTCTTTAGCACGCGCATGTACTTTTTGACTGAACACTTGCATCTTAGTATCTTGAAGAACTATCTCTTCTGCGGTTTTTGTTTTTTTCTGCGCAAACGCTTTTCAATCGGGTGAATCAAACGTGAAACAACAATACACGCGGAAAGCTCCGCGAATGTTTCGTATTTTGATTAGCGCCACCACAATGCACTGCGCATGTTTCGTATATTGATTTGCGCCACGATTCCGGTGTAGTGTCAACAGTCGAGGCAAAATTTACTGCTATTTGCGCGGGGTTTGTTTCTGGCTTGCCGAGTACGAACTGGAATATGTCCAGGAACTCATGAACCCAGCGCAACCGCCAACCAGCCAGCAATGTGCTAGTGCTACCAAGGATATGAATGTTGATAAGAACAAAGAACTACCATGGCAGCCCTACAGAGTGTATTTTGCTGTGGTGGAGGTGGTTACTAACAACTTGACCGCAGAAAACGGCACTCTATTGCCTCAACGCCTACCCGGCAATCAAAAATCTGTTCCGGCGAGCGGCGGCGACACAACACAGCTAGCAATCCTATCCAGCGCGTTAGACGAGCGCCTGCTCAGCAAGGGCATGGACGTGTTCGTTATCAAACAAGGGAAACTTTCAGACACTAATTTCGGGAAGCAACTGCTGCTAAGTTACAATGTGAAGTAAAAAGCACACTTTATAATTTTATGCAAATAAACTTCGTGAAAAGCGTTTTCTAGCTTTTCCTAAATTTATTTTGTGTTGTATAAAAGTAACTGAAAAGTAACGTCGTTACTTTTTAAAAGTAACTGTAACTGTAACGAGTTACTTTTTTGTTGTGGTAACTGTAACGGTAACTTCGCTACTTTTTTCTGAAAGTAAATGTAACTGTAACGAACTACTTTTTAAAAGTAACTTACCCAAGACTGAGCACAAGTGACCGTTGACCCCAGCAGGAAAATCGCGAGGCGCGGCGCAGTTGTTCCCGAGCACGGCGATGGCGAGAGTGAAAGTCACGTTCCATGTCTCAACGCAGGGGTGGCCGGCAGAAAGCAGCCCATCCTAAAGCTCGCATCTTAAAGCTATCTTGTCCCTCACTTTTCTGCCGGCCACTCCCACGTTGAGACGTGCAACGTGACTTTCACCAAATACCATGTAAGCCGATACTGGCAACTCTCGCGGAGCGCAGGCGAAAAGCGATCGCAGTGCCCCTGGCGAGCTCGGAGTCTCCGCTAGCAGACGAATTTTCCACAACGTATTGGTTTTGCCTATCTCCGTGCATGGGACCAATGAAAAAAAATATTGTCACGGGTATTCGCTGCTTTGAATGTTAGAAAATAGGTGCCACCTCATGAATGAAGGTCATTTTCTTCGCGTGGGAACGATGTTACAGCTTGTAGGGTGCAATTTTCGGGCTCTCCTGAAGAAAACACTTTGTCTGAACGTATGTAAGCCAGTCAATACACAAATGTGCCTTCGCCCTGTTTCTTATTAAATAAAGGGCAATTAAAAAAAAATTCAGAACATAGCTACGTTTCAACTTTACTGTGCTTATCGATCAATTTGTTTTGTTGTTGCAATTTCAATTTCTCATTAATGTATTGCTTAAAACCGTTTCGTCGAATAGGCCAGCTGGCTAATCCCTATCGTCTCCGGATGAAGAAGCAAAAGACAATTTCGAACTACGTACGTCATTGCGATGTCAGTATGCTCTGGAAGATGTCGATTGTGCACATGCAAATCTGACGCTATTACTAAAAGTAACAAAAGCGGAGTTATAAAAAAATAAAAGAAAGGGCACCTGTTGGACGGTTGTGCACCCCCTTCCAGTTTTCAGTCTACTTTCTTGTTTATGATTGAGGCGACGCTACGCCGCCGCGGTCTTTCTTCTTCCTGAGTTTATGTTTTTTGTTTGCATTTTTGTGTTTACTTGACGTTCGAACCATCGCGTATTTTGCTTTTCCTTGTTTTGCTTAGTTTTTACTTTCTTTCCTTCGCTCCGTCGCATACTGCCACCGGTTTGTCTGCTACGCATATGCCGGGAATCTGGAGGGCCGTCTGCAACTTTGTTGTTATTGTCTTTTTGTTTTTGTTTTCCACTGTCATCTGTTATAACCTCCTATGTTCGCCTTCTTTTGAGTTTCTGATCCGAAATCTATGTACTTTTTGATACTTAATAAATATATCAAAATGTGTAAGCTCTTTATACATTTTATACCTTTTCATTCGGATTTTATTTAAATATGTGGTCACGTCTGCTATAGGTCATCGTTGGTTGATCAACCGGCCGCCTTCGGACATACATCAGTGCATACTTGGAAGTGGCAGGCATGCCCTGTGCTGCTTACCACTGTCAAAACAAGTTTTTGTTCTCGTGGAAAATTCTTCTTCCGTTTCCCAAAGACCGAAGAAACGTGAGTAATTAAGTTACTTCAAATGAATATGGAAGCGCTATCGAAGTCTGGCTTCAATATGGCCACTGACGCCTCAATAGACGATTATGACAACCTCACGGAGATCGCGGAGAACTTCACGGACGACAGGCCAGATGCACTACTGAACACCCAGTTGTATCAAGCCGGGTAAGCAGCCAGTCAGATCTGTTATCATGCTTGCTATCAGAAACATGGAACACATCAAAAGACATTCTGCTGAAGAACAAGAAATACTCGCATGCGAAAATGACACTACCTTAAGACTTAGCTCGTCACCTAGCCGGTAACATCAGCCGTGCCTTCGACACACGTTTCACTGATATATTGCACCAAACGAGATTTTCAGCTGAAAACGCACTTGTAGCCGCTGATCGACGCTCAGAACAAAGTCACGGTATTCAAGGATTGCCTGGACATGTACGTCAACACGCACTCCAATCTAGTTCTTTTTAACCACTTCGCCTAGGGAGTAAACAAACAACCTGCCAAAGTCACTGAGAAAAGAAATGCGAAAGCAAAGAGGGGTCACACATTTCTAGCACGAAGAAGACTGCAGCGGGCGACTCTTATTTACCGGGCAGTGTGAGCTGGACTTCGCTATTCCTTTCCTCTGTTTTGTTCTTAGCTCCTACGAATGCCGCGAAATCAAATAAACAAACGTGTAACGAGCAGCTAAAAACGAGCAGCTAAAAAAAAGTAGTGAAGCGATTTTTTTTAGTAGTTTCGTCGTGTTGCTTCCGCTTTGTTTGTTGTGGACTCATCCCCGACGGCGAGCACCACCTGCGAATTTTCGATGCTCTAACCGACGAATCGTGCGATCGCCGTTGTTGAAAGAGGTCTTTGCAGGGTGATTTGTATCTTGCATCGTCTAACTTTTTTGCTTCATTCGCCCTCGTTTCACGACTGTTCCCCATTTCTTTTTTTATTTCGTCTGGGCTGCGGACCCCATCTTTTCTGCAAAGTTCGTAAAGCGTTTGCGCGGTTATTTTTCTCGTCACTTTTTGTTTTTGTAATGCTGCCAAGGCTGGTGCACTTGCTTTGGTAATTTTAACATATTGTTGGCGCACGTTTTAATAAGCACCCGTCCAGGTAAGAAATTGTGACAACGCAGTTTGTAACGGATAAACAGTAACCTTTTACGACGCAGTTCGAGTAGCTACACGCCTTTTTTTCCACTTCCCAGATGCGCTTCAAACCCGTGTGGTCCCCCCGAGTGGCGTTTGAGACCTCTAAATAAAGTGCTCAATCTTTGTTTCTGTGCGCGTTGTTATTTGACTGTCGTTGCAGTTGCGATCAGTGGATTTGCTTTGCAAGCGGACTGAGCGTAATGAATTGTTTTTGCTGTTGGGGTGACGAAACGGGCTCGCAAAGATCGAGGACGTCGCAGAGCCTATACTTTTCCATTGCGTCGACTGCTTCCGTAGACTCCGAGTCCGCTAGAGGCGCCACTGCTACGTTCGCCGCCGCTTTCATAGGTTTCCAGTGGAGCTTCCAGTATTAGCGAAGCTATATCGTATTTTCTCTCACTCTCGCTATGGGCGCGCTCGGGAACAATAGCGCCGCGTTTCGCGATTTTGCCACTTCGGTCATCGGTCACTTGTGCTACTCTTTTTCTGTTGGAGCTGTACACACGACCAACCGCTCAAGCTTACCTATCAGATACAATCTCTTAAAATTATATGATTTTGAATTCATTTCTTGTTTGTCAAAAATGAACTTTCTATAGATTGAATATTGCATACCCTAAAACTGACCAACGCCAAAATATAGTGCTCCGACGGGCGCCATATAGGAAGGCGCTGTGAAGCCGCGCGCTCGATTGCCAGATTCTCTTTTGTTTGAGAAAGCATATATCTCTATCTCTCTCTCTCTCTCTCTCTCTCTCTCTCTCTCTCTCTCTCTATATATATATATATATATATATATATATATATATATATATATATATATATATATATATATATATATATATATATATATATATATATATATATATATATATATATACATATGCGCTTAGAGATAGATGAAAGATGAATGGTGCTTGGACACAGAAACGAATTTCAAGCAGAAAAAATGTCCGAGTGCAAGAACTTTTGTTCATAAAACAACTTGTTACCGCCAAATTTGAACTAGCGCATGGAGAGTGGAGTAGGAAACAACAAAAGAACTTCCACATTGTGGCATCGTAAAGTCCGCTTCTTCTAGACGACGGCAAGCTTCGCCAATCGACCGAACTCTCTTAGTCTAGAGAGCTCTGCCTTTTAGGTTTGATGGTCACACATTTTACTATTTCACTATTACTACAAGCATTATTTTAACAAGATTATAATCATACCGTTTTAGTAGTACGTCTCCTGCATATTTGACGTTTGTACACTTTTAGCTCGTTCTAAATAAACTAAAAATAAAAATTCAAACACATCCCCTATGAATTAAAGTAGATAGTTCACATATATTCTGAACAAAATGCTAGTATATTAAAGATGTTCTACAATGTTTATTGAGTGCTTTTAAACAGCTGAAACATATATTTCCATTTTGCTGGTTTATTTTGAAATACATAGGAAAAAGTACCCATACTTTTGTCATAGTTTGAAATAGATCTAAAATAAGTAATAATATTTATGGCATGCATTTAGATACACTCAGAACATGCATGCATATTTCTGGCGTACATTTAATGAAATCAGCAGTATATCTGAAATGTATTTCTGACGAACTCAAAATATTGTTTTGAAGCACGGATAAAAGCGTCAAACGAGGAACAGAAGAGAGAAGAGAAACACGGGCGCCTGCGTTCTTTTTAGCGCTTTTAACCATAGTTCAAAACAGTCACCATCAACTAGCTCAACAAGTCCTTTTACATCTGAAATGTATTTTGTGTTTGGACAAAGTATACCCTTTTTTGCTAAGGGTTACTCCTTTGTGTGTTGAATTAAGATATACGTGGTAGAATTTTAGATATGATTTCCGTTATTTTTATGAAGACGTACACTTTCCAGACGTCCATAGCATAGTTTCCTTTTCCGACAACCAAATCTCGTAAGGACTATACTTCGTGCTGCGGATGAATAATGCGCAAACTTTGTTTTTCTTGATGTGACAAGTAGTACACACGACAAAGCGCTTCGTGTTAGGCAGGTCCGCAAGGGATTTGTGACAACTGGCAACACTGTATCTACTCATCAAAATTGTTAACGCTACTTTGATTCATATCTTGTTTAGTCGCTCTGTGGTTCGGAAAGTTTACAATGCCTTTGGTAAAAAAAAAAAAGAAAGACAAAAAAAAAAAAAAGAAGAAACCGCTGGTCAGGCGAATGATGCGTTTTTGATTGTTCCTCTCCACCTCCCTGCCGACATCTAGCTATACGAAGAAAAAGATACACAACTCCATTACTATTGCTTCCAGATTGCTTCCAGAGCAACCCGGCTTCCTGCAGACTCCTATATCTCTTGTTTACGGCGCAGCGCATGCGGGGCAGGAGTCGGTGGGCACGACTGTGTTTACACACGATACTTTGTTGCCACGTTTCGCTTCGACCTTCCGTTCTCTAGGCTCTTTTCCCTTCTCTTCATTGGCCTTTGCCTTCCCGACATTTTTTGGGGGGAAAAAAAAAAACGGGGAATTCTGGATTTCCGCTCGCTTGTGCAGCTCTTGGTTTTCGGGACTCAACCCCGCGTCCGAAGCATAGCAACTCTTAGGATAAGAAAAACAAAAAAAAATCTTACGTTTGTCAGCTGCAGTTTCGAATCGAACTGCCTCTCTGAGGTTTTATTAGCTCTCCACGGAGGCCTCCGTTTTATACATGGGTTTCTTTGTTTTAAAAGAAGAAAGTGAAGTAAGGAGAGATGCGCCCTTGTTTTGATGTTTTTTTTTTTTTTTTTTTTGACCGGGTTGTTTAGTTTTGTTAAATGGAGTAAGGAAAATTGCGCCCTTGTTTCAGCGTTCTTTTTTTTTTTTTTTTTTTTTTCCTTTTTCCACTGTGTTGTTTAGTTTAGTTATGCACCCTGGGGGTGAGGGGGCTACGTTTGTTTACGGGCTAGGATGACTCATTTCACTATTTTGGACACCGCGGACTCGCTTTTCGACGCGGAAGCGAGGCCCCTTTTTTAATATATATTTCTGATCTATCCAAACCACGGCCGTCTGACTTGTGCGTGTTTTGCGAACGGTGCGGTTATTTACGGTCTTTCTCCAAGGGTGCTTCTAGGTC
Organism: Ixodes scapularis; assembly: GCF_016920785.2. Lineage (NCBI taxonomy): Eukaryota > Metazoa > Arthropoda > Arachnida > Ixodida > Ixodidae > Ixodes > Ixodes scapularis. Next base: position 16,577,277 of record NW_024609835.1, read on the forward strand.
TCGAAATAACAATTCGTATTTTGTTTTCTGGCGCGCCTGCGTGGAAGAGCTGTTCGACGCACCCTGAATCACTCGAGAACTTCTCTTTGAATGGTGGACGATGTTACAAAGTTATACAATCTAAAATGACGCGATATTGCATGAAATCTAAAAATAACCGCGTGTGCATTCATTTTGGGGGATTGTGCACCCTGATTACCGATCACGTAATTTCGGTGGTTTAACGGATCATAATTGCAATGTTTCTGGCATATACGTCTGTCTGATGAAAATGAAGCAAAGTTTTGCTCTCAGCTATGTCAGGCTCAGGCTTTGTTTATTACCGGAGTGAGAAAATACTAGTGGAGAGATAAAGTAACCGGCCCTGGAGATTAAAATATGTGGCATATATTTATTTTTAAATTACCCTTGCCTAGACAGCAGTGAATGTAAGCCCATGTACACATGTTCAGATACAATTTTTACAACAGAAACAATAAAGGAAAAATCATTAAACGGCATCACTCTGCAAAAGCTTAACAGGCAGAACATATAAATAAATATTAAAAACGGTCGCACTATCCAGTTCTAACAAAAATAGAGACAGTACACAAAAACAAATGATTAAAGGCATCATACTATTCTGAAATATTGCCACGCGTGTCGCCGAACAAGCGGGTGCGTGTCCGAGTTGTTACCGCGCTTGAGTTTCGTGCTTTCGATTCCAGGAAGCGACGCGTATTTTATTTATTCTTTTAATTTAGTGTTGTCGTAAGTTCGAGAACTTTGTCATCTAATCGAGGCACGAATGCTCTATGCGCCGAAAGTTCTACTCCGAATATTCCAAATCTCCAGGCGGTAAATCCCGTGACCATTTGAAAAGGTCAGGGGAGTGACCTATTGACATTATTCGTAAAGGCAATTGCCCCCCCCCCCCCCCCCTCCCTATCAGACGCGTGTACGTCAGCGACCTTTTAAAACGTAGATGCGCAAAACGTAGAGCGACCTTTTCGGCGGTACCCTGGTACCGCCGAAAAGCTACGAAAGGTAAACGAACCCGGCAAACCATAACAGCTCAGCGAAGCTAGAACGAGCATCTAAACAAGTCCGGATCTGCCCGACGGAAAGCGAAGCCGGCGTAGCTAGCCCAGCCAGCGAGAAGATACGCACTCTAAAAAAAGCCCGTGGGTCATCTTTCCCTCACCAACACTCGGACAGCCAATCACCGCAACTTACGGAGGCAGCTCAGCGAATGACAATGCAGAAGCATATGGTTAGACCAAAAAACGCAGTCTGAGTCGTGACATTAAGCAATCCAAGCGTGACGTTTTGCATTGCTTAATGTCACAACTCAGACTGCGTTTTTCGGTCTAAACATATGTTTCGGCATTGTCATTCGCTGAGCTTCCTCCGTAAGTTGCGGTGATTGGCTCTCCGAGTGTTGTGCGTGAAAGTAGTCGCAAAAACATTTTTTAGAGTGCGGCCAAATCTGCTGGATCCTTCATGGCGGCCAAAGGGGCGGAATGATGGGGTAAGGTCGCGTGTCATACACGGGTCTACCGCTGAGCTCGGCGGCGTGATCAAAGCTTCTCGCTACTTTTTCCAGTATAGAGGAAGTTTATGTGGGATATGTTTGGTTCACGTGACTTCCGAGGCAACGTTGCGATTGCATGCCACAGTCATGTACTCGAAAGAAACACAGATCGCAGTCAAATTGGTTTTCTGTATCGAAAATTATTTTTGGACTTCTTTTTAATAGATTCTAAACTGTGAATGAAATTAATCAAGTGTTTTTTGTTTCTTTTCAAATAAAAATATTTTGAACTTCATTTAAATAAAACGAAATCGGAGGAAGTTGGACGGCTAGATCAAGAGCTGTGCGCGATTTAATCATCTGAAGAAGCACGCCTATTTGGAGCATCTTCATTGGTTTCATATTTTTAAAAGGAAAGCTCAGATTCGAAAAGTCCCGTCGGTCTTTATATCCTAAAAGGAGATGCTCGCATAATGCACCATTGTAACTGTATTGATTCTGGGATCTGATGAAATTACTGCGTGTGCCACGACTACGAGTGAGGAGAAAACAGCTTTTAGAGAAGTTGTCACCTGGTTGATGCCCATATTAACTCTCATTTGGCAAAGAGAGCTTCGCTGTAATCGCTGCACCACCTAAAGAATAAAGTTAAAAGTAAAAAGAGGCTGTCGCCTTATTGCGCTCACGCTTTTCTTTAGAGGCGGAAAGGCCATTGAACAAATCACGGAACAAGCAAGGCCGCCCGTCTAATTGAAGCAGGCAGCACTAAGACTGCCGTTGCCGGATTCGATAGAGCTTTTGTCGGCGTGAAGGGAAACGCACCGAGCAGACGGCCGCGAATCCCCTAGACGCCAAGGGCCCTGTGGGGGAGGCGTTGCAGACGGATAACTGGATTAGCCGCCATTAGTGTTAATGTTCCGTGGAGAGGGACCCCAATCTTCCCGGCTCCCGGTCTTTGGCGGCTTCTTCGTCTGGCCAGAAAGCACGAAGTCGAATCTACTTTTCTTTCTCACCCACACAGACACGCACAAACGCACACAGAAACACACGCGCGCAAACACTTACTTAAAGGGCCCATGAAACGACTTTTGGGTTGGGATAAATAATTTTAGATTGGGATTTTACTAATAGCACATCGGTCAGTGGACCAAAAGAAAAAAGGTAGAAAGTCAAAAGCCTGACTTTCAGTGCAAAAATTTGAAAACAGAGCGAACTATTTCGTACCTTCTCCCCTTCGCAACCTCTCTGCCTTTTCACTGTGATACATCCGCAGTCCCAAAAGCGCGTTATCGGGTCCAAACTTACGTCACACGCAACCGGACCTCACTTATTCCCTTCACCCCTAAGCTGACATTGTGGTGGAAGCTACGCGCTTGCCGGACCAATCAGCCGCCTCCCTTTCATCACCTGACTTCATTCTCTGCAGCCACGTTTGCCACGCTCACATGGCAAGTGTGGCTGGCCCAACGAGCACGTAGCTTCAACAGCACTGTCAGCTTCGGAATGAACGGGGTGGGGAAAGGAACTTTTGTCTGAATTTTGAGCGACGGGCTAATCTTCTAGGGGGAGAATGGATGTGTCCGGGATTACACAAACGAGAGTGCGAGCAAGAGGGGACTCCCCCTTTTCGTCTTCTTTAAATGTTTGGTGGAATGCGCGATTTATGAGTTGAGGAGGAAAGCGAAACAGGAAAAAGTTGGAAAAGCGTTTCATGACCTTTTTAAGCACAGACACACACATACTCAAACATACGCGAAAAAGCTTGAGAGAGGGGAAGCCAAAGCCTTTCCTTCTTCTTTGAACGTTTTTAGCTTCTTAGAGTCGGCTTTCGCTTTCCATCTCGGAGTCACTGATTATGTTGAGGTATTTGCAGTCGAGTATGTTTTATATATCTATATTTCTTGTGTATTCTACTTCCTGCAAAAGACAGATAGATACCGAAAGTAATTTATGGTGCTCCTCAATGCAGCGCAACTTCTATGGTCTATAAAATTGACTCACACGCTGCTGGATTGATAAATTCCGTTCTTTGATCATCCTGCTTGGAGGGACGCGATTGATTTCGATTCGTTTAGTGTCTGTCTGTCATGAAACTGTGGGTTATCAAGAATCCCCCGTTTATTCAAGCAGCCGCGAATATGTACAGTCTAAAAATATCTCCAAGTTGACTTTCACGCACAACACTCGGAGAGCCAATCACCGCAACTTACGGAGGCAGCTCAGCGAATGACGATGCGGAAACATATGTTAAGAGCAAAAAACGCAGTCTGAGTTGTGAAATTAGGCAATGCAAAACGTCACGCTTGACGTTTTGCATTGCTTTTTTTAGACTTCTTTTTAGAGTGTACAAATGAACAGATCACGTGACTTGTGATAGCAGTGGAAAGGAAGGGAGTACACTCTAAAAAAAGTCTGTGCGTCTACTTTCACGCACAACACTCGGAGAGCCAATCAGCGCAACTTACGGAGGCAGCTAAGCGAATGACGATGCCGAAACATATGTTTAGACCAAAAAACGCAGTCTGAGTTGTGACATTAAGCAATGCAAAACGTCACGCTTGCATTGCATAATGTCACAACTCAGACTGCTCCGGGCGCCCTTTCTGATGGCGATTTCGCGTGGTTCTTTCTGCGCGCTCTCGAGCGCTCTTTCCAGAGCGCGCGAGATCGGGTGGTTGAAAGGGAGTGCTGCGGCCTGATCGGGTGGTTCATTCCGAGGACGCCTCTCCCTCTCAGAGCGCTCTTTGGCACTCCGTGTGTAGCCGTCGGAGTGCGGAGTGGCGCAGGCGTCACGTGGTACTTGGACGGGGATCACGTGGTTTTGTTGACGATGGCCGGCAGTGGTCTGTGGTTCGGTGGTGGTGTGCGGGGCACGGCATGACGGCGGTTGATATGGGGTTCTACGAAGTGCTTGTGAATTTGACGGTGCGAGGATTACGACGGACGGGACGACATTCCTTTGCGACCGTAACATAAAAAGTCCACGTGTGAAGTATTCCCAGTGCTTTCACGAGATCGTTCATCTCACGGCGGTGAATCCGCTAAGCCTAACCGACGAAGAAACAGCTCGCAGGGCTCGCCGCTGTTTTACCTGGTTTTGTGGTCGCTTCAAGACGTTTTCAGGTTTGGTAAAAGTGCGTTCAAAGGTTTGTGGTTTAAAATAAAGGGAGAGCCGAACATAATGCACTGTGATTTTGGCCACATGGCGATGCTTGCACGATATTTCGCCGTGACAAAAATGCGGTTTATTAACCATTTTATATTTGCCTGTTCTGTCGCACGCATGACCGCTATCGCTGCGCGTTCACGGACGGAACCGCGATGAGTTGACAACTCTTTCCAAGCGTTGGCTTTCGTTCCGTTCTGCGAAAATCAATTCGCATACTGCCGTTTTCTTCTTCTTTTTTTTTTTTTTTTTTTACATGTTGATGCGTAAACCAATTTACGTCCCAACACTTATTTCATCACGTTGCGAGCGTAAAATTTGCTCAGTCGTCCACCGTACGCTGTAAGATCGTGTTGTTTTTAACGCATTACCAATGTCAAGAAATATGAATTCCGTGACTGGTCTGAGAATCTTGGAGCGCTCTGAAGCCAGCAGTTGTGATCGGCTGAAAAGGATCCCGAGTAGCTCTGGCGGAGAGGAGGGGGCGCTCTGCTGAATCGAGGTTAGAGGAGAGAGGCGACCACGCGAAACCGGATGGATTACTGTACACGTACGCGGTGCAAGAGGCCCACTTTTCTTTTTGGAATTCGCCATGAGTCAGAACCGTGCGCTTTGGTTTGGACGGACCAGCTTCGGGCGAGCGCGCACGCGCGCAACAGACTGGCCGGCCAGGCCAGTCTGTCGCAGGCAGAAGGCGGCGAGAGAGAGAGAGAGAGATCGCGTTGTTATGTTGGAAGAGAATAAAAGTGGGGGGAGGAGAGGGCCAATTGTGGATGCGCACCGGGCGCTTTTGTCACTTGTTCTGAGAAGGCGGCGAAGAAACGCGGAGCCGGAACTAGCTTGCCCTCCACCGATTGGCCGGGACACAGGAGCGCCTTACTACGTCACCGCGCGTTTTTGTGCGCGTTGAGAAGAAGTTGAAATTATCCAACTTTTTTGTGCGCGCCCGGAAGGAGCGAAGAAGCGGCGCGACGTCACGAAAATACGTCACATTCGCAGCCGCACGACCTACAGGCGCAAAAAGAAGCGTTGGTTTGGATCGCGCTTTAAGAGGCCGAATTTTGGACGCACGCGGCTTGACTGACGTGACGCAGCCGATTTCGGCCAGCGTTCGCTTGCGCGCGCGTTACGTCGGAGTATAACAGAGCCTTAAGGGTCCGTTATACATGGACGTAGAGCGCAGCAAACGCAACGTAGCGCGGCGCGCAGATACTGATTGGTCGCAGATATCGGAATCCAGTGGCGTACCAACTTGTTTGTGAGGGGGGCGGTGCGCTTGGTATCCCTTGGGCGCCGCCAGCCAGTGTTCGCCCTGCCCAGTGGCGGCTGTTTCAGGGAGGGCAAATCACATGCCTTGCCCCCCCCCCCCCCCCTTCACACACACACACACACACACACACACACACTCTGAGAACTTGGGGGGGCAAGCGCCCCCCTTGCCTCCCGGTCGGTACGCCCATGTCGAAATCCTTCTCGCCGCACAATGAAACGGGCGTGTTCTGCGCTCATCTGCTTTCGCTGAGCTCAACGTCGGAGAACGTTTAGGCGTCTACACACCTTTCCAAAAAACACTCGACCCCAGGGGCAACAAACCGTTTTCGAGCCCAGTCACTGAGTTTGAGGCTAGACTCTCACCGGCGTCCCTCCTAACCCTAACCGAGGGGACTGTGATTTCAACTGGCGCAGCCTGCGTAGGCGCAGTTTCAAACGCTGCTGGCGGCTAAATTCTCGTATTTTCCCGCTACATTTTGTGTTTCATGGTACATGTATGTTCCTGAGGACATTGAGAAAGCATTGTGCCACATTTGAAAAACAAAAGCAAAAAAAAAGCTGTAAACTATTTTTGTTGGGACCGCGCGCGACAGAACGAATGCGACTAGAATGTTTAGTTCTAGTTTTTTTTTTTTTTTTTTTTTCTTAGGATACGTTTTGACGGCGCCGCGGGATTCGCCGCATGTGAAACGACAAAGCGCTTTGCTGACAAAAATAAATTGCGACAGAAAAGGGCCGAAAGGCATGTATTTTTCACGCTCACAAATAACGTGTTTACCGATGGACAGGACACGGACATACAATTGAGGAAGTGTTAACATCCGAACAATATATCGTACGTACCACACGATGCAGCGTTATCCGAAAAGAATTTATTTGAGAAAAATCTCAAATAACATAGTCACAATCGACGACAGTCACATCTTGACGATCGGACGGAATCCGAGATGACTTCGTTTTGGGGCACATTTTGGGGAGAGCTTCCTTTTTTCACAACCGCACCAAGGCAAACAAACACACGCGATTGACCCGTTTCTCACCCCAACCCGGACAACTATTTTCGAAGATGACTGAGGATTCTACGCGGATTATCTCTGGGAGGGGGGAGAACAATGCTCGCAAAATCGCGTCGAGGGTCGTTCGACGTCCTTCACCTTCTTCGTTTCTCGTGAATGTCGAGCAGAAAAGCTTGAATGGCAGGCACTTACCAGCCTTCTTTCTCACAATGGAAGATAACACAAAAAGGGTACGCAGCACGCATAAAAAAAATTAAGTGGAAACTTTCAAAAGAGGCGAGAAAACGTCGAATGCAAAACCGCAAAAACGTAGGTGGAGAACCGCGCTGAGCGGGTCTTCACAGTCCCAGAGAGTGGCAGAACATTTCTAGCTGATAGAGGGCGCGAGAGTCGCACCAGCCGCATCAGCATCAGCAACATGGCGGCGGCCTAGGGGCGTTTTTTGGGAAGGTGTATACGCGTCGCATGTTCCCTCGCGGTGGCTCTGTCGCTTGGCCGAAGAGGTGAGGATGTTTGATGAGCTCGGAAAGGGTGAAGACGGGCGAGAGAACGAAGCACAGAAAGGTTGAAATAAAGCAAATGCTAACTGCGCTTTTCCGCGCGATGAAAAACTCCCGAAGGAACCCGAGGTCCTCCCGAAGGAACCCGAGATCCTCCCGAGGTCCTACCGAAAAAACCCAAGGTCCTCCCGAAGGGACCCGAGGTCCTCCCGAAGGACCTCGGGTTCCTTCGGGACGACCCCGGGTTCCTTCCGGAGTCCTCGGAAAAATTGACCCATAATGCACCACGTGGTTACGCCGACGGCGACGCCTTCGGGAGTTGCATGCAACAGGTTGCATGCAACCTGTTGCATGCAACTCCCGAAGGAACCCGAGGTCCTCCCGAAGGAACCCGATGTCCTCCCGAGGTCCTATCGAAGAAACCCGAGGTCCTCTCGAAGGAACCCGAGGTCCTCCCGAGGTCCTACCGAAGAATTTCGAGGTCCTCCCGAAGGAACCCGAGGTCCTTCGGGAGTCCTCGGATCCCTTCGGAAAAATTTACCCATAACGCACCGCGCGGTTACGCCGACGGCGACGCCGACGCCGACGGCGACGGCGACGCCGCTCAAGCCGGAAACGGGCGCCTAAGAGCCTAAAAGGAAAATTCGGGAGTAGAAAAACGCCTTCCATCTGCGCCGGTACTTTGCTCCTACAAAAAAAGTTTTGAGGTCCTGTTTCATTCTGTCGCGTCTAATCTTGGGCCCAACCTCCGCATATGGTCGAACCCTCTGGAGTGCTCGCATCATAGCGTAATTTTTTCGCGAAAGGTATGTGTATATTAGAAAATACTTTTAGAGCGCAGCTCCTACGTGCCCGTTTCCGTGTTTCGCGGAGTCGCCGCTGGCGTCGGCGTAACCGCGCTAAATTTTGCGGTAAAAGGGACGTCACGTGACCTCAACACCAATTCAATTCCCCGCTAAATTTAGCGGGGGAATTGAATTGCCGTGGAGGTCGCGTAACGTCAATTTTTCCGCTAAATCTAGTGGAGAAACAATTTGTTCATAGGTGACGTCAATTTCCCCGATAAATTTAGTGGAGAACTTTAATTGGTGTTTGAGATCATGTAGCGTCAATTTTGTAGCTAAAATTTGCTCGAGGAGGAGGAGGAGGGCAGAGGAGAATAAATGGAGAATGAGGAGAAGGGGGGGGAGGAGGAGAGGGTACCGAGGAGAAGGAGGGGCATACCCTTCCCTCCTCCTCCTCAAAAGCTGCGCTCTATTTTCGCATTACAGAGATTTGTAAACGTCTTCCATTTTTTTAGTTAATTTTAAAAAAGTATTTAAGTTATCGTCACATTTACTTTAAAAAAATATGTATCGAGTTACAGTTAAGTGTTACCAAAAAGGTAGCAAGTTACAGTATCGCGATGCAAGTATCACGATGCCACCCAACACTGCCCCTGAGCATCTAATTACCGCTCTTCCACCAGTAAGGGGCGGCATGAGTCGACAGGAATGTCGGAGAACCAATCACGACTCAGGAACGCAATAAACCACGCCCTTCTCTTTTTAGATAGAACCCTTCGCTCGTTGAAACTGCACTGCAAACAAATCGCGATATCGATCGCCCTTCTCATTACCGTCGCGTATTAAAGCAATGAAAACCATCGCTGTTCTGAGAGTATGGCGAGGCAGAATATGAACCAGATGACTTCTGCGGGTGATACGCGAACAAACCCGGGTCTGACATATTATATGCCGACTCTTGTGTGGTCGCTCTTCGTCGGAAAGCCCCGAATGTGGACATGCGCAGAGACATCGTTTTTTTTGGTTTTCGGGAAGGCGCAGTACTCGAGTCATAGCAGCCGTCGGCAAACGCACTCGTGTTTAAGCGGTGAATTTCCCACGGAGCCACGGGTTCACTTAAAGGGGCAGAAGCGCACACGGAGAAATTACAAGGTGTTCGGGGCAGTAAATATTCGCGTTTTCCTCAACGCGAAAATAAACTACACATGGCCGAAAGCTCGTAATGCTGAAACATGCTTCTCTTTTGAAAAATAAAAGCCGGCTTCGAAAAACAGAAGAAAAAACAAAAAAACAAAACCTGACATATAAACGAAAACACAATTTTTTGTGAGCTTGGGTTGGATATATACGTAAGAAATGGGCTTTCTACCCTGCCTTGTTGTCTTAGTCCGTTTTTTTTTTATTGTTCCTCATTTTAGGGTTTACAAGATGTTGACTCATCACCATCTCACCTGCACTCTATGACTGCTTATATATTGCATGTTGTTTTACTCTCGAGACTGATTTTTGACTTAGGAGAGATTCCGAAGTCTCTTCCTATTTTGAGACTTGGACACCGAAATAGAAGCATATTTCGGAGCTGCTTAAATAAGTGTCGCGACGTAAATATTTCGCGATGTCAGAAGAAAAAGTTGACTTAATACCGAACGTATCCACAGCGCGTCCATTTAATCATCAAATCGCAATTTATGACTAAAATATGTCTCCTACGATTCAACGTGCTTCCCGAAAACTGTAGAATATATTTAATGAACACTCAACCCTAGCTCCTGCGAGAGGTTGGTTCATTGTGCTGTTCACCTAAAAGCCTGCGTTAGGCGTCAGCATTTTCTATACAAGTGACCGGCTGGCGAAATGCAAAAATGAATGACCGACGACACCAATTCCAAAGCGGCGATTGTTTTCCCCCCACGCAGCCAATGGGGAAACGAATCGTGGAGCATCGATTCCGTTGCCTTAAGAGCCCGATTTATTCGAAGCCATCTTTATTTCCCGTGTATTTTTCTTTTCTTTTGTTTCTTTGTATGTGCGGGAGAAACGAACAACGTGAGGTTGCAGCACTCTTGAATCTTGGAAGTGCGTAGAGATCGTATGCAGGAGAAGAAAACGAGTTTCTTTTTTGGGGGGAAGGCAAAGTCTGGGGGAGATGGCCGAATTTCGGATAGCGCAGGGAGGAAAAAGCAAACAGGAAAAAAAAAAGAAAAAACACGCTACATTTTTTTTTACTACCGTGGCAGTTGCTGCGGGAGAGAAAAACAGGGAGACGCGATTGCGTACAAAAAGGGGAAACATCTTGCCTTTTATATTATGCTAGAGCTGAGTTTGGTCACGCCATCGCCGCCGCCTTCTCCCAGTTTTCTTCTTGCTCCATCCCATCATTTTCTTGCGTTTTTATATTATTTTCCAACCGGCGCAAGAGGTCCCGTGACTGGCGATTTCTTTTTTTCCTTCGGTTCTCCTATTTTGACTCAGGTCAATTATAGCGCGTACCACTATTCAAAATAAGAAAAACATTTTTTTTTTGTGGTCTGATCTGAAGTTGTGGAGCTTGAGGACGCCACCCGCCACGATCGATCCGGGTTTTGTATATCCCGCGCCGCTACACAATTGGGTAAATTAGTTTCCAGGAATATTGACCGGGCGCAAATTTCCCGAGCACCTGAAGGAATAAAACATGAGAGCACTTTTTGTTTGCTTCTTTCTTTCGTTATTGGGCTTCTTACCGGCGACGCCGGAAAGGAATGTCAGCTAAAAAAGCACTGCTACCTGAGAGAATACCGATCCACCAAACTGTTCTACTATATTCTACTATAGTCCACCAAACAATCTACTATATTCACGCTAATTCGTAATGGCAATAGTGAAAAAACTAAAACCTGCAGATGAACATTAATATGCGCAGAATAGCTGGAAGACTCATAAGGAGTATTGACTGAAGTAATTCTCACATCAGCGTTATTGTGAAACTTATCAATGTATACCCTTTTTTGCGAGTAAAGCAACACCCAGTCAACAGGTGCTCTGGTACCACACCACTACGAAACCTGATGTCATAACAGAACACCAGATTTCTGGTGTCACACCAGAACACCAGATTCCTGTTGTGAAAATTTCCTAAATCATATCTGTGAAAAATTCTGGTGTCACATCAAGTCACACGAGCCCTCGGCCTGGTGTATTTTTCACTAGGGATGACGTCATCCTGAGTAGATCCCAAGCGGAAAACATGCCAAAGCTCGACGAGAGCAAGACGGCAGACGCGTCCGTCTTGACGTCGAAGCCTGCTATCTAACGTCGCATTCGTTGTGAGACGCTGCGAGACGCCCTAGTGGCGATGCTGACGCTACCTGGGCGGCGCTGCGTGTACATCCACTAGAGTTGACGTCTTTAACTTTTATGTGGTTACCTTATTCGCATGCCGGCTGACGGCGCGCGCAGTTTAACGGCTCAGCGAGCAAGTTTAAAGAGGATGCACTCACCCGACATACATAAGCACCCCAGAGGAAGAACATCTGGGGCCTGCATCTAGGAACTCAGTGAGACCTATAAGAGGGCCACTTGCATCCCGACTTCACTCGTCGACGAGGGAAGGGATCGGCTTCCCTCATCGCCGGTCACCTCAAGTGGAGAAGCTGACCTTCTCGAGCATTCCTCAAGCCGCTGTCACGCTGCCCATACATCATACCATAGCCTCCTCTATAGTCACAAAGCCTGGCAGTTCGACGACGGAGCCATAGAGTGCCCGGTCGCAGATTTGTAGCGCGAGGATCTGGTAGCACAGATCATTTCTCGGGGAACTTGGGCGTCAACGCACAGCTTTCGCAGCGGCCTGGATCCGAAATATGGTTTTCAAACTTCACGAGGAAAGGAGTGTTATGCGAGGAACGCGAAGAGCACGAGCGGACATTCCATCGCTGCAGGGGAGAAGTGTGTTTCGACGTCTCGCCGCAGCCGGGCGCCCGTCACGTGGCTCTCCTCTAATCCGATGTCTGGCGTTCTATCTTTTCCATTTCGGCGGCCGCGTCTCGTGGAGATCTGTCAGGCTTTGTGAACATATAGGAGACTATGATCAAACAAAAGACACGGCCTTCGCTGCAGACAGAATAATCTGCCGATTCGCCTGAAGCCTGTTCCAAGCATGTTTGCTCCATCCATTCTTCGAACACGTAAGCGGACAGCGCTTGTATGACCAACGGGACCGTCATAGTAAAAGCCTCAGACAACGTACCCTTACAAAAATATGTATGGACACTTCTAGGACGTTCTATAGACCAGCGTCCATAGGGAGGACAAAAGGCATCTATAGGCGGACCACGACCTCTGTTGCCTCCGTGAAGTCGTCCTATGGCTGCCCTATAGAATATTGGCCAACGGACGTTCTATGGACGTCCTATTCTATGGATGATGTGTGGTCATCCTATATCCTCTTTATGGCAAGGCGCCATATAGAGTCCATAGGGACTCTATAGGGAGTCTACACAGGGTCTTTACGGTGTCTATAGGGTGCCTGTAGAAAACCCATACGAAGTCTACAAGGAGTCCCTAGGGAAACCATACAAGGTCTACACAGGGTCCTCATGGGGTCTGCAGAAAAGCCATACAAGCTCTACAAGGAGTCGCTACAAGTTCCGCAGAGAAGCCACTCAGTCTGCAGGGGGTCTGCTATGGGGTCCGCACCGACCAACGTTTCTAGAGCAAGTCTGTTGGGAAACTGCTAAAGAGCTTGCTCTGAAAAAGTGGCACCCCGATCTGTACTCGAAAACCAAACTAATTGCGATCGCAACGCCACCATTCCACCCGCAGCGGCCACTCGGTTAACTGCACGACTGCGTATGTTGGTTTGGGACTATCGATATTCGACAGCATGTGACTGTTCTGCTTTGGCTTTAATCGGCCACTTTGGCGCCGAAACATATACGGTAGAAGAGGGGTTTCAGGGATGCCAACCCCCGTCTCCCAGGCGGACACGCCGCGAATTGCCACCGAAGTTAGGACGCACCCAAATCGGGACGCGCTACCTGAAGTCGCCGGTGAGGAATGGCTGTAAAAAAATATATTAATTGTGGCGCAAAACCCTGTAAGCTAAAAGTGTATGCAAACATCACGCTCTTGTCAGTTTGTACTGATCTCCAATAAAGGGTTCTACAAAAAGAGCTTTTATTATTTTTTTTTTATTTTTACGCAAAAACGTGCTCTGTAAAAGTCATTTTAAAGAGTGTAGGGTCCTTAGGGGTCTGCAAAGAAGCCATGCAAGGTCTATAGGCAGTACGTAAGAGGTTCACAGGGAAGCCATACAGGGTCCACAGGGAAGCCATACAGGGTCTACACGGGCTCCTCATGGAGTCTGCAGAGAAGCAATACAGGGTCTGCACGGAGTCCCTACGGGGTCCATAGAGAAGCCACTTTAAGCGATGGTGGTACCGCGGTGTGAGAATCGCACTCCCTAGCTCCTGGGTGATTGGCATCATAATAAAATGGCTTGCCTACACTCTGCTGACGTGAAAAAAACAACAAAAAAACATAAAGTAAATCTCTGATACTGCGCGTATATAGCAAAGCTACAATTACTTACGCGTCGCGCGCAGACCCAGCCTAGTATACCGCTTTTTGACGACGATCATCCAGATGACCGCAATTTTGATAGGCACCAGTGCGCCCACTATGGGTTGTGAAAGTTGCGAATATCTACGGGGGCCGCAGCGACCCCCATACACCTACCTCCCACTGAGAAAGTAAACACATTATTCCGGCACATACTAAACACTTCCATCTCCACAATGAGTATACCCTGAGGTTGGGTACGCCTCTAGACATCAATGTAACATATTGATACCCGGAACTTAATTAACAACTCTTTAACTCGGACACCTCACTACACCTAAAGACTAGTCTACCCGGCATCACTTTGTTAATGCCCCAATATATAGCTCACACCATAGAGAGGCAATAGGATGACCATAGACTCACCGGGACCATAGAACGGAAATAGGAAGGAATGAAAAACTTTTTCTTTCGCGAAGATCTCTATAGCGTTTTTGTGTCCATTCTGTGGCAAACCAATGGTACATAGACGGTCTAAGAACTGTCTACAGGAATCCATAGGATGGATAAAGAGGTAATAGAACGGCAAAAGTATGGACATAGGACGTCTATACATATTTTTGTAGGGGTATGCAGACCGACTTTTTTTGTACGACGTGTTAGCTGGCTGCTTCTTTTTTCTATGTAATTTGAACTCAACCATGTGCCTTGGAGCACCATTTTGTACCTTTGTTTCAAGCTAGACTTTGTACACTGTATACAGTATACAATGTTCTCGTGTCTTCAACAAAAAGAGGCACCGGGACTTGTCATCCGTGTCTACTTTGATTGGAACTTCCGGAGAAGTATCTCACTTTCAGTTTGAACGATTATGTCTGAGAATAAACTCTTCGCCTTATAAAACAGCTAACAATTTAGTTTTTGTTTACTCACGTTCGTTTTTGCAGAAAAGTAAATTTATAGTCGTGCTTCTTATGAGTACGGTGGGATCGAGTTATGCAAAAATAGTCTGAAACCAATGAGACGTCTTAGAGAAAAAAAATCCACAGACTTAACGCAACATAAAAAAAATCAAACGTTTTGTTTTTTACGCGGAAGTCATCATTACTCGATCGTTCAAGCTTTCGTCATTTCGAATCTGCGAAGTGTTCAATAACGCTCTTTCAAAAACATGCAGACGCTACCTGCGGCCGTAATAGAGCACAAAGTTGTGGAATTAAACTTCGTTAGAATTGCGGCGGTTGTTACAAGCGTCGCAAATTTAATCAGAGGACGCTGGAGGCCTGAAAAGAATGTGAAAGCAATATTACCTACAAGGCAACACTCTAAAACATGCCAGAGCGTCTGCTTGCCCGCACAACACTCGGAGAGCCAATCACCTCAACTTGCGGAGGCAGCCAGAAAACGCGGTCGGAGTTGTCACATTAAGCAATGCAAAACGTCACGCTTGCATTGCTTAATGTCACAACTCAGTCTGCGTTTTTTGGTCTAAACATATGTTTCGACATTGTCATTCGCTGAGCTGCCTCCGTAAGTTGCGCTGATTGGCTCTCCGAGTGTTGTGCGAGAAAGCAGACGCAAGAGCTTTTTTTAGAGTAAAGGCCGGTTCTCACATGCCGCGAAGCGCTGATGTAGCGCTCCTCACGTGCCATCAGCTACTTATCGTATGCCATGAGCAATACTTTTGACGGTCCGATACAAAGCTGGTGAACGCTGCCGTCAGCACGCGCTTAGCGCGAGGTTAACGCTATGCTTGTAGCGCTCCGCTGCATGTGTGAACGGGCCTTAAAGGAACGTCATTACTAGTGGATCCACGCCGCACCCTCTAGGTTTCGTCAGCATCGCTGTCTGCGCGTCTTGCAGCGTCTCGCAACAAGTAAACACGGCGACATTGAGCATCCACTAACGATGACGTCATGCGCGGTCCTTGTCGTCTAGGTGGTATTTGTAAACATTTCCGTTTGACCCCGCACTTCCATTGTGTTTGCTGTAAGAGAGATTCTCTAGTGCACACCAACGTGGCGGAAGCACGCCTCACGTAGGCGGCGCCAACAGCGTTGTAATTTTACGAACCCAACATTCGCATGTATTACATGACCATCAGTCACGTTGAAGCGAGCTGATACTTGACGCTCTTTATGAATTCCCTCTGCTCTTTTCGTGCTAATATATGAGTTGCGCAAACACTTCAACGATTGGACAGTTCACACAACAGAAGTTGCAACAGCTGCTGAAATTAAAACAGTCAATGAAAAACTCACGCTCTAAAACAAAAACGGTGGTGGTGCTCTCAAGGTTGTTCTCATACTGCAAGAAAGTGACGAAATCCGGTTGCTTGTTCTTGAAAAAAAAAAACAAAAAAAAAACGAGCTTTATGAAGCCCCGTTTTTTTTAGCTCGCTTTCATATTTTATTTTCAAGCTTATATAAATTTCTTGCAAGCTTGCTACTCCTATCTTGCGTTCTAAAAAAAAAGGAAAAAAAGAGAAAGCTCCTTAGCCATGGCCGGGACGAGCGGCATTTCTTATAATTCTGCACTCTAAAAAATGCCCGTGCGCCTTCTTTCCCACAGAACACGCGAACAGCCTATCACCGCTGTTTGCGGAATCAGCTCAGCGAAAGACAATGCCGGAACATATGTTTAGACCAAAAAGCGAAGTCTGCGATGTAGCATCAAGCAATGCAAGCGGTTATAAATGAATAAAGGGCAAACGCCAACCAATCCCTAAAAATCGTAGGGTCCCAACGCTTCGGTGCCGGCTCGGCACCTTCTACACGGGGGCTATTTAAAGGAGAAGCAGCTTCTTTCTTTTCTTCTGCGGTGAATGTAGCGCAGTATCTTCGTTTTTTCGGTGGTTAGTTTTCAAACCAGGTGCGGTACCTTCGTTTTCTTCGAAGTTGGTTATTTACAACGTCACCGCTTCGAGCGCTATCCAACTACCTCCATCGCACCCTTTCCCCTCTCGTCGGAAGAACGACAACTAACGTACGAAACGCCGGTCATTTCGTGGAGCTCGTTTCAGAACTCAAGGTCACCACCGAGGACAGTCTAGTGTCATTCGATGTAATTTCACTGTTCACAAGCGTTCCAGTGCCCCTGGCTGTAGCCACAGCCAGGAACGCTCTCGAAAAGGAGAAAGACCTGAACGAAAGAACCTGCCTTAGCGTGGATGAAATATGCTGCCTCCTTGAATTCTGCCTTCACAGCACCTACTTCAGCTTCCAAGGAGAGTTCTTCAGCCAGACCAGCGGAACCGCAATGGGAGCTTCTATTTCGGTTACTACGGCAAACCTGACGATGGAAGCAATCGAACAAAGGGCGCTGCACTCATTTCCGGCTAGCACCAAAGTGTTCCTACGGTACGTCGATGATTGCTTTTGTATCCTAAAAAGATCAGAGGTGGACAACTTTTTAGCTCACCTCAACTCCATCGAGCCGGCCATCCAGTTTACATTAGAGATTGAAAAAAACGGCACCTTGCTGTTTCTGGACGTGCTTGTCAAGCGAGTAGGTGAAGACATGGAGTTCACTGTATACAGGAAGCCGACCCACACTGGACGTTACCTTCGGTTTGACTCATACCACCCTTCGAGCCACAAGGCGTCGGTGGTTGCGACCCTGTTGTCCAGAGCTCGGAACATCTGCTCCTCAAAGAAAGATAAAGAAAGTGAAGAACAGGCTGTCATCGCCGACCTCAAAAAGAATGGCTACACCAACAGCTTCGTCAGCCGTGTTGCCCGACGTCTTGGTCGCAGTCTCGAGCACCCACAAAATAGCACGCAGTCCCGCCCTAACATCCGCGTCTGTGTACCTTATATAAAGGGAACTAGCGAAACTCTGGCTCGTACGCTGGCCAAAGAAGGTATTCAGGTGGCTCACAAACCTGTTTCGACACTTGGGCGCCTAATGCCTCGTCCGAAAGACCGTCCAGCGAAAAAAAAGCACAAGGCATTGTGTACCAGATTCCCTGTACTGAGTGTTCCGCTTCATACGTCGGCGAAACAAAAAACCTCAAGGAAAGAGTCCGCCAACATAAGAATGACATACGGAAATTTGATCGAGAGCGTAGCGCTGCTGCGGAACACTGCGAGGACAATGACCACCGCATCGACTTTGAAAATACCCGAAGCCTGGATGTAGAAACTAACTGGCGGCAACGACTCTTTATTGAGTCATGGCGCATACAGACCACACCAGGAAATATTAATCGATCCTCCGGCACCTTGCCCTCAGCATACGTCAGTGGACTACGACACTTAGAGAAAACACCAAAGAAACAGGCCCCTACCATAGAGGAAAACGAAGATGCTGATCCTCGTTTGTAAATAACCAACTTCGAAGAAAACGAAGGTACCGCACCTGGTTTGAAAACTAAGCACCGTAAAAAAACGAAGATACTGCGCTACATTCACCGCAGAAGAAAAGAAAGAAGCTGCTTCTCCTTTAAATAGTCCCCCTGAAGAAGGTGCCGAGCCGGCACCGAAACGTTGGGACACTACGATTTTTAGGGATTGGTTGGCGTTTGCCCTTTATTCATTTATAACATTTAACCCAACCAGGCAGACGTCTGCCGAAATGTTCAGCTTCAAATGCAAGCGGTGCGTTTTGCATTGCTTAATGTTTCACCGCAGACTTCGCTTTTTTGTATAAACATTTGTTTCGGCATTGTCATTTGCTGAGCCAATTCCGCAAACAGCAGTGATCGGCTGTTCGCGTTTTCAGCGGGAAAGAAGACTTACGGGATTTTTTAGAGTGTGAAGCCTCCGTCGAAAGATGCCATTGAAGTACGTGCATTTTTTAACTATATCATGATTGATTAAAGTCGATGAACATATCACATTTTCGCGAATGTCATATGTCCATTGCCATTCATCGAAACCTTTCTGGCAGCCAGCCAGGCTGCCAGAAAGGTATGGGGCGCTGAAGGCCTTACTTATTCTTCTTGCTAGGTCTAGACTAGTGCCTACGACCGCTGGGGGTCAGAGATTCAAAGGGGGGTATCACGAAGATGAATGTGTGCAATGCAAGTGAACTCTGTCTTTACTTTCATACAGTGCTGAGATGCACTACTTCGTCAGCGAGGCAATCGAAATCAAAATCATGCCATGATCGTCTCCATGGCCAAAGAAGTTCCATAATGCAGCGCGCTCAGTGTTGCATGCCGTGATTTTTTAAATTTGTTCATTGAACCCAGGATCCTTGGGTTGTGTAGCGGCAGCTTTCACTCCACGTGCTCCAAGCCGGTGTGGGCGAACCCACTCGGCCACCGGGCAGATCCGTCTGTTCCATGGAATTGTACCAGCCTTTGATATCTAAAGTTAAAACACTGCAAGGCTTCTTATGAGAAGGCGTTAACAACTGACTCAACCGCTCAGAGTTCCTTAAAGAGTGACTCCGCTCAAAAGGGGAGCCAAAATAAATTATTGATATCGATTTACGGAGATTAAATTCGCAACTGTTTAACACGGAGGTTCGGGTGAGTTTGTTGCTCATGATGCACAGGAGGAACAGCGTATCCGCAAAACACTCACTCAAGTCCATGCACACAAAAGAAGACAGACACTTAAGCGCTGACGAACAACTCTGTGGTATTCATAATTTACCAGAGAGTCGTTAGTTAGCGCTCCGAAAGTGTCTCTGTCTTCTTTTGTGCGCGTAGACTTGAGTGACTGTTTTCCGGGTGCGCTGTTCCCCCTCTATGTAAATTCGCAATTTCACGATCTATAGGGCCGCGCTTTTGCCTATCGGAAGAATACCCGCGTCAGACGGGCGTTCTAAAGATCCTTTACATTAAGCTCATTTATCAAATCGGCCAATCCGCTCGCGATGTTGAGTGCGCACGTGTCCTACGGCGTGCGCGGGTTCGCCGATTTTATAATGGAGCTTATGGCGAATTCCGCTGGTCGTTTTGGAGCGCGCCGGGATCGACTTTTCTGGAGCGAGTCTATTTCATTGGGCGATCGGGATCGAGACCGACGTGTTTCACAGGTCGTTTTGAATTAGCTCCCGCTCCGGATCTCGATCTGGATCCGAGCAAAGTCGCTCCTACGATTTCGGCGGATTCAACCGGAAGCCAGGCGGGCCAGCCCTCGGGGCGCACACGTCACTTCCTTTCTCGTGGGGCATCTCGCCTGATTTCGCCCATCTTGCCTCAGAAGGAGAAGAAGCACGTCGTAGGCTGGGCTCCTAGATTGTCTCGACATCAGAAGTATTCGTAATGGCCGCTTGCTTATACCCCTTGGCTCGACAGCTGGCTCGTTTTCCAGGAAGGAGAAGAGAAGGTATTTGCCGCGCTACGGGCATTCCGGCAATCTTTGCTAGAAGCGCCTGAGCCATTCCTGCCGCTCGTGCGTCGAACACATGTTAGTGTCGCGATTACGAAAACGTCTTTGAAACGACAGCGGCGGCCGCGGAAAGGGGATTCCCGAGCAGTTGTATGACGAGAAGGCATCCGCCGATCCCGGAGCAGTGGTCATGTTCCATTGGGGATCCGTAGGCGGCGCAACCCCGTTCGGATCGTGTGCTCCAGTCCGGATCTGGGGGGCTATGTTGCGCTTTTTGCACTCCCAGGAGACTAGGGAGAGGGAAGTGACGTCAACGACACAGCAAACGCAGATTGGGTGTTGATTTCGTTTTCGTCTGTCAACATCCAATCTGCATTTGCTGTATCGTTGACGTCACTTCCCTCTTCCAAGTCTCCTGGGAGTGCAAAAAGCGCAACATAGCACCCCTGGTCAACTGATTCCGGCGCGCTCCAAAACGCCCAGTGGAATTCGCCATTAGTGAAAAAGACCTTTAGAACGCCGTCTGACATGGGTACAAGCCCCTCTATCCTGAAAAAAGTGGCGCCATTCATTGTTGTGAAAATGCTCGAGATACGTGCCACTCGCTACTCTTGGGAAGAGCATGGCGTCTGAAATCTATATCAGTGCTGCGCTGTACCGCCACGATCTTCTCAAGGGGTGCACGTCGCACGTGCCTCTTCCGTCGACGCACTTTGCGCTACTTTTAAAACATGAAGGGGCTTTGTATCAGAATGGCTGTGATCTGGATGATCCGTGTAGAACAGCACGACGATGTAGGGTCTGCGACGAGTAAGTAACTCTAGTTTAGTAAACTCCGAGCGATACAAGGGTCTTACTTCGTATTTCCACGTCAGAAAGATGTAAGCGTGGATCTTTTTTGTGAAGCTTATCATACAGGAGCTAGGAAGCCCGATTCTGACACGGTGGTACCACCATCCCTGAAAATTGCGAATACGAGCACTACCGAAATATTACACTAATGGGAATCCGCTATCCGCTCTAAAACCGATATTAAAAATGCCACCACCAGCTACTCAGCGAGCATTCAGAGGTTTGGCTGTTTGTCAACCAGCCTTATGCAAAGACGTCATGTTCGTACTCAAGGAGATCACTGTTTTGTACTGCCACCTCTTTCACCGTGCTTTTGTGCTGGGTTTCCGGCCGCACGCGCGGATGATTTTTGCTTGTTTTTGTATGTTTCAGCGGCCGTAGTGTGTGAATACTCCGCAGCGATGGCGCACGAAAAAGTTTCGACACCTTACTCGCTCAAGCGCGTCGGGCTGCCGAAGGTGGCATTCACTGGCGGCCATTGTTGAGTCTGTGCTTGCTCAACGCGAGCTTACGATAAGCTACGACAGCGCTTCTGCAACGTGTATTGCATAGCATCAAGATTGTAGTTCTCAAAAAGTACGTGGGGGCTCGTTCTGAGCCTTCGCTGAGCCTGCGTCCATCCTGGCAAATTTTCTTTTTAGGCGGCTACTTTATGATTGTGACGTCTACGAAGAAAAGCAGTAAATCAGCCGTAGGATCTTATTGGACTTATCGGAAATGCTGCTGCGACTAGGCCAGTCGTACGTTTTGAGTTACCGCGGTACGAACCTTGCATCACACGACGGCCATGCAGCCGATCACCAGGGTTGCCAATATTCTCGTGCCGGTAATTTCGGTTTCTCCGTAGACCCTCAAAACAAAACTCTGCGAAAAAATATCAACAAAAATATACGACGCATCGAAAAAAAATAACCTCTTGATTCAGGCACACTTTCTTCACTAAAAACGGTCCTAAGCCTAAAATTGAGGAAATGCACCGGAGTTACTCTTTAATTCCCTGTACCATAATAATTGGGCTTGCTGCAGAATCAGCTTAGCCAATGAGTAAGGCGAACAGCTTCGCGGCTCATTCTTATTGACCATGTCCCCTCAATATCAAAAACACGTCCACCTTTAATTTCTGTTTTACGGGAGGTGGTTGCATGTTTTATGAGGAAGTTTTCGTTCATCGTTCCGATAACTCCAGTAACGACGCCCGATAACGGTACGACGCATACGCAAAGGCGTCGGGAGACTATCGAGTATCGTTACCAGAGTTATCGCCACGGTCTACCATAACTCCCTATTGGCTGAACTGGTCTAAAGAGAGACGAACGCTCAGTGTTTCAAGTACATCTCGCGACGCAGCTTTTGGGCTTTCCAAGTCTTTCTTCTCCGTCGTCCCCTAATGCGCCATCGGATGGCCGATACCTCACGGTTACATCCCAGAGACAACTTTCAGCTTCACTCTCTTTCTCTCTCCATCTCTCACTTTCCTTTTGCAGCTAGCGTTTTCTGAAACCCTCGAGGGCGCCCTTTGCAGCACACACGCTGCTCTGGGGACGAGACCATCCGAATGTCCCGAATCGGCGAGAGAGCACAAACTGAAATACCACCGCGCAGGCGGACATCCGAGAGATGCCGCAATACCGGTCGCGTCCGGTACAGTGGCATGTTGCGAGAGCCGTAGGAAAAGAAAAACAGAAAGAACCGGGACAGTATATGCATAGCCTCCTATGGTATATGTGATCCAATGTCCGGCGGCGGAGCAGTGCCCAGCGCACTGCCGAAGGAAGCCGCGGAAAGGTGAAGGGGGGCGGCTGCAGCGAGATAGCGCGGGAGCGGCAGCGTCCCCGAGCGCGTTGTGCCCTCCTGGCTTTTGTCTCGCCAATGTCGTTTGTCAGCGAGGCCAGAATGGACGGCGTCCTCCGAGCGGACCGCGTACTCCCGCACGGGAGAGCGAGCGACGGTTATTTGTGCTCGACGCGAACCAGTAACAAGCGGCGGTAATTAACTCAGCGTCGTTTGTTATGTCCCCAGCGGCACTTTTTATTCCCTTTTTTTTTTGCATGTGTGTGTGTGTGGGGAGAGGGGTGGAGGGGACTGCCATAAGGGAGCGTGTTATGTCGCTAAAGCCACGCCTCTTCTTGTTCGTCATGCTCGACGAATCCAAAACAAAAAGAAGGCGTCCGGTACGAGATTTAACAATTAGGCTCGTGGATTCGAGGGTGCTGTAGTGGAACACGCGCGGGGGTATACAGTGTGGGAGGCGTACCCGCTCTGCAGGTGCCAGCCAGCGATCCTGCAACTAAGGATTATAAAATGTTTCCGAGTCCTAACTTTTGCGAACTGCATAACGGGCAGTGTCACCCAGGGTCAGGTTGGGCGAGAAAAGACCGTGAGTGAAAGGGTGAGGCGCTCAGCTTTCAAGCATATGAAAGGCTTCGTTTTTTGTTTCCTCCCGGGGAAAGGAGGGGAAAAAGGAAATGAGCGGTCTATTGTTTTGGAGTACCTTTGCTCGAACGAGCAGGCAGGCAAGTGCGGGCTGCAGGGTTCGAGGTTCATTTTTGGCCTTAATTCCCGCCCCTGCCCGGCTTTTATATGACCGAGGAGCGTGTAAAAAAGGGATCTTACTTTAGACCTTGAGCTCCTTCAATTGAGTATCAAACCAAGATAGGTAGGTTAGCGTATCCGTCTTACTCTTCTTTCGTTATTTTTTGAATATTTAATGTTCATACTTTACACCTTTACAACAAGGGCGCATCCATCTTGTGGTAAAGGTGTTTTGATCTCTCCACGCCCTGGAATGTTTTCCCAAACAAATGCATGATTGTCACAGATTCATGTTTTGCCTCCGGTATTCTCTATCGAAAATTCCAAGTTGAAATGATAATTCTTTATTAGTCCCGTATTCCAGATAGGGAAGCCACGTGACTCAGAACGAAGGGAAACGGAAATCGTCTTATAGACCCTCTCAGGCAGCTGTGCGTGGGCGCCGCCATCACCGACCTTCAGCTTGTGTTTCCTCTTCTTCCGTTCGCTTCACTTCATCATTACCACAGCAGGACAGGTTATTGCCGTTTTAGGTGCTACTGTTTCCTTCTCCCCAGTATAGACCCTTGTGGAGGCTCGTCAACGCCCGCTTCAGTGGCTCGGCCTCTTCGTAAGACAGGAGAAGGTCAGCTATGGCAGTTCAATCTGGCGCGTGTTTAAAGCGTCTGTATAACTGACGGAGTGAGAGCTACAGAAAAAAGCTTCAGTTGTCCTCCTCCAGCGCGGGCATCCTCCCATCAGCAACACTCCGCTGCCTCGTGCACATCGAACGCGCCCGCGCTGCCGAAGCACGGCGGAAGGCATTGATTGCATGCAAGGCGGCCGTTCGAAAGACACGCGTCCTGCCGCTCTCGAGCCGCCCTTGACTGCACGCGACGCGCGTGAAAACTCCAAGGCGGGCTTTCTAGAATCAACGTCAAAAATAAAATGGTAAACAAAAGAAAAGAAAACGCTACTTACACGAGCATAGTGGCACGTGAAGCCGAATCTTAGGCGCTCGCGGCCCCCAGGCTTAGCAGGCTTTCTTTCACACAGACTAAGCTAAGACGCTGACTCCAACAAGCCCGCCTATATTTCTAGTTTTACAGCCTAAATCGCTCCTCTGCAGCGATTAACCAATGTTGACGTACCCCGAGGTCAAAGCTACGATGTACACAGTGAGTCCCCAAGATAAGAGAACCGTGTTTTTCTGCCCGGGTAATTAAACTATTCATCGCAAAAAGCTCGATTTTTGTGAGAATGTGAGGCCAGCAGCTGGGATAAAACGCATCATTTTGGGAACATCACGTTACCTGGATCACAATATAATCGAGCAAAACGAAATTTCTCTCAGCCGACGTCCACTTAAGCCTAATATCGTCAAAGCAAGAAAACACACTGTGGGTGCCTTTAGCATCTTTTTCAGTGAGAAACACCTTCTCAGAAAGGAAGAAACAATATCCTCGTTCTTGCGAACACTTTTCTTTTTCTACGTTTAAAAGTTTAAAACGTTTACAATTGTTCACAGTTTCGTTCCTTTTTTGATGATATTAGGCTTAGGTGGATGTCGGCTCATTAAGAAATTTCGATTTTTTCAAATTTTATTTGATCCAGGTCGTGTTCTCAAACATGCGCGTTCTATCCCAACCGCTAGCGTCACATTGCCATGGGGTTCGAGCCTTTTTGCGGTACATAGTTGATTTACCCGGGGTCAAAAGACACGATTTTCTTTTCTGAGGAACTTCCAGTAGACGTGTAAACATTCACAACGACCAATTTGTTGATTTTTTTTTATTTCTGACTTTGGAAAGCTTTCTGAATCCAAGGCAACGCGTCTGCGGAATGGAATATCCTTCAGGAGGAAACATCGCCTTTTCGACTGGCTCCATGCATCATCGCTGGATGACTCAGAACGTTCTACTTTCTGGAGTCCCCCGGTTACGGTGATACATTTTGTTTCTCCCTAATCCATGCTTTATCATACTTTTCCGTTTGCTCTTGATTAATTGGATGCTTATCTTTTTTTATCCGGAAAGCTTTGTCGCTGTTTCGCAATTTTCATTTATCGAGAAAAAACACTTAGGCGCCCCCACCAAAGCTATTTTTCGATACGACCCCTAATGCCGTTCGATGATTGAGCACGTATACTGCGGCATGGCCTTGTCCTTTTTTGCTGAAACTGCTTTACCATTGATGCACGTTACCAATTTCATTTGTTATCCAGGCGTAATATACACGGAGGGAGTTCTGAGAGTGTATCAGTGCTTTAAGATTTCTTTCTTCTTCTCATCGTGTTCCTTAGATATATTCATATGTTTTGCATGAATAGAACGGAGCAGCGATTGTTTTTCCACGCAAGAAAACGGTTCGATCAAGTCGCTGCCATCAGCGAATGACAATTTCGTTAAAAGCAAAACCGAGAGAAAGAACGCGATGATGACATACGAGCATGGAGAAAAACAAAAACAACAACAAAAAAGAAACAACAAAATGCAGCATTGACATATATTTACTGTCCCACTTTAATATAATCTGTATTACAACGATATTTTCACAGCGAAAACAAATATAAATCTCGGAGATGGGGATTGGGGGAGGGGGGTGGGGGTTTGGTTGTATCTTACTACCAGGGCTTATTTTAATGGAGGTTGTTGACAAAGATGGACGTGGAAGCAAATTTGAACAAAATACGAGCGTGGTGATGCATTCCAGAAACCTCTCGGCAAAATTGAATTCGGCACGGAAACGGTGTTTTCCTTCCATCGACGCTGAGAAGCCGTTCGAACAACGTTCACATATTTCTGTTGGCGCAAGATGTCTTTTGTGATGGACCAGTGGCGGGGTATTCCATAGAAGATTCTGTTTTGTGGTGCTCTTGTGACATCCGTCCTGAATTTCAAAGGCAACGTTTCTCTTCTCGTTATCAGCACTCTTGGAGGTTCCCGAACGTAGACTCTCCGGCAATGCACTCGGAGCACCGATCATTCATGAACAGCCAATGAAAAGTCTGAGCCTCCTTTTTTTTGTAGTGACTACGCGAATACAAAAATAAAAATAATGACCCATTCGCAATGAAGCGCTAGGCAACGTTTGACTATACATTCTAAAAAAGTGTGTGAGTTCACTTTCCAGCAGAACACGGCGAAAGCCAATCACGGCGCAAAGTAAAAGGATATCAGCGGATGACGAAGGTCAGAATAAGACTAAACCGAAAGCTACAAGTGGCACAGGCACCATGATCAAGGGAAGTGTAATAATCACGAGAGAGAGAAAGAGAGTGAACCAACATTTATTCGTTACACCTGTGTCCGTAGCTCCGTTGTGTTGGCGTACCACTCTTTGCCACACTCATGAAAATCGTACAATGAGCACGTGAAACTTCATCCTGGTGTTATTTACCGTAATTTGTTGTCTCCTGTTCTGTGGAGTCCTTCCTCTAGAGTGCCGTTGCGAGGGCATCCGTTAAGTACGACTGCAAACTTCAGTAATAACCTAGCGTCGTTGTGCGTAACTGCTGTGGTAACGTGCTTTCGCACCTTGACGTAATCCTTTGTAACAGTATTAAACGTACATAGTGTAAAGAACACCGCACCGCGATAAAAAAGAAATACGGCGTTTCCTTTGTTTCCTTACGCGTTAGTTCGTATATATCCTGCACACATTTGGTCTCCGATAACTCCCTGGTATTTGTTTTCTTCCTAAAGTGATGTTGGATTCATGCTCGGCACGCTTCGTCCAGCGACGCGAACGAAGCTTCTCGGTCCGTCTGTCACGATCAAGAACGGGAGAGACACCTTCTGTCTCGGCCGCGGGCTCGCTTTTGCTCATACCCGGATTTTCCGGACGAGGAGCCCAAGACGCAGTAAAGTCCTTCGCCTTTCTTTTTTTCTTCCTTCGTGTACATATGTCTCTATAGGTGCGTGGAGTGTGTGCGTTTGCCTGTGCCTTTTTTTTTTGGAGTGGGCTTTGGGTCCCATGTTTCTTGTATATGAGATGGCATGCTGTTGTTCCAGCGTCACGATTCCTCATTTTGTTTTATTTGCGGACCGTGAGGGTAGAAGAGAAATGTCGGATATCCCTCGAGGAGTGCCCAAAAATAAAGCGTCAGTATATAAAGAAAGTGGAAGTTCACGAATAGAAACGGAGCTTGGACGAGACGTTGTGATACATGTTCGAGCGCGGTAATGCTCACATTGCTAAAGACCGTATTCAATGAGACGAAAGAGAGTTTGCATCCATCATGCCTGCGCCCTGAATACAATAGGTCTCGTCATAAAAATGTATTATATATTTTTTTTTCGGCACTATCCCACTGGGTTGTGCTTCGGATTCCTCTTTGAAGGGGCAGGGTGATTCACCGATTCTAAAAATGCGCAGGTGGAAAACGCTGCACAGAGTTTTAGTGCGATAGGTTAAGAAACCGATTTATGTGGTCGATTTAAAGAGCCTCGCCACTATTTGAGACATCCTGTAGAATGAATATGAAATCTTTGTTTCGATGTCGTCATAGATCTAACACGGTCTGTCCTGCGATGTTCGGAAGAAAACTAATGAACAAATTTTCTTTCTCACGTTCCTCGGGTACTTAACTTGAAACGAATGAAGCGCGAACAAATGAGAGTTTAACGCGCCTACCCGACCATTCGTGGGGAATGGCGACTGGAGTATATCTGGCGCCCGGCCACTTGGTCCCGTCCACTCGATATGGCCCTCGAGGCTGCCCATCGGTCTTGCGGGACTAATGACCCGTTTATGCCATGCTCTCCACACGTCACGGGCAGAAGGTCACCAGATCTCGCGCCGGGGCCGAGGTGCGGGCAGCCTCCGAGCCGCCGCGACCAGCACGCTGCTTCGTTCGTCTAAAGGTATATTCACATCAGGCAGGAGCAAGATACTGTAGGAGTACCGTGAATCGTATTTCACTCCAAAAGTTGCTGGTAAGCAGTATAAGAAAACGCGTTACAAATACTTTTTTTTTGTTACTTTCCAAGGTCCGCTAATTGGTGACCGAGGATCAGCTATGGAAAATCTAGACGAGATACAAAACGCAAAACAAAGGCAAAAGAAAAATACAATGAAAATAACCGTCCTTGTGATTTATTTAGTTAATTATCAAGTTCAGTTATTAAAAAATAATTAAACTTGCCTTGAATATTTTGAAGTATCCGAGAATCACAGAATGCGTGATGTGTCCATTAAGCGTGCGTGATGATTTCCTATGCTTGGTTGTGAACAGCCGCGTGGGCAGCCGTGAGCATCCGCGGTGGTGGGCAGCCGGCCGTGAGACAACTTTAAGTTTATTCGGGGGAAGATTGTGTTACAAGCACGTTTTAATTAATAATAAGTTTTCCACGGGTCCTGCTTTCTTAGTAGGTGCGTGTCGGGCCTTGAATTCTTAGTACTCTCGGATTTTTAGGAGCCCCTCGGTTCAACTGAAGTTAGTCGCGAGGGGATCGAGGCGCTTTATTGCGTTTATGAATTTTTTTTCGTCTGAAGTTGCGACGTCATACACCCGCAACGCCATGCCTTTGTACGTTATGATTCAACCCCTAATGTCGTGAGGACACGTGGGGAGGTACGCTTCGTAAGGAACCAGCTACGCGCGCCGACAGTCGCCTGCGGACTGTCTGTTTCAATCTGAAGGCCGACGACCACGCTTGAGATTCTGCAAGGCAGAAGATCCTCCTCACCATGGGGAGGAGGAAACAGGCAACGGTAGACGGGTTAGAAGGGGAAAGAGGAGGAAACGAGGGAAAAGTGGAAAGCGCGAACTGGTCTCGCAACCGACGCTAGGATTCGTTGCAGCCAGTGAAGCAGCACCAAAAGTGCAATGTCGCTGCGATAATCGTCTTTGTAGGTTTCCTATCATCGACTAAATAAATCGCACAGAATAAAGGCACCGGAATCCAGTGGCTGCTCCGGAATCCGGCGATTCCTGTCTGAGTAGTTGGGCTCCATCTATGGAATCTTGTGACTTTTTATGGTGGGGCCGTGTGATTCTAGTAAAACGGGAGTCACCCGATTGTCTTGGAAAGATACCGCTGACCCTCGCCAAGTCCTTGAAAAAGATCGCCGCTGCCCGCGGGAAATGAACCCGGGTCCGCTGCCTGTAAAGCGAAGGCGTTAGAACAGGGCGTTAACAACCCGCTATATACTTAAGGTTTTTGTTGCGCCCAATGCTCACTGCACGCGTTCTTTCAAAAAAAAAAAAAAAGACCGAAACTAGCCGACAACAAAGTGCCGTTGTGCCAATGTCAATGCCAAAAACCAATGCCTCCTCTATACTCACAAAGCCACTCTGTTCGACGACGAAGCCATGGAGGCCCGGTCGCAGAATCGGAGCGCGAGGATCTGGTAGCAGAGAGCATTTCTCAGGGAACCTGGTATTCAGCACACGGCTTTTGCACCGGCGAGGACCCGAAACACACTTGTTCGCTCGGGAGAAGCTGTTTCGGTGCCTCGCCGCAGCGGGGCGCCAGTCACGTGGCTCTCCTAAAGTCCGTCGAAGTTTCTTTATCCAGGGACGTTAGGCTCTCCTCTCATCCGTTGTCTGCCGGTATACCTTCTCACTTTCGGCGGCCGCGTCTCGTGGCGATCTGCCACGCTTTCTCGGTATAGAGGAGGCAATGCAAAAACCCGTGCCGGGAAAGGCGCTTTCACGCGGTCCGGAAAAAAAAAAATCCTTCGGAATAAAATGGTCAGACGTTTATTTTGTTACGAATGCTCTTATTCACGCACCCCACGGTGCGTGAAAGTGACGCCGATACCCAACGACTCCGCCGTGACGTGTTGCAGCTATCGCTTTGATTATAATGTGAATTTATTTATTTATTTATTTATTTATTTACATACTTCTAAAGGCTCCAAAGGAGCATTACATAGAGGGGGCTGTCGTATACACTTTTAGATAGTCATACAATATTTCACAAGAAAAAATAGAAGACATCGTGTCACGCTAAACAGAACCATGAAGGGAAGACATTACATAACAAAAAAGCCACACACGCACTCACATCATTGGAGGCAGTCGACGTGCTAGAAAGAAAGCAATAGACCCAGCGAGCGAGTAACAAACATACAGGGTAATATATGATTCATTCACCCTAAAGATTCACGCAATAACAACATAAATGTATCATGATCAGTGACCTTCGCAATTTCGCTTGCCAACTCATTCCATTCAGTCGCCGCTTGTACGAACAGATTAGTTCTTGCAAAAGGAATATGAACTTTGTAATAATGATCATGACGAGGGGAAATGCGAGCCGCTGGAAGAATGTTGTTTTGACGGAAATCTGAGGAACTATGATAGAGTTTATGAAAATGGGATAACCTTGCGAGGTATCTTCGCTGGTGGAGAGTCAATAAACCAAGTGAACTCTTAAGTTGACTGGCGCTTATAGGTGAATACGTTTTTAGTATAAACCTGGTGGCCGTGCTTTGTAATGATTCTAAATTATTAATTAAATATTTTTGATACGGGTTCCAAATTATAGCTGCATATTCCAACTTTGGCCTAATGAGGGTAGAGTATGCAAGTAGTTTCGTTTCTGCTGTTGCCATATATAAATGCCTTCTTAAGAAACCAAGTGACTGGTTAGCCCTCCCAAGGATATAATCTAGATGAGTATTCCTGGAGAGGTTGGAAGTTAAGTGGACTCCTAAATATTTATATGTGGATACTTTATCAAATTTTGAATCTATAACTTTGTAGTCGTATTGAAAAGATGAGCGACGATTGGTAAATGCCATTATTTTCGTTTTATCTATATTTATCTGCATTTGCCACGTGTCACACCATGAAAGTATGATATCCAAATCACTTTGAAGAGCTAGGCAGTCGCTTTGACTAGCTATTTCACGGTATACCACACAGTCGTCTGCAAATAGGCGAATCTTTGAAGAAAAGTTGTCGGGGAGGTCATTTATATAAATTAAAAACAAAAGTGGTCCAATAACGGATCCTTGAGGGACACCAGATCTGACATGTATAGGTGGTGAGGTGATGTCATTTGCAAGTACTGATTTTTTTCTATAGTGCAAACCCTATCGAAAAGACCATCAGGAAAATCCTGATGGTCTGATGGAGTCGTATTTTGGGACGTCTGATGGTTTGATGGCCTGATGGTCTGTTGGCCTGATGGTTTGATGGTCTATTGGCCTGATGGTTTGATGGTCTGTTGGCCTGATGGTTTGATGGCCTGATGGTTTGATGGCCTGATAGTTTGATGGTCTGTTGGTTTGGTCTGATGGTCGAATGACCTGTCGTATTTTGAGACGCCTATTTTTTTACGGTTTGATTATGGTGGTTTCATGGCTGATTTTAAACAGTTCGAGTTGGCCACAACTTAAAAAAACACAACAATATGTGAATGCATAATCTGGAAACTTAATTATGCCATGCCTGGAGCATGACGAGGTGCATATCCCACTTATTGTTTAATTATATTGTCCACTGCACACTGGTAATCGCCAGCCCGACATTTGAGTACGGCGAATGCAGCTACTAAGAAGAATAAAGTCAAACAAGCTGCATTGCTTTGATATTTTTATTATGAAGTTATGAAATCATACATTCTTTCGCTGGGTGGAATGGCTAGGTGGTACAAAGAAACCAGAAACATTTGAGGAAGTACTATTGTGACCAATATTAGTTGAAGCGCCATGACGCATGGCGTGTGGTACTATCAGAGCCACCTGTCGGATTTTCAGTGAACCTCTGTGTTTGCTGAGGTTTAGGCAGGTTGCTTCTTGCACTCATTGTGCCACTATGAGCTGAAAATTGACACGGAACGGCATAGTGGTGCAACGAGCACAAGAAGTGATTTGTTTCTACCTCAACGCATACCAAGGTTTGCTGAACAATCTGAGAGACAACTCTCATCGCGTGCCACGTGCAGTGGCGTTTCAGCTCATATTGGCTGCGATAGTACATTTGTTCCATTTCAATAGTATTGGCAATATATAAATTAAGCTATATTAATATGAAGAAAAGGGTAAAAAGGCTACAACATGGGGTGCAAGCGATGGCAGACCTGCAACAGCATGGGCAGTCCGTGGTGGGACCACGCATCGGGGGAGGACAGGCAGCAAAGGGAGGAGCCTGGACATATCAAGGGCAATTCAGAGATCAGCAATGAGTCCAAACACAGGACGACCATTGACATACGTAAACAGCAGAGTGGGCCTAGAGACGACTAAGGGGCAGTAAGAGTGACATGCTTCATTGTAATTGTGTGACCATGCAACTTTTTGGAGAGTGAGCGAGCACGGCCTGATGGGATGGCAGTAGCGACCAAGCAACCCACAGCCTTTTTCGAGTGGTCAGCTGATCAACAGACTACTTTAAAGTTGTTTGCATAAACATTTAGATATATTAACCTCTAAATAATTTATCTATACCATCATTTAAAATAATTGCTAGTAAACTTGAGACCCAAAATAGTATATTACTTAATTAAGGAAGTTAGAGTATAGATGCACATACCTTTGTAGTGATTTCTCTTGAGATTGGACAGCTTTTCTGACAGGTACCGCCGTATCTTCTGGTGCCGGGCTGCCCTTTCAGCCTGGCAGTACCTTTCTCCCTCAGGTGTAGTCAAAAGCAGCCTGGAATATTGAAATTCCAGGGTAATTATTTTTTGCAGTGCTCAGACTTAAAACAATATAGAACGTCATAAATACAGGCTGGAGGGTCATAGTTTGAGAAGACCAAGGGTAAATTAGTCTCAAATAAAAGCAATTAAGTGGCAGCTGCTACCTAACAAGCCTTCAACGTTTCTTAGTATTTACAGTGTTCAGAGATCACCATGAAAGCAAAAGTACCGCAGTATCCTGATTTATGTTCCACTCCCAATAGACAGCTCACCCTGGCTTCTGTTAGATCCTTTTAAGCACAAAACAGGTAGCCCATGTCTATAAATCTCACTGCTAGGCTAGTGACCTTGTAAGAAATAGGAGCTACAACTGTAGATAAGTAGACAATGTACGTTGGAAACTGCTTATACTTGGTTATCATCCCTCGCTGTGGTAACAGCTTAGACACGCCACAGAATTAAAAAAAATAGCATCATGAGCACCAGAAAGAACGATGCAGTTCTATATAAAAACAATCTTTCACATTCCTTGAAAGATCTTCCATTCATGGCCTGGCTCTAAATTTAAAGGCAATTAAACAGTCCTTCAATGTGCACCTGGTGGAGGCCTCTGAAGCTTCGTTGGGAGGTAATCTAGCAATGTTGGGGATCTTGGACGTAGTCGTGACATGGCGAAAACCGCTATGTAGCTGCACTACACATCGGAGCAGCACCGCTGTTTGGAGGTATACTCAACTGTTGGAGTAATCTCGCCCTGAACGCGATGACCTTGACATTACTTATCTCACACATAGGCGCTTAGACGGCTTAGTCCGCTTTGGTCCATGTAAAGCCCACAGGTGTTTCAAATGGCTAGGCTGTAACACGTCTACACCACCACTATGCACCCGAACGGCACAGCTTGTAGCCACGCCAGCTTTGCCGGATAGCCCACGATGCATCGAGCTCTCCGTTGACTTCTCTTCGAGCACTTGCTCGAGTTTGTTGCTTAGAACGAGAAATAAAATTATCTGTTCAAAATACAAATGTGCGATTATTTACGGTTATTATCTGTTATGATTGACTCATTCTTGGCGGGGTACCCCCACCACATGTCCAGGTGTTAGCAGGCAACCGACTAGAGTAAAATCTCGGTGATACTAACTGGTACGAATTTCGGAATAAAACAAATTAACAAATTCCCCGGCCGAAGTGCATTGTATACGACGTGAAAATTTTAGGGTGTTCCGAATTCCTCTACGCTCTGCGACGGCTGATACGAATGCGTGCTCCACAACTGATAGTGGCAAGGAGGCCACGATCGGCGACTGTAAGCTTTCAAGGCTCCGGGCGGCTGATTGCCTGCTGCTGCCAGGGATCAGCCGCACTTTACCCAAAAACTGGAGCTCAAAATATCATGCATGTTACAATCGGACCCAAAAACCAAAACTAAACAAAATGCTAAAAAAAAAACTGTGCAAAGTGGCCAGCCCCATCACCATCAACACATGTTTCAAATCCAATCCAATCTGAATCCAAAATCGCTTTGCTTGTTTTTGCGATCTCGTGGAATGGTGTTTCAGCCTTGGAAAAGCAAAACCGATTTTACTATAAGGTTACCTCTAAAAAACAAAGTAACTGCGTTGGCAAAAACAGAAAACCGAGTGATGTTGGTGGTGTCTTCGGTGTGGTCCACGGTGACATGCGAGCTTGGTTGGAAAGACAAAGAAACCGAATTTTCGCTTGCAAGTTTTTGATGTAGGGCTTCAACAGCACATAGTGTGGGCACTTTCTGAGTATGTGCATCTGATAAAATGTTTTCCACAAAGTGTATGTTGTTCAGCCGTCATTATTTTATCTGCGAAGCAGAATCGACATTTATCTGCGCAGTAGAATCGATATTCATTCATTTTTTTTCAACATTCGTGGGTTGATTATAACCGTGTGTTACTATCGGGGGCATGTTAGAATCGTGTAAATTGCATACAAGACATTTTTTGCCATAAATAAATGCACATTCATGCATTCCTTGTGTTTCAAAATATAAATTTTGTTTCGCTTTCGTTGATACGAATTTAGCATGAAATAATTTACGCGACTCTACGAGATTCATATCAAGATTTTAAAAATGTTTGCTTAATGAGAGAGCCTGCACCTTGCGCTGAGTGAGCGGGGCAAACGACTTCTCTTGCCTCGCTGCCTTTGCCTTGTTGGAGAGGGTGCCGGTCACCGACCTCTCCAAAAGCACTTCCACTCACCCTATGGAAACAGCAGTGATCTTGGAAAACATGGAGTCGCACTCTGCTTCCCGCATGTTGCCCGCATTCCTGGTTGACGTGCACACCTTGCCCGACATGGATCTGTTATAAACAAAAGCGAGAAACAGCTTCACATATACCAGTCGTTGACGTAGAGTGGTACTGTAGACTCCAAGATGCATTGAAAATGCACTAAAATAATTACATTCATGAAATTTAGGCCTTTAAATTTAAGACAGCACTACACATGAATTCCTATCTTCATGGGCGTCTGCGAAGCTGATGGGCCTACAAAGCTTCATGGCATCTGCATGAAACAGCTACATAATCCCTTAGTTGCATCAGGTGAGCATGGCAACAGAATGTTTTCCAGGCACTGGCTGTAACTACAATTAAGAGCCTGGCTACAATAATGTTTTAATGACTTCTTGTTGCAATCGATTCAATCTACTGTGCTTACATTATCTCAGGAGTGGCCAAAGTGCAGCTCGCGGCTCCCTGGAAAACGTGTCCCCTAGACGAAAAGGGTTCTAGAATTTAGAAAGAGCTACAAGTCTTGGCAGCCTGGCAACACACTACATATATACACCTGTAATGCTTTTTGCCACATAGATGCGTCGAGTGACCCCGTTTCCTTTATTGTTCTAGAAAGACTTTCAACCGTATACGCATAACAGTTGTCAGGGGCAGTGACTGGCTAGTGAATCGTGTATCAATTTTTGCTTAGCAGTGGAAAGGACCTTCTGATGCATAGTGTCATTTGTTGTTATCGCCCATTATACTTGTCCTCTATGGAAATAACTGTTCCCTCCATATTGTTTCTTGTTAAAAGTAGCACCCCCCCCCCCCCACTTTCTTTTTTCCAGCGACTCTAAACTTTCGTAGTTTTGTCTGCGGCTCTAACTCCATGTCACTCTGGCCACCCCTGCACTATCCTAAACTCTTTTAATGTATATTATACACTAAATGAAAGTGAAAAGATTTCTATTTTACCATTCCTTCCTTTTCTGGAGGCCGATGCTAGGATCCACGATCTCATTCTTCACAAGGATGTCCTCGTCAGCAACTGAAAAAAAGCAATTTCACATGAAAGAGGTACAGAAACCAAATTCCAGCGCTCATTTTATCGCTTTAATGAGTTGCAGGTTGCAACATAACTTCAAAAATACCAGTCCTTTGCTGAAGGGCACAAGCAAACTAATTTTAAAGCTAATCAAACAATCTTTCAACGTGCACCTGGTGGATGCATGTGGAGCCTATTTGGGGGGTAATCTAGCAACATTGGGGAACTTGCTACGTAGTCATGACGTAGGAAGGACATTCCTCGGTCATTCTGCTCAGCAACAGAGCGCAGCCACAACAGTAGAGTAGAGAGCTCTTTGCCGTTTATGCCTTCTTTCTCAGCATTATTGTTTCCACCCTTTATGAATGAATATCCTCCATGCACGATATAAGCCATCTGTTGCATATGACATGTTTGGCTCTATCACCGCACAGCAAACTTCTTTCATATACTGCAGGTTCATTAAAAAAGTTACCTTTTTAATGCTAAAGCACGGGTTCTGTTAGTACGGTAAACATACAAGTACCCAGAGGTCAGGCCATAAATGACTTACGTGTTAGGCAGTAGGGCCCTACAGCACGTCCCGCGTCAACAGCCGAGCCGCAGGTAGTCCTGCAATTGATAGAGCAGGGTAAGTCAGAGAAAGGTGTTTTTAGCAGCTCTGCCGGTGTGCCCCCAGCAGCATTACTCACGCGCATTGGGGTGTAGGCAGAAAGCATGGCATTCCTCATCAACAAATCATGACAACACATTGTTGCCGGCATCAAACTGGATCCCTGTGCTATTTTTTTTTTTTTTTGTGATTTAGCTGATTCTTTGTCTTCCTTGTCACTCCCGACTGCTTTACTGGCCTTTGTGAAATAAAGAAGGCTTGGTAAACTGCAAAGTCTTGACTGAGTGGTGAAACAGAGCAATCCCAAGGAAGTATAAATGTTAAGGACTCGACATGACATTACGCAGTGATGGGATTCCCAAGCTGCTTTCCACACTCACATTTTGTGCACGACCAGCTCTTTCTGCATCAGTTGGATTGGTCAGTTGTGTGCCCGTTTCGGTCGCTGCTAGCCATATGTGGCTGGCGCTGCTTTTGAGAGCCTTGCAACATCGTCACTTTCAGCTTTTGTCCTGACATAAACTGCATCTAAAAATTTAATTAGCGCAAAGATTTAGCTTTTGGACACTCCCAGAAAAAATAGGCTGTACCACATTACATAGACAGGTAATGATATTCTGGTGACAAAATTTCCACAAAAACTGCTTTGCGTTAGAGGGCACAAGGGCTGACGTTCCTGGGAGGAGCAGCTTTGTGTGAACTTGCAGATGCTTCAGCTGCCTGCTTGCGCCTGGCCAGTTCAGTTGCCATTTCCTCTTGGGTTTCTTGTAGGTACAGTCGGGGACAAAAGTCTCCAGGACACGCAAGCTGCGACTGAAACGCATTCCTCTGCAATCTGCCGGCGGGTCGCCTGGTTTCGAGATCACAGAAGGGCGCACGTGCGTCCTATTGTACCTGCCAACGTGTGCGCTTTCCCGCTCTGCTGCGGCGCGGCGCCTAACTCGGAATCGGGCGCGTGGTACCACTTCGGAGAGAGTGCTTACTGACATAGCACCTATAAAGCAAGAAGTCACAGCAGCTCAATTAAGCGATAAGCTGAACTGGTTATAAAGCAAGGTGCCCTGACACGACGAAATGCGGCGCAATGCCCCAGGCAGTATCTCGAGTTTTGAAATGCATAGCAGACGCTCGTCAGCCGCCAGCACTATCTCCGAGGCAGTACCATGTGCCCGATTCCTAGTTAGGTGCTGTGCCGCAGAAGAGCAGGAAACGCACATGTTTGCAAGCAGAGTAGGACGCGCATGCGCTTTTATGTGATCTCGAAACCAGGCGACCCGCCGGCAGGTGGCAGAGCAATGGGTTTCAGCCGCAGCTAGCACGTCCTGGGGACTTTTGTCCCCTACTGTACATTTGTGATCATGAATAAATAAATTGGTCAGGAAGCAATGGCAGCTGATGCAACATCAATGCAAGCCATGTATTATATGACTCGCATGAATTGACATTGAATCAGCCACGATTGTGCGCCTAAGTTTGTGCTGCGGAGCGCAAGAGTTTGGCGCTCTGTTCATTAAATGGACAGAAGCGCCACCAAAGGACTGACACTCAAGGGTGCTCTTTTTGCACCGAGTATTTCTCGAAGTGCAAGTTATTTCTTCGCGCTGACAGAAACGTCGCCGAGACGAGGAGTGCAGTGGATCGCTGCCTCATTTCAGTTGAAGAATGCTTAACCCAGCGAGTAAAATGATTTGATTTCAAAGCCAGGACCATTACGGAAAAGGTTTGTTCCCGAATCTCACCTGAAAACGAATTACCCATCGAACAGTAGCGTTAGGATGGTACAGCGACAGAAAAGTTGTCGAGATGAGAGGACAGTCCGATCGCTGCCCTTCGTAGAATGCACAGCCCTGTGAATAAAGATACTTCGATTGGAAAGCGTAAACGTTGCGGAAAAAGTTTGTCCATGCATCTCGCCTGAAAACTAATTAATGTGCTATTTATTGAACGGTGGTGTGCCAGTATTGGAGTAGCACATCGACAGGTTCCGTCTCGCGCTGGAAGACGTAAACCCACGATATCTGACAAGTTTGAGAGTTTCTTGTTTTGCCAAGCGAGTTCAAGAATGTTGTCTTTCATTTGAATCTAAACAGCATGCATGGTCAATAAATAGATCGGTCAAAGTAACATTCAGCATATCTGGTCGAAGCGAGTCTTCCAACCTTTCACAAATATTAACATTCGTAAAAATTTCCTAACGTCGCCTCGGATTTCTTTTTTTTTTTTTTTTTTTTTGTTTGGAGGGGGGGGGGGGGGCTTTTATTTTACCATTTTACAGAGCCCTTAATTAATTTATCTTCAAAATAATTTTGGCATCCGCGAGATGCTGGGTTTGTCATAAAACTGTGGTCGGAAGTGGCTCATACAGCTCGCCGAGAGGTTCGGTGTGTTGCGCTACTGTACGCTATGCTTCGTTTAGTTGCTGCGCTCGGAGTGTGAAACTCGGAACGGTGGAGTACGAGTAAATTAGCGCGGACTTAAGGCACAGGAGCAATGGCGGCTTTTAGGGTGCCATATGATGTCACGTGCAAGGCAGTTCAGTCCACACGCTCAACTGAAGTATTAGCCCATGCATTCATCTGCCTAGCTTGGTGCCCCCTATAAGCAGTCTACAATATTCACTTTTAATTATAGTCGCAATAAAAAACAAAGAAAACGGCGATTGCTTGTGGCTACGTCGCACTTTGGGATGGTAAGAAATACACACTTACCCGTCAGTTCGAGGATCTCGGCGTCGTAATAGCCTCCTCGAGTGTTCGCGTCGCCGTCCCAAGACACCTTGTACGCCGTCCTACGCTCGAAGTCGACCACATTCGAAGGATTGTAGTTTTTAAATAAATCCCTGAGGACGTCGCTTATTTCTCCGTTCTCGCAAAATCGAGTGAAACCTACCGAAATATCTAAAACCTCGAAAACACTCCGCGAGGAAGGGTGAGGCTGCCGAGGCAACAAAGCGCACGAAACAACTGGATTTGGATTTGGATTCGAAGCTTTTGAAGACGCAGTTGCTCGAACGGATATAAACGGCGGACGTTTTTCAAAATATAAAGTATACATTAAAATTAACGGATCGTCGAGTGTCGAACACTGCGTATGAACTTGAATGAGAACATTTTTGAGAGAAATCTGTCAAGTGTCAACACTGCGTGTAAAGAAACTGGCGCCGCAAGTAGCCGATGCGTCGGCAGTAGCCGATACATTAAAGACTAACTCATAATTTACGCGACTCCGACTGTCCTCCGCCCGTGGCGCAGCGGTAGCGCGTCGGCATACGGAACGAGAGGTCTCTTGTTCGACTCCCCCCGGGAGAAAGAAGACAATTCTTTTTTGTGTGTTTTTTTTTTTTTTTTTATTTTAATATATCTCTGATAGTGGCGGTGGTGTTGAAAACTTTAATTCAGTCTAGAACCCCTGCGAAGCTGCTTCGTTAACGACCGCCCTGGTCCAAAAGAGTTCTAGTGCAGCTGAATACTGAATAATGCAGGTTTTTCTACCTTTCCTGTCGCCGGTTTTAGCACCTTTCGTGACTCGACGTGTTTCCGCTCAAGAACTTTTAAGGTCGTCTGAACGACGAGACATATAAGGCTTTTCCTTGATAAAAAAAATCACATCAACCCATTGACCACGCGGCTGCGGCCCATCATATATCATACGCGAGATTCAACGACAGCTTTTTTTATCGCGACATAGCCTCAAATCGCCTATTTTGTAGCGTGCAAAGTTGCGGAGCCTCCTCGACTTTGGGCCGCTCATTCAGCGAGGCGGTGGCGCATTCCCCCGACTAATTAACCTTCGAGCAAAGTAAAGCAAAGCAATGGCCGCGCGGTCTGTTTGGAAGCTGAACTTAATTGCCGCCGCGACCGTCCGATGCGCACAACGGTTGCGGGGCTCGGGGGGTGCCATGTCTATAAAAATTAATGTGTCGACGAAAAGTCTGTCCACCTTCCGTTGGTACTGAAAGGCGTAGATGAAGCATATGCGAAACGATGAACCCTACCGTGAGTACGTGATTGCAGACGAACGCACAGTTGCCGGTGAATCGGGGACTCAGTGA
The DNA here is from genome assembly GCF_016920785.2 of Ixodes scapularis. Taxonomy (NCBI): domain Eukaryota; kingdom Metazoa; phylum Arthropoda; class Arachnida; order Ixodida; family Ixodidae; genus Ixodes; species Ixodes scapularis. The sequence continues at coordinate 16,618,277 of NW_024609835.1, forward strand.
GTAAAGACAAATCGCGTGACATAGTTGTGTCAGCACCTCGCGAGCCCGGGACTCATCACATGCTGGCAAATATGTCGCGACCCATATATCAATTGTTATTAAACGCCTCTGACGGCGCCGTCAGAATACCGCGAGCAACAATTAATCAAGCACTTTTGATAAACATTGTGCGCAAAGAAAGTCCCGACGGCCGGGAAATAAGGCGCTTTTGATGGAACCGAAGTGAAACATAAAACTTCTGACGACCATTAGACCACCTCTGACAGCCCATCAAGAGTGCCCAACAGACCATTAGGCGCCGTCGGGAACTTCTGACGGACCATCTAAACGCATCTGATGGTCCATCAGGACAGTCGGATGGTGCGTCAAGAATGGGCTGATGGTACATCAGACTTTCTTGATGGTCCATCAGACCTGCTTGATGGTCCATCAGGAAGCCTGATGGGCCATCAAAGAACTCTAATGATCCATCAGGACAGTCGGATGGTGCGTCAAGAATGGGCTGATGGTCCATCAGACTTTCTTGATGGTCCATCAGACCTTCTTGATGGTCCATCAGGAAGCCTGATGGGCCATCAAAGAAGTCTAATGGTCCATCAAGAAAGTCAGATGGTCCATCAGGAGTGGGCTGATGGTCCATCAGACTTCTTTGATGGTCCATCAGGAAACCTGATGGACCATCAGAAAAGTCTGATGGACCATCAAGAAACTCTGATGGTCCATCAGGAAAACCTGATGGTCTTTTCGATCGGGAAAACTCACGAATCTATGTAATTACCTTAGCATTAATTTTGAGATATCGTAGTTTTTTTATCAGACGACTGTGTGGTATACGATCAAAGGCCTTCGAAAAGTCTATAAAAATAGCGTCGATTTGTGAGGATGAGTGAATACAGGTCTGCAAATCCGTTACCAGTTCAAACAGTTGGGTTTCACACGAAAGACCACGTAGAAAGCCGTGCTGATTGGGAAATAGGAGGTTGTTTGAGGCTAAGTGTTTCATGACAGATGAATATATATATGTTCTAAAAGTTTACAAGGAACAGAGGTCAATGAAATTGGTCTATAATTTGTCCGGCAATTCCGATTACCAGATTTATAAATCGGCACGACATTTGCTGATTTCCATTCGTTCGGAATGTGGCCAGTATTAAGCGATTGCTGGAATAAGCTGGCAAGCACGGCACATGATGCATCCTTTGTTAGTTTAAGTAGCTTCGAGCATACACCATCAGGACCCGTGCTGGATTTTGTCGGCAAGCGGTTGACGGCACTGATAACACCATCAATATTGATTTGCACATCGTCCATTTCTGGAATGACGATTGTAGGTGTAACATGGCGGTCAGATAAAGGGAGCTCGTCGGTAAACACTTCGCCAAAAATTGTATTAAGTTTAAAAGCGGACTCGGATGCAGAAAGCTTTACGTCACCTTCTTGAAGTAAAGGAAATGTATTTTTTTCTTTTGGGGTTTACGACATGCCAGAACTTCTTTGGATTTGTTTTTAGTATGCTAGATAAATCGTCATTGAAAAAACTATTCTTTGCCTTTCTTATCTCATTTTTGCATAAGCGCGCACAATCTTCGTACGACTGCCAGTCGCGGTCTGAATTTGAAGAACTGGCCTTTCTGAAAAGTCTCTTCTTATTGGAGATCAAGCGTTTTACGCTTCGTGAAAACCAGGGACAACCCTCACTCGGGTTAATGATTAACTTAGGAACAAAAGCTTTACGTATATAGATTAGTTTGTTTTTTATTGAAACCCAGTTTTCTTCAACAGAGCGTGTATGGAAGGTGCTTCCATACTAAATCAAAAAGTCTGACAGTGTTTTCGCAATATCACTATAATTTGCCTTAGAGTAGTCACATATCACTTTATCTAGGTTCACACTCTTAGCATCCGATATCTTATAGCAGAAATAAACAATTCTATGGTCGCTAATTTCATCCAGCACGCGTAAAAACATGTTTTCGGGGTGAGTGGCACAAACAAGGTCCAGTACTGCATCTCCGCGTGTGGGATCCTTTACCAATTGTTTCATTGAAAATGAATCTAAGAGATCCATAAAACTTAAACACTCTTCTACGCGTGAGCAAGTATTACGTGCTTGGAGGTTGGACCAATCGATCCCAGGATAATTAAAATCACCTGCCAATATAAGTGGTAAATGTGGATACTTGAAATGAATAAATTCTAGAATATCTGTTAGTCTGTTGACAAATTCACATGTTGAATCAGGTTAACGCGGGACTGCTATTAACGCGGGACTGCTAAATCTTTTAGAGTGGAGTTTTAAAGCATCTCATCATCATCATCATCATTTATTATTCCTTGAAGGCCCAGGGGGCATTACACAAGGGAGCGAACACTTAAAAAAACAAACAAGTAACAAAACTATTTATCTACGGAAACACGCTGTAATCTAGTTATGGGTTAGACAAAATAAGCTAACGGCTGCAGAAAATTTCTTAGTATCAGATAAGGTAACAATTACGTCAGGCAGTGAGTTCCAGTCGTCAATGGCCAATGGTAAAGTAGACATTTGGTGAGTGACGGTTGACGATGAAATCGGACGGAGTTTACAAGAATGGTCGAGACGAGGGAAAATGCGGTAAGGAGGTGATAACAAACTTTGTCTGAGATGACTGTTGTAATAAAAGATCCGATGAAGAAGAGAAAGACGAGACACCCTGCGGCGGTGGGAAAGAGTGTCAAGGTTAGCTGATTGGCGAAGTCCTGATATGCTTGCGTATCGGGAATAGTCGGAATAAATAAAACGGAGGGCCCTGCTTTGAACGGATTCCAGGTTGTTAGTTAGGTACGCCTGCCATGTGACCATATGGAAGAAGCGAATTCTAGTTTAGTTCTGACCAAGTTAGTATAAGCTAGTTGTTTTACGGTGGATGTAGCTTGTCTGAGGTTACGGCGAAGAAATCCGAGAGTGCGGTTAGCATCGGCGATGACAGTTGTTATATGAGTGGTCCATGACAGGTCAGATGTCAGATGAATTCCTAGATATTTATACGATGAACAAGCAGTTACTGGGATGCCAGAAAAGTGGTAAGAGGAGGATAGAACATGTGAACTGCGTGAAAAAGATAGCGATTTACATTTAAAAGAGAAGTTGGCAAAATTTCATTGCAAGTGTGCAGTACTTTGGTGAAGTGTTTTAAAGGGGTCATGGAACGACTTTTGGACCAAAATGAATGAGTTTAGATTGGGGCTTTACTATTACCATATTGTTTAGCGGGCCAGAAGAAAGAAAGTAGAAGGTCGGAAACATGATTTTCGTTACGAAATTTGAAAACGTGGTCTATTTCGTACCTCCTTCCTTCGAAAGCTATCTGTCTTTTCACTGTGATACATCCGCGGTACCCAAAGCACGTCACCCGGCCCCAACACACGTCACACGACACCCGAACTCATTATATTCCCTTCACCCCTAAGGTGACAGTGCGGTGGGAGCTACTCGCTTGCCGGACCAATCAGCCACCTCCCTTTCATCACCTGACCCCGTTATCCGCGCGTAGGTATGCGCGAGGGAACGTGATCACGTGGAAAAAGATAGAACTGTGGCTGTGCCAACGATCACGTATCTTCCAGAGTACTCTGAGCTCAGAGGTGAACGGTTAGGAACAAAAACTTTTGTTTGAATTTTGAGCGACGGGCTAATTTTCTAGAGGTACGACGGTAATGTCCGGGTACAGGAACGAGGGTTCGAGGAAGAGGAAATTCCTCCTTCCCCTCCTCTTGAACTGTTTTGTACGCTGCGCAACTTGTGAGTTGAGGAGGGAATCAAAGAAGGAAAAAGTTGCAAAATCGTTTCATGGCGCCTTTAAGCCGCAGGCACGTACACCATAAAATACACCATGTTCGCTGCAGACGTGATGTCATGTGTGGACGGGCCTCGAACATGTTTGAATCGCTTCCTACATGCTTCCAACACGTCTGCGGACAGTATGACCAATGTGATACAAGGAACGCCTTATACAGATTCCGTAGACTTGTCTCTTGTTTGATGTATTTGTAGTGTGACCACTGCTTTATACCGCAATCCCACCTGGCTCATGCTTAAGCCGGTCCAGTGCGCCCTTTAGAGGACGTCTGAAGTCGAGCCCCTGCGCCACGCGAGATGCAACAAACTATACCGCAAAAAGGCCAACTGACGACCCGATGAAGCGATGGGACTCTCCTGCACAGCACGCACCTGGCATTAAAAAATATAGCCTCAAATAACGGCGCGGGCCGGGCGCCAGGAGATGTGCGATCCAGTCGGCGGGCGAACGAGGGGGCCCGGGAAAGTGGGACAAGAGCAGCAGGGTCTCTTCTCCAAAGAAAACCGATTGGAGGTCGTGGGCTTTAAATAAAGCCACGCCGGAAGTGTCCGTATTGTTGCCGGAGACAGAAACGGGCCTGGCTACTTGTCAGCCTCGCAAACAACAGAGCTGCCGAGAGGCCCAAGGCGACAGAGCCAAGTTTCGATTTGCCGCGGGTCAGTGGCAAAAGAGCCTGCATGCGGCTGGCTCGAGGTCGAGAAAGTCCGTCGACGCAATCCTGCCGATCCAATATTGCCCGGCCACTGAGAGCTTAGAGGGAACCTGAAGCGGTTCTGTAATTAAGAAAAACAACAACAATAAACACACTAAGCCGTCTTCATTTGGACTCAAGAATATTGAGATTATGTTTTGACTTGGTGCCCGGAGTCTGCATGAAATCATTTTCAAAGACCGCTGAAGCCCCTCCTCCCCGGAGCGTGACGTCATTTCCGGAGTTTTCGAAATCTTCGCTCTCGCGCATTTTCAGAGCCTATCAAAGTTATGCACGCGCACTCTCGTTATTTTCAAGAAAGGCCAGAAAAAGACGCCATTACTTGTGTCAGTGCGGGGGAATATAAACTTTTTCGTTTCCTTTCGTTCTCTGTCATGTGGGTTCCGTATCTGGTATGCGGGACGAAAAAATAATAACACATTTCAACCTGGAATATGCGAGAAAATATAGGTTGGGCGAAACAAAAATGTTTGACAATCACGCATTTTTCGTGAAAACTTTTCAGTGGCGTGGAGAGATCAAAACGATGGTTTAACGCATACCAGAAGTGACGACATTCAAGATGGCTGTGCCCTTACGGAAAAGGTGTATAAACGATTGCGAACAAGGCAACTGGGCGCCGCCATGTCGCCGCTCGCGCGCGCAAACCAGTGCAATCGCAAGCTAGCCAAAGCTATGCTCACGCGCACCCTACTCCTGCCTGCACCCATGGGGCATCAGTGTGGACGCCATGCTTGCAATTGCCTACGCCTGGCAAGCTTGCAATGGCACACGCTGCCCACACGATCGACAAGCGCTTGGCGGCCTAAAGATCTGGGTGTGAATGAAGTCACTGGATTCTGGGAAAGTATCGCCAAGCTCCCCATAGGGTCGCATCTTGGTCCGTGAAATGAGCGATTTCTCCTGAACCCCTCCGTTGTTGGGAACCGCTCATCATCGATTTCCAGAAAAACATAACTAGCATATGATCAACCTCCTTCTTCTGTATTCTTATCGGCTACACCCTTATCGACTGCGATCAAAAGGTGCCCGGGACACGCTCTGCTTTTCTTGAGCCCTGAGTGGTTATAGCGCTTAATAACAGAACAGTGTGATAGCCTCGTGTGCACGGTAACGTTGGGCCTAAGCGGCGAATAAGGTGGAATATTGTCTGTTTTAGCTTGAACTATGTAGTTCTGTGACCTTTCGGGCATATCTCCGCATTATGCTAGCAACGGCATTACGAAATTGAAAACGATGATATTCACCGAGATGTGTCCAGTTTACTGCTTGTTTGTAATGTCTCTCTTTGTTCCTTAGAGCCCTGAACTAACGGCATGAACGGGTTGTATTCGCGACTCCAGCGACCTATAGGGGGCGCCCCCACCAAACAAACATGGCGGCTGAGTCCAGGTCGCGGCGGCTCGGCCGGGCCACCTGAACAGGGGGCGCGTTCAATTTAACAGATTTTCTTTTGCTTAATGCCCAATTTTATAGGTATTTGAACTGAGACGGTTAAGTGCAGCTGGTGCAGATAAACTTGCAAAGCATAGTTTTGTTTTGCCGGTGTTTTTTTGTTCTTTTCGTGTCAAACTTTCGTTTCGGAGATTTCGTTCAAAACCGAAACTATGGGCTCCGGAGAGACGGTAATATACTAATCAGTTTTGATCATGTAAGGAAAGCGGTGATGACTACAGAATTGTTCCACAGAGAGTAACTTTTCAGCTAACTCGCATGCCTCGACCATGCGACTTATCTGTCCGCGAAATCGAGCTATTGTGCGTATCCGCGTTTACGAAACAGTCTGCTCGGCCAACAACACAGGCTGCAGGAAAATTACGAAAATTAAGCAAGCGCTTCTTGAGCCAAGGACCATGTTAACCCGCCGGCGCCCCACTGAGCAGCTGATACTCGTATTTCAATTCAGGTTTTAGTAGCAATCGAGAAGTCATTTTGACGGGCGGGTTATGTATTATATTACGTACTATGGGGGGGGGGGGGGGGGGTCCTACTAAAGCGATATTAGTATATCCTTCGGGTTGAAATATGAGCTTAGTTGACTAGCTATTAGGTGAGCTGCTGAATAAAAGTATATTTGACAGACGGAGACATACTACTTAAACTTAGCCAAATGGTTCTATAGCCAGCAGCACGAGGACAAACTGAAGAGAATCTTCATTGAAGATCCGCGCGGAACCTCTCTGCATTGAACGGAGAAAATTAGTATTTTTTTTTTACCGGTCAACCTGACCAATGTAGACGTATATTGCTGCTGGCTTCGACGTCCTCGTAATATAAATATTGGAGGCGTGATAAGTCCAAATGCTGTGACAGCATCTAACGTTGCGAGACTTGTCTCCCACCTTTTGAAAACATAATTTCCCTCATTCATCATTTGCAATGAGCAAGTTTTCCTGAATCAAGTAATTGCGAAATAAGCCCAACTCCTTCAGTGTGGTACAGAGGCTTTTTCGGCGAAAAGCAGCCAAGATGAATAGCCAACGCACCGACCGGCGTGGGTAGCTCAAACTTGAAGCTAACCGAACACAACCAAACTCAGGAAAGGCAGCCATCGAACCTTCCCATTCACTTGACTGCAACATTGATGTTCCCTCCAGCATCAGTTACCAAGCAGTCGCCACTTTGAATGTGATTCGAGACAGACAAGAAATCAAAAAGTTTTTCCGTGATTCCTCTCCATCCAAGAAATCGAAAGTACGCGACCGTGTGCTGTAGAGTAAACGGACTTTCAAACACGTAATAGAAGAAAACAATCTACTCAGGCTTCACCACACTAATGATCACTCAGGCAAACTTAAGAAATATTCGGACCTTCGTCAAATTACATCGCTCGCCACCGCGCCGACAACACGTCTCCGCGAAAGCCACCAGAGACGCGGAGGGGCGCGGAGCGACCTGGACTGGCTGGTTCCCGGTTTTCCCGCTTGGCGGCGTCCGTTTTGCTGGAGTCGCGAATAGGTTAGTACATTAAACATGAATTGATCAAGCCCGGGCAAAACCTTCCAAGTTTGGTCGATTTATATCTTCAATTCGTCCAGGTGTATCGCGGCGATTCCGTTCGAACGTCGGCAGTCATCACTGCGCTTATGGGCTTTTATGCGGTTCTTGTGAGGGTGATGTAATTTTTTTATGTGCACGTACGGCCACGTTGTTCTATGCGTGTAGCGGTCATATCTTGACCGATTAGCCTTGTGCGGATTTTAATTTTTTCCTCTCGTCTTGCATACTTGGTAGCTTGCAAACTTCAGTTGCTTTGGAAACTCTTTTGTTTTACTTGATCGAGCATTTCTTGCCCATGTCACATATTTGTATATTAAATCAATGGGTTTACCCTTCACGCTTCGCATGCTTAACAAAAGTGGATGGCGCCCTTGTAGCCTCATTTTTTTCTCAAATTTTATAAACATTTTATGCTTCAAAAATACTTCTCGAGACACCATGCTGCACAAACGTAGAAATGAACCCGAAAAAAACAAACAATTGCCGGCTTTAAATGTGGGCTTTGCCGTGAATTTTAGGCATTGCGGACGTTCAGTACACACACACACGCATGCCCGCAAACAAGCGCCAGAAATATACCCAACCACATACATACGCACAAACATACACGCACACGCACACACATATACTCACGCAAGCATGCACGCTCACAAGCAAACGCACACACACAGATACAGACGCAGACGCGCAGAGGAAATAATGCAATCCCGTTGCCGTCCACTCGGTTAGTTTGGTCGTGGTCCAGTCGCCTGACATACCGCAGAGTCACCGAAATAGGCAAGCTTTACTCCGTCCGCTTCCAATAAAGTGTTCGACCGGCCGCGGCCACAGCTCCGGTCTATCGGCCAACAGAGAGCGCAAATCGCCGCCTTCATTCAGCAGGGCTGGGCGTATAGCAAGGGCCGAGCGAGTGAGGAGCAAATCGAATGCAGAGCGAGACAAACGACAGGCTCGGAGACCCAAAGACGGCAGCAGGGTGTGTGTACTTTGACCCCCGCGCTTGCGCTTCCTTGGACCCGCAAATGCCGCATCGGCCGCGCGGCTCCGCAGACTGGAGCGCGGTGCGCCTTAATCGAACGAATTCGAAAGAGGAGTCGATTAGGATCTGGAATCCCCATCCTCGTGTGGGTGAGTTACAGAAGCTCAGAGTGGGACCTTTCCATCGCATATCATCCGGACGAAAAATGGTGAGTTTCACTGAACTGTGGATACGGGCGCAGCGTCTGATATCCCGCGCAACGGAGCTACAGCGCATGCTCAGAATGCGTTCTATAGTCCAGCAAAGTAGCAGAGCGCAGGGGCCCTAAACTCGTCAAACACAAAGTTGGAGCCGAAAGTTCGCGGAGCGCGCCGCCTGGACGTCGGCGAAAAAAGCGCGTAGTCATCGTCATGATAGGCCAATCGGTGAGCTCCGTCAACTTCGGCACAGCTTTGTGTTTGACGAATTTAGAGGACCAGAAGGCGCGATTTCTGGGAAGATCTCAAATAGCGTCAGCTAAACCAACAAAGCGCAGAAAAAAAGCGTTGGATCACGGTGCATGGAGCGTGAGTGACTGGTTTAGTCCATGATAGCAGACGCACAGAGGCGATATGAGCGCGCCATGACGTTGCTTTTTCGGCGCTGCTCCATTGGCCCTATCGGGTCCTGGCATCGGCTGCGGTCCCATTTAGAGTGCTGTCAAGCTCGAAGTGCGTGACAGAGTACTGCACAGTGATACACTCCGATTACGAATCGTTGGTCTTGTTTAGTTGGCTCAACCGACGAGAAGGGCGATCGGTCATGCGCCTCGACGGGTATACGCTGAAAAGGGGTGGATGCTCATTTGCCGCCGAGAATATGGACTTATTGCAGCGTGGTATTAACGGCTCTTTTTAATGGTTCACTTGTCTAGAGGAAAAGCAGTCATCGGAGGTTCGAATGACTCGCGGCGTATAGTATACGGCAAGAAATTGAGATTGAGGACGAGACGGAGAGCGCGCGGAGACGCCACAACGCCGAGCTCCGAGAGGGATGATTAGTGCGTAAGCCAAAGCCTTTGTTTCTACAATAGCCTCCTCTATACCCGTTCAACGACGGAGCCATAAAGTGCCCGGTCGCAGATGTGGAGCGCGAGGATCTGGTAGCGCAGAGCATCGAAGAGCCATTTTCTCGGGGAACCTGGACGTCAGCGCACAGCCTTCGCTGTGGCCTGCGCCGCAGCGGGGCGCCAGTCGCGTAACTCTCCTTTCATCCGTTGTCTGCGACTCCACCGTTTACATTTCGGTAGCGTTTCTTGTGCCGACCGGCCTTGTGAGTATATAGGAGGCTATGTCTCTACTCACTACTAAGGCTCTGTAAAGGCTCGTCCACACAGTTGCGTTCCAGTGCGACTGCAACCACTCACACCTCGTTAAGACTGCTTGCGTCGAGCTGTTGCTATGGCGCCACTTACGACGAGCCAATGGGAAGGCGCTGTGCTGCACGACGCAACGTGGCGCAACGCGCTCGACGCAAATGCGTGAACGCGCCTTTAACTCTGACGTCGATTGTAATCAAACGCGGTGTGGCGTGCCGCACACAGACACTGATTGGTCGCGGATATGGAGTTCCTGCTCGCCGGATAATGAAACACTCGCATTCTGCTCTACGCCTCGTTCGCTGCGCTCAACGTCCGAGTATAATGGAGCCTTTAGCAGGCTTATAAACGCCGAACGCCGGTGTCCTGCGTTTCTCGTTCCAACACTGAGGCGGTGTTCTGCGTTTCTCGTTCGAACACATTATTAGTGGGGAGATACCTTTGCGTCTCCCCACTAATAATTCTGCTCGTAGCTCGGCGTCCTCCCCGCCATCGGTTTCTCGCCGTATGCACTCACGGACTTGTGAGAGTCCATAGTCACTAGGAGTGTAAGAAACACAGGGCGCCATGAGCGCCTTATTATCGCTCCTCAACCAACGAGGTTGCTGTATTAGCCGACCACAACGCCGTATCACGAAGCGGGAGCATGATAGGCCGCTCCCCACCCGTTTTTAGTCAGGCTTTTCTCCAGAGAAGTAATATCAAGTGTTTAACCCTTTGATGCCCGGCGTCGCCCAGGAGCCATGACTCAAGAATGATTTATTTTCTTCGGCGACACGTGCGCCTCAATAAATGTACACCACCCTCTGACGCGGGAGCAAGCTATAGTTGCACTTAGCAGTGGAGCGTCGCAATGCATATTCAAAACAGATCGCTCGTCCTTTCAAACTAAAACCGACAGTGGACACAAGATATGGCGGTGTGCACGACTGATTTCGAAACTTTGAGAAGGAAAACGGCCGCAAATATTGAAATTCCTGTTACAACTTTTCTAGTGTATGACATTCGAAATGCATCCGTGCCTTCTCCCAGATCGTAACTGCCCTCTCTCTTCTTCTGCTTAAAGTAGTACTGCAAATGTCCAATGTTAGTCACGAGCAACATTAAAAAAAGAAAAAAAAAACACGTTAAGGAAAAAAGGTGAATTGGCAGATGCCTGTTATTCTGCGTGTTCTAAAATCACTTGAAGTTTTGAAGGTCTGCGGTATTACAAGTAAGGTTTTTGGGCATGAAAAGGTACATTTTCATATAATTGTATGTCTAGTCATTCGCTCGTGTTTATATGTGTAATTGAGGAGATGGAGAACTTAGTTCTGTATTTAGACACCGGCTATTTCAAGAAAAATGTGGGGATGTGAGCTGAAGCATGAACACCTGAAAATTTAAATAATAATAGTAATATCTTTATTAGCTTTGAAAAAAATACAGGTGTAAGCGTGCTGGCCCACGAAAGCAAAGATGCTTGTATGTGGGACCAGGCAGCCAACAAAATACCGTGACACATTGAACACTGGAGAAACAAAACAAACAAACAACAGCAATGTAGGCATTTGGGCAACGAATACGCACTAAGTAATTATTTAATTATTATTGCGCGAGCGTGAGGCACCATTCTCTTACATTTCGTTTTACCGCACGAAAGGATGACAAGTTCAGCAAAGATTCTGGCAAACAGTTGAACATCGAAGGGACATAGTGTCGTTTTAACTTTTTTCCATAGTTTGTTTGTATCTTAGGGATCTTGAACCTATCTGTACGCCGCAAGTTTCTTTATTTTTACCTCTTGTTTAAATGTTCTACTATAATAATTACTTGTTATTATCACATATTTATGAAACTGATTAAATGACAATACTTTAAACGCGCGCATTTTTTCTTCAATGTCTAGTTTATCGAACACTGACCCGTAAGAAATATTGTTTACACTATATTTTATGATTCTATCAATTCCCTGTTTTTTGTACTCTGAACAATTCCCATATATCGTAATCCCATACCGTATAACAGATTCTCCTAGCGATCTGAAAGTAGTTCTCCGCAAGTTTACAGAACATACACTTTTTAGCTTGTAAAAGTAAGCCGATACCACCCGCATTCTCTTAATAATATATTCGATTTGTTGGTTCCAAAGGAGATGTTGGTCAAATATTAACCCCAAATATTTAACCGAGGAGTCATAAGGTAATGGTCTACACGTACAAATGTGTTGAGCATTATATATTATATTGTATACACGACACTTCTAGTGCGAATAAAACTGTTTTCTTTGCTCTTTGTTTCTCAGTATGGAAGAACTGTTATCAAAACTATACTCTAGCGATGGAAAGTGCTCAGTCAGGGTGGCAACCCTATGTGTTACATTTTGATGGCCCCGAGTGCTCTCTCGAAGTAAAATTTCAAAGTGTGTCGTGTTCGGCTAACCGTGCCGTGCAGTGTACGTGTCTTGCGAAACGACAGTGGATATAATAATATAACCGAACATTCGTAGTGTCATCATGTAGTGCGTAAATATATCTAAGAGTGCGCGAGCCGACAAATGTTTCCGAATCTCCCGCTCGCACGTTAAAACTTTAACTGCTGCGACCGCCTTATCAGACACTTCAGTGACCCAAATTCCAAATGCGCAGTTGGAACATCAACGATGTATTTGTCGAGCGTTCCAAAACACATTGAATGTTCAGCTCATATCGCCTGTCTGGACACTTTGTCGCTGCCCGGCGCGGAGAAACCGTTTGCACTTCTTTCCGCACCCTCTCCGAGAAAGGAGACGTGATGGGCGTACCCCTCGATGGGGCATCGCCCGGCGCTCCGCCGCCTCCAAGACAAGGAACGTCGGCCACCGCTGCGTTTTATGGCCCTTCCGTCGCCGCAATCTCCGTGGAGTGGCGCGGCGTGTGCCACCTAATTGCTGAAAAGAGACGTAACGGATACGCTGTCAGATAAACCTCGTATTTTGTTTGCGGTCAGTTTGTTCTTAACGTTTCCGGAGCTTATGGGCGCAAGATGGCGCCTAACGAAATGGTAGTTTTGTTTTTATCTCATTGACAGTTTTGGGAGATATCGGGTTGCGGCGCTTCGTTACTCAGTCATTTGCCATCTTCGAGCATTTTGTCGCAGGAATTGCGGGATGCTCAATTGTTTCCGTTTCTAGAACATAACGGTTACTCGAAAGCAGGTCTTTCCTTTTCCGCACGCCCTCTTTCTACAAAATTCCTCCAGGGTCAATAGACCTTCTGCAAAGCGTGCAGCGTTTTCCCCTGTGCCGAAAGGAATGCCGGGAGCGGTATCTACAGAACCAGTCGTATCAAACGACGGAGGCGAGGGAGGAAACGCGGGCGAGCGGGGGAACGCAGGCTGGCAACTGCGGAATCCTTTTTCGTACTTTTCGGTGACACGTGGGATATGCTGCGAGGGCAAAGAGGAGTGTACAAGATATAGCGCGCTGCTTATTGGTATTTTCTTTTAGCATGTTGTCGTGTAACCATTCACAAGGAAACGCGTTACTTGTAACGCGTCAGGTACTACACTCTTAAAAAAAAAGGAGTAGTACTTCGTCCTTTTTGGGGACTAAGTCGATGTCACTGAGAGTGATCCCCCAAAAACGGCAAAACCCCGCTTTAGTACCTCCCTTTCTTTTAGTCCCTTTCCATTGATCCCTTCAGGTCCAAATTTTGAACCGTTAAAAGGAGCGATTTTGATCCCTACAGCAGGGCATCAGGGACTAAGTCTTATCTCTTTAGGGGATTAATTATGGTCCCTTGAGCGCCGTCGCGTCCATAATTGGAGGAGCACCTTTGATCCCTTTGGGGATGATTGGGGACTAACATTTTTGTGATTGGGGACTAAAATTCGTCCCTTTGGGGATTAATTTTGCCACGTAAAGGGATGACACTTATAGTTATGAGGGAGTAACTTTCGTCCCCTTGGGGATCAATTTTACAGTAATGGGGGACTAAATTTCGTCCCTTTGAGGATCAATTTTGACCCTATTAGAGACGAATTTTACAGTAATAAGGGAGTAACTTTCGTCCCTTTGTGGACGAATTTTGACACTTTTAGAGACGAATTTATTAGTAGCGATGCCCTTCAGCTGCGACCAGGAGTGAAAGGTTTGCAGTTTTGAACAGCTTCCTATTCAGAAAAGGTAGATTGTGCAACTTGGTATCTCGTCTGAAAAGTTGCACAAAGCGCCTTTTCAGAACAGAAAGGTAGTCAATACTGCAGACCTTTCACTCCCATGCACAGCTAAAAGGTGGAAATATTGCAGAGCATCTGAAAAGTCTCGCACCTTTATTTGGAAAAAGCAAGCCGCGTTGCCAAACAAGCAGCAAGCATCATGTCCAACAATAATTTAAATGGTAACGATGCCTGCAAAGACTGGATATGCTCGAACTCTCAGGCATGCTTTAACAGGCAACATCACCATTTTTACGAAAAAAAGCCAGACCAGGAATCTGTAGACAAAAATTCACTTTCATTGTGGAAATATATTTATTTTATAACTACAAAACACTGAAAATAAAAACAATTGCACATCACAAGTATACAAAAGGAAATACTGCCATCTTGGCACTGAACCCTTTGTCAAGATTTAACACGACTAGCATATTGCAACGTTTAGCATGACTAGCAAAACTCGGTAAAAAAAACCATTTCAATGTCCGTTTTGTTCCTTGTGTAATGAAAAGGACTAAAATCAAATACCTTATTAAAAAAAAGAAAAAAAAGCTCCCATTATAAAATGAGGCAGCAAAATGACTAGCATATTTATATATAAAAAAAAACCTGGCATGGGTTTGTTACTTTGAGGAATATATGTGCTAAAGAGTGACCCAAAGTCCCCAGGCTCTATCTAAAATCGACTAAAAATCTATGCCCGCACATAGCACTGAACTTTTCGTCAAAGGTGCATTTCGCAAGTTGTTTTTCTTGTAAAATTACGAAGTGCAGCTCTCTCTGTAAAAACATAGGGTGAAGAAACTTAACAGGGTCTACAGCCGGCGGCGACGCAGACGACCAAGTCCAATGGCGGACAGTGTTTGGCGCTCGTATTGCTAGATGGCGTCGGGAGCAGCTTCAGAAGGTGCACCCGTTCAGCTGAAGAAAGCAGACGAAATCTGTTGGCAGCAAAAGCGCCGACGTATCTTTTTACTTGTAAGTTTTGCTTTTATTGTTTGCATGTATTTTTCTTTAACCAAAGGAACATTTCAATAAGCAGTTGCGGTGAGGAGGTAGCGCCATCTACAAAACAATGCGAAACATACCCCGCTACTGGACTTTGTCGTTTGCCTTGTTGCCCGCCGTAGACCCTGTCAAGTTTCTTGGCTCCATTTTTTATAGAAAGAGCTACGCTTTGCAATTATACAAGAAAAAAAACAAAGTGCGAAATACACTTGACGAAAAAGTTTTGATTGCTACGTGAAGGAATCGATTTTTACGGTCCATTTTAGAGCCTGGCGACTAGGGTCACCCTATATTTATATAAAAAAAACCTGGCATAGGTTTTTGACCTTCAAGAATAGATGTGCTGAAGAAACTAAAAATAAAATGCATTCCTTCAATGCATTACACAAGCACAGAAAAACTTGTTTAGCAACATGTGAAAAAAAAAAGCCCCCAAAAAAAGAAAGGAAAAAACCTTAGTTTTATGTTCTTTTTGAACTCAGGGCAGTGAGCAGCCTTGTGCCCATGCAGCCCAGCTTTGAGTGTTTCAGACCTGCAAGTCTTTCGAAACAAACAAATGTACGACGACACTTAACGAAGTACTGAAGGTCAAAAACCCATGCCAGGCAAAAACAAAGTGCTACAGCTTCCAGAGGGCCCTCTGCCTCATAGGCCTGGTTTTCAAAAAGCACACTGCAGCGCTCTGTTGATGTCGTGGGGCACACTGCGATGGGATAGACTGCGGGGCAAGTCTGAAACAAAGATTCAAAATAAAGACAAATTGTATAAAGTCAGTTTTTTCTTGTTTTCACCATTGTTTTGCTGATTTTCTTTGTTGCCAGCTACAGTGGCTGGCCCAAAATATAGACAGTATCAACCCCCCCCCCCCCCCCCCCCCACCCCGAGTATCAACTACTAGGCGGTGTGCCACCCCTCTTCTGGCCACAGCACCCTAAAGTTTGACTTTTACAAGTAGAAGTTCGGTTCAGTGTCTCAAATGTCACCGAAGGCAACGTGTTTGTGCCATCTGGTTGCCGCCCTTCCGAATGAGGTAGCGTTCAAAGTTTACGGCATTCTTTAGAATCCGCCTTCGGCCACTGTATGAAGCACTTAAAGCTCCCATCCTTGAAGGAATGACGGTCTCAGAAGGCAAGCATTGCAGCAGCTGCATCCAGCAGATCAGCAACGTCAAGACCAATGTATTCCATTTTGCACATGCTGGCTGGCGTTTGGCACACGCTCTTCGTACTAACTGATCGCCGCTTCCACAAAGACAACCAGCACCCGTGAAATATTTCTGCTTTTGCTGAAAATGATGTTATGCTCTATATGTAGAAATACTTCACTGAAGCTTCATATATTGTCCCCCTTCAACTAAGAACTGAACAAAGCATGAATCTAGTCAAACCCGCTAGGAACTTAAAAAAAGAAATTTTACTGTGAGATTTAGCTTGTGAAGAGCCCAGAAAAAGCTGTTTGTTATGAAATGGCAGCTACCACTGAAAACAACCAAGAGGTTCTATTCAGAAATGACAGCTGACATCTCTTGTAAGTGGCTAAAAGAATATATGACAGGTCATTAGACCAGTGAGACTTGATCTAAAATAGGCCTGAAAAATTAGCCCCTACATGTAACAACCAAGTTTCAACATTCACTAAAGATGTTTTACTGCCGAATGTCCGACCGATGCAGGCGATAGAGATAACCAAGGGTGATGTTTGTGGTGCGATCTCCCGATAGGCACACCAAGCAGACAATAGCACTCGCTGGATTTACTCTCATAATGACTGCACCCAGGGGCAGGTGCAGGAATTTCCTGAGTGGGGGGGGTCAGGTGTTGGTCAGCGTACCATATGTTTAGGAACCCTCTTCCTCTCTCCTTGTTTCACGCCCTAAATTTTACACATTCAGAAATCAAGAGGGAAGTCAGGACATTCGGACCCCCCCCCCCCCCCCTCAAAATCCGCCCCTGACTGCACCCCCAACAGGCATCAATATATGGACTTATTTTTAGTTTTGAACTGCGTCCAACTTAGCCGGCTAGCCACCAAGACAGCCGAAATCATGGCAGTCTTGTTGCCTACAAATTTTTTTTAGTCATGCTGTATATAGTCTAAAATGACGAAAATGTCTAAACTTACTTCGCATGTGATGAAGGAATTGTGCGTTTCTTTCAGCAGGAGTGGAAACAAACAGAAGAAGATCAGACAGTTCAGTTCTGAAAAATAATAATGGCAAAGTTAGCTATTTCAGGCAACTAACACTTCCAACTTGCATCCCCCAAATTTTTAATATTTATCAGTGGTCAACCCGAACTTTCTTTTTTCCTTTTTGAATGAGGAAAGTTCATTCGTTGATATTCTCACACCAACACCCACCACCTAGTCATGCCACTGTAGTAAATTGCAGCGTAATACACCGAGACCGATCTTTGTGGACCGCTTGAAGTGGGTTGCATGAAAAAAACTTTAGATGCTCAAGTTACTGCGAACTTGTGAGAATGGCAAAGTATCAGTTTCAAAAGCCCAGTCCCCAATACGCTATCTATGCCTTCTGGCGCGCTTTGGCGACACATGAACGCGCATGGTGCATGAAATGCCCAGATGTTATCAAAGCTAGGAAGTTCACGCTGGAGGCGGGACGACTGAAACTGCTATTTTGTTTCCTCATATGCACACACTTAATGAACACATTAATCACCCATGCTAGTAATATTTTTTGAAACTAATCCATTCAATTATGCTCAGTGCCAAGTGTCCCGGCAATGCAACAAAATAGGAAGGCTGTATATAAGCATCACATCAGTAATGCAAATTTATGTTTTCTTTTAACTACAGCCATTCACCAATCTTTTTTAAAGGCACAGATCACCAGACGGTCACTCACAATTTAAAATTAATGTACAGCGGCAATTGGAATTTCAGATGCCATGCAGCTCACTCCTAGATCTCAAATTTACATAGTTTGCACCCACCTATAACACGAACCGAGTCGGCACCAATTTGGTTGCCAAAGAAAGCTAGCTGGATTGGGACTTCCGCTAACAGTCAATGAAGGCTTAATTCTAAAGCAGGTATACCTTGTTTCTCGGATTCCTCAACAACATCCATCCGTTCAAGAGTCTTGTAAAAAATATCTGGCTTTGGCTTGTTCTCCGTTAGTTCAAGAACTGCTGTCAGGTTTTCGGAGGCCATCTCAAAGAAACGTTGCTTCAGATTGATGCTTGTGATCCGTTCAAACTCATAAAAAATCTGAAATAAAAAAAGTTTACCTTTAGTCAACCTATAAATCATAAACTACCCTGTAGAAAAGCAGGAGGCAAGTAAAAAAGATTCCCATTTTATTATGAAACGGAATCATAATTGCAAAGGTGTCAGTGAATTAAAGACTCGTGGTGCTTGCTTTTGCCATAGAGGTAGTGCCAGTTAAAGGCTATGGAATTGTTATCAGCTTTCTGAAAGTAATTAGTTCCAAGCACATTTCATTATGCTTATGATCACATTTAGCTTCGCCCGTGCTTCAACAAATGCTGATAATACTTCAAATAAACAAATACATAAAAACAAGTATGAAGTACCAAGATTCGCCACATAAACCAGACTAACGCAGAATGCGTACTGTTTTTGGTTGGCCAGTTTCGATCAGAGGCATCTTTGGCAAGTTAGGATATTGATGAAATTTGTTTGAGAATGAGACATGAAAATACAACACATACTGCACCACTCAACTTTATGCAAATTGTCCTTTTAGTGCACGATATGTTGCTTTTTACTTCATCTTCTGCATGGTCCTCTTTTCACCTTTTGTTACCTTTTCCGCCTTCCTACGCAGTTTCAAAGATTCCTAACCAGGCTTTCCAAGGCGTGACAGTGCTGTGATAAGACCCTGCAGCTCATTAACTACTGTGTCTAGGGATTACATACAATTGGTGCTACTTCTCTTTTTGGTGGCCACAAGAGTATTATAAAGATTGCAGTTTCCAAGACAGCAAATATTAAAAGTAAGGACACTGAAAATAAAGAACAAATTTCTTTGGGATAACATTATTCACTGCAATGGACGTTAGGCAGACAGCGTTAGCCAATAATCAGTAGACTACAGTAGTCAACTGATTTTTCGGACAAGTCCAATTATTCAGCTCACACCATAGAGTTAATGCGTACCATTGCCTCGATACTACGTCCTACGTAAAAAACAAGGTGGGTTCAGGTTATAGTCTGGTTCTCCGGTACCGCTACTGCCAACATTACCAGCCCCTGCCCATTTTTATAGTTCTCCTCAAGCGCCGCAAACATATATGCGACAGAGTACGACCGAGAGAGACCAGACCGGTTTTTAAGCCTCTTACGACGTCTTAGGACCGGATACGCTGCAGCAGAGCTGGTCCTAAGACTTCGCAAGAGGCGTAAAAACCGGTCCGATTTTTCCAGTCTTACTCTGTCGCAAGAATGAATGGGCCTTCATGGTCCAAGTTTTTTTAGTGTGAAAAGAGCGGCCGTCTGCCATTTTTGTGGTCTTGAGTGCAAAGGTATTTTGCCGATAGGCTCAGTATTAAAGCAAGCTTGGTGGACTAAACATTGTCTCCAAATAGTGCCAACTTCAACTTCCCCGTTTGTGCCAACGAAGGCGCCGACAAAGCGCATCACCTTGATCAAACAGATCAACAAACAAGGAAAAAGTGAATATAAAGCAAAAGTTGCAAGAGAGCTTATATTTGACATCAAGCAACTGGAAAGTGGCTAATATGCAATGAAAAATGCATGGAAATTTGACATTTTGGCTGAAATCCGATGTCTGCCCGCTTGATCCAGACAATTTTGGGGTCCCCCCAGAGTCAAAGAATGGTTGGCAATTGTTATTACCTAAAATCCGTTCACTATTCAAATATTTGTTTCAGCTGGTGCATTCTAATTAGAAATTTCTTGCTCGTCGACAAAGCATGCCTAGCAGATGTGAAAATTAAGAACACAAAATTCTTCCCTGCACTGTTCTTTGTCAAATTTAAGCTGTGAGCAAACAAGATACCGAAACAACATACAAAAACAGGCAGCGGCAGAGTTCAGCTCGGAAGCAACATCAGCCTTCGCAGCGGAAGCGGGTTGCTGAGCTGATAAGGGTCGCATGGCCATAGAAAAGGGGCACCCTACTCTAATGTCTCCTCTGTCACTCAGCTTTCTGTGCAAAGCAGAATTTAGATGTCAAATTTTAAGGATCACTATGGCATATTTTGACAACAGGCAACAGATTTTAACTGGAATCTGGTATGTGAGGTCACATTTGGGTGTTATAGCTTTTGAGCTCTCTGCTTTGCCTGGATTCAAAACTCACTCGGAACCACCGAGGCAACATCTGCCAGGTGAAGCAAAATATTTAAAACATTGATTAGCGGATTTTAGGTCCTCAATTTTCTCAATAAACTCCACGATGTCTGCTCTGGAGGATACTGTGTATACTCTAGTAATAGCTGCACTATTTATGAAGAAAACCTGAGGGTTCACTTTTCTGCAAAGCATGCAGATTGTCAATCACCACGATCGACAGCATGATTCCAGGTGTATACAGGACAGAGATAATGTCTTCGCAAAGATACCATTTGTTTGGAGAATAGTGTTCTCGATCTTGTTAATCCCTGTTATTTATGTACACCGTAATGATTAGCTGTACATGCGTTCTGTGGGAAAGTAGATGCAAGGGCCTTCTTCATATACAGCGCGGCTATTACTCGAGTAAATACGGTAAAGTCGTCCCAAAAGAATCATCTCTCCATTTCCAGTGTCCTCTTTCCTTATTTGCTGTCTTAGGAAGAAACACCCACTTAATAGCTAGAACACTTCTCCTAGGCACTCGGACAGCACAGGGCAGAGCATTAGACTACTGGGAGAGAGTTTGGTGGCTCGATTCCTGCAAAGGGACAAAGGAACTTTTGTAAAGAAACATGGCCATGTTATGTTTCCGTTACAACCCATCGTGATGCTTGAGACCTAGAAGCCAGCCCTAAATGCTTTGTACGTTATTAATTAAAAAGCAAGTAGACTTGATGGCACTAAGCGAAATATTACCTGCTGTTTGAGCTTAAGGGCCGGATAATCCTCCAAGATGTCCGAGATTGAGGCGGCCGAGCTGACAAGCTCTCTCCTTGCTTGGAATGTCCTTCCCATGGCGTCGTTTACAATTTCCTTGTCGGGGACCTGTTTCTTCAACTCTCTTTTCATGGTGTTCACGTGGCCAGCGACGCTATGTCGATCCTCTGACACGTCCAATGCTCCAAACTGTGCACACTTGCAAGCAACAAACAAACTTGTTCAATAAATCTGCTCATCACCCCCCGTCGAATTTTCTTTCCACTTGGCCTTATGTTGCAGGCAAATTATTGGTTTGGAGCAGCCACTGACGATTTTGGAACAGATGCCAATATTTGTTAGCATATCATTTGGAAATAAGAAGTTATTGTATCTCTAAATTAGTTCATCTGTGGTAATGATTGATTGTTCCTCTTTGAAACAGGAGCATTTTACAAATTACGTTTGCTGATAACAGTAGATAGGATGCAAAAGTAACACTGAGCCTTTTTTTTAAGAACTACGGCTCTGTTCAGAGTAGGTTCCATTTACAATGGGTACTTAAAAACTGTCAAAAAAATTATGTCCGCCTTGTCGATGAACTCTTTCTCAAACGATGCGCTTGCACCGCCTGTGGCAGCCTCTCCATGCCTCACTGGAACCCCTTTCTGGTGGTGCCTCGCACCCATGAGACAACCACTTTCAGCTTATCAATGAGCCAAAAATGATGTCTTCACAGGGTTTTGTTCATACCGCCTAACAGGTGATAACCACTGACGGCACAGTCAGGCCATAACCATGCACGACTTAACATTGAATGGTCGTACATTTTGTCCAAAGATGGCCACACCCCATTGCCAGTCTAGCATGGCATCGTGTGCATTCTTGTCAAGCCGGAATCGGCTGGCATATAATCGGGTTTGGCCATCTTTCTGACATGTAGTACAACCAGCTGGACATTTGGTCGTGCATTGCTATGGCCTGACCGTGCAGCCAGGAGCTACGACCCTTTCGGTGGCATAAAAAGCCTGTGAGGATGCCATATCCTGAACATTGATAAGCCGGAAGCAATTGTCCAGGCTTAAATGGGAGGCACAAAAAAAGAAAACTTTCCAGCACGGCATGGAAAGGCTGCCACAGGTGGCACTAGGGCATTCAGCTTAAAGGGGTCATAAAACGCTTTTCAAGCTTACTTTTTCCTGTTTAGCTTTCCTCAACTCATAAATCGTGCAGTCTACCAAACTGTTCAAGACTAAAAGAGGGGAGTCCCCTCTAGCTCGGAATCTCGTTTGTATAGCTGGACAGAGCCATTCTCCCCCTAGAAGATTAGCCCAGCGCTAAAAATTCAGACAAAAGTTGCATTCCCCACCGCATTCACCCCAAAGTTGACAGTGTTGTGGAAGCTATGTGCTCGTTGGGCCAGGCACACTTGCCACGTGATCACGCTCTCTCGCACAGAGAATGAGGTCTGGTGATGAAAGGGAGGCGGCTGATTGGTCGGGCAAGCGCATAGCTTCCACTGCAATGTCAGCTTAGTGGTGAAGGGAATAAGTAAGGTCCGGTATCGGTTGACATGCGTTTGGACCCGGTGACACGCTATGGTAACCGCGGATGTAGCACAGTGAAAAAGGCAGAAAGCTTACGAAGGTACGAAATAGTCCGCTGTGTTTTCAAATTTTCTCACAGGAAGTCAGGCTTTTGACTTTCTACCTTTTTTTCTTTTGACCCACTGAATGATGTGCTATTAGTAAAATCCCAATCTAGAGTGATTTATACCAGCCGAAAATAAATATTTGAATTGGTCCCATTTAACCTTAAAATAAAGTGTCATGGAAAATTTTCATTGCATGTGTGCAATGCCACACAGAAGCTCAGAATTATTGTGAATATGAATAAGTATGAGGCATCTGTGTTTAGATTCCTATGTCACAGGGCAGAGAATGGACAAGAATTATGTGCGTCCCGCTACACACTTAGTGCGAACAAGCCATCACCTGTTTTCATTGTATTCTTAGTATTGTAGGCTCAGTAGAAACACTAACCTACTATAAAATACCGGGCAAGCACCCACTCAAACTTTGGAGATAATCGCAAAGAAATAGGGGATGAGCCGTATGTACCGTGCTTATTTTTGAGATTTTACAAATTTGGGAGTGGGCGCTTAGTGTGGAATGGGCGGACACTCGGTATTCTATGGCAAGCCGTAAATTTTGATACCAGGCAGTACACCTTCCAAGTAAAATGCGAAAAACCGCCGAAGTTGTGTTCGCACTAACAGTGTCGCAAGGTGTACAAAATTTAAGAACCCTCCCCCCACATACCACCGGTGTCCTGTAGCAACGGCGAGGGTCGGAAACATCAGCCACAGCTGTAGTACCCTTGGAGCTCGTTGCTCCGTTGTTGGGAAGAATCCCAAGTCCTTGCAGCTTCCGCCGCTCGTACTTCGCTTTAAAACGAAGTGAACGGTGCCAGGAGTCCTAGAATGTTCAGGATCATTACTGAGCACTAAGAGATATTCACATGTCATGAAAAACACTTACATATCCTGTACCAATGCTGTCCCGAAGGTCGGGATGCTTGAGGATGAGCTGCCGTGCTGCCTCAGCGTAGAGCCTTCCAGGATAACTGAAAAGTTTCACATAAAATTCTCAGTGCCATAACCTTGATGTATGTCTCGGAGTTAACTTACAGACTGTACTCGCATAAAAGGTGATATATCCATTGGATTATTCTTTTTCTGAGTGTATTTGTCAGGCAGGCCTTGTCTTTCTGGGCTTTCAATGAAAGAACAATGTCTAATGGGAAGTCTGGAAGGACAAACTCCAACTCCGACCGCACAGTTTGCACCCCTTCTGTGCCATTGTTTGAAACCACAACACTAGATGGTCTGAAACAGAAAAAGACCTATGAACATCTGCAAACTCTGGTCATTGTAATTTATCAGCACTGTTAAAATCAAAGAACATAAGCTTACTCTGCTTCAATCCCAGGGGGATTTCTCTTTTGAACCAACAGGATTTTTCCTTTATCTTCTAGAACTGCTCCGCAGTCGTAGTCCACATAGGCTTCGAAGTCCTTGTCAAACACCTGATGGCGAGAGTACACAGAGGATGTAGTAAACATTGCTATCCAGTTATAAACATAGTCGTGAAGGGGGGCGGAGGTAAATTAAAGAAATAAAAGTGCAAGAGCTCTTTCATGAGCAGGAAATGGTTATGTGGGCTGTCATCAAGACATTGTTTGCCTAAGGTGGGCTGCTTCAGACGGGGTTTCCAGCAATTTCGAGGTTGCTGGTGGGTTGCTCCCTAGCTTCCCCTATATCTACACGCGAGCAGCCCTGACAACTCCGAGACTTTTGAAGTGGCAGCAGCCGCTTCAAACGTCAAACAAAAAATCTTTTATTAATGTAGATGCATAGCTGAAAGTCTGCCATGCATTATAAAGCTGTTTATATTTTCACAAAAGTCACGTGAAAATCCCCGTAAGGGGAAGTATGTTGACAAAAAACATGAAGATGAGAAAATCGAAGTTTTGACATTGAACATAGAAAATTGTGTGGAGAATGAAAAACAGCAATTTTCGTGATGGTGTTGTGTAATTCTTCCTGAACAACTCGACATAAAAAATGTAATCCATTGATGGCATGGGCGAAGTTGTCGAACACGAACTTGATCCAGTTGCTTCTATCAGCGGTAGAGCGAGTTGCGGCATCGGCGAAGGCTTTCGTCGATGCGGCACGTCTCCTCGTAGTGTTTAGCCTCTGCGTGTTGACTTTCAAACTGGCGTCCCCAGCCATCGAAACTCAAAGCGCGCAGAACTAAACAAGCAGGAAAGCAAATATACGCGAAAAAGGAAAGCTAAACAAAGAGGTATCAAAATATTTACACGAAGGACGCAAAGACAGGGAACATACGAAACACTAGGAAGCAGGCAGAAAGAAAACCCTGAAATTATCGATATAGAAAGCTGAGAAATGCGAATATAACATGTCTCGAACGGCGAAGCGAGCGAAAGCAGACGACGCGGGAGCCCGCGGAGCGGCTGGGACGCCGCGCCGGGGAAGCCAGGAGAGGGGGCGCGCGTCTCGGTCAATGAGAGAGCTGCGCCTCGGAGGAGCGCGCGCTTTGCCCAATCAGCGCATTTCCAGCCCTCGGGAAAGATAAGCGCGGGAAACTAGCTTCCGAACAAGACTAAAATGGAGGTCAGACGCTTGAACTTCCAGCCCTCGGGAAAGATAAGCGCGGGAAACTAGCTTCCGAACAAGACTAAAATGGAGGTCAGACGCTTGAACTTTGTCGACATTTCAGAGTTTAGGCTACAAGTCGGGTCCGTCAACGCTTACAAATTGTCACTTTTTCTATTTAGAGACCGAATTGAGCATTTATATTTTGTGAGGATATACTCTATTTTGAAAAATTGAATTTTTCGCGATCTTTTTTTATATGTTGATTTGCGTCTCACACTCCCCCGTGATACTCGCACCCTCCGAAAAGGGTGACCCGACGCGCAATACAGCATCTCGACGCAAAAGGTTACAAGGGGCACACGAAAACACACCGACACTTCTGCGTTCGCATACCAAGATGTTTAAAAAAAACAAGTCATCCTAATTTTATGTCTAAAATATAAAAGCAGAGCAATTGCCAACTTACCTGAATCAATGTAGAGTTAATGTCAACATCCGGAAACTTTTCACGTATTGCTTGCCTCAGTTCACTCTCGGCACACTTCTCTTGCAGGTCGATTACTCGATTATGTTCTTCGAACGCAACGAGTAGGCGCATAGTTCCTCCTAAACAGGCGTTGGGACCTCTCGAAAAAGCTGCCCGCTCCTCGGCTGTGGCAACAACGACGGCGACAACGATGGCGACAACACAACACAACAACGGATACCGACTTTCCCGCCCACCGTGTTCCCGCCTTTTTCGCTTCCTGCGGTTCTCCAGTTTCTCGAAGGACGCGACAACGACGGCGACAACGATGGCGACAACACAACACAACAACGGATACCAACTTTCCCGCCCACCGTGTTCCCGCCTTTTTCGCTTCCTGCGGTTCTCCAGTTTCTCGATGATCATGACGCGGACTACGCGGCTGCCGCGGCGCAGTGGCAATGGCGTCCTCGCTTTTTCGAACATTGAGGGACGTTAGGTGGAAAGAGAGGGCCAATTGCGTACGCGCACGTAGACCCTAGCAACAGCGCTCACGCCGGATTGGCTGACGCTGACGCCGTCTACAGGTCTACATAGGCAGCCGTTTGAACGCAGCAACGCAGCGTCTTAATCTTTTTTTTTTTTTTTTAGCATTTGGCAATATTTACATTTCTTTTTTACGACTAACATTGAAAGAAATGAATGTTGACGATGAAACTGCGCTGAACTAAATGGTATGGACACCTCGCCGACCTCTTCTAGATGGATATATAATAATGGCTATACCCTTTGTAACGGGCGGCAGCTTGCGCTACCTAGCCTAACTTGCGCCGTTGTCTGATTTATTCCCATTTTACCGAGCGCGCTACGAAGTGCTGTATCAAAGCAAATTAATCGTTTTAGAGGCTTTCTTGCGTGTCTTGTCTCGAGAAGGCGTACGCTAACTACAAGCACTAAATCGCCTTAAACTGGTGGTAATATTGTGTGCCCCGCGCCCCGCTTCATGTGTATTGTGTACGTTCCAGGTTTGCGTTCGCGTGCGGGGCTGTATTTCATCTGTCGTTGTTTACTCTGAAAGTTCTTTCGTGTAAGCAGCTGCCATGCCTGTAATATACTGCCCCCTCTGCCCCTTCTATGATGTGAAGTTTGTACGAGTTGTGAATCACGTAGGTCAGGTCCATGCAAGTGCACACAATTTCAAAGTGACCTGTGGTTTGGACAACTGCGTGAAAGTATTCAGCTGCTTCCAGACCTATAGGAGGCACCTTTACCGGAACCACAACATGCTCGACACCGAGTTCAGCTCGGATGACGCAGCCCAGTCAACACCAAGTGCCAGTGCTTCAGCTACAAACTTTGATGAGGGCACCGAGCCTATTACACAGCCTTGTGACAGCGCAAAGCTCGAGAAAGAGACGCGGCCATTTTTGGAGGTGAAAAGGACATTATTGCTTTTCCATCTCAAGATGACTGAAGGCCTGAAGCTGCCTTATAGTACAGCAGATACTATTTTTGGAATGGTTAAGCTGTTGCTTTCTGCAACCCTCAAGGAGTTTGCAGAGGAGGTCAACAAGAAGCTGGCGACTCTCAAGGCTGATCTGCCATGCTCTGACATCAACACACTGCTTCAAACAGAAGGCCTAGTGGATGTTCTGTTTTCTGGAATCCAAACCAAACACCAGCGAACAAACCTTGTCAAAAAAAGCCTTCCGTACACCGAAGCAAGAGAAATTCAACTGCAGCAAGGCGGGGCTCCAAAAAGATCTTTTCAATATGTGCCCATTCAAGACGTACTCCAAAATCTGCTCACCTGTGACGACATCTACGAAAGTGTGGAACAACCTCCTAGCCAAAGAGAGGACGGCATGTTGAATGATTTCAGCGATGCCAACTTCATCCGAGAGCAGCAGAAAAAGGTACAACTTGCTGGAGACCAGCAAAGCACCATTTTTCTTCTTCTTTACACCGATGAACTGGAACTGAACAATCCACTGGGATCTGCAGTAGGTAAACACAAAATTCTCCTTGTCTACTTCAGCATCCTGAACATACACCCACGGCACCGTTCCAAGCTGAGCTCTATACATCTGCTCATTATTGCCCGATACTCGACGGTCACGGATTTTGGGTTGAAGGTCCTCTTGGAGCCGCTCATTAAGGATCTCAACATCTTGAGGACACACGGGTTTAGAATGCACAACAAAGCATTTAAAGTATGCGTCGTTGCAGTGGTTGGCGACAACCTTTCACTTCATCGTCTGGCTGGCTTAACGTGCTCCTTCAGTGGCGGGCGTGTGTCCCGCTTCTGCTTAGCAAAGTATGAAGATTTACGCGATCTTGTCCTTCCTACCCAATGTGTAGCAAGGTCGGGTGCATCTCATGCCAGTCACCTGGCTGCATTTCTCCTGGATCCTGCACGCAATGGTAAGATCTACGGCATCACAGGTCCGTCCCCACTTGCGTCTTTGGAGGGGTTTGACATCATGAATCAACTACCCCCAGATGCCATGCATGATGTCCTGGAAGGTGGGATTGCAGTTGTGGTCAAGGCCGTACTGAAGGGTCTCGTAGATTCAAAGGTTATCAAGAAAGACGACTTGAATCGCATTGCTCAGTTTTCCTACGGACAACATGACAAGAAGTCGAAGCCTGTGTTTGATCCCGACAAGTTTTTGGCTCCATCTGGCAACTTGAAGGGGACCGCTTCCCAGAAATTGTGCCTTTTTCGACTGTTGCCTCAGATTCTTGGAGACTTGATTCCACAGAATGATAGCAACTGGAATGTGTACACAGCGTATCGGCACATTGTGGACATAATTCTCTCGGATACAATGCCAAGGGACTGTGCTGCATACCTCGAAGTAAAGGTCTCGGAGTTTCTCCGCCTCTTCACAGAGCAGTATCCAGACAAATCCGTGACCCCAAAGCTACACTACCTCCTACACTACCCCAAGTATATCTTGGAATTTGGACCACCCCGCAGATACTGGGGAATGAGGTTTGAAGCCAAACATTCTTATTTTAAAGGACTGGCATCAAAAGTAAAAAACCACAAGAACATCTGCAAGACCTTGTGTCAGAGGCACCAACTCCTGCAGGCGTACCAGATATCTTCTGCTACACTGAGTCAGCCTATTGATGTGTCTGGAGTGGCCGTCGTGAAAACCGCATCACTTCCTGAGGAATTTGTGGTTTTGCTTCCCCAAGGTTTGAGAGAATTGGATTCTCTGAGCTCTGTCAAGACAGCTGCTTTCAACAACTGCAGCTACAGGGTTGGCGATGCATTTGTTCACTCAGTCGATGATGGCAACCCTAGTTTTGCTGAAGTGCATGGTCTTTTCGTTGCCAGTGGAACGTTGATCATAATGGCAAAAAAGCTCGCCACTGTTGAAGTTTCAAAACACAGATGTTCCTACATCGTCCTGCGTCGAGATGATGCAATGTGTGTAATACCGAACTTCCAATTTGACTATTATCCACTGGACCTTTACCCATACGGCAGTTTTCTCGAGGTTGTGCCTCATTACGAGATATTTGTGTAATCGGGATGTGGACTGCATGTGAAATGGTTGTGTTAAATACATTTGCATATTGTTTTTTTCTATCCTTTTTGTGAAATATATTTATGCTTGAAAACATTTTGCATTTCCTCTTAACATTTATTAAAAAAATGACAAAGGAGAAATTTATAGAATTTAAAGTGAAGTCAATGGATGTTATTAAAAGAAAATAGGGAAATGAAGAATAAATAGTACTGTATTAAAAATAAGGTGTGAACAAAAATGATCTCTCTTAAGTCGTCTGCCTCAGCTACCTACCTTCTCTACCAAAAACAAAACAAAAAAAGCTCTACCATACAATACGATAGTTGCAGCACTTGACATGCACATAGATTTAAAGAGCGGTCTGAAGGTCCTAATTGTATAAAGAAGTGCAAACCAATTAGATATTGGGTGTTTATATTTTAAAGTAACTGAGACTGCAAAATGCTCCAGCTAAGTAATGGTAAATAATCTAATGAACCTCTAGGATCTTGAACCTCCACAGAAGTCGCACTGATTGGACAGATCTTTCAAGAGGTTCTTTCTTAAAATATTCCATCTTGTGCCTCCACTTTATGGAGACAATTTGGTCAACGCAGTGTAACAGCGAACTGCTAGTTCTGTTGGCAATGAGTTTTACGAATGACATTTCATGAACAGATTGTTTCGTCAACATGCGACGTTTTATCAACACGTTTCGTCGAAAGATGCCCTGGCATGCTTTATGACACATTCTGTGACGTTCCGTGCACATCGCATTGGCTGTCAGTACACTGATCGTAGCGTAGCTTGCCGAACCCTGGGCGGTTCTGATTGGGCTAGGCACAAGCTTGAGCCTGAAATTGTAATTCGTTTGCCCCAAGTGAAGTAGAGCAAAACAAAGATGCCCTGGCATTAATCCCCCCTCTAAAAACTCATCGTCCTGATGTGCTCTAGAGCAAAATGAAGAAACTGAATTGCAGACTACACACATCTGTAAAACACAGTCCTAACAAGCGTAGCCTGGGCACACAGTTCAGAGTCCTATCAAATGTAGTATGGCTTGAGGCATACGACACGGACTACTTTGGGTCACGGGTGGCGCCGTCTTGATGGTCGAGTTCCGTCGGGAAGCACCTCATTGGTTTAAAGGGATGCTGAACCGAAATCTGGATTCCACAAAGCATGGCGGCAAAAGCGTGCAACGGGATGCTACAAACATCAAAACATGGCAAGCGGATTAGGAGAGAAAACACTGTAAAATATCTCGGTGTCATTATCAACAACAGAGTAAACTGGCAACCTGCTGTAAAAAAAGTCTTATCAGAGTCTGAAAAGCTTCTCGGTGCAATCCAACGCATCGCCGGTCGTGACTGGGGAAGCAGTCAAAATACAATGCTGAGCCTTTATAGGGGACTTATTGTAAACCGCTTCCTCTACGCTCTCCCTCTTCTGACAACATCAAACGCGCAATGGAAGAAGCTCGAACTCTTTCACAGGAAAGCTTTACGCATATGCTTGGGCCCCCTGCCTACCTACACTAATAGACCCCTTCAGAAATTCAGTGCCATCTGGTGGTTCGTAAAGCAGTTTAGGTTTTGCCCTATCAATGGCGGAAATGAACTTGTATCGGCACGGTGGCAATCAGTTCGTCGAACGACGTTTCATGGACAAACCGTTTCGTCGACACTGCGATGTTTCATCGACAGATCGTTTCGTGGAAACAAGCACCCGCTCGTTTCATCGACAGATGTTGCGACGTTTCGTCGACAGCTCGCTCGCCCAGCTCCTGGCTCCGCCAGCTGCACCTCCTCGCGACCTCTGCGCCTGCACGGCGCGCGGCCTTGTGTTGGATGGATGGATGGATGAAAGATGGCCGACTGGGCCAAGTATGGCGAACCAGTGCGCAGCCATCTTGCCTCACCCCGACAATTGTCTCTTTCAATTTTTTTTTTTTTTTTTTTTTTTTGGGGGGGGGGGGGGGGGGGGGTGGCACCGATCGCACTGATTTCGGAACTTACGATTTGTATGGTTTCGCTCGTGTATTTGCCCGAACCTTTGGGGAAGCGTTGTCAAAGCCGAGAAGTTTTGTTCTCGACCACTCTCCTTTCTCAAATTAGATTCTTAAAACATTCAACATGATGCGCTGCTCTTGAGGGCTACGCTTTCGACAGCATACGTGATCGAGGTGTCTGCGCGTCATCGAATGGAACCCTTCGCGGGCTGGCCGCCGGCACTCCGACTGTTTTAAAAAAAGTGGCAGGATCGTTTCCAGAGCAAGCGTATCTTTCCTCGCGTCGCGTATTTTGGTGGAATTCTCAAGAGCCACCTGAACATAGCATAGACAGCCCACACGTCAAAACACTCAAGCTCCTAAAAAAATTGAATGAAAAAACGAGGCCTGTTTGCGGTGCACACAGCCTTTCTACCGTTGAAAATGGCATAAAATCGGTTTTTAAGCGAATTGGCATCTGAGCTTAGCCGCAAGCAATAAACTTTGAAAGAAACTGAGCATTCGGCTACGCGTAGTTTGCTTTACGGCGATAAAACACGGTTGTTTTTTTCTCAAAACACCGGGTATTTAACGTACTGTACTTACCAGACCGCATACGATTTTTAGACTTCAGCATATTTAGCTTCTGGATATTAAATAACACTATAGTTCTGCATATGTTAAGTCTGTAATAAAATTTTGCATGCACATAAACTAATATGTGACCAAAGAACATGAGATTTGGAAGCCGCTCCTTTATGCAAAGAGCTGGGTCACGAACTTGCCCCAGGTATCTGTCTGCTGGCATCGATAAAAGAACAATTGAATGTTGCGTGTGGGGACCAGTCGGCTGCTGCCGACAGATCTCGTCTAGTGGTATCTACTGCCTCCGAGGCCTTGGATGTGACGGCCGCTCGAGAGAAGCTATATAATACATTAAGTTGCACATTTGATATCAGCTATGGTTTACTTCGTGTAATAAGACTAACCTTGATGTAATGTTTTATTTATATGTTACCAATTCTCGTGTTTTCCTGTTTTTGCATTGCAATGTAGCTTTTTTTTTTTTAGGTTTACTCGCCGGCAGCTTGCTCGCGGTAGTGCGAGTGTTACTGGTTTTCGTGTTTTTGTTATTTATTTTTATTTGACAGTGTTGAAAGCCCCCTTATTATGTAATGTCCTTTTTAAACGGCCCTTAAAAATAAATGACGATGAAACGAGTGCGATTAAACAGTTTTCTCGCGTATAAGCCGCAGTAGCCAGTAAAACACCGCATCACTTTTCCTTTTGACTAATTGAGGGTAATGAACATGTTTAATTTGAAGTGAAATATTAGGGTTTTAATGTTGCAATAAAAAGCTGCAAGTTGTATTTTGTTTAAAAATAACCACTATAAAGAAAAAAAAATCTGTGTTTACGCCCTTTTCCGCAACCCACCATTGGAACGAAGTTTTGTTTTGCGCCTACGCATATTTTTCTCCACCGTTTTTTTTTTCTTCCAGTAACTTTCGGTTCCATAAACGGGCATCGGAACTTGCAAATATCTGAATAGGCCGCGCATGAAGTCCTGCGCGCTCTTACTTATTCCATGTGGCACGCATGAGAGCGAGAGGATAGCGCAGTTGCTCACCTTGGAGAGCAACTACGCTGGGCATCGTCTTTGTCATCTCTTACAAGTACTTGTACCTTAAGTTTCCGACATTCCTTTCGGAACAGCAAAAAAAAAGTTTGTCGACGAAACGTTTTACGGTGGTGCTGTCGACGAAACGATTGTCGACGAAATGTCACAGTGTCGACGAAACGTGAGTCCATGAAACGTGTGTCCACGAAAAGTTGTCCACGAAACGTAATTCCACGAAACGAGTTTCGACGAAATGATAGGGACCCGTATCGGCACCGTCACTTTCGCAAGTCGACGGCACGCGAGGAATTGTTCAGTGTGAGTTCTTTCTCGATCACTTTCAGGTCGATGGTGACCAAGAACGTGCATTCAGAACAAAGCTCCAACCCACTGAGATGCCTCGAGAAAATTCTATACACCAAAGTGCTTTAAAGCCGAATGTGTGCCACGACAGATTGACTGAATCTGAGCAATTAGAAATAAACGCTTACGTAGCTCTTGTGTTCCAGCCCTACTTCGCTTCGTACTGACCCCCGAACGTACAGGCCTCGCAATATTCGCTTA
Organism: Ixodes scapularis; assembly: GCF_016920785.2. Taxonomy (NCBI): domain Eukaryota; kingdom Metazoa; phylum Arthropoda; class Arachnida; order Ixodida; family Ixodidae; genus Ixodes; species Ixodes scapularis. The sequence goes on from NW_024609835.1 coordinate 16,651,738, forward strand.
GGAGCATCTTCAACGTCTTCCTTTATCAGTCACTAGAAGGCCGCCATTCGTATGGCACAGATGCCGTTCCACAGATGATGATAGTGATCAAAGTGGCCAGACTGAATTTCGGAAAGGGTCTATTGAAGCAGGGGATTTACCACTAGAGCTGCAGGCCCATGAGAGGGCTCTACGACACATGACTAGATTTCACCGTGCCCAGTCAACTTCCAAATTCATCGACAAACTAGCATCCCGACACCATTCTCGCTTAAGTCAAGTCGCCAAAGCTTTCCGTGACTCAATCGACTATCCGGAAAACGTCCCACCTCTGCCGCCACCACATCAGGAGTTACTCTTCAAAGTTGCCACGGAGATTCTTGACCTACCACAACGTCGGCGGGTAGCAGTGGTGATATCCCGGAAAATTACACTAGAACTAATACACACAGATTACGATAGAATGTTACACATTTACACTGATGGCAGCATTAAGAACAACACAGCTACAGCAGCGTACGCTGTCCCGGAACTTGGCCTCAGCAACATGGGACAGCTTGATACTTGCTTCGACACCACAACAGCTGAATTAATGGCTATCTGGCTAGCAATCACCGAGACACCCCTCCCTCCAGCTCCCCGATCGGTTGTGGTGTTTACGGATTCAAACGGAGCATTACGCCAACTCATGAACCTGGAGTATGCTTCCCCTCTTGCTCGAACAACTGCAGAACTTGCACAAACCGCAGGCAAAAATGGAAACACCTTTTACTTTCAATGGATTCCTTCCCACGTTGGCATCCAAGGTAACGAAGAAGCTGATGCTCTTGCCACAACTGCCCACTCCGACAGCTCACCAAGTTTTTTTGCGCATACAAACTATTCGGCCAATTCTTTTATTCAAAGAAGCATTAGGATGCTACACCCCGACCCTGAGACAGCAGCAGGATCTCCTCCACATCTCATTCCGAGGAAAAAGTTTAAAAGAAAAGAACAGGCGCTTCGTCATCGACTTCGAGTCGGATGCGCCAACACAAGAGACTCCACCTCATTGGGCGCTCCTCTCCCCCGCTATGTGAAGCCTGCAACGTGGTAGAAGACCTTGACCATATTTTATGGACGTGCCCATTACTTGCAGACTGTCGTAAAAACTTCCTTGGAAATGTGAACATAGCCGCCATACCTTCTCCGAATACGACAAAGGTTTTATTTCCAACGGGATCACGTGTAGTGCGAACAAGTGTTCTTCGAGCGGTCCGTGACTTTTTGTCGTCATCAAGAAGAATCGCATCCCAACTATGATGTATACTTACTCCCCTCCCATCCTCACCTCTGTCCCTCTTTCACCCCACTTCCCAGCAGGGTGATACAGCTGTCCCCTCTCCTGGGAGACTAACCTATCACCCTGCATCCCACCACTTCTTTTGGATTATTTTATTCAAACAACATCACCACCACCCACCACTCATACAATGATATATCGAACAGATGACTGTGTTCTTCAAGAAAAGGAGGCGCATTTGACAGATATGTTTTCATCTTGTTTCTCCGAGAAGGAGAGGGAGCGGCCTCGCGTCTTCTTCCCCTCGCCGTCTTGAGGGGGCGAAACGAAGAGAGGAGAAATGAGACATTTTGACGTCACGCGCCTCGTCGGCCTCGTTCAATCTCGACCTTTTTTTTCCAAAAATACGGCCGTCGATACGAGATATCGCCTTACTAGTAGTGTTGTGGGGATTGTAGCGTCCCGCCTACAGCTCCTGCATTGCTTTCTGAAATCCAAATTTCGGTTCACCATCCCTTTAAGTCTCCAAGACGGCGAAGAACCCTGTAGGGTCCAAAGTAACGCTTGAGAAGCTCCTCGCTGAATTGGTGTCCAGATTGTTTTGTTGAGCTGCTCCGTCAACCCGTTAGTCTGTGGATGGCATAGACCAACATGCGGCCCTGATGTCACGCAGATGCGGCGGCGCTGTCGACGGCACTGCGCATGCGCAGACGCTTCACTCCTCCCGAATTTGGTTTCTGCGCACGCACAGTGCCCACACCTTCTGTGGGCAAACGCGGGCGTGTTTGTAAACAGCGTGTTGGTCTATACAGTTGTTCAACGGTGGTCCAAGTGGATTAGACGAAGGATCACTTAGGTCAACTGCACCATGAACGATGACCCTCGGTCTGTGATCAGGACTTCGAGGGCGCCATGCTGGAGGACGATGATTCGATGAAGAACTTGGCAATTTGGACGGCAGTCCCCGACGGAAGGGCTTTCGTCTCGGCATAATATCTACGATAATCTGTGGCCACGATCATCCAGCGGTTTCCCATTGCTGACAATGGAAAAGGAACCAGCAAAGACATTCCATTTTGCTGGAACGGCTTGGTTGGAGGGGTAATCGGCTGATAAAGACCTGTTGACTTTGACGGCGGTTTCTTGCATTGCTGGCACTCATGGCACAATCGTGTGTAGAGATGGACAGTCTTTGGAAGCTTGGGCCAGTAGTATCTTTCACGTATTCAGGCTAGTGTCCGGCTGCAACCTAGGTGTCCTGAAGTCGAGTCGTCGTAGCAGGCTTGAGAAATCTCTTCTCGAAGGCTGGTAGGGGCTACCAGAAGCCACGGCGAAGAACTGATTCCGAAATTCTTATGAAGTACACCTCTCCGAGTAGCGAAGGTCGGCAGGGCTCATGAAAAGACACGAAGAACGGTACTTACTCGTCCTTCTAGATGCTCAATCAGGGCGTGCAGCTCCGGATCGTCTCGCTGAAGTCCAGCCTTGTCGTCGGTGTCCACAGCATCTAGGAAACACTTGTCGTCAGTACAGCCTGACGTTTCGACGGGGGCTCTGGACAGGCAGTCAGCGTCACTATTTCTGTCCCGACTTGTAGACCACGGTCATATCGAATCCTTGCAGTTGAAAACTCCATCGAGCAAGGCGTCCTGGAGGGTCTTCGAGATTCGCATGTCAACAGAGCGAGTGGTGGTATGTGACCGTGCGGAACGGATTCCGGTATATATACGGACAGAACTTTGTGATCACCCATACGACCACAAGACATCCTTTTCCGTCGTAGAGTAATTTTTCCCCGCCTTCGACAGCGTTCGACTTGCGTAGGCAACGACACGCTCCATGCCTTCCTGCAGCTGTAGCTGTAATTTTTCTTCTGCATCTTCCATGACTGACTAGGACTTACGCCTCTTGATTCCAGACGCGTTGTAGAACGACTTAAGCTCCTACACAAAATAGTGAATAATAACTGTGCACTTGCCGTAAAATACCGGGCAAGCGCCCACTCAGACTTTGGAGATAATCGCAAAAAAATGGGGGATGGGCGCTTGTCCGGTCATCAATTTTACATATAAATGTACTGTGCGTATTTTCTCAGATCTTATAAATTTGGTAATGGGCGCTTAATGTAGAATGGGCAGATGCGCAGTATTCTACGGTAATCGGGAAAAATAGGTTGGTTTTGTTACTCAATCATGCACTCGAAGCTTCTATCCTTTAAATCTTGCACTGTACAGAGCCCACCTTAACTGTTTTAAATATTCTTTTTTTCCTCGAACGTTAGAAAACTGGAAACAAAATAAATGGATCAGTTTGTCATCTCGATTTAGATAGATTTGTATCAGAAATACAGTAGCTGTTCTGCTATGGTGCCTGTCAGTCTACTATTGAAGTGTATGTGATTGTTTTTGTACTCTTTTTTTTTTAACTACCGTAGAATCCCGCGCATCCGCCCATTCCACATTAAGCACCCATATCCAAATTTCTAAGATATGAAAAAATATGCACAGTACATTTATATGCAAAATTGAAAGGCCCATCACCCATTTTTGCGCGATTATCTCTAAATTTTCAGTGAGCACTTGCCCAGTATTTTACGGTATATTGCATTTCTCACAACTTTCTAAGTTTTGTTCCGTAGGGTGTGCACATCTTTAATTGTTGGCCTTTTTGAATGTATACGTATATTTTCTTTCCAGTCCTGCGATGACCTCATCGAGGTCACAGTATTTTGAAACAAATAAATAAATAATAAATACCGTACAGAGTACGAAGGGCATCACCTTGAACTCATAGAGTCCATCAGGTGTGACGAAGGCAGTCTTCTCACGGTCCTGGTCATCGACCTCAATCTGCCAGTAGCCACTCTTCAAGTCCATCGACGAAAAGTAGCGGGTGTGGCGTAAACGGTCAAGGGTGTCACCTACGCGGGAAACTGGAGAGACATCTTTGTTTGTAACACTGTTAAGCCACCTGTAGTCTACGCAGAACCTAAGAGGTCCGTCCTTCTTCTTCACCAGCACGACTGGAGAGGCACAGGAACTGCGCAAAGGCTGGATAATAACGTCGTCAAGCATCTCTTGGACTTGTTTCTGCATGGTTTCCTCTCCTTCACCAAAACTCGGTACGGCGACTGATGAATAGGGGGCACGTCATCGTCAGTAACAATTCTATGCTTTGCAATCGCTGTTTGGCATAACCTTAACGATCTGGCAAAGCACTCACTGAGCTCAGCGAGAGCGTCAGTCAGCTGTCGTCGCTGTGGGGCTGGGACAGACGGGTCGATGTCGATCTCCGACGGCGTGGTTCTCTTGTGCTGCGTTGGAGAGGTGTCTTTTGAGATCACGGCGATCGCAGTTGAGTCTTGAATTTCCTCGACGTAGCCCACAGCTGTACCCTTTGTAAGGTGCTGCAACTCTTGCAGAAGTTGGTGACAAAGACTACGGTACGCCCGTCCTGAAGCTCAGTTACGCCTCTTGCAATGCCAATCCCTCGTCCAAGGAGAAGTTGGCCGATTCCTTCCAAAAGTGCTACACCGCAGGTGGCTTCTTCGGTCCCAACGGGCACAAAGACACTCGACAGCGGCGGCAGGTTTACGAGGCTGGTAAGGACTCGCACTGCAGCTAACGTCGCTTTGGGATCTTCCGTCGATTAAACAGGTTTCCGAAGCGTGAGCTTGTTCTCCGCAAGGTCGATGATGGCGCCGTATTCACACAAGAAGTCCATTCTGAGAATGACGTCCCTCGCACAGTCTTGCAGAATGACGAACATCACAGGGCAGGTTTCACTGTGGATCTCAACGCAAGCAGTGCACCTGCCGACAAGTGCAATAAGATGCCCGCCGACGGTTCGTATCTGCGGTCTGTCCCACGACATCGTAACTTTCCGAAGACGACGCCGAGAGTCTCTAACTCAAAACGCAGTAGTCTGCTCCGGTGTTGACGAGTGCCGTCGCGTTGTGGCCGTCGATGATAACTTTGAGGTTATTCGACACTGCTACAGAAACGTTGTTTCAGGACGTTGTGACGTTAGTGGGAGAGCTCCAATGATCTTGGAGGACCTTGGCATTGTTTGTCTTCGGCAACACCACCTCTCGGCATTGCCGCGCCTAGTTTTCCCGACGAGAAGCGATGGATGACAGGCTGTGTCGGCGAGACTGGTGGAAGGGCGATGGCGAGCGTCGAGGGGACGGTGAACGGAATCCTCGGCGGGAAGAAGAGTCAGGAGATGAAGAGCAGCGGAGGTAGTCCTCGATGTCCCGAGGTCGCTTTCCAAGACCTGGTCGAGGGTCATTGGGCGCAAAGCATCGTAGGCCCAGCTGGCAGTAGGGGCATCATCGGTAGATGTAGTCCGCTTCATCGCAGTGGTAGCACAGCGGGCGTCAATCGGCCGTTCACCACATGTGGTCTTCCTGGGCGCCGGTTGTTCTAGCCGGACGTACTGAGATCAATCGTCGAGACGTCAGGGGTACAGCTGTGCTGGTGCATGCCGTCGTCATGGTGCAGGAAATTGACGGGCAGCAGGTGGCGGTCGTTGGGCCATGGCGGCGTAGCTCACCGTTGGTAGTTCCGGTGGTGGCAGGTCGACGGGAGCCTCCGGCTGGATGGCTCGCTGCACCTCTTCTCGCACTACTTCGGTCATGGAGAGCGAGGCAGGGCGATTAACATTGGGCAGCACCTTCCTGATCTCCTCCCAAACGACATAGCGGATGATCTGGCGAAGGTTGTCGACATTGAGGCTGCCCAGGTCAAGTGGCGACAACGCAATCGCCGAACCAGCGTGGGAGCCGGCGAGTCGATTGTAGTGGCTCGATCGTGCTTGCAAACTTGCCCCATGTTCGTGGCTTCAGCGACGAATTTATCTACTGTCGTCAGGGGGATGACGAACAAGGCCACCGAAGATTTCGCTCTTCACGCCCCTCATTAGGAAGCGCAGCTTCTTTTCCTCGCTGGCCATAGGGTCGGTGCGGGCACTTAAACGTAGCACGTCCTCAACGAAGCTGGCGACGCTTTCGTTGTGCCCTTGGGTCCTTACTTGCAGAACAATTTTCAGGCGTTGGCCAAATAACTGCGGAAATTATTCTGCGTCACCTATGGAACGAAAAAAAGAAAACCGTATTTTCTTGTGAGCGCTAGTTCAGACTTAAAAAAAAAAATGAAACAAATCGAAGGTCAAAGTGCCTCTCAACTCTCCACGTCGACTTTCGAGTGACATACACTGGCGGTTCAAGTGGCTTCCCCTTCGGTCTTCTCTTTAGAGACCTCAGCCGCTTCCTCCACGATTGTCGACTTTTAAAGGATAGCATCGTAGCTCACTGCGAGCGATTGACACAAAGGACGGTTCGTCACGTGGCTGACGGCGAGTGTAGCAGTGGAGGGGGACAGGTTTTGTTGAATTCCGCGTATCCCCCAGAGACGCTGTAATTTAGTTTCCGTAACCACCACAGGCGGCTGCAGATCGGCAAATAATTTGTTTTTAGCTTTGCGATTACGCAGCAGAATAGCAGTTTTTCGGGGAAAGGTGACATGTTTTTGGTCACTTGGGCTTGCAATATAAAAAATGCAAACTGCCAATAGACCGATCTCACTAAGCGTTCGGCGCAGGCGTGACGCCGCCATAACTTTAGTTCTCAGGAGACAGACGGCCATGCCCGCAAGGGCTCGTGCCTTATCGTGCTTTACACGCGCAGCGCTCCAGCGAGGTTGTCGCATCCGCAAAAAGACTAAAGTTCCCTCGATGCATTGCGGCAGCGGTGGCGTAGTAAAACTGGCTGGTGAGATCGGTCTATTCTTTCAACATTAAAATCGTTGCACTGGCCCTTTAAGTTTAGCAATGCAGGTATGTCACGATGTAAGGGAAGCCTCGTGGTTCTCAAACCAATCCCTCGCAGTGCCCTTGAATGAAAAGTAGAGGTTCTGGAGGCACTGTTTCGTCGTCCATCCGTTATGTCAGGCGACACATTGGTTAGTCCTGGATCCAGTCTTCCCCGTCCTCGTAGACCTCGCCGTGGAAGGGCATTGGACTTCGTGGAATCACGAGCAGGTAAACAACGGCGGGTGCTGCTGTGGTCTGCGCCGTCGATGAAGTCACCGTCATTGCTGTTTGCCTTGTCCTCGCCGGGAATGGTCCAAATTCAGGAGCTTGCCCCTGAAGACGGCGGCTGGCATGATGCTCAGAGTTTACAACGGAAGGTCGTCGGGAAATGGGGCTTGCTGAACGAGTTCTTGTAGGGGTATGCTGCACGGGTTTCATACCCAGCATCTCCACCAGTGTCACGAAAAATATTAGAGAAGGCGAAGTAAAACTGAACAAAATGAATGTTTAATGGGGCGAACTTGTGCACAAATTTAAGGGAAATAACAGCACATTGGAGGTGTCGAGTGTCAGCGATACAACGGGGTCGAGTGCAAGCGGTAACTGACTGTATAAGGCCACATGGGGCTCCTTTTAGCACACTCCTTTCTAGAACATTCTGTACTCGAACATTTCGTACTAGAACATTCTGTACTTGAACATTTTGTACTAGAACATTGTGTTCTAAAACTAACCACGACCTTCTCCAATTTTGTAGAAGCATCATCTTAAGAGCAAATAAAAACATCTGCCGGTCCCAAGATTTCAACCCGGGACCTCTGTGTGACAGTCGAGCGCGGCGCCCACTGGGCTACCACTAAGTATGCGGCGATACTGCTCCAAACATTTCTACGTAGCATTCAAGTGCTGTCCGACGGTGCTCCTACCAAATGTTCAAGAAGCGAAGAACTGCATGCTTTTGGCATATTCTGGCCAAAATCTGTATGTCTACTTTTATTTTAGATAACTTGACCAACCATGCATATACTTGGCCATAAATGTTTGATACAACTTTCACAATAGAAAATAATATATGAAAATCAAAGCATCACAATTTTAGTTTGCTTCAATTGCGCAATGGTTAGCATGCCTAGAAAATAGTCGTCCGACCTCCATCTAATATAGAAGTTGGATACCGAGTGCCTCAGGCAATTTTTTATTCGCTTCCTAGTCGTGCGTTTTTGCTCTTTCTAGCTGTTATGCATTTTACAGCGCGGCTGTCGCCGCCACTGGAGCATATGAGATGCAAGCTAAAATAAAAATCTATCAATCATAGTCTTCGAGATCGTGCCGCTACGGGAAACGCGAACAGATCGCGCGACAGGCATACGCACAGGCAGGAAAGCATGCTACTCGCGATTGTCGCGTTTGCCTCGCTCGCGTTTGATGATAAAACAAATCGGCGGCAATCGACTAATGGAACACACGTCAGAATAAGCGTCACTTGTGTTCAACACCACCTTCGGACGGCACTCGAATGCGCGTCGAGTGCTGTCGGACGGCTTTTCAGCGCTCTGTACGGGTGCCGTGCCGCCGGACGCCTCAAGACACATCGTTTGATAAAGCGAGTTTCATTGCGTGCGGCGTGATTTGAAACATTGTCCTCAAACTATAGCTCTTTCACACCGGACGCTCGTGCAATAAGATCGTAAACAATGTTATTAAAGGTACAAGGGACGAGTCCACGTAATGAAGCACACCTGCACCACACGTAGAATGCGCATGACGCACGAAAGGAACACAGCTTGGTCACGCCGGGTTTCACAGAAGCTCTAGTGGTCTTCACGAGACGGTGTAGGCAGCGTAGTTCATATACACAAAACGGGCGGGCGTCCATAAATCGACCAGTCCGATTAGCGACTACCGATCCGGCTAGGGATACGCGATACAAAGAAGTCGTTCTCAGCCGGAATAAACACGGTAATAGTTGCGGCGACTAGGGCAGTGTCAAAAGCTCGTTTCGACTCCACGATGCTCCAACAATCAACCTCGAACGACGCTTGGTCGACATCTTTGGCAGCCATAATTGGGTGAGGGACTAAACGACACGGAAGGGATCAACACTAGTGGGACTAATAGATCGGCCTGGGGACGAAAGATAGCTGTTACCGCTTCTGAATAGAGGGCGCTAGGGACGAGGGCGGCAACTGGAGGGATTGGTCCCTCTACGCACCTTTTTTTTTAAGAGTGTAGTCTCGCTCTATGCTGTAGCGAACCCAGGGTAGTCCTTGTTGTCGGGCTCCGCCGGAGCCAGGTACCGACCAGGACATCAGGAAGATGGGCCTCGTAATTAAGCCGGGTTACTTTTCGATAGACCTTTAATTTACATTTGTACAGTTGATTTAAGACCAGAGAAAACATTTGCTTGTCCAAGTTCGCTCATTTAAAACACTTCGTTCTCCCTAGGTCCCTAGGTAGGGACCCCCACATCGGTGGATAGTCGGCCAATCACAGAAAGGTGTCCCGTTCAAACACCGCCTCACATTCCATGATTACGCACACTCAGCAGCCGTAAACACTTCACCGTCGGTCTAGACGGCGCCGAGAGGCTCACCAAAACACCGGCTTGTTGGAATTCACACAGCTGGTCAAAACACCGTCCGGGGCAGAGACGTGACGTGCCGCCTTTCGACCCTTCGTGTCTACGCGTTCAATGAAGGCGTCCGGATGATCTCATCGCCCCGGGTGGTGCCCTGGTGTTTCGGTTGTGAAACCTGAGACGTTGTTTTCCCTCTTCGAAGGCTATATCCAGTCTTGTAGACGTCAAAGTCTGGATATATCACGGCGCCCGTCTCGTGCGTTCGCTGGGCAGGCGTGCTTCCGAAGCGATGATGGTGCCAGGCTCGCTGAGCCAGATGACCTTGAACCCGCAGGAGGCGTTCGACGAAAACAAACGGCCCGATGCAGACATTAGGAAATGGTCCGGGGCCCATTCATAACACCGTTCATTACGATGCGTAACTCCAGAGGAGGAGACTCCGCCCAGTGGCAAAGACGCGACATTTAGAGACGGGTATCTCGCACCTGTCGAAACGCGCAGCGCCAACTTCCGCGTCCTGGTGTCAAAAAAGTGAAAGGCCCGAACGGGATTGTAACGCGCACCATTCGAGTCGCAAAGTGCAGTTTTCGTGCGAGCTCGAAGCTCCCAGGAACACGCGCGACGCCGAGCGATGTCGTTCGCGTGCCGGCGCCCTCTGAATGACTAAGCGATCCGGGAGGTCGGGCACCTCGCGGCTACTTTCCCGTTTCCAGCCCCAAAGGCCGCGCTTCCCGGCGCCCCTCGAATCCCTCTTGCGCCGTCGAGTCCCGAGAGGGGGAGCCAGGGGTGGGCCAGGTGGACTAGAGAGCCTAAATTTCAGAGAGGGTACAACTCGTAGCCAGAAGCGTGTTTGTAATTTAATTGCGGACGCCTCCTGCGCCGATGAGTTGCAAGTTCGCATGCGTTGCGTCGTCGTGTGGCAAAGGGGAAAGCGGGCGGAGAGGAAGAGACGTGTGCAGACGATCATAGCTTCCGTCACGATCTCGCAGCTATTTTTGCAAACGCGACTCATAAAACACGGGAACCCGATCGAGCACTTGGCCACACTCTGGAATCTGGGCAGACTAAGATGGGCACGGAAGTACGCAGACCTGCCCTCTCGTGTGCTGGTTGACCTCGTGCGACTCCGTTCACCCTGGGCTGACAGTGCAGTGAAAGCTACGTGGGAATGGAAAGAAACGGGATCACGAGGCAAAGAAGACCGACGTACGTCTTGTCCAGCGAGCGCGGAGCTTCCGCCGCACCATCACCTTATGGCTAAAGAGAGGTATACTCCGTGTCACAGTGCGATGATCCGCGGGGGGAGGCTACGAGCCACACCAGCCAATCAAGCATATCTCACGTGTGACGTCACTACGCACCGCAGGTGTGGCCTTACCTCTCCCTGTGTGGTCACGTGACATTCGTACGGTATTTGATTGTCCCAGTTGGCTCGTGGCGTACTTTGCAGTCCACCGCAAGGTGAAACGCTCCTCCTGACCTCAGAGGAGGAGACGGAAATGGAACTGACCTCGGGCCTTGTATTAGGCTCCTCCACCTTTAAAACGTTTTTTGGTCGTGGAGTTCCTTTCGCCGTTTCTTGTTCTGTTTTCTTTTTCTTCTCTTCGGTGAATTATGGACCCTCACGACGGAAGAAGCGAAGTAGCCGTCTTCGCATGCGAAATCGCGAACACGGATCCGCTTTTAGATCGTGTTCCTTTTCAAGGTGTTCCCATGAAAGGTGGAAAGGTGAAATGATTTGCCGACTCTTTTTACTAGCTTGCCGATCACGGCATATTAAGGAAAAAGGGATGAGATCTTCCCCCCCCCCCCCCGGACCTACGTTGTACTGGCGCGGCGTTCAACGTGTATGATTAGTTATGTATAACCGTGAGTATCTTTGAATATAATTTTTTTTTCTGGCGCCCAAAACCTATCGCATATCAATTTTCAATTAGGGAGACCTGAACAAGAAAGAAAAACAAAACAATAAAGACATTAACAATATTAAAAACCTTCGTGAACATAAATGTTACCTTTGTCGGAAATTGGCCTAGATTAGGAGCTCATTGCAATATCTAACTAAAAAGCGGCACGAAAAATTGTCGAGCACATGTCAACGTGAAGTGCGTCGAGGCTGTTATAAGATCCCACAGTCAGAAAAGGCGGCGAAGTATTATACGTACTGCGGACAAACATTGAGACAAATAAAATATCTGCTAGCTAGAATATTAAGGAGCATAAAAGTTCACTTTGCTCATACGCAAAGTCTATTAAGTGGCACAATACATCATTTACATCAACCTCGCGCAAACCTTTTAGAATTTTTTTTCACACCACCTGTTAACAAATTTGAAATCGCCACCGTGAAAAAAAGAAAAAAAGGTTAATTGAACAGGAGAACGAATTTGAACTTTCAAATTTCAGCTTTACTCCTTTTCCTCTAATAATGAGGGTAAAATAGAAAAAACAAGGCGGAAAAATGTGGCTTGACTAAGCCTCTCCTTTCCGTCAGCAACAGAAGAAAATATTGGACGAGGCGCGAGATGATAAACATATTTTAAGCACAAACATCGTGGTGACAGACTGGCCAGAACAACATGAACAGCACCGCCAAGAATCGCGAATTCGAAACCTGGGAGCAACGGACGCTGCTGCATTCTCTGGCATCTTCAGAAACCCAGGGTGCGTTGAGTCCCGATCATCTCATTCTCGCTCCCAAGCCTAGTAAGAGAGCCGCCCATAAGACCGCCGAAGGAAGAATGATGAAGCAAGCCACCTGGACATAATAAGCCCTCTGTTTCTTAGGCTTTGATTGATTAAAGCGGGCACTCTCGTTTTATACCAGTGTAACGTTTTCCTTTGACGTTCGGAAGTCAGTAACGTAGTTCGGTGAATACGTACGAATGTTACGAGTAGAGTTTATTCGGCCAACATCATTTGAGGAGCGGACGGTTCTGGCGTCAGCTTTTCCGGAACGCCCGATCCAAAGGCTAGGGAAGAGCAATTAGGGAAAATTTACGTCCCTATAAGAAACGGGGAATTAGCCGAAAGACCGCGCAGGAAGGGTGGCCGAATAATAGATGAAAGAGCAGATCACGAGAAAGTGCAAGAAAGGGTCGACAGTGCCCAACTGAGGTGGCGCGAGGGAAGTCCCGGGGGTCAATCCATTGAACTGCATTGGATTAATCGTGTTTGTGTACATTGTCAGGCGCCTTGCTTGTCTACCACCCCGTGATGCGATCGGACTATAATCACTGCTCTTCCTTTAATCAGCTTAGCTAACGAGATGGGCGAGCGGCGCGTTCCCAATAGTCATGGCTTTTCAGCAATGAGGCCCTCCGTTTTACCGCTGAAACTTCACTGCCACTGGATCACAATACCTATCACTCTTATCACTAATTAGACTGCTTCAAAGAAGACCCATAATTAGTGTTTTTAGTGCATCGAGATTTTGTATTCACTCCGGAACGCCTAAGACTATGGACGACCAAGCAGTGCTCGTTGAGTGTTGAAGGATGTATAAAAGGGCGCTCGGCTCTGACCAACAGTGAACAGATTCAATGCGCATTAACACGCACGGGATTGGAAGCCACGCCTAAAATATTCGTTTCCTATTGAAACTATTCAGCTAGTTTGAAGTCCTCGCTATCAATGAAAGCAGATATATTAATATATCATATATGTCTTTTGTATTTAGTTCACTTTTTTTTTCTAAGTCTTCGACGAAAGAAATAATGCTTCGACAGGTAGCGATTCAACAAGCATGTCTGTTTTTCTTCTTACAGATGAACAAGATGCTTATTCATACGTGTTATGCTGCGTTAGTGTGCGCATTTATAGTTTACTAACATACTCTCCAGCCAGAGATAAGCCGCGCCAACAATAATAGCGGCATTCAGAGAATAGAGCAAGACTAGCATTATATAAAAAAAGAGCTTCCATAATAAAGACTGATAAGAAGACACTAAGTTACCTAAGCGCATTTGGAATACGCTTGTCATATACGGGCGCAAAGGTGTGATGTACTGATATAGTCAAAATTCTGGTGTAGTAAAGATGTTTCATATAAAGAAAAAAACAACATCAGAATTTACTATAGTGAGGCTTTACTCTTGCTCGAGCTGCAAATGCACGCGTGAGCATATAATTAAAATAATAACAGCTAGAAAGAACTTAGAGAGTTCAGAACACTCAAAGCAAAACTAAAAAAAAAAGAAAAACCTTAGAGACCAGTGTGTTCATTAGTGACTAATGTATGCGGCTATCTAAAATCAAAAGTGGCTAAAATGACGTCGGCGGTCGTCCATTTCAATTACCATTGTACATATTACCCTCTTAAGCATATTACAGCACGCTGGCAAAATTTCGCAACGCTTGAACTCTCCAAACCTTCATGCACCGCTCTGATCGATAGCAGGGTTCCATCACTATTTGTCTCTGATATTGAATAATCCGAGTGTAACTCGTCAACAAGGCTTTGGGTCTACCTAAAGTAGATTCCAATAACCAACTCACTGTTGATAGACAAGTTTGTCGTAACGTGAAATCTGCGGGCACTGCGACACTTGCCGTGCATATGCACAATGCTATCTCACCATAAGTGTGAGCGAAGCCGAACCTTTACATGCGCGAGCATACTGCCTTGAAATATTCATGATCTGCACAACCACACGTGCTCGACAGAGCCGTTCAAAGCTCGGAGTTCTTTTGCCTTTTGTTATGCTCAAACTTACACTTACATAGGCGTGCCAAATGCTTATAATTTGCGCGTAATACTTTGAAAGAGCTCCACCGCAGCTAAGTGACGTCCATATTTTCTACTCAAATCGTGACCCGAGTACGATTTGCAGTAAATTGAATGACGTTTGCCGTCACCTCAGTCGCAATGTCAGCCGCTTGTATATCTATACTGCCACCCGATGCACTTGGAAGACCACAGGAAGTATTTTAAGTGCGCATGCGCCAATAAATGCAGCCTTAGTGGCAAAGGAGGTCACGTTTCTCTTTTGCTGTGACTGCATAGTCAGTGGGAGCGCGATATATAGCTCGGCCGAGCCATTTTCCAAACTGTCTAAAGGAGCATTGATTGATGGTCTTCCAAGCACTCCCCGTGTGGCATTCATGCAGTATTTCTGAGAATGTTTGTTTGGTAGTTATTCTACTCTTTACACTTCTTCTTTGTCTGTTTCTCGATAAATGCAGAGATGCTCAAAATGCACCTGGATTGTTTGATTAGCGATAGATAAATACCAGTAATAATAATAATAATAATAATAATAATAAAAGCAACAACAAAACATAACAGTCATCAAAGTGTGCGATCGATAATTCGGTGCTCCATCACTCGCGAGTGCGAGATCCGCACCTTGGCACTTTAAAGCTCCAAGTTTTAACCGGGGAACTAGCTTTTCCCATTATTGCTGCTTTGCTTTTTAAAAATCAACTAACCGAAGAACCGAATAAATTTGGGGCTTCCTGCAGGGTCCAATGGGCAGAGTTACCAAATTTCAGCACCGAAAATTGATCTGTCGTCTTTTTCGCCTTTCTTTTTTGTTTTGGTTTTGCATAGCGGTTGGATTTTCGCCGAACCAAGACTGATGCATACTATATCTAAAGACGGCCCTCCATCTTTAAGGTTACGTGCGTCTTGCCCGACGAAGTGGATAATCGGGGACTATTATTCCTGCTCGAGTCTCCGGCGCGCGTGGAATGTTGCCAGACAGGCGTTTGTGACGTTGGCTCGCCGCTCAGACGAACCTCCGGAACGGTACAGGATGGGAGCAGTCGCATAAGCCACGCACAGTAATTGTCTTTCAGTTTATAGCGCCAAGTCCGTTATAGTGACGCACAGAGATGCGCACGCACAAACGGGTCGACGGCGCTGGAGATTTGACAATAGGGGTGACGGGAGGTAAGGGGACGTGCCTCTTGGACAATTATCCGGATCGGTACGAGGTGGGAGCCTTCATTCAAGGAACGTACATAGTATTAGATTGCCTGGAACGCGCCTTCGACATGTGGGTTTACAGTTTTATACCGCCCATGCCTCGAAAGTGGTTTCGAAGTGGCAACAAATGACGACACGGGACCCGGCTGTCATCCTGTCGGATGTCACAATCCTAATAATTAATCCTAAAAGTTTTGAAAAAAAAAAATAAATAAGGCAAGCGATTACAACGAACTTTGTCCTCGCAGCGTCCCAAATTTTGACTGCCAAAGCTTTCGACTACTGGAGAGCTGGAAGGCAACCTTCAGGCTGCTGGAGAGCGACCTTCAGTAGAACAGGCTTTCGCCGTACCCACCTTCGCTGCTGTGCACCTACCACGATCGTTGCAGGAAACATAATAAGACTTATATGATGTCATTAGGCGGAAATGGAGGTATCACAAATGAGGACGCGGTAGACGCATTAATCAGAGACGCGCTCGAGTTACTAATAGTACTTGGTCGATATCGCGGTTCGTTTTTCGTCACAAAAAAAAAGAAAATTGTATGGTAGAGAAAACGATTAAAGTACAGGCGAGCTGGTGGATATTTACCATGATGGAACTTAACCTGAGACTGGGGTAGAAACAGAAACTTAAAAGTAGAAGGGACAGAGACAAGTGAAGAAGAGACGTTCTCTTCTTCACTTGTCTCTGTCCCTTCTACTTTTAAGTTTCTGTTTCTACCCCAGTCTCGGGTTAAGTTCCATCATGGTAAATGGTAGAGAGTTATTGCAGGTACGGAGAATTCTAGACTTGTGAACATTCAAGAGTGAGGGAGAACCCTGAGCGAGACATTTTCGGGTACCCTCGAAGTTATGTGCTCCCAATGTACTTGAAACACCGCTCCATGGATTTGAACTTCATTAGCCTAGCATCTGACCGGCCGAGCGTGGTTCCGTACTCCACAAGTTGCAGGCTGCCTAAACCACAAATATGGGGACCGTCGTTTTTGTCACTGAAAGAGCATAGCCGTCGGAGAGGAAGAAATTGCCTTCGTGATTGGTTGGAATGATTGAAGGAATGCCGATGATTGGATGCAGTATACGCTCAAGAACTCCGAAGGACGCTGGAACAAGGTGTGCGAAACATGAGATGTTTCGAACTTTATCGTGTATTTTATAAACGTCGCCTCGAAAAATTTCGTGTCAAAGTTTTGTTATACTATAGACATATTTCGGCAATTGTCGAATCATAGATGGAACTTTGAAATGGGACATGATACACGTAGTCGCACTTTGCTCATAGTAACCTTTTGACCGGACCTATATTTCCATAAGCTGCTGGTTTCAAGTTAATGCATATCCAGCTAAGCGCACTTTGCATGGCGACAAGGGGTCAACCTGGGGTGTTCGTGCTGTGGAGGCTTCAGTCGCGCAACTATAAAAATATGAGGTATAAAAGAACATAAATAAATATTCTCTTTGACGAAGCTTCTTTGTTATTGACAAATAATGAGCTACACTTGAACTCGAACTTTGAACGTTGAACTTTATTACAAGAAATTTGTACCGAGGACACCGGACAAAAAGCTTCCAATAGAAAACGGTTAGGTCCGGTGTTTCTGCACGTCCAGAAGATGATAAATTAAAATAAAACAACACTTTTCACCTTAACCAACATAGCGCACACTGTTTTTTAATTGCTCATTGAATATCAGTGTGGTAGAAGACGAAGTTGTTAATTAATGTTGTGAGCTTATGAACAAGGAATTAAAGTGCATAATTAATACAGACATTGGGAAGGAATGAAAGTCCCTTTCGTCGAGTACTGATAATAGATGCGCGTTTAGCTAGGTTAAAAAATTAGATAAAAAAATCAATACACTGCTCACTTGAAATTAAATATAAACTCAGTGAACGATAGTTAGAGACACTGTCAATTTTCACTGAGAAGCAACTGCGCTCGCGCTGCAGAACTTAAGGATACTGGGTTCAATCCCCACCACCCCTGCTCGTTTCGATCTGGATGAGCATTGTACCGGCGTGCAGTCGTGTATTACTACTGCGTGATGTATGTTAAAGACTCTAGTCTCGGGGTTGTACTGCACTGGCTAAATTTCTCATCTTCAGCTGGGAGACAAGTCGCCCGTTCAGGCAGACTAAGTTCTTGGGCATTTAAACATGCACACACCCCAATTTCTTTTTATAAGTAACGTGATATATATTTCTTCGCAAAGAATAGCAATTATTGGCTTCACTTCTCTCACTTTAACCTACAAAAAAGACGAGCAGTTTCGCGCGTCAATGTCGTGCCGTCCTGGTGGCAAAAGGGCGCCCATCATCTAGTCTCTGAGACTCGCTGAATAAGTAGAGAAGTCAATTCACGGCTTTGCTCTATATATTGCGAATAGTAGCTTTACCACGCCATGCCACTTCGTCGCGAAAACTTCATACCGAAGACATTTCATTCCAAGATGTTTTATCACAAGAGTGGTTACTCCAGGGACATTTCATAGCGCAACATTTCGTGACACAAGACCGCAGTGCCTAGAACGCCTAAAGTATACTCACTTCATCCTGAGACGCTTTGTATTGAAAAAATAAATATCGGAGTATGGAATGCTCCTGGCAGGCACGTAGCCAGCGGGAGGGGGGGGGGGGGGGGGGGGGGCGGCGGCGGCGGCGGCGGCGGCACGGATCCCGCCCTTGAAATCTTACAATTTGCAGGGGTCTCTTTTCCTTCTTTTCCCTCATACAGCATTGGGTCATGGGCGCCCCCCCCCCCCCCCCCCCCCCTCCCGAATCAAAATCCTGGGCTACCTGTCTGGCTCCTGGCATGAGTTCTTTGGGATGAAGCGTATTGGATATGGATATACTTTAGTATGAAGTGTCCGGGGATACACTGTACCGGTTTTGTCTTGTTTTGTCCTGAAATATTTAGTTGATTTCCGCATTATCGTATCGCTAATCACAAAACTCAACGTAGAATACTCTAAGACAGTGTGAATAATTTGAAGCCTTTACTAATAGTATATCAAACATACTTTTAGTGTGCACCAACACATTACCTGTGAGGCTGAATTGACGTGCGAACAGCACCGTTAAAATACAAAGTATACTAAAATGTTATTACGTTTTGTTATGCGTTAGGCGTACTTTTTGCATGATGAACGTAGAAAATGAGTGTACTTTTAGAATACGGCTTTTCTCTAAGTGTACGTAGTGCATCAAAAATAATCCTGACTGCGGAAGTTAGTCTTGAACTGTATTCCAGCTTATATGTGTACAAAGGTGCAATCTCGAGGTGTGGTGAATTTGTTGTGTGACACAAATTACTATGTTTTTTAAAGATAAACCAAGGCTTACAATTAACGAAGTATTGTGTGATTTTTATCTTTATGGGATAGAAGTTAAGCTTGATTGACACAAGGTTGGATGTCACAGCGGTGTCTGCAATCAAATTTGCACATACATACAATGTAGATGTTAATTTCAATGTGAATATTTGAAAAACATATGCTTCGGTGGAAAAAAAAGAATTAAAAACGTACGTCCCACTATGTCTATATTATTAAGGTTTCCCGAGAATTAGAACTCCGTTAAAGCTACTTTTTTATTCAAAATTTAATTTCCGTTCTAATTGTTCAACAGGAAGGTTGATAGATTAAAAATTGCACCTTCAATTATTAAGGGATCTGCCATGATAAGAGAATGAGGTCTCCTAATTACTTCAAATTAGTTTGAAACCTGTGTCTACAGAAAAATATAGGAACACCAGAGAAGTGACTCTCTTTGGTGCTCCTCAAGGGTGCATATACTTGAGGAAGATGAGGAACGCCTCATCCTCACGGATCCGTACTTGTACCGATTGTTTTTTATGTTTTCATAAACAACTTCAGCTCATCTGTTAGGAACTCAGAAATTCTACAATACGCCGATGATATCAAGATACTTAGGTTCATATTACTTATTTATTTATTTATTTATATACCTCAAAGCGCCCTTGCGGGCATTGCATGAGGGGGGAATTACAAAGGTGGAGACAATACAATACAGACTAACACATATCATACATAAATCACAGGAAATCAACAAACGTATAGCAAAATTAATTATTGCAATGGTATACACATGAGTAGCGATAACAGAGAACAATAAACAAAAACATATCGCACACAATATTCATATCGGGATAATGTAAAATAATATTTCACATGACGATTTGAAAGTTATAGTTAACCTCAGTCTATAGTTAAACTCTGCGAGTTTAACTATAGACTGAGGTAGAGAGTTTTATTCTGAAATGGCAAGCTGTAACGGGGAGTTGCAACATTGATTAGTTCAACAATAAGGTAAGCGAAGTTCTGGAGCATAATCGTATGTATCAAAAACTCGATGGGCACGTATTAATAAACGTTCTTTGAGAGACACATTATAGTAATACATGTCGTGAAGGAACGTGAGACGGGAGATGTACGCCTGGTTTCTAATAGAGGTACATCTGCTTTTTGTTTCAGTGCCGAAACGCTCTTGTAAAGTGAATAGTCATGAAAAATAAAGCGCACCCCTTAGTTTTGAATGCTCTCCAATTTAGTTTTCAAATAATCCCGATTAGGAGACCATATGATGCTAGCATACTCCAGTTACGAACTGAGAAAAGATTTGAAAGATAGCAGACGAGTTTCAGGAGATTCTAAAAACAGTTTGCTTCTAATATACACCAAGGAACGACTTGTCTTGCCCACGACATAGTTAATATGATCCTCAAAAGAAAGAGCATCGAAAATAAAAAAGCCCAGGTACTTATATTTATTTACTTTTTTGATACGGACACCATTGATTGTGTGGTTGTAATTGATTATAAGTTTTTTGGCTAACACAGTCCCAAATTTGGTTTACGTTGATATGCATCTGCCACTTGACACACCATGAAATAATACAGTTAAAATCGTCTTGCAAAGTATGAGCGTCGTCAGTTTTAGCTATCTTTCTATACAACGCGCCATAGTCTGTGAAAAGTCTTATCGAGGAATAAATTTTTGCGGGAAGGTCATTTATAATAAAAGAAAAAGAAGGGGTCCTGGCGTAGACTCCTGCAGTACGCCGAACTTAACCTCTGTGCTGTTTGATAAGTGATCAGAAATTGAAACCGATTTGAGTCTATTCGTAAACAATTCTTTAATACAAAGTATGATTGAGGGGTTCATATTAAGATTTTGAAGTTTATGTATAAACCGCTTGTAGGGCACACAGTCGAAGGCTTTGGAAAGGTATAAAAATATTATATCAGCTTTCTTAACCGAATGAATATTTCCATGAAGATCGGTTAGTAGTTCGAAAGTTGGGTTTCTCTCGACTAGTCCTTGCGGAAGCCATGTTGACCATCGAAAATAACGTTATTCTCCGAGACAAAATTAAGTTTATGACTATAAATAATATGCTCTAAACGTTCACACGGGACTAGTAAATGATATGGGTCGGTATTTATTTAAACACGACGCATCACCTGACTTATGAACAGGAATTATCTTGGCATGTTTCCACTCGCTCGGCAAACAACCTTCACAAGAAACTAATATACAACTAAGCAAGAATGTCACTGGATTAGGGTTGTGTAAGTTTTAAAAATTTAGAATTAAGGCCATCTATTCCTGGTGATGAACGATAAGGGAGGCCTTCGATAACTTTGCTAACACTAGGTGAAGATATAGTGATATTTTCTAAGAAAGCTTGGTCATAAGTGAATTCACAAGTAGGTAAGGGATACAATTAATTAGTAAAGGCTTCACTAAAAAAGGTATTAAAGTTGTTCGCAGTTTCAAGATTGGACGAGAAATTTCCTTCGGAATCCGTGAAGCCAGGAATAGCATGACTTGACTTCGGCGGGTTTATACTACTCCAAAATTTCTTGGGAATAGACTTCAAAAGATCTTTTGATTCTTCTCTGTAAAATGTTGACTTAACCTTTATTTATTTTAAAAGTACATATCGATCAATGGAGATTGTACAAATCCCAGGACTCATCATCGTTCCTTTCTATAGCTCTTGTATACAAACGTTTCTATTTGTTAAGAAGAGGCTCAATTGTTTTTTAAAAAACCACGAATGGCGAGGGTTGTTCGGAATATTAATTTTTTGGAACAAAGGAGCTAAGTATATAATAAGTCTAATTTTCGAAATCAGTGCAGTTTTCTTCGACAGACAGTAAGTGGAAAGACCGCTCAGGCTCGCCCAAAAAGATCCTCAAGGCTAACCCTATTTCGGCGGTTTTTGCCTTAGAATAATAGTAGATTTCCTTGAATGGATTGCGGGGGTGCTGAGTTACTGTGTGAAGGACTGTGTGTAACTTATGGATGATGTCAAATCAGTACATTGGTGTTGTCTGAACATGTTAACGCTTAATCCTACTAAGACTTGTTATGTGTTTACTTAGGAAACTAAAGCCTATTAGTTTGTGTTTGGAACTTGGCAATGCCCCGTTATAAGGAGCCGAGTGCTCCCATGAAATTTGAGTTAATATGAACTCGTCTATGTCATTCAGTATATATGTCAATAGAATTGCCAACGCCTCCTTCTGGGCGTCGGGTTTCATTTCTAGAATTGCACATGAGCTTTCTATGTCAGCCTGCATAACGCACTTATACATTCCATTACTTAAGTCAAAGCTGGAATTTCCCTCCGTCGTATCGATTTCGATAGGGCGAATGTCTAGGAGTGTTTCTTTCGAAGTTGTTCATGATCGGTATGTGGGCCGGACAGTTTACTTTGAATATAGAAGACCCTTAGAACGAAGTGGTTGTTCTACCTTGATTGCAAGACGACGTGACAGAGCTTTTATATTTTTGTTTAAATGCATCCACGGAATAATTGATTTCCCTGATCTAACTTCAGCGATTAACATTCATGTACCGATAAAGTGTTTGTGAATTTCTCTTATATTTCATGTCAATGAAATATTTAGAGCTGGCCCCATGACACGCATTTAGAACGTGTATGGTACCGCCGATGCTCCAGCATTGATGTTTTTAATTCAACTTTTTTCGCATTTAAGTTTTTCCTCAACAATCTCTAAAATTCAATGTTATTATTTTTGCTATAAATATATTGTGCAGTGTTACAAAGGCGAAAGCTTTTTATGAGCACAAAAAATAAACAAATAAATGAAACAAATGAACGAATAATACAGAAAGAGCTTCTTACCATATTAGGCCTAACGATGCACGTCATGGATGTTCGTCGAGTGTCTTCATGCACGAAGCTATATCTCTAAATATGCATAACATTCCTTTCTAGACGAAAACTGGGCGCCCCGAATAATGCTTTCTTTAGCATATTAGCATACATTAAATAAAAGCTACTAGCGAGCGGATCTTTAAAATTATAAGATCTAAAAAACAAGCATTCAAAACGTGTTTGCGTTCATTAAAGAAAGCGCTTTTACAAATGTCTTTATTTTTTATAGATACCGCATGAGCGGTATGAAATTTATAAAAATTGGTTCTCCCATTAGAGCCTCAATTTGCGTATAGGACACGGAAGCGAGCATAATGCTCAGACCCTTGACTTTAATGGTGTCTTTCGTGTTTTGGATGATGATTTTTTAATGCAAGATCTCAGTGCTGAAATATAGAAATGAGGCGGTGAAACGCAGTTAAACATCCTCAACCTCAATATTTGACCCCCCCAAAAAGGAAGGTGCTAAAAAAAAAAGCGGTCGTCAGCAATGCTGTACTTAACAACCTTTTTACATTTAATATAACTTTGAAATTCTATTTCCTTAAAACTAGTTACGGGATGCCGGTTTGACTTTGGTATATGCATAAGTCATTACTACAAAAATAAAATTATCACATGAAATAGACAGGCCTCCTTAGAAAAATAAGATATCGTAAATATTGATGGTTTGCCTCGATATGTGTTTCATACAATTGTAATCGTTCGAAAATTAAGATTTTTGAAGCCTCGAAATTTCAGTCGACGTTTCCATCAAAGATTATCTTGAATTGGACCTCGTAAGAGCCGTGTACTTCTTTTTTTATTTTTTTTAGGCTTCTATGAAGTTTTTTGGTTTGTCTTAATTTCGGATTCTTAGCAGCTTTTTTTAAAATTTTCTAATGTACTAGGGTGCTTCCATATACAGGTCATTTTTTCCTAAGAGTGAAAACATTTAAAAGACATTGAGATGAATGATATTTCTGCAGAATAACGTTATCGACCGCGGTGCACGCCGGGACACGAGTGTAAAGAAACATTTAGTGACTTAAATTAAATTCGCTAACTAACTTCTTAACTCTTCATTTCAGCTGGCATATTTTAATTTGAGATTTGCAGCTCGTCGTTAGTATATGCCAAACCAGTGATATAGGCCACATAAAATGAGCTCTGTCGTCCTGACTTTGCATTTTCTTTTCTCGCGTCTTTCCTTTTTCCTATGTTCTCGGTTACTTTTCCTTTCCTTGATTTTCCCACATTTCATCGGATGCTCGCTTTTGGAATTCTTATATGTCCCTTGCTGGTTGAGAGACGTGGTTCTGTTGTCTTTGTCTTGCATGTTTATTCTTCCTTTAATCTTAAGCAGCACTATGACGCTCTTCGTCCATCATTTCAAACAATAATCTTTATAAAAATATTTTACATTTCAAAA
Organism: Ixodes scapularis; assembly: GCF_016920785.2. Classification (NCBI taxonomy): domain Eukaryota; kingdom Metazoa; phylum Arthropoda; class Arachnida; order Ixodida; family Ixodidae; genus Ixodes; species Ixodes scapularis. The sequence continues at coordinate 16,675,940 of NW_024609835.1, forward strand.
TGTAATTTTTTGTTTTTAAAAACGCCCTGTACACATACTATGGGCATGGTATATATATATATATATATATATATATATATATATATATATATATATATATATATATATATATATATACATACATATATATCAGGGTGTCGAACCGGTACCGAACCGAACCGAAAACCGGAACCGAACCGGTATTCTTTCCGGAACTGAACCCGAACCCGAACCGTTATATTGTTATCGCGATGAACCCGAACCGGAACTGAACCGGGAAAAAATAACGGTTACCGGCTCATGTCAAAACGGTTCGGCCACGCGCTGTTGACATTGAATGTGCTATCTATGCCATTTGTTTTCTAAGTGCCGTCAACTGACACACACCTCGCTTACATATTTTGCTTTTCCACTCAGTCTTAGGAATATAAACGCTGCATCCATGAATCTTGACAAATGCTGCATCCATGAATCTTGACATAGGAACCAGTATTGCGCTGGTCGCGGCTTGCACGGAAAAAGAATTAAAAGGCTGTGCAAAAAAAAAAAAAAATCGCGTCACGGGATTTCATTTTTCTACAATCTCGTAAATCCTAAATGCTGCTGTGTGCTCATTTCATAACACGTTTCTAGAACGCGCGAGTTCTTGAAGCTTGCTTCCATCGGAATGAGAAAAGAAAAGGCTGTGGAGTTTGATAATAATTCACCCGGTTTCGTATAGGCACTTAGAAGCTAACATAGTTGTGAGACAGCGAACTCTTCTATTTTAATATTTATCCCATTACGTCCTTCTGGCGTTGCGTTCGGTGAAGTGTTTTTCATATTCCGTATCTTGTTCAATGAAAACTTTTTTAAGGGTCTAATTTGAGTTACCGAAGGCTAGTTCAAATAAAGAAAGCTGTATTTTCTCCCCACTGTTCCTTCAATTGCTTACACGCCGAGGTGGCGGGATAGTTAGCGAGTCCTACTTGTAAGTGGGTTTGTAAGGAGGTCGCGGATTTTACAGCTACTGCGTCGGACCCAATTAGATGAAGTCCGAATGCGTAAACGTCGGTGAGGTAACCTTTGAGTGCACATAAAAAAACCATTCCTGGTAGAAATCCCTGAGCCTTACACTACGATGTATCCTGTTTCGTATGTTCTGATTTCATATGTTTTATTTGTAATTTATTTTGATGTTGCAATTTGTCATTCATAATTTCCGAACCGGTTCGCGAACCGGTTCAGCGCCCCGAACCGGTTCGCGGATCGAATTAATCGAACCGGAACTGAACCGGAACAAAATAAATTTACCTGAACTTGAACCGTAACCGAACCCGTATTTTTTCGGTTCGACACACTGATATATATATATAATCGTATTTTCGAGAACTGATAGAGGCGGAGGGTTTCAACTTTGGTCATCTTTTTTTCAGGGACCTTGAAGAGATCAAGATACTTTCACTTCTTTTAAAAGGTGTAGTGTAAAGGCGCGGGAAGAGATGAACACGTCACGCAGAATACAAAGACGCGAAAATAAAAGAGCATGACTGGGAAGCCCCCGTCGCCTCTAAGTCCGGACGTGAGGGATGGAAAGAAGGGCCCGTGACCCTCGACTTAAAGACCGACGACCAGTTCGCGCTTTCCACTTTTCCCGTGCTTCCTCCTCTCCCCCGTCTACCATGTCCACCGATGCCTGTTTCCTTCTCCCCCAGGGCGAGGAGGATGTGCTGCCTTGCAGAATGTCGTGTCTGCTCGTCGGCCTTTAACGGAGGACGGCCACTTTGAGGAGCTTTATTAGGAAATATACCGAAATTGTGTTTCGTGAGAAAATCGATACTGAACTTGCAAACGTCTTTAAACAGTCACTTCTTAATTTACCAGTAACACTCTTATTTATTTAAGATACAGTACTGAATTTATAATCACTAAATCAGCTAGCTATACATTTTACGTAGGTATCTACAGCATTACGAAACGACATTTACGTCAAGCTAAAGAGCATGAAAAACTTTGTGAGTCGCAATCTAATGCATACATTTCCTCGTCAAGATGAAAAAAAATATGTATATATACTTATTTACTCTGCTCGATTTGAGATGAAATCTCCCGTGTTTATAAATGAAAAGACATACCCTGAAGGGTTGCACAGTTTTATTGCACTGGACGAGACGACGTTTGGGCCTTCGTCAGACCTTCGCTTGTTCCCAGCTTGACAGCCATAAAAAAACGCAACTCGAAATGATTGAATGCAGATATTTCACAATTGTAATAAAGTCTTCTTTGCTCCACTGCATCATCTATTGCATAACATAAAAAACACAGAGATAGAAAAGATAAATATATATCCGTAGTTCTCTGCCGTAAAACTTTCCAGTGTTCTTAATCATAGCCGGAAACTGAGCGCTAGTCACGATGTTGAAGACAAACTAGTATTTAAGTGGCGGTGAATCCCTCATTGCTATCGGAAGAGGGACAATCACGTCGTTATATTTTACTCGTAGACTCCGTTCATTTAACTGCTCTATAGGCGCCGATGTGTGTGCATGTCTGTTGGTTATTGGTTGTAGATCACGTTCCTTGAAACGCGGAATAAATAGCCTTTTCAACGAAAGTTGAAAGGCTTAACCCTGTTTCCTCTGCAAGCTTTGTGTTCGTAAACGGCCAACAGCCGATAAATTTCCAAGGGCGCCTGTTTTGAGGATTAAACTTTTCTTCCCGCAGTAAATTATGAGATGTGATCTGTCATACCATCATGAGACACAACACCTCTCCGCGTTTTACTTTAGTCAAGTGTATCCGTCTTCCAATCAAAACTCCAATCGGTAGTCGAAGCTGATAAAAGAAACTAAAAAAAACAAAAAAAAAAGAAAAAAAAAAAGAAGAAAACATCGTCTGCTTACCTTCGACTTTGAGTGTCAGCAAAGTGAGACGTCGTTTGCTCCGACGCTTTTTCCAGACACCCTTCTTTGATAGCTGTTTTGAAGAACCAAACAAAAACAACTCGAGTTGAAAGTAGAGAGGAAAATGTTTTAGGTGTTTTTCTTGTGCTTCATGAGACGTGCCTTTGTACGCCTCTTAATTAAAAAAATATATAAAAAATAATGAAGCCAATGTTCGTATATGTTTACCAAATTTGATTAAGAATAAGCAGCCCGTTATTTCCAGATGTTATACTTGATCGAGTTCAACATTGGGTCGTGGCGTTGACCTCTGATGCTTTGAGAATATCGAAGCGGCACACCCGAAATTATCCTGGTCCATGAAACCTCCTCAGATCATGCTTGACTTAATACTACTTCGTGCAGCCTACCGACTATATAACAGGCCGTTTTGGCCAGGCGTACTGGTGCGTGATTTAGGATGGGGAATCTGAACAGTTGCACTGCACCAGCCGAATTGCTTCTCTGCACCATCGAACTCCATACCTGAAGGGCAGACCGGCATCTCGTTTTCAATAGAACAGCGAAGTTTTTTTTTTTTTGTTTGGCGTACTTTAAGAATAGCACGCTTTTGTTCCGTTATGAAGGGTTTCCAAACAACCGTTAGTGCTTCCTATGAACACACAAAACGTTAGTGCTTCTGAGGATGCGATGCCTGTAATATCTACCCTACCGGGACCGTGTCGACGCCGCCCAGCCTGGCTTCGTTAGCGGAAAATGAGCGCGGTAATCCTCCAACGCCACTTCCATCACTCGAAGCAAAAAAAGGGAGGAAATATCGATGGGCTTCTTCAAGTACACTCCAGCCCGAATATAACGACCGAGTCCTGAACCGCTCTCCAGGACGCCTGCTCTGTCCTCACTTCGCCTCGATGATCCATGCTGTAATCGGCGATGCGTAGCTCGCGTCGTAATTTTCGGGTTTTTCTTTTTTTTTTTTTTCTTTCCCTACCTTTCTCGCGATTAATAATTATGTACAGACACAGTGTGCAGGCGGGACGACAGGCTGTTCGTAACTTCAAACACTATACCTGTGTACGGCTTCTTGTTTTGGCCGGCTGGTAGCGCTATTCGCGTTGGCGGATTAGCGGTGATTATGTGGGAATTATTCGGGCTTGCAATGTTCGTCAGCCCCTATTATTTCCGTGTTCCAGAGGATCAAAACGTTACACAATGATCTATAATATTTTTTTTCCTATTGGAAGCGCCGAAGAAGTTAAACAACGGGTGGCTTATTTGGGGTCATCCTATACTATTAGTTATGCTTGACTATTGATATTAGCGAGCCAATCAAACAATAGAACGTCGTTTCATTTCAAATCGAACAGACTGGTCGGGGATGGTATTTGGATTTTTTTTTCAAATTAAATATATATATAATAACACCATGCCTAGAAGAAACAAAACCGCTTCTAAAAATATTTTGTGTTTTATTTTTGTACGAAGTTAGGTAACTTGTTATGCATACTGAACAAATTAAAATATGTATGTCTTTTGTGTAAATTTATTGTATGTGGAGTATCTTTTTGTTATACACTTGATAAATATGCCAAATTCCATTACCAAGACAACAATTCACAAAGATTGCACCTTTGACGTTCGGGTGACATATTGGGAGCCTTATTTCTTCATAATCTTTTTATATTAGCGCTTACCAAACACTGTCCTTACTATCCATGGCCTATATTCTTATGATGATACTTTTTTTCGTTTTATATTCACAAATTATTTTATATTAATTTTCAAACTTTATAAAAACAATTACGAAGAACACAAAAAAAAACGATTTTCTTTGTGTTCGCAATTTTACTTATAATTTCCAGTCATATTGTTTTTCTAGACATGTAATACGAATTCCTCCCCCCCCCCCCTCGCCCCGCCCCCTTTTTTTTCTGTTGTATTTTTGTTAGAAGACGTCAAACACATATCAACACGCCCAAATAGGCAAACCGATAGTTTCCGCAAGTTGGCTTCGTTGCAAGGTTTACAGCTGGTAGTCTTTGCCTTGAAAGACTGCAGGTTGAGGCCGCTTTCATTAGAAGAGTCGTTCTGGGGGAATATTTTTATTCGAATTTATCAATGATCTATATTATTGTAATAAAACATTTTTAACTGAAAATTTGTTTTATATACTAGTAACAAAACGAAAAGCCGAAGTTTTTATGTATGGTTATGCGTTTTCAGGGTTTCTCCTTAAGCAAATTCGAAGGGTGTTTATAGGAGTTTATTTTCTAAAACAAATTCTGAGTTTTATCTGCGGCGAATAAAACTCAAAAAAATTTTGTCCCGCAGTTTTTTACACGTGAGACCTTATTGGACTATTGCCGTGGAGGTTTGATGACGCGTTTCGTTAATAAAAAGCCAAAATACTTTCTTTTTTCAGCATACGCAAAAAAGTTAGAACAAAGAAAAGAGAAGCGGCAAAGTAATGCAGGAAATAGAAAAAAAAAGGATGGAGTTCACAGAGCTTCAGTCTAGAAATTCGTAGTTTTAAAGATAAATCTGAATCGGCAAATTTCTTACCGGCGAGTGTTTTTCGGGGTTCATTAGATTCATCCGAAAACTTAGCACCCTACTTATAAGGAAAAAGAGTAACATACAATTTAACGCAAAGCCAGGGATATAGAGATATCAGAAGCTTGTTCTGCCTTTGTACGGTTTGGGTCCCAAAGTTAAATCTAGGATCGTAGACAAGAATGGTTTATTTGGAATATTATGACCAAGAATTGTTCAATAAGAACTGAAAGTTCTGAAGGAGATATGTCATAAATGCTTTTTACAATAAATATTTACATAAAAGAGCACACTATAATACGGAACACGCGCTGCTTATTCGAAATAAGTAAATAACAATAATTAAATATACTGGTTGCACGCATTTCAGAACGCATTTTTCACCGTCCACGTGAAGCGCAATAGGGTGTGCATATTGATTCATCCAGTTGACGAATAATTAATTAATTATCAGACAACGATAGCAGTCACTTATTCACTCAATTCATTTCTTTGTTGTGCGCGGCCACGCCGGGCTCAGGGACGAGACGGAACACTTCTAGCCAATGTCACCTCAGATTCTCGACTAGGAACTTGAATTTCGGACCAGACATGCGAAGAGCGTTTCCCTTTGTCAGCACCTAGGGATGCCCAGTGTTCTTTTTTGCTCTGCCTGAATGTGTCGAGGTCTTCTTTCGGTACTTTCAGAAGGACGACGTTTCCTGTTTGTTTCTGGATTTCTTTGACGAAGCCCTGCGATGTCCTTAGTAAGGACCTCGTCTCGGTAACGAAAACTGTGCACTGTGGTGAGGTGCTTCAGTAAGCCACCGACTCCGTCGCATGACTTCTTGCCATGGCCGGATGCCGAGAACAACAGTTTCGCTTCATCAGAGCCGCTGTGCTTGAACTCGAAGAGCTAATAACGGTTTTTAAAGAGAGATGCAGCTCCACCAGGAACATAGGTGACGCTTGAATAAACTGGAACGTCGTCTTCCAGCCATTCTTCAATCCTTCGAATTGTCAGCGGCTCTGAGTGACTTCAGACACGAAGCCAAAACTCCGGGGAACTTTAGCTGTTGATGCGACGCACGTAAAATCGAAAGCAGGTGTTTGTGCCAATATCACTCTTGAACTTTATTCGGTTGTGGAACGGTCCAATTCTCGGCAAAATTAAAATGAATCATAACGCCCTTCTTGGTTACTTCGCCTTTCACGAGTCGACTTTCATCTCTTTGAAGTTTTCAAACGTAGTCATGCGTAATGAACCGAATGGTTCAAATTTAGAATCTCTTCAAGAAAGGCATGTGATTGAGTTGTTTTCTAGATTAAATCTGTTTTTTCCTACACGCAGAATGTTACTTGCTTCTCTTCAACAGTTCATAAAAGTTATGACGTATATCTATGGGTGTACGGACATTCCTTGCACTCGTATCCCAAACAAGCACGAATTGGATCCGAACCAGTGCACGTAGGCATCAGCTCCTGATTTTTTGATCGCTTCTTCGCGCAAAGAGTTCAGAGCTGAAAAACAAAGTTGAAAATTTCTGCAGCCCACGCAGGCGCATACAGTTTGTTTCGGATTTACCTTCATCCACTCCTGACGGAGCGAGTAAAATTTTTCGTTATCCTTAATTTTGTCTCTGGGTTGGCTTTCATTGACATTAGATACGTCTCCCAAATAGACCTTGTCATGAATATTTTGATTACTACTCATTTTTTGCCATCCTTAATGACATTCATGGCATCTTTTTTTGTTTTGAGTTTTAATGGAACTATCAAGATCATCCTCGTCTGCGGTTGTTTCGACTTGCGCTGCAGGTATGTCGATGCTTCTGGGATTAATTTCCTTGCTTCAGTAAAAGTTACGATGGCAGTAGTAAGCGTCAAATGCTGGCACCTTTTCCACTTTGTAAGCACCTTGACAAATACTATGTGCATATTCAGCCACCAGTCGCCGCAAGTAAAGCAAGAACGATATGTTGGAAACTTGAAGCTCCTTGGTTCTGTGCTATAGGCAGTAGCCAATTTGTCTTAACATTTCGACTGAAAGACATCTTTATTTCGCTTTGCTTTTTTTTCACGATGGACTTTTGGTATTTAGGATTGATTCCCGACGGCGCTCTCAGTGAATTTGTTTGTAGGCCGGCGCCAAAAATATCTTTCTTCATGTCTCTCAGTAACTAATGCTTGGAGACAGCGCTTGGGCATGGACTTGAGCTTGATTCACAAGCACGGGACACAGAAAGTTGTTTCTTCAGACGTGCGAAGCAATTCTGGCACAACGTGTTGATATGCCTCACTGCTGGAATGCTGGGGGCGGGGGGGGGGGGGGGGGGGTTAGGGCTGACCTCGGCAGATCCATGTTCAGGTTTCTCACAGAGCGAAAACGTTAATTACAACACATCTTCAATTTTATGGCGACGGTCGTGGTCAGCGCAGGACACTCGACTGGAGGTGTGAAAGTTGGCCATTGACCAAAGTGGACAGGATCTTCTGCTACTGTAGAAGGCTGGAGTGGGGAATGTCAATGCTAGCTGCGTCGCTGTGACAGCAGGACAACTTTGGTACCTCTGAATATTCTTGTTCTTGTGGTCTTTAAAATTTGTGATGATCGAGTTGGTAAATTTCTCCTGAGCATAACAACACGACTAGAAAACAAGCAGAGAAGGTACGGCTTTTCAATCGCCGACCATATGCGATGTGTATAAGCAGCGCGTCTATTGCGACAACGCAAGTCGACGTAGTGGCAGCACAATGTGGCAAACCAGAAAGGGTAAGATTAAAAGAATCACGCCTAAGTGATAACGGGCTAGGCCTTGGCGCTAAGGATAAGAGGATGCGTCTTTCACGGCTCGTTGTCACCATACTGGTCACAAGGTCAGGCTGCTTGCCTCTGCCAGATGGACGGAAAAAACTAATGTCACATTCAATTGGGGCGCACGCAGCACCGAAAAAGTGCTGCCCGCAAGGCCGCGCTACCGCGCGGGCGCAGCGTATGACGCACTACCAAGTGAATGCGAAGCATTCCGCCCTGCAACGCGCTTGGCGCGGTCACTTCAAGGGCAAAACATAAACGGGTGGACCACTGAACAAAATCCGCCGCGAGTGGGGCGGCGGCGCGCGCCATCTAGCCAGAGTCTTCCGAGCCGCCATGTTTACCGAGACGAGGAAGACTAAGCGAGGGAAAGAAGGGGCCGAAGGAGGCGGAGAGCGGTGGCTCAAGGCCGCGCCGGCCCGCAGTGCGCGAAGCTGCACGGTCTCCTTCCGACGGTGCAGCTGGTGCAGCAACGCGGGACCAATCACTTTGGATGAAATAGACAAAACGCTGCACAAACTTTTAGAAGGTCAGCAAGACATCGTTGGAGCAATCAATGAAATCAAATCCAACCAACGTAAAGCCGAAGCTAGAATGACTGCGATTGAAAAGTGTGTCGAATCATTCAAAAACGTTGAAACAAAAATTGACGCTTGCTCCACTACCATAGTTACTTTGAAGCAAACAATCGGCTCCCTAGAGAATAAGGTAGACGATTTAGAAAATAGAACGCGCAGGAACAACTTAGTATTTTTCGGAATTCCTGGAAGCCAAAACGAAACTAAAAGTGACTTAGAGCAAGCTGTCGTCTCGAAAATTCTACGCGACAAACTGGACATTGAAAACTCCGAGGTAGAGAGGCTGTATAGGATTGGAAAACCATCAACAGGAAAGCCACGGCCGGTAATCATGAAGCTTCGGGAGTTTAATGTGAAAGAAAATATACTAAAAAACGCGCGTAGGCTGAAAGGTACTAGAATTTCAATATCTGAAGACTTTTCGTTTCACATCAGAGAGAAAAGAAAGTTACTTTGGAACAGCTCCAAAAAAGAACGTGACAAGGGCGAAAAAGTAATACCTAAATATGACAAATTGATTGTCGGCAACTCATGCTATCAATGGGACACTGAAAACAACACTCGCCTTCTGATAAACACGAGGCAGCGAACCGCCAGAGACGGGCAGCCTCACGATGAATGACATCGGTGTGTAGAATCGCGCTCCTTCACTCTTATCAATGTCAACGCAAGAAGCACAGCAAATAAAACTGTTGAACTTGAACACATGTTACTGTCTGAAGATCCGGACATAATTGTAATAACAGAAACTTGGTTGCACTCCAGCATTATAAATGATGAAGTTATCCCACCAACGCACCAAATATTTCGTAAAGATCGTGACTCGAGAGGGGGAGGTGTAGCAATAGTTATTAAAAAAGATATAGATGCAACCCTATTCCAAGATACTGCGAACATAGAGTCAGTTTGGGTGAAAATGCGCATTAATAACAGCGCAATTCTCGTTGGAGGCATCTATCGGCCGCCGAATGCTCCTGAAGGTGTACTAGAAAGCCTATATGATTTTGTAAATATTCAAAGTCCTCGTTTTGCAAACATGATTATCGCAGGAGACTTTAATCTTCCCAACATCATCTGGGAAACCTTGACACCTTTGAACCTTAACTGCCGGCATTCGGAGCTTCTGACAAGCATGGCCTTTACAAACGACTTGTGACAAATACAGTCTAAAAAAAAAGGTTATCACCTTACACCCTTTTGTCCCATATAATACATCCAAAAACTTCAATTCGACGTACAGCGCCCTATAGTCGAACAGGCGGCACCAAATTTTACCAGGGGCTTAATAACGGTGCGATATAACTTATTAAATTGCTAAAGTACGTATCAAAGACCAAAAAAAGAAAACATGGAGCTTTTGCAGTACGGCCAAGGAAACTGCGATAATCTTTTTTGTAGTAAATAATACGTACATCAGCTATCTTAATAAGTTTTACCACACGGCTATCAAGCCCATCGTAAACTTTGGGGTCGCCTGTTCGATTATGGGGCGCTGTACGTTGAATTGAAGTTTTGGGGTGTATTATATGGGACAAGGGGTGTAATAATACACCTTTTTTTCTGAGAGTGTAGTCACGTGTCCAACGAGAATCGCAAGATCAAGTAGCACCATGCTTCACTTAATTTTTATATCTAATGAGCTTTCTAACAAAACGTTTAATTGTTATGTTCGGGAAGGAATATCAGATCACCGCTTAATTTGGTGCGAATTCACTGGAGGGCTGAATACTAAGGAAGCAGCCCGGGTAGTCAAAGTTCCTAATTACTCACGAGCGCTAGATCAAAGCATTTTAGACCACCTTGAACTGGTATTTGAAAATTTTTGTGAACTAAGTACACACGAAATAACTATCAATGACTTATGGTTCTCGTTTAAAAGCACAGTGCATACTTGTATTGACCGGTTTGTACCAGCACGTTGCAAACGTATACGAAAAAGGAACCCCTGGATAACCCGAGATATCTTACATCTTAAGCGAAAAATTAATAGGATTCGAATTAAGAAGCGGAAAAGAGATAGGCTTAATATATCACATCTGCGTAGGCTACTAAGGGCAATGATCCATACGTCAAAACAATACTTCCATAACGTGACTTTGGAGAATTTTTTGGTATCGGATCCTCGGAAGTTTTGGCGATATATAACCCAATCAAAGCAGCCAGTCTGTACTATAAAACAAAACGGAGTAGATATCAACAATCCTTTTGAGATTGCTAGCGCGTTCAATCAATACTTTTCCTCGGTATATACTTCCGACAATCATCAAACTCCAGAGTGTGGGTCGCCCCAACATCACACTCCGCACATTACGTTCACCAAGGAAGGCATCTTTGCGGCATTACTAAACCTTAACACTAAAAAATCAGTGGGGCCTGATATGATTCCAAACATATTTTTGAGAAGGTATGCTGAGTCATGTTCTAACTATTTATTGGTTCTTTTTAACAAATCAATTGAACTAGGGCAAATCCCCGATGACTGGAAAACTGCCAAAATTGTCCCTATTTTCAAAGCAGGTGACATTCGTTGCGTTACTGATTACCGACCTGTGTCTCTACTGTGCAGTAGCGTAAAAGTAATTGAGCACGTTTTATGCAAGCATATTTTTTCCTTTCTTGAAGAAAATGTTTTTTTTTAATGCGGGGCAACATGGTTTTAGACGGGGTCTATCAACGATTACACAACTTGCGCATACGATCCACGACTTTGCAAAAACAATTGATTCAGGCCTTCAGACGGACGTAATTTTTTTAGATTTTGCGAAGACATTCGACCGAGTATCGCACAAAAAGCTTCTTCTTAAGCTCAGAGCAATACTAAATAACGACCAGATCTTAAGATGGATAGAAGCATACTTAGGCAACAGAAAACAGTTCGTTCAAATACAAGACGCTCGTTCCTCGACAGCAGCAGTTGGATCCGGGGTACCCCAAGGATCCGTACTGGCACCACTGCTTTTCTTTATTTTTTTTAATGACCTTAAAGTAGACCCCTCTGTTCAAATTCGTTTATTTGCTGACGATTGTATTATTTATAAAGAAGTGAAATGTTCTAACAATCAAAATATTCTAAACAAGAGTCTCGAGATGGTTTCTACATGGTGCGACACCTGGCAAATGTCCCTTAATTGTAAGAAATGTGCTCATATGACAATAACCAGGAAAAAAAATCCACTCCCCTCCAGCTACTGCCTCCAGGGCACCGCGCTCAACACAGTACCCCAATACAAATACCTGAGACCAGTAATAACGTCTGATCTGCGTTGGAATTCACATATTGACTTCATTACTCACAAGGCAATGGGCACATTATGGACTTTAAAACGGCGACTAAAAGACTGTTCCAACAATACAAAACTAATCGCATATAAGACATTCGTCAGGTCTTTGATGGAATACGCTGATGTGGTATGGGATCCACACACAAAGTCAAATATTAATAAGTTGGAAAGAATTCAGAAAAAAGCGCGGCGATTTATTTTTAACACATACGGTAGAAACACATCAATCTCAGAACTTTATGTCCAGAGCGGTGTCCCTTCTTTACAAAAATGTAGAAAAATTAGCCGACTGAAGTTCATTTTCAACCTATTAAATAACAATTTCAACTTGGACTTCAGCAATTACCTTCATTTTAATACTAGTAGGCCAACAAGGAACAAGCACTGCAAATCTTTCACTGAAATAAGGTGTAGAACTGACTGCTTCAAATATTCCTGCTTTCCACGTACGATTCATGAATGGAACTTGCTCCCACAAGAAATCGCCGCCACAGATTGCGTATTGTCGTTCACAGCCAAGTTAAAGGAATCGGATGTTGTTTGATATTACATGCGTATGGTTTGCTTTGATTGTCTGTGATTGTGCTTTTCTACTAGTCATGCTTTAGATATTTCTTTTTTTTATAGGTTTGTACTGTGTTTTTATGTTTACGTGTGTTTTTGTGACGTGTAGTTGTAAAAGATCCTTTTGTGTAGTCATTCTTTGCATGGGAAAAATCCTATCAAGGGCATATTTGTTGGCCCTTTATTCCTCTGCTAGTTGTAACGCCACCACCACACCTATGTATTTTATTTTCAAGTGCATTTTATTGTGTATATCTCCTGCCTTTGCTGCGTATTAGCGGCCGGCAGTATCAATAAATAATAAATAAATAATAATATTTAATTTAGTGGAATAGCATTATTCACCCCAACACGACTTTTCTTATTGATGTGACACAAATATTTAACCCTTCAGTCTGAAAACTATACTCAGGGTTAAATGTCTCTGATAATACTGTTAAAAGTAGGAGCTCGTACACTCCTGTACTTTGAGCCCTGATTGAAGCTGAGCACGCGCGCTCCTCCAAACGCTCTCCTGCGGAGCTTCCATAGGCACTCAAAGTGTGCGAGTGCACACGCTATTATATTTGACTGCACTGCCACAGATAGTTGACCCCGAGTATACAAGATATAAACATTGAAAGAAAGCCAATTGAGGAACCTAGCTTTTTGCCGATTCCGGTGCATGAGTCTTATTTTGACGTCTTCTAGAAAAAACTCAACAAAAAAGATGCTATTCGGATCACGCCACTACAGAGGCAGTATGACCGTGAATTATTAAGAGAATTATTTTAAAAAAAAAATTGTGAAAAAACAGCCTTAAATTACACCAAATTTAGGTTTTAATGAAGTTTGAAAATTAATATAAAATAATTTGTCAATATAAATCAGACTAAAGTACAGTAAGCCTAATATAGCCCAAGGGTAAAACTACATGTGGAGAGTATCTGATAACCACCAATTAAAAATAATATGTTGATATAAGGCTCAGAATATGCCACCACAACGTCAGAGGTACAATGTTTGGCAATTTTTATTTCGGTTTTTGCTTCACTTGTCAAGTGTAGAACAAACACTAGTCGGCATACAATAGATTGTACATGAGAAACTTCTATAAATATGTTAATGTTTCCAGTATGCACAGCAAGTAACTAAACTTCGTACAAAAAACAAGCACGCAAAATTTGATTATCAGCTTGCTCCACCTGGTAGTGTATTTTTTCGTAAAACTAAACTTTTTTCTCAGACAATTTTTGTAAACCAGCTTTGCTCTTCTTAGACATGGGTCTATTACATATATTTAATTATGAAAAGTCCAAATACCCACTCCGACCGGAGCGTTCTACTTTAAATCAAACGACCCAGAAGTAATGCAAATAAATGCAGAGCTCGGTACAGAAAGAACAGATTATCTTCTGGCATATCTAAAATGCTTTTAACAAAACTAGAAAAAAAGGAGAAACTTTTATACTGTACCCACGCTGACTCTGTCATGTCGTATAGATAAATGAAGGTATACATAAATCTTCGATCAACTTAGCGAACTTGAATATGTACCACTTGGGGCGGTTTGTTGACACACGCAAGTTTAGCAATGGTCAGTAAAACCATGTTTTCTGGCAACGTGCCTGGTACAGCATTGTCACAAAAATAAAGCAATAACATGTGGATAGCAATAATTCTGACGTTTTCCCGCTTCTCTTGGTAAATACCCTCAATCCTACAACGATCCACCATAATGTGTCGTCTGAAGAACTTACGTTTACGTCGCCTTTTTTAATTTTCAGGTTAACACATTTTGTATGTTTCAGTAATGGTATATAAAATAATGTGACAGTCACAATTTGGATCAAGACTAAAATATATGCGAACCGCGTCAATAGGTATATGTTCTGTATAAGTGTATTCGCTTGGCCCAGTCGGTGATACCCTGTGACGATTAAAAGCGCTAAAATGACGAGGACCACTAAACGAACACACACACACACACACACACACACACCAAAAGCGCACTTGCAATAGAGGTTTAGTCTGAATTGATCTAACCAGAAAAAAAAAACATATATGCCTTATCAACAAAACACCGACGTCATGTACGCACGTCGTCCTACTAGTCTACTGTTATGCTTACTAGCTTGGCCTATCAAATGACTGTAAATGCGCCACTTCTTAATCATAAAGCGCAATCGATGGGGCGCTAGCGGATGTATCGTAACCGCACTTCTTCATAAAATGCGCTTTTGAAATTTCCATTGTCGCCTTGTTTCGGTCTTGGTTCAATATAATGGTTTCCTGAAACTTTGAGACAGAGTCGCATCGGTTGCGGTGCGCCACCAGGTTACCCGCGGGTGATGATCTCATTGCCAATGCAGTGCGTGCTCTCTTAGTCAATCGTTTACGCAACACCCGGACCGTTCTATGTAAACCCTCCCACAAGTTGAGGGTGTTCTATATGCCACCCCTTCCACGCACTCTACAAATCTAGTCGCATGCCTTATCTCACACACACCTTCCCGAGATCCCCTTCCTCCACTGCTGCACACAGTTTAACCAATTTCTGAGGTGCTGAGACTATCTTTAAACTATGGCTAATTTTGTTTATATAAGGTATGACGGCTGACCCAACATTATTTCCTTGCTAACCATCACTCTTTCTTTCTCCTTAAGGTTCTGGTAATAATCCTTCTCCCATCCCTTTGATGATCGTAAGTGGATACCCGCATTCCTCTAATTTCTTCACTTGCCTTCCAACGCTGTCCGTTACAGTATGTGAGCAACATCTAGTTAATTATATGTTCACAATCACACCCCGTATATAATTAAATCTCAGCGAAACGCAAAAAAGAAGAAATCGCAAAACTAAATTAACTAATTTTTTTTTTTCAATTGAATACGTGGTTAGTATAGGAAGATTGGGGAAACGCCGTTCCGAGGCAAAAAGGAATAGCGATATTTTGACCTTACTGTTTTCTTCACGCTGACTGGCCAGTACTTGTTATTATAGACTTGTGATGTTATTCAATAAATTTTGTAACCATGAACAACCGAAAACTTGGTGCCTCACTAAGCCTCGTTGGTGTTAACTACCTCTCGGTTTATATTGCGAAATGCTGGTCGACTCTGCCGATTGCACGTTAAATGCGTAACTGAAATCTATTCCCTATAACAAACTGAATGAGCTTCTAAACTTGTTTTAACTGTTACCTTCCTGCAGAAAAAAAAATATATGGCAGCTTCGGTAGATTCAAGCTCTACTAAAAACTGACGCATAAAAAAATTAAACTTTCCAAAAATGTTTTTTCAGTGCCTTAATAAAAAAAATTAGTGCTTTTTAGTGGAGTGTGCAAAAACAGACAACTGAAACGGCTTGCCTCTCTCGCTATTCTGCCGGCTTAATCCCTTTCGCATATATTCCAATATCTTTTTCCTCCCAATTCAAAACTAATAAGTGCAGTGTTTTGTTTCGTAAAGAAGTTTGCACCGGTTAGGCTTTTTACTAATTATTACTATTATTAGTTCGTTGTCAAATAAATCGTCTTGATGATGCAGGCGTCAGCTTCAGTGAGCGAAGTATTTTTTAAGGCTTCTCGCCTCCACGGCGCTGTGGTCTGCAGTGCGGAACGTTTTAATGAACGTGGGAAGGATTCACATCAGTGTTTGCTATGAAATCGCTTCTTTTTGAGTCTGTAAAGACAGTATTCGCGTATACTACTCAGTGTGTTTGTTTGCATTATGCTTTCCTTTGGCTTGAGCGTCTGAAGGTAGGTTTCTTGTGTGTTTGTGCGGAGGCATGCATTTGTGTTTGTATCTTAGTGGTCGTCTGTGGACGTGTCTGTCTCTAGGTTTCCGTGTCAGTATGTGTTGTGTGCGTGTACGTTTCTGTATAGATACCTCTGGTTGCGTGCTCGTCGTTTTAATGTTTAAAGATATTTTCGTTCATTTTGTGTAGACCGTTCCCAGCGCATTGAGTTGCACGTTCTTGGGAACCAAGGGGGGGGGGGGGGGGGGGGGGGGGAGGGCGGTATTTTAAAAGATTGTATCGTTGCCCCAGAATGAAATTTCTTAACAAGAAACAACCTTAAGAATTGATTTTATTTAGCTAATTGTGCAGTCTTCTTCAGTCATAAAGATGAATACAAAATTAGATCAATCAGTTCCGGGTCGGAAAAGGGTTCATGCCCTACCAGAGCTTTAACTCATTTATATACTTGACTGGTTCTCCAATTAGTAGGGAACTAGGTCGAAAGGATTTCCTTAAATGCCTGAACATTTCGGTGCACAAAGCTGTATTATGAGTCTTTTTCATGTTCTTTGAAGAGCCAAATAATATGCTTAAAGTTTTAGATGACAAACTTAGCTCGGAATGTTCACTGTATTATTAGTCTATACTGAAATTCAAAATAAATATTTGTATCGTCTTCTGGATACATAAGTACGCAGACGACACGAATTTGTTTTGAGTGAAATGGTCATAGGACTCCTTGAATAAATTATGAACAGCTGCATTAAATCAGTTTAATTGGTTATTTTGAAATAGACTATAACTCAATGCACCTTAAAGGACACATCCAAAAGAAAACAATTTTTTTTTAAACAGCTTAGATGGAAAAAGGATGTCATAAAACAATTTCACAACGAACGAAAAATATTTTTAGAGCTAAATTAACGGTGCTATACGAATTTGTAGTTGGCGCCCGTGGGATAAGCGTTGGTCACGTGGTAGGCGCGCGGGACGCCGCGCTGCGTCGCCGCCGTCGCCGCCGCCGCACAAATTTGCCTGCTTCGGGGCGCCGCCGCCGTCTTCTGACCGGCGCACTGGTCTATCACGTCTGCTTGCGCTTTTTCAGGAGTTTCCTCTGGGCTCTAAAAGTTACTTATTAATCTTAGTTTTTTGTTATACTTCAAGCAAAGATGAATAAGTTACTTTTAGAGGCCTTAGGACGCTTCCGAAAGAGCGCAAGCACCAGGTGATAAATAAGGGCCGCTTTTCCGCGGCGCTGGCGGGCGCCAACTACAAATTCGTATAGTGTCGTAAATATAGCTCTAAAAATATTTTTCTTCATTGTAATATTTTTTTATGACATCCTTTTCCCATCTAAGCTGTTTAAAAATGTGTTTTTTTTCTTTGCATGTGTCGTTTAAACAACGTGCGTAATATATATTCCAGTAAACAAACAAGTGGACACAATAACCATTAAATTTAAGGGTGCCTCCTGAAAATATGCAAACAAACATAATCCTATTACTGCCTGGCTTGCCAAAGAACTTGCATGTAATTTGTACATCAACTCTATGAAAACGTAGTCATCAAGATATCTTGGATGCATGCAAAAAATAACGATTTCTGTCCATCTGCCAGAAACTATGCATTATCACTCGTTTTTCCAGTCACACCTCTCCCACGGTATTTTGGAATGGATAAAGACGACAATAAAAAAACAGTATATTTCAGTTTCAAAATTAGGGGCTACGTGTGTATGCTGGGTACTATGGAAGCGTGCCAGATTTTTCTTGCGAGTCGCACCATATCTGGCACATATAATGCATAAAATTTACTTTTTTTTTCAGTTGGCGCAATTCCTACGCCGCAAGATGAGTGTAATTCAAAATTTCGACAATGTGGAGGCAAAAGAGTTTACTCTATTATAATTTCTATTTTTGCGTAATTCTAAGAAAGATGAGGTAGCAAAACTTGACTCCCAAATTTACGCTCTATACAATATTTCTGATAAACACTGTAGCTGTTTCGACTCGTGCTCCAATTTGATACAAATATTAACTTTCTCTTATTTGGAACACAATCATCCTCTATAATTGGTGTGATATAAAACTTCTGTTGCGCCCTGACCATTTACTGACTTATATGTATGTGGTAAAACGTGACAATACTTGAATGCCCCTGTGTTGTAAAAAGAAATCTATGTGACCGCTTTAATAATGTGTCAGCTTGTTAAATATGTAGCTTGCCCATCATCAATCGTTGTGTAACACCCAATACGGTGGTGCAGAAAAATTTGAAAAGACTCTCAAGTTGAAACAAAAAAGTCAGTAGAACGTCCCAACGCAGCTAATTTTTTTTTCTTTTATACAACACATTATCACAAGCTCGCCCACACACCCGCTGTTCTTCTCATGCAGTTTACATTTGGAAGCGTCGTTTAGTACCTTGTCTTCTCTTGTGCCTTTTTGTTCATTAACCCTTAAGATAAAGCACATAATTATTTTTTTTATATATAGAACACATTGCTGTCAAACCTGAGGAATATATTGCTTTCTGTATTTCCTTCATTTTCTTTTGATATGATTATGAAGACATCCACAATGCGTGTTCACAAATTAACTTCCTTTAAACACAAGAAAAGACGTAGCCAGCATAAATGCTCCATACCTTAATCTATCTTTTAATGTAATCATCTTTCATATTAGGGAATTCGAGATATCGTGGCACAAACATAGTTATCTCATGGAAGTACATCATTAAAAGAGCCTGTGCCACTAGAGCCCTTTATAGCCATTTCGTGAAGTAACGATTTCAAAACTATACACGCGTTGCAAGACAGGAAGCTAAAAAGCGCCCGTTCTCCAGAATTTTCTCATTAACATTCTCTACCAGGTCTGTCGGGACCAGAGATGTCCCTCTGCTTGGCAAGGCATCATGAACGCTTTGTCACCCTTCATTAAGCGTGCGAAACTGCTTCCGCACCAAGAGTGGGGACGTGGGTGGCATGAAGTATATACATTTTGGAAATTTGTAAAGCAGATATTTCGTGTCAGCACAAGTACCAAAGCTCGCTTTTTTACTTGCTGCATTTTTTGAGACATTCGCCAGTGGAGCTCGGTTTTGACTCCTCTACTTTGAGTGACCCGATACAAATTGGTGGCGGGTGACAGATTGTTTTATAAAAAAACGACCTCTCGCACACTTTAGATTATTTCACAATACCCGCCAGCCTTATTACGTGACGAGGCAGGAGAGGACGATACAGAGGAAAACTTTCACTGCATGCTCGCAACACTTAAAAACTCTAATCTCCCATAAGAATATCAAAAAGAAACATGACGACGCTCACATCCTAACAATGACAATGAATGTTTTGTTTATTAAACAATACACTTAAAGCACTGTTAAATTCCAAAACTGTCTCAAAAGCGCCACCCCCCTGGAAAGCTTTTTTTTTTATTATTATTTATTAATGCTGCAATCCCTAGCTGGGATTTTAGCAGGTGGGCACATTGTTGCATGTAGAACACGCTGGCAAAATACAAACGAAGCAAACAAGCCAGCCAAAAATAATTTCATAAATCTAAAACCTGTACAAAAAAAAAAAAAAAAGATTGTTTAAACTTGTTTATGGAGGCAAGAATTGGAGTAAGCACTTTTGGGTGATGCAAATGCTCTGAACGATGTCTTTTCGACTTCATATACTTAAAACTGACGATTTTAAAAAGGTCAAAATGAAATTGAAAAAAAAAAGATTTTAGCCGCTGCCATATTCCTCGATTCCTTAATAGCTGCATGTCACCTTGATTCTTTCAGCGCCTTAACCGATGCCGTGCTTCTGAAAACAGAAAAGATTGTACGTGCCATAAGTGATTGAACTATTTCAAGTTTATTTGAGAGTGAGCGAGAGAGAGAGACCTGCCATGAGTTCCAGGCGTCGGATGCATAATCCAGTGTCAGTCTTACGAGAGCTTTGTAGCCAAAAGATTAACAGGAGGTGATTTCTATAGTTTTCTACGCAAACACCTTTTTTTTGTTTATTTGTCTTTCTTATGTATTCTATGTGTTTATTCCATTTCAGATCGCACGAGATAATATCGCCGAAATATTTATAACTGTCAACTTTATCGTCAAGCTCATGATGAAAATATAAAAGAGTTTTTGTTCTAAAATGAATGTATTGTTTCTTGTTATGTTAATGCTCATATTATTTTTACACACCATGATGAGTTCTGAGATAAGGTATTGTTAACATTCCCATGGTCGTCTACTGAATATACCTATAGGAGCATAAATTATTCAATCGTAAACAAACATTCTTATTTTCACTCCCCGTTACTGCTGATAAAAAAAAACGGTTTACAAATGTTTAAAAAAGCAGGGGACGAGCCCTGCGGAACTCCGGAATGCCCTCTTAACGATTTTTGAAAACTGCCATTAGCATCAACGAATTGCTCTAAATTTTTGAGATAGGCAGTAATCCATCTTATGATCAATGAAGGTACACGGAAGTCAGTTAGTATATTAATTAACTTCTAGTGAGGCACTAGATTAAAAGCTTTTGACGGATCAATGAAAGCGGCATTCACTTGCAGATGATCATTTAGATAACCAGATATTTTATGATAACATTGAATTAATTGGGTTAATGTGGACAACCCTTTATGAAAAACGTGTTAACTGGGCCTTAGTGAATGGTCCTTATCCATGAAATCGACTAGCTGCTTATTTAGAATATGCTTCAATAACTTACACAATGTGTGTACAGGTCCAAGAGATAGGGTGATAATTGGCAATCAAGTCACTTTCCCGCATTTTTAATGGCCACGACCCTTTCCAAAAGCCACTCATCCGGTAAAATGAGTGTTTAACTGAGCTAGAAAACTTATTTTTATTCATTTTTCAAGTTATTACGCCTGCTACGTCTCATCACTGTATTCAAGCACCGGTCACTTTTTATTTCTATGAACGAGCTTATAAATAATGCTTCCCCTTTGGTTTTAAAACAAAATTATGCATTCTAAAACAGAAAAAGAGCCAGGCAGTTAAGCAGCCGGGCTCGAACTGCCTCAACTAGATGGGGCGACGCTTAATTTTGGATGTGGCAACGGTATTAAAAAGTCGCGTTTTGAGACAATTTAAATTGAAAAGAATGAGGATTTTATTTTTGGAGATAGGTGCAAATAAGAAAGGTGTAACCGGTGGTTTCGCGTACAGATACAAGGACACTGACATAAACGTTAAAGCCATTCAGTGCGATGACGCGTTACCATGTTCTAGGTGTGGATCATTGGGAGTGGGTCTAAATTCCCGAGGCTCAGCAAGACGACCGCGCTACCAACCCCAAGAAGACACGAACATAATGTTTGTCGACAAGGGAAAAGTAATGTGATATTTTGTAAGCCTAAGAGGGTAACCCTAATATGCACGAACTGCCCAAATGTTGGTGGGCCATTTTATACACTTAACCCTAAAATGCAGGTTTTTATACATTTACGTAAAATTATTTGGATTGCTCGCTACAATAAAACATTATTCCAAATATGATTAGAAAAAGTAAATTAAAATTAGAAATAAAAAAAAAATGTGGGGCTCCAATCCACGCTGTGAAGGTGGTTGGTCAGCGAAGCTGTGGTATCACCTGCAACGATCGATCGTTATACCAAATGCCGCCGCTGGTCGCAGTACGCCACCGCTGATCGTTTTGCCTTTTTTTCATATTTTTTCTGTCCCGCTTTTTGTACTTATGCTGCTCTTCGGGAGTCCTAACTATGCATGTGTGTTTACGGATAGGAAGCTATTCTATTCGATATATCTAATAACATTGGAACATAAGATATGTTACAATATTTTTGAAGAAATGGTGGTCAGTGATATAAGACGGTAGTTTAAAGGTGAATTTTGTTTTCCGGAATTATTTATGGGGATAATACGGCTAATCTTCCTGTCATGTGGAACGTTACCAGACGAAAAGAATTCACAAAAAATATCGGTTAAAGACAGACATGATGCATGATTTGTATTTTTAGTATTTTTGAGTTGATGAGGTAATCGCTATGGCCTACCCATGGGGGTGCTGCAACAACAATGAAATCAGTTACTCGGATACTCGGAGGGTTCTTATTTTATATATGAAAGGCTAGTGACCTTGCACCCCACGTAACAAGCTGCAGTCGCCACGGCAGCTTGCGCAGCGGTAATATTTATCGGGAAACGCATGCGGTGGGCGCTACGTGCTTCGCATTCTTATCAGGAGCACCTTATTATCTAATGTGTGGTTCGGATGCCTCTTTTGTGCTTCTTCTTCATTGAAACTAATGCTGCGCTGTATGTTGCATACGTGATATATGCAATTTTCGCTTATATCGCTGAAGGTTTTTCCTCCATCAGGACGCCGACAAGAAAAATTACGACCAACGAGTCATCTACATGCTTCCCTGTACAAAAGCGACTAAATACTTCAATCATTTTAGTTTGATACTTGATTCACCGGTGTTTTTTGGGTTGTGAACGTGGCGAAAGCAGCTCTTTTATTCAAGCGCTGTTGAAATTTATATGAAAAACTACGGAGAGGATGAAGTCGCTGCAAACAATACCAAGTACACGGGTGATAAAATGAACAAATGATCCACCAACGACCGTTTAGCCTGAAAATGACGTCTATATTGTGACTGCATACAAAGTGCATACACATTTGCTGTAGACTTGAACAGCAGCAAGAAGTTCTTTCAAGCACAGCGCAACAGAAAATTGGTCGTATTTTTTTAAATATGAGGGATGCACATCCTGGAAGCTTGCAGTGCTGCCTGGATGTATAGCTTTTCCAGCAAGTGATTTCGATATCAGCGTGTCAGGAAGCTGTGCATGTGAACGCCGAGCAGCCAAGCGGTTTCATCTAGAGTGCCATTTTTGAGACAGGTGGCACGAAACATGTATCGGATGTGATACAGCACGGGCACACTCCTTGAAATGACACTTGCGGCAAAAGGAAATCGCGTCGCCTGACGAGGCACCAAGGTTGGGTATCTTAAGAAAATTGGATGACTGCAGACATGAGACAAAGCACAAAGTACAACTCTTTTTTTTAATTCATAAAAAAACTGATAAAACGATGTTTATATCGGAAAAATCATTCCTCTTTATAATCAAAAGCAACTGATTTAAATTTGTTATGATGGCAGCGCGCTATGGTTTCAAAAAGAACACATAGTGACTACTTGCGTTAACTATAATTGCCTCCTTCTTTAAGATCATAAATGCGGGATCATAAAGATACCTCGCGCTTCGCATTCGGCTATTAACACTCAGCTACTATCACTTAAGAAATTTGCGCTGCCAAAAATAATTGGTTCCAGCCCTCACCTGTCTGAGAGACATCTACATACTTAATGTGCGCCAGGGCTAACGCTGAATCCTTTCCTCACGCGTATCCGGAACACCGACGGCATGCAAATATTCCTAAACTGTTATAATATAAAGTGTAGAAGTTATGCTCATAATGATGGCGTGCAGTTAGGTAGAGAAAGTAAGATCAGACACTTCACAAAGCAAGACAAAAAATTTCGGTGAAACGCAACGAAAGACGAACAAACAAACAAATAAAACACCTTCACCAAGGCGCGGAGGGGCTTGACGAGCGTCGATTTGAAGCCAGCTTATGGCGGCCGCGTCACGTAGTTCCAAGATGGCAGCGCCCATGCGTCGAAGGGCGAAAAGGTCTACAGTTTGCAAAAGCTCCTAGCAAATATAGCTTTTTGCTAACTTCCGTGTTAGTCTTGAATCTGTATTTAAGTTTGCCGATGTTGGGCATTATCTTCATTAAACGTTACGCCATTCAAGAGTAACCATTGAAAAGAAATTGACGAGCAAAAATGTTTTCTAGTTTTTTTTTTTAGCCACCGCTGTGCACGACAGTGGCCTTCGGAAGAAATAAAGAATAAAAAACAGATAAGCTAGGAAAAGAAAGAAATAGGAGTAATTGGTTCCGACTTCTAATATGGAAGTGGTGGGTGAAAGGCAGAGAGGTAAGCCAGGGCCCAGGACTCGCCCTCTAATAAAGCTCTCATTATGTGTTCGGTCATGGGATTTGCGCGTATTAATTTCACTCTAATAAACACCCGTTTTTATTGTAAGTCCGCCCTGCGCCATTGCCATGCGTGGGTGCTATCCTTTACTTTGTTTCTGGATCTTTGTGTTTACATATGTGAAAAAATTATTTACGTCAGACTAAGAACAATGCGTCATTCAATATGATTTAAGCCGCAGTACGCGCATGTTGGGATAAAGAGACACGGTTAACTAATTAAATTTGACTTTCCTGAGAGTTGTCACCTTTTCACCATAAAAAAAAAAGTGCCGTCACAGTCTCCAATTTGCATGTAACATTTTTTACCACACTGTTTTGATGGCGCGTCCTCGAGTGTCAATTTTTCTGGGACACAGATCTATGTCATATCTTCGCACGACGTCTATAAGACGCATGCTCGTTAGGCTCAGGAAATATCAAATAAGCAGCCGTGAAAAGTTCCCATATGTGTAACAATATGCTGATATTTGTTCCCTGCATTGAGGAGAGGAACTTTATACTGATGGAACCAGGCGATAAAGGCGGCGTTACTCCTGCTTTGTATATGTAACACGTCGACATCAAGGGCCTCAAGAATGCTTCGGCACTTGTAACACTGTAACCTAACCTAACGTAGTACAACCGCTGTTCATCATTCTCTTGAATATCTGTGGCCACCCGTCATTGGAATAGGACATTATCAAGACCAGACTTGTGGACTTTTTTTTTTCTTTGTCCGAATTAGTTTTTTTTGACCGAGTCACGCGAAATAAGATTCAGTCACTTCATCTGGAGACCTGAAAAAACTCCAGCTTTGTTCTCACCCTATCCTGCGCCGTCTTTGCCTTATAATATTGGGCCTTAAAACATCATGAAATGAGAAGCATTAAAAAAAAAAAAAACTTAGCAGTACACTGCTGTGCTTAATGATGGACACGCCAGCTGTACACTATTTTTTGTTGCACCTAAGAAGGCAAAATGCAAGTAGAAGTAGCAGTTTCAGCCGAACTTTGCAGGCAGTTTAATTTTTTTTTTCTAGACTTAATTCGAATTAATAATTCTTATGTATCAGGACCGAGGGAAGGGAAGAGTTACATTCGAGATTCTGCGACAAGTAATTTAATAAAATATAAAAAAAAAAGTAACCAAAGCCTGTTGGGTGAACTTGAATAGAGTCATCCTGAAAGCCTCAGAGTGAAAGCGGATATACTTTAAGATACTTTCTAAGCTAAGTCTTTCAAATAAATGTCGGATGTTGCTGTGAGGCTCCCAGAAAATTCACTTTCCTGACAATTTCTGGAAACGAGTAACTTGCTTAGTTGCGGTTGAATCGACGAACGATTATATTTAGCAGCGTGTCTAATTAATTGCCTTGTTCGTACCATCTTTTTTTCCCAGGCAACAAGTTCAGCTGCGACTGCAGGATCTCCTGGATCGCGCATCTGGCGAACACCACCAGGAACGACAACTTCCGGCGCGAGCTGCGGCACATCAAGTGCGATTTCGCGGCGGCCGACGGTGCGACGAATATCAGCAGCAAGGTGGCCCGCCTCAGCGCCAAGGAGCTCAACTGCCCCGAAGACCACGAGAAGCCCAAGTTCGAGAACTCCCACCCCGACGCTAAAGTCGACAGCACGACAATGACCACCGTCGCTTCGCCGGACGAAGGCGGCATCCTCGAACACCGGGACGACAGGGACCAGATCGAAGAGGAGGAATCCGAAGAGGCGGTGGTCTCGGAGACGCGGGACGACGCGACCGCAACGACGCAGACAATGAAGAACGAGATTGACATGGTGCTGAGTCAGCGGAAGGTGATGCAGAAGCAAGCCGCCCACTCGCGGAAGGACAACGGAAACTCCGGCACCTCGCTGGTCAGCTGGAGCATCACGCTGCAGCTTTTCTTCGCAGTGGTGGCGAGCGGGATCACCACCGCAGTTTTTTTAGTCCGGCATAGCTGACCACATCAAACCTAGACTATGTCTGTTTTTTCTTTCTCTTAAAAACAATGCGCGTGCCGAATAATGAGACCCATTAGAAAGTAGAGTGGGTGCAAAAGATCCACCGGTACGCAGTCAAACCTCTTACACCTCAGTCAATCTAAGTTCTAGCACAGGGCTAGGGGTTTTCGCTCCTGGTTACGTTGATATTAATGTGCGGTATGCTTATAACGCCATAATTATATCGAAGATTACACAAAAGTGGTCCTGAATATTAATTTATGAAATGTGTAAATATCCCCACATCAAGATGCGATGCTGCGAAAATCCCTTTACCTGGCGACGATGTCGGACAAGTCTTCAGGATCATTCATACTTTTACTAAATAAGGTGTGAGCTATCAGAAGTTCTTCGGTGAATACTGCATCGGGCGGCGGCCGAATTAATATACACTGGTCCTATTTTAATCAATTTTTCCGACGGAAAAGGCGATCAATAAAGTGTATCGATTGTAAAAGAAATAAATAAAACATTTGGGGGAAACAAATACAAATGAAACATTTAGACGTTAAATGTTTTGACAATATGAGGTTGGGCCTCGACAATATAACGACACTGGTTTTTGTCGTAGATAAGGGCGTGGGCCCCAACTGCTCACTTGGGTTCTGTAAAACTATGCTGATATTTTTTCAAAACGTTGATCAAAAGATTCAGGGGTGGGAACTAAAGTCAGAATTTCTCTATTTTGCAGCGATAGCTTTAGCTTTACGTGGTCTAAACTGCGGTTTCAAAAGAAAAAAAATTGGGAGGTCTCCAAGATGGAGTAACCATCGGAGCGCGGTACCGCTCGCCCTTCTCATTCGCTAGTCAATAGGGAGTCTTAGGCAACCGTGTTTGCACATCCGATACGGTACAATGGGACCTCCGGTACAAACTGCGCATGCGCTACCCCAGAGTGCCCGCATATGCTCAGTTCGTACTGGAGGGCACATCGAACCGCATCGGCAGTGCAAAAACGTTTCCCTAAACCTTCGTAATAAACTACAACTGAACCGTACTCGTAGCTGGTATAGTCACTGACAAGGAGTGTGGCCTTAATGTGATTTTCGTCTCGTCATTCGATCTTTGGAATCCTTCTCGTCGGATGCAGCAATCTTGTTGGCTGAGAAATGATAATAAGATGCTCGGAATTCGTCACGCCCTGCATTAATTAAGCTCTCAATGACTATGGGGAAAAAGTGGAAAAAAAGCTCTGTCTCAAGGTGGCAACCATCGTTTCACTTAAAGCCCTTTTATACGGAAAAGTAGCCGCATCCTTCCAAGAATGCCGTCTGCTATCTTGGGCCGATCCAGGCGGCGCTACAGTCGACGCGCGGGTGTAAAAAAGCAAAACATAAAGATAAATGGTATGCGCGTCAGAGGAGGAGGGAGAAGATATCACTACCTTTCTCATTCAGGGGCATTAGTTTCACGCGGAGACTGCTCCAATGAAGATAAGTTTCATAACGAAACGCAAGCTGCCACTCCACGTTCCCACAGGGTTCCTTTTCAACTTCACAAAGAGAGAGTGCCGAATGATTGGTGTTTTCTGTGCATCACGATGCAGCATACATGCATAAACTTTTGAATGTGCAAAATGCTCCCACAGCGATTGAGGTGCGAGATGATTTGCTGCGTGCCTACTTGAAATTTGTTTTTCTCTGTCAGGAGTCAAAGCTATTTGCGTGAGCAAACGCCCGGTGGTTCTTAATGGGGCAGGTTCTCGGCCGGTGAGATCACCTCACATAAATGAACGATCTCGCTCGCAGGAAGCGTTCCCGTGAGCTGAAACGGACGTCATATCGGTCTGTTAACCTCAATGGTTTGTTCTCGAAGACGCGTTGTGTTAAAAATAATTTCAGTCTGTATTTATCTTTACTTTCTCATTTGTGTCTCTCAGTGTATTTTCGGGTCGAGTGCGCAGAATTGGTGTGCGTACGACTGAATACCTTGTTGCATGGATTATTACTTGACAATTAAGGGAAACAGTGATATCTGTCTTAGATAGTTTAAAATCTTGCGAAAGGCTAGGTTTTTTTTATTGGCTAGTTTGAAACGCGGATTGGATTTACTCATCGTGCTTGTTTTTGCGCGAATAAAAAAAACACTTGTATTTCATAGAAAGTCGTGTGCATAGGTAACATTAAATAATTATTGACACCTCCGAAATCAGTTGCACGAGGAAAGCTGTAAATTACAAAAAAAAACAAAAACGTTTTCTAGAGAGCCTTCATAAATACAGTATCTAAAACACATATGTTAAAACTGAGATTTATAACACGAATTCAAACAAACACCAATCCGGTTAATCAATACGATTTTGAATATTGTTATTTTTTCTTAATATAGTGATCATATGAATCACACTCGTCAATGGTAAGCGTTCCAAGAAAAATGGTCCTGAGATTATTCTACTCTTGGTAGTTTCTTCAGAATATACAAACGGAAACAAACAAAAAATTTGCTGTGAATGCGGGTGGCAATAACAATGTTTCACAATTAAGAAGGAATATCCCTGAAGCGTGTGATTTCTGCTGTTTTTCGCATGGTCTCGACACCAGCGAGTTAATTGTTCGGGAAGCAAAGTATACGTTTGTTAAGTAACGAAGGATTTTGTTAGAAATAAGTAAGATTTGTTTTAGAAAAATCTATCTTTATACAGTTGCGTCGGCATCGTTTTATTTTTTTTAGCTTTCTTTGTGAGTGTCGGCGTTTTGGAGGGAGCATTTGCGGGGGCAGAGCGGCCGGGAGTGGGGAGCGGCTTCCCCGCGGTCGTTAAGAAACGTCTCGGGTTTCGGTAGTCTGCTCGGACAGATCCCTTCTTGCAGCTGGTTGTGGCTTTTAGCCGAATGTGCCTGTATATAGAGGGTTTCGCCGCTTAGTGTAAAATTGTCGCTTTTTGCCCGATGCAATAACTTAGCGGTTGGCGCCAGTCAGACTGGAAAAAATTGCAGAGAACAACCCTACAAGGAATTTAGGTTTGGCGGTTACAGCGACAGGATGACAGCTCGCCGACCATTGGACGACAGTGTACCACGTGGGAGTGGTAAAATTTGAAGTGATTGGTCCATCTCTGGAGGGAAAGGAGGCATCTACGAGGCTAGAAAAGGGCTGCCGAGAGGGTTCTCGGGGAATTCGGCTCTTGAGACTGGGGACTAAAGTACGGGGTTTTAATCTTGGAAGTTTTGTATATTACCGCTGACTTGTCGTTTTGTTTTGAAAATAAACGTGGCCACACTGGCCACCGTAAACCTACCGACGTCGTAATGTGTCCAGCGGGATCGAACAACTTTTAGTTTTTTTTTCTTATTCGACTTCCCGGGGGACTACCATCGGGCGAACACCATCATCGGTCGTCACCATCCTGACCGGGCCCCTTTCCCCGCAGAAAGTTGACTGGCGCAGTCGACAGAATCCTGCTGACTTCCTGCGACGGGCGGTGAGCGAAAACGACGGTATCAACGGAGGCAGGCGGAGCGTACCTGGGCTCTATGCGACAAGTGTTTCGTCTGCTGGATTGCGGACAAGGGTCGCGTCTGCTGGACTGCAGACAAGGGTCCCGCCTGCTGGACTGCTGACAAGGGTCGCTCCTGCCGGAGTGAGGACCGTGGCTCACGGTCCTCACTCCGGCTACGTGAGAAGCCCGGGGGGGGGGGGGGGGTACAGTTACCCAAAGAAGTCGTCTGCTGGACTGCGGACAAGGCTCGCTCCTGCCGGAGTGAGGACCGTGGCAATATCTACGCGAGAAGCCCGGGGGGGTACAGTTACCCAAAAGGAGTGGTCGCAGCTGACAGGTGGTCCTGGGCGTCATTTACGTCGGAGGACAGGAGGACCTGTGGCTTCACCTGCGGACCGGCGAAGCATCTTCAGCGAGCGGCGACAGAATATCGGGGCAAGCCTCAAGAGGAGAGACGAGATCGTCGCTGCAGTGCTGAACTTCGTTGTGGTGCCGGAAAATTGTGCTTTTGTTTTTCTGTGTGATTTTTTTCTTCTTTTTTTCCGGTGAACGAAGAAGGAGCTGAAACTTCCAGGCGACGGGCACGATCGCCAGGCCGAGTGGGGACACTGCGGCAAGTGGGTGGCGGCGACTGGAGGAGCAGCTAATTGGATTTTGTCAGGCAACAGTGGGTGAGTCCCATTCCCGTTTTCTCCGAGGCTCACCATGACCAGAGAGACTAGATCGAAGACCTCAGGTTCTTCCCTCAGTGGCGCCAACTCGGAACCAGACGCTGGCACCAGTGAGGGAGGGCAGCCAACAGATTCGAATGACCTTAGTGCTGAGATAACACTCATGAGACTAAAGATAGAACTCGAGAAGATAAAACTAGAGCAGCTCAAAATAACGGGGCAGCCTCATGAAGAGAGCACTCGGGGGGCGGGGGGAGTCGGACGGTATGCAAAGGAGCTACGTGCGGTGCTGGCGCCAATGCCCGTGACAGACACATTGGTGCCTGCATGGTTGAAAGGCGCTGAAACAATGTTGGCGAGTTGTGAGGTGCCACAGGACCTACACGGGGCAATCCTCTTGCCTTTTCTAAATGAGAAAGCGAGCGCCGTTGTGGCAAACAGAGCAGAGGGACGGGTATTGAAGTACAAGGAGCTACGAGACATTATCCTCGACGAGCTCAGAATGACTCCGGATGAGTACAAGCGGAGGTTTAATGTCGCGCGCAAACAAGAGAATGAGTCGTGGGCACAGTTCTCTACAAATCTTAATACTATCTATGGATACTACATGGAGAGCCGCAAGGTAGAGACACTAGATGATCTACGGCAGCTGACCATCTCAGATCGCCTAAAGCATGCCATGCCGGATGATGTACGCGCCTACGTCCTTCAGAACGAAACCAAAGAACGGCTAAGGCCAAAGGAAGTGGCGGGACTTGCGGAGAAATTTGAAGAGAGTAGGCACAATCGAAACTGGAGGCCCCAGAGACCGACTGAGAGGCCACAGGTGAACTTGCGGGGCGGGCCTGCGAAAGTTGGGGGCGACCAGCGAAGGATTGAGAAACCCCGACCACCAGGGTGCTTCGCGTGTGGGAAGCTGGGGCATTTTAGGCAGAACTGTCCTGGATTAGCGCATAGAGCCGTGGACTTCGGGAATAAATCGGCCTCCGCGGGTCTGAGTGCAAGGGCAGCGCTTTTGCCGCAGTCACGGGAGACCCTTGAGACGGCGGGGACGCGCAGGCCTGGGGAAACAAATTCGGGTATAAGCTGGGTACTGCTTACGGCAGGGGGCACACCCTTCTCTGCCTGTTTGGACTCGGGCGCTGACATAACTGTCGTGAGGCGGGAGGCGGTGCCCGAGGAGTCACGCAGGCGGGGAGGGGGAGAAATCGTGCTCAGAGGTGCATTCGGCCAGACGGTGACGGCAGAGCTGAGGCATGTGCCGTTGGGGCTGTGCACCGCAGACGGCGGGACTGACCAACATGTCGCCGTGCTGTGTGCGGTAACGGAAAGACTCGAGCAGGGGGTGGACGCGCTGCTGACGCCGGACGCATTTGAGGAACTTACGCGAGCAAATGCTGAGTCTGCTGAGCAGGCAGAACAGATGCAAAGGCTGGAGGCAGAAATCCGAGCGGAACAGGACCACGTCGCCGGCGATCCCGCTTTGGAGTTCAAGGAAGTGGTAGAGGGTATTGATTCGGCCGGGAGCACGTGTGATGTAGACTTGGTCGAGACAGTTACGGAACCGAGCGCGACCGAAACGGAATTCGGAAGCGAACAGAGAGACGACGGCTCTTTGCAGGGCTCGTGGGAACAGGCCCGAAGCGGCAGGCATGGCATGTTGATTGAAGGTAATTTGTTGTATCGCACGAAACAAATTGACGGGAAAGAATGCAAACACCTGGTGCTCCCGAAGTCCCGTAGGGAAGAGGTGTTACAATTGGAGCACGACGTGCCATGTGGAGGGCACTTCTCACAAAAGAACAATCGAAATTGGGAGCCCCAGAGGGCGGCCGAGGGGCCACAGGTGAACATGCGGGGTGGGCCTGCGGAAGTTGGGGGCGACCAGCGAAGGGTTGAGAAACCTCGACCGCAAGGGTGCTTTTCGTGTGGGAGGCTGGGGCACCTGAAGCAGAACTGCCCTGGACTAGTGCATGCAGCCGTGGACTCCGGGAACAAACCGGCCTCCGCGTGTCTGAGTGCGGGGGTAAGACCTTCGCCTCGGTCACGCGAGACATTTGAGACGACGGGGACGCGCAGGCATGGAGAAACAGTTTCGGGTATAGGCTAGGTATAGCAAACCTTTTTTTTTTTTTTTCTCTGTTCGCGTTAGCATTTTCTTGCCTGTAGCCAACGTTAATTTTTTTTTTTTGCTGCTTTTGTATAAATACTGGTCATGGTGCAATCTGGAACGTACGGGTTTGGGTCTCACCGGACTGTGTTTGCTTGTTTGTTTTTGTGGTGTTGGTTTTCACTGTCGCCCAACAGGTTATTTTCTTTTTTTTGGCAGGGGGAATAGCTCCTTTGTTGTTGTTTTGTTTTCGTATGCTACGCGTCTGTCTCGAAAAGGGGGACAGATGTTGCGCGAACAGCAAGTGTACTTGCAACATTCTTGGTGGGGAGGTGTTAAGTAACGAAGGATTTTGTTAGAAATAAGTAAGATTTGTTTTAGAAAAGTCTATCTTTATACAGTTGCGTCGGCATCGTTTTATTTTTTTTAGCTTTCTTTGTGAGTGTCGGCGTTTTGGAGGGAGCATTTGCGGGGGCAGAGCGGCCGGGAGTGGGGAGCGGCTTCCCCGCGGTCGTTAAGAAACGTCTCGGGTTTCGGTAGTCTGCTCGGACAGATCCCTTCTTGCAGCTGGTTGTGGCTTTTAGCCGAATGTGCCTGTATATAGAGGGTTTCGCCGCTTAGTGTAAAATTGTCGCTTTTTGCCCGATGCAATAACTTAGCGGTTGGCGCCAGTCAGACTGGAAAAATTGCAGAGAACAACCCTACAAGGAATTTAGGTTTGGCGGTTACAGCGACAGGATGACAGCTCGCCGACCATTGGACGACAGTGTACCACGTGGGAGTGGTAAAATTTGAAGTGATTGGTCCATCTCTGGAGGGAAAGGAGGCGTCTACGAGGCTAGAAAAGGGCTGCCGAGAGGGTTCTCGGGGAATTCGGCTCTTGAGACTGGGGACTAAAGTACGGGGTTTTAATCTTGGAAGTTTTGTATATTACCGTTGACTTGTCGTTTTGTTTTGAAAATAAACGTGGCCACACTGGCCACCGTAAACCTACCGACGTCGTAATGTGTCCAGCGGGATCGAACAACTTTTAGTTTTTTTTTCTTATTCGACTTCCTGGGGGACTACCATCGGGCGAACACCATCATCGGTCGTCACCATCCTGACCGGGCCCCTTCCCCCGCGGAAAGTTGACTACGTTATTGAAAGAATAAGCACAGGGACGAACGCGAAGACACATGAAGATGCGCCTTCATGTCCATCTCTGTGTTCATTCCTTCAGCAACGTGTAATTTCATCAAGGTGTTCACCTTCTAAACGAAATATACCACATGAGAATTGTTTTGCCTTTCCAAGCGGCGTGGTTATTTCGATGCTAGCGCATGGTGATTTTATTTACTCGTCATACTAAAGAAAAAGAATATTTCAAAGTTTGTACAGATAGGTTGGAGTGTAAATATGAATCATGTTGAAGGTAGAATGCGTTAGTTGTGACATTAGCATCCTATTGCGCACCCTAGACGTAGCTAGTCACAACGTGTTTTCGTCTCAATTTTATCAGTGCTTCGTTACGTTTCTCCTTGTGGGACACGCTGACGCACGGAATGATGACGATGTTATTTGGTGCATGCAAATATCAGCCAAAATTAATATGAACGTGCGTTACAGGACAAAAACATTCACACTTTTACATGTGCCCTTTTTTGGATGGGGTTTTCTGACATTCCCGAAATGTTTGTTTCTATAGCTTCGTCGAAAATGCCAGTATTATTCGCAATGCTGACGTGGAAATTTTTAAGAAAATATCATTCAACTAAACGCGCGATCAAGGTCATTCTGCCATGGCTTGAGCGCAAATGCACTTGCATAATAATTTTCAATAAGTGTCCGTAATTTCTATACCATGAAAACATGTATGTTTGTTGCCCTAAACGAAAAGAAAAAAGAAGTATCTAAGGCCGTGATAAATATTTTCTGCAAGACCACATGTTGACGATCCGAGCGGGGAGCGCAATATCTGGTTAGTAAATTTCCTCCCAACAAAGGAACGGCGCTAAATGTTGCTTGCAATATTCTAATACTACACGGCGAGTCGAACCTCGTTGGTGCGTATAGGGTTTGCATAATAACTTCCAGGGGATGTTCACCTTACAATTGTACAATGTTTGCTCGTTTGAATTAAGCAAATACTATGTGCATGATTTCCCGAAGTCCAGCGTAAATAGCTGAATGTGAAGCGATACGAGATGTCAGGTGATCTATACACTCTTGGAAGGGCCTTGTATAAAACACCGCAATGTACTCAGAACGATATTTCTTTTATTTATTTTTAACCAGTTTAGCCAATGAGACAAGCGAACGGTGTCGTTGGTTGAAGTGGTTAAAAATACATAAAATATAGATGCTGCGGGTGCATTACGGAGAGGTGTGCTGTCAGGCACTTCCGATGGCACTTATTCTCTAAGAAATGATGAGGGCTTCGACCCTGGCTCTTTTGCTTGTGTGTTGTGTGTCCCCGCTTCTGCGATCATGCGACGACGCTCTGCCGGTGAAGTGAGCTTCATCTGCCCCAGGATGTAAACCCAGTGCCTTTTTGGGTCAAATGTAAACTTCAGGAGAAGTAAAGTTCTGTTTTCCCGTCCGTAAAATTGCTAATCCGTCTTTTTGTTTTTTTAGTTTCT
Source organism: Ixodes scapularis (assembly GCF_016920785.2). NCBI lineage: Eukaryota > Metazoa > Arthropoda > Arachnida > Ixodida > Ixodidae > Ixodes > Ixodes scapularis. Next base: position 16,711,174 of record NW_024609835.1, read on the forward strand.
GGCTCACGCAGAACAATCTGCTCGCTTGCTGTTCTCGCTGTGATCCTAAATATCCTAACCTGCTACCGTAAATTAAAAAAAACCTCTTAAAAGTCTTTTTAGTTACTCAGAAAAATACACGAAACTACAAATGGACGTACATACAGATTGGAAATTTTAAAATTTTATCTTTTTGACTCAGTACATTTTCTTTCGCATTTAACGCATGTTCGAGCTCTAAATGTAATGTATTTATGCATTTTAATAGCTTCACAAACACACCATGTAAGCTGTTTACTGGCAAGATTATATGTACATAGAAGTGTAAGTGAAAAAGAAAGAAAATTTTTACGATATTTTTTTTAATTCTCGGCGGTCATGTTTAATAAAGTAATCAAGTGAACCACATTTTTTTAGAACAGATACGTAATCGCATTTCTTTTTGCCATGAACCCGCACTGCAGAGGTGTTTCGAGAAAACTTAAGTCGGTGATCCCGTTTAAAAGATAATAGAATTTTCCACAAAAACAAAACTGGTTTTATAAGAATCGGTTTATACAGAACAGCTACAGTGTACTTTTGATAGTATGAAATCAGTGATAACTTGTGTTATATTAAGAAGAAGCGATTGTTTTTAAAACGAACTAACTTTAAACTTCGATAAAAATGAAACGAGGCGAACGACATCAAGCAATTTGAATTTGTAATCATGGTGCATAATGTATATTATATTATTAAGAAAGGCAAGCAAATACAGCGCCGATCATGGAAAGCACCTGATGTTTTCTGTGAGAAGGGAGAGGGTAGCAAACCCCGTTGGACATTCTCTTAGTGATAAAATGTGTCCAGCTTTTTTTACCACTGAAATTGCCTGCCAATCGGGCCACGCTGAAAATCGACATTTCCATTGTGTCAAGATGATAAAAAAAAAGATGTTAATTTATGTGCTGAGTGCTTCGCGGCGCAGTATGAGGGACGTTAGAAAACGTTGCCGTTCGAATAATGATTTACAGTGAGTAACTGAGCTGCCTGCGGTGCGATATTTTTGCGAAGAGTGCGATGTTGTATCAAAACCTGTCTGTTTATTTTTTTTTTGTCACTTGCGACTCACAAAGAGTAGCCCTCAAGCGAAGCGCTGTCGCATAAACTCATATGCAGATTGTTCCAAAAGCTGGCACGCGGTCAAATTCGGTTAAGGCTCGTTAAATTCGGCAACAGGCGAGAGGACCCCTCAAAGTTTCACTGTGCTCTAGAAAATTTTATTAATAGGCACCGCGAGCGCTGGGTTCCAACCATTGCAAACCAGGTTCGTTTGCATTCACGACTCGTTCAATGTCAAGCTACATGTTCGCGACAGCAGGAGTCGCAGGACAATGGGACGCCCGCAACGCTCACCTAAACATTTTCACTAACTTCCAGGTAACGTGTTTACCATGTTCCTTCGGCTTTAAAGATTAGCTCACTCGTGACTTATATTTTTTTTTCTCTCTGTTTACATTCGAGTCACTTTGCGTGGATCAGTCAAACATCTTGAAAGCAGCGCTTATACACTTTAAAAGTGCCAGAAATGCTACAATCCCCCGAATAACACGCTTTGTGGCATGCCCTGTGAAATTAAAAGCGGTTTCAATAAAGGACGATATAAAACAAAATGGCAGCGACTTATGTTTTTAAAACCTGTAATGTATTAGATGCATTACATAACGGCCATTCTTAATCTGTTTAGGAGATATCTGAAGATTTAGAAAGCTGTTTCGACGAGTTAAGAACTATAGGTGTTTTTAATGGACATGTCACCCTGCATTACAGAGAGGATCAGCATGTCGTAATTATAGCGGGAGGCTGTGGCATGCTTATTAGTCGGATTTCGTGGAAACTCGTCCAGCAGGTACTGCACCTGCTGGACGAAAGCATCAGGTCGTCGGCATAATTAGTTCGATTTCTGATGGAGCACGAGTACATATAGGTTGCTTTTTCGTAGTAAGTGCTTGTATGCCCTTGGGCAAAAACACATGCACACACACGCACACACACACACACACACACACACACACACACACACACACACACACACACACACACACACACACACACACACACACACACACACACACACATATATATATATATACTTTCCACTCTTAGATAAAACACCCGGTTTACACCCGGTATAAATATATATATACCGGATGCTTCAGAGAAGACTGTCAACCATTTATAATATTGGCGTATTCGAGGTAAAAATGTAATTTTCTTGGGACCGCACTACTCGTGGTGGCGGCAGTCAGAAAATGCGTGATACTTCCTAGTTAGTTCGCTAATTATTTAAAAATGACTAATACACTTTACTATTTAGGAAAACCGGACAAATGGTTTCAATTAGAAAGGTTCTGAGCGTCATCAAAAACCACTCATTTAGTAATTTTCCAAAAGGCTTCGAGCGCTTAAGAACCGTTGTAGTGCGCTAAAATTACCACTCGTGGAACAGAAAATAGACTAGCGGTTACGATGAGGCTCCCGCGCGATTTTTCCCTCTCTTATCAGAGCCCCAGCATTGTACTTGCTCCACGAGTGGTAACTTTAGCGTACTACTACGCTTCCCCGTGCTCAGTTTCTCTGAAAATTACTGACTTATTGGCTTTCGACGACGCTCAGCAAGTGTCTAATTGGAACCATATGTTTATTTATGATTAATAAAATCTTAATTATTATTATAAAATAATTAGTGAACTAATTAGTAAGTATCGCGCATTCTCTGGAGCCCGCCATCACGAGTAATGCAGTCCCAAAAAATTATATTTTTACCTGGAATACACAAATTTTAGGAATTTTCGTCAGTCTTCGCAGAAATACCCAGTATAAATATCTCTCTCTCTCTTCGTTTCTCTCTTTCTCTTTCCTTCTTATATATATTTTTTCTGCTTTCACTGTGGGAGAGGGTAGCCAGACATTTGATTTATTCCACACAACTCCAACCCGAGCTCTCCAGGGGCCTACAAGCAACAAGGAAATAGCCTTTGGCAGCTCTCAGTATTGCTATGATTGAATCCCGAGATGCTCTACAAGGACGTCGACAATTTAGTGTCGTGTTTAGAGACACCGCTCGGAATTGAACAGGTCAGGTAAGAAGTAAGGAGACTGTAATGAAAAGTAAAGAAGTGCTGCGGAAGGAGGTACCTTGGTTTCTATTTTCAGTTCGAGACACGCTTGTCCTGAGGATGAAGTCTTGGGAACATTGTGAGGGTCTGTTTCCGGCCACTGAGGCGAATGAGCAGCGAGTGGCTTCCTCATCACTCTGAGAGGATGGGGCACGTAGCGACGCGGTGAAACTACCCGTTGAAAATATGACACTCGTTATCGAAAATGCGGGGATTCCGAGAAAAGAGGTCCCCCTCTCAAGCTTTGTATTGCCGGGTTACGCGTGGAACCCGTAAGGAAAACGCATCGGGGCATAAGATGTCATCATGGCAGTAAGGCTTTGAAATTCCTCCAGTTAATACTGAGCAATTGGGCAGGAGATCGAACTATAGGGGGCGCTTTATCGAGCTTGTTGTCCCCACAGCCCGGTGTTTACTAACACAGATAACAAAGAAATTGAACCTCGCCAGCACGGTCTGGGCACGAGCGTTTCTCCTTGACCAGTGCTTTAATCGCACGAGGAGCTGCCTTCGAATCGTCATCTTGCGTTTCTTGGATCAAAAACAAACAAGAAAAGACGGTTTGTTGTCCCCGCAGCTGAAGCGTACCGCTAGAGGCGTGGCTGTTCGATCTCCTCCCCAACAACAAGCACAGAACACCCACCATTTGTGTTCATTTAATCTCATCAACTAGAGAGAAGTGCGAACGTTACCATGGTCAAAAGGTCTGGTGGTTCTGGTGATAAAGGTTCCACTGGTGTCAGTATTGGGTTTAAAGAACTGACCATTCTTCACAATGGCTAAGCTCAATAAGAAAAGACAAGCGATGGCTGTGCCGAGTGCATCGCGGGCAGAATACAAGGCGGAACAATATAATTTCTGGAGTGATAGGGATTGTAATATTTCTGGGATTGAACAAACATTTGTATCTGAGCAGGTTGGGGACATGTTTTAACGTGTTCTTCTTTGAGACGAAGATGACATAAGTGAATCGGCGCCGAGCAAAGAACAGTATAACGAAAACCAATTTGGCGTTCGTGATTATCCAGCGAAAGGTCGGTCTTCCTTTGAGCTGCGGCGGCACTGGTTTTCGCAGTAGATAGCCAGTGCAGTACGAGTGCTAGCCTGGGGTCTTTAATCTGCACCGCGCAGTAGCCATGCACGATTGTACACCGGTATGATGCTTATCCAGAACGAAACGGACAGGGGTGGAGATTGAACCCAGGATTCACAGATTGTTCGTATTTCCTATTTTGGGCGGAAAATCAGGGAACAAAATCTGGAGCGGCGGATAAACGTAAAGTTTTGCGTGAAGATAGATCAAATCAGCAGTGAAACGTTAGCCTTAATAACAATAGCTTATGGAAAACATTCTATAAAATATTGGGTGCTTTTGAGCGATAAAAATGGTTTAGTAAATTGGAGCAGGTGCGCTCGGCAATGTAAGAAGTAGGCAGCCAAAAACATGAGAACCAGGGTTGGGCAGAGATACTCCAAAAAGTAATCCGAAATACAAATACTGAGATACATGTATTTTGATACCCAAAATACAGATACTAAGATACATTTGTCTTTTAACATTTGTCTTTTAAAAAAACACCGAAAGAGTATTCCGTAATACATATACATATACTTATATAAATACATTTGTTCTCGAACAGTGTTACGTGGGGAGGGCATAGTTAGTGGCGAACACGAATAGCAATTTATGCTTGTGCTCTTCTTTTGTGTCATTTTATGTACTTCCCCTTACTTCAAACTAAAACTTCCGAAAAAAATAAAGGAAACATGTCACGCCTGGTGAACGACATAGTTGCGGAACAGTAAAGGCTGCTTGCCATGCTTGACAAAAGCGTTTGCACGAAATGAACCTTTTCTTGCCGTGAGGACGCACCTCAAGCTGTCGCCTTTTATGCTCCTGAGGCACCCATAGTGTGAGGAGATTCGACAACAGAGCCACATACATTTGTTTCCTCAACTCCTTTACAGCGCTCGCTATGCTAAATTGAAAAGAGTGGAGGGCTTTGTGAAGGGAGCTTATATTTATTTATTTATTTATTTATTTCAATACCTTCAAGGCCACACGGCATTACAGAAGAGAGTGGAGGAAAAACGAAAGTACAAAAAATAGAATTCAACACATATTAGTTAACATAATAGTTTTCAATGGCAGACTTGAATGCAGGAGCGTCTGTGATTGTGGCGATGGAGGTGGGAAGCTGATTCCAGTCATTAGTAGTTCTTGGGATAAAAGAATAAAAAAAGAGCTTCGTGCGACTGAAAGGAACGTTGACTTTATGGTGATGATAATTTCGATGGGATACATACGATGGTTCAGAAAAAAGCTCTTCACTTAGATGCTGGTTGTAATGATAAATTTTGTGAAATAAGGACAAACGAGATAATTTTCTACGCAATGAAAGATTTGGAAGATGTAAAGTTAGTTTCATGGATGATACACTGGAAAAACGCGAGAAATTAGACAAAATAAAACGTGCGCCACGATTTTGCACGGATTCAATTTGATTATTAGAAATTCACGGCCTGGGTCCCAGAAAGAACTCGCATACTCAAGCTTGGATCTAACGAGGGTCTTGTACAGTAGTAGTTTTAATGATGAAGGAGCCCTTGAGAAGTTGCGGCGTAAGTAACCTAGCATGCGATTAGCGTTGTTAGCAATAAAATTAATGTGAGTTTGCCAGGACAGGTCAGATGTTATATGGACACCTAGGTACTTGTACGATGTCACCCGTTCAAGAACAGAACCAATGTTGTATTGAGGAACGTTAGTACAGGCAGCTTTCCGTGAAATTCTCATTACTTTACATTTACTGGCATTAAGGCGCATTTTCCAGACGTCACACCAGTTAGTAATGGAATTAAGGTCAGTCTGAAGAAAAGACATATCAGTATCAGAATAGATAACACGGTAAATGACACAATCATCTGCAAACAACCTTATGGGTGACTGGACATTGTTAAAGAGGTCATTTATGTATATGAGGAAAAGAAGGGGGCCGAGGACGGAACCTTGCGGCAAACCCGAAGTAACAGGGCAGGGAGGAGAGTCTGAGTCGTTTGCAGTTACAAACTGTGTTCTGTTAGCGAGAAAATTTTCGATCCATGCAAGAATGTTAGAGTCAATGTTTAGATTTTTTTAATTTTAAGCAGAGCAGTTGGTGAGGCACTAAATCAAAGGCTTTCAAAAAATCAAGAAATATGCAGTCGATTGAAAGGTTATTGTCTAGCGCAGTGAGAACATCGTTCGTGAAACAAACCAGTTGCGTTTCACATGAGCATGATTTACGAAAACCATGCTGACGATATGTGAAAAATGAGTTGTATTCAAGAAAGTTAACTAGGTTAGAATAAATGATATGCTCCAACATTTTACATGGGACACTAGTTAAAGATATAGGCCCGTAATTAAGAGGAGAGTGAGCACCACCTGATTTAAACAAAGGTACCACCTTACCCACCTTCCGATCGCTGGGCAACAAACAAAGATCTAGGGACTGCGAGAAAAGTTTAGACAGTATTGTTATCCTTGGAAGAAAGCTTCTCTAAACCGCGGTTTTCTTATGTTGGTAATTGTGATGGATTATTGTATAGGGCGGGTTCATGTTATAAATTCTGAAGAACTTGCAACTAACACGTTTTTTATCCTTTAAAGTTATCGTAAAACCGGCAACATATGTAACGAGACACTTAAGTTTGGTGAAGTATCGCAGTACAAGCGATACATTGTAAATGTATTCCACTACTGAGATGCAAATGCATTTTTTAATGTATCCCGATACATCTAGGTACAGATACTCGAAGGTCTGTTTAAGATACCATCGCGATACATTTGTATCGCGATGCTGCTTAGCCCTGGTAGGAGCAAATGCAAGTGTGGACAAAGTGTAAATCCAGGAAGGAGATTATTTGTGCGACAAATGGTGAATTCCGTTCGCAGATTCGAAGCGCTCCGAAAGCGCCCCTTTAGGAGCGCGCATCTTGCGTTGGCAGATCCAGCTCAAGTTGGTCATCTTCCGCTCGCAGATTTGTGGTAGTGCAAGCTCCGTGGAGCGCTCCCGATCGCGCAGCAACCACTCAGTCAGCTTCGGAAGATCTCCCCGGAAGTCGACAGCAGCTCGCTACTGCGCATCCGCATCGTGGCCCGAGCATGTCCGATCTGGTCCGATCGGTCGGTTGTTTACGCGAGCTGCTAAGGGCAGTGCGAGCGGTGCGTGCATTGCGTCTTGTACGAGGTTACCTCGCATGGTTCTGGGGTTGCAGAGGTGGGAGTGGGACGTGGCAAATTGCAAGCGCTGACATCTGAGATCCCAAAAAGAAGAACGAGAAAGAGCACGACAAAAAATTCGAAGAGGGAAGCAGACGCAAGATTAGGCTTGTTCATCTTGCCGCAACTAATTGTTTACCTGTGTACACTGCACGCCACCGGTGTGTTCTAATGCTATAAAACAAAAACAGTCTAGGCAACGATCGTACAAGTGATGGTTTGCTACCTCTGTGTTTATTAATGCTTTGCCAGCGACCTGAGCTCCGCCGCTGGCGGTCACTGCGTGCCACGACGTTCATGGGTGGCGAAAGCGGATCGATTCCAGTATGGTGAAGACTCGGGCGAGTTGGTTTTGTATATTAAAAAAGTAAAAAAACTGCGCGAATAAGACAAAGGACAATGGTAGACGTAGGCGGACAGAGCGCTGACTCTCAACTGAACTCTATTGAAAATAAAGTTCAGTTCAGAACTTGAGAATTATTGAACTCATAAAAAATCGCCGTGAAGATTTAGGACATGATACTTATCCCCTCGTCATGCTCTATGAGTGACATACACGTGTTCCTAGGAACGCCAGTTCTTAATCAAGGAAAGCGATCAAGGGCGCACTTAGACACATGTCATTTCCACGTAGAGGTGTGTGGTACGCCTTGGAAATCACCCTCGTTGTTTGCTGTCTATATCCCCTTTTATGTGACATGGACTCCTTGGTTCGGCGCTCGACCTGTGTCGGGTGTTTCTTCTGCTGGTGGACTGCAGCAGTATTCATTAAAGCTCCCTGGTACTCCTTTATACAAGTAAAGCCAACCAATACAGTGTCTGCTGCTGTGCGCCGCCATTCGCTTCCTAAAACATGCACCGTCACGCAGTCGGCGCTTTAAAGAATGTCGCTACTTGTATGGAAGCTTTTATCTAGGAACTTCAATATTGACTGGTTGTCGTAGATTTAATTCAGCTCGTCAAGTTCGAGCTTAGGTAAGTTTAAGCAGAGGCCATTTTCAGTGACCGTCTCCGCAGGTCGCTCCAAAAATGCGACTCCGTCTTCAGCTCATCGATTTGGAGCGGGTGCGACGGAGTGGTTTTACAGCGAAGCTGTTTATGGCTAGGGTTCTGTGCATTTTTTATGTGCGTCAGCAAACACTCTACGCTCGCATCGCCGCACGCGCAACGCGAGCACGCCTTCTTTCTATAAAAAATGCAAAGAAAATAACCAAATTAAAGCATTGACGAACGCGCGTGCAAGATGCCATTTGTTTTTGGCTTTTGCTTTAGAAGAGGTACTGCTGCAGACTCCGGCGCCGAACGCACATGCCTTCCCCGTATAAAAGATTTGAAGTAAACAACCACACTAAATTATTGATGAACGCGCGTGCAAGAAGCCGTTTGTTTTAGGCTTTTGTTTTAGAACAGTTAAAGGAGCTGTGCAACGATATTCAATTGGAATGTTTTTCTCTCTACACTAGCTTACTGTCTCACCTCGGACTCAAGGATACTCACACGCAACACCATTGGCCAAGAAACTCCTTTGTTGTGGTGTAATTTCAAGGACAAAAGCGATCATTTTCATTCAATCTCTCCTTTGCAAAATTTGATGACGTAACTCGGGGATCGCAGTACACCCAAGTGACGATATTTGAATGCGGTTCACAGATTGGACCCGAGCATTGCGTGGGCACTCGACTTGGGCTCGTGACAATTGGTAGCTCGAGAAGCATTCGGGTTGTGACCCGTGTCCAATCGCTGCAACGACGACAACAGCCGAGCCATAACAATGTCTGGAACTCAGCGCGTGTCCTGCGCTTTGCCAACCCCTGCGCGTGGCTATGATCAACACTGGCGGCATATAATCGGCTCCAGATCACGTGGCCGCTTGTTCTGGCTGCGAGTTGAGGGGGTGAACGCCGCTCGTTTTTCTTAAATTTTTTTCTGGGACTTCTATTGCGTGGGGTGAAAAACGAACGCGTGTTTCATAGGTCATTAACGTTAGGGATCCGATTTAAGCGGTATTTGTGCACAGTACAAAAATTGTTGCATCGCTCCTTTAATGCCGCAGACGCCGGCACGTGTCTTTTGTCACGATGACCACCGATCAAGACAATAAGGCCGTGTTCCAAAATTTACTCGATCGTACTCCAGGGTAAGGGTTTTGGACCTTGGCGTTCCAAAACCTACCCGCGTCCGGCGCTTTTCAATCTGGCTGTGTTCCAAAATTTACTCGATCCGACTCCGGAGTAAAAGTTTCGTACCGTGACGTTCCAAAACTTACTCGAGCTTACTCGATGACGTCAGAACTCGCGTTCCAGAAGAGGGTTGTTTACTCCGGAGTAATTACTCGCGCTACCCTCCTCGATCGGGGGGTAAAGTCGGATCAAATCGAGTAAATACGTCACGTGATCTGTTCGTCGTCTGCTTTCTGCGCCGACAGCCGTCAAAGCTCGCTGCTCCGTTGGTTTTGGTGGCGGACGTTCGAAATGACAAAGAATTAGGTGCAGCATGTGTGGTTATTGCGATTTGCTGTTGTCAACGCAGGAATTGACTGCATTACATCCAGACCGTCCACCTTCTCCGGGAACGTGTACTTGTTATTAGAGAGTTTTAGTAGACCGTTTTCATCTTCCGCTCCGCTCTGAGGATGCCAAACTGCGCATGCGCGGCCCGCTTCGCCGGAATGGAAAGCGGAGGTCCAAAAACGCGTTTTAGTAGAGCGTTTTTCTTCAGCGTAAGAGCCTTTTGAGCGGGTTCAAAAAATTTGCTTGCGTAGCCCCACAAGTGGACGTTTATAGTACTAGTAAGACAAAAAAACCTAAGCGTTAATACCAAGAGAGTAAAAGGAAGCGTGATTGTAGAGGTAGTAAAAACGAAGGCGACAATAATGAACACAAAAGAGTAGGCACACACCTGAAGAAATATTAAGCTATAAAATATAAATATAATCGCTCCACCTTGTGTGCGAATGAAGCCGAAGGTATAAGCATGAGCATGTTGCTCTAAAGGTGTATCCACACGACGGACCGGGCCGCGGACCGATTGATCACGTGATGCGCGGCCCGCGGGCCGCCCGGCTGCAATGAGCATCCACACGGCGGACCAAAAGAGCAGACGACAGAGTGAACGGGCCGGTCTAACCCTCGACCTCACAGCTCCGCCAAACGCATGCAACGAGCTGCTTTGAGGCTATTCGTAAGAAGCCAAGATGGAGGTTGAACGAAAGTGACGTTTGGCCGTGGTGGCCCTGGCGTTGACTATTGAGGACGAGAAGGACTTAAGTGAAGCGAAAAAGGCACGGGGACATCTTTAGATCATTATTTGAGTAGTCGTCGCGAATATTGTCCCACAGAGCGGGGAATGGCTCCACGAGCGCGATGAAGTAAAAAGTTGCATCGTCGCACAACGAAAGGTTCGTCTTCTTCGTCTTCAACAGTTGGCGCCAAAAGAAAACGACTTTGGATTTGGATTCCAATCCAAACAACAAAAGTCTGCTTGTTGCCAGACTTAGCACTTCAATTATACTAAAAACGCCTCGGTCCGCCGCCAAGGTCCGGGCGAAAAAAGCGCTTGGCATTTCTCACAAGCGCGGGCCGCGGACCGCCGGCGGACCTCGAAAAGCGGTGACGTAAGATCACGTGATGCCCGGCCCGCGGACCAAAACAGCATTTTGGTCCGTCGTGTGGATACACCTTTAACGGTACTTGCACTGCACGAGCGCGCGTGCTTATCAAGGACGCTGAAAGGCCGGCACTCGCTCTTGTAGCTTCTGCTCCACTCGAATTAAAACTGAAACAGATTTACTTATTCGAAGTAGAAAAATAAGAGAAAAGGACGAAGTTTGCGCATTGCGAGTACATCCTTTTGCGTAATCGTAATCGTAATCGTAATCTTTATTGGCTCAGGAGAGCCGTGGCACCGCGGAAAGGCGACAGCCCGTACCATGGAGGCCCGCGGTGCCACGTCTAGTGATGATGATTATGAGATGATATATACAAGGGGGGACGACGCGGTCTTCTCAACATCGCAAGCACCGTTGCTTGAAGGTTTGGAGTTTGCCAAGACACTTCTACCAGCTGCAAGAAGTGCCTGGGCAAAGGGTGCTGTCCGGAGCCTTCACCATGCGGCTGGGAAACCCTTGGCGGTTTGATGGTGTTCAGGACGACGTGCTCTTCTGATCCGCCGCACGAGTCTTGGAGGTTCGACGGCGGTTCAGACCACTAGGCAAGCGAGCCAAGGTGACCTTCGGTAGGCTGTTCAATGGACGTTCTGGATGGTAATGCCCTAGCGATTGATGGTGCGCTCGCTCGCTTTGTTGAAGGCAGAGGCTCCAGGTGGTGGCCCAGTCAAAGTAGACGGCTGCCACCCCCGATGCATTGACGTCCAGGGCTAGAACGTAGCACCCCGGCCACCCGGTGTAGCTTCCTGGCATCGTCGGCGTAGTACGAGTACAGAGTTGCTCAAGGCTAGCAAGGCATCTGCACGATGAATCCCCGCTGTTCTCAAGGAAGTAGACTTCTACTAACGAGATTAAGCTGGCGAGACATCGAATCTATGATTCGTATCCCTCGTGCCATCAAGCGCCGAAGCTTCCTTTCCGAACGCGGTTTGCTGGATATTTCCAATGTAGAAAAGAAACCCTTTAGGAAGCTATCCTGCTTAAAGAAGGACCTGGCTGTTCTGCATGCGGGCCTCCAAATACCAGCACCCGACAGATCGGCGCAGGGTGTTGCCAATCTGGCGAGACGCTTCGCATGGTTTTTCCTCGACTGGCCTATCCCAACCGTCTGTTCGTACTTGGATGAGCGTTTGGACGGAACTTGTCGGTGTTCTTCAGTTCTGTGAAGCTCATCGTAGGTCACATCAACGAGAGGTTCAGCCACCTGCTCGCTGACATGAACAAACATAGGTGGTTGGCCCTGGCGAAACTGGAGCTGCGCTCACAGGTGAGACCCTGTATGGTTTGTGTAGATTTCGCGTTTCCACTGTTTCTAGCACAGCTGCTCTGTCTGGTGAAAAGTTACTTTTTTCTATACGCCAAAGGTGTACATGGGAAGTGTCAGAACAAGTCACGACGTGCGCGTTCGTAATCTGCGAGTATTAGTAGGCCACTTTTATGAGCCCTCTTTGCTCTACTTTACGCTCTGCGAGAAGCATCGTCCCCACCGCGCATGCGTGGCCCGCTCTGATTTGGAGCGTATAGTTAGCGGAGTGAGCGTGCGCTCCGCTTCACAAGTTGTAGAGCGGACTGCCCTCAGCGTCCTTAGCGTGATCGCTTAGATTTCAAGATGGCTGCACTTACTCAATACGTGTCGATGTTTTTCACCGTGACTTAGCTTGAAAAAGGTTGAATCAAGAAGTAAAGCGTACGCCCCGCGCGTGAAAAGTAAACCTTTCGATTTGAATTCTATGTAACACAAAAGAGCATAATCAAACGAAGCGAACGAGTATCACTTTGCAACCAGCACGGCGTCGGTAAAGTCATTGCGTTTTTGTGGACGTCCTACGGCTATGCAGTCAGATGTACGGGTGTGCGTGCTTGAACGCCTATTATACCTGTGCACGCGCCCTCCTGTCGAAAATGCCACTGAAAGCTGACCACGAGCATAGCGCTCGCAAGCTGCACCCAAAGAAACCATTCCCTCTCAGCTTTATTTATTCACACTCGCTCGCAACTTTTGAATTGTTTAACTTTCCTCAAGAAATGTTTGCATTGTATTTCCTTGGTAGATTTAGAAAATAATAGAAACTTAAATGCAGCCTATTTAAAAGTGCAACCCATGGTGCCGCTAGTCTTCGAGGCCGCCTTAATTTGGCCAAGTGTCTAGGGAGAAAGAGAGCTATGTCATTGTTTGTTGCGGATGCGAGTCTAAGTGTATTAGACACGAATGCTATGTCAATACTGAATATAAAATGGGTTCTAGTCACAAGTCTCGCACCAAAAGCGATGCCCAAAATATGGCGGCCGAATATGTTACCCGGTGGTGTTCTGAAAAGAGTTACCAATAACGGTCGAAAGAATATTCCACGTCAATTTTTTGTGTGGTGAAGACCACACAGGCATACACAATGGAAAATTTAGCAAACACAACCCTGGACTTCTAAGCAATAGTGGTATATTAGAACAGTTTTCAGAAGTTTCGTTTTGAATTCCGGCGTAGCGGGCCTCGCATGCACAGTTTGACGGCCTCAAACCTTAGCAAAATTAAGGAACAACTGTATATATATATATTAATTTACGATACCCAGTTTTTTACTACCCCACAATGGAAATACGCTTTAACTTAGAGGAATAACAAGTCCCATATCACATGTTTTGGTAGTGTTTAAATACTGCCGTGTTGTAAGAGTGTTTTTCTTTGTCTTTTTTATTAGGCCGTCAATGACAAGGGAACACCCCTGAAAAACTGTTGGGGTTTTGTTGACCGCACAGCATGCCCCCCATATGCCGTCCATCAAAAAAATTAGAAGAAGACCACAAGAGGGTGCTCGTCGTGAAGCACCAGGCAGTGATGTGCGCAGACGGCATAATTTGACGGCTGGACGAAACCTACAAAGACCATGGGCATTTTGTTTGTTTGTTTAATATTATAATGCATAAAATTATCACAGTAAATCATGTTCATGCTTTTGTACTGAGCGAAATACCTGTCCAACTGGGCTGAAAGGCATCTAGAAATATTTTAATAAAACACGTTTACTAACGACTCCAATTTTACTTTTCAGATGCGCGTGTGAATATTGCATCTAACCAAATTACAGTGTTACTGTTGAATTCAGCATTGTAAGAGTAGACTATGTTGCGTGGCCTTCTATTGCAAGAAAAGACCGTAGCACAAGTGAGGCAGAAACTGGGCAGGAGCTTAAGCTGAAAAACGCACTTTCATAAACACACAAAAGGAATAAAAAGAAGTGTATAGTCAAGCAAAATGGTTTCATGTCACCCCCATGGCAGATACATACACTGCGCTCCACTGTTCATACGAACACGAAAAAAATCGCTTTTATTTGCAGTTTATTTCTTTGACAGCTATTGAAAAAGCTGAAAATTTGTCGCTCAGATTAGTGCCCCAAACGAGCGCTTTATTCCACACCAATAGGCAAATGTCAGCCCCTCGAATTTAAGGTGAAAAATGAAAACAGGATTTTGAATGCTCCCGCTGACAGTGTCGCGCAGTGTACATAAACACCAAGGCACCATATCACAAACCGAAGCATACGAAGAAGAAAAGACTCATTTCATTGGGGAAAAAAAAGTAGAGATATAAATGGAGCACTCGCTTTCGCTATTTTTGCACTGTCTTGCTGCCTAAAGTAACCAAACAAAATATCTGTCCGTTTGCCGACTGCTTTAGTCTTTGGTCTTTAATCTTTAATTTTTGGCTCTGAAGAGCCAAGGCACCGCGGAAAGCAGCAGCCCGTACCACCGAGGCCCGCGGTGCCGCGTCTAGGGAACATGTTAATGTGATGAGTATATACGTGCAAGATGACGACGACATGGGTTGTTGGTATTGGGGAGGGTGGCAGTCCGATTCGCAGACGTCCAGACTTTGTGGAGGCGGGTTGGGCGGGTGAGCAGCGAGCTATGAGGATCTTGCACGCCGTTCGATCAGTGCATGAAGGAGCACCAGGAACATAATGGCGCCATTGCTCACTGGGGTCCACTGGGGTCAAAGAATCATGCTCCAAGGAGGTAGTCCAGCCGAAGTAGAAGCTGCCGCCTCCGAGGAACCGAGGCCCAGGGCTCAGATTTAGACACCGCCGTCGCCCGGTGTGTCATCCTCTCAACGTCGTCGTCGTCATCTCGCATAGAAAAATCGAGCCCGCTGGCATAGACAAGGCGGCACCTGTTCCCACCGTTCAGGGGCCGTGAAAGGATTGCGGCCAGCGATTTCTCGAAGCAGCCAGAGGTTCTTGACCACCGTGAAACGTTTTCTGGGGGACGCCTTTTCAAACAAAGTCTGCGCAGATTCTTAGTGCAGCGAGGTTCATAAGGGTCAAGCGCGCTCCCAAGCATGATTTCAAATAGCGAGCACCCACCTTTCCAGAAAAGCACCATCTAGTGAACCTTTACTGAGAGTGGAACGTACTTCTTAAAATGGCGACGATAGCGGAGCTGACGCTCCAGGCTCAAATCCCAGAGCGGGTCGCGCATGCGCGATGGCGACTCCGCTTTCCGTAGAGCGGAGCGGGAAACCGAAGACCGTTCCATTAGGGTCATAGCAGAGAGGGTAAAAGAGAAAAAAATGCACTCCCCTTCTCCCCCGCAAGCCGTCCGCTCCGCCGAGTGGGCTGTAGCTAGCGTCCGGCTGGCGTGCAAACTCTGTTTAAAATCGAGTCATTTTGGAACTTTCAAGCGCAGATGCGCAGATTTTGGTATGCCAGTTATCGTGTAATACTATGCTAGATAAAAAGACTCACAGGGTCCAATTGCACTCTTACCTGCGTGCAAATAAAAAACAAAAATAGGGAAAACTGTGTCAGATTGGCCGGTCTCTTTGGCGAAAAGAAAATCCGGTTGCTGTACCTTTTTTACTATACAAAAGTTCGTACTGGTGTAGGCCTTTAGCGACCATGAGTGGAAGTCTGAAATAATAAATAAAAACGTGCTCTCCTGCCGCAATACACGCAGTAGTTGAGGGTAGTACTGCCGGCTGACTCAACTGCAATTTAAGTAACGGAAAAAAGATATGTCAGTTGATCATTTAGCGAAGTAGAACAACAGAGAGCTCTAGGCTGATTTTGGAGTAGCCATAACTATTCTAAGAACGCGAACCACTTCACAACGGCAGCCACAAGCGAGAGTTCGGTGTTCGGTAGAGCCCGCCGATACAGCCCAAAGACGGAGAACGGCAGCCTCCCGGTTTGTCGTCTGCTAGCGTAGTCGGCGGCGTGCCCTCTCTCTCGTTTTACCCCGCCGAACCCGCTGAACTTCCCGGATGTGTGGAGAGGGCGCTGCGGTCGAACAAAATGGTGCCGCCCAGAGAGCGCTAAATGGAATGGTCTATAGACCGTTCCATTAGGGTCATAGCAGAGAGGGTAAAAAGAGAAAAAAAAAAAAAATGCCCTCCCCCTCTGGCCCGAATGTCGTCTGCTCCGCCGAGTGGGCTGTACATAGCATCCGGCTGGCGTACAAACTCTGTTTCAAATCGCGTCATTTTGGGAATTTCAAGCACAGATGCGCAGATTTTGGTATGCCAGTTATCGTGTATTGCTATGCTAGATAAATGAGACTAACAGAGTCCAATTGAGCTGTTATCTGCGTGCACATAAAAAAATAGGGAAAACTGTGTCAGATTGGCCGGTCTTTCCGGTGAAAAGTAAATCCGGTTGCTGTACCTTTTTTACTATACAAAGTTCGTGGCCTTTAGCGACCTGGACTGGAAATTAGATATAATAAATAAAAACGTGCTCTTCTGCCGCAATACACGCAGCAGTTGAGGGTAGTACTGCCGGCTGACTCAACTGCTATTTAATTAACGGAAAAAAAAATATGTCAGTTGATTATTTACCGAAGTAGAACAACAAAGAGCTCTAAGCTGATTTTGGAGTAGCCATAACTATTCTAAGAACGCAAACTACTTCACAACGGCAGCCACGAGCGAGAGTTCGATGTTCCGTACAGCCCACCGATACAACCCAAAGATGGAGAATGGTAATCCCCCGTTTTGTCTTCTGCTAGCGGAGTCGGGCGCGTGCCCTCTCTCTCGTTTTACCCCGCCGAACCCGCTGAATTTTCCGGATGTATGGAGAGGGCGCCGCTGTCGAACAAAATGGTGCCGCCCAGAGAGCGCTAAATGGAATGGTCTATTATCTGAGTGCGAGCGTAAACAGGAGCTTCTCCGCATCCTCGTCCTCGGCGTTGGGGGAATGCCGTAATCTCACGTTCACGGCCGAAAATGTTTGAACTCGGTATATAATGTAATATTTTTGTTTCCTCCATGAGTGTGTGTAATGAGAGGATAACGTTTGTAAAGCAGTGAAGGCTTCGAAAATCTCACTGTAATCACATTCGCGTCAAAGCGAACGTGAGTTTCATATCATTCTGGAGAAAGCACCCTCGCGTTGTACCGCTACACCGTGTGGAATATATAGGGCCACCCACACTAGCGAGAAAACGCGCTCGGCGCGCCGATAAATCGGTTAAGCGGCAAGATAAAGGGCGTGTCTCTGCACGCGCTCGTGGCGCTGACTGTGCTTCGGCGACATTTTGTTACTTGCCGCGATCGGCGTGCCACGCGCGTTTTCTCGCTAGTGTGGGCGGCCCTTAATTCTGCAAAACATAATCGGTGCAAATCACAATGCGTGGAATATATACGTTTAGGGGCACCGTGACTAGAATTGCAGCGATCGCGCTGATTAATAAAAACACATTTTTTTTTATGTCTAGCTGTAAGGAGTAAGTAATTTTAATCTCAATATACAGCTCAAAACTAAGGTGAGTAAAATGAGCTGGTGGACCCACCTCAAAATACACCGCGTCGTCATTAACATTACCGTTCTTCGGGTGCTTTCTCCATGATCAAAAGGATCGTCTGCTATTTTCTGCCATCGCTGCTGTCATGTCGTATTACACCTGAGACTGCGGTGGAAGAAATCGGAAGAACTTTCAGTAGAAGGAACAGACACAGAGAACGTCTCAAACTCAGCTGAGTTTGAGACGTTCTCTGTGTCTGTTCCTTCTACTGAAAGTTCTTCCGATTTCTTCCACCGCAGTCTCAGGTGTAATACGACATGATTAGCTACCACCAGTTCGCCTGCACTCTCACCGTCTTATCGCTGCTGTGTTTTCTTTCTGCCGTCGCCCAAGACGAAGCCAATCCGCGTAGTATCCAGGTGATTATCCTGGCCGTTCCAAAATCGAGTCGCGGATCGTTTACTCGCGATGTCACGTGGTATTACCCGCTGACGTAGGAGGCAGGTTACTCGGGTAAGATTTGGAACATAGCCTCTGTGTTGTCACATGACATGACCCGCCTGAGTAACTCGGATCTTTTTGGGTAAGATTTGGAGCACAGCCTTGATGTCTTCGTACCTTCGTTCGAAATCCTGTGCAGGGTGTAAGACAGACAGGTGGGGAAACGGCCCATAGAAGTAGAGTAACTGTATAGGCTCTGCTTGCAGAGCCAGAGTATCGCGTTCCTTTTCCTTTCGCCGCCATCTCCGCATTGGCGGAGGAGTGGTCACGTGGGCAGAACTGGATCCGACCTTCGTGCGGGAAAGCGGCCTTCCAGAGCGCCGCGTTTCGGGGGCAACATATTTTCCGCTTTGCGTTCGCAAAATATAGATCCTAGTCCAAAATCGAACGAACCGAGATTTTCCTAAGTCATTGAATATTACGTGTATCAACTGGGTACAGTAAAATCCCGTTCTTTATAACGTGAGCGATGTTTTGGGACATCCGTTTTCAAGGTATGTGAAGCAGACGACACGGCCGACGATCGCGTTGCTCGCGTCTGCGGCTCTCGCGGAGTGATACGCGATACCGATACGCGACCGGCACATTCGGCTATCTTGGCTAGTCGGCGAGCTCCCGTTTGAAAGCAGGGGGTGCGCTTTTTGCAATCGAGAGGGAAACAGGAAGCAAAGGGACAACGATCACGGCGCATACGCGGCTCGTCGCCGCACTATTTTCCTTCCGCAGCGCGCCGCAGCCTGCCACAGCACGCCGCCTCGCGTTTGCGCCTTCGTGCCCCTGCGAAAACCAACCGTGGCTTCCCGCAGTGCTTGGCTCCAGAATGGCACCATTGCGGTACTCTGCTCCGCAAGCGGAGCATATACAGTTACTCTACACAGAAGCCTACCACAGCGCCGTGACCGGATTGTGTACTCGTCTGCTTGCGGGTACCCCCGATTTGCGACGGATGGCGCTGCGGCGAGAGGAAAAAAATTGGAATCGGATTTGCATGGAACTCTATGGGAGAGTGCGCAAAATAAACCGAGAGCACGACAGTCCTCCATTTAAAATCCACGAGAAACCATCTCCGTCAGTTTAGCCAGTCGCTACCGGTCGCCCACCCGGAGCGAGAGTTCGCGGTGCTCCACATAGATAACGCCACAGAAAAAGAGAAAACCGAGGGGGACACAATCCGGTCGCTCATTTGGCTCTCGTTTCCCCACCTGTCTATCATACACCCTGATCCTGTGTCACGTGTGTGTCGTCTGCTCAACAGCTCCTCTGGTCCTGCACCTTCACAGAGTGGAATGGCTCATGATATTTTCTCCTCCCTTGCAAATTTTGGAAACATATTCACGTCTACCAGTGGAATTCACCATAATAGTGGAAGTATTGAATAGAAAAAAGACAAGGTGACGAATGTTTACTGAGGGTTCGGAAATTAGAAATATTTGTGTAAAGATAATGCCTCAGATCTTTACAGACAACCAGAAAATTGTTGGCTTCACGTTTCATCTCATAATTTAGAAATGCGGAAATATATGACAAGGCAACTACCGAGGTTTCAAACGATGTGTTTACCATATGACCTTGAAGCGAAAGACAAAATAATAAAGTGGAAAGCACAACATTTACCTCAGAGAAAAGAAAGCACGCATGTATCGTCGCAGCTCCGACACCATGCTTTTGTGTTTCTATGATCACAATGGGACAGTTCGCTACATTTTCTTTTTTTTTCTAGAAAAACAAGTGGTTCATTAACATGATTACGTGAAATTGTTTACATGATTACGGGAATTTGTTCACTGGAAAAGACCCGAACTCTGACCTGAGATGTGACTTCTCTATCATGATAAGGCCCCTGCGCATGATGTGTTAAGAGTTTGGGAGCTCCTGGGTGATAAATATACAGTACAAAACAAATTGTATCCCGAATTGCCTTGCAATCGTGTTGCTACATAGAACGTTTTTGGTTAGGCGCTTGTAACCTCCAGGCATTTCTTTTCGAGCTGTGGCTCCAGGTGTATACACTCCTCTCCACCCCATTGACTTTACCCGTCGGTCACATGTCAATGTCCCGCTAAATTTAGCTGGAAATCTGAATTTATGCGTAGGTCACGTGACGTAAATTTTGCCGCGAAATATATCGGGGAAACTGAATTTGAGATTAGGTTACGTGAGATCAAGTCACGTGACCTCATATGTTTTGTTGAAGTTAGTGGGGAATTGAATTTGTGCATAGGTCATGTTACATGAAGTTATGTGACATCATTTTTCATGCGGAGCAACTAAATTGGTGTTGAGGTAACGTGACGTCAATTTTCCCGCCAAATCTAGCGGGGAAACTTAAGTTGAGTGGCGTCACAGGCCACGGCCTCACAAAATGCGTCTCCACAAATTCCGGAGCAACTAGCCAAAGAACGTTTCACGTTACTAAAACATCCGCTCTATTCACCTGACTTAGCGCTCGGGTAACTTAACCTCTTCTCAAAGGAAAAAAAAAAGTGCCCTCAAATGAGTAATAGTTTCTGACATTTCTTACATCCAGCTCCACACAACAACGTTACTTCGAGGTATTCCGGAAAATAAATTCCAAGAATGTCTCCCGCACTGGCACCACCGTCTGGCGATATCCATAGCTTCGCAAGAGGAGTTCTTTGAAGTTGACAGCATGCCATTAGTGCATAGGTAAGCGGTATTTGCTTTCATAGGGTCATTCCGGGAATGGAACTGTTGCAGGTCGCATATGGCAGAGTTTTTTAGATCGATAAAAGCATGTTTTGTAAGGCGAGCAACTCTTTGGAACTGAAACCATGTTTTTGTAGGGAGCATTTGTCTACAGAATATTCACGCATTGATCCCATCGGACACTAATGGGAGTAATGTTACAACTATACTAGTACGACATTTCTAAAAGTTACAAGAAAAGTAGGTTGCCTTGAGAGGCAGCCTGGCTTACCAAAAGAAAGCACCCACCCGTCGTCACTCTTTTTCCATATGTCCTGTTTTTTTTTTTTTTAAATAAAACCATATGACTACGCAAAATAAAAAAAAATATATATAAGAACTGCCGAACACAGTATACGTTTCTTTTTCCTGGGGTTTTCACTTCTGCGAGCTTGCCACGTGCCAACATGAAGTATCAGGTAACTAAATGTTTTTATTTGTCGTCCTTCCGTAAAAATGAAGTGTTAAAAACTCATCTTTCCTAATCTTAAAAAAAAAAAATAATAATTCACCAGCAACAGCAGCAGACAATGAGCGACTCGTTGATGCTACCGCGCTACGACTGATATGTCATAGCGGGGGGAGAGGGGGAGGAGATCTATGTGCCAAAATTAATACAAGAGAGCACGACCAGTGATTGTAGCCGGTCTGTTTGCTGGGACAACTTCCAGAAAAGCGATAAGGTTCAATAATAAATGCAACAAATCTGGAAGCCACAGAGGTAGTTATTTTGATCACATTAATCCTAAATTATTACCTACATCGTTCCACTAAAACAATTCACTTCTGTTTTCCAGAATTTGTCTAGCGCATTACAGGCAGTCATTTGTTAAGCGAGGGCGTACGCAGAACAACTTCCCCCGAGCAGACTGTGGACGAAAATCCTTCGGAGCCCGCTGCCGAGGATTAGGCCGTTAAATTAAAATTTTACTGGTTTCGCCCCCCAACTCTCCTCGTCGACTTTCACAACGCGTCTCGGAAAACTATTCACTCTCCTTTCTTGTGCCAATTTTATTGAACGAGGCCCACATGGGAAGATGACGGTGCGAACAATCAAAGAAGATGGACTCCGTTTCCCGCGGGAGATTCAAGCGATGCCATTTAGAAGACGAGGCCTTTCCCACATAGAGTTATTACAATAAACGCTAGAGGTTCAGGTGGCGCTAGTGTGTTGTTGGATTTTGAAGCTGACAGCAAGCAGTCTAAATTTCAATTCCGGTAATGCATTCTTATGGGAAAGCGCGAATGCGTTTTCCTCTTTGCGCTCGATTATACGAGCAAACATTGCTTAGTGTTGTGACAGAATAAAAAAGTTTAGAACGTTTACAATAGAGTGTACAAATATATGTGTGAGTTAAAGTGTTCTTCTTTGGAATTCATGGCGTCGAACACTGTATTGCGCTAAAATAGCCCAATACACATGTATAATACGTATTGACGTCGAAGAGTGCTATTATAGGACCGGTATTTACGTACATAGTCAATACTATGAAGCGCACAAAGTGAATCAGCTTGACGAAACAACAAAAGGATGCTAGTATATGCCATTTCAAATATTAAAAACAGACGATAAGAACGAAGAACAAGTACTGTATTAGTAAGAAACTGTGCCTTAGTAACAAACTGTGCATTAGTAACAAACTGCTTTTCCGTCATCCGAATGCTCTTACAGCTTGAATAAACCCTGCGTACTTTTTAATTGTTGTTTTTGCTTGAGTTGATAGCTTGTATTGACATAACATGCTGTACAACATAGACCTGGGCCTTAATTTTTGCTAACTTAAACATCGCTCAGTAATAAAAAAGAACATCATCTAAATAAAAAGTTACACGTTTATAATACGAATAAAGATACATAGTACAGGTTGCGAGTGAATAAACTATGCCGATTCCTATTATTCACCGATGAAGAGAAAACTATCACGCACGTTTTCCCATAGAAATGCACAGGAGGACTGGAAAAGTACACTGGTTGCTGTCCGCTTTTATTTGCAACCGGCAACCTCGTAGACACTAGTGCCAGCTGAGCCTCCAGCATTCATTGTAATAACTCTATACTTTCCCCCTCAGGAACATGGTCACTGGATGGATGAATGCGGCTGAACTCTTCGAATCGGGTGGCGACTTGCGCCACCTATCCAGTGGATCCATGCAGCGCCGCCTAGAATGAGTCAACATCGCCGTTAGCGCGTCTCGAAGCGTCTCACCAGCAGCAAGACGCTAGCAGGTGGCGACACCACGTAGGACGACAAGACCACGCGTCTGCCGCTTTGCGGCGTCTCTCCTCGAGCTCCAGCGTGTTTACCGCCTAGGGAGGGTTGGGGACCCACTAACGATGACGTCATGCGCAGGCCTCGTCACCAAGGTGGTATTGACATAAAGGATCGTCTAGACAGCTTTGAAATCGCTGTGCGCCGTCACCTCGCTTCTGATTGTTGTTACTCGTTGAATCCACTTCAAACGATTACAAATCTACACCCTTGCAGGCAATCTCCACAGCCCAACGTGCACATTTACGTTTTTTTTGGAAAACGAACGTGGCACATGCCATACGCGTTCACGCTGGAAATGGCAGCAGACAGTAGCAATATATATTAGAAAGTTTAGAGAGGCGAAATCTGTATTTCAGATGCCAGTCGCCGTTAGTTAGTTCAGCCAATGAGAAGAGTGAGTTCTATAGCGCCGTACCAATCATGCAGTCGTGGAAGTCAACTGCTCTTCACCCTATTTACCAATAATTCATTACAATTGAATGGGGGGAGGGGGTCATTCTGTGCCTTCTCAGTTCGACCCGCTAAAATAAAGAAATTGTAGTTGCGGTACATGGCTTTGCAGTGCAGATATGATTAGATCACGGCAATGTGAGGGAGACTTGTGATTTTTTATAAAATATATGCATCGCCAATTGACTATTTTTACTTTCAGTAGGCTCTATACGTAGGTTGAACGGCGATGCATTCATGACTTGAATCCAAAATTCGGGCGTTCGTAGTTTTCATGTTGTTTGCCGTTGCCACTGTTGTGTTTGTGTTGATAATAACACACGGAGTCGGTAAGGCGAACCCTAACCCTCTGTCAAGCAGTGAAAAATTGCAAAATGCTATCCAGGTACTATCATAATGTTCCAGCAGTTACCAGCAAGAAAAATAAAAAAAGACGTAATCAAAACCGGCATTGCTGGTCTTGGGTTACAGGTCACGAACTTGGAGGCGAAGATCAATGAAATTTCCCACGTGAAACAAAACTACTCCTACTGAAACTCTTGGCGTTGTTCAACGCGCGTCTGCAATTGTACATGACCTTTTGACTTCTCTGAAAGCTTTGACGATATAAACAACAATGCTTCCTCGAATGTGAAAACGAGCCATGGAACCCAAAAGAGTGCTTGGTTTCCAGCTTCATTCGAGAAAATATCACCCAAAATGTTTTCGAAATTGTAAGAACTCATCGGATTGGTCAGAAGAAGCCAGGTTTGACACGGCCAATCTTTATCATATTCTGGAGTTTTAAGAGCAAAGACGAAGTCTTGAGCAATGGTTTCCGGCTTAAAAATTCATCACCGCTAAAGTTTGGGTATCAACCGATTTCTCACCTAAGGTACAGTGCTTTAGGCAAGGGCTGTGGGAGTTTGCATCCTAGAATTCCGTCCGAGAACATCAAGTCAGATATAAGCTCGCCTATGACAAATTGCGTGTCGAAAATGGGACGTGCGTCTACGATAATAAAAGTGCTACGGTGACTTTACAGCAACGCCCGCAACGTCAGAGAGCGATTCCTACCGATTGACCCATTCAAAACAAAAACATTTTCCACATCTCGCAGAAATAAACCAGCGCTATCCTTTTTGGTTGCAAATTTTTGCAGCTTACTTGCGAAACAAGGCGAATTCGAGCGCACTACTTCGACTTGTGAGCCTCATAATATTCTTGATGCCGAAACTTGTCTAAGCTAGTGTCCAGAACACAAAATTAAAAAATTAAGCTTACGTAAACGCTACCAACTTTTACGAAAAGACCGAGTCTCTACAAGAGAGGGAGGTGTACAGACGGTAGAGCTGCGCGACAAAGCTGAGAGATGGAAGAGCAGAGACTTGTCGATGTTTACACCTGCTACGGTGTGCAATTTGTTTCTTGTAAAAAAATTGCGGTATGTACTTCAATTGTTGCACTGCTCGCGCGTTAACGTACAGAAAATCCATAGAGTCTTCGTCGTTTTCATTTGGGGATCGACCTGGGAACGACTAACCGGACGAATCTCTTTCGGCGTGTCCGATTCGGTGACTTGTCATTAGCTCATTTATTTCTGAGTCAGGTTGTGAACGAATTTATTTTCGTGCGCAATGCGAATGTTGTTTTTCTCCGCACTATGTGTCAGCTGCGCTCAGGCAGAGCTTGGCCTCAGTTTGTTGTTTCTTCCGCGTGGGCTGCAGCCGGGGGCTACTGCCGAGAATTCATTCAAGCGACACGGGCTTTGACCACTCATTTCTCTTTGGAATATTAAAGCGAAAAGTGTCGCGGAAAAAAACATGTAGAAGGATCTCGTCGATGTTGCTCTCCTTGTTTCGTTATACAGGTTTCTGTATTGTGTGCGCCCGGGTAAAAATGTTTTTCAGCAAGTAAAGAGAATGGCAGTGCCTGCAAGTGTGAAATCGTTTTTCTTTAAATTACATACCGGAGTGTTACCGGTTATGAAATGGTTGGATGAGAAAGGGTATGTTTGTAGTATATAAGTGGATTATTTTTTTTTTTTTATAAGCCAGAGACAGTAGAGCTTATGTTCCTGTAGTGCTGAGATGGGGTATACTTTTGGGACATTCTCCGACGTACATGGAAGAAGAAGCTCTACTTTTGAACCCACACGGCATTCGCTACTTAGCCGTTGAAAATTGCATCAATATTCCGTTCTATTTCGTTTTCCTAGAGGGGCTTCAAAGCATCTGGAAGTCGCGTATGGCCGTGACGTCACGGCCACGTCAGACAGTTTCATGAGTACTTTTGCGAAATGAGGCGGCAAATTATAGAGGTGTGGAAAGCTCAAAGCTGTGGAATTTGTGCTGGAAGGTGTGGCGCAATTGAGATACTTTTAGCCATGCCATGTTGCCTTCTTTAGGGCCAACAAGAGTCTTTTTCTTTAATTTTTCAGTGCTTTCCTTTCTGTTTGTCAAAAACCGGCGGAAAAAAAAAAAAAAAAAGCCTCGGTGACTCCGAGGCGGAGTGCCAGCCTACGGATCCCCAGGTAGAGGGTTCGAGTCCTTGCCTAGATGCACGCAATATGACGGAGGCATATTGCAGATAAGGCGCTTTGTCACCGAGCTTTCGGTTTCACGTCAGAGGATCTCCAGGTGGTCGAAATCAATCTTCAGTACTCGTCTGGGGAGTGCCAAATGCCCTTCGATAGTTCCACTCATAAAACCCCCAAATTTTACTCTGATACATTCTTATTTATTTGTTTTAATCTTGTTTTTTTTTTGCTTTAGTGCTTACTTTTGTATAATATGCACGCTTTTAAGGCCAAGAGTTCTTTATATTAAGAGAAAAAAAAAACTTTATCAGAAACACAAGCACACCAATAAAGTATGAACCCCTTTTCTGCTTAGAAATGTTTGTTTATTGGAGATTGTTACCGACCTCATTGCTCAATAACAGCTTTGTTTTGATCGATTGTGATGAGGGACCCAAAAGAAAAAACGCTGCAGCTAAACTGATCAGAAACTGATTGGTGTTTCAAGTGCGCCATGACGCGGTATATAGCCAGTGACATCTGAGGCAGTATCACTGTAATCTACCTATTCTAAATAAGAAATACCAGAACATGTCCCATCTCACACTCGGTGTGTCCCTCCGGAAACTGAAGTCTTCACGTGCTCATTTGATCCTTTTAATGAACTAGTTTATGACGGATAATATCGTTAGCGTCTACTGCTACAAAAATGTACACTCGTTGTAGATATGACTACTTTAATCTGAGGCACCCTCTCATTTATGCAGCTGCCTAAATGATCGACTACGCGAGCACAATAACAACGTGCAAACACAGAACGGTGGCTAACTTGACTTGCATTGGAGGAATTGCGGTTGTACCCCACTGTTGGATGAATGCGTAAAAATTGGTAAATGCAAGTGAACGTTGACTCGCTAAATTGTAGAAGCCGAACATATATATTATTTAGGAGACACGTGTCTTGCTATGTCGTTGGTTGCGTTATCGGAGAAGGAACTGGTTTTCCTGAGAACGATATATATATATAGTGTTCTTTTCCCCAATTATGCTGTGTGATGCTTGTTTCTTTGCTTTTGTCATTTTGTTTGTTGTCATTGTGAAGATGGTTCAGACTATAAATACCGGAATACGTATTCAATAAAAATCAGTTGAGAGATGCGTCTTGTTGTGTCCTGTTCTCACTTTTGTCCTCGTCCCTGCGGCGCACAAGATTGCATAAGATGGCAAACCAGCTCGCCCAAACAAACCACTCTTCTCTCATTAAGAGGGAAAGAAAATCCATTTGGGAAATACGAAAAAGACATTCAGAATTGTTTTGAGATAAGCTTCTTTCGCATGGTAAAAGTATTACAGCGTCAAAAGGCAAGCTAAAGTTCCAACCAAACTCAATAAAAAAGATTTCTAACCAATCAACCAAGCAAAAAAAAAAAAAAAAATTAAGTGTGTTCAACCCATCATAGCTGGTTGAATAATCTGGCTGTCAATTTGATTCCTCGAGATACAAGACGGAATTAGACGTTCTGAGAAATTCGCAAAAAAAAGAAAAAAAGAAAACAACCTTTCTTCTCTTCTTTCCTTCTTTTTTCTTTATTCTTGGTCGCAACGGCCAAGAAAACACCGTTCCAAGTAGGTCGATGCAGAAAGGGAAAAACACTCTCGAACCAGAGCGCTGCGCCAACGCTCCGCTTACCCTTTCCCTCAAAAGCTCGTCTGCTGCACGGAGTGGACTGTTAGAAAGCACGTGCGCAGTGTACGGAGGCAAGTTGTTTTGACAATGTTAGGCGCCGCTTTGATATTATAGCGTGTTTTTTGGCGCGTGACATGGCCTATTCAAGAAAAGAATCGACCGGGCAGCACTGTGGTGTAATTGGTTGTACAAATAACAAAAAAAAAAAACGTAAAATAAACGCCGGTTCAGTGTGCGAGACCCACGCTGTCAAACAGGATGAATGTGGGTGCGGCTAGGGTGCCTTCATGTGCGCTCTGCTTAGGGTGGTGGCATCTCGCCATTTTGTCACACACGTTTATTTTTATTTTTTGTTCAGAAGCGCGTGAAAGAGCGTGTCCCTGCACGCGCTTGTGGCGCTGACTGTGCTATGGCGACATTTTGTTTTCGTCGATTTCTTTGTATTTTTCCCGTGAGCGCGTGCTGTCGGCATGTGGTACTACAAAGGGTGGCATCACCCTAAACAGAAGGACATTGAGGCACCCTAGGTGCGGCATGTTTATGCTCCACCGGTTCCCCGCTGCTCCGGACCTACAACGCCGGTGGCTGGCGAATTTAAACAGGAAAGACTTCTTGCCATCGAAGAGCAGTCGCGTTTGCTCCGACCATTTCTTGGATGGCCGGCGAACTGCGGAGAACCCCGTGCCTTTCCTTCGCCTGGGCTACGACCGAAAGGTAAGCGGAGGGCGGTTTAGACATTGAAGAAAGAAAACGGTTGCGTGACTCCTGGTCTACTGATTTAATATTACACGCCGCGACACAGTTTCGCACAAATAATTCTCACGCGAGGCGATTACAGAGAGGCACATCGATGTGCCAATATTGTCACAGTGGATTCCAAATCAGAAACAAAAACCTGACCCGTCGCACTTGCTATCTGTACTCGGTATTTATATATCGATTCATATTTAAATTTGAGGTTTCTGCTGTTGCAATTAAAGCAGAAGTGGCAACGCAGGTCTGAGCCGCTAACCGCGCAGTTAGTTCAAATGTTCCCGGCGCCCCCCAATCTGCGACAACTCGAGTTTAGCGCAAATTCAAATGCCGTAATTCGTGTCATCCTGCTTTCGTTCAATCCTCAATTTCACTAGCGATCCTCAATTTCACTAGCGATCCCCAATTTCGCTACCGATCGAAACGCCGAGTTCGGTTTGAGAGCGACGACTGCCCCAGAAACGCGCTAAAAATTCCCCACAAAAAGATGCCAGGAAAGCAGGGTGCACTTTTCCCCATGCCTCACATACAAATTAGGATAGTTCTTTCCTCCGTGGAGGAAGACGATGAGCCGAGGACGCCGAATACGGCAGCCGTGCCACAGACGCAGCTGCAATCGGTGTGACTCGGTAAGCAGGGTAACAGTCCAGTAATGGCGGTCGGTCATTCGGGTGGGTTCAGATTCTCCCAAATGCCCGGATGAGGGTAGGCGGCGCTACACTCGTTAAAATGGCGCCGGCTAGAAAGCCCAACTTGGAACGGTGTACGGCTATTCTTGGTCGTAGCGTAAACACACTAATCCTCCAGGCCGTCTTAACGCTTCGTGTTCCGAACGCAGCCGTTTCCATACGGTGTTTGTTTAGTCAAGACCGGGAGCGAGCTACCGGCTTTTGCTGCCTTACAGAGGAGTACATGCACTTTTTTTTTTCTTCCCTGAAATTTGAAGAAGTTTTCTAGTTTTGAGTAAATAACACGGAGGTTGCAGGGGGCCAAAAAAGGGCAGCTTTTTCTGCCTCTTCGTGTGGCTTCATTCTTTACGGAACGCGTCATCTGCGTGGAGGCACGATACAAAAGTTGCGCCTTCACGTGCCATTAAAACAGACGCGGTCTACTTTCTACCGGAACGTGGAGCTCACAAGGGGCAGCAAATGATGCGGCCGATCGGGGCTGCATCCCCCGGTTACACTGTAGTCTCCATGGGTGTTCATAATCTACAGAGTAAAACATGGAACACTGGGGAGGGGGAGGGAGTGGAACGGAAGTGGGTACCAGGGCCGAAAGAAAAAGCAAGCTCTGCTACAATTTAGTACACTGTGCAAATGCATATTCTTCCGAAAATCTTCGTTTAGTTGGTGCATGAGCACCTTTCTTAATTTTTAAACAAATCAATCCTTGCCAAATATAGTAATATATAAAAGTGACCCGAACAAACGCCTGTGCGAACTGAACCAATGATACCACAGAACGAGCTCTAAATTTACACTATGAGGGGTAACATTTTTATAGTCAGTTTGTTTTTTTATAAAACGTAGTATGTGTTCTTTCAGATTTCTTCCACTCGCTTAGGACCCATTTTGCAACTTTGCACGCACTTTCCCACGACACCCGGACGTGACGCTTCGTTGATAGACAATTACGGGACGGGAAAAATGTATTTTTAAAGCGGGACTGTCTCCGCCAAAACTCGTTACTCTTTCTCCGCATTAACTGGCAGCACTACAGCGTTCACGAGTGCGTGCCGCACAACAACGCACTCGGGACGCCCATCACTGACTTTCCTTTAATCAGCTTAACCAATGGGAAGGAGGGGAGGCATCGCTCCTCAATGGGGATGCAGTATGAGAGGCAAAATGGCGCACAGCCTTAGGATCACTAACACTTCCAAGGCCATTGTGGTAAGATGCCCACCGCCCAGCTCATAATGTGAAGAAATTAAAGGTGGGCCGGTGATCTTTTTTCTACGATATGCGGAGTAGTAGTAAGCACTCGGAACCTGTGGGGGAGGCCCTATAGTAGTTGGGGCTTTCATGAATGCATATATATTTAACAGCCCTGTAACAACGCCGGATTGTTGCAAAAATTAAAGGAAAGTCCTGCACACAAAGCATGATTGTTTGGCCGGGTTCCCAGAATGCAGTAAGTATTGCTGAGATTTCAGTGAAAATACTTCGATCGATAAGTAATCCTCAACCTTGAGCATTGCAAAACCTAGAACAAGCTTGATTGTCGTAGGCAACTTTCTTGTCTCTATGAATGACTTATATTGAGGGTAATTCGAAAAATGGCAGCGACGATTACCTTAAAGTCAAAATGCATAAAATGCAGTTTTTAGGAGCGATTGTTGTAATCGTTAATGAATTAAACGGTCGTTATTTTGAGGTATCTGAATTGGTGTGTTACCTGACCAGGAAGACGGCAAGGGGAGGAACGGCAAGTGGGGCAGGAAAAGAAGGAAGGGTACTGTACGAGGGAGTAAAAAACAGGGAGAGGGAAGGGAACGGGGGAGAGGAAGGAAGAAGAGAGAGGGGAAGGGAGGCAGATGGGAACGGAATGAGGGTACTGTAGGGGTGTGACGAGGTATCTTGGGAAAAGAGGAGATGGAAGGGAGGAGAGAGTAATGGGCAGACGGAATTGGTGGCGTTAAGTACAGTATTTCCCCGCTGAATTAAGCGGCGAAACTAAATTGGTGTGTCATATGACCAAGAAGGGGAATGGTAGGGCTTTATAGAAGAATGGGGAGGCATGGGAAGATGGCATAGAGAGAGAGAGGGAGAGGTGGATGGGGGCCCTAGGATCACTAGGATTATAAATGAGGTGCTGCTACGACGGGGGAGGGATAGGAAAAGAAAGGGAGAGAGAAGGAAGTGGGGAATTGGTGTGTCATATGACATACATTGAGCCGCTAAATTTAGCGGGGAAACTGAACTGATGTGCAGGTCACGTGAAATCTGGTTCCTTGATGTCGATTTTACCCGCCAAATTTAGTGAGGAAACTGAATTGGGGTAGAGGTCACGTGCCGTATATTTCACCGAGTTGAATAGGACAAGTGACATCACGTGACGTGACGTGACATAATGTGACAATTTACAGCTAAATTTAGCTGTAAATGCACGGACGAAGGGAAGGATAAAAAGTTAGGAATAAGGGTTACGTTTAAAAGCATTTCATGCTTTAATAAAAGCAGGTATTGTGATCCTGTGATATCAACGAAAGAGGCGTTACATAATACTATTTTAAAAAGGCCATCAGTTTGGCGTAAGATTTGTAAAACAGCAATATCGATAAATTCCTGTACCTGCTATTAAAATAGTTCTATAATTCTATGAAACTGTGCCAGGCAGACTCAAGTATTCGTTTGCACCCTACCATGGAACAAACTTGCGACTCTTAACTGCCATCTCGTCGGACCTGCTACACATTCGTGAAGGTAGTACCTTGAATTTGTACGATTTCCTAAAAACTGTGCCGTTTGAGTCATTGTATAAATAAAACCGTAAATCGGCAACAGGATAAACTCAAGAAAATTGCCAGAAAGGTTCGTTTCCTCTCGTGTGCTCCTGCGTCTCGAAGGATATTGTTTCGGAAATAAAATTGGCTCTCTCGCTAGTTGTTTAAGTATCTTTAAGTCTTCTCCGCGATCCTGCCCGAATCCAGTAGAGTGAAATCCCCCATCCACCTCCCCAGAAAAAAAGAAAAAAGGTAAAAAAAGAAGTACGCTTTCAACCGTGAGCGGGGCACAGTCATCCAAGACGCCATAAAAAACTTTCAATTTTAACTCCACAAAAGTCGAAAACAAAAACCGAACCGAGTAAGAAAACGGAGGAAAAGTGAAGGACGTGAGTATCTTTGGTGTTGTGGGTTCTTCGGAACGTTCCGAGGTATAGGTTCCCGGACGGAAACCCGATTTCTCTCGGTGACCGGGCGCCGGAGCCCCTCTCGGCTGCCCCCTCATTCCCGGTGGTCTCCTTTTGTGGCAGCCCGGGCGGGGAAGGGAAGCTCGGGGTCTGCCCAAAGTTCGATCCGCCCCGCGAGGGAACGTCCTCTCGCGTTGCCCCTTTCGCCCACGCACAATTGAAACTGCCACAAGGGGCTGCGGTCGGAGGTGATGGAGCGATGCGCCAGTCTCGCGGTTATTGATAGACACGTTTTTTTTCTTTTTTTTTTTGACGAAAACTGACGGCAAAAGTATCTGTTCAAAATATTCGAGAGAGAGTTTAGGTTTTTCGGGTGGCATGCTTTTTCGGGTTGAAATCTGAGGATAATATTCCGGATAAACTACAAAATTAAAAAAAATATATTAAAAATATAAATATATATATTATATATCGGTTGTCTCAAAGAGCGGCCAGGCTCTTTTAATGGGCCGCAAAATTCGGTTCCTTAACCTATCCCGCTACGATTTTGGCAGCGTTGCCAACAGGTGGTGCATTTTTTTGTATAAAGTTTGCAAAGAGTGGACTTACTTGAGGAAAAAGTAAAGAAATAAAAAGGCTTAACTCCTATGGAAACTCAGCGAAGCCACCGGTCTTCCATCAATAGGGTGGCCAATTGTTTGAAGACCAGTGGCTTCGCCTCTTTTCCATGGCAGTTAAGCCTTTCTTTTTTTATTAATTTTTTCCTCAGGTAAGTTCCCTCTTTGCAAATTTTATAGAAAAATGCACCACCTGTGCGCAACGCTGCACAAAATTGTAGCACGATAGTTTAAGAAACCGAATTCTGCGGTCTATTTAAAGAATCTGGCCGCTACTTGAAACACCATGTATTATAATATAGAAACAAACTGGTCACGCTGGAGACCAACTTTGATTGATGAAATATAGCGAACCTAAATATCAAAATGGGGATAATCTATTTTTTTGTGTGTGGTAACTAGATTTAGAAAGCGACATCCTCTTGAACTCTCAAAAGTTCCTACACCTGTACAGCACCAGAATGCACTCATAACAATAACAATTTGTCCCTTTTTAATCGGCTTAGCAATGCGCGAGCCTTATTGCCTCCGAGTGGTCTCAGCGTCAAAAAGACGACCACCCTTTTGTCTCTCGATTTGCATCACAATTGGAGCGGGGAGGCAGGAAAGGAAAAGACAAACAAGGGTTGGATACCTCGGCGTGACGTGTTATCATTAAGAACAGATCAAACTGGAACCCGAATTTAGACGGAATATAAACGAGCCTTGCAAACTAGAATGGTTGTGGCTGCAAGTGTTCCGCCAGCCGACTTGAACAACATGGCGGCATTATCGTGGACCGAATTCTTTACGTCCTGCCATGGATGAAATTTAGACAACCTCAGTAAAAAGCCGTCCATATATTTCATTGAAGTGCCCTCAGGATCTCTCAAGGACTCCCATCTGCACACAAAAAAATACATCTCCAGGCTCAGGCTGGTGACTGGCCCGTAAACAAAACAACGACGGGCTCAGAAAAGAAGACGTCGTCATGTTATCGGTGTGAGATGTTCAGGGACGCCATTCTGTCAGGTCATCATTCCCCCTTTGTAGGGCTATAAAATTCTTCGTCGATCTCATTGGTTGCTTAAAAAGCTTTCTTACACTTTTAGTTCCGAACCAGCAGGATGGCTAGCTATGTTCTTCCGACTCTGACTCGCTGTATGCCTGTCTTTTCTGTCGCCTGAGGCCGCTTCGCTGGAACTACTAAGCGAACTGTAAAGATTCGGTTTTTCATAAAATCTAATATAATAGTAATAATAATCCTTATTTCTATTGACTATGCTGAATGACCATTGCTTACCCCCTCACAACATTGCTACAGATATTTCTGTTCTTAGGTCATGTTGCGGATGTTGTGGCACATGACATTTCTGATGACCCCAAAATCGTCTGGGAAATTCATCTTACACACACGATGCAAACACATATATATATATATATATTTCCTTTCCCTTCTTTTTGTCTGCATTCGTGATGGTATTGACACGTTTGGTGCTGTTGCTTATCAAAATTTACTGCTGGAATATCAGTTGATGGTTTTTTAGAGCTCCTTGACAAGTACCTGAGGTCGACCTTTGCGGGTTGGGAGGTTACTGTCTACTTGCTCCGTCAAAGAGTTTGCATTGGATCTTGCATCGCCCCTGTTCTTAGCGACTTGTTCTTAGCAAGCATCGATCGCATCATTCTAGAACACATTGAGGGTACCAAGGTTGCAAGGGTTTTCCGCTATGTAGACGATTTTTTACTCCTGTTGGAAACTGACGTCTTGTCCTTTCATTCATCTATGGCTCATATTTTAGACATCTTTTCTGTCTTTCGCCACTTGTATTAACTCATGAAGTACCTGGAGCCGGATTAACATTAACAATGTGCCCGGACCATGTATGCTGGGCTTACGAACCTCGGGGTGGAGAGCCTCTTCTTCCCTTTGAATCCGCGCATTCAAAAAATTGTAAAACGTGCAATCGCGAAGACCTGCTGCTACACACATCCTTTTCGAAGGTCTTGCTTTCACAGAGTTCAACCTACCTTCGATAAGCAAACTGAACACCTCACTGTCGCTGGGTTCCAATCACACGTGGTGACAGCTGTTGCTGAGTCACTGCTCAAAGAATCCAAAACTTGGCCTGAGACGAGCGATATCCCTTCCAACAGTAGAAAAGGACGAGAAAAAAGGAAGAAAATTCGCCGTCATCCGTATATGCATGGCGTGGCACCTAACCTCAAACGTATTGCAGGCAGATGTGATGTGGACGCGTTGTTCACCGCTCCTGAAAAGCTTTCATGATTGTGGGGAGCCGTTAACCCCTCTGATAGGGAGGCGAGGGCCTGCACTATGAAGCATCGCCATCGTTACGTCACCTGCACTGAGGGAGTTGTGTATTTTCTCCCTCTGTCTTGGGGCAGGCGTTATGTTGGCCAGACAGGTCGCTGTCTCAATGACAGGCTAAGGGAACATGCTTACAACGTCTCTGCGGCGGTTTCCGGTCACCTTGACATCAATTGCCGAGACTGCAGATGACAGCCTCAGTTCCAACAATGCGAGGTCGTTAAACGTCACTGGGACCAGCTGACACGTGAAACTCTGGAGACTCTAGAAATAGAAAGATTGGGTGTCATGTCTGTCAGCAGTCCTTCTGTTGCCTTATCAAGGAAGGAGATTACTTTTCTGGCCACTTGATAGCTTGGTTTTAACACGTGAACTTTGTTTGATTTTTTAGATGTGATACTTCGTTTTTTGTGCTTTTGTTTTGGGTGTTTTTTTAGGCTGATTTTCTTCTTCTTGTTCTCAAATGTGCGCACATATTGCACCGTTGGGTCCAATAAAAATTTAGTTGGAAGTCAGCGCTCTGTTTGCGTCCTTCTTTACCCTGTCCGTCGTTTTTTGCGCTGTTTTAATCTTTTTCGTTAAATGTTTGTTGTGTTTAAATTTAAGGGGGTACAGGTCGAAAGCCTCTCTCTTGGCTTAAGAAACTTTTAGCTGCGTTCGGGTCT
Source organism: Ixodes scapularis (assembly GCF_016920785.2). Taxonomy (NCBI): domain Eukaryota; kingdom Metazoa; phylum Arthropoda; class Arachnida; order Ixodida; family Ixodidae; genus Ixodes; species Ixodes scapularis. The sequence goes on from NW_024609835.1 coordinate 16,747,292, forward strand.
TTGTGCTTGCCCGTCTTTTTTCCCCCTTTCTACAGGGTTACTATGGCGTCATTTAATGCATGGGATGATACGATTTCCTGAACTTCGGCTGACCTCAAAGGCACAAAATACAATTTTTTTTATCCGCATTTTGGCACATTGTTTGAATTTTTGAGTAAGGAATTTCCGATAGTTTTTGCAGGTTTTTGGACGCCAATGAAGGTTGTGTGCCAACACACCTCAGAAGAAAAAATGTTGTATCTGCTTGAAATTGGCGAAGAGAGAACACAGCCAAGAAACTGCAGACTTCTCAGTTGTAAACCGTTTACACGCGCGCGACATCTCTTGTGATATCGTAATCTTAAAAAGAAAAAACGGAGATAATTTTAAACGAATAAATGTCTGTGATGAGAAAGCCTCCAACAGCGAAGACGTGCATAAACACCTCAAAGCGAACAGAAGCCTTTTTATGTAGTGTTCATACCTCCGGAGCAGAGTAGTCCCACCTTTCTTCCAAGTGTACTTTTTTCTTCTAATTTTGTCGTTGGCTGAAAAGAACACCAATCTTTTGGTCGTTTATTTCTTATCGTTTACTTTATTTTATCATGAGAACCCTTTTTTCCACTTCTGCGCCTCGCACCGCTAGATCAAAACGAAACATCCTGTCACATTCTATGGGCGCCCACAGGATCAGAGACCGCCAAACTTAGAGAACGGCATGGGCGCGTTTAACCGGGCTCTTCTTTTTATTCTCCGCCCGCCGTTTGCTGCGCCTTGAAGTCAGTCCTTTATTCTAGCAACATTTTCAGTATTTATTTTTCTGTTAAAGTTTAACAGAAAGAGATTCAGTGTGCATGGAGACTGTGCAAGGTGCTGCATATTAATTCGCCTCTTCAAACCGTGGCAAAGCCTGCAATTTTGTGAAATTCATGTTTTTCTTCTTTTTTATTTAACGGGTAGCTTTTTCTTGCGAGGCGCGGACTACTAAGCAGCTCTTTGTAGAACTACAACAAAGATGTGTTCACGTGTAGTATGTTCTAGCGCAGTATGAAGGGAGAGCTGTCCCACGAGATCGAAAGCAGACATGATATCAATGCTGGGCCACTTGGTTAAAGCGAACAAGACATCGGTACTTCTGCTTTAGTTAAAGTGTCCTATTGATGAATGCCGTATTTTTCCAACTATGCAGGCACCAGAGATGCACACATTCCATTGAGATTAAATTCTAGCGATGGCGTTTCAGTTTTAAAACAGGCTAGCGATCTTTTTCCGCGTTATAACAGCGTTGCACTCTTAATGTCACGCGCTGCGAGCAATGTGACACTATTTATATCTGGTTACTTTGTTTGAAACAAATTGATGAGCGCGTAACGCTTTCAATACAGGGAAGAGTGACTTGTTCTTAGTGAATTTTATAGCAAGCAACGAGCCGCGGTATTTAGTTTAATTTATATAATACCTTTGTGTTCAGCCCAACTCGTGTTGTATTTGTGTCACATTCAGGAAGCTCCAAAACAATAAACGACATTGGCATTCAAAACCTTTGTTCTAAAAATCACAAATAGCATACGCCCTGCTAGCTGAAATTGCGAGTTTCATTATTCATAATGTTGTCATGATCACAATCACAATCTGCAAACAAATATTCGTCGCATCAACAATTTTTTTTTAACTGAATGTTTTATTGAAGTTTTCTCGGATGTGCTGTGCACTGCAAACCTAAATATATATATATATATATATCTTCTGTTTTTAGCGCGTTCTACTACCGCGGTGGAGATAAAAAAAAAGGTAGCTTTAGGTCTACCCTCAAATCATCCCAACCAGAGCTTGGCGTTCTGACGTCACCGCGCGCTCTCGTCCCCTTCTTTCCCTCAGTTTCTCGGCGAATAGTCATCTGGAGACCCCTCCATTAAAAGCCACAGCATAAGATCGAGCTTGAAAACAAGCTTTTGAAAGTTGTAAGCAACCAGAAACATTTGCATTAACGACGTTTACATCGATGTGACCGTCCTGATGAAGAACGCCGCTGTTTTAAAACATTTTGTGTTCTTAGAAATATTTTAACAAGAAACGATGCAGCCAGATCGCGCAAACAGGTACCTTGCTGACTCACGTTGTGGCTCGAGCAATCTTGTTAATAGATCCCTCGTTGAATCCCCCAAGCGTCTCGGACCGCACTCGAGGAATCATGGGAATGGTATTCCTTCAGTTCACCAGTGATCGGTAATTTCGACCAATTTGATGCCTACACACTTTTGAGTGTAATCCAAAGTCACACTGAACAAGCGTCAGGTATAATAGCGTTTTTTATATATATTTATATGTATAATGTGCATTTCATGCACTTTTCAACCTGGTTGAGGTGTAGAAATATTATAGAATATTATTATTCTCGTGTAGCTTCAAAGAACTTAATATTACCTTAGAAACGCAATAAAATGCTTTTAGAAGCCCCGCTGATTCCGAGCTCAATCCTGGTTTTAGTTGTGAATTGTCGGATTGTTAAGCACTTCCTGCTAAAACAACAATCATAAGAATAATAATATCGTAAAAGAGATCTGCATCTCAGCCGGGTTGAATTGTGAAATGCGTGCAAACAATAAAACGTGCTAACATTGACGAGAAGTTTTAAAAGTTAAATGGCAGGTCTTTGAAGCTCTCCACGACGCTTGTTCAGGGTGACTCTGGATTACACTCAAGAGTCTCCAAGCGCCATATTGGTCAAAATTCCCTATCACTAGTGAAGTTCCTCGAGTGCCGGCCGGGACGCTTGGGGGATTTAGCAAGTGCTCTATTAATCCTGCGAGGAATTTTTTTACTCAAGAACTTTTTAACTCAAGTTTCAGAAAACTAAATTCACCACGATATGATGGCGCCTTTGCGGGAGTTTGTGTGCGCAGGCCACCTTGTTGGTTCAGTTAGATGTCGCAACTTGTCCTTTCATTTGAAAGTTAAGCCGGGATCATACTGCTTATATATTTTACAAAAGACAGCCTGAAAACAGATTCGAACGCTAGTCACCGCAATATCTGTGCTTCGAATGCCGCATGGCAATGAGCTCAAGTAGAAAACCTGGCACACAGCGTTCGAACCACGGATATTGCGGTGACTTGTGTTCGCATAATGTATGAGCAGTGTGACCCCAAATTCAGGTGCTGCCATGCAATACGTTTATTGAAATGTAATAATATTTTAAATTTTAGACAATGAGTGCGCGGTTTGTGGGGATATAAAAACTCAGCTTGCTACATTCAGACAATAGACCAATCTCCCCAAGCGTTCGGTGCTCGGGGAGATCGGAGACCATAACTTTAGTTCACAGGGGACAGGCGGCTATGTACGACACGACTCGTGCCGTCTCATGATATGCACGAACAAAGCTTCAGCGAGGTCATTCCACGTTATAAAAGACCAAAGTTCCCTGCATGCATCGCGGCTGAGGTGGCGTAGCCAAACTGACTGGTGAGATCGGACTACTGATATGTCATAACGCAGTTTCAACAAGCGGGCACATTTCTTGTGTGTCGCAGATGGTCCGTTCGCTGAAAACTATTGCTTTCATAGTTGCTTCAGTCACAAAATCAATCACATCAAATCAATGAATACCTTTAAAAGCGCGGCATTTCTTTATTCGAACAAGTAACTCCTCGTGCTTTTCCTGCTTTTCTCTCCCAATGAAAATTTCCCATTTGAAAGGAGCTAATATGCAAAATTTATCACTTCTGAGGCAAAATAGATGGGCACCTTCCTACGTAGTAAAATTTTATATTCGTCATATGCACTCTCAAAACAAGATATGAAAATCGACAATCTTCTGTTTGAGCTGTTGCACGGCGTACCGAGGACTTTACTTCCTAAGACATGGAAGCTGGCTCAGGCTCCACAGCAATGAACGACGAAGGCGAGTTCATTAACGTGGATAACTCCGCATATATGCTGAAGTTTGTATCGTTTTAGAAATATTTCTTTAAAACCGCTTTCCTGCTATTAATGCAAACGCGTCTTTATTCCGCGCTTCTCCCTCTTTCATTGTCTCTCCCTTGCCGTTCATGTTGGACACATTTTCCTTTTTGTATTGCCATTCATTTGTGTTGCGGAGCGTATGGCTGTTGTTATTGCTTTTGTTTCTATTGAACCTGCCCGTTTTGTAGAATATTTATTTACCTTTCTATGTTCCTTATTACCAGTGGTGCTAGTTTTATTTTGGTCAAAAATTTTGTCGAGTCCCAGCATTGTATTTTCTCACAGCCTCCTCCATCTCCAATATCTACGATGTTCAATGTCATTCAATTGAATATTGACTTTTGTTTCATCGCATAACCTTGGGACCGCACTCCAATTTATCAATCGATTTGCGCCCGGAAGCAGTCTTTAAGATTTGCACCACGAATCACAACGCAACGAAGTTCAAAAGAAAACAAATTGAATAAAAACGACGTGATAAGAGGGGTACAAAAACGCTCTGGTGCCCCCTCGCCCTCTTGCGCCTGTCCCTTTTATTTCTAATTTTTATGAGTCACACTTCACACATAATTTTAGGGGTAGGGAAATTACACTTTCTGTTCTTGTACTGTGTCTGTGTGCAACAACTCTATGATTATTCACTATTATGGGTGTACATACTAAATGTAAGTAGATATGTATCATTTCCAAAGCTCTCCTCACACTCACCAAGTGGCATAACTGTAAGTGTAGTGACTTTCGATCAGCGTCACACTTGTTCATTGGCAGGGCAGTCAAAGTGATAATCTTTCAGCAGAAAACTAACTCTGATTGTATGTTGGTAGAATATTGTGCATTCCTAAGTAGACTAAGATCGTTCTGCTTGGGAACAGAACAAAACTCGGAGCAGATTCGAAGATTACGAGTGTCATGCGTACCCCACCACCACTAATCCTCTAACTAGAAGTGCCCCGAAACCTCACGTCTCGCGATTACCCGATCTTCAAGTCAGCCAGTGGCGGCACTCAACTAAAGTCCCCTGCCTTTACCGCGCACAACAGAAAATCCTGGCTGGCGGTGCAGGCAGTTAGCTTTTATTGCCTCGTTAGGGAGATAACCTCAAGTTCGTGCATTTCGCGCGGGACGCTGCAGGAAGCGAACGTCGTGCGATCAGCAACACAGCAGCGAGTCTGCGACAGCGAAGATTACGGTACCCTACTATACAACGTCCTAAACGCAACGTGGAACATTGCGAAAGCTAAGACCCTAGCCGAGCCAATCAGGGCGTTAGTGTGTGGCACGTGACAACATGCCCCCAGAGATCACTCCTTGTGTAGAGCTCTATTACGTAGCTCTAATCAGCTCATGAGGGGGTCCTTGCCGTTTTCACTTCGCCAGCCTGAGAAAAAAAAAAAAAAAAAAGCTGCTGATGCAGGCTTTGTTTATTTACGATGCGGACGACTTTCGAACGCTGTGCGCCAGGCCATTAGACTTTCTAAGCGCGTTCCCGCTACGCTTTTTATTCGGGTCTTCGTTGCTGTCGCGGCTAACCTCGTTCTATTCGACATAATAGCCCCCCATTCCTTAGCGCTGAAGCTTGCAAATTTGTGGTTTCTTTGAACGCGCGACGCGAACTTGTTTTCGCGTTTTGTTTTCTGCTTCTCCGACGAGGAACTTCCACTTTTCCTTTCAAGAAGGTGAAAGTTGTCTCGCGGGGCAATGCATCGGCTTACTTTATTCTTAGTGATTAAAATGAGGATATTTAAGATGGGCCGCTTGGGGGGGGGGGGGGGGTAAAATTTGTGATGAAATGAATATGAAGGGCAGGAATTCCAACTGAGCCATCGTAGATGAGACAACATGGTCAGATTTAGAAAGAGAGAGGTGCAATAATTTTAGGCCTGTTAGTGAAAATACCACTCGAGATCTCGTACCACGGAGGCACCGCCGACCTCCGGTACGAGCCTTTGCCTTTCTGCGATGGCGCGTCTTTCCTGAGCCAATAAATATTAATAATAATAATCAATCAATCAATGTTTATTATAGTTCCCAGGAACAAACTTGCGGTCTTGGTACTGGCACACTAAATTTAAATTAATACATAAAACACGCAAATACAGAAGAGTAATGTACTATACAGTAACTGCTTATAATCATACATAAACGACACGCTTATCTGTTTAACACAAAACAATTAGATGCGCCCACTTCCTACGTGTTTTTTCCCCACTTTTCTTACGGTGGAGGGGAAGTGTCAAAGAGGGAAGACATTTTAGAAGGTGAGCCTTGAAAACTACCAGTCCTTCTTCGGGAACGTCGAATACGTTGCCTAGTTAGAACGTAGGAGAGAAGGGGGGAGGGAGTAAAGCTGAATTTGTTTTTAAGTTACCGATGTGTATGATACAAGGGTGCATTGAATGCCTGGTAACCTGCTCTTTTGTTGTTTTTGTATGTCTCTGTGGAAGTTCACTGATGGCTGCAGTCGGCCTTAGATTTCTGAGTGTATGTGGATCCGTGGAAGTGAAGAAAGTAGCTGAGTTTGAGACGTCCCTGTTTGTGTTCCGTTCCTTCTAATGATAGTTAATGTTTTGTTTCTTTGCACCACAGTCTAGGGCACTGAAACAAAATCAATATTAAGCAGCTCCCCTGCACCCGACTGTTACCACGCGAAGACTCTAAAATATAAAACCTAGGAAAAGTAACAGAAACGCCATCGAGATTCTGATCTTCCTAGAAGTATTGTTTTTATATTTTTTCAGGATTTCTTTCTTAGAAATAAAATTAATATTACACCACTAGACGGGAAAAAAGGAACACCGTTCCTCTTTCCGAGTTCCCATTCCAGTTCCACTAACAAAGAATCGAACAGCGGCGTTCCTCCGTTCCTCCTAAAGGAAACGCGTTCCAGAAACGCTGTTCCGTTCAATGCTGACGCGCGGTGAACCACGCTTCGTGTCGCCGCGCCCATCGTATCTCCTGCAAGGGAGACGTTCGCTTTTTCAGCCACACCTGAAGTATCAAAATTGAGACCCCTGCGATACTCTGCTGCGCAAGCGGAGTAGAGTATCGGTTGAACGGCTCCACCTCGCAGGAGCAACTTCGCCTTTCTGAGAATTGCTATGAGATGGAGCATCATGTAATGAACTGACGAGGATCGAAGAACGGCCCTCAATCACCTTCGCGAAGGCCTCTAAACCGGCAGTGCTCTTACCGGGAGATCCGCGATGTCCGAGCAAACTTATACCGCTTTTGGGTAACCTTGTTCAGACGCCTCTCTTTCTGTCCACCATGTCACAAACTTAAGCGCATTATTCTTCGGTCTCTTCATTTGCCAAACTTTTTTCGTTGTTCGCAGTCGTTATTTCTCCGTGTAATCTGCAGAGGAGACGAAACGTACGAGCACATTCGTGAATTGGTGCTGCGACATCGAATGCGGCCATAAACAGCTTGCAAAAGCTCTGTCATCCGTACGAGCTGAAGATATAATTGATTCAGATATATTTACTTGGCGCAACAAAATAGTACTGAAGCTAGCACAGCGCAATTAAGTTAGAGCCGAAAGCAGCCGCATCGTTTCCGAGTGTCTGCAGTCGAGAGCAGAAAAGTGGTTTGCCTTTGGATATAAAGAGAACAGAAAACATCGGCATTCGAAATAACCCGCCCGAAATTGGAGCCCACCTAGACCGGAAAACTTTTTCCGCCGGGGAAGATTTATGATCCGACGGATCGCAACTCTCGCACAAATTTCATCCACTTTAGAGCCCGCTCATATGCGAGCCCGCATTCCGTCGAGTGCGCGTGCAGTTAGTTATGCGTAATCGTGGCCGAAGTCGATATACAAATATGCACTTTGAGTGCACAGGTAGCCGCACAGGGGAGTCAGTATCTGAGCAGATAACGGGAGATGTGATGTGCCATCCTTGTGTAAACACACCGCTGGAGATTTATTGAAGTCCATGGACCTACGACGGCCATTTTTTTTGCATCAACGCGCTTTTATTTGTGTCTATATTTCATTTAATTGAAGGTACTCGCATGGTGTTTTTGGCCGCGCGTCATCTCGTGGTTTCGGAGACAGCCGTGAAACGAGAGAAAAATAGATTTACACCATGGAACTTGTTTGCCGCTTTTAGGTTTTTAGTAATTCCGTAATTTTTGCAAGTTTCTTGTTCATAAAACTTGACGCGCGGCGGTACGGGTCTTCACAGTTTTGATTGTTTTTTTACTGTTTCAATTTATGTTACTGTAAGGTCGAGCGTCTGTTAACCTTTTTCTTTTAATGGATTCTTCAGGCGCAGCCACACTGGTCATCCAAAAGACGTCGATGAAGACATGGGGAAATTTCCGGACTCAGGCCTTTTCGAAGCCTGTTTTCTTCATACGTTTTGTTAAATATTACCCGGCTTATTCGCCAATTACAGATAAATCACACAGACCTACTATTTCTGAGGATGGCTTAATGGTGACCGACTTCTCAATCGAATGAAAGCCGAAACGTGGTGCGCGCTCCTTCTCGTCGTCTTCCTTGCTCTTCTTGTTGGAAATTCAGCAAGCTGCCCCACCAGGGCGTACCGTAGGTTAAGCGGTTATGCGCCGAGATAATGTTTTTCTGTCGCTTCCGAATAAGTGAACCTCACGAGGACAGCTGCGATTGGCGCTTAACGTGCGCGAGCGCACCGGTGTCCATAGCTTTGACTTCATTGTATAGAAAACGTGTCCCCAAGTATATTAAAGACATGGTAATGCTGGGAAGTGTTGTTCATCAGGTTATCGTTATGTATGGCTCTCATCGTTCGTGTATCCTTAGCTCATGATATACCTACCGTAGACAGCGACCTGTTAAAACGAGCTGCGCACGTGCTCGTCGATATTCCATCGAGGGGAGTATCATAATTTGACATCGGTCACTCATAGAGAATCGTGTTCCGGATCCTGTGTTCTGTTTTGGTTTAATTGTATTGGGGGTTCGTTACCATCTGGCTAGTATGGTCACAAAAATACAACTCTCTTTATAGAAATGAAGCCCACGTGGGTTCAGTTTGAGTTTTGCGTGAAATTTTGGGAGCTATATCTTTGCTTGTTCTGTCTTGCCGTTGGTGAACGTTGCTTCATTCTTCGCTTCACATTCACTTTCTTTTTAGGCGTGTGTTTTTGTTTTCTCGACTTTGTCTCTTTCTCTATAGATTTGTGGATATCGCTTTCTGTAGCCACGGTCTACGATTTGAATTACTTCTTCTTACGCCTTGCGGTTGACTTGCTCTTTTGCATTCGTGGGCTCTGTTTTGTTTCTTCTTCTCTGGTCGTACTCCGCCGGCGTTTCTGTCTTGAATAGAAAGTTTAGTGTCTGTAGACGCTTACTTCTCGAACAAAGAAGGTACGTGCATATCAGACACCATATCAGAGTGCGTCTAGGCCTGCACCTTGCTTGCAACAGGGGCTTCCTCCAAATGGATTTGTTTCCACTCTACGTCAAATACTTATATTTTATTATGTCATGACGTTTTCAACAGTCTGGAAATCATGCCTGCTTTATCCACTCACGGTGTACTCCAGCTCAGGAACTATGTTGATTTTGCATATTTCGATTACGTTTGTTGAGAGCAAAATTGCTACTGAATGATCATTCCTCTTCTTAACTTTCCTGTCCTTGATTAGTTTTCGTCCAAAATTTTCTATCTGAGGTTTCGACGTTTGTGTTCTGCAGGTGTAATTCTTAATCTTTATTTTTGACAAATTTCTAATATAATCTTCTCATACTGCAACGCATCTACAAACTCCTGCTCGGAATTCTCATCACTCACATGCGGTTGGATGGCAAAGTCGAGACCGAAGAATACACCCTGTAGGAAACGTTGGCGTTCTAACATTTCATTAAGGTATATTCTTTTAATGTTGTGTATGTTTGTTGAAATATGTCTCACCTTTGTTCGTACTGTGTCTCGTTCTTGAAGAGGTCGCTCCATGTCGGTCCAGGGATTTTTTGTTATGAACAACTAGTCCTTTTTGTCGATCTTCATGAAGGCCTGTCTTTTTCTCGTCAATGTTCTCTGGTTTCACCACCATTTTTGTATTTTAAATGTTACTCGGGTCCATTGCCACGTTACAAATAAATTCCACCGACCGACTGTTTATGGTGATATGGCTTAATCGCGACCAACGTCGTCATCAACTGAACGACGAAACAAAGTTAGGACTTGCTGTTAAAGATTCGACACATATTTAAGCTTTGAGCATGTCTGAAGACAGTTTTTTTTATGACCAGACCCTGTGGGTTGACCACTAAGGTTAGTGCAAAGGTCATGTTGGTGTTGTAGGGCCAAATTTACGGCATATTCAAGCCAATATTAGGTGAGAGCTTGTGTTACGATTAGGATAGTGGTGTAGTGCTCGCGGTGGTGCCAGCGTTTCACCATGGTGCGGCGCTTCTCCCACAGGAAGAGAGGTGGCTGTCGACTTAAGGGTGGTCTTCCGTGCGTGTGATCTTCGTGTGTTGGCGGATCGTGGAGAGTATTGCGGCGCTCCAAACTTCGGGTGACATGTGGCTAATGTCAACGGTGTCTAGATTCGTTCGGGTTTTGGGCCAGCAGGTGAGCTTAGTCCGGGGGTAGATGGCAGTGGTGCGACGCAGGCGGAAACTGACATGGAGGCGCAGTTCGAGAATGTGATTACTGAATTTGAGATGCACTTGTTTGACCGGGCTTTTGTTGAGTACCAAGCTGCCACCGAGATCACCTGTGCTGCGCAAGCCACGCTCTACAGATGGTGAATGCGGGGTATGGGGGCAGCGTGCCATTCGGAACTCGACTGGGTGCCATACAAGTCATGACAGTTCCGTTGTATTAAATACGCATATATTTAACGATTGGCGGCGAGAAAACGGAGCAAACTCTTTAAGGGTAGATTCAAGAAATCAGGTTCTACGCACGGCTCCATGGAAGAATTCTCCGGCAAGGGCTCTTCTTTATGGGCGATTTCAATTTTACTTCCAAGACAACGGTATATTGAAGACGGCGGCAAGAAGCGTGCTGTCCTGCTGCGCTACTTGAGCCGACCCTATTCTAAACCGTCAAGGCGCTGGTGGCGCCCAGGACGCCGAACGATCACTCCTTCGACGATATCGTCAGTCAGCTGCGTGCTCACTAGGATCCTCGCCCGTCGGAGCTGTTCAGCCGCTGCAAGTTTCAGCGCCGTGACCAACTGCCAAACGAAACTGTCAGAGCCTACGTAGCAGCACTGAAACCACTGGCGGCAGACTGCAACTTCGGCAGACGGCCGACACAGCCGCTGACCACTCCACCATATGGCTCGTCAGGGACGAGAGCAAGCAGATCTCCGGCAACTCGGTCCGACATCACGTCTACGATGTTACCGATAGAAAAATGCTGCGTGACCGCTTTTTGTGCTGTCTGCAGGATGACAGAATACAGCAAAGTTTATTTGCCGAATAAGATGTAACGTTGACCAGGGCATTTGACATGGCCGAGCGCGCGGAAAACGTGAAAGATTGCCAAAAGAAAAGTAAAGCTGTATTCATCAAAGTCAATGAAACCGTCCCCTTACAGTCCTTCATTCCTTTGAAAAAGGGGACCAAAACTGAGAAACCAAATTACCACTGCTTAGATTCGCACGATCCTGAGACGTGCGGCTTCCGAAGCTCCACGTGCAGGTATTGGAAGAACCCACATAAAAAAGGCCTTCGTAAAGAAGAAGGGACAGTGCAAATTTGCAATCCCGCTTCTTCTCTACGCAGGGGAGTACTTTGAACGACCTAAATGCACTGGCTGAAATGAAGAGACCGTCGCAGAAGCACATGGTTTCATTAAAAGTGCTAGGCGTACCGCTGCAATTCGAAGTGGATTCGGAGCACCATATTCCACATCATTAGCGAAGATAAACATCGGGAATCATGGCCTCGCAGACCACCACCTGTTACTTTGCCAACTTCCCGCTACGAACATGGTCATAAAAGGGTCTTAAACACTTAAGAGCGGTTCACGTCTGGGTTTGCTTCAAACAGCACTGGGAGAAACGTTCCCTACCGATAATGAGAGGTACACGCTGCAACCTCCTTGGTCGGGACTGCTTCAATCAACTAAACATCAGCCTCAGCGGCGTTTATAATGTTCTCCAAGACCGGACCTTAGCCACCATACTCGAAAGACACGCATCAGTTTTTAACGTATACCTAAACAGCTTCAAGAAACGCTTTGCAGAACAAGAAGTTGTTGAGCCCACGCAACATTTGGAATGGGCAACTACAGTTGTCGTCATGCCAAAAAAAAGACAGTAGCACCCGCCTCTTCTGTGATTATCGTAGCACTGTGAACGCCGTAGCATAAACGTCGTCCTACCCTTTGACGACAGTCACGGAAGCCTTGTATAAACTTGGGGGGGGGGGGGGGGGGGAAGTATCTTCTCCACGATAGACCAAGCGCAAATCCATGAGCAGCTCAAAGTCACAAACAATACAGCCATGACCTTGACTATTAACACATTTCAGTGACTTCATCGCTTTAAACGACTGCCCTTCGTCGTCTCTGGTTCTCCAGCGATATATCAAAGATACATTGACAAACCCCTGGCAGTAATATCAGGCAACTGCGCAAACCCAGGTGATATCATTGTCGCTGTGTCCACACCAGAAGGACACAATAATCGCTTGGAGCCCGTCCTCGTGAACCTTGAAGATATTGTCTTCGCGCCAACCAAAATAAATGCGCTTTCGGAGTGCCCGAGGTTGCCGTCCTTGGTTTCTTCATTTATGCAGCCAGAATCCATCCAATCGATGACAAGCTGAAGGCGATCCGAGATCTGCCAGAACCAACATCAAAATGGACGCTGCTTTCGTTTCTGGGGATGACCGCGTTGTTTTGGCAGGTTCTTAGAGAACCGAGCGACGGGGCGAAGGATCTTTAGACGTTGTTAGAAAAAAAGATAACACTCCTTGGGGCTTTGCGCGCATTCCACAAGACAGCATTCGCGAGGCTTAATAAATTCATACTGCAATAAATCGCCTTGGTTCACTATGATGAGTCTACATTTCTTCAGCTCTCCTATGCTTCGTCGCCGTACAGAGTCGGCGCAGTCCTGGCCTAAGTGGACAGCACTGGACGAGAAGCACCAATCGCATGTGCCTCAATAAATTTGAAATTTGGGGGATCCAGTTTGGAACTATTCTCAACTCGATCTAGAAGACCTTGCAATTATGTACTGAGCAGTTAATTTCCGCCACTGCATCGTGGGCCGACAGTTAGTCATTATTACGGACTATCAACCACTGATCGGCAACCTGGGCCCAATAAAGCCGGAAGTGTCTCCGCGTACGATGCGTTGGTGTGTGAAACTGACTGCCCATATATATAAACTGGTGTATCGTCCTGAAGTAAGAAGAAAAAAACAGAATGGAGATGTTTTCTTTATTTTCTTTCTTTATTTCTTTCTTTCCGGATTGACCGGGAGGTGGACAGAGACTAAAGGCGTGATGCCTGACGAGGTCTACGTCCCCTTTACAGTTCTAACACAGCAGTGCGGGGTACATAGATTTTTGAACACGAAAATTAGAGAAAAGAACCTATAAAATTCTATACAACTCAGAAACAATAAAAAACAGGATCGATCAAATATCCCACGATAATTTTTTTCAGCAAAGAAGGATAAAACAAATTGGTCAGAAACATGTTTTAACAATTCAAAAGTGAAATATGGACATGATTTAATAAGTACACAGTACACATATATCAGAACACAATGTCACTGCCCACCAGAAGTGTCTTTAGTCTTTTTTTGAATTGGAGTATATTGCAGTTAAAATCTATTAGATCTTCCGTATTATTAAAGATTTTGGCGACTTGGAAGCATGTCGTTTGTTTTCCGTAATTGGTACGTATTTTTGGAGGTCGTCTGATTCTATGTCTAAGGGTGTGATACGCTGTGTTTTCTGGCGGAATTGCGAAGAGTTTTTTTGTGTGTATTATCTGTAACAATTTAAAATAATAAATTTGATTCACTTTAATTAGACCATATTTGCTGAACAGCGGTTCAGTTGGGAGATCTTGAGGCTTACCTTTAAAATTTTCAAATAGTCGCAGAATTTTTTTTTTTGTAAGATGATCAACCTATTATAATTGGTTGCCGATGTCGTGCCCCAGACTAAAATGCAATAACACAGTTTGGAGTAAAATAAAGCGTAATATATATTCTTTTTTAGCCACAAAGGTATGAGATTTCTTATTTTATAAATACATCCGATGGCTCGGGATAGCTCAGAGCTCAGTTTATTTATGTGTGTGTTCCAACTTAGCTCCCGATTGAACCACACACCAAGAAATTTTTGTTCTGTAACCTCCTCTATAATTTCCTTTTTAAAATATATTGTCACCTTAGTGTTGTCGCACCTATTAACGGGAGTGAAAATTATATATTTTGTTTTTTTTACGTTTAGTTGTAATTTATTATTTTGAAGCCACACTGATAGATTGTCTAGATAATTATTTGTCATAGATTCTAAGGCCGCTTTAGAGGTTGAAGCAAAAAATGCGTTAGTGTCGTCTGCGTACATGACCAGCTCAGGGGATCCCAGAATATTTGTGATATCATTCACATAAAGAAGAAATAAGAGCGGGCCTAAAATAGACCCTTGCGGAACACCGTACTTTATTTTGAGTGAATTAGAATAATTGTTGTTAATATAAACATACTGCATGCGATTTTGGAGGTAGTCTTTTATTAAAGTCAAAGCAACCCCACGTATGCCGTACCTTTGAAGCTTAATTAGTAATATGTCATGTTGGATCGTATCGAAGGCCTTTCTAAAATCTAGGAATAAGCCTAAGGTGTATAATCTATTTTCAATATTGCTTATAATTTTATCCTTTACTTCTACAAGTGCCTGCTCTGCAGATTTAGATTTTTGAAAGCCGTATTGACATTTGTTTAATACATTGTGCCTGGAAAACAATTGTCTAATCTAGAATTTATAACCCCTTCAAATATTTTTGAAAAAAGTGGCAGAACCGAGATTGGTCTATAATTCTGTAGAAGGTGTTCCCCGCCACCCTTATAGATTGGAGTAACTCTTGCAATTTTTATTTCGTTAGGAAATATTCCAGTTTCTAGAGTAAGATTGATTACATGTGACAATATATAAGATATTTGTTGGGAGACATATTTGACAGGCCTTGGCTTGAAGTCGTCTACGCCAGCTGCGGCGTTATTTTTAATTTTACTTATAAGCCCTTCTACTTCATATGGCGTAGTTGGAAATAGCATTATCGTGCTTGATAAGGAAGTCATTGCGTCTGTGATACAGCATTGCGAAGTGTCTTCGTGTTCTGGTGGTGAACCAACGTCAACAAAATGCATAGTCATTAGATTTGCCATTTGCTGTCCACTCACGTTCCTGCCGTCGATAGTGACACTTTGCGTTCCCTGCACACGTTTTTTCCTATCAGTAATTTCGTTCACAGTTTCCCATATCTTTCTTGGGTCATTGTATACCCTTGAAAATATATTTTGATAATATTCGGATTTGGCCTTTTTAAGGTCGGAGTTCAATTTATTTCTTGTTTTTTTAAATTCGATGAGAAGATTTTGGTGCCTATATTTAACAAAAATTATGGTACATCCTATCTTTTATCTTAATACGCCTGTATAAGTCATTTGTAATCCAAGGTTTTCGTACATGTTTTTGACGATTATTTACTTGAATAAGCGGAAAAGCGACGTCATAACAAAGCTTAAATTTGTTAGAAAAAAGTGCATACGCAAGGTTGGGGTCACGTTCCAAAAGGACGTTCTCCCAGTTTGTTTGCTCGAGCAGGACAAAAAAAATTTGCAGTGATTCTTCATTTATGCGTCGGTAAGAGTAAGTATCGCGTTTCGGTGTATTTTTGCCACGATAGAAGGATGTAAGACAGAAAACTGGCATGTGGTCGCTTATATCTTGTGTAAATATGCCAGATGTGGCTTCCCTAGCGTTGAGATTAGTTATACATATATCTATTGAACTAGACGTTTCTAAAGTCACTCGGGTGGGCAGTGTCACAGCGTTAGCACATCCCCAAGCAGATAAGAGATTATTCATCTCCATTACGTAACTATTACATTTTAGTAGGTCGATGTTTGTATCACCCATAACTAAAAATGGTTTGGAGGTCGATCCAAGAAAAGATAGTAAGTCTTCCAAAAAAATTAAAAAATCTTCCTTATTACCAGTGGGGGGTCTATAAATAACAGCAATAATAACAGTTTTGGCATCTAAAACAAGGCACTCAACATCAGCTGTGATCACAGAGAAATTTTCAACAACATACCAAAAAATATTTTGTTTTAAATAGATGGCAACACCTCCTCCTCTTTTATTTTCTCTGCCTAAGCTGGCACACTTATAATCATTAAAGTAAGGTGGTTCAGCATTTTCGGGAATCCAGGTCTCAGAAAAAAGTAGTGCGTCAAAGCGCATGCTCAAAGATTCAAAAAAAATTTCCAGGTCGTCACGTTTGTTATTGATACTCCTGGTGTTAACGTGAATTGCAGAAAAACTACTCTCAAAGTTGCGGAACGTGAGATTAAATGATGAGTCGTCAAAATATCTACATTCTATCGGATATGTTTCATCCATTAAAAATATAAATTGTAGTTGAAATAAGGTCTAGGGAATAACCGAGATTACCCCGTCATTTTTTCTACGTCGTCGGGGTCAGCAATTCTGATAGTAGGTGAGGTTTCATTTTTTCGTGCGTATACCCTTCCTCCTGATGACCAAACAAATTTCCATCCTACGACAGGTTTTCGAGCGATCGCTGCTCCCAGAATTTGTTTGCTTTGTCGAGTCAGGTGCTCATTCACATACACGGGGGATGCCGCACCAGCAGCACCAAGATCTGAAGTCGTCATGCGCTTCTTTTTACATTTATGCAACAAAGAGTTTCTCTTGCTTCGTTGTACAAGGCGTACGATAATGTTTTTTTCTGTGGGTTTTTGTGTGGGCACCCTGTGACAGATGTCAATGTCCGCGTCGGTTATAGGCTCGCCTAGAATCTCTGCAATCTGTTTTACAATCATGACAGGATCGCCTACTTCTGGCGCTCCTTTGATTTCAAGGTTATTTGCCCTTTGGTATTGTTCTATTTCTTCCAACCTCCTAGTTAGTTTGCGGTTCTCAGTTCTAAATTTTTGTTGTTTTTTGTCAGTGTTTGTACTTCCCTCCGTAGTTCCTTAATGTCGTCAGCGACTTTTTTCATGTCATCGCATGAATTACTGCAGTAATTTACGCCTTCCTTTAGTCCCCTTAGTTCGGTTCTTATTTCTCGTCGTAAGTCTTCAAGAGCTTTGGTGAAATCTTTTGCATCTTTAGTCATCTTGAGATGTGGAAACACAAACCGAACGGTTGAAACAGTCAACAAACTTCACAAAATTCGCTGTGTTCGGCAGCAGTGCAATCAGAAAAAAAGGTTTTGTAGAAAAACTTTGTAACAGACTTTCATCGAATTCTCACCTGGAAACGGAGGTAGTTGTTGTTAGACGTGTGTTAGTCCTGCACCGCTGCCGAACTGATGGAAAATCGGCCGGCTCTGTATGTTTTGAGGCTTGTTGGTGTCGTTCGTGGCGCTGCAGTCTCCGATCTTGATGGCAGCACGTGGCGGTGAAATGCGGAGTCAGCAGGAGATGACTGGAAACTGGCGCAGTACGTGGTTTGGATGGCCCAGAAATTCTGCAAACGGAGGTAGTTGTTGTTAGACGTGTGTTAGTCCTGCACCGCTGCCGAACTGATGGAAAATCGGCCGGCTCTGTATGTTTTGAGGCTTGTTGGTGTCGTTCGTGGCGCTGCAGTCTCCGATCTTGATGGCAGCACGTGGCGGTGAAATGCGGAGTCAGCAGGAGACGACTGGAAACTGGCGCAGTACGTGGTTTGGATGGCCCAGAAATTCTGCAAACGGAGGTAGTTGTTGTTAGACGTGTGTTAGTCCTGCACCGCTGCCGAACTGATCGTCGGTTGGCCCTGCCTGACAGCGAGGACGAACCGTGTCCCCCTGTGTACGTCCTGATGACCGACGCACTGCCAGCGTCACCGCTCACGGCTCAACAAATTGCAAATATGCGACTGCAAGACCCCACTATGTCTCAAATTTTTAAAACATTGTCGCAGAAAAAGTTGAATCGCCTCAAAGGTGAACAATTGTTTTCAGAAAAAAAGAAAAAGGAAGAGCTCTCAACTCAACGAGGATACACCATTTGGGGCTAAAGAGTGGTTATCCCGTCATTAGCACGGCCTCAAACCATTGAACTACGCGCGGGAGACGAGGCCATTGTTCCAACGAAAATGTCAACGAGGAGCCATTGAAGGTGGCCTACATTCGACAAAGACATTGAGCGTGAATTTGGAGGCTGCATGATCGGCCATAAATCCAGCCATGTCCCAGTGAAAGCGGCTGTGCCTACCTGAGCATGCATCAGGCCGTGGCACATGATACCATTCACCCTAATTTTGCAGGCTTAATGGAAGGACGCATGTTCCTCGTGGTTGTCGACGCACACACAAAATGGCTTTAAATGAGAGCCATGAACGACATAAGCAACTTCCACGGCTGTTATACCGGAACTTCGGGCTACGAGGTGTCATAACAAAGTTCCGGGACTTATTTTGCAGCGCAAAAAAGAAAAAGCAGCATAATGATGCGCGCTCAGCAGTCGAAGGAAGGGACTTTTGTGTCTCGTTATACCAAAGGTCGTCGTTCTGTGAGCGTTTGGAGCTGCGCTACACGAGTTTTTGTGACTTTGTGCATGGACACAATAGCGATTTCACCATAAACTCTGCGTTCAACTTGACAAATATAAAATAGAGACCATTAAAATGATTCCTCGGGCTTGTTTAAAAAAACAGTGAAGTTTGTAAAGTGTTTTAAGTGGCACTTGCGCATTAAAAACGGCAGAGCACCGCTGGAAGACGAAGAGTGGTAGGGGGACATTATTCCGACTTCGACTTCAGTGACGTTCTGCCATTCTTGAAGCGTGAGTGCCACTCAAAACACCTCTCACCCCTCACGGCTTTTTGACATAAGCCTTCTTACTAATTCATAGGTCTCCGTTTTAGATGTGCCGGGTTTGATAAAAAATGGACGTTCGCTCTCGCTTCAGTTTGCAGTCCATGGAGAGATCGCGACTATGTGGTTGTCCGTCCTTCTCGTTTTCTTCCAGTTTAATTATTCTTACCAGGTCGGTAGTTTTGTCCTCGAAAGAATAACTTCTAAAAGCGGAATTCGAAGTTCCCGCGCGATTCTTGCTAGTGCAGAAACGTCGAAGATTGAGTCCTCCTGCAACTCGAGTTTCTCTCACGCCTACCTATCCTGGCCGCCAGCGTCCCGCGATCAACCGCTCCGTGCGTGGCGCCTATCGCTTTTAGCAGACGACGCTTCACTTTTAAGTGTGAAGTTCTCTCAGAGCTTTTTAAGCGATCTCAAGTTCTTTGAAACAGCGTGAGGCGGAAAAAACGCGCAGTGAACATCTGTGAGCGACATGAGGGGCCAGGTCGCGCCGATTCTACGTAAAATGCTGCCTCGCCGATGTCAGAACCTAAACTATGGTACACAGACACCAAACCCAGTAATTTTCACCGTTTGGCGATTTCCTTTTCGAAGTTTGAGAGGTCCTCAGAACCTAAAAAAGAGAAATTCGTCCGATTTCTCGACTCACCGATCATCCTCGGTGCTACATGCGTCGAGAGCCGCTATCCTTTCCGAGGGCGGATTTTAAGGTACCCAGCTGCCGCCGAGATCTCCTGTGCAGAGCGAGACATGCTCTCGAGCTGGCGAATTCGCAGGCGACGGGCTATTCGGAACTTGACTAGGCACATCCAAAAAGATTACTCAATCACTCACAGAAAAACGCACATTAAGTCTGAGAGGACGGTTAAAATTAATCTAGCGCAGCACTCGCTCCTTGTTTGCGCGATATAAATAAGCTTTGCGTAACGTTTCCCCACGCATCAGCCGAGAGAACGAAGCTCTTGTTTGCACGGTCTTTCCGAGATTCTCTTCTTCCGCGTCCTCGGTCAAAGAACATTAAACTTAGCTTACATTAAACTCATGCGCGACTATACACGACGGCGGCTGGGTATTACCTTGCTTCTTTTCTTCTCCGCAAAACATGGCTTTTACGTACACGTCGGTTACCGTAAATTATACTGCTTTTGGTGACGGGCCGGCCCAGCATGGGTCGCCGTAATCAGCCGATTGCAGTAAGTTGCGAATGACGGGGCCAGAAAAACACTTTCAGGACTAATAATTGCATGCTTCATATGACATTACGCGAGGATGGAGTATGTTAAATGTCATGCCCGGTCAGTTACCTGAGGGTGTAGAACGACGTTTGCTCGTAAATTGTGCCCTCATCATAAGCATTTTTGTTTTCTTAAAAATTCCAGATGGAACAGCTAGTGAATCAGTTAATCGAAAGGTCTCCTTAGAGTCCTCTACTTCGAACGATAACAATAAAAGGAGAAGAGTAGAAAGTTTCTCATCTTAATAAGTACATGGTAGAAAAAAAAAAGGCAGCCCGGAAAGTTAAGAAAGAGGGAGGGCAAGAAACAAGAACCAGCGCTTAGTTTTGCCTTTCCTTGGTAGTCCTTTTCTCGCGCTTTGTTCACTAGTAATATCAAGACGAAACTAAAATTTTAATTATTCGATTTTTAGTTTGAACTACTATGGTATTCACTAAGAAAACGAAACATAGAGACTTTCACCAATGAGGAACTTTCTTGTAATTATCTTTCAAATAAAAACAATGTTGAAAGGAATCCCGTCGTTCGTGAAAGAGTAACTTTACTAAAACGTACATTTCTATAAATAATACCTTGTAAGGCGGTAACTGACCAATATGTCCCCTCAAAGAAATCATAAAGTGGGTTCGAATCATACGAACTGTACATCGACTGAAAAATTGACAGTCGAGAACTAACACGTGAGGAAAAGGAGCAGCTACAAACGTGCTTCAAACCTACGAAAACAAACGTACAAACAGCTACAAACAAAATTAAAAGAAAACTGCCTTTTCCCTGTTTTTTTTTCCTTTCTTTAAAGAAACGCTTGCCCACTTCGGTCACTCTTCCCGTCTCCCAAACGGTGCCTGGGGCGACACCGCTGTATGCGGCTTGCCTGTGGCAGACACAGATTGGAGGAGCCAAGCGAGCTTCCCCATTCGGCTCGTGAACTTCTCGCGGAATGTTCTTATTCGTGTTCGGGGTGAAGTCGTACGTCGACGGAAATTACCGAACTCTAACCACGTCCGGAGCACAGCACGTGCTCCGGACGTCGCCAAAACGTGACTATCCGCCCGCCCCATAGAGTTAGTATAATGTACGCTAGAGGTTCAACTGGCGCTAGTGCCCATCCGACTTCCGGGAGGCAAATTGAAGCAGACAGCAACAAGTCTACTTTTGCGGCACTCCTGTGAGTTTTTATGGGAAAACGCGCGTGCAATCTGTATCTTCGGCAACAAATAACATCGAACACTTTTGTAATTTTGGTCGTACCGAAGCGAATGTAGCTTTATCAACACTGTAAAAGTATAATCGCTTTAGTTAGGGCATTTTTCTTGATCAGTGAACAATGTTTAAGTTCGCTATATTTCGGGTCCCGACCTGTGTTCCACAGCAGGCATGCAAAAACAAGCGATGATTCTAAGCAAAATGACAGTCGAAAGGGATGAAGCATGTGTTCAAAGCCCGCCAGCTTTCCAGTGACTCTTATACATTGCTAATATGTAAGTGCTGACACTATATAAAAATCACCCCGTTTTCAGTTTTACGACCGGTTAAAAACAATCAAAATGTCAAGATTAAAGATAGTGGACTAGGAACGGTGTCTCATTTTACTATTTTCTCTTCCGGGCAGCTTTTATGTGGCGCTTGTTCTCAAAGATTTCGAGCCTGCTTATAATGTTTTGAACGTCGCAGAAGCATCTTCGCAGAGCAGAAAGAATAAGGCGGAACTTGGTTATTGAAAATCTGTCTATATTCGTGGCTTTCAATTTCCTTTGATCGTACATGCACTGTGAGTTACTGATCCAGTCCTACTGCGTAGTACTTGCTGTGTTTCTTAGTTTTCCAGATGCCGTTCGTTCGTTTGGCACGTATATCCTCCATGCTGAAAAGCACCGACGTCGTGTTCGCGCTAACAGCCGTTTTAGCACCGTTTTTAATGTAAAGAACTGAAAAAACAAACAACACCGTAACTGACCAATTATTTTGTCTGCCTGACTGAGACATGTTCCAAGCTACCTATAGTACGAATTCTTTGGGATATTTCTTCTTATAATCGAGCCCCAGAAAAAAATGCACTCGCTTTTTTCAATAGAAATGCATTACCGGAAATGAATTTTCGGCTGGTTCCTGTCTGCTTTAATTTGCCATAGCACACTATCGCCATTTGAACCTCTATGCTCTAGCGTACATTAGAATACCTCAATGGTCAGCCCCTTTGGCCCCTGACGCCGAGTGGCCATGGAATGGTGTAGCTACGGGGGCATAGCAATTCCACCGAGGCCTGCGCATGACATCATGATTAGTGGATCCCAAGCGGCAAGCGCGCTGAAGCTCGGCGAGAGCCACGGCAAAGCCGCAAACTTGTCCGTCTTACCGTCGCCGCTTTCTAACGTCACGCTCGTTAAGGGACGTTGCAAGATGCGTTGGCGACAACGCTGACGCAATGCAGGCGGCGCTGCCTGGATCCACTAGTGTTAACATTTTGCGGCGAAAGGTTCAGGCCTTTGTCGTCAAGGTGGTATTGACACCGTTTGCCTCACATATTCAGTATACACTGATTGAAGGAAGACCAATGAATGCTGGCCCAAGTGCATTGCGGGGCTGTTTTTCCAGTCGAGAACTTCGGAAGGTAAACAATGGGACACTCGCTATTTTGTAAGCGCGTTTAAAGTATTGCCCAGAGTGAGGCCGTAGGGGTCACTTTTTGGACGAAGTGTCTCTAGGCACCCTGATCATAGGGAGTTCTTTCAGTGGATTGCACTGATTGTATAAACCAGAAACAAGTTTACGCGTATACGCGAGGACATCTCTTGGAGTATACACTCTTGGCTAATCCTTGCCGCAAATGCCAACGATATTTACGGCAAGGATAACTTCGGCCGTCCTCACGATGTTTAGGCTTACCTGGCCATGCTAAGGTCGACAGCTGCTAAATACCTGCCGCACAAAAATCATTAATATATTAAACAGTGTCCTTTGTATTTGGAATAAGTGGTAATACGCACTTCCCGTTTGCGTCTTCTGACACCTGTACTCGTGCACGAACATTAAAATATCAATAATCAGAGAGACTTTGGTTTGGAAGCGGATACTCTAAAGTGAAACGCATGTGCCAGTATATAGTTAGACTTAATATGTATCGCGCGTTATATGCGGCTTTCCGACGAAGCATTCCGAATGGATATTTCGATTTGCATATACGTCGTTCTCCGACAAGAAAGCCTATTTTTTTGTGATCAAGAGGGAAATTCGAAACGAAGCAAAACGGAAACCAAGCGACTTTCCTCTCACTCGCACGCACACTCACAAACAAAAAAAAAAAGTGTATAACGCAAATTAAACCGAAACCTCGGACACAAAAAAAAAAAAAATGGGAAAATCATCCCTGGCGAAGGAAGAACTCCTGCCGTGGAAACCATTGCCTATGCAAATCTATGCGAATTGCTGGTTTTGACATGATCCTTCTTCCGGCGCTCTCCTGTCGCACTTATGCGGAACTTCCGGGGCGGGCTGGAAGAGCCACAAAAGGTGGAAACGATGAACATGGCTAAACTTCCTTATTTCCTCGTTCATGCTTAAAAAAAACAGTAAAACAAGGTATCGTATTTCAGCCAAGCGGAAACATGCAGTATATATTGGCAGCCGCTGTTCTGCTTCGGAGGGTCTTGAACTTAATTTTACCCGAACCTGCGGTTCACTACGAAGCTGGAGAACAGACCACGAGATTATATTTTACAGTAGACAAGTTAAAGAAAACCAGATTTATATGCACGTCTTTTTTGTGGGAAAAAGAAACTGTCATTTTACTAGCACTGGATTCTTGACGGTAGTGAAAAAACCCCATGAAAAGTGAACCGTGCTTTGCGTCAGAAAAATAAACTAAACATTGCGAAAAAAATCACACTGCACCAGAACGTAGTGCTCGAGGAAGTGAGAGGATGCTAAACTTTTAATCCAAAATTACGGGCAAAAAAAGAACAAAAAAAAACCTAAAGTAGACTGCAGAATTCAAATATGAGAGGACTCTGCTACAAAATACCACTAATTTCACAGTTTACGTAGATAACTCGAGATAGCTTATGAAAGTATAATTTAAGCAATCGTCATAGATTAACGTTTTAATTGATCTCCTTATATTTTATACCCAACTACCAATAAGCAAGATAATATGAATATTTAATGAGCATCGCAATAATTCCGCTTCAATAACATTAGCCATTCTGCACCCTGATACATGCTTAAGATTTCTATTCTACAGATTAAGCTCGAAAATTACCTTCATCCCGGTACAAATTGGTCAACGTTTCGTTATTATAAGTTTAATATATGAGACGTGATAATATTGCATATATATTCTAATTGCCTCTTTGTTTATTCATCAACCTAATAAAGTATACAGCTATCAGTCGCCTTCCTGTTCCTCGCATCTGAACTAACAAGGTTCTTTTTCTTCAACGTCTTGGAAAATTATCAACATGACTATTAGATCACCATCACCATAATCATTCTTCAGACGTGCATTCGCATACTCGATTAATCCCATTAGTGGCTATCCAACTTAATCCCTTCTCAATTCCTCATTGTGTTCTTCAACTGTGTCTCTATTTTTACCTATATATAGTTGAACAGGGGTTTATTTCTAGTATAATTTACTCTATCTGTCAGCTGGATCTGAACATGTACACTTTATCCCCCCCTTCCGTTCTCCCCTTTGTACGGTTCGCAATGGTGACCTTCTAAGGCTTCAACCGATAGCACCTTCAACGTCTGGAATCCGAAAGAATAGTGGAGCACCTGAAGCAGAAGGTAGAGCATTCGTTATCCGCACAGAATAGAGCGGGGAGGTCACGCATGATTGGAGACAAAACATTCCGTACGAACTTTTGTTTTGCATAACAATGAAGCCTTAAAGTCCTCTCAAGAACTCCGTCCCCTCCTTTCAAGAAAGTCAGCTTGAACTTTCGTGATAAACTACTCAAACAGCATGCTGCAAGCTGGTGCTTCGAGGATGAACTTTTCTTTTAGAGTTAGGTCGCCTCGAAAACAAAACGAGAGGCATCGGCCTTGATAGTATCGGGATATCAGGAATGCACCCGGAAATATATTTGTAGGGATGAGCGATTACTAGAGTTTTCAGTTTGAATATTGTAATAATAAACCAGAAAATTCCATTTGACTTTGAGAATTTTAGTATTTTAGTTTTCGAATAATTGGATACATCAAATATCAGTAACTGCTGGCTAGAAATCTGGTTCATTCAGGAACCCTGTTCGTATAGAGAAGTAGCCTTGACATGCCTCCGATGGATCCAAATCAATTATAAATTGAGATGCCTGGATTGAAGAACAGTTTGAACAGTAAGTGGTTTGTCTAGCATTCCTAGAACGAAGTTGTCATGCTCCTAACTTCCGGATGCACTGGACAAAAAAAAAAAGAAAGAAAGCAAAAACAGACCCATCAACTACGCACATTTTTAGGTTGAATTCAGGAATATTGCGCCACCTGCAGCCAACTCTGCGCATTAAAACCCATTCTCGGTTGTTGCGTCTTTAAAATGGCAACCCCAGCCGACGCTACGCTACGAATCTGCCAATAAAGCAGCTCCAAAAGTGCATAGTCATGGCGCTCATTGTCTCTATGGCTTTGCTATCATCGAGCCAAGACCAATCACTCAAAGTTACGAATCGCGCATTTCTTGTTTGTGCGTGATTGGTTCAGCCGTCCAAAGACAACGAAGAAAACGAGGTTCGTGATGATGCCCTTTTGGAGCTGCTTCATTGGCAACATTGAAACGTTGCGTCGGCTGCCGTCAGACTGGGAGTGAAACGGAGTATGTGGGATGCAACAAACACATCGCCCGATTCAAACGGTCCACCCATGTCCATTCACCGAGCACTCTGCGTGTCCACGCGTGGATGGGTGGACACATCTGTCAGCTGTATCTCGAGTTGTTCGTTTCGTTGTGGTCGTTGACACCGTTTCTGTTCGTAGATGGCCTCTATTTGTTCCACGTGTCCTGCAGGAGAATAAATACTCGTCTTGCGAAGATTGCGAATAGATTTTTTTGGTATTCTTTATTAGTATGGACATGAAATTTGTTTGTAATTATTCAGCACTATTTCGTTCAAATTCGATTCCAGTTGAAATTTCACTATTCGCCCATTTTTGATATCTAGATACCGGAAATACGGATGGGTTTGAAAAGGTTAAGCCCGATACAGAAATTATAATACGATGTTTATTTCTGGAATACTATCGCGATACGCTTGCATTTGCTGTCCTACGCTGACCCAAACGCACGATCAAATGCGTGATGTCTGAAAGCAGGCTGACGATTATGGTGCAACTCGTTCTACGCGCGCCGACGCAACTAACCAGAAGTGTAAGCGCAAAACGGAAACCTTCACGAGCCGCGGCCTCCAATTTCGGCCAGTCAAGAGTTGGGCCACGTCTCCCGTCATCAAAAGGGGACCAGGCCATCGATCACGGGCTCTACGCTTGGCCACCGGACTATGACTGAGTTCGCGGCGCGTGATCGCGACGCAACGATACAGAGTTTTATAATAAAGTTTCCCAGCCTTTTGCCTAGTCAAGAAAAAGGCGTCATCACCACTGCGATGATGCCAGTTTTTGGCGTAATCGCAGTTGTGTCATTGCCTCTAGCCTAACCTAACCTGTGGATACTCGCCACAAACTGTGTTGAGGTACCATTAAGGTAGGAAACGGTCGCCAGGCACTTGTTTCTCGCGGCAAGTATAACGTTATCCGCGCCGGCACTACGAGACCACTAACCAAGGCTGCCAAACCGAGGGAAATTTTCCAGATTAAGGTAATATTCAGGTCTATGTGGGAATAAATGAAGTCTTGCTAGTTTTGTTTTTTTAGATTTTACATTAAATTTGAGTGGCTTTAGATACATTTCGGTTGTTCCCTCAATCCGTCTGGCGGTTTGTTGTGCGCCCATCTGGTAACACTGAGGAGCACTAAAGCAATATTTTTCGGCAAAATAAGATTTGATCGCCGCTGTGAAAGCTATGCATTGGGAAGGGACCAGTGAACTCGAAGCTTCTGAGAGCTCCACTGTGCCTTCTCGGGAAAGAAAGCATGAGTACAACAAGAAATTTTGCGATGTCTGGAGATACAGACAACATGTTCAAGAGAGAGACTTACCATGAGTAACATTATTTCGTGAAGTGCCATGCACGAAATGATGCTTACTATATTTCGTGTTCTATGTGTTTGTGTTTGAGAACTCCAGCTTATGTTACAGCTTTAGTTTTGGAGTGACTATTAGAGGCCTAAAAACCGGTTCTGTCTCTCTCGGTCTTACTCGGTTGCAAGAATGCGAACGAGCTTTTATGCTCACGCTCGTTGCTTCGTTTTCCGCAGTTCTTATGGGCTAGAGCCGCTATCACGCAGGATGCGCTCATAAGATGCTCGGAGCTCAACACTCGCGACTGTTCCCGGGCTCTCATATCTATACTGTAACTGACCAACGCCTCCTAGATAAGAAAGCCTAAGTGTTCAGTTTTCCTGCGCCAGCAAAGAAGGCTTCTCTCAGCCAGAGACTGGACACGACTACGGCGTGAGCGTTCGGCCGTGACTCGTGTCTAATTAGTGAGCACACGTGCCCCAGCCCGACGCCGACGCCGCAGTCGTGTTTAATCTCTGGCCATAGGAGGACCTCTTTGTTGACGAGAGAAAATTCAGCACTTGGGCTTTCTTATGTTGGATGTGTTGAAATGACACTTTAACAAACGCAGGGCGAGGCGAGTGCCGAGAATCTTATCATCGCTACGTCACTGCAGTGAAGAACGAACCAAGAAGCTAGAATCCCAATAAGCCGCGTCTTCCTTTTTTTTAAGCTGTCAGTGACCCTCTTCGGGTAGCACGCGTGAGAAACGCCCAACTTGGCACAAGCTCGGCGGGGCCGAAATTGGGCCACAGTTCTCCTTCGATGTTAGCCCTAATATGCTTTTGCTCCAAGTGCTAAACTTCTTTTCCTGGTCTACGACTTCACTCTGGCTCGCTACGTAATTGCCAAACTGCCAGACTCGAACGAAACATGTCGAGAAAGATGAACCAATGAACCAGTAGTTAAGGTGCTAACTCTGGCTCTCGTTTGGCTCTTTAGACCCAAAGATTCTAGATGACAACAAAACTAGTTTGAGTAAGGGCTAACTTTGGCGCTTGTTTGGTGAATTAGGGCCGAGATACTCAGACACTTGTCAAAAAGGACAAATTTTCCTCTACTTTGACTTTTGCTAGATTGTAAGGCCCTACACTCACAATCCAAAAAACAGAAATAACCGCCCAAAAGATTGTGATACCTGTGATTTTATGAGGTATTATTAACGTATCTTTTTCTCATATAAAGATTACACGTAGTTACATCGAAGAAAAAAAAAGTGTGTGTGTGTGTGTGTGTGTGTGTGTGTGTGTGTGTGTGTGTGTGTGTGTGTGTGTGTGTGTGTGTGTGCGCGCGTGTGGAGGAGGGAAGGTTGGTGTCGCGTGAGAACAGTCAATATAAGCCGGGAATAATGGACGCTGCCGCTCCCCCTCTCCCTACTTCAGGTCCACCGGGGCCCCTAACGACGCCCTGGGGACCCAACGGACGGCGTGTTTACTCGACCCACGCCTAACTCCCAAGTTGATTCTTCTTTTATTTTCTTATTTTCTTTCTGCTCAGTCTGCATTCCACGTAAGGAAACATATTCGCTCGTGCAACGCTCATACTTCCGGTTCGTGTAAGCAGAAGCCTGATCCAACTTCCAATGCGCTCGGCATTTCGCTGTTCCACGCCTTCGAAATATAACATTAGCCAAGCAAACAAAGCTCTCCTTTTCAGTACGGATTGTCATAACTTATGATTCCGAAACAAGCTTATGGACCATTCAGCAGGTACATCCGGAGCGCTTTCCAAAATCCGCGAGAGAGGCCAAGAGCCGCTCCGTGAGACCCGCTCCAAATCGAGGAGCGGAAGATGGACTCGCATTTTTGGAGAGACCCTCCCGAGACGGTCTGCCGTTCAAACTGGCCGCTGATCGAACTTGAGAAGCCGACCACCGCCTAAGCCGAGTGAGCTTTCCGACGACCCGTCACAACTGTAGCTGTTTGGCTAAGGATATGACACGCGACACAGACCGGGCGGAAATATACGTATCACGGAGCCCATGTCACAAATAACCAAGAAGACGTCCGCGTTCGCCACCGTCCCATACTTTTTGGCCACCGCGAAGCGGCGGGGCACGCACAGCAATCGACATCGGTGGACTTCAGATTGCTCGTCAGACTTTAATAAAAACAAACACATAATAAACAACCACTTGCACGGCCGTTGACAAGTCTGTTCTTGCTTTATTGCACTAGAACAGTGGTCGGCAACCACGTGGGCCGGATCCGGCCCGCAAGGTAGTATCCTACGGCCCTCAGCCTCCCGGCGGGCTCGCTTGAAGGCGTTTTCGGAGCCTCCGAAAATGCCACGTTATGCACTGTGAGAATCAGTGGGCAGCAAAATCCATACGCGCTCTGCTCCTGGCCTACAGGGTCCCAGAATGCAGCGAGCACGGTGACGGATATATCGAAGTAGTCTATTGGAATAATTACCTATTTTCCTGCCTTTGCGAGATGTCAAAAGAAAGGGATGGTCTGACTGAATGCCAGCACCATTATAGTAGCTGAAAAGTGCGAAAGCAAAGCGGCCAGCCGAGCGGTACTCCCGCTCAGCTGTTAATACAAGGATGCAGGCGAGCTGGTTAAGGACTCAGTTTTTTTACCCTGGAAAGTGAGGAAACAGGACAGGACAATAAGAATTTCCGCTTCGTGTTGTCCTGTCCGTGATTTCCTGTGGCTGAGTTGCCCTTTCCTTCGTGTTGTCCTGTTCATCTGTCTCCTCAATCTCCAGAATTGAAGAAATGTCACTCAGGTCTGCGTTTTGGATCGCGGCAAGTGTGCGCGAGCGGAAAAATAAATAAGTGTATAGCGCCTGCGGCTGTTGACTAGCCGATGTTTGCCTACAAGATTCAGAATGAGTGTTCAACCGGTCAATATTTTTTCCTCCCTGCCCGAGGGGTTGGTTTTCCAGGATGTTATGTTTGCCGCCGTTGGGGCACAAGATAATACAAAAAGCGCTTGGTTTTCTACTCTTGTGCAAGCTTTAAGCTAGTTCGGAAACACCGTCAAGCTGCTTTTTATGTTTATTATTCAGCGATCTCACAGAGTGGATTGGTGGAACAGCGGTTCGCGAAACCATTTCCCGTGTTTTCTTAATTAAGCTAATTCGCTTTATTTTTTTTTTTGTTTTTGCTTCTCTTTCTCTTATACCCATCGAATGTTAAACCAAATACTTTACTAGGGGGAATACATTCCACTCCTCTCAAATACAATAGCCTCGGTGCGGACAGGTTTTCAGGGCTTGCCGAGAGCCATCTATCGTCAGGGAGGTCTCGGCTATCGATGATATTGATGTTCTACATACCAAATTCATTGTTGTGGAAATGCGCGAGACACGTGCCAAGGGCCACTTCTAAGAATAACATGGCGTCTAAACTCTAGCTCAGTGGTGCGCTAAATACTTTGCTGCGCTATGCCGCCATGATCTTCTCAAGGGTAGCACGTTCTACGTGCCTCGTGCATCGACGCACCTTGCGCTACTTTTGAAACATGAAGGGGATTTAGGTGGAATCGGAGACGACGCCGCCGCGGCCGCCGCGAACATCCATGTGCACTTGCGCGTGGACTGACGCGGATCTCCACTCCGTCAGGGCTGGATTCGGCGCTGTAGACGTTCTGTCTAATGCAAATGAGCAGAGTGGAATGTATTCCCCCTAGTAAAGTATTTGGTTAAACCTTCATGGAGTGGCATTTCGGTTTCCTTCCTTTAAGGGGGGGTTACTTGAAGATGATTCTTTGTATCGGTGTCTCGCAACACACTCGTGTCTTTCTCTAACCATTCGAGTCAACGAGGAAAGTAATTCGTATCCTGCTCCAATAATCGTGCTTCTCAGTGAAAAAAGCCGCCCACCCCTTTTAAGCATAGGTCGTTCTGAAAAAAGGAAGACCGATGACAGACGCTTCTCGTTCACCACAGGGAAACATACTCTGAGAAACACGTTCGATAGTGTTTCAATTTTACTAATTAAAATTGACTTTGGGGCAAACTTAAACGAGCAAGTGAAAGTACAGAACCAAGTATGCTTTCCGCCCCAAATATATTGAAAATAAAACCGGTTCATTTTTTTTTTTCAGCCGAATCTAGCTCACGAATTTCATACGAGCACTGTGTCACCCAAACTGCGTTCGGTAACAATAAATTCGTCGGAGGATATTCAGAATCGCGTTCGTAAGTAAATAATGACGAAACGGAAGTGAAACGACTATAACCATGTTTGTGCACCACATTCTCTACGTCCATTGCCAGTCGAGGCGTGTTTCTGTGATGAATTTTGACAGCTCGAAATAAATGGCCGCCATGGCTGCCATCAGTCGCAGCCAGAAACAGCTGCGATGGGCTCCCGTGATCCTTGCTGTGGTTTGTGCTGTTTTCTGCTCAAGCACTGCCGGAGAACGACAGTCTACGAGAAGAAAGCAGCAGACTTGCGTGGTGAGCTGCTGCTGTTCTTGTTAATACATTATCATATGCACATGTGTTCGAGTTGCAACTTATTTCAGGCAAATGTTTTTTTTTTTTTTAATCAAAACTACGATTCTGAGCGGTCGAGAAGACGAATCCCGTTGATGGAATCAGAGGACAAAGATTGGAACGCTGTTTGGGTGATTTAATTACTTTCTCAACAGTTACCGGCGACTGCGAATGCTGTCTTATTATTCCAGCGAATGCTCATAAACGTTTTTTTACAAAGGCAGTTCACACAAACTTTAAAAAAAATGTTATTTATTGCTTCTTCTCGTAGATTTGTGTGCATTGCCTGGTGTCAAGCAATGGTCGCCGGTGCTACCACCGACGGGCTCCCGATCCACAATCCAGCCTACTGCAATATATATCACTGGGCCAAACCTGCCTCGTAAAGAACCCGGTTTTAATTTCCTTTTCACGTGTGCTCCGTACCCGCTAATGAACCGGTTCAGAGGAGCTGAGTAGCGAAGAGAGCATCTCATCAACCACTGAACTTCCGATCGTATGTAGCTGACTTTAAACCAGCAGCTGCGTCGCTAAAAGTGCCCCGACAGCAGGCAAGGACATGCCGAGACAGCGCTCGAACACCGAAAGCGGCCTGCTCTGCCAAAAAAAGAAAACAGACATGGAGAACGTTAATGTACTCCCTTTGTGATCCGTTTTTCTGTCCAAGCAAACCGCCTCTGGCACTCTGTCGTATTGCCTGCACTTAGAAATAAAAACCTCAAAAAAGTCCGAGGCAGCAAAACTCCAAGGACGGAGTCGTGTTTCGCGATTCTGCGCTGGCGGCGATCTCGGCACAAAACAAAGACACTTAGCAGTTGTTAACGGGAGATCTCGTATGAAAGGGAGCTTCGGCGAACACTTGCCCGCGCACTTCCAACTTGACAGCTCTTTCTTTTCTTTGTTTGTTTGTTTTTACGGGAAGCGAAAGCGGGTTCTATTTCGCTAATAATTTCAAATAGCTGTTTCTTGACTCCCTCCTCTCTAGCGTATACAAGCAGATAAACTGACAAAACCGGTGGGTAAATCGATATCTGAGCCCCACTTTGAGAGTTCGTGTTGACTGCTAGTTTTGTTGTATAGAAAGAAGAAAAGCCGGGGGATGGGTGAAAAAAAATAGAAGAAAACTAATGAAGGCTTTGGCCGCGTTGTTTTCTCCGGCGTGTTTAGTGGCAGCGGCTCAATGACGGGCAAACAAAGAGGAACAAAAGTTCAGACAACCTCGTGCCCGCGTGCTATGAAGGCCTCGCCTGTAGGTCGTTTGGCCTCTGTATCCTCCTCCTGGACGCATATTGAGAGTGACGTGCTTGTCGCTGCGCATACTTCCCGCTGCTTATCGAAATCGAGGAAGTACGGCACGGTGTCGTAACATCGTACATGCGGGGAATTTCAAACCGGAAGCACTTGAAGTTGGTTTGACAGCTTGACACGATGTACTAGCGCTTCCCGTATAATAGACGTAATTTTAAAATTGAATTTTTAATGTTGACCAAAAAAATAATGTGTTGACAGAATTTTTTAAATGAAACAGAGTGCAAACTGCAAGCTTCGCGGATTTTTGTTTTGTTTTGCTTTCAAATTATAGGGGATTGTAGCGACCGAGGCCAAAAATGACGTTTCTTCAGCCTGTCGGAGATTGCACGTTTGACCGCTCGGCATTTTGTCACTTATTAAACTACCGCACTAGAACTTGTTGGTGATGCTTTCAAAATAGTTCTTATTGTGCTTATTGAATTATTTTTTTTTATAAACTGTGGAATGCCTTTTATATGTAACTGTGTCTTCATGTTCATTTTTGCAAAATTTTGAAATGTTTTGTGTTACTTATATAAGATACTTTAATTAACTTGATATGTTAAAAAAACCAAAGGTTAGTTATTTATATTCAATATATAGTCAATATGATATGTGTAATGAAAAATGTTCTACGTATATTGTAATTCAACAATGTTTCAAAAATCTTGGGAATTTGAAATCGGTTTTCTAAAACAGAAACACCACCTTTATTTCCCCTCATTTTTATTAGTAGTAAGTTATGACCGTCTTTTATTAGAAAATATAAATAGAACGTGCATATATTGTATATATGTTCGCCATTAAAGCTTGAATCTCGTAAGCTGTGCGTTGTTAATGCGCCTGGTCGATATTGTGGCATGCATGAATAACAACATAATATTATTATATACCATAAAAATTAATAATGAATAGGACTAGAATAATACGTTCTGAGTAATGACATTTCTTTTATGGGGTTGTTACAACACTGTCCTGAGTCACGCAGTGTAGTAACACAAGAAATATAACATAAAATCCTCGACAAATAAAAGTACATATCAAAAGGTAAAATTAATCGTAATCCTTAATGAACCAATGACAATAAAACAAAACATTGGCCAATTTTCTGTCAGCAGACCCGTTCCAGGAGCAGATTCGTTGAAGTCGAAGTCCAGGCCAGTCGATGTCGGATGTACAGCGCCTCCATTGTTCACTCGGTGCAGCGGTGATGGAGCACAACGCCCCACAACCAGGACACGCAGCAGAAAGTGCGTGAGCGGTCCGACCACGATCGTGCCGGTTCCACACCCAAAATTTGCACTGAATCGTTCCGTCTTTTGTACGCAGCATGCATACCGACTGTCGCCCCAATGTTCGCAGCTTGGCTCTACACATTGGCCAAATGGACCTTTTCCACATACCGACGGCACCAGGCGGTGGCTGCACGAACTAAAAATCGAGGAAGTGACCTACCTGCGCTACCAATCCATACCGGGAGCTACGCTACCAGTTTCTTCGCTCTCCGAGCTGCGTCGCGTGCCCAACGCGAGCTTAAAGATGGGCATCCGTGGCATCCACTCAATCGTTGTGTTTTTCCTTCCGTCCACTTTCCTTTTTTGTGTAACCCAATTATATATATGCTGCCATTACCTGGCCTACTCGCTTATCCACAGGCTCATTCCGAATTTCCTCGATTTTTCGTTCCGACTTCCGCCGCTTGGCGTCGGGTGCTCGCGCGTGCGCAGAACGCTTCTAGGAAAAGGTCCATTCTGTCCGCAGACAGTCAGCATCAGGGCACCAAAAAAGCTCGTTCGATGGAGTAGGCGGTGTTCTCAAGCACCAAATATCAACTAATATTTTGAAAACAACGAAGTTAAATTTCATGACCGACGCGCGCACATTTGTTGAGAAACTAAGCCATAAAATCAAAGGGACAGTGCTTGTTTCAATTGGCCAAGGGGAGATAACTATTTCCGGCAGTCGAAGAAGGGGGGGGGGGGGGGCGTTGAAGAAGGTTAGGGCATCAAAAAGCATTCAGTCCCCTCACATGTGCAGCAAAGCAAAAAAGCGAAGGGACAATACCGTCATATTAGAAAGAGTTTGTAAAACTTAAAAGTAGCCAGACAGAGATGCTGGGACCATGAACCGGAGAGACTAGCATGTTTCAACATTGCATTCACTTCGACCCTCTGGGAGAGGGCTCTCGGCAGTGAGATTGCTGCGTTCAACTCTTCACCAGTGAATTGCCTGAATATTGACCTGGGCGAAGTTTAACTCAGTAACGCAGTGAGCTGTACAGAGTACAAAAGACGGAGTGATTCAGTGACAGCTTGGGGCGTGGAACCGGCACGATCGTGGTCGTACCACTTACGCACTTTCTGTTGCTTCTCCAGGTTAGTTCAAGCCTTACTAACTGTTGTAGATTGTTTGTATTGCCGGTTCCTCCTCAAATTGTCTTCACTACTGCTAAGTCACGCAATGTCACTTGTCGCGTGCGTCGACGGTTTGTTTTACTGCGCAATTACACTTTTTATCTCTTATTGTTACTACTATGCGGTGATATTGAATTGAGTCCCGGTCATGGTACGGCGGCCACCTTACGGAGGCTTTTAGATGGCAAACACGAAATTATGTCTAAGCTTCAAACTATTCGAACTAGTGAAGAAGAGAGTAAAGCAACCTTGGACGATCTAAATAAATGCACTGAGTCATTGGAACACCATTTGGCACACTTCAAATACATGAAATCAGCAATCACGGATTGCAGAAAATAGTGTGAGGACACGTATAGTGTCGTAACGAGCCTAACAGCTAAAGCAGACGATTTAAAAGATCAAAGTCGGAATTGTATTTCTTTTCTTCTTTTTACACAGTATTTTATTTAGGCCCTTGGGAGCTACCTACAACATCTGAGGAACGAGTACACAAAGTCATAACCAAACTTGGATCAGAACCCGTCCAAACTGAAAGAGCGCACAAAACTTGGTAGACAGTGCGTTTGCGAAATCCGACCACTTGTCGCAAGCTTTGCATCTTTAAAGAAAAATAATCGTTCCTGTCAAACACAAAGGAACTAAAAGGTACAGCCATTAGCATCTCGGAAGATTTTTCAGAGTCGGTTCGAAAGAAGAGAAAACACGTTTGGGATTTCGCAAAAGATCACCGTAATGACAATACTTCTGTAAACCTTCGATATGATGCACTGTACTTGAACGATACAAGATTCGTCTGCGGTGAAGAACTGCGACGAAGAACGACGAAGTTGTTCAGAATACCTTAGAGAAAAAGAGCGGCTAGACTTTAAGTGTACCTTTTTATTGTGAACTGCCGGAGCGTTAAAAATAAAGTAGATGAATTCTATAATTTGTTGTGTATGACAAAGCCTACAGTGGTTCTTGGTACTGAATCATGGCTAGATAATATCATCAGTGATGACGAGATATTTCCAAACAACTACACATGTTACAGAAAAGACAAGAGGTATCATGCTGAAGGCGGTTTTATATGCGTAGGTATTACTGTCTCTTCCTCTCTTCTGGACGTCACTGTTAGGTCGTGCGAAGCTCTGTTGTGCTGCATTAGGTTATCAAATAGCAAATTACTAACGCTCTGTTATTTTTATAGATCGCCTGGAAGCTCGGCTGATGTCATCAATAAACTTTCCGAAACACTAGAAACGATTCAAACGTACTGTCTCGTTATAGGTGGGGATTTTAATATACCTGCCGTTTATTGGAATCCGTACATGCTGCAGCCTGGCGCGGTATCGGGAATACGCGAGGAAATGATAAACATGATGCGAACATTGGCGCTCACACAAATTGTAGAAGAGCCGACTAGAGGAAATAATATTTCAGCTGGTTAGTTTTAACAAACCAACCAGCTTGGGTAAAGTCTGCCTTGATTCTACCTGGAATAAGTCACTACCATGTGGTTCCTTGTGAAATGCATGTATCGTACGAAACACTACAACCAACCACTGCCCGGAGAATGCACAATCACGCAAGTTCAAATACTCGAGAGAAATGTTTTGCTTTAGACGGATACTGAGAAGAATTCGAAACATTATTAGATTATCTTGGTGTTAATGATCTATGGTTACTTCTTAAAACAAAGATTCTTGAGCTGCGAGAGCACTTTGTGTCGTCTTGGTTACTAACAGCAGGACTTGCAAAAAGTAAGCCGTGGTTTAATAATGAGTTACGGCCTCTTAGAAGCAGTATACAGAGGGTGTTTACTAATCCTAAAAACAATCTAACCCCAGAGTGTGCAGCGAAATTGCTGGCTATGAACAAAGCATTTAAAATAGCAATGAGTAAAGCAAAAACTAACTTTCTGTAGTCATTCTCATCGCGATTAAAAGAAAACCCCAAAGACTTATCGACTTACGTTTAAAGAAATAGAAAAGATAAGGTATGTATCCCACCACGGCGGTCCAATAGAAAATAGCCTTTCACAAGTAAACTGTCTAGACGACTTTTTGGGTTCAGTATTTTGTCCTAAAACGGTAAATTGTAATCAGTCAAGCCCAGCCAGAAATAATACTGAGACAATGGGGGAGGCGGTAATTGACAAGCATGGAATCACAACGCTAACACAGCGCTTGGATGCAACCAAAGTGGGAGGGACGGCTTGTCGAGCAGCATATTAAAGTTGTGTGCATGATCTGTTTCATCCTTTCCGAAGGTATTTTTTTATAAGTCATTGAGTACATGTTCACTTCTCAGTGACTGGAAGATAGCCTGTGTTGTCCCTGTACGCCAATCTGGACCTAAGGAGCTTGTTACTAATCACCGGCCCATTTTATCAACGAGTATTGTGTATAAAACCTTGTAACATATATTATATTATATACTACCATAATAAAACACATCAACAGGCATCCATTGTTTAATTCAAACCAGAATGGTTTTCGCCAGGGAGTATCACGTGTTACCCAACAACTAACAGAGTTTGTTCACCAAGTAAGTGAAAAGTTGGATCAGCGAAGTTGCATAGACTGCGTATTTATAGATTTCAAGATGGCTTTTGATAACAGAGACCACAATTTGCTTGTTCGTAAACTGCACTGCTTTAATATTAACTCACGCGTAGTATTGCGGATTCAAGAATACTTAGATTTTAGGTCTCAATATCTTTTTGTAAATGGAGCTGCATCTCAAACTATATTGATGCGACGTCATGCGTCCCACGGGGGTCGGTTCTGGGCCCACTACTGTTCCTAGCTTATATAAATGACGTTTTAGAAAATATCACTTCTCATATGAGACTGTTTGCAGATGACTGTGTCGTGTATCGATAAATTAGAAGTGTGGGTGACAGCAATGAATTACAACGGGACCTGTTCACGATTCAGATGTGTGCCAAGAATGGAATATGACAATAAACCTAGAGAAAACTGTGCACTGATGCTTCGCAAGGAAAAAAGATGTACCTGTAGATATATACCCCATTGACAGAACACCTCTCCAAACTGTCTTTGGATTTAAATACTTTGGTATATACCTAACACCCTCTTTTAGCTGGCATAGGCAGGTTGATTACGTCTCTGCAAAAGCTTGTATACTATTAGGCTTTTTACGACGCAATACTCCACAATTCCCGTGAGGTGCGCGAGACTTGCTATACAAAACATACATTAGATTTGTTCTCCAGTACTCCTGTGCAGTTTGGGACCCACCAACAGCTATCGATAGTAATTAACTTGGAAGAGTTCAAAACTTAGCAGCTAGATATGTCTCAGGAAATTACAGCACGGAACTCAGCATAACAAGTATGAAGCAACATTTAGGTTGGGAATCTCTTGAAACAATAAGGAAGAAACTACGGCTAAAACTATTTCATAACATATATTGCTGTACACTCTAAAAAAAAAGGTAGTCATTGATGACTACCTTTGGGCTGGTAAAAAGTTGTCCCAAATATAACGACCCCTAGGGTAAAAATGACGACTCCACACGTAGTCAAAAAGCAGGTAGTGAAATTTGCCTACCCCCAAAAGCAACATGGCGGACGGTTAGCGAGGCTCGGATTCCCCGGTAAGGCCTAGCGAACAGCACGGCTTTTCGGCCGAGTTAGAGAATAGGGCGCATACGCCTATTTGACGTCTTCCAGGCGCCACCAGACACTCTAAACATCCGTCCTTAGACACCGGTACCGTACCTATTAGCGGGGAGGACGGCAGCGTATTTGCCGGAATCGTCGCGAGTGCACCCGACGGCATCTCGCTAGATTGACTGTATTTTTACCGCCGGCGGAGAACGCTCAAAAAAGAAATCGTAACGCGAGGAATGGGTATGCTGACTTTATTGAAGACAACGTATGCTTGTCGTTTGCGGCGATGAATCGCTGGGCACCTTCGTCGACACGACGGGAGGCGTTCAACTCGCACCAACGCCCCGCATTCTTTCTTTTTTTTTTCCCCTATCTCTTCTTGTTTTGGGCCTACCTCAACCGACGTGGTTATCCATTGCTGCCTGCACTTCGCAGCTCTTCGACACAGAACAATAATTTAGGTGGCCGAGTGAAACAATTATTACGATTGTTTTCAATCTGAGAGGCACGTAGGGAGCCCAGTGGACCGCAGAGCCTGTACGGCTGGACCGTAGCCAGCTGTTTGTAGTCAATAGCTACAGGACTTCACAACACTTAGCTTATTGAATCAGGCGGCAGCTTGCGCCACCTAGGAGGTGTAGTAGTAACCGCTAGATGCACTAAAAAAATGCTCCTCATTCACTAACTCTCCTGAGGCTCTCGAACTACGTACGTACTGCACCTATGACAACTCATGCGCCAACACACACCAACCACGATACCGAACACTGTTACGGGCACATACATATGAACAGAAAAACAAGGCACAAGCAACTGCAACACGACGCCACCGCGACTCTCTACTCTCACCACCCAACCGACCCGATTCGTATATATGCCCTACCCGGTTCTGACAAGGATTAGGCAGGTGACTGCCGCTGTTTAGTTGATGAATACAAAAAGTATCTGCAAGTATTATTAGTATACAGTTGTTCTGAGTATTTAGATTGGCCGGCTAGACACCTCTCTTAATCTAACGCTTTGAAAGGCAACATGATATGAAAGTAATCGGCAAAAGTAACACCACATGGCATGCTCCCGATCAGTTTCGGTTTCAGATTCACGCAGTGATAAGCTTACTAATGCCATGTTGCCCCATGCTCGTTCCGCGCGTGTAATAGCAGCAAAGGTTACAATAATATCTGCATTCCTAGTCAGTAATCGGCTAAAGGTAACATAATTCTTATTCTTGTGTTGTTAAATACCCCACAAAGCCCAGCGTATCATATTTGCTACCTGGAGTTTGATAACTCAAAAAGTGACAATAAATTGCGTGAAGCTGAGACCATAGCGTTATTATTGTAATAACTCTATGGCTAAGACCAAAGCCTGCAGTATCGGTTTTGATACGCTGAGAGAGTTTCCGATTTGGGTAGTTCAGCAAGGCCCCGCCAGGCTGCCGCTGGCAGCTAGAGCAAGATGGCCGCACGCAGCAGCTCGCTCGAAGGCATACCGTCGGCGTCATTTTACTCGAAAAACAGTAAGCCGTCCTAAATTCGGCACTTTATTTTTTTTTTTTTTTTCTTTGCTCAGAAAGTGTTGCGCAACCACATTATTCCGTTCGCTGTTGTTTTTGAGTCCCGTCCGCTTAGTAACGTTGCTTCAAATTTCTGCGCATCATTTTCGATACAGTGGGTCGTAATTGATGGCACAATTTTTGTACCAATTCTGATACGTTTTCTTGGTAAAGCTTTGAATGACCCAGCTTTGTCCTCTCGTCCATACAACAAATGGCGAAAGGAATTGCTCCAAAACAGTCATGCTGAATTTTCCAAAGTATTCTTTGAGCCGGATGCCATAGATTCACCATTGTTCCTTTTCCGCCAGTTTCTAAGGACTGATATGCTCACAATGCTAGTGGAGCAAACAAATGTGTACAGTACGCAAAAATACGGCAGCTCCGTGACACAACTCTGCAGGAGCTGGAGCAGTATATTAGAATATACCTGAAAATGGGGCTTACAAAATGCCGAACGTTATATGCTACTGCGAGAATGGGACAAGGTATTCTCCTATCGCTGACAAGAGGTCGAGAAATCGTTTCTTAAAGCTGATTCAACGCATGCATGTTGTAAACAACATGGAAACCACCAAAGAAGCGAAGGAGGACAAGTTGTGGAAGATTTGTCCTTGGATTTTATTATTCCAGCACAACCTCTAGAGCATTGAACAAGAAGAGTTCAATGCGGTGGATGTGATAATGGTGTTATTTACAGGAAGGAGCTCGCTAAAACAGTACATCCCAAACAAACCGACGCCGTGGGGTTTCACGCTTTGGGGACGGGCAGGCACAACCGGTGTCCTTTACCAGTTCGAGGTATACCAAGGCCACTCCAAAGAAAACTACATTTTTGGACTTGGGGTGATACTGTCCTGAGCATCTGCTCTGAAATACGTTCAAATGAAGACTTCAAGGTTGCAGCTGACAATTTTTTTAGCTCTTTGAACCTTGTTGAAGGGCTAACGAGAGGAATACAGTATGTTGGAACTCTGAGGCAAAATCAGCTGAGAGACGGCAAACTCCAGGATGAGAAGACTCTGAGAAAAGTTGGCCAAGGCTCACATGATTACAGAGTTGACAATGACAAAGGAATTGTGGTAGTTCGCTGGTTTGACAGGAAAGCTGTCACCCTAGTGTCAAGCTTCGTCTCTGTTGAGTCAATTCAGCAAGTCAAACGGTATGACCAAAAGACCAAACTCCACATTGATATCACACGCCCGGCAATTGTTGGTATGTACAACAGTTTTGGTGGGGGGGGGGGGGGATCGACCAGCATAATTATCAAGTGTCGCTGTACAAATACACCATTCGATCGAGGCGCTGGTACACGTACCTCATATATCATGCTACCTTCATCTGTGTCGTGAATGCCTGGAATATTCACAGGCGCCAAAGCCATCAGCTGAAGGAGCGGCCA
Source organism: Ixodes scapularis (assembly GCF_016920785.2). Lineage (NCBI taxonomy): Eukaryota > Metazoa > Arthropoda > Arachnida > Ixodida > Ixodidae > Ixodes > Ixodes scapularis. The sequence goes on from NW_024609835.1 coordinate 16,789,398, forward strand.
CTCAAGCTGAGAACCTTCATTGCCAGTTTATCAGAAAGCCCAATCTCTACTGGAAATGCGCCAAGAGGACGGCCGGTCAGTCTGCCTTCGCCTCCGATGAAGAAGAGGAAGTTCACGCCAAGTCATCCCTCTGACGTACCCGTCTTGGGTTAATCCCCGAAATGGGGCGCTCGGGCCCAACCCAAGATCCGGCCAGGTGCGCGCGCGCGGGTGTGTGGGTGTGTGGGTGTGTGTGCGTCATTCAAGAGGAAGCAACGGGCAGGGACTCATCGCGGCATGCTTCGGAGTAGGCACCCCTCCCCCCCCTTTTTCCTGCGGAAGAAATGGACGACCCTGTGGGAACAAAAAGGGAAGAGAGGGGACCAAGAGCCAGACGGGCCAGGGGCTGGGCGCACGGCACGGTGCGAGGAGAAGAGGGGACGGGACGGCCTGGTGGCAGCGAGAAGAGGAGACATCGAGGGACAAAAGCAAGGAAAGACTGACTTCCATCGTCAGGGGAAACTCGACGCGCCTTCTCCGGGACGAAGAGATCGCCAAGTACCAGCCAAGCGCCTCAGCGGACGACCAGCACCGAACTGTGAGTCGTCCAGGGGACTTAATCACGGACTCTTCTTTGAACTTTAAGCGCCGTTTTATTGTTTAGTATAATGTGAGTGTTTTGATGTGTTGTTCCGTCAGAGTGTCGTGTATGTTTGGCTGCTTAAGGAGTTTATAAACGTTTGCTTTTCGTTGTAATCACTGGCCTTGGGTCCACTCACGATCGCGACGAAGCCCGGCAGCTTGTGGCTCCAAACCTTTACGGGGTCGTCACAATTGGTGGCAGCGGTGGGATTCGTCGTCAAAATTTTCTCGGGCAACCCCCGCAGAAGTGAGTGTACCCATGGCCACGGGCGAAGCAAGCACTGCGGCAGTGAACACCCTTTCTCAGATCATGGCGAACTCTGTGGGCGCGGGCGTACTGGCGCTAGGCGCCATGGTGCCGTCGTTCACAGGAGATGGGACGGGCCCGACTCCGAGCGAATTCCTAGAAGTGCTAGGGCAGGTGTCTCAAATGGGCGGCTGGAACGATGAACAGAGGATTGGAATGGCAAAGTGTAAGATGATCGGGAAGGCGTACTCATTCGCTTGGCATGATGAAGAGATGAAGGCAGTTAAATCGTATGCTGAGTTCAAAGAGCTGGTTCTTAAGAGGTATGATAATGAACCAGACAGCGTTAAACTGGACAAGTTTATGTCCGCTAAGCAAGAAGCGAATGAGGATGTCCGAGGCTTTGCAAGCCGCTTGCGGGGATTGGGCGCTAAGACGCTTCGCAAGCACGAAGGTGCGGACGCAGAGCAGGTGGGGGCCGCTGAGCAATCCATGCTGCTCAGACAGCTGCTCTTTTTGTATGTCAATGGGCTGCGCGACCCGGTTCGGCGTTTCGTTTTGTCAAAAGACCCAGCAACCTTTGTGGAGGCAGTAGAAGTAGCCGCGAGAGAGGAACGTAACGAGAAGCTAGTTGCCCCGTCTTCCACTATTCGCGCTTTGGAGAAACGCGAGGAGAAGGGTGAGCTGGCCGAGTTGGGCCAGCGCATGGACCGCCTGGAGAAGCTGCTCGCCGAAAGCATTGCGTGGCAAAGAACGACGCAGGACCAGCGGTACACTAACGGCGTGGCGGGACGCCCTCGCATGCGGTGTTGGTACTGTGACCGGATTGGGCACATGAGTCGAGACTGTAGAATCAAAGCCGAGAAAGAGGCTCAATCGGTGGATCATCGTACGCGAGAACGTCCCGGTTCCCAAGAGACCGTCTCCAAGGAGGTTAATCGTCCGGGAAACTAATTGCGCCCTCCTCGGCCCGGCCCGACGAGGAGGAGGAACCACGTGTCGCTGTAAGATTTTGTGGAGAGACCAGTCCAATTGTAGCCGGAAAAGTGAGGGGAAAGGATGTGCGTCTCTTGATTGATACCGGGTCAAAAGTTAGTTTGTTGAAGGAGTCTGTTTTTCGAGACTTGAGCCGGGATGCGAATGGGTTCGAGGAACATCGTTCAGCCATGCGAACCCGACTGGCAGGCATCACGGGACAGGAACTAGAGACGAGAGGGTGCTATCGAATTCCATTTACGCTCGGAAATACCTTGATCACTCATCCCTGCTTCATATGCACTGACGACGCCATGATTCCAGTTTCCGGTATTCTGGGCCAGGACATAGTGCGCAGTTATGGAGTCGACGTGTTGTCATCGAGGGGAATGGTGGCGGTGAACGGCGAGGAGATTCCTATCATGAATTGGTCACCCGATGAGGTGGTACGGGGTGTGCCTCACACCGAGGTTCCGATAATGTTGGTTTCGGAGTGCGTGATTCCTCCCAGAACAGCGGTGATTGTGGCGGGGAGAGTTCGGGGCAACCTGCCCAAGGGTTCGGAGGGCGTAGTAGAAATGACAGAGCTCGAGCCTCACGGTCTTTTGGGGGTTGACTCGTTGTCGGTGACCGACAAATGGGGACAAGTTCCGGTCAGATTAGTGAATGCCTCACTGGCAGAGATTCGTCTGCCAAAGCACAAACGCGTCGCTGTGTTCGTTGAGGCTGAGGTTGACCAATGCCCCGGGGAGGCCGTGGTCAGTTGTAGCCACGCGGAGGAGATATCAGAGTCGGAGTTTTTGGACCTGTTTCCTCTTGCCCACCTCACCGCCGGACAAAGGGAACAGGTTGGTCAGTTGCTATGTAAATATCGTACTGCCTTTGCCTCGTCGAAGCTTGACTTGGGTCGCTGCAGCACCGTCAAGCATCGCATTACCACGTCCGAGGGCGCTCCAGTCTACAGGCGGGCTTACCGAATACCTTTTTCAAAGAGAGACGAGATGCAACAGCAAGTCGAGGAACTGTTGGAGAGGGGCATAATCGAGCACTCCACATCCCTTTGGGGCTCCCCGGCTCTTCTTGTACAGAAGCCTGACGGCTCATTCAGGTTCGTCGTAGACTATCGGGAACTGAACAAGGTCACGCGAATCGACCCGTATCCTCTACCCAACATCCAAGAGACGATTTCGCAGTTGGACGCTGCCAAATTTTTTACGGTTGTTGACATGGCCTCCGGCTTTTGGCAGATTGAAATGGACGAGAGAGACAGAGAGAAGACTGCTTTTAACACACCGGCAGGCCATTACCAATGGAGACGCATGCCCATGGGCCTTGTGAATAGCTCCGCAGTCTGGCAGCGCACGGCTGACGTAGTCTTGGCGGGTTTGCTTGGAAAGTCATGCCACGTGTATCTGGATGATGTTATCATCTACAGTGAGAACTTGGACCAGCATCTTGTCGATGTAGAGACAGTGTTAATGCGCTTTCGTTCCGCCGGTTTGAAGTTGAAGCCATCGAAGTGCCAATTCTTAAGGGATGAGGTCAAATATCTGGGACACATCCTTTCGAGGGATGGTGTTCGACCGGACCCCGAGAAGCTGAGCTGCGTTAGGGACTATCCCATACCACGCAATTCGAAGGAGGTGAGGCAATTCCTGGGACTCATAGGCTACTATCGGAGGCACATAGTGAGCTTCGCGGAAAAGGCCAAGGCAATAACCCGGTTGACTTCGTCGAAGGCTGCGTTTGCTTGGACTGAGGAAGCGCAGGAGGCCTTTGAGCGCTTGAAGGCAGCATTAACTAGCGCCCCGCTCCTCCGATTCCCAGATTTTTCGAAAGAATTCATCCTGATGACTGACGCGTCGGGAAAGGCCCTCGGAGCGGTGCTGTCCCAGATGTTCGATGGGGAAGAACATCCGGTGGCTTATGCAAGTCGCCAACTAAACGATGCCGAGACGCGGTATGGGGCAACTGAGCAGGAGTGTCTGGCTGTAGTGTGGGCAGTTCGTCACTTTCGCTGCTACCTATACGGACGACGCTTTCAGGTTTTGACGGACTGCAATTCTCTAAGGTGGCTCATGACTTGTCAGGACCCAAACTCGCGCCTGGCGAGGTGGAACCTTTTGCTACAGGAGTATGATTTCCAGATCATCCACCGCGCTGGAAAGCAAAATCAAAACGCCGATGCTCTGAGCCGGGCCGTAGTGCGGGAGCTCTCGGGGTTTTTGCCCGCACTAGACACCAACCGCGTCCGGGTAGAACAGGATAAAGACGAGGAGCTGAAGGCGATCCTTTCGAAATGCCGAGAAGGAGCGAGTGTGTCGTCCGGTGACCACTATATCAACAGAGAGGGTGTATTGTGCCGGGGAGGCCGAAAGACGTGCACGGGGCCTGACTCTTCGCGGGGGCGCGTTGTTGTTCCACTCACTCTAAAATCGGAGCTCATGAGAGCAATGCACGATGCCCCGTACGCGGGCCACCTCGGGTACCGCAAGACCCTCGAGAGGCTCTCCCGGGAGTTTTGCTGGCCTAGGATGAAAAAGGACGTAAGAGAGTACTGTGCGCGATGCCCGTCCTGCGCACTGCGAAAGACGCCCAAGGGGCGGAAGCCAGCTCCCCTTCAGATCTTCGAGGAGGTATCTCAGCCGTTTCAACGCACCTCAATGGACATCATGGGCCCACTGGCGGTATCAACGCAGGGCAACCGCTACTTGCTTGTCTTCGTTGACCACCTCACTAGGTATGCGGAGGTGATGCCCATGCGAGATCAGCGGGCAGAGACGGTCGCTCGTCTGTTCGTGGAGCAGGTTGTTCTTCGCCATGGTGCTCCGCAGCAACTATTGACGGACCGAGGGACAAACTTCACATCCAAGCTGTTGAACGAGGTGTGTAGGGTCTTGGGAGTGCAGAAGATGCTGACAACGCCGTATCATCCACAGTGTAATGGGGCGGTTGAACGCCTGAATCAGACCGTGTCCGGCATGCTGGGGCACTATGCGGCTCGAGATCAGCGGGATTGGGACGTCTGGGTGCCCTTCGTCTCATTCGCCTACAATTCGGCCATTCATGAGAGTACGAAGCACAGCCCGTTCTTTCTAATGTATGGTGGACACCCTGAGCTGCCGTCGGCACTTTATCGACCCCCCACTGGAAGCTACGGCACTCTCGAGAGCTACAAAGAGGAACTAGTTCAACGGCTCTCCAGCGCTCACGAATCGGCGCGTCAGTCGCTGGCCACCTCGGCTGAAGCTAGAAAGTGCATGTTCGACACAAAATCTGAGGTTCCAGCGTTCTCAGTTGGAGACGTGGTTTGCATCAGTGACCCGGCTGGGGCGGCGGGACTCGCCAGGAAGCTACAGGCTAAGTGGCGCGGACCGTTTCGGGTGGTAGAGCGCTTGTCGACAGTGACCTTCAGGGTCAAGAATCCACGAACGGGAGAACAGAAGGTGGTGCACGCGAATCGCCTTCGACGATACAGAGCGGGGGCGGTGGTCGAGGAGCACGAAGCGGGGGCAGATGAGGATGGTGAGGATAGGGGAGATTCCGTGCGAGTCGGGGAGCACCATGCAGGTAGTGACTATCGAATGTCAGATCAGGGCAGGACAAACGAGCTCATCAAGCTGGCCCTGATGGAGGAACTAGAACGCACCTCGGCACCGACTCGCGACGAAAGCCTACCGATGCAACGTGACTATCCTTTGCGGAGTCGAGGCCCCATACCACGGCATAGCCTCGGATCGGCCGGAGGTTTATCTCAACGCATTTAGTCGCGGTTAGAATTGTCAATGGCGCATGCATTTGGCTCGTCCCTTGTACCTCGCTTGCGATACGACAGTGTTTAAGCTTCGGAGTGACTGTGCGAGCATTGTCATTGATCTGTGTGGTTCCAAAGGGTTTCTTGCATGACCTCGATGTCGTTCTACAGCCGCTGCTAATGGCCTAGATAGTGCAAAAGAGTATTGCACGCATATATTTCCGTGTGTCTTTATTACATGATTCAGTTAATGTTCCACAATGCCCGTTCGAACATTGTCATTGATTTTTGGAATGCCAGTGTATTTCGGGAGTTACCCCATTGTGTTCGGGCGGTCCGTCGGTTTCGGCGCCTTGCGTGATGCCAGAGTTTCTTTTTGTTTCTGAATTTTTGCGGGCAAAATTCCTTTCGTGGTACGGGCGTGTGTGACGTACCCGTCTTGGGTTAATCCCCGAAATGGGGCGCTCGGGCCCAACCCAAGATCCGGCCAGGTGCGCGCGCGCGGGTGTGTGGGTGTGTGGGTGTGTGGGCGTCATTCAAGAGGAAGCAACGGGCAGGGACTCATCGCGGCATGCTTCGGAGTAGGCACCCCTCCCCCCCCCCCCCCTTTTTCCTGCGGAAGAAATGGACGACCCTGTGGGAACAAAAAGGGAAGAGAGGGGACCAAGAGCCAGACGGGCCAGGGGCTGGGCGCACGGCACGGTGCGAGGAGAAGAGGGGACGGGACGGCCTGGTGGCAGCGAGAAGAGGAGACATCGAGGGACAAGAGCAAGGAAAGACTGACTTCCATCGTCAGGGGAAACTCGACGCGCCTTCTCCGGGACGAAGAGATCGCCAAGTACCAGCCAAGCGCCTCAGCGGACGACCAGCACCGAACTGTGAGTCGTCCAGGGGACTTAATCACGGACTCTTCTTTGAACTTTAAGCGCCGTTTTATTGTTTAGTATAATGTGAGTGTTTTGATGTGTTGTTCCGTCAGAGTGTCGTGTATGTTTGGCTGCTTAAGGAGTTTATAAACGTTTGCTTTTCGTTGTAATCACTGGCCTTGGGTCCACTCACGATCGCGACGAAGCCCGGCAGCTTGTGGCTCCAAACCTTTACGGGGTCGTCATATCCCCAAGATGACGTTACAAAAGACTGGGTTGGGCATCTTCCAACTATGGCGAGCAACCGACTTCGATGCAGGAACTGTGTGCCCAGCGTGAACACATTTAGCACGGTTGTGTGCGCGAAATGCATTGTAACTCAGAGTCTGAGCAAGCGACGCAACTGTTTCTTTGAATACCACAAGCCACGAGACTGCAGCTGGCAAGGACGTAGCAGAAAAGCCCAGTGTAGCATATTTGATATGTTCAATAATTTTTTACTGGTTTGAAATTTCATTGTTCTTTTTGTATGAATGTACTTACCTTAACCATAAATAAAGGCACACAAGTTTCTACAATTTTAATTTGCCTAGAAATATGTTTGGGCTTAAATTTCTCAAGCACTTAAATTTGATTATAATGCAATTAAATGCAAATGTGCAAGCGAGCTGGACAAGAATGACGAATTTAATTGCATTTAATTGCATTATAATCATAACCTTAAAATTGCAAGCTTCACCCTTGTTGGTGTTAGACTGGTGGCGGCTGATAAAACCCGTTTGCTCTACTGATGTCTAACCCCTGGTTAGCTCAATTGGTAGAGCGCTCCACCTGTAATGGAGAGGTCCCGGGTTCGATACCCGGACCAGGCGGATCTTTTCGGTCGCGCACCAGTCACCTAGCTGTGTTTGGAGATTTGTGCTTGTCCTTTGTCCCTCTTGTTCCCCTTCTCCAGGGATTATTTTCGCCACTTAAATTTAGTGCTTGAGAATAGGTGACAATTGTAGCGGGCAAACACTGGCGGCACGCTTTCCCGTGTTGATCGTGTGACCGATGAGTCGCTCTACTCGCTCCACTTTAGAATCCCCTAAATTATACTCGTGTGAAAAAAAAAAAAAGGATTGGGGTACCTGTAAAAGAAACAAAAACAACTAGCATAGCCAAGGTTTCTTCTTTTTTTTTGTGCTGCTTTTGGGGAACATGTACACCGATATCAAATTACTTTAAATCTTTCAGTTTTCTGTTAACAAAAGGTTGGCACTTTTCAAGTATGGGGACACTTGATATAAACAGTGTATTAAGCTCAAAACATTAGGACATTACAACCAAAACTATACTGTGTATATATATATATAAAGTGGCTATAATGAAGACAAAGTGCTCAGGCGGCAATTGTTTGTATTCTTTTATTTTCCAAACTTGATTATACAATTTTATATTGAAAATATTTTCCTCTAAAAAATAAATAAAACTCATAAAACAACCTTTTAGGTACTTTTGACACATTGTGCAAATGGAAATCTGAAAAGGAGTCTTTTTCCAGCACCGGACTATCGAACTATAATAGTTATAGTAATGATACTTTCAAAAGCCAGAAACAACCCTTTGAATATGAAACAAACCAGAAAACTTACATGGAAACAGGGAACGTTTAACCAAAAAACAATGTTATGTATGCATTACAAACATATTAAGTCATCAAAATATGCAACATCACAGTCACTTCACCATTCTAAAAAAAAATACCTGAAAATATGTATAACACAAAAAGGGATATGGTTTACACCAAGCAAGATACTGCGCCATAAAACCAAAGTTTCAACAATAAAAGAAAGTATGAGTGGGTACCCAAAAATAACCGGAATCAATTTCAGGAGGCCGGGCATTCGTAGTACCAGCATCCACCTCTTGCAGCACCCTTCCCAAGTTAGTTTGCCGACAGGCGGCGTCTGCTAAGGATCTAGCGGCATGTTGTGAATTTCCCCAAGCGCTTCAAAATCATTCCTTGTTTTTTGCAATGTCTGACTTGAAGGACCTTCCACATCCATAAAATGATTTCCTTTCAAGACTTTTCATACGGGTGAACAGAAAAAAGTCACACGGGGCGAGGTCCTGAGAATATAGGAGGTTGAGAAGCGGTGTCATGCAGGACAGTGTCTGCTGAGACATTGTTGTGATGGAACTATCATTCCCCCTTTCCCTCCTATCGGGGCATTTCTGCCTTACTGAGTTTCGCAAGTGTCGCAAAATTCTCCGGTAAAACACCTGGTTAACAGATTCACCAAGAGGAACAAACTCTGAGTGATCAATGCCCAAATGTTTTTGTGTTCTTCTTCAGTTGAGGAGGTTAAAGGTCGCCCAGAACGAGGTTGCTCATCGATCAAAAAATCACCAGTCTTAAAGCGAGAAAACCACTTGCAATTTCTTATTAGCATCTTCCTTGTAAGCTCTCTGAAGCATTACAAGAGTTTCTGGCACAGTTTTACCTAAAGCAATAATTCACAGCCCCATGTTGTTCTTTCATATCAGACATTAAAAAAAAAAAAAAGATTTTGAAGTGCTTGGAAAAGATATTTGCAGCAGACAATGCCAGTCGGCAAACTCGCTCGGAAGAGGTGCTGCAAAGCGGTGCTAGCGGCGGAAGCTGGTACTACAAACAGCTTGCCTTTCAAAAATTCATTCCGGTTACTTTTGCATCCAACCTGGAACGAATCACTGCACCAAAAGCTTTCGATATATGCCATGTTTAAAAAAAAAGATGGCAACCAGTCAAAGAGGCTCAATAGACCTTATGAAAAATTGTTTGGTGATCTGACAACACTGAGAGCGTCGCCATTTTAATGTTGGCAAGCGTCGTCGGTAGCAAAGCACGGTGGAGGCATCAGAGAGAGCCGTACGGGCAGTGTACGATGGCGCAGCAGCTGTTTTCCGCCTTCTGACCATGAAATGTGGACAAACAGTTTAAGCAACCTACCGCAACTGTCTGATGAAGCTCTAGGAGGCCTGTGCACGCTGGCAACAACCTCGTCGAAGCAGCGGAGCAAGTCCTTCGCCTTTGCTGTACAAGCTTACGCACTGCGGGTTGTCGCCAGCGTGTGCACAGGCCTCCGAAAGTTTCATCAGACAGTTGCAGTAGGTTGTTTAAACTGTTTGTCCCCGTTCCATGGTCAGAAGGCGGAAAACACAGCTGCCGCGCCATCACACACTGCCCTCCACCGTGCTTCAGTACCGACAACGCTTGCTAACATTAAAACAGTGACGCTCTCAGTGTTGTCAGACTACCAAGCAATTTCGCATAAGCTTAATTGAGATGAGGCAATTTTCTCTGTAACATCAAGCAACATCAGCCACAGTGTGTGCCCAAATAATGGCAGACTTCGATAATTGGTGCTGCAGCTACCATACTCCATTCACCTCTAAGCTGAGACTGTGGTGGAAGCTACGTCCTCGTTAGATTAGTCATACGCCTCTCTTTTGCTACATCATCACGCTCCCGGCCATACCCACGCGCAAAGAGTTGGGTCAGGTGATAAATGCAGTGATGTGATTGGTCATAGCCATTTTGGAGCAGCTGTTTGAGCAGCCAAAAGTTCATTTTGGAGAAGCAAAAAGAGCTCTTGGAGCACAACCGCACACTTCATTTTCATTTATATCACTGCAAATGTGAGGAGAGATGGCAAATATTAGGAGAACAAACACCAGCTGTTTAGTTGCTTGTGGAAGCACCAGACACGGCAACAAGACAACGACTGATGAAGAACGGCGCAAACGGCTGTGGATGATTATTTTAGGTACGAAATCCCACTGAAAAAATGTTAAAATACAATCATTTTGAGCACCTAGATTTATGTGTCCTTCAAGTTCTAAGGGGGGTTGTAACAAAACTGCAACTCTTAATTCAGACAAAAAAAAACCATAAAAAATAAACCTACAAGAGTCCATATATACCTTCTTGCACCCCGTTTCGCTCTGGAGGAGTACCTTTCCCCTTAGTATGCAGGTGTGCTGCGGCGAAGCAAGACACGCAACATAGCGACGCCTATTTTGCAATTGTTGCTTCACTGCATTACACCACGCGGTGAGAAGCGCACTCAACAAAACTAACTAACCCACCAGAACAGACCACGAACACGAGACTTGCTGTGAAACTTCTAAGCACTGTCAGTGCTTGGTGCGAAATCAAATCGAATAGTATGTTATTTGAGACGATTATCGAAAGTCCTGAAAACCCGCACGAGCCTACACCAACGTTATGAAAAAAACCAGCTGAACTAAGGAAAAGGTAGAGATAGAAAGAAAGACACCCGATCGCTGGACTACCAACTGTTTTTATTGGTAGTCCAGCGATCGGGTGTCTTTCTTTCTATCTCTACCTTTTCCTTAGTTCAGCTGGTTTTTTTCATAATGAGTAACCAACTAGCTCAGATTACACCAATCGTTACCTACACCAACGATTCGCCCCGGCAGCGAGGCCTGCAGCTGTTATATTTTCAGTATTATTTAATTGAACTTAAGTTCTGGTGCAATGCTGGTGCAAATTCCTCACATTTTGATCAAATGTAGAAAGTGTAGCAGAACAAGCACTTAGGCACAGTTTGGCACAATTGGCGCAGCAATCACATCACTGGGTGATAAGAGGGAGGCGGCTGATTGGTCCGGCAGGGTGAACATAGTATAGCTGGTGCACACTTTTGAAAAGGGTCTATTCAAGGGTAGCTGACAAGCTGTTGTTGGCTGCAATACAAATAGCAGAAGCGCATACTGCAATGTTCACTCGTCTCCTATGATTTTGATATAGCCTTTGTTCTTCTCATGGGCAACACTGGATCCCACCGCTGCCGGCATGTCGTGGTCGAGACAGGTTAACGACGACAACTGATTCATTGCATACAATACGTGGTCCTGTGGGTTGTCGGGCTGGTGGCATCTATTACATGGTGGGCCTTATCTGCTAACCCTCTTTCGCATCTTTTTGCTGGTGCTTGCCACATGAGGTGCTGTGCTCGGCGGTGGGCACTGGTGTTTCCCACTACAGTTCTAAATCACTATAAAAAAAAACAGGGTGACAAACCTGTAACAATGTAGCAAACAGATTTGTTTTAGGCTGGCTTCACACGAAAAATCTTTTTCAACATTTTGACATTGCAAGGCGAACAGAATTCTGGAAGTTTCACAATCTAAACCAACAAGCACGCCCCCCAAAGGATTGAGGATCCATTCCACCGCCTGGCCATGGTCTGACAAGCAGCTGAAATCTCGTTACATCTTGAAGTAGCAATAGCTGCAATTCCAGTCTCCCGAGTTCACGAGCAGCAACCGCTGAAATAGCAACATGCTATTTCTGGTATGATCACTATCCAAAAATACAATTAGTTCATGCTGCATAGACCCAAACTTTCGGAGTGATCACTTGCAACTATGCCTATGTCTTTTGCTGATGCACCTAGAACCATAAATTACAAAACTAGAAAAAAATAAAGCAATCAAATTTTGTTCTCAATTAACCTTCTGATCCTGCAGTGATAATGAAATTAAACTACAAGCATATACAGGTTCATTAAAAAAATATGTTTAATATCTATCTTGAGTGAATTGCTATATTTTTATTACGAATGTCCCATTCTTGCAAGCACATCTAATGCAGTCATTGAAATGTGACAGAGACATCTTGGGACATTTGGGATACGAGTCACCTTTCCACGGCCATTGCTAGCCTGGCTGCAAGCATGCCAGTTGACAGTGTCACCAAATGCTTCACCAGGAAAAATACATTTGTCTCCATTCATTTACGCCGGCGCACCCACACTGCCAAATGTTGCTCTCCTAACGGTGAAGACACCACGCATCTGAGAGAATGCATGAGGATCACACCGTCCACACTGTACAGCAGTCATGCCGCACCAAGGGAGAGGGCTGCCATGGGCACGCCGAGATACCGGGTTTGCCGAGACAGCAGGGGCAGCTGTCTCGACTAGTGCTCCAGGTGTCCACAACCATAAACGGGAACAGTCGTCTATTGTTGCCATCAACTGTCCCAATAGGCAGATCTCACTAAGCAATCCACGCATGCGTGATGCCGCTATAACTTTAGTTCACAGGAGGCAGTGCACGAGACAGCTCGTGTCGTCTCGTCACGTGCAAAGCTCCAGCGGGGTTCGCCCACATGCAGATTGTTTCTTTGATGCATTGTGGCAGCGGCGGCTTAATGAAACTGGCTGGTGAGATTGGTCTATTCAAAGGCAAAAAACCTGAGGCTGCTGCACATCCAGTCGTTCCAACCATGCAAAGCTTCTTTGTGTCCAGGCCATTGGATTCTCATGGGGTGAGATATTTTCATAGTAAAGTATCTGGTGTCGTCATGTCACACCCTGGTGGTTTTCAACACCCATGGGCTATATAATTCCTCTTCACTTTCAAAGAATTCTGTTACATCAGAAAGATGAGAGGTTGAGAAGAGGGATAGAGAAGAACGTCAGAGGAAAGGAGTGGTGAAACAAAGCGACTGACCGAATCGTCCTAGGCGAGCCAACGCAGGACACCTGTTTGTGCAGGGCGTGGGCTGGGGTGGTGTGTTGCCTAACCTGGGTGGCCTTTGAAGGAAACCTAGCCCGGGGTTGGCTCAACTGCCAAGACCCCAGTTTCATCAGACACGGGGCACCTAGCACAGCGAGGCTTGCAGGGGGTCTGAACCCATGCTGTGCTCGGGGCTCATGGTGATTGGTGACACCACTCACCGAACACCCACAAGCGTACAAGTCTCCTGCGGCAACGCAACCCTGTAAAAAAGGCATTCAGTACATGAAGTAGATACTGATCAAGCCAAGCGAGAGATGCACTTCAGCTGAAAAAAAAATGAAGGCTCAGCTCAGACATATGATAGATGCCCAAGTGCAGTTGTCTGTCAGAACCAATGTATTTTACATGCTTTAAGTGAACTAACAGTTATCATAGATAAACTCAAAGCTACAAAGCAAAATGTACCCAAAATACTGAAAGCTGAGCTAAAGTATGCACAGTTTTCTTAACCGAAATACCTAAGAATGCTTTTATTTCGCTTGTCTTTCTAATTAAAGGGCAACTCCACTGCATTTTTACAATTTTTGGGTTATGATCTATTTAGTCGAAGTCGGCGACTCTGAATCACGAGATATAATTTGTTTTTCAGTAGTGTGTATAGTTTTGTAGATATCGCCAATCGAAGTATCGTTACGGCGGCACGGCGAAACCGAAACTATCGGCTGAAGCAGCCAGGCAACATTGATACTAGTGGCGCGTCGTCGGCATGACCTCGTTTTGGTTCCGCGCTCCCGAGCCGACGCACCGACAATGTCGGCTCAGTCGCACGTGGAGTTTTAAAACATAAGGTAAGTTGCACATTTTCTTTTTTACCGCTTCACTTTGTTAATATGCACCAAATGTAGTAAGTTTTAGTGTGCATTTATAAATTTGCCAGCCAAAAAGCGAATCCGACTGCTATAAATATGACGCGGTCAGTGCCGGCGCAGCGTGACTGTATTGGTTTCCTGCTCGCGGACCGAGAGAAAAAGGAATAATGGGAGATATAGGGACATATGCATCCACAAGCGGTCTAAGTTGCTAAGCTGAGGTGCCTTTATGTGCACGCTAGTTAGATCAGCCGCGACCTGCTGCGTCCGGCCGATCGTGCTGGAGCAGCCGGCGGACGGTACGCGAACAGCGACAGCACCGCATCGTTCTTCAAACACGCATGTTTCGTGGAGAAACACGCAACATTCAGCAGCCGCAGGTCCCGTGTGTAGGTGTCTGACGTAAAGTGCTGGGAGCAGAGCTTCGCGTTGGAGCTCGGAGTCGACGGTCTTCCGAGGTCTATCCGACGAACAGCACCGACCCACACCTTGTGCCTCTTCCGGTCTCTTCGGAACTTGTGGAACCGCAGCTCCGGGTTGCGCACCGGATTGTTGGTGCAACACACAGCACTAAAAGTCGTGCTCGACATTGCCCAACGCGAGTCCGGCGAGTCTCTCCGGCTCCACGACGCGGGCGTGAGCGAGCAGCACCGCTTCGCTCTCCTCCGCGGTGTCGCGAAAGCAATGCTGGAGTGAAATGAACTGCCTGGATGCTAAGAAAAATAGGAGAACACAGGATGACGTGGTAAGCACCTCTTGCCGTCAGCAGAATCGCAGAATGCCACGGGAAACGAAGCGTCCGAGGCGTCCGTACGAGAGCGTAGGACTAAACCTACGTCACTGCCCAGTGTTGCTTCACTAGCTCACCCGGAGCCAGCGTTGCTCACCCGCTTTCGGGCCGCTAACCGAGCCGGGTGAACATTTTTAATTTTGGCTCTAATCGGTAATGCGGCGTCGGTTTGACGTGATATTTTGGGTATGACCGTATTTTGCCCCATCATTTCGATAGGGTCGACTTTTTGAGTGGAGTTGCCCTTTAAGTGACATCTCTTTTTCAGCTACAAATGGAATGTGCTCATGTGAAACCTATAACTCCATGCTAAATCTGGGTCATTCCTTCTCTGCAGTGTGCTGGCTTGCTCAAAATAAAATCAGGTGGCCTTATCTTGGTCTCAATAAAAAAACATTGTCAAGGCTAGTGCTGCCTTAGCAAAGCTTTTTCTTGAGGCTTCCTTAGATAGACCGACTGAGTTACTTTCGAACAAAACCAGCCAATAAATAGATTATGGACAAACAGAATCAAGATTACACATTCCACTGAAACGAGTAGCCAAGTGAAATCACCAATTAGCTGAATGCTCAGGCGGTTGTAACCTGCCAACTCAGTAGCCTTCAACAAAAACTCTTTTCATTGCATCAGTTGGCAAAGTAGATGTGAAACACGTGCACAACAAAGACAGGCATTGTATGATGGTTCCCACATGAATCGTAGCTGGCGTCCTATGACACTGTGACATGGCACGTCCCGATGTCGCATTGTGGGGAGCTGGCCGACGCAAGCAGAAATTGCAACCTCATATTTTGGTAATTTCACTGCAGTGTCAGGTGTATGCAGTTTGAATGTTTTTGTGTTCTGCGAAGCTACTGCAAGCACCATGAGTGACAAGGAAGGTGTTGTGATATCACCATCTCAACTACAAACAAACAAAGCATTGCAACAACGACAATGATGCCGAGAAGCGGTGCTAAAATGCTGAAAGGTAGTGCATGCTTTGGCTTTGCTGCAATATTGGTTTTGTTTTAAAGTTCAGAAGGTGAAGAGGAATTGCAACAGTCAGGGTCCTCTGGGGTAACAACCGCTACGAAGTCACATAAGCACTGTGGCAGGTGTTAGCTGTGCCAGGGCTCACGTCTCATAATGACGCACTGTGCCTGTTGTCAGGCGCCCGTCACTATATACCTCAAGCAGTGCGAGAAAGATGTGCGTAGGTAAACAGTAACAGCCAGTCAAGCAGCACCAAAACAGGACCTGGAAGGGTACATGGGCTCATCCAGCTTTGACACCAGAGAAGCCTGAGCCAAGCTGGGCTTTGAGTGGAACCTCAGCAGAATCCACGAAGGAGGACCAGACAAGCCTTCCTTCATGTACGTCACAAAAAGGTGCCTACCACACACTATTAAGTATATAGGAGGTCGAATTTGGGACGCAGTCTTCCCTCAAAATAAGCTTTAGTCACTTTCCATGATCCCGAGCGTTGCTTGGGGTCTCGTGAAATGACAGCCCCGGCAAGTTCTTGCCCACAGGTACCACGACAAATGGCAAAAACAGCACCAAGAGTACAAGAACGCACGAGAGGCTTATTTTCATTCATATTTTCTGCCTTGTATAGGAAGGCGACACACCCTTGTAGTGATAGCTGGCAACTGGCAATTGAGCAGGCATTATCAGTATACAGGAGGCTATGCTCCATGACGCCTATCCTGGTGCCCTATGTTGCGCTTTTCGGACTCCCACGGCGACTAGGGAGAGGGAAGTGACGTCAAACACGCAGCAAACGCAGATTGGATGTTGATTGGTGAGAGTTGCTGATGACGAATTTCCGCAGAAGAAAACAAAGAAAAAGTGAGCTTTTGTTTTCTTCTGCGGAAATTCGTCATCAGCGACTTTCACCAATCAACACTTAATCTGTGCTTGCTGCGTTGTTGACGTCACTTCCTTGTTCCTAGCCGCCGTGGGAGTCCACAAAGTGCGACATAGGGCCCCAGGCAGGTCAGTCATGAAGAGCTTGGCACAACCCATCTTCTGGAACCCCGGTGTTGACAAAGACATTTAAGACCATGTAGGAAGGTGCGAAACATGTGCCCAGTCCTGTTAAATGCCCCTGGTGCAGGTTAGGGTCAGCTGATTGGATACCAAGCAACGATGAACATGGCTTATATTATGCCGTACAGCTGGAGAGTTACGTGATACTGATCGACACAAAGCAGATAGAAGCATCGGCCGAGACCACAGTGGAAGCCCAGTGCGACATATTTGATCGATTTGGACAGCCAAGGACACTTGTGTTTGACGACAACAAACCCAGATTAATAGTACTGTTTTCAAACAGTTTTTACAACAGTCATGTACATCACCCCACCACCCCTTTGTATCACCCGCAGTTCATCAGGTTATCCGAGCATGCAATATGTGGAGACAAGGGGGAATTTATGAGGTTCAACCTCACAGTGTTGGAACCAGGCTTGCAAGCACTTCCCCACTGTCGTTGAAGTTCCACTGCTGCAGAACCTCAGCAAAAGATAGGAAGTATTCTTCTTAACTGTTATTTGGCTACCACATCAGATCCCCGATTGATTTTTGTCTATATGCATTTGGACTCGTCCCCGCACATGGGAGGCAACCATCCTTTTGGTGTGGGACAGTCTGTGTGGGCGCGCAGTTTAGGCCTATGGTGGATTCCTGAAAATGTCTGCTCACTTGATGCTATACGAATGACAACAGTAGGCACCTCAAGAGGACAGCACCAACACCAGGCAGATCAGCTCTGGACACAGCTTCCCCACAAGTGGGCCAGCCTACCTGTAGTAGTTTTTTGTTGGAGAGGCAACAATGTTGGAGGTTCGGTGGTTCAATCATCCGGCTGCTCCTTGGCAGCAGGAGACATCCAAAAAGTGCTGGTAGAGCGGCCAGGTGATGGGGTACCCTGATGGGAGACGAGTAGTGGCGGGGTTCACAGTCAGCGCGAACCCTGCCAACGACAAAGCAGAGGTGAATGACTTTTAGGTTTAGATTTCATTAATTATAGAGCAGAACATCAGAACTGAAGAACAAGAATGGCAAAGAGGTGCAGGCCGGACTCGAAATTGCACTCGTAATAGTGCAAATAGTGTCTGTGACGATGTAACAAACTAGTAAAAGCCAATTATTAGATTCTCCTTTCCTTAATTTTTTTTTAAACAAAACCCCAAGAAAGACATTAAGGGGGTACAGAATCAAAACTTGGAATATTTCCAGAACACTTCGACATAAGTGAAATATGATCCACGATATCCGTAAATGATAATGGCACGCTTGTATTTTTAGCAGATGGCTATATTTTTTGTTCCAACCGACAGATTCTGGCGAGCGCTTCAAAAACAACCATCGAGTCGGCACGCAAATCTCGGGATATTTACCCGTAACGTCACGCTCGCAACGTCACGGGCCCATACGAGGCCAAGGGTAAGTAATTACGATCGCCGTCACTAGGTGGCGCCAGCTTTATCGTCAGCGCGTTACAATTCTGACAAGTCGTAATGCCCGAGGTACGGTGTACTAGACCTGATACGTGCGCCAAGCGTCGCTCGCTCCCGCACGCCTCCATCGGACACGCCACACCGTGGTGTAGCTCCTGATGGGCCCGTGACGTGAGACATTCCAACAAAGCTCAGACCTCAACTACCAGGTGGTATTAGGACATCTTTTATTTGTTTTAAAATTGCTTTTCTTGCATTTATAGACGAAAGACTGCTGTTTGTGAGCTGATGTCATGAAGCAGACCATGTCTACACAAAGAAGTCGCTAAAATGTTGCTTCCGTACGTCATTAAAGCAGAACGAAAAACTACTGCTCTCCCATTCTTAATATTTTTATTACCAGTAGCTATAGGAAGACTACAATAATAAAAATACCAGAACACAACACTTATCTTCTAATACACACAAGTGATCAATGAGAAATGATATTGGAAAAACTTCATATCCGAGGAAAGTTTGTCATAATTGACATAGTCGCAATCAGAGAAAAATGTTGACTTAATGGCGGCTGTTGTGGTCACAGGCATTTATGATAAAAACGTTTTCTTAGAAGAAAAATCGAAAGAGAAACAATTAATTTCACAGCACTGCGATTCACCGAAAGCGCCCGTCTAGAACGGAGGAGATGCTAGCTCGTCCGCGTACGGGCAGCCATCGATAAAGCTTCGTGTCGCATGCTGGTGCACGCTCGTTCTTCAGCATATGGTTTAGAGCGAAGAGGCCAATGAAGACAGCGGCCGTATTGTAAACACCAACTTCTTGGGAGGCCGGAGCTGGGTGGCCATCCTGCACGCTGACTGTATTCCATTCATCCCTAAGCTGAAACTGTGGTGAAAGCTACGTCTTCAATGGACCAGTTATACATCCCTCTTTCGCCACGTGATCACGCTCCCGCTCATATCCATAGACCGAGGACTGGGTCAGGTGATGAAAGGGAGGCGGCTGATTAGTTCGGCGGGCAAGCAGTTCCCACTGCAGTCTCAGCTCAGAGCCGTGTTTAGAGAGTGTTTGGTCAGTGCTAGGCGCAGGCAGACCTGGGCATGCACCAGAAGCAGAAAATGGGTTTGACATTCTCTCTTGACCAACCAGAAGCCTAAAAGAATCCCTAGCGGTAGTAGCGAGAAACTGTTTTAACCATAGGTATATGTTGGTGTATGGTTTTAATAAGCACGTAAGTGTGAAATGTAGTGACCCTTCATGGTTTAAAATAGGGTGCACAGGATGTTACAATCATGATCATGCAGAAAGATGTAAGAAACAAATGTGCCGCTCAACTCTGTTTTGCTAGGGGAGAGTGTGACCGCTCAGACGGTAGATTGCCGGCCTTCGGCGCACGGATTATGTCGATCACTCCGCCAGTCGCACTCTTTCACCATAATTTTGGATGACCGTGATTGAAACATCACATGTACCACATTTTCAGTCACCGAGAGTTACTCCGACGCACTTATGCATTTTGTTTCTCGCAACCACCGCCAGGGTATTATTTCCGGCTTCTGATTGGCCACATTCGAATTTGTCAAGACGCCCTGGAACACGCCCAGCCTGCTTTCGGCCAATGGCACTTCCTCATTTGTCTCCTATACTTCCCAACGAATGGCCAAACTTTCTACATATATGGGTCTGTCTCAGCTTAAGTGTGAACGGAGTATAGGGCAGCGTGTCTCAGTGCAATGAAATTTCGTAAAGTCCAAAACCGGGTAGAGCAGAGCGACCGGCCAAGGGGAAAAGATCAGAAGGTTTGAAAGGCCCCGTCTTGCAAGGCAGACTGGTAAACTGAACAATCACGGGCGTTGGAACACTGTGAAGAACATCAGGGGCTTATTTACTGTCCTAAAAGAACTAAAGGCACACAAGTGTTGGAACACTGCAAAGAACCTCGGAAGCTTATATATTGCCCTTTAAAAAAAAAAAAAAAAAAAAGCTGAACGAGCACGAGCGCAAGAACGTTGTGAAAAACCGCGGGGGCTATTTTTGTGCCCAGAAAAGAGTTAAACAGTCGAAAAAACGGGACGGGCCGACAGGATCGGCCAAGGCACCAAAATATAGCGGTAGCTGACGCGCCGAAATATAGTGGTAGCTGACGCACCAAAATGTAGTGATCCTCTGGTGGAGAGGCGACGATGATGGAGGTTCGACGATCCGGCTGTTACTTGGCAGCAGGAGACATCCAGGAAGGGCCGGTAGAGCGGCAGCGCTATGGGGTATCCTGATGGGTGACGAGGCAGAGGCGATTGACCTTTAGATTTAGGTTTAATAAATCATAGAGCAGAACATCAAACCAGAAGAACGCAAACGGTGAAAGAGGCTCAAGTTCGGGCTCGCGCTGGCACTTGTAAAAGCACAAATAGCGCTCGTGACGACACAACAATGTAGTAAAAGCCAATTACTACGCTGCCACTGAATCTCAACCTGCTACTGAATTGGAAAGTTCGCGCACTACGTACGTACAGCCAGGAGATACAACCACGACGGGTGCAGCTCAGACATTCAACCAGTCCGAGATTGATGAAAACAGTACGGGCGACACAGTCACATACCTCTGAGCATGTTTACCCTGCCGATCCTCGGTCCCAGTGTTCAATGGTTCAACACGATCAGATATACAACTAATCTTTTTTTTAAAATATTCTTTGCAATAAAATAGGTCAGAAAGATATCCTCACCTCAGTTCAGCAAACACCCACGCCGCTTGTTGTTGTTATGGTGCCACAGCTACACGCTACACCCCACCACGGTTATGGATATGGATGGATATGGATATGGTGGCTTAACCCTTTGTATCGGGCGATCACAGTTTTAACAAAACTGGATCTAGCCAAAAAGAGACCAGTGTTGCGCGCGCGCGCTGACAAAATGTTTATTCCACCAATTTACGCGAATTGCACAACATATGTGATCTTGGCGGATCTTAAAAGATCACGAAAGCTAAGGAAGCATATCATTTATAGCCTTTCAGTACTTATCCAAGTTACTAATATCATTTACGACTGCCTGCACGTGAATATCGGATTCGAAAGTGACTACACACCTGTCGGCACCTGCAGAAAGGCGGTCATTCCACAGCGGTTTGGGGTCGTAACTCGCCTTTTCGGGTAGTCAAAGCCTCCAAAGCGCCATTTGACCACTCAGGGTAGTCATTTTTTCTCAGAGTGTAGAGTTGCTATACACCGCGAAAACTACCTGTTCTCCACGCATTATATATCCCAATGTGTCGATCACGCACTAAAAATCCGAGAATACAAATGTAACACAAACAAGTTTAAATAATCTTTCTTCCCCAAAACCATTAGCGAATGGAACATATTGTCTTTAGAGGTTGTACACTTTAGTCGTTGACGCTTTTTCCGCTGCATTGTACAACGTTTATATTTCTCTTTCTCCCCCAAATATCCTCGATCGTTTACTTTTCTAAATGTGTGCATGAGCGCTTTCCGTTACGTTCCTTCATATCGCTTTAATGTAATGCCGTCGGCGCTATAAGTAAGTAAATAAATAAATAAAAAGTAGATCCATTTGGTGAATTTGTCTCTCTCTTGAAGTTCTATAAATGGAAACGATTCCTGAAGTGACTTGGGCCCCCGTCAGAAATATAAATTACATAAGAAAACACGGGCACCGGCTCTACAAGTTGTTCATCGATCGATAGGAATGCAAATAGCGCGTTTGCAGAGTCGCGGCACATATCATCACTCACCACTCTAAAGCTTACGTTCCCTTTGTGATAGTGACTACACAGGTGAAGATCGTCACCATCTTGTTATCCCAGCGGTAGCCTTGCACGGCACGTTCAATGACAACACTCCAGATTTCGGTAAAATCGAACTGTAAGATCCGGGCACGTGGCTGAACCTTCGCTTTTTTAAGGCAGATGGTATTTTGTTGAAAGCGTCTGATTTAAGAAAGGGTAATGCCTTTTGTCGCCCCTTTTTGGAATCATTAAAGAGAGCTATTTCCTCGAAATGTTTTCTTATCAACTCCCCACAAGACTTCCACTATGTCAATTCTAGCTCATCTTCAGGTTCTATGCCTAATTTTGCAAGAAAGATATCTTTTATTTTCAAAAAGGCTTCGCATGTTAACAGGAAACTGTTTTTTGAAGGATCGTCACAAAGAAAAACTCCTGAACATCTCCAAATGTCGTGGTCTTACCTGTGGCATTTGACAAAGATGTGAGAAGTTGGCACAATCCACGCGCACACATTCTTCGTGAACTGGGCGTTTCTTAACCTACTTAAGTCGAAGAGAGTAAAATTTCGTTAGGGCCATTTTTGGTTCGGGAGGACTCCCTCAAATTTTTTGCAGGCTTCTCTAACCAAACTTGTCATGAGCCGCTTCGCGACACAGCGGCTCATCAACGATACGTCGCACGACATCTTTCTTATTCTGACGTTTTCCTGTGCATTCTTTAGCGTCTGATGTGTAACAGACTAAGGAAAGAGCCACATGCTTTTTCTTCAAATAGAATGTCCTTCGTATGGGGTCATCCGTCGCTCATATCCCCATTTCCCTTCTAAGCTGTTTGTACCTGTCTACAACGTGCTGTCTGGCTCCAGGGATTGCTTTCAAAATATTTTTCTTTTAGAGATTGGAGGTAACAAATTTAACAGGCGGTAGCGTTCAATTTACAACGTGCTTTTGAGATAGTCGACACGCAAACTGCTGACCCAGTCTGCGCATGAGGAACATGCCTCTTCATTGTTAAGATCTACAGGTGCTCCATACACATGCCTCAGTTTATGACCAAATTTCTTTCGGAACTCCTTGGTCACTCCGGATTTTTTCCGTTTAGCTTAGCCGGCCGGTCTGCGCGAGCTTATTCTAAGAGTTTGAGCGGTGTCACACTTAATTTGATTGTTTCCGCCACCCCTTAACATCCACCTGCCGGATCTGATCTACGGGTCACATCCGGCCGGTGGATGTCTTCCCACCGGCCCGCGGTTGGCGGAGGTCCTCCCGAAGAAGCCCGGCCCGCGTCTCGCTTCCAGCGTAACCACTGCAACCGGCGAAAAAAAGAAAAAAGGATGTGCGCTAAAATAATGGCGACGCGACGCGCTCGGAATCCGCAAAAAGAAGATACCAGAATCAACGAAAAAGTCTGCATCTTAACAGGGTTCTGTCGCCATTACTGAAAATTGTCAGCATCAGCAGCACCATTCTTAAACGCCGGCTTCATGTTTCGATTTTGTTACTATGTAAAAATTATTTACCGTTCTTATGCACATTGTGTCAGCATTAGTTTTATCATTCCTACTAATCTTTTCCATCGCGCGAATCTGCCGAAGTTTCCACGCGATTTGATATATGCCTGGTGAGTTTTCGTGGTCACAATTGTTTTGTAACGTAATAATTAGCTAAATACTAAATTTCCAATTGAAATATATGAATTCATCCACCTTACCTTTTCTTTTTTCAATACTTGATCTAAGAGTTATTTTTGTGTTTAGATTCTTAGCTAGGTTTATTCATTTCGTTTTTCCTCGGTTATAATTTCTATTTTTCCTCCCGGCCCTCCAGACTGTCGGAGATTCCCAATCCGGCGTCTTGGTCAAAACGTTGGAGACACTTGGTTAAGGTGAAGGTAGTAATAAGAGCAAAAGAGATAGAAATAGTGTTATAAAAGTTAAAAAATAAAACTTCAATAAACACAGTTACGCACTCGCACGTACGCATGCACGCAGAGGCTTTATTAATTGACAAGTGTCCTCTCACTTTGCAGCGCATTGCAGTGCCCTAAACTGATCGTTACAGCTGTGCACATTTGAAAAAAAAAAAGTAAAAAGGCTTTTTCCTTAAATCAACATTGAGTCGTTTTACAAATTGCCATTACTCTTTTCATATGAGGGAAATGGGCTATTTGAGAGGGACAGCTCTTCCTGGAAAAAGCCAAACAAGAAAGACGGTTTTCGTTTCAGGGGGACTATGGCACGTATTACAGGGACATGTCTGCACTTTTTTGAAAGGCAGACGTAAACAAAGAGGTCGTTCATCTTCGTTGTTGTGCAGTGTCAACAAATGTCCCCCATAAGCTTTTGTACGGAAAAGCCGAGCAAAGCGACTCTGACCTCCATGCAGCAACATAGACCGGCATCGAGCCCACGCGAATCCTATGTAAGTGTGCCGAAAAGAGTCCCAATTCGACGAAGCTGTGCAATCAGTCATGTAAATGCGTTACTGAGACACCTAAAGTGTGCACTAGAATACTTGTGAAAGAAACGAATGCCATTATATTTTTAAACAGGTCGACTGTACGTATCTCGCACAACACTTCCCGAAATAACTATGTTGTAGTACCTTTTTTTTCCTTCCGTCCTAGAAGTCACTGACTCCAGACTGTAACGTCTAAAGGCCCGTTTACACGCTTGTGTTTTTGTGCGTCCTAGTTATTGTGCCCAACACACTGGCACGCTGGCGCCATCTATGAGGCGACCCCAGAACTGCATTTCACTGAGCGAATATTTTGGAGAATTTTAGAGATCAAATACACGTACAATGTATGAGAAATTGTCGTTTATAATGGTTCACAAGACTGACAAAAGTTTTTCGCGCAAATAAGACATGATGCGCGACGGAAAGAGAACATACGGAAACGCCGAGTGTTAACCAACAGGAGGCGCCAGTGTGTTCTCTCGTACAGAGCCGCATATGTAGAGTGTTCGGAGTTTATTTGCTGAGAATAGGGCGAAAACAAGGGCACGTCATTGGCCGAAATTGTTTCAATTACCTTGGCCTCGTTGATTGACAGCTATTGTAACCAACCACTCGCCATGAATATTCCCTAGCGGAGAGAATCAACTAAACTTACATCTCACAATCACAATTTCTAGATAAAGAGGCATTCAAGAGTTTCATTTCAGTATGCTAGAGTTGAAGTTTGCGACCCTTCGTTATTGGAAGGGAACGCACGTGACGTTGTCGTCACTGCGATATTCAGAATGCACTCCATCTGTATTTTGATTGCAGTCGCTGCCGCGGCCACGACCGACTGGACTAGGGAGGTTATATTGGGTAAGAGGCGGCGTCCGCATTCTCTATACATGGAGCAAAGTGTAACGGAAGTAGGCGTGACCAGGAAGTAGGCCTGGCTAGGCTACTGAGACGCACCTCGTTACTAAAACCGGCGTAAAAGACGAAGGACCAGACGAAGAAATAACACGGAAGCAGCGCGGACTTACACCTCAGTTTATTCATCGTAAAATTCCAATATATACATGCGGTGTCACGAAAAAAGAAGAATAAACTAAACTAAAGGAGGAATTCAGCCCACGTAATACATCGCCAACAAAAAGGCCCTATGACACAACCGTTCAGAACACGTGTTAAAAAACAGGCAGGTCAGGGAACTAGAAAACTCTTCTTGCCTGATAGGGCTACAGAAGTACTGCTTAAGCATGCAGCGCCCAACCTCGCTATCTCAACAGCGTCCAGAATTTCAAGAGTAAGCTGGTCCCTGTGACGTTTAACAACCTCAAACCAGTTCCTTCTCCGATAACTCAATCGAAGCCATAGCAACACACGTGTCCCCTAAATAATCTATGTGTTCGGCTTCTACAATTTCGCGTGTTAACGTTAACTTGCATTTTCGATTGCGTTATCGGAGAACGAACTGGTCTTCCTGAGAACGAGATTGTGTTTTTCTCACTCATGATTTGCGATGGTTGTTTCCTCGTTAGTGTCGTTTTGTTTGCCGTCATTTTTTGTTTTGTGATGAGGGTTCAGACTACAGATAGCGGAACACGTATTAAACAAAAATCAGTTGAGAGTTGCGTTGTGTCCTGTTCTCCTTTTTGTCATCGTCGTTGCTGCGCACAAGATTGCATAAGATGGCAAACCAACTAGCCGAAACAACCACTCTTCTTGTTTCGCAAGGAAGCCTGGAATTGACCTCTCTTTTTTCCGGCGTCGCTGGGCATGACGTCATGCCGGGTCCTGCCCTGGGCACGGCTGCGTGGGAATTTCGACCCCAACACCGAACGCGCACCCCACGTTCGCAAATTCGCCTCATGTTTCAGGAAAAACTTATCGTCAATGTCAACTTTTCTGGCTCAGTAAACGCACTCAGCACCCGAAGCCATATATAGAGTTCCCTCAATGCGAGAATCGGGCAGAGCAAGGGCGTGCACCAGACGCAGTAAGAGGGATGCCCTCCAGATGCCGAAAATAATACCCTAGCGGTAGTAGCGAAAAACAGTTGTAATAAGTGCGTAGGAGTTAAATGTAGTAACTCTTCATGGTTGAAAATATGGTGCACGTGATGTTTCGACTATGATTGTGCAAAAGGATGTAAGAAACGAATGTGCCGCTCGGACTCTGTTTTGCTCGGACGGCAGATTCCCGTCGCTCGACGCCTTGCATTAGGATTCCGTAAAATGCCCTGCTAGTCACGCACGCTTTTTATATCTTCTATATCTTTAAATATCTTTAACAATAATTTGCTTGACCGTAATCGAAACGTCACGAGTACCATATTTTCAGCCATCGACGGTTACTGCGACGAATTTATTAATTTTGTTTCTCGCGACCACTGCCAGGGTATTATTCGCGGCTCCTGGCTGGCCACATTCGATTTTGTGAAGACGCTTTGGTACACGTACAGCCCGCTTTCGGTCAATGGCATCTACTCACTTGCCTCCTATACTGTCCTATAAATGGCCAAACTGTCTATATAAATGGCTCTGTCGGCATCTCCAAACTCCCTGTTTCTATCGATCTCTTACCATAATCCTTTCATGTAATTTCAGCCTCATCCAGAAACAAAAAATACATGCGCAGCGGTGCCAGGCACCTTCAAGGTTATCTCAGTTATTTTTACTTCGCAGTATCATCACGGGGGGACTATGCGGCGCTGCCGGCGGCGGCGTTTTAGCCTCTGCGCCTCGGCTCCCACGGGCTCCTCCCATTGATCAAACTCTTTCTACAAAAGGCCCTGCTCTCGTCGTAAGATATACTACAAAGTTTAAAATAAGTCGGTCGTAAACAGTCGCAAGTCAAGCCCAAGATACAGGTGGACAGCAGCTATCTCTCCTGGCCTGTGCTGAGCGAAAACGAACAACCAAGTCCGAGGTAAGTAATTAGTTAATTTACATGGCCGCGATGAGAGCTGGGAGTTTTAGACATTGTGCATACTTGTTTGGCAGTTCAAAGGGAATAAGAATGCTTTGTATCGTTTCCATTCGTTTTTGCGCCTTCTTTTACAACACCACGAGGCACGCGAGCTTTTGGCTATTTTGAACCCCCTGCTTTTAGTGTTTTTGATACATCAATATTTTGGCTTTTCTGAAGCGGCGTGCTATTGCCAGTTTGTAACTGTGTTTGAAACTATGTCTCTTAGTTTTCGGCTTTTCTTTTTTTTCTTAATAGCATTTAAAATATTTGCTTCATACACATTATACATGAAAACGAATCAAAATGATAACTTGAACATTTTGAGAAGGATCAAGTGTCAGTCCCCCTAAATACTGTGCTGACCGTGGGCATCCTCTGGAGTCACGTAATGAAAAAATAAGTTTTTGTGCTTGAATACAAAAATATTTAACATAAATATAAAATACTATATTATTTCGTATTCGTGTAAATATATAGCATATATTAAAATAATCAATTACTTTAGTATCGTCGTTGGGAAGATTCATGCGTGAAAGCATACATATTCTGTGATGTCGCCACTAAATATTCTCATTTTAAAGGCCCGTTCAAAAAGCAAGCTAAGTTCGTATCACCGCAGATATGTTCCAGACTGATTATTGGCATAAATATTAAGAATATATTACTTCGTATTCGTGTAAATATAAAGAATATGTTAAAATAATCAATTACTTATGTAGTGTCGGTGGGCGGATTGAGGCGTGAAAGCATACATATTCTGTGATGTCGCCGGTCACTAATCATGTTTTAAAGGGCCATTAAAAAAGTAAGCTGAGTCGGTATCACCCTAGTTAACTTCCAGACTGATATGGTGCTTAATGTTCTGTCTGAGGGAAGCTGAACTACCCGATGATGATACCTAGGTCGCCCAGTACGTGAAACGAAGGTCAGACATGCGGACGTTGTTTCCACCGAGGCTTCAAATGGAAAGAGCTGGCGACTATATCGCATAACCGCTGGTGTCGCCGCACTTGTCGTTAATTTCAGGAAACGCTCGTAAATTTCATTCAAGTGTCGAGCATGCTAACCTTATATTGTTTCAGGTGCTCTTCATTAATTATTGCGTCGTGAATCATTACTAATTAAATTATTCTTTTGACATCATCATGCAATCTTTACCATATGTTTATCTCGTCATAGTTGCCACTTCACTTCATTAGATCTTATCTGATAAACGCTTGTTCTGCTATCTGCTCTGCGACCTTTAACGGAGAAACAACCACGCGCGTCCTTCCTTTTTTTTTTTTTTATTCGGACGCAGTCCCTTTTTTGACATTCGATACACATGAAAAAGAAAGTAGCTCTTATAAGGAGTAATAAAATTAAGAACGTTTTTCTTCATTAGAAATTTAGGTGGGCTGCTATTCCGCTTATGTTTGATGGGACAGCGTTCTTATTGAAATGCGGGGATAAGTTCAAAAAGGGCGCTTGTCTCTGTAATTTATGAAGGCAGCAATCTCTCTTGCACTTAAGGGGGAAATTGTTTGAAACGACATCTCACTTAGTATGAGAGTTCAAATTTAGAGCGTAGCTCTGTAAGCCTCTGCGGCAGATGAACAGGGTCGGAACATAACTTTCAAGTTCAGCTGGTGATCTTTCTTTATCTTCAGGAAAGCTTTCAGTGCGGTCTTTTAAATGTATTCTCCACAGGAGAAGAGCACGTGTTTAATTTTTTGACCGGTTTCATAGGCTAGAAAATAGTGAAAGAAATTTAATGGACTAGAATTTTCTATTTGACAAAGACCTAAGTAAACAGTATTAGGAAGAAATTTATAATCATAATAAAAACGACGCTGGAAGTGTCTGTCGTATAAAATGCGCATTTTGTTTTTGTACCGATTCAATCTTTAGAGACTGTGTACGTGTTAGATAATTCCCAACCATTGACGCATATTCAAGCCATGAACGTGAACTAAAGCAGGAATGAATAAATGAATGATACAATTAGCGCTTCTGTGCGAATTGATAAACGCCTTTTACGTACTTGTCTTCCAGCCTAAAATGTTCAAATTGGAATCGTCCTCTGGATCATTTTTTTCTGTGCTGATCCTGCGTTTCTTGACAATTGCACGGTACAACAACGCGACTCAAACACAGTTGTCCTATTATCGGTTTTCTGGTAAAGGCGTTGTATAGCATCGCTAGCAAATGGCAAGTCTGGAATTCTTCTGTTTTGCCAGGCATAGTGGGCGTAGACCCAGGTAGAAGCAGAGGAGTCAAATTGATGGTTCGAAATTTTCTTCTAGGACTGAGGACGCAATGGCGATAAAATTAGTATACTGCATCATAAGACATTAAAACATATGATTAAGTTACATAGATTATAAACCTGAAAGGGTTTGGTGCCCACATCTTTTTACGCCGAATTAAAATGTGACGCACGTTCAAAAAACTTTTGTTGCCGAGGTTGTTCTTTAGGTTTCTTTTAACGCGAGCTTCCCAAGTACACGGTCGAATTTAATTTCACTCGTGCGTGCAGCTTCTTCATCTTCTACGTGCGAGCAGAGCTACACTTTTGTGATCGAACCTAAGACGGATTGGCGGCAGTCACTAGGCTGCGGACTGATCGTATGGGAGTTGAGAAACAGGTTGCCTGAAATTCGGTAATATTTCAATGCGTTTTAGATACACCTTTCCAGATTTCAGGAACTTTGTGTTTCGTGTTAATGTTTTTTCTTTTTTTTATGTCATGCAAACGTTGGAGGCTTCTTTATATACTGCCGAACGATTGAGTCCCACAAATTGCTCCAGTAGTTGAAAATAATAGCGAGATATGGGGCTCGCTTGCAGAGGGTGTCCATGCAGCTGGACTCCCGCAGCAATTCCGAAGCAAACAAAAAAAGTATGAAAAAGGTAATTACTCAATTGAGGATAACCTTTCAAGCTTTTGGCTGATTTCTCGGCAACAACAACAAAAATGAGTTTGCACTCGACACCCCGTCCTGTTTATCTCAAACTAAAATATAATAAAAAAAACAACAGCGAGACCTGGTGAGTGGGCGTTTTGCCCATTAAATATTTTTGAGTCGTCCAAAGTGGTTAAAATGGTGCGTGGGGGATGGGACGCGGCTCTTCCAACTCTTCCGCCTATTAAAATTCTATTTTGAGCCACGCGCCGACGTCTCTCAAGACTTTTGCACGCCTCCGATCTGCCTTTCAACCCAAATTCTGAATCCCGCTTCCATGAGCTCTTTTCATTTATTACCCCGTTGAGGAGTGGTGCTCGACTGCAGATCTGATTCCCAGAAGTTCCAGAAAAAACTTTTTGTAGGTTACTCGAACGCCCTCGGACGCGTCTTTGCTTATTAAAAATACTTTGGGTTCGTTTTGGTACAGCAATGACGAAACTACAATAGTATGGAAGGCTCTCCGAAGATTGCATTCTATGGAGTTTGCTGGATAAGGTGAATATATTAATAAACATGTAGCGTTTTTAGTAAAACCTAAAAAAGTATCACAAGTTTGGAAAATTATCATAACAAATTTGATCGGACAGCGGGAGCATTTCATGCGGAAACAGTATGAACACTCGATAAATACATCGGAATTAAACGGCATGGAGATAAAACCTGATAGTAACGATAACTAGTTACGAAACATCCAATAAAATTTCAGAAATGCTGCACTTTACACATATGTTACCTAACAACAATGGCAAACTTGACAAATCAGCAAACACCGGTGCGTACGCCGTGCATGGGTCAACTTGAGTCCGTCGTCACTTTAGTGGTTATTATCAACTCGAGATCAATCCAAAAAGATATCAAAGTGCGACCTGATATCAAAGTGAGACCTCCCCCCCCCCCCCCCCCCCCCCCCAAGAGGTTTGCTTCGAGAGAAGACGCCAGTTCCGTCTTCGTCAAGTAACACAGACACACTGGCAACGTGTAAACCAGTCGTGAAGTATAAATTACATTCTAATATAGAACCATCTTGACATGGTGGTGTCGAAAGAACGAGCGTGTTCGGCGTCAAGTTAAAGGTGCACGAAAACAAAACACAGAAAAAAGCTGGACTTTCTGATCTACGATCTCAAGCCCAACTTCCCTGCTACTACTGTCGTTGTTTAGGTATATGCACCCGACTTCGCCACTCAAAGAGTATTAGCGTGACGGGCCATGGCGGGATCAATGTCGATACGCTTCGTAGTTCCGACGAAAAACTCACGCCAACACTTTCCTCTTTCCGTCTTTTTTCAGACTTGCCGTCTGTCACGATCAAGGGAGCACAGGGAAAGAGAGACACGCTAGCGCCTGTGTTGCCCGTCTGTGTTCGATTGCTCGCAGCCTTCTGCGGAGGAGCAGCATGTTTGTTTCCCTTTGGACTTGCCGTGTCAGATTACCCACGTGTCTGAGTGGTCCGCGCTTCAAAAGTCTCGTCGGAGCCAGGAGCACCCATACCGTACTGGAGGGGAAACCTCTTTGAGTGATGGAACAACACTTCGCATTCCGCTTGTGCCGCTGCCGCTTCGCATTTATCTCGCCATCCCTTCTTCCCCCAAACCGACGTTCTTCAAAAAAACGGCCAATTTCGGGAGCCGAGCGAATCCGCGAAGATGAAAGGGTGGGCTTACGACTCGCACGTAACACACGGAAACTGAGCGCCTTCTTTGTAAAGTCCTGTTCACACACTTGCGTCTGCGTACTGTCGAGTTCTTGGATCTCTCATGGCTAGAGGACGCAACGGCATGCTGGCGCCTTCAGTGAGGTGACCCTGTAACTGCATTTCCTTTGAGCGAACGTTTGCGCAGTATTCGCGAGATAAAATGTACGTACCATTAATAAGAAATTACCACTTATAACGGTGTCAAAAGATTTTCGAGCTTATAAAGAAAACGATGTGGCGCGAAGAGAGTTGGAAATTTACGGAAATGACAAGCGTTTCACGGTAACCGGATAATAGAGGGCGGAAGTGTGTCCTCTTGTCGTAAGAGATCCCAAGAGGTTTCAACTCCGTCGATTGTTAGCACTCGCAAGTGCCTTAACACGTCACCTTTGACGGTGATCAAGCATAACGACGTCGAGGGATCAGTGGCGGGAAAGGGCTAGTGCGCACCGGCTCGGAGCACGTGGAGCGAAAGCTCGCGCTGCACAACGCCAGGGTCCTGGGTTCGATCCCCAGCCCTCCCGTTGGGATTTGGATGAGCATCGCACCGGCGTGAATTCATGAATCACTGCTGCGTGATGCACTTTAAAGACCGCAGGCTGGCGGTAGTATTGCACTGGCTATATTGCTCATCTACAGCTGGGGGACAAGTCGCCTGTTGAGGCACACAAAGTTCTCGGCTGTATAAACATGTACACACTCCAATTTTTTCAAGCACAACGGCGTTATGACCTTTGCGAATAAGAGAAAGTACGATCTCAGTTTCTGAACGGAGTAAGAAGGACTCAGGAGTGAGCAACAGCTCCAACCTTGTCCCAGTTTGGCCGCACCGACTTCGTGCTATATTTCCGTCACGATCTAAAAGCACTGAAAAGACAAACGAGGACGGATTCCAACAATATTGGACTGTATACAAATTGCTTATTGCTCGAAATGTCAATTTTATTTAAAAAGTTTTATTAATTGACCGTATTATACCTGGAAACAAGCGAAACCTACGAGTGGTATTCGGTTAAAATCGGCGCAAAGGGTTCTACTCGTTTAATTTAATTATCTTTTAACTCTGTTGATCTCAAAAATTTGTCAGTACGGCAACACGATATCACAAAAGCGATCGCAAAGAATCCATTTCTGAAAAGCAACATTGTAAAAAAAAATCAACACAGAAGACATGAAACCCTCAAGAGAGCAAGAATATTCACGTTATGTACATAGACAAAATAAAATAACCAATATTAGTGACCTAGTGTATGACACGTACCTCACCTGCGACTGCGAAATTCAAGTCAGCTAACCGATAAATTTAAAGTAGTGAAAAAAAAATATTTTATTTTTTTTTTACCGCAGAGCTGCGCGCTACAATCCTCAAAAAAAAAAAAAAATACAATGCGCTGTGCAATGCAAAAAAAAAAAAAAATCCAGAAATAAAAAAATTGCATCAGCAGAAACACAAGTACCACTTTCAGAGTGTGTCTCCGCTATCTCTGCCGCTGCAGCAGTTGGGCACGTATTCCGAAACTCAAGACCCCACCCCTTGCTTATCTCTTCTTGGCGTCTTTCAGCCTTTCGATGCATTGAACACACACGACCCATTTTAGCGCAAGGCTGCAGAACCTTAAGCGCTGAAAAGAAAAAGAGAACTCAAACAAAACACATGCGACTGCACGAGAAATATTTGGGTTTGTTTGTTTAAAGGTACTACTTCCTTTTCTTGAAATGCGTCTAAGAAATACAAGTGGCGAGCTGTAGTTCAAAACATTGTACTTAAAGTATTCCTTCAACTAGGTTTAGAAAGCTTGCACTTTACTTAAAGTACATTCTCTGAGCATGTACTTATACTGTTATAAGATATTTTGTCTCGTGCTCTCCCTGGAAACTAGATCTTCCGAATTCAAAGTACGTTCCCCAAATTTGATTCCTTTTTTTAATTTGGATTACAAAATTATGCTTTGCGAACTCTGAAGATATTTGGGGGGGGGGGGGGGGGGATAATCTACTCTTACCAGCAACGCGAGCGGACAACGCATCGTTATGTTTGTAACCCCCGTCGGGTGCAAGCCAGTGCAAGTGGCGTCAAATTCTGAAGATGGAGGGAGAGGTGTGAGCATGGGCAGGACTCGCAGAGTTGACGAAAGGCACGGATACTAGCGCCTTGATCTGGGCAGTGTCGTCGTGTGCTCTGTGAAATTAAGGCTGGGTCAGAGATTTGCAACGGCTGCGTTCGCAAGCAACCGAAACAGCCGTAACGACCAAAACGCCGCAACAACCGCGACTCATGGATCGCTTCGTGAAGCTACTCCTTGCATCGCTTGCCATGATGTGTACCTCGAACACCTGTCCCAGTGACTTTGTCATTATGGTCGTTTCGGTTGCATGCGTATACAACCAACGCAGATATGTGAACCAGCCTCTAAGCTCTTTTAAAGACCACGTGCTCGCGCCCTTGGCTTTCCCAGTACTATAGTTTATTTCCGTACAATCGTCTCCATCGTGAATTGTGGAACTTCCGATAGGGGGGAAGACATCGTTTTGCCTTCGCCAGGCAAAAGAAAGGTGTTCGCAATTTTATCGTGGCTGTCAATATTTCTCGTTTTGCCTTTTCAATAGACCTTTTCCACAAGGGCATCTTGAATCGTCGTCACTTCCAGTACGGGCGAAAACATTGTTTTGGCGTAGCCACCCCAATGCAAGACATTTAGGATATAAGCGTAACCGTCACACATTTTCATTTTAGCTCCGCTCTAATTTTTTACTGGTTACAAGTTTAAATGTTTTATTATTTTTATGCCGCCCATTCCGGATACGCCTGTTTGGTGGCTTGGGACGAGAGTACAAGGAAAAAGTCTATATTTCCTACTTCGCAACGAAAGAGAACGAACTGCATGACCTCGCGCTCTTGGTGCCGTTTCAGTGGCTTTATCAGCCCGCAGCGTTGACTGCGCTCTGAACTAGGCTATAGCGAAGCAAATATAAAAATATCAAGGCTCTGCAAGCCACGCAGACAAAGATCATCTAACACACCCCAGCTCAAAAAAAAAAAGTTAAAGAAATCGCGTGTTCATTTTGATTAACTGTAGATATTTTCACGTGGAACCAAAATCTCAGGTTGGCCTTCGTCAGGTTGCGGGCACCCCGTTCGGTATTAAAATCCGACAGATAGGAATTCATAGGCTAACGCGATGGCTCAAAGCCACTGAGACGTTTTAATTTTTTTTTTTTTTTTTTTTTGGATTTCCGAGTGCATCGCAGCGCAATGTATACTCGGGCACTTTTGAGAGCGCAGTTGTGAGTAGAAATACCAGCTGCTCTGTTCCGGGGCATTAATTTGAATGCCAAGAAGCGTCGCGTAGCCGGTAACCCTCGCTACAATCGACAACTACCGAGACAGATGACATTGACTTCACGCTTGGCGCGTGTTCGGAAGCATTCCACGCTTGCTTCCGAGTCCAGGTGCGTGCGAGGGCCATTATCGCGGTCTGGAACGTACCGCGGCGACCCTGATGTCGTGCCAGACTATTTCCAGCTTGCTCACTCAAAACTTAGAAACGGAAACACCAAAATAGATTGCAAGGAAGGTGCGTGCTCGAGCGTGTGAGCCAGTCTGTATGTGTGTGAGGAGGGGTTGAAGGAGGGAAAAGTAAATAAGGAGATATATACCGAACGATTCTTGATATAGAATGCATGAATATATCCGGCGC
Organism: Ixodes scapularis; assembly: GCF_016920785.2. Taxonomy (NCBI): domain Eukaryota; kingdom Metazoa; phylum Arthropoda; class Arachnida; order Ixodida; family Ixodidae; genus Ixodes; species Ixodes scapularis. Next base: position 16,824,989 of record NW_024609835.1, read on the forward strand.
AGAGTCTGAGACGACAAGAATTAATGGGAACCCGTAAACGTTTGGAAACATTGGAAATTATCTATCTCAGATATTCCTCTGAGAAGTTTGTTCGCCATCACTTGTCTTTCTTTAATTAACTCAACTAATAAAAAGGGCGAGCTGTATCGTGTTCCAATGAGCACGTGAACGACACACTCTTTTGTTCCTACGCAGATTAAGCCGAATCGTCTTATCAGGATCCTGGTTCACTGGATGCTTTACGTGGATTGCCGCGAAAGGCTTGCCGCTTACCCTCCGTATAAGATGAGCGCAAGCTGCATGAGAATGGGGAAGTGCTATATCCAAGTGCTAATTACTGTGTGAGGCTGTAATGTTGTTCAGGGGAAAGCAACAAGTCGCGTCGCTCTTTTCAATATCTAAATAGCATCGATTAGGTCACTGCTGCTACAGTGCGTCTTTATTGAGTGTTATTGTTCCCACTCAGACTTAAGAAGGAAGAATAAAAAAACGACTTTTGCGTGCTGAGGATAATCATACCACATGCTGTCGAGAGCCAAAAAATGGTAAACAGGCAAAGTTCTAGTTTTTTGTGTCTGCTGCTGTTTAGTCATTTGTGCGATATCATGGAGCGCATGCGTGTGTTTATACTGACAAATGGAGGCGTGGTTCTTATTGTCGTCCGGTAGGTAACCCCTTGCAAGCGCATCAGCAAACTTTTGGGGTTTGTAGTATCACTCCTCCGGCTTTAGCGCACCCACTCTCGTTAAGTCTGTAACCGTTCAAAGCAAGGGCAACCCATAACTGAATCTGCGAACGATCCATCGTTCGCAGACAAATAATCTGGCGCATACTGCTGGCTGATACAAAAAATCGTGAAGACGCGCAGTAGCAACGTTTGTATTGCGCCAGGACCACTCCGTCATTCGCTGCGAATGTTTCTCGCACACGGTATTAGAGGAAATGATCATGCACTCGTTAATAACCTGGGGATTCTGCTGAAAAATCAAACTCAGAGTATGAAGGCAGAAAAACATATAGAAAGAAAGACAGAGAGAGAGGGAGAAAAAGACGGAAGTTTCGGTAGATTAACATTTTGTTACCCCTGATTTTAGACAGGTTGGGCTCAATAAGTGTAAGATCGACGGTGACGGCTATGCGTATGGCGAATGTGACGACAAAAATAACTTGTCTTTTACAAGAATGGGTTCCATTTTGTGGCTGCCTATGAATGATCGGGAAGCAATTTAAAAAGAACGAGGGATAAATAAAAACAGTGTAATGAGGTCGAAGGTCAACACCGCTAATGATGTGATGAGGTTTATAGCTTGAATATTCTTATTCTCAAATTGGTTGTAAGTATTTGGAAAGAAGCAGTCATTGACGCTCAATAGGCTAGGAAGGTAGTCATTAAATAATAGAACTATTTATTTATTTATTACTTGGTTCTTTTGGCACCCGAAGGAGTATCGAAAAGCTGGGATATTTGCCCGGAAATAGCATACGATCAAAGTAAGTGCGTTAGCATACTTGTCCAACGATCACCCCTCTCTACCCAAGAAACACATAAATACCGAAAAAAAAAAAACTCCGACCACTGAAAAACGTAGTGGTATGTAAAAACTAATTTGACCATATAGTATTATTTATTCCGAAAAATGCAACGTTTGCATTGGCAAATTTATCCAACTCCGTTACATCCGACTAAAGCTTTGTACCTCGTTATTACGACATAAACAAGAAACATCGTCAAGCCTAGTTACGTTTCCAGGACTTAGGTTCATTGAAATTAGAACCCTTTCCATGTGGTAAAAAAACACCGGTATAAAAGTCACGGCAAATTCGAAAGTTACTCTGGTATTTGATATAGAAGCACCACGCGCAACCGTCCCATGATTGTTTGCGTCTGGCTAGTATAACACCGTTATACTTGCAGGATGACACAGTATAAATCCCACTGCCTTTCAGGATCGGGAGTTCTCTTTGTGACTTGTTCAGTTCCTTCTATGACTTGTAGAATGAACTATTTTAGTTAAGGTCAGGCTGGATTACGCATATTGTTTGTATTTCTTTGCAACAGAAAATACATCGAGTATCTGAGTATTGCTAAGAAACGTTTCTGTGACTTTTTTTTGTTTTTAAGTTCAGACAGAGCCATCGTGCTCGTTCAACTTGCGAGAGAATGACCCTAATAATATATTCGATTCGTTTGTTTTCGCTCATCCTGGTGTTTTATGTTTCTAATGAGGAGATGGCCACCTCCGCGGGTCCACTGAATAAAACGCGTTAAATAAACGAAGCTCTTTTCATCTCTCCTCCCAACCGGTAGTAAAAGAAAAGAGAAAATCTCTGCTCAGCGATCTTTGAAGGACTCAAATGATCTTGTCGGCAAAAATGCAGAAGAGGCGCCATGAAAAAAGTCAAAGGAAGGCTCTCCTTTCTTCTTTTTTTCTTCAGCGACCTTCTTGCCATTAGCCGAGATATATGGCACTCAACGCTCGTCACTCGAAGCGGATGGTCGTAAAACACAGCAGTTATTTCCGGACTCTGCAAATTAGAAGCGGTGTCCCGGCTGAATTCCTCATTATGCTGATCACGATTCTCTTGACTCCGAATCCCGGTGCAAAAGGGCGGAATTTTTTCGAGAGAATCATAGGCTGACCAGCACGGTCTGTTTTTATGACTAAGAGGACGAAGCTGCTTCGAACCTGCCATGCCGGTCCATTTCATGCGCAGTCACGTTCGAGATGGTTTAGGTGGGCAACTAAACATTGAAGGGCCGTCTTCTAACCGTTTTACACGTAAAAACGTTTTGGAGCCTTTTATAGTGCATAGACAAACCGCGTACGGTAGAAAGCTCGAACTTTGTTGGGAGGTATGCATATGCAAAGTGATAAAGGTGGGCTCTAACTGCAGGTTGAACGTCCAACCTGCATTCAGACCCCACCTTAATCACTCAAATGCCCAACCTAGCCCTCCTGGCATACGGGAACCGAGTAATCTGCCCCTCTCCGCTCTGCAGGTTGATCGAAACCCTTTATATATGCTCAGATATTAACTTAATTATCTGTGCCTAGTGGTGTATCCTTGCCCAAAAAATGCTGCTTGCTTGTATTGCCGAGGGTTCTGATGGATTCTGTATGCCGGCATTGCTTCTAAGCGGTGATATTGAGCTAAGCCCTGGGCCGAATAGCGCTAAAAGTGCAGGCACTTCTAGAAGATTAAAAATAAATACTCGCCAAGATTGTCGCTTACTACCCAAACTTTAGACAACTACACAGTTCAAACCGACAGGCAATTAAACGCCGTAAAAATGAACCCAAAAGTATTGCTGGATGCAAAACACAAGTCGGTCAATGTGAAAAGAAGGTGCAGTCCCAACGATGTTGGGTGATAATGCAGCAATTTGTGTTACGATTAACGACATTTAGTTTAACAGTAGACGATAAACATGACTTTATATAGGGTAAAAAAAAAAGCAAAGAAATTCCGGCAGAAGTACGAGAGCGTGTCATTCAGGGATTGCTTGAAACCAAGATGGCTGTAAAAGTATCTAGGGTCGAGAGAATTCATTGCTTGGATAAAACGAAAACTTAAGGTGGTGAGTCATTCTGCGGCATTTTAACTGCGAGAAAAAAGCATCATTTTAGAAACGTGTTTGTAAGTTAAAAGACATTGACCTCGCACTCAGTGATGACTACTCTTGTGAAGTCATGAATAATGGTATACGCCCCTGTAAGTAAATCCACAAATTAAAAAAAAGAAACGGCGAGCACTCGGTTAAGCTTTCTCATGAGAAGCTCTGTTTAGATGGTCAACCATTTATTTGGGATTCATAACTGCAAAAAGTAGTACCGTTAAAACGTACATAACCTGCCCCCAAAACAAAGGTAGTGGTATTGTTGTAGTTGTAAATTGCAGAAAACGTAAGAAATAAAGCGTAATAATTCACTGGTGAAATTGATGTTTTACGTGCTGACGTTATTATCGGCGCTGAACCTTGCCTCGACGTATCAGTAAATGGTAGTGTAGCTTTTCCTGGATCTCCTAATGTGTATTGCAATGATAGAACAACTCACGGTGGTGGCGTTTTCGATCTTGCGAGTGATATACTGATGAGTACTGAGCTTTGTGTTGAAAATAATTTGTCGGAGTCTGTTTGCCGCCGTGTCACGCAGTCAGATGGTTCTAGCGGTTCTAGTTTCGTCATTGGTGCCCTTTGTCGTCATGCTACTTCCCACACAGGTGTTGAGCACAAATTGCGCAACACCTGTGTGAAAACTGTATTCTTCTTAAAATTGATTTAAATTTACCAGAACGGACATGAATCAATCGTACATTTACTTGGAGCCCTCATAGCAATGTATATTGCGAAATGAAAGCTATGACAAATACGGTTGGCTTTTTCTAACACGTCTCATACCCGACTCCTACAGGTATGCAACCTTCTTGGTTTATTTTGTAACACCACTTATATAGTCTCTAACGAAGGTGTTATCCCTGCGATTAATATTCACCACGCGGTCGTTGCTATCTGCGCTGTATCTGCTCGTCAATCTAAAATCATGCCTAAAAAGTTTTCTTTTTCGTGAAGGGAGATTTTACGGAAATCTTTGTATTGAATTGCAAAGACGCTCTTGCCTTTTGTGTGTTTAGCCGAAGACTTAAGTGTTACTGAGTTGCGATTAGTATTTAAGCTGAAGATTCTTGCGCTCACTGACTCTCATGTACCAAGTATATTAAGCAGCACATTGAAAAAAGAGAGAGAAGCCATGGATCACTGATATGTCATTCGTATGATTCTTAAACGATGAGAAGCATACGCGCAGCATTGCAGAACTAAATCTGGAAACAATTTTCGTAGGTTAAAAAATGTAATGTCGTCGTATAAATTAAAATTGAATGATTGTCGAAAGATAGGGACTTTAATGTTTAACGGCGGGCTTTTAAAATAAAAAAAAAGTTTTGGCAGCCCAAAAAACGGAGCGCTAAATATAAAATAGGGCTTCCCAATTTGCTGCACGAAGGAACATTAGTGACCAACATTGCTGATAAAGCTACTGCATTTAATAATTTTTTCAAGTCAGCATTTCTTTCTCATGACCCTGTTTCTCTAAAGAGTTTTAGCAATCAGCATATTACAGTGAAGCAGGTTGACCTCTCTGTTAGCGGTATGGCCAAGCTGCTTGACACTTTTGATAAATCAAAAGCCTCTGGTCCTGGTAAAATTTTCCTTCGAGTGTTGCAACGTTGTTCCGGCGAAGTGGCAAAGTACCTCCACATTATATGCACTAAATCGCTTTAGGGGGAAAAACTACCCGGTAATTGAAAGGTTGCTAATGTGGTGCCGGTTTTCAAAAGTGGAATGAAACCTTGTGTATCAAAGTAGAGGCCGATTTTACTTAAATCAATTTGTTGCAAGATACTTTAACACTTCTAGTACTCAGCTTTAATGAAGCGCCTTAGTTTAACTGTGTTTCTGAACGATCATCAGGATGATGATCGTTCAGATCGTTTACTTCTCATGTACGACGCAGTTCATTGAATTTTATTTTGATACCTTCAAAGAACTTGAAAACGAAGGTCGAATTGACTGCATAAGTTTAGATTTTCAAAAAGCGTTCAACATTTTATTTGGCTTCATACAACATCAAAAACTTGAAGCTGTAAAAATTGTCATTGGGGTGATTACCTGGATTAGGGAATACTTGGCTTTAAGAAAACATAATGTTGTGGTAAATAGAACATGCTCGGGCTTGCTCTTTGTTACATCTGGAGTGCTAATGTGGTCTGTTTTTTGGCCACGTATTTTTTTTTTATTCAAAATATTTCTACTGGAGTTAAACCTAGAATACGCCTGCTCGCGGACGATTGGGTATTATACAGTACAGTTTCTGGTGAAGCGGATTCCGCACAGCTTGTGAGTGATGTCAGAAGCACAGAGACATAGCGCAAGAGTAATATGATCTCCTTGATTGTTAGTAAGTGCATTCACGTAAGCTATACTGAAAAAATTAAGAAATTATATTTGAGCACTTTCTTTATAGTGAACAAATCACAACAAAATCAACCTAAAAAACATAGGAGTGATCTTTTCTGAAGGCGCCTTGTGGTCAACTCAAGTAAGCAGTGTAATTGGGAAGGCGGTTAGGTCTTTTAGATTTTTTCAAAATGTAACCTCAAACATGTCAGTAATGCGGTTCAAGAAGTCGCATATCAAGGATCGTATTTCGACCCTAAAATATAGATGCCCTGTGTGGGATCCGGTTTACCGGGTTTATTTCAGCTCACTTGAACGCATTCAATCGGTCGCTGCTCGGTTTGTCATGGGCAAGTACGATCGCGTGTTAAGCACAACAGAAATGTAGCCAGAGTTGAACTGGGTTTCTTTGGAAGAGTACCTCAGACTTATCCAGCTTAAGCTTTTTTTATTCAATTGATAGTAATCAGACAGAAATTTCTGCTTCATCATGCTTACAACCACCAAATTAAATACTACCGCTAACAGTTCACTCTTGCAAAGTTTAACCGTATCCAACCAGGAAAAATATATATAAACACTCAATTTTTGCGCGTACCACATAGAGCTGGGATTCGGTATCAGCAAAAGTGGTGTGCCGCGAGAACTCCGTTTTGTTTTATAATGCATTGTGCCCCCGCAATAATGCTCAAGAGGAGCTGCGGGATTTTCCTGCCAAAAAGAATGAAGAAAGAATAACGAATAACACTGAGAAGATCTACAAAATCTAGTGTACCGTTAGGAGGTCGGCGCAGCACCACAAAAGCGATAAACATGTTCATGAATTGCCATACGCTTGCAACTTAAAAAAAAAAAATCCTGACTCGCAACACTGGTCTTTTTTTGTGTGTGTGTGTATTGGTTGAGGTTAGGGGAACAACCTCAGAAGACAATGAGGGCACATCACCCAGACGCCAATTACGTCACTTCCGCGACTCTTTTAAAACGCCCATGTAAATGTCCAACTTAGCCGGCCACCAGTGCCGCCTTGCCCAATTCCGCGGAGAGCGAATCAGTCGTTAGTCGAAAACAACTTCATGGCTATTGTCGATGTCGCTATGCAGCCGCCTGATGCACAAATCGAAGCTTCGTCGCTCAAGTACCGGGGAAGCGTCTTGTTTGTGTAGAAATCCGTGCTTCCGACATCAAAGATTTAGAGAGCACAGGGAACAGAGGCAGGTGGTTCATGGTCAGGTGACGATACATCTGTCGCAAGGCCTGTACACAAGGTAAGGCCCTGCAGAGCGAAGAGAGCGGATTACTTGGGGTCCGCACGCCAGCAAAGCTGACCTGCCCATTTGGTTTGACGCGCTCTTGCCTGGAATGGCGCGTTTGAGATTTTTTTTGCCCGTTAAAACTTTAGGGTAGAAAGAACAAGTGAGAAACTTCCTTGCTCAGGGAAGGTGGGGCTCTCGCGTGAATTATTTTTAACTTGGCGCAGACGAGAAGCAAACTTTTTAGGTTAGCTCTATTCTTTTCTCCGGCACGTCAATCTTCACTTAATCCAGTTACGGTTCTAATTGAACTCGCTCTTGAAAATGCTTGCGAACTCTAAACACGCGCACAGGCGTGCGCACACACTCACGCACATGTGGGAACACCAACAGTTAAAGGCGAATGCGGATTAACCCTGTTTCACAAATACACTTAGGAAATTAAATAATACGCAAGCGCATTTTCGTGGGGGCTAAAAAAATTAATTTGTAGTCTTACTTCACGAAGTATTATAATTGCCACAGATTATTCAAAAGTAGCAAGAAAAAGCGAAGCTTAAAAATATGCTAGCAAGACATACTTATAAGAGTAATAACCAATTCTTGTGAAGTTTGTAAAACTACATCATGACGCCCAGCCTTGACTGTGCAACGAGCTCAACGAAATGCTTACAAAGCTAGGAAAGCTAACTTCTTTACTAACTATTTCGCATTTGCCTTAGAAAAATTACTGGCACAACTCAATAAATTTGTAGAGCGCTTGGCATTTGCTGTGAACCCATCATCTTTAATCTTACGGTATATTGGATGTAATAAAAAAGCTCTCTTGAAGCTCAACCCCTGGCGATGACAAGATTGGTCTTACGATTCTCAAGCAAACGAAATACATACCTTGCCGTCCTTTTTATCCCTTATACCAAGAGCCACTCGACTTAAAAAGAAAACACTCCCCACCGACTGGAGAGTCCGGAGAAGATTACTTATTTTTAAAAAGGGAAACAAAATTACGTATTTGATTGTCGACCCATATTACCAACAACTGTGCCTTGCAAAATTAGGGATTATGTAACATACTCCATCAGTATGAGCTACTTCTTACAAATTCAGTTAATATGTAACAAGTAACACAATTACACGAATGGAAATTCGTGTGACATCAGCTATTTTAATTAGCAACTGATTTTTGCAAAACAACTTTCACTCGTCTATACCCGCTAACGTAATTTTCATTGATTTCTGAAAGGCGTTCGACACGGTTTCTTGCCCACGTCACTCGTATGATATTTCGAGCTAGAAATTCACCCTTCTAGGTATTATTCCTTGGGTAGCTCCTTTTAAATAATAATATTATTATTAATATTAATACTCCTCCTCCTACTACTACTAATAATAATAATAACTTAATTCAAGGGCTTCAAGTATATTAATATTGGGTATCGGGACCGACAAACCCTAAAGGCTTGTAGGACTGGTCCCTTTAACTTTAGAGTCACGGCACATCTAAAATATGAGTAGAAACGCAGAATCCGTGACAAGGAGACATATACAAGAAAAATCGTAGTGCAGAACGCGAAGAAAAAAAAAAAAAAAAAAGAAACACCGTATATAAAAAAGAAGAAAATTGTACCGGCACGATCAAGTGATTTTACATCTACGTACAAATAGTTCTTACCCTTATCTTCTTTTTAAGTCTCCTCGAGTTCTGACGTCAACTAGCTGAAAAGGGAGGTTGTTAAACATTTGTGGTGCATAATAAGTTTAAATGCATTTCTGAAAATGGGCGTTGACGCGCGGCGTTGAATATGGTGTCAGATCTCGAAGGACGCGACACACATTTTTGGGGTCTTCAAAATATTCAATTAGTGTCTGAGTATCACAGCTTGCAAAAATAAAGCTTGAGATGTTGGTAAAGAAGGGACGTCAAAGAGGGTATCAGATGACTGGATACTGGAACCATATGCCACGCTACGGAAAATGCCCCTCGACAAATACTTCACTTTATATTTATATTCGGTTCTTACACTGTACGAAAAGAGTTATTCTATATCGCAGCGTGCTGTAAACAAGGGTATGCACAAGAAGTCTTCTAATTGTGATCGGGAGAAATATTCGCAAGTTGTATGGGACGGCCGAAGCTGCTCCCAACTTTTTGAAGATATAGGAGAGGTGAGGATTCCCAGATATGTCTCAGTCAAAATATATTCGTAAATATTTTGTTGAGTTCAGATAGCCGATTGTCACACAATCACAAGAAACACAATTTGGTACGTGCAGAAATATTGGCGTTTTGATGGAAGTAGTTTTTAGTAAATTACAAAAGCACATCCGTTTGTTTTTTTGCGTTACTTCGCATGACGCTTGCCGAAAACCAATCCATAACCCGCAATACGTTTAACAGAATTAATTTGTCTGCCTTATTGTAACGTATATGACCACCTGCGAAAGGTCACTGGCATAGGTATTAAAAAGGAAAGGTGACATTATAGAACCCTGTGGAATGCCAGCCTTGAAAGACGTTTTGTACGGTGAGCGCCACATATTGAAACAAGCTGCCTACAATTCGACAGAGTGTTCTCGAGCAGTGCATGGAAAAAGCCACTAAAGCCGGGGCTGAATAACTTACGTAAAAAAAACTTTAGGTGATACATAGTCAGAAGCTCTCGTGACATCAAGAAGAAGCCTGTTCGTGAAAAGATTGCCTTCAAATCTATACTGTGAAGTAAATCGGAAAACTCTTCAAGCAAGGGTGGCGCTCCTTATTTAAGTACAAATTTGTACTGTTGTGGCGACAAAATATTAAATTTATCTAAAAACGCGGTCGTCATCAAAAAACTGTGTTTTTCCAAGAGTCTCGCAAATGAAGGTAAAACAGGGATGGGACGCTAACCTTAGACCTCATTATGACCTCCATTTTTATATGACGGCTGGACGATTGCTATTTTTAGGTCTTCTGGAATAATAACTGAAGTAATGAAATTGAACAGCATCTTGAAAATTAGATTCTTCAACGAGTCATCATTTCTGCATAAATCAGCTATCCGTACTTTATCAATTCCAGGAGATTGGCCTGACTTGAAACTGAGTATCATTGCATGTCTTCCTTGTTCTGTTACTTCCGGAAGGAAGGTGGATGGAACATTTGTTGAAGTTCAATTTGAGGAAGAAAATGCATTATCGCGTGAGACGTTCGAGGTGTTTCCGAAGTGCACATTAAACTCATTAGCCGTGGGCTGTGTTTTATAAGGAAATTACATTGAAAACATTTCATCGGCACAATGTTTTGAACTTTGGCCAATGGGCAGTTCTTTAAACAAAGAACAAGTTACGCGGGAATTAAAATTTGACTCAATCAGCTTCTGTTTAATGTAATTACGCTTAAATCAGCAAAAGAGCGCGGTGACCCTTTTGCGCGGTTTCCGCTTTTGAATTTAATTCGCGGATCTATATTGTCGGGAGAGTGACGGTAGCAGTGCGCCCACGAGAGGTCTTTGTCTTTACTGGCGGCGATTATATCAATATTCAGTCACATGCTATGTTCAATGTGACCCCTTTTAACAGTAATGACTTTTTTACTGCCTTGTATAAAAATCTCCCCAGGGTGAATAAAGTTTGAGTACAGCTCGCTTTGACTCTAAAATTGTAACAAAATATACCAGTGATAAGAAGAAATTAATTCGTCGAATAAGTTTCAATCGATCACCTCTATCTATATTTTTTTTTAAACAGGCGTGTTGAACACGGGTATCTGAAATGAACTGAACTGAGGTGAAGTAGTGGTCTGCTAATTTCTGCTAAACCATGGCAGATTTAAGTGAAAGCCCATGAGCCCGTAATTCATGAGATCTAAAGAAGCAGAAAAAAAGTGTCCATTACAAATTTTCCCCCTTGTAGGGGCTCGAAAAGTGTTGTCAAAACTGAATTCTGAAAGTACGTTTAGACAGTCGCATGCAGTTGGTTTTGGGGGTTTCAGATCATCAATGTTTAAGCGACCAACCACGCAAAGCTGCTCTGCAGTTTGAAAGTCAGCCAGGCATGACCTGAGTTCCTCTAGGAAATTTGAAACGCCTTCGGATAGGGGGCGATAACATCCAAATAACGTAACAGAGAATATTGAGTGACTTTCTTTTTAATCGTAATACGTTCTGCGTGGACAAAGGTGACATCCAGATGCTCTGTAACCCACGAATTTTTTGCAAATGTTCCAATACCACCACCTGCCTTGCCAGGATGAATGCTAGAAAATTCTCAATAGCGAGGTAGTAAGAGCGGATCAACATAAGCAGCTGATATATTTATCTCCTTGAGAACGAAATGTCACCAATATCTTTTAAATAATAAGATAAGGCAGAATTGGTGTTAGTACTTCCTTGCACTGCGAATATGATGCGGAAAGTAATGAAACCACTAACTTTAGAGGGGTGCGAAAAAAAATGACGTGGCCGAGAGCTCACTACCTCCCGCTTTAAAATCGGCCAGCGAGAAGCGCAATGCATATCGCGCTCGTGATGTCAATGGCTCCTCCGCGGCCAAGGGTAATGTTATTGCGAGCGCTGCCGCTTGCTGGCGTAAACGCGTGACAATCTCGTCTGATAGTATATATCTCAGGGCTGTACACCCTATATCCTTTGGGCCGTGTTTCAAAATTTACTCGATCTTACTGCAGGGTAATGGTTCTGTACCTTGGCGTTCCGAAACTTACCCGCGTTCAGCGCTTTTCAATGTGTTGTTGTCACGTGACACGACCCGCCGGAGTAACTCTGATCCATTTGGGTAAGATTTGGTACACAGTCATACATAGCTTGCCCGTAACTTCCTTCATGGTCATGCCGGTATTTCATGCGCCCCTAGCGTTCGGTACTCTCCGATGAGTTTTGAACCACAACTCGAGGGAATCAGTGACCTGGAAGAACCGTCAGAACCCAGCAATGACGACACCTGCAAGCTCTGTATGTAAGGCATTCACTGGGTGCCATATTTGAGTGTGTTGCTCTCAGCGGGGAGGAAGGTAGGGAGGCCTGGTAGAGGTCCTTGAATCCTCAGATCAAGCTCCTACCTAACGTCTGCAAAGAAGGGCGATCTCGATGGTGTGGAATACGCGTTGAGGAAACACTGTTGAAGTTAACACGTACAACGTAGTAGACTCGTTAGCGTTCACCGCCCAGTCATATTGAAGACTAAGTATACTGTGGCGAACTGGCGCTTCTTAGAGACCGATGACGTGGCGGCATTCCTACGGAGCTTTACAGGCCGCCACCAGGCGCCATCTTGAAATATGTTCTTTCGGTTTAAAATTAGTTTTCTTGCATTTTCTGCCGACAGCAGAGAAATAATAGTCTAGACCGTGTTTTTGGGATGCCGCAACAACATAGTTAACATCTAACCATAGAAATAAGAGCAAAAATTTCGTTTCCGTTCCCCTTCAATAAAAAACTATAGTAATAAGAATCAAAATAAAAGAAGAAAAAGACGTACGATGAAGACGACGGTGAAGACGGCGACGAAGGCGACGACAAGGACGAGGAAGAAGACACGACGACGAAGACAACGACGAAGACGATGAAGAAGAAGGCGAAGAAAAAGAGAACGAGGAAGAAAACGACAAACAAGAAAAATAAGTAGACGAAGAAGAAGAAGTGGGAGAAGGCGAACAAGAAGAAAAAGAGGGGGAAGAATGATAGGACGAAGACGAAGAATGAAAAGAAGGAGAAGAAGAATGGAAAAGAAGGAGAAGAAGACGTCGAAAAGGACGACAAAGAAGAATAACAAGACGAAGAACAAAACGAAGAAGGCAGTTCTCGCATCTTTGACAATGCTTCGGCCTTTCTTGCATATCGAGAGCGCACGCGCAGCCGAAGCACCGAGGGAGGCGTAGAGCACGTGCTGGAGGCCGGGTGTTCGAAAGACACGTCCTGCCATTTTCATTCGGTCAGTAACTATAGACGCTTTCAGGCAGCTGTGCATGGGCACCACCATAACTGACCTTCAGTTTTTGTTCCCTATTATTCCGTACGCTCCACTTCAGCATTACCACTGCAGGACAGGTTATTGCCACTTTAAGTGTTACAGTGTCCTCTCCAACATAGGCCCTTGTGGAGGCTCGTCAATGCCCGCTTCAGTGCCTCGGCATCTCGGTAAGAAAAGAGAACGTCGGCTATGGCGGCTCAATCTGGTGCGCGCTGAAAGCGTCTATAAACTTTCTTCGTTTCCTTTCGTTCTCAGTCACGTGGGTTCCGTATCTGGTGAGCGGAACGAAAAAATTATAAGATATTTTTCAACTTGAAATATGCGAGAAACTCTAGGTGGGGCAAAACAAAAACCTCTGATATTCACAAATATTTCGTGTACATTTTCCAGCTTTCCAGCGTCGTGGATAAATCAAAACGGTGTTTTAACGCACATCAGAAGTGAAGACATTCAAGGTGGCTGCGCCGTTGTGTACAATGTGTATAGGGAGTATTCACTGGCGGCCATAGCTGCATCTGCGATTGCTGAGCGTGTGCTGATGGCGAGCTTCCACTGTTGTTTCGCAATGTTCATTCCACACCATCGAGATTGCCTCTCTAATCACGCACTTATTGGGAGCTCGTTCTGAGCATGCGCTTTAAGCAGTTCCCTCAAATATGGCCCCCAGTGTATACACCACGACCGACTTTATTAGGGGCGACCAGCTCACTCCGCGTTTCGCTATGGGAGCGCGAGGGCCAAGAAATATCACGGGAACGGCTTGGAGAAACCGAGTGTTCAACTAGGCGCCGCCCTAGCTTAACGCCAAAAGCGCGGCAGCTACTATGGAGAGCAATGGGAGCGTGTGGAAATAACGTTGGTTTCAGATGATTTTTGTCGCATTTAATAGGCAGGCGCTAATGCTAGCACATAGTGTGTATAGAATAGATTGAAATGAGTCACTATATTATAGTTTTCTCGAGCAGAATAGTTAGTATTGTGAGATAAGCATCAGTAGGGTGTGAGAGCGTACAGGACAGTGCATCCAGTCCGCCTGCTGGAGCCCACTACCGTGATCGTAATAAAAATCGAGTTAGATGCTCCGTAGATGGGCCATGACGCTCTTGGCGAATGTTCGAAGTGAGACACTGTCGATTGGTGGTGAACCGGTGACTGGCGTGGGGGAGGGGGGGGGGGAATCCAAAGTTGTACGGCACGGGGGAGTTCTAGTGACGAAGTGTACGGGTGCGAGTACGCCACAGGGAGGAGGCAAAAGGAAGCAAGTTAGCAGAAAAGTGGCTAGGAGCCGCGTGAACGCTACTTGACGTCGAAGTTGAAGCGGTTTCCTGCCGGCAGAACGGAAGAGGTGCAGTGCTCGATAGGATGGTGTTCGGAAGCCAAGTTGGCGCCTCATAATGAGGTAGGAAGCGCGACGTTGCACCGACTCGAGGGAGACCACAAGTTGCATGGTTGCCGAATCCCACACCGAGCAGCAAAACTCCAGGATGGGTAACACCGGTGCTGTGGACAGCAATCTGGGCACATATGGACTGGCTCTTCTTGTGGACCGAATGACGTAGCCAAGAAGTCACCTTTCCCCGGACACGACGTTTTGGACCTAACGATGGAAACCAAAACGCTGGTCGATGATATCACCTAGCAGATGGATATGCGTTGTTCTTGGGATCTCAATTTGGTTCAGGAGAAGTGTTGGAGGGAACAAAATTTGGCGCCAGGCAGTGATGTGCATGGTAGCGCATTTGGTTTAAGTTTAGGGGAAGTTTGTTATTTTTTGACCAAAGAGGAATGCGATCTAGATCAGCTTGTAGCTCTTTACCGAACGTACAATCACATTAACGATGAGAAAGGTCCTTAAAATACAGCCGATTATCCTCAAAACGTCGCCGGTCGTAGAGCTGACACACACAGATACATACGCGAAAGCGTCTGCTAGTGTGTTAAGCTACAGCGCCAGAAAACGCGGTGGCTGTTCAGCGAACTAGAGGAAGTGACCAGGTCGCCCCTATAAAGCCGGTCGTGGTATACACCATGTAGTGAGTGTATACTGTCGGCCATAGAAGTATGCGCCAATGCTGAACGATTGCTAATGTTGAGCTTCCACAGTTCTTTTTCAACGCGCGTTCCAGACCATTAAGATTGCCGGTCGTATCAACCTATCAATGTGAGCTCGTTCTGAGCATGCGCTCTAAACAGCGCCCACAAATGTGGTGTCCAGTCAATACCCCCTATAGGCAATTGCAACCATGGTGCCCGACTGGTGCCCTATACCTTAAGCCGTGCAGCGTGCGCGTGAACGTAGCTTTGCCAAGCTTGGAATTACTCGTACTCGCCCACATGAGCAGAGGCATGGCGGAGGTCAGGTGCCCTGCGTGCAATCGTCCATGAACGTAAAGGGGCTGTTCATCTTGATAAGGTCAAATCAGGCTGCCTTCCCGTTCTATCACCCCAGGGCAGCGTTCCTGGTTCACTTTTATTTCTCGCATAAGTTAATGACCTTTCTCTCCATCTAACGTTCTCGATCAAGTTCTTCACGGACGACGGTGTCGTCTATCATTGTATTACACTGTTTACAAAAGGGGGTGTATTTGGGTAATATTCGAGTGAAATGCACCCTAATTACCAGAATGTGTAAAAATGTACGCACTCTTTTAGAAATAAAATCAACACCAAACTCACACATGTCAAAACAATGTGATTTTTGTTCACGAATAAACGCCTTCTGAAGCAAGCAACTCCGCAACCACCTCATCGTCATTGGTGCACGGATGCCCGTATGTTTCCCGATTGCGCTGAACGTCATGTTCGAAATTCCATCACCGGTGACACATCAACGCGTGTCGAACGTGAAATTTCAGTTTCTACAATTTGTAGCAAAAGTAGAACTTTGAAAAGATGTGAATAACGCGATAAGGCGCTGATCTACCGGTCAGTTTGCGTTCGCGCGATATTAGTGAGTTTCAGTAGTGCGTATACGAGCGAACGCAAGCGCTGTGCGTTTCCGTTAGCGTTACGTGTTCCACACTGCGCATGCGCGGAGCCCAAACTGCACAATTGTATTGGCGGATGACGACTTCGCGAATGCGCAGCGTGGAGAACGCAACGCTAACGCCAACGCACAGCGCTTTCGTTCACTCGTATAAACAATACTGAAACTCACTGCTGTTAAAATATCTGGAGGATGGACGCACGTCAATGTTTTGCACGCAGAGCCGAACATAGGTCGGCTCAGCACACACGCAACAGAAAGAATGAAAACAAGATATTTCATCGCTATCGCTTGAGACGGCCATGCCGCTACCGTGGCCCCTTTCATATGTTTTTTTTTTTTTTGGTGGGGGGGGGGGGGGGGGGGCGAATGTATTACGCACCACAGCTCAGAGTATACGTAGAGCGAGTGGCCGCGCTGCTGACCCAGGAGTGCCGTTTTCTATTTCTAGTTCTGCCCGTTTCGATCTGGATGAGCATCGTACCAGCATGCAGTCGTGTATCACTACTGCGTGGTGCACGTTAAAGACACCCGGCTAGCAGTCGTACTGCACTGGGTAAATTTCTCATCTACAGGGTAAACCAGTGTCGCCGCACCTTAAAGGCAGACCGACCGTACGCTGTCGGAACAGAAACGTAAAATGTTATGTTGGTTTCTTTGTCTTGTTTCAGCGACCAATCTCTCTCATTATATCAACGGCTCCATGCAGGAGAGGCAACCAAGGTAATATATCGTTCCTCAGAGCAGCAATTTAGCTACGACGGATCTCGCGACTTCTCGGTAATTAGACCACATCTCGCGAGACTGCCCAGCTGCCACGGCCCTCTCGGAGCCCGAGACCTCCGGTATCCAAGAAGCCAGGCGCGGTCTTCCCCCCGTCAGGATCCGAAGCCAGCCAGCCCATTTTGGGTTTGGGCAATGTCGGAAGTGTGGGAATCCTCCGGAATTACGAGGTACGACGGAAATCACCACACGTTCCGCTTGTACCAGGGATCTCTGTACGTAGACGGATCTGGCAGCTGCGCGTTAGAAAGAGTCAGCAAACACGAGATCTTTTGTGCATTCTGTTCTGATGTTGAGTGATCGAATTTGGGTTGGTTTTTATTTTTTGTTGATTTTTTTTAACACGGATTTGCGTACGCCAGAAAGGAATGCGAATCGTCGGTTTTGGGGTTTACGAAAATAAAACAAAAAATAATGCATGTCTTTTTTTAGGGGGTCGATATGTCTGAGTATAAGGGTTACGCACCACGACATGAGGAAAACTGTGCTCAAGACAGACTCTGGGGAGACTGTTCTCAATTAGTCACATTCCTTACGCTCTTCTTCAGCTTGGGGGAGTTGTGTGCGTGTGTGTATGTGTGGACGGGGGAAGGGGGGGTGTTGGAGGTTGGGGGAGGAAAGGGAGGGATCACAAGGACAACGCATGCACAGTGAAAATATCTGTCTTTTCTCCTGAACCAGGCGTCTGTAACCTTACAGGAGCCGAGATATAAATTTTGCGCTGAGATAAATAATTTTAGATTGGAATCTTACTAATCGCATATCGTTTAGTGCGCCAAGAGAAAGAAAGTAAAAAGTCAAAAGCTACCTTTTTGGTACGAAACTTCCAAAATATAACGGACGATTTCGTACCTACTTTCCTTTGAAAGCTTTTCGCCTTGTCACCGTGATGCATTCGCGGTATCCAAAGCACGTCAGCTCGTCAGCAATAAACTCGTCGACGAATATATGAATCCCCGTTCGTGGAAAGAGAGTGCCGTGAGTGAACATATCATTCCTAGGACGTGACGACCGCGGGATTTCAAATTTTACTTTTGAGTTCAGGAGGAAAGCTAAGGAGGAAGAAGTTGAGAAATGCTTTCATGGCCCCTTTATAAGGTGACTCCTTAATGTTAGTTGCGTGCCAAATCCCGCGTTGCTGCATATAAAAGCCAAGTAGCTTCAAAATCTCAAAATTATGAAAATAAGTTATTTAACCAAATGCAAGGATTGTACCCTGGCTCGCCCAAAGACAACCGTATTAGCGAAAGAAAGTGGAAACGTTAAATTGGTCGTAAATCCGTTCACAGTTATTAACTAGGAAACTGAGTGACTTATTAATTTGTTTTTCATTGCTACCATCGCAGCATTGCTTTCCTTTCAATCGCTTGCTAAAACCGGACTCGCACTGCTCCTATGTCATAGCAAAGACAGTGTACCGACAATGTCCGAGGCATTCCTCGTATGACGGCCACATTGGTAATACAAAAACTGCCTGCAGAAATGTTCGAAGCCTGTGTGCCACAAACATGCGTCGAACATGATTGGCGCGTGTCCCCAGATAATTCTTTCCGCATGCCCACCACCAACACCGCGTCGTTTACATGATGCACGACATGATGGATGAGGAGTGGACTTTGGCTTAAGTGGCTTCACAAGGTCTCGTTGCTTTCTCTTCTGCGACACGGGGGTTCGGGCAATTAATCCTATTTTAGAGCTTTCTAAAGTGCTTAAGTTTATGATTGCTAGAATCAGTTTTAGTTTCTTGATTATCGTCAAAGTCTGCTGGGTGCAGAAAGGTAAGTAAAATTTAGCCAAGACGCTTCGATGGGTTCTAAGGGGTGAAGGCGCTACAAGTGTCGGTGTCTGGAAGAGCGGATGTCTTTCATTCATTCATTCATTCATTCAATTATTCATTCATTCATTCATTCATTTTCTTTTTGTGCTCATGGATAACTTTCGCCTTTGTAATGACGCACAATTAACATACAGCAAAAGAAGAATTCTAGAAATTGACAAGAGAAAACTTGAACGCTACGAAAAATGGGTTAAAATTTATAGATTTGTAAGAGGAAACTTGAACGCTGCAAAAGATGGGTAAAAAATGTCAATGCAGGAATCATCGGCAGTATTATACAAGGTCTGGATGCGTTTCATGGGGCAGGTATGGAAGATTTGATTAACATTCAATGAAAGAGAAGTTCGAAAAAATCTTCCCGGAACATGAATATTTATCGCTGAAGTTAGATCAGAGCAATCAATGACTCCGTGAAGGCATTTGAACAAAAATACGAGATCTCTGTCGCGTCGTCTGGCACTCAAAGTAGAACAATTGTATCGTTCTAAAAGTCTTCTATATTCAGAGTAAACAATGCGACCAACATAGCGGTCGTAAAAAAATCGAATAGAACATTTCTGGACCTTCTCAATCGACTTTCCCAATAGAATTCCACACAAATGAGGAAAACTCTAGCTTGGACCTAATTAATGAAAAGCATAACTGCATAATACAGGGCGACAGTGAAAACCCACGTGTAATTCAGGATATGACACCCAACGTACGGAAGGAGGCGTTGACAATGTTATTGACATGCGTATTAAATGACAGAGAAGAGTCTATATAAACTAAAAGATCACGAGTACAATCCACCCTTTGCAATGGGGCATTCCCGACTTGGTAACAAAAATGAAAAAGCCTTAGCTTCTTAGCAAATGACATAACAACAGTCTTAGCGGGATTAAGTGTCAGCCTGTTGAGACAACACCAATTACTCACTGATTTGACATCGTCCATTGGTTTCACACAGTTCTCTATAGATACTATCTGCCTAAATAACTTGATGTTATCGGCGTATTGCAGGATTTCTGAATGTAGAACACATGAATGTGCTAAGGTCGTTTATGAAAACATTAAATAAAATCGGCCCAAGAATGGGCCCCTGGGGAACATCAGAGAGGGTGACAAAAGGCCGGGAGAGATGACCAAGGATGCGTGCAAAGTTGTGTCTATCGGACAAATAATTGTGGAACAATGTGCGTAGTGTATAACTCATACCGTACGATTTCGGCTGTTGTAAAAGTATCGAGTGGTCAACCAAGTCAAATGCCTTAGACATATAAAAATATACAGCGTCAACCTGACCCCGCTGACACACAATAGGCGAAACGAAATTAAGAAAAGACACCAAGTTTGATTCCACTGATCTTCCGCGCACAAAACCATGATGTGAGGGGAGGACCTTATGTTTCAAAAAGCTCGAAATATGTTTCGAAAGTACTATTTCGTAAACATTTGCTATAATAATAAAATGGTCTATCGTCTTTTGGATCATCTGTTCTTCCTTACTTATGTAGCGGCACGGTTATCGCGTTTTTCCAAATTGAAGGAAAAGGGCAAATCGATAATGAAAGGTTAAAATATGTGTTAGAATGGGTGTGAAAATAGAAGAGCATCCTTTGAAAATAAAACTCGGGATACCGTCAAATGCGACCGATAACTTGGGTTTTAGTTTTTGTATTGCAACATTAAGGTCAGCATTTTCAAAGAATGGAATTGATAGGCAATCGCTACCACAACCATTCCGGCGGCAAGAATAAAAAGAGGCAAAATAGTTCGCAAAAGCGTTCGCCACATCTTCGGGTTCACTGATCGGAATTCCAGACGAGTCAGCGATGTTTGTTAGTGATGAAGTTGTGGCTGTACGGTTCTTGATGTACAGTGCCCCTCAAACTTAACGCCGGCACTAGATCGTCCGGTTGATTCATTTGTTGAGCTGTTCCTGAACCTAGTGGTCGAACTACTTGGTGAACAGTCGTGTCCCCGATGGGAACCCAACCAGGGGAAGGTATTCGAGCAGCTGCAGCGACCAATTTATCTTTGGGTAGCATGCAATAGATCAATATTTGCGTAACCGGAGTGTAACCGAGCGGCGGCGTTAAGTTTGAGGGGCACTGTACCTCCAGAACTGCAATGGGTCACGATATAAACTGCGCTGTACTGACTCATGGTGCACTCTTCTATCGCGCTGCAAGCGCGACTTTGCCTGCGCACGTCATTCGGAAAATTTGGCGTACCAGAGCACTGAGTTAGAAGCCTTATATTTCCTATGATAATGCAATTTGGATCTTAAAGCTGATCTCAGCTCGAAAGAATACCAGTGAAGATAACGAGTTGTTTGAGGACGTTTCTTAGGAACGAAGCCCTCAAGTGCAGACACGATGTGTTTAGTAAGCGCTGCTACCGCACAGTTTACATCAGTCATGTTGTATATGTGTGCCCAGTTTAGGTTATCTAAATATTCAAATAGACCAAAGTAATCGTCTCATGAAAATGAAAAAAATTTCCTTCGGGGAGGGATGATCGCCAGGCGGGTAATAATTGGAGCTGGTTCGGTCTCCTGTTTTTGGGTGCGCTTAATGGCTGTTACTTTTGTGGGTTGATGCAGGTGAACATCTCGAGAGCCTTCCTGCTAGAAACAGACTTCGAATCAGTGTTGTACGGAACGGCGTTCCAAGGAACGGTGTTCCTGGAACGAGTTCCTTTTAGGAGGAACGAAGGAACGCCGCCATTCGATTTTGCATCGGTGCAACTGGAACGGGAACTCGTTACATTTTTAATGGAACGGAAAAAAGAACGGCGTTCCTTTTTTCTCCCACTGGCGTAATTTTTATTTTATCTCTAAAAGGAAAATTTTAAAAGTGTAAAAACAATGTATTTGCAAAGAGCGCAATCTCGTTAACGTTTTGGTTACTTCTATTTGGGTTTATTTTGTGTTGCCCTCACTTGGTAACCGTTGGGGACCTACAGTTACAGCAAAAGAACAGGTTACGAGACATCGAACGCACTTTTCCATCCCAAACATTGATCACTAAAAAAAAAGATATTGACCGTTATTCCTTCTCCCCTTGTCCCTAACCTTCAAACTGGACAACGAATCCAACCTTCACGAAGAAGGACTTGTAGTTACCAAGACTGACCTCCCAAAAGTCCTACCCTCTTCTTCACTGCATTTATCATCGAAAAGTAACAACAGTTACTTCTCGATGTCGCTACAGCAACATCGAGGAGTAACTGTTGTTAAGTTCGAACACGGGACTTTGTTAGATTAAAACGTGCGAGGTTGTTGTAAAACGCTCGTGCACTGCAACAGTACATTTGGCTCGCCTGCATAGCTTACCACAAACATGAATATAATTAAAAGCTGAGATTTTTAATGGCGAATATATCATGAAATAAATATCTGCTTCCACTTGTTTTCTACTCCAGGTGCACTTCCATCACGGCATTCAAATTCTTATGTTGGCATTTGATGGGATAGATAAAAAATATAAAACTTGGTTGGATACAACTCAATATGGTAATCAGCAAAATACAAATGTAACGTATATGTAGCGATACGTTTCCTTTTTTTAACTGTAGCGGGACCGAGTTTCTTTTTTAGATATGGTACTTGTAACGGGAACGCGTTCCAAATATCAGAAGGAAGGAGGAACGACCTTTCGTTCCTTTTTGCGAGAACGTGTACAACACTGCTTCGAACCCCTAAAGACCGGTTGTGAGTCTTGCTTACAAACTAGGAAGACAAAATAAACTTCGTAGCTGAGTTTAAGACCTTAGTGTGTGTGTGTGTCTTGCTCAGTCTTTCCACGATGTACGAAAGTTTATACGCTCGCCCGTATTTTGTTCAGTCATCTAACCAAATAGCGAAACTGTTTTCGCGATGAATTACGCATGAACATGACATCAACCCCGAGACTAAGGGTAAAAACGACAAAAACACTCAAGGGTCTCTATACATCGTTCCTACATTGTTATTGAAAGTTTCGTTTCCTTTTTTAATATTTGTTTTGCTCATACAAAATTTACCAAAAAATACTATCGTCTCTGTGATCAGGTACAGCTTGCTGCTTTTGCGTAGCGTCGAGCCAAACCCTTTTCTCTTAAAAAAAACGTATAAAGGTTAAAAAACAACGAGAGAGGATCAAGAAATCAATACTCGCTGGAGTTGTACTTTTCATTTTTGAGTAGCGATCGAACGGTATCGATCAACACTCGCCCGATTCCGCGGGAATTAATCAACAAGAACGGCAAGCTTCGCCACGCGCAAGATGGAAGCTCCGGACAGAGGGAGGGAGAGAGATGTGCTACGTTAAAAAGGCGTCCTCGGATCGATGCTTGAGCGGCTGACCACCGCGATTCATTAACCGCAGTCGCCAAAGAAGCGGCCGTCAAACAGGAAGCAGCTTGGACCTAAGCACCGTTTCGGCATTCTGCGCCGCCGACAGGTCGCATTAGCCCGGGGCCACGCTCCAACGTGACGATGGGACTTCTCTGTAGTGGTCGTTACTCACGACGAGGAGGCAGCAGAAAACGCCTCTTTAATGAGTCGCGTGCTTCTGGATTCGACTACTCACGTGACAACGCTTATCTCTTTCTCATTTCTTTGTCTCTGCTTGCAAATACATCAAACGCGCGTCGAACTTTTTCTTTTTAATTTCGGTTGAGTTCTGTTTTGTTAATATGGAGCCCGCCAATATGAGTTCCCGCACTATGGGCAAAATACTGGAGAACGAATTGGCCATATGAGTAGATGTGTGTCTTGCTATCATGGACAACTCCCTTATGAACGACGTTTTTAGGAAACGAATATGTCGCTTAACGCCCTGTTCCCAATAAAAAAATACCTTTGTTTTTCCGGTGACAAAGAAATATAGTAGTTTTGGCTAGGGCTGTCCAATCAAGCTTCCGTCATGTCCCCTATCCACAGGCAGGTTATTTTGGCGTCAGTTGGCCACGCTAAACTGCAAGAACAATTTTTAACGACTTGAGTTGGACGGATATGGGAGCCATGTTTCGAATTTAAGGTTCCATCGTGGGACTCTTCGCTCTGCGTGTTACCTGTCTCAGAAACTTTCGAAGTTTTTTTCTGAAACAGTTAGCGCCAGAAGAAGTTATGGCGTCCTCTGTCGCCGGTATTGTACCGCCAATATTGGTCCAGATGCCTAGCTTGGCGTTGTTCATCGCGTGCGCTCTGCTTCGGCAAGAGTTCGGCGATTTCCATCCCCACATGTTTGGTCAAAAAGGAATAAATCTGGACTATCCGGCTACGCATTGGATGTATCGGAGCGCGGAACAAACAGCAGCAACACAGTCACTGTGCCAATCCGTGAGCCACATTTCGTGGCTGCACTTTGAAACAGAAACCGAAGGCATCCAATCAGAATCTGGAGCACATGACGCTGCGTAATGCATGGGAACACTTTCTTGGTTTGTGGTGCGTTAAATATAAAAAAATAGGCTTTCGCCGCATGAACGGCCCAGTCTGAAAGAATTGGCTCTCGGAATAAGAAGGGTTAGGTTTTCATATACTTTATTTTAAATTCAGTGGCAATGCCGGAGGCATTATAGAGGCGGGAGGGCAGAATTATCAGTTTGTCGGAATCATAAAAATAGGGAATCTGCAGGACATTATATACAAAGCGTAATCTAGCAAATGTATAGTCGGAACATTTCATCAGGTGGCTGCACCGCCACCCTTGTAGGTGACTACAGGGTGACACAATGAAAAGTACTACTTTGGATTACGTGACCCGTTCCCAGGGCCAATCACGTGCGCATCTGGTCCAGTCGAGAGGCCTTTAACAATGTACTGATTTAGCAAATAGTCGAACTCGGTTACATAAAAAGAAATGCCCCATCGTTTGCTGTATACTGTGCAGTGCCATCGACCATGAAGTCATTCGAACGTTGTTCGATATTTTTATAGTCAGGTTTGTTATTTTTAAACGCGGCCTGTTCGGGAGTCTGTTTAGGAGTCTACACACTTCTTTCCAGCGAAGAACAATACATTTACCTAAGGTATGGAAAATTGTGTTTCGAAACCCATACATCCTGCTACTTTTTGGGCGAAAGTAAATTGAAAAGAGTGACACAGGCATGGAACTCCGTAAGTCAGGTAAAACATGATTGCCAATATTTACTAGTCTGTAGAATTAGTTCTGCAACCTTGGGTCACGAGCTGTGTAAATGAACTCTCTTATATTAACACCGACGCAGGGCTCATTCGATTGGCCTGCACCAGCCCGCAGCGGTGGAGAAAAGTGCAAGGAAATGTATACTTCTGGTTGTGTTTTCAGATAGGCTGCACTCATAAATCGAATAAGACGGTATGCACCAAGTGCAGCTGGTGCAGGAGATGCACGGAAATCGAAAGAACCCCCAGTCATGACAATGTATCATGAAATGAAATTAGTCAGCGACACTGCGCATGCCTCGTCACAGTATTCACCGTAGGCTCCCATTCACATCCCAGACTACACATTTAGGTCGATTCCTTTAATATTTTAGACTCATCATTCGTTAAGCTCGCTCCGTAGGTTGCAGTAATTTTGTGAACAAGTGCTCTGGGAAAGATAGATAGTATAGACAATGTTTTTGAAGTGTTGTGCACAGAAACCAAACTGGAGTATGCTTCACAGACTGGTGGGGGGGGGGGGGGGGGTGGAGTAGAGTATCATACATATATACAGTTCAATATAATGGTCTTCAAAATAGAATGCTTTGAACGAAGGCAGCAAAATACTCTACATATGTGGTGCACTGTGAATATTGTTCCGGAACGGTGCCTCATGTGTACAGAATGTCAAGAATTGCCACTGCATCGGCAAGGGCCGGCCGCAGTCCTTTCCTCAAGAATGGGGAGCTTGAGCAGTCTTGTTTTTGCACTATTGCGGGGGTATCAGCTAAAAATATGTTAAATTCCTTGGAGATATTTAAAACGCGTATTTAGCGGGTAAAAGGGTTGGCTGCTTTGCTGACACCCTGGTTGTTATATATCTAACACTTACCATATTGATTAAATGTCAAATGAAAACCAGTTACAACATAGAGCGGTCATTATCTCGCTTGAAAAGAATATACGGTAGTTAATTGTGTCATAGAATGCTACTCGAAAAAGAGTCGTTTAGGATAATCCGTCGAGCACACATTCAAAGAAGTCGAATAAAAACTGCAATCAGCCACATTAGGACAATCGGTAGACTCCAGATATTCCAGATTTCCAGACAGGCAGCACCGGAAAGTATTCTTGTACGAAGTGTGTCATTTTCTCGCGAATGCGTGACAGCGTCGGAGCAGCATCGGATATTTCTTATCCAAGTGCAAAAAACGATCAGCTGAAGCTCCCTCGTAATTGTTGTGCAGGTGCAAAAAGTACACTTAGTGAGAGCGCCTGGGGCCGCTCGACGAGTCTCGCAACAGTACGTGGGTCTAGAATATCATGCCAAGTGCCACTTAGAAAGCACTTAAACATGCGCACATTTGTAAAACACAGTTCCAATTCAAGGTAAAATGAGTCAGTCCTGCTGCTTTGTATTATCGCTAAAACAGATTCGCAGTCCTAAAGTTTATCAGGTGTATTTTTTCGCGCAACAATTAACGGGAAATTTACGAATTATTTTTCTTCGTAAAGGAAACTTATCACAAAAGAAAGGCGAAATTGAAACAACCAGTTTTGCAATTTGATGACTCAGGCAATATTGTCAAGCAAGGGTTTCAGCCCCCCGAAATCCAACCGACCCTATATTATGCGCGCGCATTTTGACGCCCCCTCTTCTCTCCGCACGCCAAGTCATGCACATGCCAGCCACCTCAGCCGCCCTTGTGAAACATTCCTGCCCACGGCACTGTTACCAAAACCTTTGACGCGAAACGGGGAATAAGCGCGATACCCTCACTGTACAGCCTCGTATATTGGATGCTTGATCCGGCTTGCTTGGTTCGAGGCTGGGATAGTAAAATCGTGTGGCACAAAAGTCGATCCGTCATTCTCTCGCTAATCGTAGAAAACTAGGGTCACCGCCTTCTAGCTAATCCGATCTCCTTATCACTCAGATCTCTCACTCAACAAATACAAATCGTTTTCGTTAAAAAAAAAAAACACACTAATAAGCTCTATCATGGATCACCTACACGTAGACAGGGTCTTGGAGAACGCAGTCAGTCCCATAAACTGGAGTGCCTGAAGCGCAAACGCCGTGGATTTAGCTGGGCTCCCGTTGCTTTTCCGAGACCCAGAAGGATGTTTGCGCAGCGCCTTCTGCTGGCTGAGCACCACCTCCACGTCGTTGTCCATCGACTGCGCGTCCCGGTCGCGTTCATTTTCGGTGGCCGTGTCATGACCATTCGAAACGGCGCCTTCGTCCACGATCTTGTTTCCTTCGTTGTCGTCGCCGCGTTGTCCCTTGTCTTCGACTGACGGACGACGCGGGGGAACCTTGCCGCGCGATGCCGTGCCGAAGCGGGGTTTCGCGTAGTCCTCGGAGCAGCCCAGCTGACTGGCACTGAGTCGGGACACCTTGCTGCTGCTCAGGTTGCCCTGGGCTTCGAAGTCGCACTTGACGTGTCGCAGCTCGCGCCGGAACTTGTCGCTCCTGGTGGCATTTTCCAGGTGCAAGATCCAGGCGAGGCGGCAGTCGCAGCTGAACTTGTTGCCTGGGAAGAGAAGGAAGAGAGAATGGTCTGGGGATTAATCAAGTCATTCGACAAGTCAGCAGGCTGTTTTGTGAGAAAACTGTAATGAACACCTAATAAAATCTTCTGTGTCTGAATTTACTTAGCGGAATCGGCAACACGAGTGTCGAGCACTACTGGAGCTCTAAATTACACACTCGGCAAGAAACTTGACGAGATCTCTGACGGCCGCGAATGACCAGCGCCGCGCTGCGATTGGTCATCACGAAGGTCAAGCGCGGAGGTAGCTAATTGCGGCAGTCCGAGTGTGCAACTTCGAGCACCTGGTCTACTTGCAAGAGTGGGGGCTCGACAAACGCCGGAAAAGAGAGACACCTCAACAGACGCAAATCCAGCGGTCCTAAGTCAATCGCCCTAAAGGCTGGACTCAATGGAAAGGATATGCGCCGAAACACCGACTAACTTCTTCCGATGACACGTCCGCTATGCGCGCGGCTCAACTGAGCCACTGTTCTTGTGCCGCGCTTATGACGCGTTCACATTGGAAGCGGGTCCGCATCGTGATGCGGATCCGCGGGTTCTCAACCGCAAGCGGCTGATATTGAGCGGTGGGGAGCGTTCTTGCCAACCGCTTTCGCGCACTGCGAAGCGGTAACCAATCGCACCGCAACGCGATGCTGACGTGACGTCGGCGGCTTTCAAAAGAACATGGAATTTGTCACTGGTGAGGCATCCTGTCGCTGTAGTCTATAGTGTTGCAGCAAATCAAATAATAAGCCTGATGTTCACGTTCGTCGCTTGAATCCGTCGCGGAAATAATTTACCGCTCTGCTCCAGTGCTTTGGTTCGGGTAAGCTAGCTTGTTTGTTATTCGGGGTTCCAAAGCTCGTGGCTGCACCGCCTTGTCAGTCTTTGCCCGTACAACATCAGAACCCGATCCCGATTGACCAAAATGAGAGCTTTTGTACCCCCTAAGGCAGTCACGTAAGTACTGAAAGCTTTCGAATCTGTGCATGACCGACAGGAAGGCCGATAGAGACGTCGTGAACCTAATTGCGTATCCAACAAACTACCGCGGAGCGGGCAGGGTACTTGCGCTAGCTCGTCCTGTAACGTTTCTATAGCACCAAAAGGAGTAAATGAATTCTACTGATCAAATAATGTGTACGTATGTGATGATGCACAAATACTCCAAGCGCGCACTGTTCGTCGCTCTTTTTAAGAGTGCGCCGTCGTGCTCGGTCCCGTCCACACGTAAATGAGGAGTCTTAACAGATCATTTTTGCGCTCCGGTAACGATACTCGATAAAGAATACACCGCTTGCACAAAGTCGCCGGGAAAGTAACGGATACAGTTTTTTGGGATTTTTGTGTGTCTAATTTGACTCCCTTTTATCTCGCGCCTTGCTCTCGTTGCTATGATGTCGACTGCCTGATTGTTCAAGAGCCCAGATTGGGGGAGACAGAAAAGAGGGGCGATCATTGGAGTATGGGGCAGATCACAGCGCAACGAGAATACATTGTAAGACGTCGCTTAGAAAGGAAGGGCAAGAATAGGCGACAAATCTGGCCTATTCTTGCAGTAGCAACTAAATGTCGCTATGTTCTTACTTTTATTCTTTGTCTTGTAATGTTGATTGGAGGAAAAAAATTTTGGTCCTGCGGTTCTTTAGACTTCTCACACAAGCAAAGCCCAGCTGCGCGCACATAGGTGACTCAGAAGAGAATGCCCCCGACCATTCCTTCAAAGTGAACCCGTCCCGCATGGACAGCTGACATTGTTTTCAAGACAGAGGGACAGTTTGCCCCCCTCGTTGTTTGTTCGTATCATATTCGGAGTAGTGAGCGTCTCTGGCGGACCGTGGGGCGGGGTTTTGTTCGGTGCTATACTCCCTTTTCACCTGACGTCCGGACGCACCGCACGCTACGAGCTATCCCAGCCAATCCCGCTCTGTAAACGCAGCCGCTTTCCGCAGCCGCTGTGCCCCCTCTCCAAGATCACGTGACATTCAACCGGCCTTGGATTGGGTTCGATGGCTCCTAGCATCCGCTGCGCTCGGACTCAAGGTGAAACGGAGTATAGCCGGTGGTGGCTTCGTTGGTGGTGGATTCTCCTCTCGTCACTTACACCTCGATCAAGTCTGTTGTTTGTTTAACGTTAGACAACGACGACCAGTGCACGTTTTCCACTCTTCCGCCGCTTCTTTATCTTCCCCTCCTACCCTGTCGACCATTGCCTGCTTCCTCATCCCCCATTCTGAGGAGGATCTCCTGACTTGCAGAATCTCGAGTCTGGCCGTTGGCCTTTAACGCCGTCATGCATCGTTACCGTTTGCTCGTCACCCACAGCTGTACCCGACGTGCGCCGCCAAAGTCTCACAAGCATGCATTGTGCTCCCTTGTCGGCGCACGATGACTGCTTGTCTAACGAAATTAATTATTTCACTCGAGAAAATATTCCAACAAAAAACAGTGTCGATCCTACTACAGTTTTACCGAAGCGACACAAACGTTCCAATTAAAGAAAACATTAAGATTAATCTTTATTTTACATAAATAATACCTTTTATTTCGAACAAGTTGCCCTCAACTTGGACACAACCGGATGGATATTCGTGTGCACTTATGCGCACGATGAAAAAGTGAAGAAAATGCAGTGTGTTGGATGTGTTCGCTGCCGCGGTTTCTGAGCACATGTTAATATACCAGATCCAAGGGGACAGCAGACATACGCAATTGATTCCATCAATTCATCTCGACACACGAGGACGATGACAATAAATCTACTGCCTATGCCCGTGCAGAAAGTTATTTAATACTAGGTACGCAATTTTTCATAGAAGGAAGTGAAGAACAGCGCGTCTTCTCAAGCTTTCGTGTGTATTTTATGGGATTAAGAAGAATATATCTAGTTTAGAAACCAGGTACTTCAATACGAAAGCGCCGAGAAAGTGACGGATAGAAGGAGAGAAGAGCGCGCAGTGACGTCAGAATGCCGAACTCTCATTGGAATGATTAGTGGGTAGAGCAAAAGCTAGGTGCTTTTGTTTCCACTGCACTCTCCGAACGCGTTAGAACGCGGAACGCCGGCGTCCGGTGTTTGGCATTCGCATTCGAACACGTTCGGCCAGTGTAGTGGGCACAAGGGCAGCTGTACTTAAGTCTACCCACTAACCGTTCGTATGAGCTCCTCACC
Organism: Ixodes scapularis; assembly: GCF_016920785.2. Lineage (NCBI taxonomy): Eukaryota > Metazoa > Arthropoda > Arachnida > Ixodida > Ixodidae > Ixodes > Ixodes scapularis. Next base: position 16,855,580 of record NW_024609835.1, read on the forward strand.
CTCACTTTCTCGGCGCCTAGAAATAACGAGTAAACATGTATAATAGGACACTGGGTTAACTCTCTTAATACCGAATATAATTTAACGAGCATAGGACTACAGTATAATAAGAGAAAAAGTTAGTTCAGTGGGGACTACTGAATGAATTATTAACAAAATGAAATACAGTGAAATGTGCACTGCACCAAATTTAGCGAAGTACACATCGAAACCCTTCAAAGTGCCATTTATCGGCGAAGATATTTAAATCAAACACGTCACTCACTATTTCAGCATAAGTGAATGAAAAAAAAAAGTTTAATGGGCTTTGAATTCAGATTTTTGGACATAATCGTCGAAACGAATACAGACGTGTTTGGAGGTTGAAGACTGGAGGCTGTTTATTGCTTTGTTAGCGTTGTTACTAACCAATCTTACACAATTTGTGACCAAATGTGAATTGGCATCACCTAGGTGCACAAACAGCTGCCCGCTAAATCATTTTTTGAAAGTTTTGTTAAGGGTCTTTTCTCTGTCATTTTTTGAGAGTAAGTTTATTCCATTACAGGTTTTGTGAAATTGCCTATATATTTTTAAACCTCTCCTGTAATGGCCTCCAAGAAAAGGCCTGCAGTAATTATAATAATAAAAACCCTCACGGCAAGCACGTCGGTGCCCGCCTTATTTCTCACCACCCGTTTATACATTAGAAGGCCTCGTCAAAATAGCCCGATCTCGCATTTGTGAAGAGACAAAAATCGCGCTTTTGTCGACAAGTCTCGCCTAACCAAGAACTTTTAGGTCCCGTCTCATCACCGGCCGCGGAAGCGCTCACTTTTTTTTTATTGCCCGATTCTAAAATCAGACCCTCACATGATGTTCCAGGCAATCCTAGAAGGACATACATCCAATACTCCCGTTCTGTTTGCTCCGATCGATTAAGCGGTTGTCCGAGTATTTGCTGAGCCTTTGTTTAATTGTCTGCAACGACGGTCCTTTCGGGCGGCCCGGACAGCGACATGACGTGAGAAACAGACACCGAGTGTCACCCGAGCCACGTCATCCGGGACGATGATAAGTGCCCCAGTCTTTGGATCAATCTTTCCAGAGACCGCATGACCCGTGTGTGCCTTCTGTCGTTTGGGTTTGCTTTCTTTTAACATGAAACGTTTGTAGGTTGGGTTTTCAGGTGAAGTGAAGCCTCATAAAGCATAACCACGAATTTCTACTCTAAATTAAGGGCAAAAAATGACGTCACGGTACTTCATGTAACGTAACCTGACCACAACTTGATCGTATTTAACATCAGAGCGCACCAGAAGAAAATAAAACTGACGTACACAGGCACATTAAAAAGAAAAAAAAAACACAATCGCTCAGCGCAGACTCAACTCTTGGTTTGTATTGATTATCTTCTTAGTACAATGTTTGCTCTTTGTACGTAGAAGAAGAAGATAATCAATAAAACGCTGAGCGATTGTGATTTTTTTTTAAATTGCCTGTATTCGTGAGTGTGCTTCCTTCTGGTGCGCTCTAACCTTAAATAACATGAACCACCATCTCACCCAGTCATCAGTCTTAACACTAATTCAGTTTCCCCTCTAAATTTAACAAAAACATAGACGCCGCGTGACATGCTCACGTGATCTATACTCCAATTCAGCTTCCCCGCTCGATTTAGCGGGAAAATTTATGTCACGTAACCTTCGCATGAAATCAGTTTGCACGCAACAAGCCATTACTCCCATACTCTGGGACACAGGCCGACCCGACGGGGAAAGTCAATGGTCAATGAGTCAATGACTCCATAGGGTGGAGAGGAACCAATGGGGTGAGGGGGTGGGTAGAGTCAGTGGGGTGGAGTGAATGGGGTGAAGAGGTGTGGAGAGACCCGGAGGCGCAGCTCGAGAAGAAATGCCTGGAAGTTACTAGCGCTACACCAAGAATGTTCCACGTCGCAACACAAATGCAGGGCAATTTGAGATTTTTTTTTTCCTGGTTCGGTGGTTTGACATTCTAGTCTGGCCATAACTGCTGCTTAAACTACGGATTCCAGTCTGCGCGCCGTTGGCTTCGGAAGCATAAAAGATATAAAACAAAATAAAACCAGAATACCAAACATACTGATGTTTTTTTTAGAGTTTATATTGTCACTCTAAATGGGTCCTTTACGAACACCTAACGAAATGGTGCTACTCCAATGTTTAGAAAGGTGGCGGAGGTCGCTAGCACTATGCGTGAGGGATAAGTTTTGAACCTCTCCTTGGTTGATCATATTACTGCGTTAATATTTTATATCGTAAGAATCACGTGGTCGTAAGTATTCGTCCTATTTGGAACTTACATACCTACCTGCCCTCATGCCACCTAAATCAATAGTGTTTGTGTGTTTTTACTTTCATCGTTGTTTACATCCTGATGTGTATGGATTGTTTTAGTCCGTACTGAAAATGGCATGAAAAGAATTGTCAACCGTGCCATAGTTAAGCTAACTAAAATAATTCTCAAGTAGTTTTGATATATAGCTTCTAGAAACTTTTGTATAAAATAGGGTCGTAAACACTTTGTACCGTAAAACCTCAATTGAACTCACATGAGTCAGGAGTGGGTAACAAAAATAAGTAGAGGACAAATAGGCACATATGTATATAAAAGAGAGGCCTAAATTTTTACTTTTAACATCGGCTATAGTATACTTGGTAGCGTACGAATTACCGACCCTTTGAAATCCATGGGGCAAAAGAAAATACGCGGAATCAAAATCCGATCTTTATTTTTTATTCTTGCTAAACAAGATGCGTTATCAACGAGGTGTTCCCAGAAACAAATTTACAAAACTTCCATATTTTTCCTTATTACGCATTGCCTAAGGCTCATTTTCCGCCCAAATGTAGCAATAGCCTGTCTAAACTATATGCAAGTGTAAAAACTAACCTTTATCTCAATCAAAAATTACGCTCTGCCAAAACTTTCAACGCAAAATGGGGCTTGTTTTTTTTTTGTTCGTTTTCGAAAACTGGCGCTATTTAGCTCCATGTGTTCGAGGGGTCAGTCGGCCGCCATTTTTCTACTGAAATTTTCAGAAAATCGGATCATTTTTATTAGGATCACGTTTATTTCTGAAGCTTTGGCTATGTGTTCGAACCGTTAACGCTACATTAGGGCGAAAAATGAGCGTAATTTATTAAAAAAAAAACAAAAAAACGTAGAGCTTTTTTGGGGGAAATCCCCTGTAGCTCAAACAGCACTGGTAGGTTCCGAAGGCGACAGTAACACTGAAATAGCCGAAGGTAAAGCATTGACATCCACGGACACAAAATATAAGTATACGTTCTCATTTTCATTACATGAAAATGGCGCCGCTGTGCAAAATCGAAATAGGTTGAGTTGCAGAGACAGATAGCCATTACTTCTGGTGGGGTGCGAATCATCCGAATCGGCATTTCAGGTTCGATCGCTGGCTTAGTTTATATCGGCTTTGCGATTGGGAGGAGAGGATGATATCGTGGAGGTGGCGTAAGCAAATTAAGGCGAAGCCTTGAGAGGCCTAAGAAGAAAGAAACGAGAGGAGAGAACGAGGGAGAGGGTAATGCGGAGATCAAGTCGTCTCCTTCTTACGCAGGAGTTGCGGTGACGTCACAAAGACCCCGAGCTCTCATTGGCGCTGATGGAAGGATAGTGGGTAGACCTCATAGCAAGATACTTTGAGGTATACCCACTATCCTTGGTGCAGAACCAAACGGAGCTCGGCGTTCTGACGTCACCACAAGCCCCGCAAAGGAAGCAGACGAACTTGCGCTCCGTATAGAATGTCACGCTGGCTCACGCGCCGTTCAAGAAGACGCAAAAAGTAAGGAAATACAAGGAAAAGAGAAAGGAAGAAAAACTTCATCAAGCGTGCCTAGAAGAGATGCGTGTCGCAACCGAGTCCAGCTTTCTAAGAAACGACTGCACCATCATGTCTTCAACTTGGGTCCAGGGTGCTAGATTGTTGTTACTGCGCGTTTTCCAGGGTTAAGCTTTCCGATAAACAAGCTGAACAATATCTTAGTGCCAATCTGCATGTCAGGCAATTAACCCCCATTTTTTTTTCCAGGCACTAAGCTTTAATGGCAAGGAGCCAGTTAAGCGCCAATTAAGATTGCGCATAATTGGACAAAATAGAAATGGGAATAGAAAAGACAAACAAACAAGAACCTGAAAAAAAAAGAAAATTTTGTGCGTTTGTGTTTTTGTGGGACGCCCACCTTTGACATTTTCCTTTGTACTTTCTGTTGTTTATGTGAGGTTTAACTATTCCCCCTGAACCATGTCTTCCGTGAAGAAAAAATTCGGAGCCTTTCGATTCGGCATTCGCATCTTCGTGGAGGTATTCGGCAATCCCCCCGACAATATGGGTGGATATTCTTAACAAATAAACATGTCAGCAGCAAAAAAAAAAAAAAAAATACAGTCAGCAGATATTTGCTACATCCTGTCTCGATCTTTGCGTCTTCGTGACGTAGTATCGAAGCGGGCCGACTGAGGACCATCATCCCTCAGGCGGGACAGACAGGCGCCTCTGTCTCCGAATTCCGAAATCCAAGTCTCCGCCAGGCGTGGGAAGCGGCGATGATGGATGCAGCTTGCACTGTCGAACGGGGACAACTTTTCTGCTTTCCTCCTACCATAAAGAATATCGCGACAGTGAGGCGTCCGCGTCGAAACCCCATGGTTTCTTTGCGTTACTTGTTTTGTTTTTCTTCCAGTCCACTTTTGCATGCTCGTTCTCTCCTCGCTCGCGAGTGTGAGGAATGGCGCAAGAATCCCCCATTCGTCTTGTTCCCGGTTTTCTCTTTCTCGAAAAAAAGGAGGAGACCTGGCTGTGAGCTTACTTTTAGCCCCCCCAATGATGTTCCCTAAAATAAGAGAGCAAAACAAAAAATAATAATGGCGGAAGCAGCCACGTGTCCGTCCACTAAGCGCGAAACATCACTTCTCATAAGGGAAGAATAATCGGCAGCTCGAAGGAGAAAGGGTCACCGTCGAAACGGTGTCTTCCGACTAAGGGTCGTAATCTTTTCAGATGCTCAGAGGCTTCTCTTCCTCCAAACTCCACGAAAAAAGAAACAAAGAGAAACTCAAGGTGATGTTGAAGGGTGACCTGGAAACGGGACAAAAGATAATTAAAAAAACAAAATGAACGCGAGCTTAAAAGCTACGTAAGTAATAGTGTTCTGATGAACGTGTTGCTCACCGTATAGTAATGGAAGTACTACAATATTGCTCCAATGTAAGTGAAACACCCGCTACATGCGCAACCAACAACGAAGGAAGCCTCGATAGGCAGAAGAAACGGGAAGCAGTATTATTTGGAAATGAGTAAATATGGTGCATTGTCACATAAAAAATTCGCAGAGGGCTCTAGGAACTTTTAAAAAATTGGTACGAACACGAAATCGCGCAAAAAAGACAGACAAGAGAGCAGTCAGGACAGGCAGCCACTCAACCTTGTTTATTTTCCGCTTTTTTATTTTGTCTAATTATGCACTAATACCCCGAGAAATTACTTCATTAAAATCAATGTTTAAATAAGGCGAACTTTCGCCAGCAACTACTATTTAAAAAAAAAAAAAAAAATTCCATATCCCACAGCGCTTTAAATGCACAGCATTTATAGGTCCAATATGACGTCACGGTGTAGCGTGATGCTAAGTCACGTGAGCGACCGCCTGACGTGACATCAGACCGCGTCACTGGACGTCACATATGACGTCATTGTGTCGCGTGACCTCACAGTGCCACGTGAAGCCACACTAGCGTGCGTTCTATTGCAAAGCAGCTGTTGCTTTTAGCCGTTTTTATTTTCCTCCATAGCTACTTCTGGGGCTTACGAAAAGCTCTGATCTCAGCCCCCGGCAAGCGCTACTAGACGTATCATCCTTCCCAGTAAAGTGGTCGTTTTCTTGTCCGGGCAAAGTGAAAAACGCAACCTGATAAAAAAAAAAAAAAGTAAGTTCAACTTTGATAAAATATATTTTAAAAAACAAAAAAACTATATGCGTAAACGAAAAACTAAGTAATTCCTTATATGCGTTATATGTAAGAAAATTTTTTATTCTAAAGTTTAGCTAGCCAGACTGAGCAAAACAAAAAATTCTTCGTTGCTCTCTAGAGGTTCCTACTCAACTTGCTTTGCAAGTTGAGTTGGAATTTTTCAAGCTGACGAGTTGAAGCCAAAGGCAACTCGCAAATTGCCTTCGCTTTAAAAAAAAAACCACTTTTTCTCTAACCCCGACAGACTCTAATGCAGGGGTCTCAAACTCAGCCGCCTCGGTGGCTCCGAGGCGAGAGCGCTGGCCTACGCATCCCCATGTGGCGGGTTCGAATCCCGGCCGAGGTGCCCGCAATCTGACGGAGGCTTATTTCGGAGAAGGCGCCGTAAAACCGAGCTTTCGGTTGCACGTCAGAAAATCCCCTGGTGCTCGAAATTAATCCTCAGGCCTCTGCTGGGTCGTGCCAGATGCCCATCGTCGGTTTGGAACGTAAAACTCTCAAATCTGACTTTTGGCGTCTCAAACTCATTAAGGTGTAGGCACCAGAGAGTCCACGCCCAAAAAATCAATAGCCAACCTTTAAAAAAAATTATATGGCAAATAAATAAAAACAGCGATGGTGTTTTACGTTACAAAGGAGCTAAGTCTCTCAACGACACTTTACATGTTTTTGTTCTTGTTTTTAGTAAAGGGGACAGCTCGTGCTCGCTGCTTATTGTAAATGATCATTTTTACCGTTGATATATTTTCCATTGATCATCCAAACGTGGGTCCATATACACATAATGATTAATCGATGGAAGCACAGTGTAATTTCCCTATCCTTCAATTAAGTTCAGAATCAGACAATATTTGTATTGTAATTGAAGTTTCTCTCGGTTACAAGACTGAGCTTGGTGCTTTATTTTTGGCAGTTGTTCCTGCTAAGCGAGAGCTCATGAATTCCAGGTGCGTCATGAGCAAAAGGATCGTGTTTGGAGCCTAGAGGGGAATTGCCGTACATGTGATGAACATCACGAAGAGCCGAGAAGCAAAAGTTAGGACCAAACAATACTCGATTAAAAATATATAACAGAATAGTGCAAAAGATGCTAACATGTCGTTAGAGCAGAGCTACGGTTCGAGTGAAAATGACTGGACGACATGAAACGATGAGACGCGTAGTGCTGGAGACAAGGGAACGAGGGACGCAGCCGCCGGATGAATTCGGGCCGCGTCTCAGCAAGCCGCGGGCTGCGTGTTTGAGACCCCTGCTCTAATACTTACTTGTTTTATTTGTACTTCCCTATTAGCCTTACGTGAACTGATGTCAAATACTATATACCAGTCAACATGTTCTAAACGTAATTTGCCTCTGAAGAGTAAAAATATTAAAAGTGACACACGTCAACTTTTACGTTATGTGACTCCTCAAATACTTTAAAAATGAATTGCATAACGTGCATTTTCGAAATTTCAGGGATGGGAAAGCTAATTTGGCTTGGATTTTAGGAGGAATTTACGCTCATTGTTCTCAAAATTTAACCTTGTTTTCTAGCTCGTTTGCCTTGCTTCTTTATTATGTTCATGTCGCTGCTTTTTTTTTTTTCTTTTTTTTTTTGACGTGTAGTGAACTTCGTTTTTGACTCCACTTTTGACGCTTTGAGCCTTTCTATGAATGGCTATATTGCTTACCTGTTTTTATTACTTACTGATGGATTGCCTTTTGGCATTAGTGTTTCGGTAAGCGCGCCGTAAATTGAAAATACATAAATGTATCAAAGCATTAGCGGTTTACAAAATATGCAAGTAAAACAAGCGCATTCACACATCACTGAACGGAAGACAAGACCAGCAATCGGACATCAGACGTGGAACATACAAACAAACGAGAGCACTCATGTGAATATGAAAAAAAAATAAAAAGGCAGACAAAAAGGCGACATTCAAGTTACCAAGCACCAATCATAAGCATATAGCGAAAACAAAACCAAAAACACGTCCGCAGCGAGAAAAAATTGTGAGGTGTAGTTCAAAACACGGTATACATGCACTCTTTTTGAAATATATGAAGACTTTTTGTATGGAAGTTAAGTGTGCTAGAAAACACTGACTTCGGACGAGCTTGTTTTTTCTTTCTATATTCCAGATTGTTCGCGAATCAAAAGAATACATAGCAATAGTAATTTACGAATGCTTTCGGGTCATAATTTGATGTACAGAAGCCCCGGCCAGGAGGTGGAACCCGTATAGGTTTATATATTACAGTATTACAGAATTGAGTTGCCTTAGTACTGAAAATATTCGTTGTTTAACAGAACGTTTTTCCGTCTTGAAGCAGCCAATGAGAGCCAGTTCTTAGGTATTTGTTATAACGTTCCCCATTATTCAACTTATTATACGTAGTACAAACTAATTTTTTTAGATCCTCCCTTCCAGACATTGTGTCCAAGTATATGTACTGGTTACCGAAATAAAGCAACTATTCTCACGCGAAGAAACGTATTTAAAAATAAGCTAAATAAACTAAAATATTAGAATTAGGGCGTTTTATTATTATCTGACTATGCGGGTGGATTTGGTGGAACGCATTGGTACTTCAGGAATGTAGACATCAATTAATTTTATACAGGCACTGAATTTTTTCCTCCTGTTAAAAGCTTCCGCTAGTGGTTTGTGAACTCCTTTCCATTTTGCGTCATTATTCTTTTCTAATCCAATTAAGTACCGCACCCGTTTTCCGGCAATAAATAAACTTTTTGTGTATCAACGTGGAAAAAATGGCTTAAAACTGAAAAAATAAGAGATCTCCAATCTTTGACAGTAACTTCAAAAATAAAAGATGGAAAAAAAAGGGGGGGGGGAGGTAAACGAAAATTTTAACAAATAAAGTAAATCTTCGCGGAAATTTGGCTTTCTAGGCAGCTTCGGAATTATATAATTAAACACAGCGCAGAAAGACGAGGACCAGACAAAGAAGTGACACGGACGTAGCGCTGACTTACAACTGAGTTTATTGAACGCAAAATCGCAATATATATTTGCGGTGTCACGAACAAAAGAACAGAAAAAATTCAGCCCATGTGATGTATCACCAATAAAAATAAAATATGATAAAAAAATAAAAAAATAAAATGCGTTATGACACAGCCGTATAGAGTATGTGCTAAAAAAACGAGCAAGTCACGGAACCAGAAAAATCATCTCCTTGCCTGGTTTTTCTGGTTCCGTGATTTGCTAGTTTTTTAATGCAAGTTAAAAGGGCGAACAATGCAAGTTAAAATGGCGAACACTGCTCGTTCTTCCCTTCTTTTTGTGACTGCCATTTCGTGGAGAAAGAAAGTCGTAAAAGGTATAAAACAGTTACGGCTTTTCATTTACCGAACAAATAAACTACGCAATGCCGAAAGCTCATCCTCGCCTAGAATGTAGTGCTAGCGGTTCTAACCAGATTCAAAAGTTTAAGGAGTATCCGTTATGTCATTAAAAAGCAATAGGTGACTTCCTGAAAATTTTAATGGAAAAACAGGGCCCGTTTTTGGCTCTTTCAGGTAACTGGCGTCATTCAGCTGCATGTATTCGAGAGCTCCATCGGCTGCCATTTTCCCATAGAAAATTTGGAAAAAGTCACTTATAACTTTTTGTGTGAGGTAGCAGTTAGTTTCAAACTCTGGCGCCTCGTGTGGACCGCCAGCGTTACATTTGGGCGTAGAATAGCGTTCGGTCATGCGTAGTTTATTTTGTCGGGGAAAAAAAAACCTGGTACGTTTTTAGGACACCCTGTATTTCGTAACTGATGAACACCAAGAATTCCTTCTGAGCGGTATACACTAAACTTAAGTACAGCTTAAAAAGGTGCGCCTCTAAAACTAAGCGCGATACAGCCTCCTTCACAGGACTGACCCGAGGTTTCTTTTTTTTTAAATTTTATGTAAGAAATACTAAGAATGATTTTTCACCATCCAGGCACGACAACAAAGGGACGCGACAAGGGTCACTTTCGAGATTGTATAGTGGTTGTTCAAAGTATCATCGCGACAGAGGTTCTTTTTTTTTCCATTCCGGCCACATTATCAACACATTCCGACCACGTTTCTGCGTGAAGCACGGCGTCCAAGAAAATAGCACCCTTGCGGATTCGCTTCAAACTTAGGACAAGGGCGTCCGAGAATGCTGCTACCGTGACCGAACTCCCTGCGGGTGTTGTCGAAAAAGGAAACAGGACGGGCTTTTTCCATGATTTGACTACTTTCTTTTTTTTCACTTGTTATTATCTCGTCTAGAGTTCGATCTTTATCTCGTTAGTACTGTTTTTTGTGGCTCGAGAAATGTTTACACACTGACAACAAAAGCAATGCGTTTTTTGTTTTGTTTTTTTTTTTAAGTAGGACGTTTCTTTTTTTTTTTTTTAAATTTTTAAGTCCGGTCTTATGTCTGTCAAAATGAGTTTTTTACAAAGCGCGACCCACACTCTCAGAATTATCACCCGGAATACTACCCCCGCTGTGCACTTGGAAGGCCTTCCAAGTGTTCAATTATACCCGTGCCACACGGGCAACTAGAATGTCATTTCCAACCAATGACTTTCGTTTGATCAACGAATCGGCTCGCGATCTGTCGCGCGTGGAACGCCCCAACATCGGAGTGTCGCGCGCTGATTGGCAGATTGTTCAAATGTCATTCGTTGTAAATGGCATTCGAGTTCCCCGTATTAGTCACTCAGTCAACACGATGACCGCTCTGTACCGGTCCAATGGCGATGCTGCTTCTGCTTCAATAACAAGTATGGACGCCATTTTGTTTATGACAATGATTACTGGTGAAGTTGACCCCCAAAAAAGCCCCATAATTGACCTTTCTCCAGTGAGCCTCTGCGCATGCGTCCACCCTCCCGGCTTTCCCTCGCTTCCCGCTGTCACCATTAGGGAGTTTTCGTAGATCGTTTTCGCCGCCCCGCAACGCCCTCCGCAACACGCTACGATACTTGGAACACTACAGTCAAGGCTATCGGGGCGCAGGTGCAGTAGCAACTTCTACGTTGCGGAGGGCTTAGCGGAGGTTGAAACGCGGTCTACGAGAACTGCTTATTTTCAGAGAGCAGTTTTGCGCGCAAAGCCAATACAGTCAGCACCCATCTTCGCATGCATTATGACATTTATTTATGAGCATCAGTAGTACGCAGCAAAAAACGCGAAAAAAACCGATACATCGGCAAAATATACCAATGTAATCTGACGGGTGGATGGAACTTGGACTGCCCTTCGTGTGTAGTTCGCAGACGACACTTCAGACGGGGCTCGTTACTCGATAAACATATACTGGCGTCCCAAGAGCATAGTACTCACGCAGAAACTTGGGAGAGTGGATGCCGGAAATCTACGCACTCTGCACTTCGAGGGACCACTAAACAAAGAAGAAATATAACATAATGGAATTCGTCTCTTGAGTTCAATCGTTTTGGGTGAAGCGTTATATTTCGTAGAAGATAAAAACCTAGACAAGTAAACAATGCTGAACGCGTTTGTAACTTTGAAATTTCGCAGTAATTTAACGCGTGATCTGCGTTGACCCTCCGTTGGGGAAAGAAACACGCCGCCCAACTTTCCGTTAGTTAGCAAAGCTCTGTAACTGCCGAGGTTCACAGAACCTTGGTGCTTGCATTCGCCGCCAAAGTTAATAGACGCATGAATAAAATAGTTTTCCCATGTCGCTCTCTACGTCGCACGACGTTTGCTTTCATTCACACGGACCTTGAATTCAAGTGGCTTCTTTGAAAGGAGCGACCCTTAGCAAAAAGAGGCCGTACTTCAAACGAAGTTGAAATATATTTAGTACGAATATTCATTTTGTACTTATTCTGTATTATTTTGGCCGCATTCGAAATACGCTCGTAAGGTATTCAAAATACATTATAAATATGAATCAAAAAATATTTTAGATATACCAAAAATATTATCCCTTCACACTCAAGATGCCATTTGTGCATTAAAAACCGGTTACACAACTTTTTTTTTATTTTCGATTTTGTCAGCAAATGGTGTCCCTGTGGTATTTGAAGGCACTACTAGATACATCTCACAAAGCTACATTAGAAACGAACAAAAACACAAACGCTATGACGCACTGAACAGCTCATTCACAGTCCAGTTGACTGGAGCCTTATATAGCCTACATATTGAAGGTAATCATTTTTTCGGTGACCTCCTCTGCGCTTATTAAGGTTCCAAGTATTCGATCTTCTCATCGGGAGTATGTCAAAGGGGAAACAGTGTTTTGAAGTTCGTGGACGATATCTCTTAGTAAAAGGCATTGGTACAACTAATAACAATGCGGCGCAGTCCTTAAAACAATATCCACACAAACGGCTCATAAAATACCTGTTATTGCTTCTCTGCGTAGCACCACTCAGGACGAAGCAAGCAAGGCAGTATCTTCACTTTAAAATACTGTAAACGACTTCATTTTCGTGAGGACCGAATTCTCGCAAAGTTCGCGAATCGCCTACAATTCCGAAAAATAGGTCCCGTGAACAATTGCGGAAATGGAAAAATATTAAAATCTATATTGCGATCCCAGCGCGTCGCGAAAATTAGAATTTGCGAATTATTCCAGAACTCCACCTTTGACCTAAATCGCGAAATATTGAGCCCGCGAAAAATAAATATTTTACAGTAGTTGTTTTGCCTTTCCATTTTAGTAGTTGACTATTTAATATGGTAGTTAATATCACTATATTAAAGTCACTATTCACATCACGTACAATGGTGAGTATACACGTTCAGTGAACTAACATTGTGCTAACAAAACCACTCCAAACGTATCTGTTCACAGCACCTGCTGAAGCTTTCCAGCATCAGCAAATGTTGTAGTTGTAGTTCCCGAACCCCGTTTGTGATCGGTGTGCAAGGAACTGATCAGGTGTGTCCTTGATAGAAAAAAGGAGACAATAACATAAACTGGGCTGATTTATCAGTGCGATGCTCCGCAATTCAGTTGACAAACTAATCAAACGTTGTATTTAGGCGCTTCAGTGTACTCCATACCTACTTGAAGTGGACTTCTAGAAGGGGAGCTTTTCAATATTTTGGTAGTTTAAGTCAAACTACCAAAGTATTGCAGTCAAAAGGTACTTAGAGTATAACACAACAGTATTTAAGATTTTCAGGTATTTTAAGAGTATTCTTCACGTATTTTTGATTGCTCCATTTTTTTAGGGTGGGAGTATATTTTGCATGAATTAAATAAATATTTCAAGAAATATACGTGAAAGGTATTTTCTGCCTATTAATTTAGTATTTACATATTTCAAAACGCATGAAGGGAACTTCAAATGTAGTTTAAGTAAATGTATTTTAAAATGATTTTTAGAAGTATATTTTAGTACTAAGTAAAAAAAGAGAAGTTTATATTTTCGGTCTATTTTTCGTGTACTTAAAATTATGAACTGTATTTCAAATACACTCAAATTAGAATGTGGTATATTTCAAACGTATTAGTTTTCGCTAAGGGGAGGTTCGGCGACCAGCTGGCCAAAGCAGCGCCAACAACTCGTAGCTGCTTACCCCATCCCGTACAAACTTAGGAATGCACAATAGGGGGCGTACAGTGCTAATCACACTTGTCTATAACGCGCGAGCGTGCGGCTTTCTCCGGGGAGCGCTAGACTGGTGCCATTCGCGGTAACTAAGCTAGTCACGTGGCGCAACATGGAACGGCCCGCTCGAGGGGTGTCCTGCCCACTCTATCAGCTGGCGGCGAACGCGGAAGGCTGCTCGCACGCTTTTTACAAACATCATTGCTCGAACAATAATCAGAGTAAAGCATGAAGGCGTATCAACGATTTCGTCATCAAAAAAACAAAAATATATCATAAAGCACTTTATTTTATCGCTTATCAAGCTGATAGAGTGGGCAGGACACCCCTCGAGCGGGCCGTTCTATGTTGCGCCACGTGACTAGCTTAGTTACCGCGAATGGCACCAGTCCAGCGCTCCCCGGAGAAAGCCGCTCGCTCGCGCGTTATAGACAAGTGTGATTAGGACTGTACATGCAGGAACCACGGCTGTTTAAAGTCGCGCTTGCACGCGCTTTTGTCTGTGTGCATTCAGCCCCAAAAGAATCTCGACTCGACGGAATGAGAACACGCCCATTGTTCTTGAACTGTATAGAGCAAGCTGCTTCCGCTGCAAAATAGAGCTAGATACAGCTTCGGGTATTTTAAACCAGCGGTGCTCGACACTCTCGGCTTATACAAACGCACCGAGTGCGCTTTCATAAACCACATACAACCCCCCCCCCCCCCACCCCCCCAGAAGAAAAAAAAGGAGAAGGAGAGACAGTTGCTGGCTTTATTTGTAATTAGGTGTTTTATGTGCCTTGTTTACAACGTTTGCCAACGTCTGCCCCATCGAACGTTTTTAGTGATAGGTGTAATTGGTTATCGTAATTGGGAACAACATTCCCGAAACCAAAAACTCCTGTAAATGACAGCTTCCCTCGATTTTTATTAGTTCGAAGGCAATGGCAGTTTGGCTCAAGGTTTATCTAGTTAGGCTATGACTCGGTAAAAAGTAATACAACACTCTATCAAATATCCCCAAAATCAGTCTCTCCCCCAAATACAACGTGTATCATTTTTTTTTCTCTATATTTTGAGCTTGCTGTGTAGCAAATCAAAAATGTGCCTTTAGCGTCCAGGAAAATCATTAGTAAATCATTTCGATAAATCTGACAACGGTGCCCTATGATGCTACGCTGCACGCGCAAAGTCCTTCGGGCTGTACGGAGTATTGCTATTGAAGATAGCGGAAGAACTGATAAAACTCCGTATTGCCCTCGTCTGTTCCTCACTTGTCTCTTGATATTTGCACGTGTTCCGCGTAGTTGGCTTCCCTTCATCGTGTGAATGACTTACAGAAAACAACCAGTCACTTGTTCAAGAGAAAGAGGCGAGGTTGTGTGTTTCTTTGTTGATTTGCGAAATGTAATATATATATATATATTCTTATACAAAAAAAAATACAAGAGCACATTTTTCTACTCGCATATCTGCTTCAGCAACGTGCGAGTGGTCTACAGTTGCGAATGATATTAAAATACGAGGCGAGAATGTGGCTTACAAGGCCTGCCCCACTATCTATCAGAAGATAACTGAACCATTACGTGGCTCCAGCGGCGGTTTCGTTGTCACTCCACGCTTGACCAGTTGTCGCTGAATCGACGCTCATTTCGCCGAAGGTAATGGCCTTTCGTAAAAAAAATGAAATTAATCGTGGCCAAAACCACTGATGCGGCAGAGTGGGCGATCACTTTTCGGGAGTTTGATCATACGTTAGCAAAAGAAATGACAATAAGCAGATTTTTTTTTTTTCATTTTACCGAGCGTACCTATTATCGGTGTTGACAAGGTTATGCTTTGCCAACCAAGTGTGTAGGAACTAGACAGAAATCGACGAATCTGTTGTAAATGCTGTTCGTGTTCACAATAGCTTCGATGATAAATCAGCCATCTTTTGTTCGATAAATCTTCGGAGCCACGCACTCGCCTGGAATTTTTTGTATCGTCCGCGACTGTAGTTACAATGCCAATTTTTTTTGCCCGCGTATTTTATTTATTTTTTTACATATTAAAAAAATAACCGGAAATAATAAAGCTTACAATGCCCTAAGTACCCGAAACTTGGGCCGAAGCGCACTGAATATCACTACAACATAAAGGGCAGTAAAAATGTTCTAAATAGTTTAGGTGTGTTTTGTTTTTGCGTACTTGTGTGCATTTTGAACGTAGGGCGGGTCTTTGGAGTATTCCCCAGAAGTGCGAAGTTCAAAACCAGGCAACGGTAAGTAAAGGGAAAATGTAAAGCAAAAACCACATTTCTACAACTATTTTCTACTCAAATAAAAAGCCCCACTAAAAGCTACACGAACGAAATAATTGTATAATTACGTTTCCAGAATAAGCAATATTCAGTCAACCGTTTATATTGTAACGTCTGAATCGCAAAATGCGTATATAAAACAAAAAATATTGGCATTTTTAAAGTTTCGATGGCTTTTTTGAAATCATTCATTCGTTTAGATGTGGGGCGGAATTGACTGATTGAAATTGTTTCTATTATTATAATCTGACAATGTTTTTTCCGATTAATCTGTTTTCTTGGGACGCATGTGCGCGGGAAACAAGATTATTTGAAAATGTTAGTTCGAGCGAATAATGTCACTACAGAATACTGATCGATTTACAGTTTTTCTAGAAGATAATGTAATATAAACAAAACCAATGGGCAGCTTATAATAAAAATAGGAACAAAAATTTTAATCTTGCAATCTTTGTACGCTGATCGAATTATTTATTTTGTTTGCTGCCAATTATGGAGATCTAAAATTTAGCGTCTTATGATTTTCATAAATAGTTTTTTTTTTACCTTATTAAGTTTGGGCTTTTTTTGTATTTCGTGCTCGGGCTCCTAACTGTGTTAGCAGGTTCCAACTTCGATCGCACAAGGGATTATTACGCTTGAAATTTAACGCGATACTCCCCCTGATGCTTTTCTTGTGTTTTTGATGACGCATACGTAATTTAGGAAATGGTAATGAATAGCAGTTTTGAATGTACTACTAGCAGCGAAGATAGCTTGATATAGTTACACCAAGATATTTGTATGTGCAGCAATATTTGAATGATCAATGATATCAACTGCCGTAACTTTTTTTTTCATGTGCAAATCAACGGTTTTAGCGCGACTTGAGGTGGGTTTTTCGCAGGCTTGGTCAATTGTCGAATCATTAAAAATAGAAATTAAGTCATATATTGCCAGCTAAGGTAGAGATTACCTTAAACACAACAAAATCACCCCCGCAAAGTGCCGTGTTGCAATGTTTGGTTGCATTTTTACTCGAGAAAAGGTAACGTTTATTGAAATGTTCGGTTTCCCGAGGTGCTTAGAGTGTGTAGGTCAAGTTTTCGTAAAAAAAGACGATATTGAAGTCCGCTTTAGTCCAGTCAACCGTGAGATCAACTACTTTGCAGATATGGAGTGGTTCTGCCTTTGTTGACTTTTTTTTTTTTTTATTGAACTCCGCTACCCGATTTTTGACCACAGTTGGTGCACTCGGTGGTGTCGTGGACATCAGCGTGTACCGCGTGCTAAAATTGAAAAAAAAAAAAAAAGAAACGGCTGCCGACTGTTTTGTCGAAGTGGTGCTGAAATGTTTGCTTATTTATCGAAGCTCTGAAGCAAAGGACCCGAGCTCTTGTGATGTGCCCATGGCGCTACTCTGGTGGCGCATTGCGACACACGAAATTGTGCTCCTTGGCGACGATAAGCCGATGGTATCCGGACAGATAGAGGGAAGCATGCAAACTATGCGGCCAACGGCTAACTTGAATCACATAATATGAGAATGCGCTAGAATAGATCGTGGAGCAAATGCAAACAAAATGCTGGGGCGGATAGTTGACTTTGGGAGCTGGGAGACCACCCTGCTCAGCACCGACCCTGAAGTGCAAGAACAAGTCATCCGTCTGGCCGAAGACGCCGCCGCGGACCTCGGGATCCTGGCCGTCGTCTAAGGGGGAGATGGAAGGGGGCTTTTTAGTGGGTTCCTGACCGGCTCCTACTCCATCTCTGGGAGCAAATAAAGTTGATCTGACTGACTTGGCGACTCGAACAATAAGGAGTATTCACTGGGCGAAATATTTGTGGGTGCTGTATAGAGCACACGCTCAGAACGAGCCCACATTAATAGGCTGGTTAGACCGGCAATCCTGATGTTGTGGAATGCACGTTGCAAAAGAACCGTGGAAGCTCGCCATCAGCACGCGCTCAGCAGTCGCGGACACAACTATGGCCGCCAGTGAATACTTCGTATTAGCGACGTGCGCGATCGAAAGCGTCGCTGTGGTCGGCCTACCACCATTGGCCGAATGCTGACTATGACGTCAGCAAAGGATTTATCGTCGACAAAAATAAGAGGAATGGAAAAACTTCAATTTCGACGGTGTTGGTAGTGCTGCTTTTAGAGCGCAATGATTTCAAGCTTCCACCATGCTCCTTAGAAACACCATCGAACTTGTTGTTCGCAATGTAATGACGTCACGAAAGGTAACCAGATGAGGGCGCCACTAAAACTTCTCGCCGCTAATAAATGCCTGTTAACATATGCAGCGAAGCGCCACAAGCCTAGCGCTGACCTCGTGCTAAGCTCGTGCTGACGGGAGCGTTCACCAGCTTTCTATCGCACCGTCAAAACTGTGGTTCATCGCAGACGATAAGTAGCTGACGGCACATGAGCAGCGCTACATCAGCGCTTCGCTGCATGTGAGAACAGGCCTTAAACTCACACCTGTCAAGTTCGGTTTAAAGGGATAAATAAGCCTTCTCTTCCACGCTCACGAAAAAAAATTGACCGCATCTCCACGTGGTGAATGATGTTGATTGGGGCGAAGCTCTGCTGGTGCTTGTCTGCGTAGACGCTGACCCGCATCATGTCGAGCCTTTCGTTCGTTTTCATCTATGTCAGAAAGAGAATGTGTGGTATGGAACGTGGTTATATACGCACTTGAGCATTGACCGGAGCGCCCTCTCGTCTATAAACGTTGAGCCAATGCATGCAAAGTTTAACGCGATTATATACGCATTTGACCGCAGCGTCGTCCCCTGTATAGACGTTGAGCGGCTACATGCAACGTTTCATCCATGACATCCCCAGCTCTTGAGTTACTACCACATCTCAGAGCCACCTACTCGTCCCGCAGTCGTGGCCGAGTGGTTAAGGCGATGAACTACAAATCCAATGGGGTCTCCCCGCGCAGGTTCGAATGATGTCGACTGCGCAAACATTTTTTAGGGGCGAAGCTCCTTAGGGGCTAGCCATGTCCGTATGTCCGTCGGCCGTCCGGCGTGCCCCTGCTCGTGAGTTCAGCAGCGAGAGCAAAAAAAAACAAAAGGTAAAAAAAAAAAAATAGGGTGCTCTGAGATGCCATCCCATCTGTCTTCTTAAAAAAAGAAAAAAAAAAGAAAACCACACATTCTTCTACTGACATGAATGGGAACGGCACCATCAGCACTACCTATGACCAAAATCAGTATGAAGAAAAAGAAGAAAAAAAAAGAGTAGAGGGTTCTGGGTTGCCATCCTATCTGTCTTCTTAAAAAAAGAACAAGAAGAAAACCACACATTCTCCTACTGACATGAATGAAAACGGCACCATCAGCACTACCTGTGACCAAAATCAGTATCATCAGCACCACCCGAGCTTCGCCCCAATCAACATCATTCCCCACGTGGAGATGCGGTAATTTTTTAATCATTTTTTTTTATTTTTTGCACTACACGAGCACGTGAGCACGTGAGCTCACGAGCACGATCACCAGCAAGATCGATGTGAGCACGGACGCCGGACGGACAAGGCTACACCCTAAGGAGCTTCGCCCCTAAAAATAATAATGAAATAAACTTATGAATCGAGATTTACAAGTTCATTTCGTGACTCGTCATGGCCCAAGGTGGGCATACGACAACATTCATTTTTAGACAGATGAATTATTGTGAAAAGAGTTTTTTTACTTGCATCAATAAAAGGTTGGAACCGTTCCCTTGCATGGATAAGAAGTGGTCAAAAGAACAAGAATGTGAGCCTCACAGTTGCATGGTCTAACAAATCTGATGCGTGCAGAAAAAAAATATTCATGTTACGTTTCGTTTAGAAGATATATTCTAACTGAAGTAAACTTTGTGAATTTTATCTTTTAGAATAAACATTTGTTGCTGTTTATCTCTTACCTTCCTTGAGGTCGAAATTACAATACAGTGATTAAACTTCTACAGCGTTTGTGTGTTACTATTTATCCATATGAAGGTGAGGGCCATTCGAAGCTTTCTTTTTCCTCACTTTATTGTTTGTTGATATTTTCTTTCGTTCTTGTTGCGTTTGTCAAGAAATATTTATATAAACATTATTTTTTGCACCGCTGTGCATCTGCGGGGGGAAGGGTGGGGGGCTGGGGACCAGTTAAGCTGCTTGTGCAACTTTGTTCCATAGCTCCCGCCGTATCTACAAGTATATGTATATACCGAGTGTTTTTACGAGGACTTACAAACGTCTCTAAAGTAGGGTGTTCGAGAAAAACATAAACTTTTCGGAAACAAACTGCTAACCATGGCGGACGATTGCAAAGGACATTGCAATTGGCACTATAATTTATTTTTAATTGGGAAAATAAACCGGATGGTACCAATAAGAAATGTTTCGAGCGTCATCAAAAACCCCCCTCATCGAATAATTTTGAAACAACTAGAAGGACTGGGGACGTGCAAAGGGGCGCTAAATGTACCCTTCGTGCAGCAAGCACACGGACGGTGATGCGAAACCTCAAGAAATAGGAACGTCATCCGCGTTTCTTCGTCGCCGGCCTTGCGCCTGCTGCGTATACAGTGCATCACCGCACTTCCCACGTGCAGCAGCAGTCAGTCGGCCGAAAATTACACTGATATAGGCATCTTCGATAATGCTCCGCAAGTTTCTAACTGAAACCATGTGATTATTTTCACTCATTAAGAGGCTAATTATTTCATTTTATGTGATTATTTAGAGTATTAGTATGTTTTGTTTTGGAATCCTTTGGATCCGCCGAGACGCAGTTTGCACCCGAAAACATTTCTTTTTTCTCAACCACACGATTTTCAGCAACATTTGCAAACTTTTGAAAAGCACCCGGAATATATTGTGAATAAAGTTATTATTATTATTATTACTATTATTATTATTATTGTTATCTGCGCGATGAAACATCTTTATCAAAGAATAACAGTGTATTGGAAGTCCTACACATTAACAGCTTATATCACCGTCGAGAAAAGGCAGATCTGTTTTTCCTTTTCAAACTCCTTCATGGCATGACCGACTGTTCAGAACTGCGCCCACAGATAGCTTTACGAGTTCCTCAAACAGCGACCCGTTTGACAACGTCTTTTTATTCTCCTCCGACGTTAAATATCCTGGACCCCTTGTTTCGCATGTGTCGGGCATATAATGGCATTGCAAGTGATCTTGATGTTTTTTGTGTGCCTGAATTTGTCAGTCTCTCAGAGTCTTGTATGAGTCTCGCTGAACGTGCCGTGATTGTGATGTTATTTATATTATTTTAATAAGGTATATTCGTTTTTGTGGCAGTCTTCTACTCTGCGTTCGGACACTCTGTTCCGTTCTTTTCTTGTTATGTATATCGTATTGTTGCGTCAGCATGCGTTATATGTATCATATCTTTTACTCAATGTGTCGAGATTCTTATGTTTTTTTGTTTTTTTTTTTCATTTTTTGTAGTGTGTAAGTTTCGGCGTGCCAGTACAAAAACCGCATGGTTGTTCCTGGACACCTAATAGAAATTACTCTTGATTATTGATTATTATTATTATTATTATTATTATTATCATATTAAGAAATAGGTTCGAGCATTAGCTAAAGCCTCTCGCCCTCTTCCTACAAAAGCAACTTTCCTCTATTGATCTTCCCCACCCCTTCCGCGTTAAGGGCTCCCTTAAAGTGATTGATTTGATCCGACCTTTGCACTCCAATCGGGACCACAACATGTTCTCGGTGGATGTCGCATACATGTATTACAATGTCGACCTCAAAATTCTTCTGAGCTCTGTGTCCGAGGCAATCGACCCGCAGGGAATGACGAGGTTCCAAAACGCGTCCGGAATCCCGGTCGGAGGCTTCCTCGATCTCTTCCGGCTATACCTGAGCTCCACCCTGGTTGAGCACGAGGGAAGAGTCTTCATTCAGAGACCGGGCGTGTGTATCGGTTCCTGCCTCGCGCCGATCCTCAGTGAGATTTATCTCTTCTTTGTGGATAGCGCGGTGCAGGAGCATCTTGCTCGCTCGAGTAACGAATGAAAGATCTTCCGGTACGTTGACGACTACCTCGTTCTTCATCCTGTATCCAACTCAGATTCCCCCATCCTTCAGGCGTTCAATACTAACGCCAACGGCCTCACCTTCAAAAGGGAAGACCCTACTCAGGAGGGCCTACGATTTCTCGATCTTCGACTAACCCCCTCGTCTCACGGTCTATGCTGGTATTTGCAACAGCACTCCCAGAAACCTGTCCTCCCCTTCTCTTTCCATCATTTAAAAACCGTTAACTCTGGAATTGTTCAGTCTCTCCTTTCCTTCTCTTGCAAAAGTCCTGCGATCACAAGATCAAAGAAAGCCTATCGCTGCAGGCAACCAGGCTCCGGAAGGCGGGTTACCCGGTGGAACCCCTAGATAACATCAGCAAGAAGCTCACCCTGCAGTCTAGGAGCCGCCCAAGAAGGCCCCCTCCGGGACTCGGTCTGTACGCTTTGCGTGCATTCCTTACTCCACAACACGGCACACCGACTGCGCGCACTTGCACATCGATTCGGTACCAGGGTTGTTTTCACATGTAATTTTAAATTGGGAGGCACGTACAAGCAAGTCACCAACCCAGAACCCCCACCCACATGCACAAGAAACACGCGCAGTGCTTCCGGCCCTGCACAAGGGAGGAGGTGTATAGTATCCCTCTTCTTGTGTGCGGAGCCAAGTGCATCGGTCAGACGGGGCGCCGCGTGAATGACCGTCTCCAGGGGCACGCCAAGCAGATCTCGTCTCCTTCTCCCGGCTCCTTTCATCCAGTCGTGGCTCACGCCAAAAACTGCCCCTCGTGCACTCCCGAGTTCTCGAAAACCGAAATTCTCAGCGGGCACAAATCTCGATTCGGCAGG
This sequence comes from Ixodes scapularis, assembly GCF_016920785.2. NCBI lineage: Eukaryota > Metazoa > Arthropoda > Arachnida > Ixodida > Ixodidae > Ixodes > Ixodes scapularis. The sequence goes on from NW_024609835.1 coordinate 16,878,328, forward strand.
GAAATCCTCGAGTCTTTACATATCAAACCTTCTGTCTCAAACCTGTCCAGCTCATCCTTTTCTCTTTCCGATCGAGAGATTCGCTTCCTGCGGGGCGAGAGGGTTCCTTCAAAGACATAAAAAAAGTCCAAATTCCCGTATCTTCTGCTCCTTCTCTTCTCCGAGCATTCTTCCCCCCCCCTTTCCCTTCCTTCCCCAAGAGGGCACCCCCGGCGCAACTTCTCCTCCTCTCCGCACCCTTCCCCCCTCCACCTCCTTTCCCTAAGAGGGCACCGTCGCCACTCGGGCCTGCGTGTAACGGCGAACTGTCGACTGACACACAGCAGACCTCACCTTACGCCGTACACGCGTAGCTGCGAGCAGGGCCACATGGCTCACGCTTCCCTCACCCACCACCCTCCCTCTCAACCTCCCCGACACCCCCGTCGAGCTTCAGGAGGCGATGTCAAGCCAGTAAACCTTTTGTTGAAAGTCGAAAGCCTGTCTTGTCTGTTTGTCTTCAATGTCCCTCTTTCCTTTTCGTAAATTCGAACCCCCCCCTCACCCAACACGGTCAACCATCTATAAAAAAAAGGATTGCTATATTTCTTTTTTTTTATCTAGGTATAAACCTCATTGGGGCTACAGCAGAAGTGAGCAATACCCAGATATACCGACAATACACAACAAACTATAAAAAATCGCAACCAGATCAAATTAGATAAAAATAACCCTCCCCCCCTTCCCCTTACACACAAACACACACACACACACACACACACACACACACACACACACACACACACACATAAAGAAAAGAAAACATATACATAATAGACGGGCCCCGAAAAGAAATAACCGTGATTGGTGTTCCGAGGTCATGGCGAGGCGGCATATGGGTACGAGCTCCTGAGTACGTGCGTCTCAAGACCCTCTGCGAGACGAAACCCATGACGGGGAGGAAGCACAAGGCGGACCCTTTCAGACACAAGACGGACCACTCCGGTCGTGACGTAAACAATCAGCACTGACCATAATCGGCGCCCCTCTTTCTTTTTGTTTCTCTCCTACGGGTATCTTCGATTGAGGCCACTTACAGGGGTTATTACGTCGGTTAGAGTCACTCCAGTTATTGTCTCGGTCGCCGAGGCACACGTCCCTCGCTATTGGTGATGTCTCCCAAAGGTTAGCACGAACGTCTCCACTTCATTATTCTGGATTTTGTGACGTGACAGACATGATATTTCTAGAGAGTTTGTGATCCTTCCCATGCGTGAAATAAATACTGCCGTTGTATTTCAATCTCTTGCTCATTCCGTCATAATACATGCAGAATTGCGTTTTACAAGGAACGCAGATAACATATACACCAGTTTCAGCCTTCCAGGCACGCGATGCTGTGTCAGGGGTCGCCACGTCCTCGTTTTGAACGGTTCACTTGTTTTCAAAGCTTTCGCGGCTGGCGAACTCTTCTCGAAGAATCTCCGAGTCCACTTTGTTCCTGCTTTTCTTTTTTAAGGTGAAAGCCTTATATGTCCCATTACGCGAAAAGGCGTCGTCGGTGTTGTGCCCGGAAGATGGACATGAAAACACGTCATCAAGCAGGTGCCGTTCAAGATAAAGCGGACGCGCATTAGAAATAAAACGCAAAGAAAAGCACAGCAACGCCAATGCTTAGAAACGGAAGCCGTGAAGCCGGCGGGGGCGCCGATGCCCCAAGGTCAATGCGGACGCGCCTCAGAAATAAAACACAAAGAAAAGCACGGCAACGCAGATGCTTCGTCACAGAAGCCGTGAAACTGGCGAAGCGCCGCGCCTGCGCAATGGGGGTGCGTGATATCACCGCCGAGCGCCGTCTGCAAAGGGTGCGCTTCGGACTTCATCTGTGCTCGTTGTGTGCTTCCTGTGGTAGACTGTAATGCGACCACGCGGGACCACAATGCTTTCGCATTCCTACACGTAAGCAGTCTTACGTGTCCTCCTGTGTAATTTTCATCGCAGTTGCATCGTGCGACTGGCGAAGAGCGCGGCGTAGGTGTTTGGCAGCCGGCCAACACTGTTGGACCGTAACACGTGCTTCACATTTTAAGGAGAAACGAGAGTTACCTTCTGTAGACGTTTTGCATTAAAAAAATTCAGCCTTGTTACCTGCACTTGAAAAAAAAATGTATGTGGTTTCAGTTGCAATATTGGGGTGACGCGCAGTTTCAATGTTCCTGATAAGCGAATGATAAAAGCACGGCATTACACCTGGTTATAGTATGACTCGTGCTCATCACGCACGAAATAATTCTGAATTAGCGATGGTAAACGTGCTCTTCTGCACCGTTACATGCTGATTTCTGCGATATCATCGAGCGAAATGCCCGTTTGCAGGGAGATGCGAAGTGTGGCCTCTTAGTCGTCTCCGTCAGAGAACTGGCAAAGATTAAACACTTTTCCTACTTCCAATACGTTTTATAGTTTTCTTCAGTATACGACAAATGTTCAAAGCTAGAGCCCTATGGAGCCAATCAGAGCGCCGGAACGAGGCATATGACGATGTAGCATTGGCGAGCCAGACTCCCGTGGGGAGTTGTAACATGCTTCGCTCTGTTCCTGTGATTGGCACATAGTGGCTTAGCGTTCGCTCTTCCAGTCGTGCCTCATTAATATACTGGGTGATTCAAGGAGACGGCAGGCTCTTCAAATCGACCGAAAAATTCGGTTTCTTAACCTATCGCGCTACGACTTTGTGCAGCGTTGCCCACAGATGGTGCTTTTTTTTTTTTTTTTTGTAAAATTTGCAACCAGCGAACTTATTTCAGGAAAAAGTAAAGAAAGAAAAAGGCTTAGCTCCTATGGAAACGCAGCGACGCCACCGGTCTGCAAACAACACGGCGCCGTTTCGCACGGGAGACAAGAGATGGCGCAAGCGGTCGCCACGCCAACTGCCGCCAACGAACGATCAGACGACGCCGATAGCCGGCGTATTTAGCAGACAAGGAACTGCAGTTCCTTGTTGTTACCGCGCCTGTTTTTGTTTCTGCGACTGTCGCTGCCTGCCGAACGCGCTCTGCTTTTGAGTCGAAAAGATTGTCTGCTAAAGACGCTGGCTCTCGCCGCCGTATGCTCGTTCGTTGGCGGCGTTCGTAGCGCCATCTCTTGTCTCATGTGTGACACGGCGCGTGTTGTTTGAAGACCGGTGGCGTCGCTGCATTTCCATAGGAGCTAAGACTTTTTCTTTGTTTACTTTTTCCTCAGGTAAGTTCGCTCTTTGCAAATTTTACAGAAAAAATACACCATGTGTGGGCAACGCTGCACAAAGTCGCAGCGCGATAGGTTAGGAAACCGAATTTGCCGGTCGATTTAAAGAGCCTGCCATCTCCGTGAATCACCCGGTAGGTAGAGAGGGCGACACTGTTAGCACGAACAAGCGATCGTCGGTTTTTGTAGTTTTTCTCTTTTAAACCAAGATATGTCATCCAAGTTTTTTATTGCTACCGAAAGAGTTCATTTAGTTCTTTAATGTAAGTGATAAAATTTCGTGCTCGCTAATACTATTTCAAAGTAAAACGCGAAAATGCGCCGATGCCGTGTTCGCGCTAACAGTGTCGCGATGTTTACCCCCTCCGCCCCCCCCCCCCCCCCAAAAAAAAAAAAAAAATGAAACATCATTTATAATGTGAGTCGTCGTTAATAATGAGACAAAAATTACATGCATTTACCCAGTTCGTTCCCGAGAAATATGACAATCTACGTAGAGAAAATGCGGGAGTGGAAATTATTAGAGCTCGCGGAGACGCCAGAGCGCTAGCTCTGGTTAAAAGATTAGGGGGTAGACACGAAGCCAGCTGCCTTTGTCTCTACTCAATCTTTCAATGTGTTCGAACGTGAACACCAAACGCCGGACGCCAGATACCGGCGTTCGACGTTCGAACCCGTTCGGAGTGTGAGTAGAGACAAGGGCAGCTGTACTTCGTTTCAGCTTCCGTCTGAGCGCAGCCAACGGCTGAGGGATGGTTCGCAACTTCGAAAAGAGCATTCCTACGCACCACAAAGTAGTCCGCAAAAGTATTTTTTTTAAGTAACTGTTTTGTGCTTAAACATAGCACAATATTCCAGTTGTGTACTGCTCAGAATGATTTGTAACTAAAGGAATTAGATATCTGAAGTTTATGTTTTTATTAATATATGTAAATGGACGTGTTTTGGTGAAAACACGTACATCCGCTGGCAACACGGTTGCAGCGCTCGGTTTTTCTTTGTGAATTCGTTCCCGTAATGTCCAAATCATGTGCTTCGTTGCTTTCCTCACTGAGTCGCTTCAAAACGTCCTTTCGCTTCACAACCTCTCGCGCGTCAGGCGCGAGAGGTCGTGAAGAATGGCTACTTTCAAAATCGGCAGGAGACTCCGGTCGTGTCGTACCGCGAATGCGTTGTAAACAAGAGAAGCGTCCAGGCCACTACAATTCACTGATACGCGGCGAAATCAGGGCACCCCTTCACCTGCCTATCACATTGAACGCCGAGAAGCTGGTGGAGAGTACTGCGCCTCGAGCCCTGGTATACCCAGACAATACAAGGAAATATCATCGGCCGGGTAATCGGGCACCATGCAATGTGTACTTACATCTCGAAACTATGCCGAAATGCCAGACAGGTGGAAAATTCGGACACAGACGTCAGCGGTCAGCCTACGCATTGACATCTTCTGTTACTAAACTTCAGGATGTGAAAGGGCACTTTTTAAACCGTTGCAGGCGATACCATTGAAACACCTGTAGCAGACGAAATACTCGGCGAGCGCGGGCGGCGCGAACGACCAGCGGCGCAGCGGAGTGATACAAAAGTGCAGGCGAGATCGCGTGACCTATTGCCGGCGTGTGATTGGCTCCGGCCACACGTAGCTTCGGCTGCGCTCGGACGGAAGCTGAAAGGAAGCATAACTTCACATCCTCCCACTAATCATTCCAACCAGAGCTCAGCGTTCCGACGCCACCGCCGCGCACGCATCAGCTCCTCACTTTCAGCCTTTTCCCGCATAGCTGGCTATCCCTACTAACGGTGTCCATATTTACGAGACGTGAATTACCACGTCGTAACAAGGCGGAGTTTAATCACGATTACGGAAAAGTAGTGATTTTTTTTTCTTAATTTTACGTGTTTCTAAACAACATGCCCTTCGAAATTAAAATGACAAATCTCCGGGCTGGACAATGACACTCGGAGTGATGTCACCTTTTGTTTTTTGGGGCAGTAGCGCGTAGCAATAACAAGCTGCTATACACTCTCGGCTAAACAGAATACAGAAGGAATTCCGCTCCGCGAGCAGGAAGGTGGGGCACCGCTTTTTGGACTATTCCGTCAAGGGAGCTCTCCCCGAGGGAGGCCGGTGGGAGGGCGCCGACGACGTCTTCCGAGTTTGCTTGAAAGACCCCAGAGATTTCGGGGAGGGGCCGCAAGGTCGCACCGATCAGACCCCTAAAGAACGCCGCCATGCCTCTCTCTAAATCGTTCGGGCTCATTGAGCGAACCCCGGAAAGTCGTTTGCTCAACTCGATAATAGACAGGCTCACGAATCCAATGGCCCGCTGGATGTTTCCACGGCATGATGCGACGCGAGACCCGGCTTTCCGTGGCAAGTTCCTGCATTTAGCCTTAGAAATCGAATCATATTTTTATATACGTGCAACTTCAAACGAAAAACTAAGATAGTAAAAAACGAAAGTGGCAGTGACCTTTATTTCCAAAGTGAGAAAATTAGTGAAATACAGTATTTAAGCAGCGATAGCGTGAATTAGTTTAAAATACATTTGACACGTTTCGAGGAGTGACAAAAAAACTACATGTTTATCAATTTCCTCGCTAAATTGAGCGAGGGAACTGACGGTGCGTAGGTCATGCCCAGTGTTGTGGGGAATACCGAAGAAAAGTAACGAAATACGTTACTCGCTACTTGCAAATAAAAGGAAAGCGTTACCGTTGCCGATAAAAAGTAACGTACGTTACTTTTGCGTTACTTTTTTTGTAATTATGAATTCACACGTCTTACTCTTTTGACGTTACAAATATATATAAGCTCCATATTTCAAGTCGTATTATGTAAGTCCAGAAACTGAATTTCATTACCTTATTCTTTTACGGTGTACTTATTTAAAAAAAAAGTATTGGGATGAATATGTAACGTGTAACGTAACTACATAACACGTTATTCGAAATCAATAACGTAAGTACGTTACCCGTCAGAGTTTCAAAAAGTAGCTATTAGGGAGTTTTAGGGAACCGTTTTTGCACATCCGATAACAGTGCGATGGGCCGTCCGGTACGAACTGCGCTTGTGGGAGACTTCTGCAGTAGCGCATGCGCAGTTCGTAGCGGAGGGCATGGCGTACCCCATCGGATGTGCAACAACCGTTCCCTAAAACTCTGTAGTATGTTACAACGTTACCGGAAAAAGAAAGCGTTAGCGGTAACGCCGTTACCTGTGACGCGTTACCGCCAGCACTGGTCATGTGACATCAACTTTCGCGCCATATGTTCTAGACGGAATTGGTCTATACATTTCATGTGACGCTGGGTCACGTGATGTTAATTTTTCCGCTAGTTTGAAACTGAATTGGTACATAGGTTTCATGACGTCAGATGACGTGATATCGATCTTTGCCCTTAAATTTTGGGCGGAAACTTAATGGGTGCGTAGGTCACATGACGTGAGGATCATCACTAAAAGCAGCGCGGAGACTAAATTGGGGTATACAATATCTAGAAGCCTCTGAGTGGCAGCCGACGTTTTGATAAGAAACGTAAGACTTCTCTTTCCTTAGCTTATGCGCTCCCTCTGAGACTCCTAAGAGTTCCATTTAGGGTTCTTTCTACTGCGATAACTGGGCCTCGGAATGCACTGTCATGTCACGAGGCCTGCAGCGAGCTGGTAGCAAATACTATAGTACTGTATATATATACAACTGTGACTCTAATAGAGTTTTGTTTTTAGTATGGCGTCCAGTGTGCGACTGATCACACCGACCAGCTTCGATAACGTTCGTGGATTGTAATCTCGTAGAGCTAGAATTTAAAATATTTACAGCGACTGTGAAATTGAAATTATTTGATTTCTTCGAGTAACGAAACACACTAAGAGGGTCTGTGAATCGGGAGCTGATGGCCGGTTATCGGGTGACCCTTCTCTCCCAAACAGTATTTTCTGGTTACAGGCGCCACAGGCTCCTTCCTGTCGCGCCTCATCGTCTGACGCGGCTGTCGGCTGCAACGTTTTCTAATTTTTGTTTTCTTCTATTTTTGAGTTTTTACGACTTCGTCGTGTTAAACTTCCGGCAAGCCCGTCTAAGTTGATGGGTCTAGAGTGGAGATAATGCTCTTGTTCACTTTCAATACACTGCGAGACTGCCGGGTCGAGACAAAACAAATTTCTAGTTGGTGTGGAGAACGAATGTGAATTTCACAAATGCATATTTTTTTAAGAAAGAAACCAGTGCAAATTATCAAACGCTGATTGCTGCCTTATGTTTTGTGAACCGCCTCTTTTGAGCTCTAGATAGCCAAAAGAAAAAAAATTTCACGTTTCTTTAAAAGGGGCTCACGAGTGAAGGTCTTGTCGTAGGAATTTAGGGGCGGTGTTGTGTTTGTCCCCCTTTTTTCTTTCGTTGTCTCGAGGTTTTTTCTCACTGGGATACGTTACTCGTTACTTGCAAATAAAAGGAACCCGTTACCGACCTACGTTACCTCAATATAAAAGCAACGCTTTACCGTTACCGTTAAAAAGTCACTCACGTTACGTTTTGTATTTATGGATTAGCATGTTTTGCTCAGTTGACATTACAGCTATGCATCAGCGCCATATTTCAAGACATAATATGTACACCCAGAAAATGAACGTAGTTACCTTATTTTTTTAGTTCTACCGAAAGAAAACATATCTTCGCGGTTCCTTAAAAGGGGCTCACCAGTGAGGCTCATGTCGAAGGACTCTGCGCCGATCTTCCTCAAGTCCTCGACCGTCCTCCAGGTAAGCGTGAGCAGCCTGTTCTGCGAAAGGTCCACAGTCACCAGATTGGGCGCCCCGACGAACATATTGGCAGGCAAGACTCGCAAGCGGTTGTGGGACAGGTACAGGACCGTCAGGTGCGCGAGTCCATCAAAGGCCACCGGATCCACCTCGGAGATCTCGTTGTACTTGAGGTCGAGTTCGGACAGGAGGGGCATGGCGATGAAGACCCGGGCGTCCAACCGCCGCAGCTTGTTCCTGAACATGTCCAGACGCTTCACCTGGGAGAGGCCCTCGAACGTGCGCTCGGTCAGGTTGGTCATCGCGTTGTCGCTCAGGTCGAGCTCTTTCAGCTTCGAGAGCCCCGCGAAGGCGAGGTCCTCGATGACCTCAATCTGGTTCCGCTCAAGGAACAGATAGGTCAGCAGGGGAAGGTAGGGGAAGGAACGCATCGTTAAACGCTCGAGTTTGTTGTCTCCCAGTTCGAGTTTCTTCAGCCGTGGTAAGTGGGCGATAGAATCCTTCTGGAGCTGCGTGATCCCGTTGGAATCGAGAGAAAGGACGGCGAGCTTGGAGAGGTTGTAGAAAGAGTGACTCTTCAGAGAGCCCAGCTCGGCCTGCGAGAATTTGAGGCGCTGGAGGAGCGGTTTCCGACGCAGGAACACACTGGGCACGAAGTCCAACTTGTACTTCTCCCCGAACGCGGTGAAGGTGACCGCCACGACTGACGGTAGCCTTTCCAGGGACTTGAAGACGGCATGGTCGGCCGACAACGTCCTGACCACGAAACACGTCACTTCAGTGCCGCCCTCCATGCCGGGGTCCCGCACTTCGTCGCAGCGACAGGACATTGGCTGGTCTGCGGGCTCGCACACACTGGGAGTCAGCTCTTCTGTGGATTCCGTCAACGTATGCGTGTGCGTGAGCAGACCCAGAAGTGCCAGTGCTGGAAACCTGTAAAAGCAAATCGGGGTTGCGCCGTCTCAGCATTTGCGAAGAATTTGCGTAACAAACTGGGGAATTCGTATCATACGTACACACGTTCAAAATATTCCTACTCTTTTCGACACTCTTAGATCATCCTGAGTGCAAACTGACCCACGATGCATCCCAAGTACCAGTCATCAATGTTTATTTTAAAACATGTTAGGCAGTGGTAACGGCGGGCGCTCCATGGCATTTCTGTGGTCATTCAGCTGGCAGTTACAAAAGAACCTTCTCTCATTTTTCCACCCAGGCCAGCCACTGGAGTGTAATACGAATAGCCGTTCTTACTGGTTGAGACGATTAGAGATAGATTTGTACATCGCGCGCATCGCGGTACGATATTCAGGCAGACGCCTCCGAGAGGGTTCGTCCCTCGACATCACGTGGCAAGTTAACGGCTCCGATTTATGAAGGAACTCTGCAAATGTCGAGCAATAAAGAAAACGACTATGAAATACAGGTGCAATCAAATGCAGAGTTGATGGCGCTGGCTTGGGACTAAAATTCGTTTTTAGAGGTACGCTCGCACCCTCCATCTATTTCACCAAAGCATGGTGCGGGTTGCAAAGAAACCATGTTTTAGCACACTGTATTTCTCAGCGGCTTAAATGTTAGCCGGGCGGCTCTTGGTCCGAAGACCAAGAGCCGCCCGGCTCGAACCCCATTTTCACTTGATGGCTCTACTTGGCATTCCCGGAGAGTCAGAAACATTGCAACTGTTCAGCTATAGTACCAAGAGGACAGCCATCTTCGGAGTTTCTTCCAGAAAAAGACCGTAATCAGTGTGATCGCCCACTGCATCGAGTGTGAAAGCTAATTAAAAAGTCCAAGGCAACAACCGACTTGTTTTATGGCCTATTTTTTCACCGACTTGCCTAATTAGATAGGAAAACTGCGGCGAAGTTCTGGCGCCTTCGGAGTGTTACGTTCGCCTGTGCATAGTCTCGTCCGAAAATAATGACGGTGATAGCAACTCCACTCCGGCTATTGTCAATTCTATGTCATAAAAAGGTTCGCTGTCCGAAAAGATATCAAGCTTGAGCCACCGTTCGGTTTTTGTGACATACCAGTGTTCGTTTTGGAACTAGCGGTTTTTCTGGTTGCAGGCTTACGAAAACTATTAACCTAATTGGTGCTCAGAGGGTTTACCAAGAGACTGTTCGCTGGTTCCATCCTCACTAAAACCCTGTTATTAAGGTTCAGTTTTCCTACTAAATTATTCGTGTTCGCTCTTTTGCGACGATCTACTTTTCTCAAAATCTCGAACAAAATAGGCAGCCCCTTAAAATGTGCAATTAGCTAGTCATTATTCACATCAAGTGGTAACTACGGAGCAAGGCTTGAAGTGAAGGACACAGCGAGGATTCATTGAAAAAGTGCAAATGCTACCTCACTCTTCCCGCAAAAAAAAAATGTCGCTAAAAACATCTATCTTGATATAGGTAAAGGTTGTTATGTTCAGGCAGTGAAGCAGTACTTGAAATTTCGATAGCTAAAACAAATTTGATTATAGATTAGCTAATAACGCCGGCTGCTCTGAGCGGTGCTGTAATACGGTGTATGAAAGGTTTTCCAGCAATTTCTACCCGCAGAGATCTCAGAGAGGCAAACGATCTGATCGACAGAGGACAAGCGGAAAATGACAAAGTCGGAATAATGTATTTACCGAAATCTTAATTAATCTACGTAACACAGGGCACGTGATCCTATGAACTTCCAGGAGTTCATGCCTCAGTGTCGCGGGTATGTTGACTTGGCATAAGAGTCAAAACGTGTTTCCGGCATTCACATTCTCTGAGCTTCCTCCATAAATATTTGGGGAACAACTACTTGTGACACTATAGAAGCCGTGAAGAGTGCAAGCTGCGGGTTCATGGGCTCCCATAGCTTTGACTTGAGTGCCACAGATCATTGACACCAACTATCGTGCTCTGCTCGAAAGTAGACACACGAGCATCGTTTCATGGGGCACAGTTGGCAACGCTGATATCCTCCGCTTTATTTCTTTTTAAACTGCGACCTGTATTCTGGATCTTCTTAACTACACACTTTATAAACTCCAAATGAGCGTCTCGTGAACGCTTCACTTAAATAACTTGAGCGGACTTGACAAAGGCAAGTACTTTAAATTACCCAACTACACATCAAGTTGCGCGAATTATTAAAAAAAAAAAAAAAAAACTACTCACGGCAATTATTCTTCGCTACAACTACAGATATCCCAGTTTTTTTGTTTATTTTTGCACCATTTTTAGTGAAAGCGTGACTTGAGTATATACTCTTAAAAACAATCCCGTATTGTTATTCCTTTCAAAAAGTGATTTTGACTTCCTCCTTTCTTTGTCCTTAACGTGTGTATTTTTTCGTAAGTAAATAAGTGATAGCATTTTTGAAGAAAACATCTCTAGAAGAAAGTCACATAAAGTACAGAAACCAAAACACCCAGTCCCGAAAAATGTAAAAAAAAAAATATAAATACAGTAAATGCTGTCAAAATAAATAAAGGACGTTTATTCTAAAGCAAGCCTTCCGGGTTGACTTCCTATTTGAGGGATGCAGCTTGCGTCATCCCTCTCCAACCGTCAAAGAAAAGTGGGCGGCAGTGGGGATACTTTTTTTTTTAATCTTTAAGTCAGTGAAGAACGCAGAATTCTGTAACAAACTGAGATATGTTGCGCTTTGCGATATGTACTGCTTAGCGCATGTGCCCAGAATTTCCCGGAAACCACAATTTGTCTCTCCTTTGTCAGCGGGTTTGAAGCGCCTGGACGAAAACGGTCGCGCCTTGCGCCTCGCTATTTTTAGGATGTGGTCCTCTCCGGGGGATTTATGGGTCGAGGATGAGTCAGTTGCGCCGTAATGATGTTATGCGAAAAAAAAAAAAAAAGGTCTACACAAAAGGGAAAGCATGTGCCACCCACGCCGGATCGAGCCCCCGAAATTGGGAGGGACATAACAACGTCTCTCGTGAAAACTGACGTACCGCTCATCCGCTTCCTTCACCTTCTTCTTTAACGTTGTATATAAAACCGTCAGTTGTGAGTTAGCGCCTGTCCTGTCCACTTTTTCGTCTGTCCTCGTCCTAGCGCTATTTGTAATTTAATTATGTGTAACCAACTAGCCCGCCAGAATGTTTTAATTCGCTTCTTCATCTCTTAGGTCGGTGTCAGCAGCTTGTGTACCGATTATTCGCTTTTTTCTAGCGATACAGTCGCCACCTCGCTGATCTCGGCAGAACTACTCCCAAGTGCTGTAGGGAGTGACGTTTCTTTCCAACGGACTTTCCGTTTGCTAGTTTCGGTCGGGTAAACAAATTAACCCCGGGGACAACCACAAACGGTCCCAGAGGGTGCAATGTAAAACATGCCACAAAGTTCGTGGAGTGTGAAGAGGGAAAGGTCTGTTCAATTCCACTAAACTGCGGCAGTCAATACATCGGAAAAACTGGGAGATGCGTCAGCCATCGACTCAGAGAACACAATTTGGAAGCATTAAAGGCTACAGATGAGCCTTTTCACCCAATCATCGTTCACGGCCGAACGTGCAGTGACTGTACTTCTTATTTCTGTGATGCTAGAATACTGTGCGGTCACATCAACAGATTTGGAACAGAAAACATTGAATCATTTGCCACAAAAAATTACCTCCCCCACCACAAAAAAAAAACATTTCTATACCTTTATTATCCCTGACAATGACAGAGGTCAAATTCCTTGCACCAGCGATAACTAGATAACTGATAGCTCATCGTGACGCCTGCGCTTTTTAAAGCATTATGTTTATAGTAAAATCCCGTTCCTTTTTATCAATTTTCTCGTTTCCTTCTTCGAAAACGTTGAAACTTCTGGGGGTGGCCGGTGGTTCTTATCTTGTGCCATTTATTTGTTGTTGCTCAAGTATTCTTCACCATCCTGTCATTTTTTATTTGAACGAATTGCAACGGCGACGGAGAAGGCCTTTTTGAGGCTCCAGTCCAAGTGGCAATATTTAGTGCTAGTCAATCCTTCTTAATAATAATAGGTTTATTTCCAACAAGAAAGGTACAGTGTTGGTGGGGGCTTTGGAAAAAAGCTGTGTGTACAGCTTGACTAGTCCTAAGCCCCCCTAAAGCAGCAGCTACAAGCAGCGTGCATGGAAAAAAAAAGAAATACACTGCGAACACTAAACAAAAAAGAGATTGAACAGTTGGCAATGAGATATATGAAACTAAAGAAAATAAGCAGGCACTATAGCATAACATCACTTGCTCATCGTTCAAGGGACTATAACAAAATACAATATTTAAGAGTGGACAAAAAATAGCACTGCCCCACATCGTTCAAGGAAAAACCAGAAAAATAGTCTACGTTAATTAATTGTACAATACACAAAACACAGGCACATTCCCCTTTACAACAAAAAAATAAGTAAAAGTACTCAGAAAATACACATAAAGGCACCGTTCAAACGTGGCCGATTTGCCCAGAGAGTATCATGTCCCGCAAGGTACCCACCGATAACGTGTCAAGTTCTATGTTGTGCATATGAAGGTGGTTAAGGATGGTCGGTAGTGTGTATGCTATAGTATAATGGCCATAATTTGTTCTAAAAAGAGGCACTTGCCAGGGCTGCAGAATGCGCGTTTGGTACGAGTGTACTTTTTGTGTTAGATTCGCTAAATATTCAAGATGATGTACATGCATGTTTTTTTAATCATATATTTTGCGCAAAGGCGATATCTATACAAATCAAAAATTTTAATTACACCCAGTTGAGTAAAAAGTGAATCCATTGGACATTCGCGTGGGACTTTGCAAATAGTTCTTAAAATCTTTTTTTGCGAAATGAATATTTTTTTACAGTTAGTAAAAGTAGTTGTGCCCCATACTAGATGACCATAGTCTATATGGGAATAAAATAATGAATTATATATTAACAACTCTACCTTAAGGGGAAATATGTGTTTATTACGATATATCAAGCCAACAATGCTGGACAATTTGGATATAATGTAGTTAACGTGATCATCCCATGACATTGTCTCTGAGAAAAAATACCCAATGTTTTAAAAGAAGAGACTAACTCAATTCTAAAAGAGTTTAAACATACGGTCTTGTTTATGTCAACTTGTTTATTCTTTGGGCGAAATAGAACTGCCTTAGTCTTATTTATGTTTATTTTTAAAGCGTTACATTTGCTCCATTTCGCTAGTTTTTCTAGCGTATCATTCGCGGTATCTATGAGATCTGAGGCGGTATCACCAGTAAAAAATAAACTAGTGTCGTCAGCATAAATGATAAACTTCGTTGATCGGCTGATATTTACAATGTCATTTACGTAAAGGTTGAATAAAAAAGGGCCCAAGATGCTTCCCTGGGGAACGCCTGACCGAATAGATTTTATTGATGATGAATGACCATTAATATGTGCGTAAAACGAACCTTCAAACAAAATATTGCGGTATGCACGTTTTGCATGTCTAAAAATTTGGGCTAATAAGTGTTTGTTCTTTAAAAAAAAAAAACGATAGTTGTGTGTCTTTTATGCACAAAAATCGGTGGCAAACGGCATTTTTATTTTTTTTTATTTTATGCGTAACTCAGGGTTTGCGAGATTTGCGGGAAAATCGGAAAGGACAACAACGATCGCACAAAATAATGAATCTATCAAGAAAGTAGTCAGCCGATGTGCTATACTGTGACTCATCCTACGATGGACTAAAGGCCAAAGCCACGGCCACTAGGTCCAATCACGTTACACGCTAAACTATGATATGCTTAACATTGATTAGGCGTGGACGCATAATGCTCCGAATCAAAAAGCGCTCCATCCTTTCTATAGCTTTGACACTGCAAAGAGTCTGTATGTCGTAGCTTTCTTTGCAATGTAAAATTTATAAGTCACTCAGTGCTATCCAATTCGAACCACTGTCCGCCCATACCCGTTAGTGATCCTAGACGCAGGCACCGACACGTGCATCGAAGCGAAACACTACGCAATTTGTAAGTGACTTGTGATTGGGTCTGGTGGCCCGCAGCTTTTAGCTTTAGTCCATCCTAGGGTGAGAGGAAATATAGATATCACCGCACTCCAGTCTTCACGATTTAGGCGTTGTTCAAAACGTTCAAGGTTATTTGCGCTTATATTTCTAAAATATATTTCATTTGCATAGGGTACGTTTCATTTTAAACCGACATCAGCAAGCATATAATTTTGAAGCTCATCATTGATAGTTTCTTAGATCAATCGTTTCATTTCATTTATTGACCTCAAAAGCATCTATTGATGCATCACATGAGGGGGATTACAAGAATGAGGGAGAAGTCGTGACTGATACGTATATGGGATGAAAAAAAGACTTATTCACCAATGCAACAACAAAAACGCCAAAGTGTACAAAAGAGAAAAACGTGCAATGAATTCCACACACATTGTGGAACTCGAACAGTACAAACACTGAAGTTGAGAATAATACAAATCAGATTCATAACTATCTGTTAAAAAAAAAGACAAGCAACTTGCTGAGTGACTCAGGAGTAGGTTTAGAAATAGCGTTAAACAACCTGTATGATTAAAATAATGACAAACATTCCAGGTTCATATGGCGAGGACTTAAGCGTATGTATGTTGAAGACACCGCCAAAAAGGCAACTGAATCCGGGGGAAGCTATACAGACGCTAGTTTGCCTGTGGAGTGTACATGATGGAACGCTAGGACGACGCTTCACGTTACCATTAAATGGTCGCGTCTCGCGGATGCTATTGAAAGCGCTTCTTTTGTGGTCGCGTCTCGTGAACGCTACAGCTTCCCGTGGCCGAGAGAAACAGACCTATAGCCATGGAGAAGGCGAGTGAAATTGCACCTCAGCGGCGCAGAAGAGCGGCGAAGCTTAACTCGGACCCCGAAGTAGTTGCCCGGCAATTAGCGGTTGAGCGTAAGAAGACCGAACAGAAGGAGGCTAAGCGTGCTGCGGAGACATCGCAGCAAAGGAAGGAACGTCTAGCAAAGCGGCGTCACCAGGAGGCTGAGCGACGTGCCCGACCATCTCAGCAGCAGCAACAACAAAACGCCATCATTAACGTCAAGGCTCGCCGATTGACTGACTATACGGTGAAACTTAGTGAAAGCGCCAGTGCGACTCGGACCGTCGAGACGGAGTTCGTAAACAATCCTTTTGGATGTGTGTGCGACGTGTGTGAAAGACTGTGGCACATGAAAGACTTGACGCCGGTAAGTAGTGCCTTGCGTGAAACGTTGAGTTTAGCGGCGCCGCCTACCCAATGGGGAACCACCATTGATCTTGTGTATCAGAGAAAGATAATCAATTCCAAATACTGCGTTAAGGCCATAGAGACGGCAGCGTGTTACTACACTGACCACCGAGCCGTCTTTGTGGCAATAGAGAAGCAACCAGACGTTGAGCAAAAAAAATAAATAAACATACATGTGTCATATAATACATATACCGTGTGTGTGTCATTGAAGCAACATTAAGCATGATAATCAAGCTAATCCTAGACAATTAGGAAAGCTAAGAATAAATAGCTGAACCTTTGCTCACGCTACGTACATCCTGGCATAGCCGAGCTAAGCCACTGCAAAGTTTTTTTGATAGCATACTCTATGGCAGTTTTCCTACTGGGTTGTTCAACGGTAGGATATTCTAAGCTCTGTTTACATATGAAATATGATCTACATCTGACGAGTGCATGTTCCACGAATTCGGTCGTGCCCCCGAGCCTAGTTGAGATGATATTCGAGAGGTTTCCTTAGTCAGTCTAGAAATGTCAACCTGCGACACTCCGCCCCCTCCGATCACGGCCCGACCAGCCTGGCATGAATGCCCGACAGCATACGTAATCTCATATTGCTTTTACACCACTGATACGCGAACACCACAACACACAACACTAGCTGTCATCGCGATGTTGTGCTATGTTGCCGACTCTCGGTTATACAAAACCAGTTTGATTGTCGGTTGGCACACATCATCAGAAAACAGAGCCGAACGCAGCACAGAAGACACGCAGTCACCCACAGCGAAACCTCGTTGTCTTTGACGCAGTTTCTGCGATTTGCATAACGTTGTCAACGTCGTCATGTCATTCTGCAATCCGGAGACAGCCATCTTAGCCCAGTGTTCGTAGCACCGCTGGCAGTGCTCCGGAACTTCGCTATTTCTAGCGGCTTCGTTTGCACGTTTGACAAAATTAGCGCGGATAATGTCAGTGCAAGCGAGATATCCAGCGTGTTTGGACTGGGAGACGGAATAGCTGTCGGCCTTCGCTGCCGCTGAGGCTCGGTCAGCTCAACAACGTTTATTAAACAATACGCGAGACGTGTTCGAAAAAAATCGCGAAAGAAAACGAGGTGGGAGGGCGGAACTTTCCGCCCGTCTGCCTGGTGAAGGAGAAAAACGTCTCGTTCCTCCCATCTTCTCATTTCCACTTGAGGGCGCTTCAGTAGAAGGGAGGAAAACGCGCAGTTACTACCTTTTTCTCCTTTTTCTATAGAGTGCAGCAGCGCTGTTAGATGCAGAATACAACGAACTGCTTCCTGGTAATAAAAATAGTATGCGTCTTGAATGGGTGGAGGCGACACAAGGAACGTAAAGTTCAAAACCAGTTGTACCAGGAGCGGCTTGAGGACGGCATTGGTGAATATCGAAGACTCCTTCGGCTGCCTCGGACGACGTGCGCAACAGCGTAAGCCACTACAAGCTAAGCGATCCCGAGGCCACCGCCGGTAAACCGGTGAGCAAAATCAGTAAAGTTGCCAGACACGCGAACAAAATACCGCCAATTGCAGAGGGATCCCGAGCCAAGGCGTTTGTGCGGCCCGAACAAAAGCTCCCCCATTCCCGTGAGCTTTCTACGTCAGCGAGGCTCCACGCAAAGGTGTCACGTTGTTACCACGTGATGCATCCCGGAGTGCAAGTGGAGGATTTTCTCCCCCGTGTGAATATCCCTTAGGTTTTTAGGAACTATATAAACTTTTGTTAGAACACCCGACCGCCTTGTGATTGGGTGTCTTTCACAGGTGTTACTGTTGACGTTGATGTTGTTGTTGTTTTCTTTTTTTTCCCTTTTTTTGGGCGTGGGGAGGGTGTGCAGGTTCCTCTTTGTTCGGGGTGAGTAATTGCCTGCCAGAACTACGTCCGATTAGGTCGCCCACCGCACTGGCGTTCTGTCACCTTCCGGTGTTTCATGGAGCCGCCTCACGCCATCGAACATTCCCGACAAAACCCGACTAATGGTCTTACGCGAATTATAACTCCCAGTCTCCTTTCTGCTTTCAAATAATCGGTATTTAATAGAGTGGGTGAATAACAGTTTGGATCGATCGCGTCATTCTTATCTTTATCACTGCAATGAAATGTCATCGGTTTCCACAGCACTGTGAAGGCTATCAAAGACGCGGTGTTTTTCAATTCGAACCGCAGTTCGCACCACCCTACAGTTAGGGCTCCGTGTTTTCATATAAATCCGAAAAACTCCGAAAAACATCCGCCGGTAAAATCTTTGTCAATTTGGAGTTATTCGATAAACTCCGAATCGTTATGTGCCCATGCCACTCCTCCCTCCTCCCCCCCCCCCCCCCCCCCTTTGCACACACAAAAGTTTTTTTTTTTTTTTTCACATTGTGAGCCGCGCATGATTTATGGACCTGAGAAAATGGCACCATAATAATCTTTCAAGCCTCGGACCGTTGTCAAAAGGGGATCTTACGGCTTGTCTCGTCGAGGTTGGATCAGGGAAGCAGGTCATCGTACCATTCGTGTCACGAAAAAAGCCACTCTTTCAGGGGCGAAGCTCCTTAGGTCTAGCCTTGTCCGTCCGTCCGTCCTTCCGTCCGTCCGTCCGTCCGTCCGCCCAGCCGGCGTCCGTGCTCACATAAAACGAAACAAATGTTTGCGCAGCCAACAGGATTGGAACCTGTGCGGGGAGACCCCAATAGATTTCTAGTCCATCTCCTTAAAGGGCAACTCCGGCCAAAACTAAAAATGAAATAAATTACTGGTATCGCTGTAGTGACACAAATACGACCCCAGCCAAAATATTACGTCCGTCCGACGCCGCATTCTCAACTAATGCCGATAATAAAAATGCGACCCGCCGCGAGCCGCTGCTCCTTAGCGGGCGGCCAGCGGGTTGCCGATCGCTAAAGCATCATTGGGCCGTGACGTCCGTATCGTTCTCTTTTTTCCTCCGGCTCGGGCGTTGCGGGGAGTGCGCTTCTTTGAGGCCCTACCACCGTTACTTCGGCTTGTGATTGGCGTCTTTAGCCGCTGCTTTTATCTGAAGCCCGTGTAGCTTCAATATAGCCTTTTGGTTATTTGCTTGTGAGGACTCCGAGACTCGTTTTAGCGAGCAACTCGGTGCGCCCAAGACTACCCAGCTGTTCCTCGAAAGATGCTGAGTACAACTTGTAGCGCTGTGGGCTTCTCACACAACCCGCTGCGCAACTAGGTACTTTTTCACAAGTTTCCAACGGACCGGAAATCGCAGAAGGTGTGGGTAAACGCTGTTCGACGAGTGGACTTTGAACTTCGGCTTCTACGCGCCCGAGGAAAAAAGAGCGAAAAAAAAAACATACGTGTACAGCCCAGCACACGTGTGTTCGGGCGCCGCGGCCCATGCCGGAGAGCCTCGAAACTTGATGTCTGGGACTGACCCGCCGCGCGAAAGCGATAGGGCCCCCAGTTCTGTACATCACTGGGAGCGCGGCTTAGAGCAACGCCGCTCCATCCACGGAGCCCCGACCACAATTTAGGCCAAGGGACGAGTACGGAAGAGCTTATGCACGGCGGCAGCCGCCGAGTACGGCACCGAACGAGTTCACTTGTTTTCCAGTCGCTAGCTTCTGGGTATACAAGCGACGAGTACGGCATAGCGCACGCACGGCGGCGGCCGCCAAGTACGGCATCGTACGAGTTCACGGGTTTTCCAGTCGCTGGCTTTAGGGTATACGCACTAACTCTTGCTACATATGCTGGATAACTACCACGTATACAGGATTAAAATAAAATCATCTTACCTCCCATCTTTAGACGGCTAGCGCAACAGAATTAGGTACCGCTCGGCCTGCGTACTCGTTGAACGAGAACGATCCTGACGTCACGTTCACATTGCGGCTGATTTCCAGCGTTGTCGGTGTTTCGAGCGGATAGTTTCGGTTTCGTTGGCCGCGCCCCAAACAAAACTTTGAGGCGTCGATATCTTTAAAACAACGCACTATAACGAGAAAAAAAAATACACCTTACAATTCAGGGACGCCCTGACTGCACTAAAACTGTCGTAATACCCAAATCGAAAGTATGGACCGGAGTTGCCCTTTAACCACTCGGCCACGACTGCGGGACGAGTAGGGGGCTCTGAGATGTGGTAGTAACTCAAGAGCTGGGGTTTCTGTTATGGATGAAACGCTGCATCCAGCCGCTCGACGTCTATACAGGAGAGGGCGGTGCGGTCAAATGCGTATATAATCGCGTTAAACGTTGCATGCATTGGCTCAACGTTTATGGACGAAAGGGCGCTGCGGTCAAATGCTCAAATGCGTATAACCGCGTTCCATACCACACATTCTCTTTCTGACATGTACCGTTGACTTAAGCGGTGGAGATACGTTCCCAAAGCAGTAATAATGAAGTCGAAACGCAACCCAGAACTCAGCACTACCTATGAGCAATAAAAAAAAAATCAGCACCATCAACACTACCTATCAACAATAAAATCAGTATCATCAGCACCACCAGAGCTTCGCCCCAATCAACATCATTCGCCACGTGGAATGCGGTCATTTTTTTGGTTTCCAGTTTGGGCCATGGGATTTGGGATTTAGAGGAAGGAGAAGGTATATGTTTCTGAGGGGGAGTAACAGTGAAAGCTATGGACCTTATGAGATTGTATAAAATAGGGAAGAGGGACCGTTAAAACTTCTCTATTACATCCTTAACCGCTCCACCATCAATCTATCCCGACCGCGGGATAGATAGATGGGATGACTACGAGCTTCCTTGCGGCTACCTCCGGCAGTTTATTAATTTTAAGGTATCGACGTTCATCGAAATTCAACTGAAGAAATCTTAATTGATACAGGCGCGTTTTTTCTTTATCTGGCATAGTTTTGCATCCGGCTATTATATATTACTTTTTAATAGGAAATACTCC
Source organism: Ixodes scapularis (assembly GCF_016920785.2). Classification (NCBI taxonomy): domain Eukaryota; kingdom Metazoa; phylum Arthropoda; class Arachnida; order Ixodida; family Ixodidae; genus Ixodes; species Ixodes scapularis. The sequence goes on from NW_024609835.1 coordinate 16,899,431, forward strand.
AAAATTAATCACCGAATTTTGGAGAATTGGAGATTTACGAAAAATAAACTCCGATAAACACCGAATTTTCGCTAAAAAATGAACTCCGAAAAACACCCTCCGAATTTCACGAAAAAATAAACTCCTAATACACGGAGCCCTACCTATAGTATTTAATCCTCCATAAAGTTTGGGAATAGGGTAAAACAAGTAAAAAGTAAAGTAAACCAACGAAGGGCGCCACGCACGTTCAAGGGGAGGAGTCGCGAAGGATCACCTGGGGATCTCCTGGCATGCAGCGGACATCTCACTGACACCTTTTCCGCAATACGACTTCGTCAAACTGCGAGCATCTCGATGTATGGGCACTAACAGCCTGATAAAAGCAGGCCTTATTTTACGTTCGCGCTTCTTGCTACGTGATTGGTTCTTCGACGGTCTTTTATGCAAATGGCCGCAATGGCATCGGCTGCGGAGCTACCGCGATCAACCGAAGGAGCTCGGGGAATAGCGAAGACGCACGTGCGAGCATGTAAAACATAATGCAGTGTAGAGGTACAAAGAGCATTTGACGGCTGAACATGTTTGGTGGAGACAAGGAGCGCCATGACTAGGCACTTTTGGCGTTTGCTCGATTGACTTCATTGGATCGTAGCGTCGGGTGTGGTCGGACTAAGTTTGAAACGGAGTATTGCAAAAATAGGAAAAAACTGAAGAACTGGCTTTTCTTCGAGTCAATGAGAGCATGCAAAAACAAACGCGACTTCGCTTCTTTTTTTTTTCTTTTTTGGCGCGTTTAATGGAAGTAACCAATGTCACGCGGTTAGCGACATTGATCCCTAAAGAATCGAAAGCCGCCACGAGTTGCCGCGAGCATGAATTCTGCGATGTCCTCGAGTATAGAATGAAACCGCCACATCATTCGGATTCTCAGTTTATGCAGCGACCGTAAGCAAGAAGACATCGTTTCTGTCGCGAGAAACAGCGGACGTCACGTCATATCACCCCACGTCCCAGCCGTACATACAGAGAGATTTGCCTTTCTCTGGGATTGCCACGAGTTGTAGTTTGACAGATGTGTTTTGCGTGTATCCAGATCCACATTGGACCAATGGCGTTCGCTCAATATGCGTAAATGTCGACATAGTTCTACTCGCGGCTAGTTGAATTCGCCGATACATAATATATAAACGAGTGGGATTCATTTTAAGAAATTTCATCTGCCCGAAGTGATCGAGGACGCAACAATATCCTGAACTCAAATCAAAAAGCTTACAAAGTGCTAAAATCGCTAAATCGTTAACACAAAAACTGCTTCCAATAACAGCGATTGTTGGAATGGCGTACACAAACAATTGGGGTCGTAGCAACGGCTCGTGCGCCAAGCCCGAACTGCGTTTTGGATTGGCGCGTGTCGACGGCGCTGTTTCTTTGAATATGCGAAGCTTTTGCATAGGCTGTTCTAAAAGTCCCTAACAACCAGACTTGTACACATCGCGAGACTATTAGTGCGAACGACATCGGAGCATTTCCGCTTTTTAATTCTAAATGATATTAGCGAGCACGACATTTTATCGCTTACATTGCAGAAATAAATGAGCTTTTTCCGTAGCATTAATAACTTCGCTTGGTTTCAAAGAGAAAAAGTGGAAAAACAGGGGATCGTTTGTTCGCGCTAGCAGTGTCGCACTCTGTACGTAGTTAAACTACTTCACTCAATATACTGCAGTTTAACTACTTTTCAGGGTAGTTTACTAATTTTCAATTACATTTTTATTTCGGTAATTAGTAGTTAAACTTTAATTTTTTTTTTAATAACTTCTACACAAGTTAAAAATTGCTTTCGAATTTTAGTGGTTGTTTTGCCTATCAACAATCATTCATGCTCAGATGAGATCAGATGTTGGAAGATCAGCTGATATTTGCCAAGAGGAGAAAGCATGTGGCGTGGGAAAGGGGGGGGAGAAAATGGTTGGGAGAGTCCGAAACCCCTCAAAATTTTCAGAAGCCCGGCCCCGCTCCCCCCCCCCCCCCCCCCCCCCCACACACACACACAGTCACACTCCAACAACACTGCTACGAGGCGCAGAGGGCGAACAGACACGACGCAAGAGAGGCCGAGTAACTGCGGGATTAGCGCCGAAGACTGGCGTTTCTGCGAAGCTCACGGAGACTTGACCCTTTGAAGAAAGAGCTGGTCCCCGCTTCTCTTCAACGTAGAAACTCTCGCCCGCTACAGGAGGTGCACACACTGCATTCTCACTCAAAGGAGGCAACAAAATGCAGCACCTGCTCTGAAAACCATCTGGTGCTCTCGTAGTTTGTGCTGTACTCGAAGAATCGCGTGCTAAAAGGCAACGCAAAGATTACCTTCTTGCGTTGCCTTTCCTTCCAAAAATCGGAATATGCAGATCTTCCAAGATTCAAAGATCGTTCAAAAAACCTGTAGTAATTCCCCCAACGTGTTTATATAAAAATAATAAACAAGCAGTGTTGGGACGTACTTTATGTACATTGTACTTAAAGTACGACAGTTTAGAAAAATTGTACTTTATCTGAAGTAAATTCTCTGAACATGTACTTGTATTTTCGAGGAAAGAAAAATTCCCGACTTTCCCCGAATTTGAAAACAAAAAATGGTGGTATCGTCGTGGGAAAATGCGCTCTTTCGAGACGTCATCTAGTCGTTTCTGTGAGTGAACTAATGGCGTCTGTATGACCTATGAAAATAAGTGCCTTATAAGTTGATTGTGTCAAACAGCTCGTCAGTGAGAGTAAAACAACTACTCCGTGGCGACTTCACCTTATACAATATTTGCTGCAATATTTGCTAAGATTTCCGTCAAAACCTGATGCACCTCGAACTACCCCTGGAGCAATGCATACCAGTTAAAAAAACACTGTATAGTGATTGAAAGGGCTTAACGAAAGATTCTGTTAAAGGCGCTTGTACTTTACCTTGAAATATATTGTATTTATATACTTTACTTCAAGTACATTGCACCCGGTGTACTTACTACTTTACTTGAAATACATAACCTCTCCTTTACCTTGTACTTTCCTTCAAGTACTTTTTAGATGTACTTAACGCAACACTGCAAACAAGCAAACACTGTCTAAAAAATCAAGCTCAGGAAGGACTAAACCTCAACGTAGAAATGAGACATTCGCAGCCCCTCATTGACCAAACAAACAAGAAAGTACAAAACACTTAGGTACGCAGAACCAGAACCAGCTATTAAAGCATATCTGTGAAGAAAAACAAGCCAATTCAAATTTGGCTAGCACAATTTCGCTAACGGATTAAAACCTCTGTACTTTCGTTTTGGCATAAAAAGCATAGCAAAGTAACTTCGGAAGTAACTTCAAAAGTAATGCGCAACTTTTTTACGGCAATTAGAAATTTTCTCAATTACTTTCTATTTGAGTAATTTCTACTATACTCAAATTACTTTTGACGTGCATACTCAGTAACTTAATGCAATTACTTTTTTTAAGTAACTCGTACTTGTCCGCTGACAACTGCCCACTTTTCGAACTCGAATAATCCGTGCACCTGATTTTTAGATGCTTTCTTCGCAGGAGAGCGCCAAGGTTTGAACGATTAATTAGGGGGGCTACGTTCGGACAAATGTTTCGTTTCTTCTAAAAAGAAACGGAAGTGGCGGAAGTGACGATATCGCATCTGATTGAGTAGAGGCTTAAATGACGAAAGTCCTCTCTTTCGTCACTGCAGCCTTTAGCCAATCAGACGCGATATCGTCACTACCGTCACTTCCATTTCTTTTTAGGAGAAACGAAACATTTCTCGAACATAGCCCCCCAGACCACTGGGTTACGTTAGATCGTATAGTAGCCGATTTATTTATGAGTCAACGATGGAGGGATTGCACACCAGTGAAATGAAAAAGCCAACATTTAATTAAAGTTGCAATTTGGGCCAGCTGGTTCCTGATATAGCAGGCAAGAGCTAAAAAGCACAGGGACAATAAAGGAGATGAAGCAGGCCGCACTTGCCTTTAACGTTTATTTTAAAAAAAAGCTGCTCCGTGGTAAAACAGACCGTCCCTGCAGATTCCGGTGTAAACCACATAACAAAAAAAAAAGAATACTCGTTTCCAAATAAAGACAGTTACGTGTGACTTATACCCTTATCACTCTTTGCTTCGATTTTGAAAGCTTCATGTAGCTGTCTAGAAAGCGTGTCTAGATACCTAGCTAAAACTCTGCTGTCGCTATATGACGGGGCGCATGGGCAACGACTGCAGTGAGGGGCATGGTGTGGACGGGGTTGCTAGCGTGGCCGCAGCATGCTCGCGCTCACGATCATTGATGTACTTGCCTGTCTGGCCGATATAAGAACATCCGCATGACGAGGGTATTTTGTACACTACCACCACGGTGCTCTATATTTCTTTGGTGCGGTTCCTGAATTAGCAGGGATCTATTGAATCACTCGGAGCGTTGATCCTACGGAACAAGCGCGACAGCTTATTGGCTGCTGTGAACACCACGTGTATGTACAGTGCCCCTCAAACTTAACGCCGCCACTCGGTTACACTCGGTTACGCAAATATTGATCTATTGCATGCTGCCCAAAGATAAATTGGTCGCTGCAGCTGCTCGAATACCTTTCCCTGGTTGGGTTCTCATCGGGGACGCGAATGTTCACCAAGTAGTTCGACCACTAGGTTCAGGAATAGCTGAACAAGTGAGTAAACCGAACGATCTAGTGACGGCATTAAGTTTGAGGGGCACTGTACATCGTACCGAGCGGCCACTTTCTTAAGATTAAGCGTGTCGGTGTGCATGTACGGAATTAAAACCGGCCTCGCCGTATTTCTGTCGCGGGGTTGCTGCTGTGTCCCTTTAATTCCCTTTGCCAGGCCTTCTGGTACCTTCACCAGAGTGCCCTGAGGGAAACCCGCCCTCTCCAGCCGCGCTACCTGCTTCTCGGAACTTTCTTGGGCTCTGTGCCTGCAGGACTTCTTGGTAGCCGCCTGTAGGCACATAGAGGCAATGCTTCTTTTAACTATTTTTGAACGTGCACATCCAGCAAACCCCTGTTTTTGTCTGCCAGACAATCCCCTTTGCTTATTTGTTTATTTATTGATACTACATTTCCGATTGGAGATTTTGGAGGGGTGGGCAACAAAAAATTATAACTTACAATACACTGGTAGAAGAATCAACTGAAAGATCAACAGGGTCAGCGCTATACATATTAAAACATTCCAAATGTCCACACGTTCAGGTCTGCATAGAAAATGAAATTTAACATCATTATACATATCAGCTTCGCACAGCAGAGTCCACCGAGCAGAAAGCACAAAGAAAAATCCTAGGATTATTATTGCTATTCCTGTCCAATTCGCTTGTATTTTTGCATTATTCGGATTATCAATATAAAACAACACAAATATAAAACAACGAGCAAAATCCTTAATAAATCAAGAAAATATAACAAACTTCAACGATAAGGGAATACTGAGCAATAAATTAACTAAAACAATGAAACAACACAATACAATATGATAAAAAGAAGCAATAAGACAGCCAGAAACAACTGAACAGCAAGAAACAATAAGGGTAATACTAAACACAAACGAGACAAGATCAACTATTAAAACGTTAGTTAATAGGGCAACGGAAAAATCTATAACAATGATAAGAATGGGTGCGGTATTTAACGCCTTTCATTCCCATTAAAGCTTTTTAAAGGTTTCAAAATGAGTGAATGAATGCATTAATTCGGTAAGAAGCAATGTTCGAAGATTTCTGGAGACCGAAGAGCTTGCATTTGACCATATTACTATTTGTTTTATGCATTTTTTTCTCATGTAGCTCTAAGAACTGCTGTGCGTGCACGATCGGGCGTGTAACTAATTCAAAAAGAGAATAAAAAGAATCATGGTTCCAAGCTTCTTCAGCGACCGTTGGTTGCGGTGGTACAGCCGAACGATCTCGCATTTTAGCATCGTAGTGGTTATTCAAGGCCAATGCGAGGGGGAGGGAGAAAGGAGGGTGGGGGGAGGACTTGCGCGCGCGTGAATATTTTGGGAACTGGCAGCTGTTCCCAAGGAATGAAGCGTGGAAACTGCGGCCGTTTATTATACGTGGGAAACAGCTCGTGGTGTAAATGTTTACAATATTCATTCGCTACCTCGCAGGCTAGTATATAGCTGAACGATAAAACCATGCAACCATATGTATAGTGAAGCGAAACAATATTTTCAAATATACGTATATGTGTTTTTTTTTTTTTTTTTCGGGAAACAATACAAAGGTACAATGGGCTACTCGTATGAAATGTTTTCGAAGCGGTTGTTTAAATGGGATTCTGCATTTTACAGATCCTAGATATTATTCTATGCCTAAGGTATATGTTTTAAGCCATGTCAAATCGCTTATCATTTCTCACTGTGGCGGGTGACACTCCAATGTCCCCCTGAGTCTATTTTTGGACATTTTGTAGTGCTGCGTATTATGTAGAAGTTATTTTGACAGCAGCCATTAAATCAATGTATATGGAAGCTACCACTTTGGCACCTAGCTTGCCCAATCACCCCAAAGCCGCCTTGCATCTGCGGTTGAATCCGGGCAATGTTGCTGGAAGTAGCACATGAAATGAAAATTTCTATCGGTATATAAACAAAGAAACAAAGATTAATAAAGTTGTGCGCAGGTTGCAGGTTTTTTTTTCTTTAATACTTGTTTGGATATTTTGATCCCACCAATAAATTAAAGCACGTTTTACTAAAGCCGGTGTAATCTGGCGACATCAAAATCCTACAACAATGCCAACCGGCACGTAGTTGGCAAACCTTTTCTGTTATTAGGTCGATAGATAAGCACAATAACTATATTTCGGGCTATTTTTTATCCTTATATTTCTAATTTTTATTTGTGTGTAACTACTTGTACACGTAAATTTAGGAAAGAAGACACTGCGTAAACACAAAATTGTGTTCTCAGGTATCCGTTTCCACATTAATTTAAAAGGTACGAAAACTTGATTCCAGCGTTGCGGTAAGAACCTGGAATTATAAAACATTCCTCTGCTTCTGCTTCCCCACAGAACACCTAACTTTATTTTACATATTTCAAAGTTCTCCGGAGAAATGTCCCTGCAATTTTGCGCTGAAAAAGGGGCTGGAGCGATGCCATTCGTCCTTTGCGCCGGCTGGTGTGCATTCAAATATCCTTCATCCCAGTGTATTGCAACACATTTCGCACATTTAATGTTTATTTCCTCAACGTGGGCTTGGGCAATACAGCCCTTCCTACAAACATCTGCTATTAACTATCTGAACACTTTTATTATACCCCTCAAGATTAATAGCTTTCATCTCTTTGTCCATCAACTATTTTAATCTCCCTTGCCCGTACAGGCATTGTTTGCTGGAGTAATTTGGGCGAATGCCATTGTATTCTTACGCCCTTTGATGTAAAACATTTTTTTCAAAGTTTGTTTACCCTGGTAATGATTTAGAATGAATGGAAACTGAGTTTTAGATACCTTATTCTAGTTATTCAAACTATTAAAGATGTGTGAACTCAGACATGGCTGTGGTATTTACATTTGTTTATTAAATGACACCTTTAGTATAGCGTTGCTGGCTCTTGCATATGCAATACACAACAGTATAGCGTACGCTAAAACTACCTGCTTGGACCGATTTGAGTTGTACGTTCCGTAACACAGTGCATTTAGTACACGCTGACGGGTGGATATTTCGCATGCTCTCCTTGATTTGGGTGCTTCCTGCGCCACTATGATCCTAAAAAAAAAATTAAGAATTAAATCGTTTCCAAAGATGTTATTTCAAATTAAGCCAAGTCGCAGCTGCCAGGTCAACCGCGGTTTTCTGCAGGGTATGGAGACGAGTACAAGTGCGTAGCCAAATTCGATCATGCTGCCTCCGTCGATTGTCCCGTGGAAACGACACCTTTAATCAATGTCATTGTGGGATGACATTAATGACCTACTGATGTTTAGCACATGGCGACAACTTCAGCGATTCTTTTAACTTCGTCCGTCAGTCAGTGACAAACTGCGCGAAGAGTAAGGCTTGGGGGTGAGCAGATCGCAGCGTTCTCCCACATTGCGAGCGGCGAGCGTTTTCCCTATAGGTGCTCCTTCAGCTGCATGGTAAAGCGGTTCGACTGCGGTAGGTTCAGGAAAGAACTGCCGAGCTAAAACCACGTAACTTTACGTAACACAGATCTTTTCAAACACCACGTAGCCCATGCTGCGCCAGTCACGGGGACGGAGTGAAGTCAGCCACGTAGCTTTCCCAAGCCATCCTCCCGTGCTTCAATGCTTCAAATTGATTTCGGTTTTTTAGTAAACCTCGATGCTAATTTTGAGTTTAAAGGTTTTTAGCGTTATTAATAGCATTTTAGCCTTCATCAACTCCAATATAACATCAACTCTCTAGTTGAACAAACGCTTCGTTTTATTTCTCAATTTCTTGAGAGCAGCCTTGAACCAAGGCGATTTAAAGTTCGATTTAAAAACGCGCCAAGTATTGCACTTGGTGGTCAATGATGTAACTTAAGTTTTAACCCAATATGGCTTCAACAGTCTAGTCTAAGAATGCTCTAGATACGAGTCCATGACATCGAACAGTTAATGGTTAGTACTATCAAAATCGGCTCTGGCGTAATCACGATTGCGTTTAGCAGATTTGAAGAGAAAATACTTTGTAACTTCATGAAAGAAAACATTTGGATTAAATGGCTACTGAGACAGGACAGGTAAGAAATCAATTCAACGGGGTCACAAGACGTGGTTAAGACAAAATTAATGACATCGGCAGCAGAAGATGATTCTCAGTGGGGGGCCAGTTGCGCGAGGGGAGAGTCGTCATAAGAGTTTAAGAGCTCCTCGGTTTCTGGTAACTAAGGAACACAAACAAGAGTACCTTGACACAAACTAATAATTGGCTTGTTCAAATTGCCAAAAAAAAATAACGGGGGGTTTGAAGCCTGGATAATAATAGCGCTCTCAGTACACGCATTCACTCGATAAAGTTTAAGGGCCAAACCCCATCGGGCATTTTCTTGAGGCACTTTTGGGGAGTTTTAGCGGGCGTAATCTCAATTGTAGGGCGGCCGTAAAAGTGAACGCATCTTCGACGCCTCAAAGGTTGCGTAACTATGTATGTTTTCGGTGATCCGACCGAGACAGATCTCGACGCTTCTGCGTATTTCGGCGTGGCGTATCCAGAAGCGTACGCCGCGGTGCCGGCCAATCAGCTTGCGAATTGACAGCCGCAACTTGGTTAATTTGCTTGAGGATCGGCTTATCGAGCTTTGCGGATGGCTGGCTTGCTCGACCCGGCTGCCGAATAGTGCCGTTCGCTTGTTGCCTTCAGCGGTTTTTCGGTGAGCTGCATAAAACCGCCATATCTCCTTCGAACGAGCGATGAACGACTGAGAAAGAAAAATGTACTTTCTCTATGGCAAACGATGTAAAAAAAATTATAGAAAGAAGGGTTTTGACCACAGATTGCAATCGTCCCCCTGCTGGAACTTGTTGGCAACTTAACAATCGCAATGTACATTTTTTAGACAAGCGTTAGCAAATTAGGCGGTCGTTACTGGTTACCATTCAGTTATTTCTGTCCCTTTGCGGAACGCGATAATAAAGCAGCTGATCTACATCTTATCTGGTTTAATAACTTGATTTAAACTCTTATTTAGAAGCGCGAGTCCTGCTGCACTGTACCAAACGGCTAGGAGGCGTCGACGAAAAGCGGCTTATGTGGTTTAACGACTTTCCCTTCTTTCCTTCTACGGAAAGCTCCCGCCAAATGCCGCGATTGCGCCCACTAAACGCGTGTAAATATGTCGAGAGTACGTCCTTTGTAGGTCGGCCCTCAGGAAAGTTTAGGAGGACGTTCACATGCACAAGCGATATGGTTTGATGGTTCGGTTTTAAACGTACAAATACTAATTTTAAACTGGACGCAGTTTTAAAGACAAATGACTCCATATAAACAGAAACTGCGGCAAGAACGCCTCCGCCTGTCGGCGTTCACAATTCAGTGCGATCCTAACCAGACTATTACGTGACGCGTTACACGGAACGTGCTTTTAAATACAGAAGCATTACATGTCTCATGGAGCGAGCTGACTTCACCAGTCTGAAGCGCAAAAACGGCATATAGTTTCCTTAGGTTCCGTTGGCTGGCGCGTGTCGACGGGGCTCCCATTGGCCGCGCCCGTCAGTTTCCACAACCGCTCACCCCATGGCGCTGCGTGTCCATCAGCGCGGAGTGTCCAAGGTCACCAGGGGAGCACACGCGCCGACCGGCGACGAAAAGTAAGCAGCAGACGAAAAAGGGAGCGGGACGAGCGGCTTGCATGCTTTCGCATTCACAACTCATAATAAGTGTCTCGTTCCGGTTACATTATGGTAACATGGTAACGCCCACGTTTCTTTTTAAGAGAGGAAAGAATTAATGCACATTTTTGACTTTTTGCTAGAGCAACGACGAACAATGTTTAGTTACGTCCGGAGGGGAGCGTGTGCAACCCAAGTATCAAACCTGGTTTTCACTCTGGACAGGACCTTTAATTTTCACGACAAGAAAACGCTAGGAAGGCCATGAAAAGATGCGCACAATGTGTATCAGCATGGCCGCTGTTATCCATGATCAAACGCGGTAAGAATCGGGGGATTATTAGTGACGCCGAATATTGCATGGGGGCCACTATACTCTGTTTCATACTTAGTGTGCAACGCAGTCAAAGCTACTGGCGCAAGCATGAGCTTGATATCGTTGATCATTTGCACGCGTTTTCATGCAAACAAAACCATAGATGAAGCCACGCGCTCGCTCCAGTAGCTTTGACAGCTCATTCGCCGATCACACAAATGTTATTCGTTGTAAATGGCATTTGAGTTGCCCGTGTGGCACGGGCAACTCAAATGCCATTTACAACGAATAACATTTGTGTGATCGGCGAATGAGCTCGCAATCTGTCGCGCGTGGAATGCACTACGCCCGGAGTGTCGCGCGCCGATTGGCCGTCCGCTCAAATGTCAATTGTTGTAAACGCCATTCGAGTTGCCCGTGTGGCACGGGTATAAGTACGAAACAGATTATAGTTCATAAAAGTGACGATTCAAAGTATAGAGAAAATATTTAGTCACACTCAAGCTAATGTAACGCGCTCTTTTTGAGCCGCAGTAACGAGTAACATAGTAGTTATACTTTTCGAGTGCGCAGTTACATTAGTTCAGCAGCGTGTACATGTCTGACCCCAACAGTGAAGTGAACTCGCAATTGTAGGGAGGCGTGCGCCAAGTGGTGTTCTTGTCAGTCCTTCTGTTGTGGTTTAGTTGATGCGCATATTGCCCGTTGTTGCTGTGCTTGTTTGAATCGCTCGATCATGCGAGTGCATGCGTGAACGTGGACTGCTCTCTGAAGACACCCCCTCTCGAAAAAACTTTGTAGCCGTAACAGGGCGAACAGGCTTTCACTTAATAGTAAATTCGCAGCTTGAAGTCGGATTACGTGACTACGTGAAAGAGGTAGAGTGAATCAGAAATCAGGATCACCGTATGCGTGACACTTTTAGATTATATGCTAGTCGTATGTACAGGCGTTTGCAATCAGTGGATCAAAGCAATAGAGGCTATGTGTCTGCTGCATTCACATGGCCTTCTCGATGGCATAAATCTGTACCCGTAAACGGTAGCAACGGTAAGCGTTGAAAAGAGAATTCAAGGCCGGAGTATTGCGCTAGTGCTCTTAATGTGTCTCCTATGGCCGACGAACCCGGTGGTCCGAGGCTAAAACTGACGGAGTCAAAACCACGTGCACTTTCAGAAAACTTTTTACTTTCTTTTACGACCAAACAATAATGACTTGTATACTACCCCTTTTAACCAGGAAAGGTCGAACTACGAGACATCAGTCACGTAGGCTGTCTGAGTTAAACAGCAAATGAAGCGCTGACAGGATGAAATACAAACGGTTGTGTAGCTGGACGGTTGTGTAGCTGGATGAAACACAACTTGTGTAGCTGGACCGTAGGCTGAGTGCCAAGGTCGAGCGAGCTAAGGCTTGATCGCAGTTGTGTTTGGAAGACGCGAACGGGTCAGTGCAGAGCCCCCTATAGAAGCTTTACAATGCCTGTCAACGCAGAGCGCGCGCAATACGAGGGCAGCTGGCAAAAAGTGCGCGTGACTCCCGGCTGGTGGCGCTAATCAGCGCCAGTGTCTACGGTTAGGGAAACATTTTGCGGGAGCATGTACGCCGGGGAATGGGTTATCGTGCCGGCGAAGCGAGTAATCCTTGGCAGCCGCTCGCGTTAGTCTTGCGGACTGTTGCTGGTTTACGAGGCATTCGAGATTATAGCTCTGTATAAATAAAATATAGAAGGAAGCGACCGGCAGCAAATTGGTTATAGACAAATTAAAACCCGAGTGAAAAATAACCTGAGACTAGACGTGTCGTGTTAACTTTCGAATCAGGAGGCTTGCTGACGGAAACTTTTTTTTTGAAAATAACGAGAAAGGAGTTGACAGCACATTGTCAGAACACACATTAAACCAGGCCTAATAGATCAAACCTATATAGTTAAAAGGCAATCTCGCCACTGCGTTGAATTGCGTTCTTGGAGGCAATGGGCAAGATATTGACCTCTGCCGGTGTCTTTCGTGTGGTTGTTATATACCACGGAGGGGATCTGCAACGCAAGTATCCTAGCTGTGAATGCGTAGGACAAAACTCCGGGTGAATTCACTGTGCCTCTCCGCTAATAACAAACTACACCGTGGAAGGTCTCTAGTTCAACATTCGAAACTTACGAGAAAGAGGCTTTCGCCACAATACTTCATGTACTCTTCCTTTTTTTTCTGTTTCACTTTAAGCATAGTTCATTAGAGGTCACCAGCAGAATTTTGTGCAAATGAGACGAACAAGTTCACTTCGATGAGCTCCGCTGTTGGTTAGCCAGACTAGCAGGGGAGAGTCACAGACTGCTTGCTTTGCTAACCTGGCAAGTTTCTCGACGGGTCGCCAGTTCCTTACGTTGCATTATAACACATCTGCCGCAAATATGTTCAGAATGTTGAGCAGATTACTTAGTTCGTCTGAGGGGTACAGGAGTCCTCCTCGATACAGGTGATTTGTTAGACCACGCAAATGGCTATTGTTCCTCGGTTTCGCCATATAACATGAGCAGGAGAGGCATGCCAACTATTCGCTTACGACACGAGTGATGTAGTCACCGATATGTGCCGTTGCAGGTAATTTCAAGACCTGCATTCGTCTTACAGTTATCTCCAACTTTTTTTTTTTTTTTTTAGGCTTTACGTTGCAAGTTACGCACAGTACATGTTGCGAACCACGTCTCTGACTGCACCGAGGGTGGCCGAACGTGATTTCTTCCTTTTACACACCGCTGCCCAGTGTACCAAGATGGTAGTTCTCAGAAAGCGGTTATTCAAATGATCCATAGGGCAAGGCTAGCCATACCCTTTCCTTGACACCGCGGTATGTAGGAAATTGCAGCTTCGGTGAGGAAAAGCGGTCAAGAGTCATCGGGACGCATCGGTCGCCGACTCATTCGGCAACATGCTGTTTGTAAACTGCCACTGTCAGTTATTCTAGAGTCAAGTTCACTGGAAAAAAAATAAAGAGATCAACCGCGCGGCATTGTGACGTTTTGCGAATTAGTGCCGGGAAAAGGGGAGACGAATGAAGAAATAAAAAGCAGTAAAATGTGTGGAGTTCTAAAGCAATAGAACGATGCTCTACAGGAAACACAAAACACGCATAAACACCGCTTGAACACCAAATATACTCATGTGGGCCCTACTACGTTTTCTAGAAGCAACCGGGCTAGGCACAACTTTGTAATCACGACTCCGCAACAAGTATTTAACTCTAATATATATACAGGGTGTCACAAAAGAAAATTTACACGGTCGTTTTTACCGCAAAAATAAACTAGGCATCGCCGAACGCTCATTCTCCGCCCGAAGGTAGAGCTAGAGGTCACAACAAGATGCCAAAGTTTCAGTCCCATCCGATGACTTAATCAAAAATTATAAGTGATTTTCTGAAATTTTCAATGGGAAAATGGCGGCCGACGGAGTTTTCAAACACATGGGGCTCTATGGCACCAGAAACCGAAAACGGGCAAGAAATGGGCTCCATTTTCCCATTGAAATTTTCAGAAAATCACTTATAACTTTTGATTAAGTTATCGGATCGGGCTCAAACTTCGGCATCTGGTTGTGACCTCTAGCTCTACCTTTGGGCGGAGAATGAGCGTTCGGCGATGCCTAGTTTATTTTCGCGGTAAAAAAGACCGTGCAAATTTTCTTTTGTGACACCCTGTATAGCGGACAAAGTTTTGTCTAGCACGGTGGCTTCTAGAAAACGTAGTAGGGCACAAGTGGCAAATTTAAATTGCTAAATATTTCCAAACAAAGAAATGTTTCCGTCGTGAAACGTGTACGTATCGCTTATTACCGGAGTTCATCATAAACAGGATGTTGCATAAGATATAATGTCGATAAATGAAAAATATATAAAGAAACTTCAGTGTGTGTTATACCGGTATGACGATTTGATCACCTTGTTTCATGGTGTGTATGCACTTGTGTCGTTATGAGTACATCTGCGACTGACATTATCGGGCTGCCGCGCCTGCGCCTGTGCCATTATACTGGTTATTACCATTCCCACTGATATATATTGCGTTTTTTGCTTAATAAAGCCGTTGACATAATTCCTCCGCAAATTAATCGCTCTGGTTGAAATGCTTCTGAGCTTCCGATGTAAGATTTATTAACGAAAAAATAGTCAGAGTGCAGGCGAGCTGGTGTAAGTTGAACATGATTGTAAACCTCAGACTGGGGTAGGAAGAGAACACAACAGAAGGTAGTAAAAGAGGAGGCAACGTCTCCTCTTTTACTACCTTCTGTTGTGTTCTCTTCCTGCCCCAGTCTCAGGTTTACAATCATGTTAAGATTTATTGCCTGGGATAGAAGACAAACACACGCGAACAAAACCTGCTCTACCAAAATAACAACAAAAAAAGCTTTCACCTGGAACTAGACGAGAGAGCACAAAAACTGTCCACTGCCAGATGCGTCCCATGCATCGGATGTAACAAGTAAAAGAAATTAATCACCAAACAGGGAAACAAGTAAATAAAAACTCGTATGCTCATTTCAGTCAAAGAACTCGTAAAGTCGGGGCGGGGCAGTGGCGCTTTTCATGACTTTCCAAGAAATCATGTGATCCTCAGTGTCACAGCGTGCACTGCATTTCTAAGTTAAATTATTTCGTCCCGCCTTCGTCATTCGCTCAGCTTTCTTGATAGATGGCAGAGATCGTCTCTCAGAATTGAACTTCCTTGATGTTTTCTTTTGGAAGTAAAAACAACCATCACGCATTACCAAGCACATAAAGAGGGTACAAAATGCCGTCGGTGTGTCCAATCGGTTGCTGTGCGCCACCATTTGCTTCCTACAATCTGGGCGAGATTGCTACGTCTCGTGCCAGTCTGCTCGTGCCCTGGGTTTGGCAGTACTCTTTTTCACACAGTCAGCTAACAGTCTGTTTCTACCAAGCCGACCCTGTAGCGTCTCACTGTTGGTGCAAGAAGCAAAGAGAATGTGTAGACGCCTTACAGCAGCTGTGCCTGGGCAACGCCATAACTGACCTTCAGTTTTTGTTCCCTCTTATTCCGTTCGCTTCACTTCATCATTGCCACAGCAGGACAGGTTATTGCCATTTTAGATGCTACTGTGTTCTTGTGCCCAGCATAGGCCCTTGTGAAGACCCGTCAACGCCCGCTTCAGTGGCTCGGCATCTCGGTAAGACAAGAGAAGGGCGGCTATGGCGGCTCAATCTGGCGCGTGTGTAAAGCGTCTATAGGACCTTTTGTCAGAACGCTGTGCGGAAAAGCAGACGCACACAACTTTTTTCAACAGCAAAATAAATGATCACTTCAAAGCAACTCGAGGTCAATGAACATAATAGATAAAACAGATGCACACTTGGAAGAAGAAAAAAACAGAAATCGCGTAGATCGTCGAATGTCGGTTAAAATACACAGATACAAACAGGGGACACTCAAGCAGCTCTGCTTGCAATGCATCATGGTGCTCGCTCTTTCGTTTTTATCTTAGATTTCCCATCTCTTACAACGTTATATTTTTTTTTATTGCGAACTCACTCCCTTTTACGCGGTACTTCTAAGCTATGAACAAGAATATTACAAAATGAGTGAGGCTCTTACACGTGACCGTCAAACAATATGATGTTGCAAACGTACCTAACCTGAACCACTCAGCAAATTTTCCGTGTGAACACTGCTTTGCGATGCACTCGGAGCACCAATTATTCGCTTAATCAGTTTAGCCAATCAGAAAAGAAAACGGTATCAAAGTCAGTCACGCACGCACTCTCAGTGGCGGGAAGGCGTTCGCTCCCTTTGACCACCGAAACTGGAAGCCGATACTCGTTTAGATTGCCCAAGCGGACTAAAGAGAGATCAATAGTCGAAGTTCCGATTGCATCGCGAGACAGCTTGCACGCAGAAACTTATAAAGGATAACGCCGTAAGCACGTCACGTACAGCGGACACTACGATCCTCTAAGACATCTGGCGAGTGTACTTTCCCGCAAAGCATTTGGGAGGCCCTGCAATCTGCAGAGAGAGCTCGGTGAATGACGTGGTGACTCCCAGAAAGACAGTCAGAACTGCGACCCTGCGCAAGACGTAAGTGAGCGAAACGTCACTTCGCAGACTTTTTTTTAAGTCTATACATATTCTCAGCTTCGTCATTCCCCCAGTTCCGTCCATGCATTACAGCGACTCGCTCTCCCAAGTGCCTTGCGGGAAAGTAGAAGCGCTGGAAGGTTTAAGTCGCTATCCCAGTGCTCGTACATGATGCAGAAGACACGCTGCTTGCGGCAGTGCCTGCAGACAGTTTTTCAGCGACCAATGGGAACGTTACACAAGGAATGCCTCAGACAGTGACTACAGACTGACTTTTGTGGGCCGCCCTAGCAGTCTGAGCACAGATTTAGAGTTCAGCGCTGTGCAGAATGGTAAGCGCGCGGTACTCTATTGTGTCTGCTTGCTCTCTGGGTCGAGTGCCAGCCACTTAATGAATTGCTCGGTTGCAGGACTTACCCTCGACGACGCTGTCTCGGATCAATCGATCTGGCGGCACACGGAGGCGTCATCCCGACGCGCGGCGGAAGCGTATCCTCCTCTGCGGGGCGGCGGCGGAGACCGACCTTTCCCCGCCGCGGTTCGGAGAGCGACTGAGCCCGGACCTGGTTTCCGCGGAAGCGCGGCGCAGCGGGGCACCCCCTCGCGAACCCGCCGAGTGCTTGCCGTCCGCTCTGCCGCGGCGCCGATTGCCCAGGTTCCGCCGGTGCGCGCGCAGTCCGAGGTGTCCCGATCTCAGCGACTCGCCAACGGAGCGGTGGGAGCAGTTTGTCGACCACGCTCCAGCGTCATGCAGACTTGTACCTACTTACATTTAACACAGAATGTGTTTAATGGGTCGTTTCCCACGAGAATGAGCCTCATGAACTACGGTAATTTCATCCAGTTCACAGTATGGTCTTCACTCCCCGAAACGACTTTTTGATGTCTTCTAAAGAAATGTAAATGATCGCTTCTTAAATACCGCATTCGATGCGTTAATTTATAGGACTTTGGAAATAGGGGCTGCTACTCGTTCCTTTTAAAGTGTGCGCGGCTCCGGAGCTTGTCCCCGAGTGTCAAGAGCACACACGCCGCGGGAGTCGAGAGTTGCGGCACGTATCGAGAATGTACGAGAGCCGAGCGGGGGCGGAGTGGAAACTGGTCTGCGCAGTCTCGCTGATGAACCGTACTTGCGCGGTTGGTTGATTCGACGGTTCCTCGACAGGGAAACGGTGTCCCGCTAATCGTCGCTACGCTCGGTTCCTCTTTCGCAGCGAAGGGAAAAGTCGTTAGGAGGGAGTGGTGTTCGCCACTGGATTCATGCCGATATTGGACTTCTTGCACAACTATTTATTGCACCACGGTTATTTTTGTAGCTTCCGCTGTTATCGCTAGAGTGCTTCCGATATTAACGGGGCAATTTGGCGCGTATATGTCAGTGACAAGGATCGCAGGAGCGCTCTCAGAAGTGTGTCGACGGCGCACTTGAGTCGACAGTCACTGCTTTTCTTTTAGTCAGTGCAGCGGATGAGGGGGGCACCGGTGTCGCGCTCGAATAGTCACGCGGTTTCAGACGCAAAAAGGCGGCACCTGCGTCGTTCGCTGTTGACACCGTGAAGCGATTCGGTCACGATACAAATCACCGTTTTCACTCGGCTAAACTGGCTCAAGCAGGACCGATGATCGGCGTATTCAACGCAAATCGTTGCGGTACACACTGAGGGTCCTTCGAAAGGGTACGTCTACCTGTGGAACATTTTTATGCCTGAGTGCGACTGCTTGCATATTAAACTCCCCAAACGAGGCCCTTTGGCGGTCAACGAATACACAAACCAAGTAGCCACATCCATACCATCGACGGCCTTAGTATAATGTGTCAGATTCCACTTGCCCGTACATCGCTTCGTAATCGGATATTACTATAAAACTTACCAGATCGACCTACGAACAGCTGCTATTCCATTTCTCTCAACAATGCACCGTGTATCTTTCTACCAGGCGCTCTTCAAAATTGTCATTGCTCTCTTTTTTTCTCTGCCTCTCAACCATGAGCACTCGAAACACGGGTTCGAACATTTCAGCCCCTGGCCAAGTTAATCTCATGCCCCCCTCCTCCTCCCTCTCGGCCGGCGATTCCGTCCCCGCAGTTCGTACGCCGTCGCGGCCCACCCTTTATTGTTGCGCGAGAGCCCGTGTTCTGGAGAAACGGCCGAAATCTTTCCGAAAACCCCGCAGCATCGGGAAACAATTCCCTGGGAGGAAATGGAACGGCCGAGCAGCGTCGGGGGGGCCACCACCGGACTGCCGAGCAACGCGCGGTGCGCTGAAGCAGCAGCGACGGTGCGCACATGTTTACGCTCGCCATTCCCAAGTGGCCGCTGTCGTGATCCGGTACAACGGTGAACTCGTACTCAATGATTCGTCGGGAATCTCGTCCCCCTTTGCCTCAAGCGGTCAGAGTAGCGACGTGGAACTTAAGGCGCGCTTTGTTTATGTAGGGTGGCAAGCACATCTTGTTGATGTAGGGTGGCAAGAGGAGCCGGAAGAATTGGCGCCTGCACAAAGAAAGCTTCACCTTTGACCGAAAGTGCATTGAGCAGGTCAGTTCTAGCGTATGAACTTCCAAAATGTAAGTATCTTCCAGTAAAAACGTCGGACGCGTTTGCAGAAGACTGAGTTAGCGAAGCTTTGCGCCGGAAAACTGAGGGAAAGGGGAAGACGAGAGCGCGGGCTGGTCGTCAGAACACCGTGCTAAACGGGTATTCACACGAGGGAGAAATCACTCCGATTTCTCCACGGCGCGCGCGCATCAAGAGACGAAAACCCGAGGATTTTGCACATCACAATGCCTGACGTTTTCATCGCTTGATGCGCGTGCCGTGGAGAAATCAGCGGGACCTTTTGCCGAATTACCTAGGCATCAAAAATTGTGTTGGGAACGCAGGTATACGCGCTGCGCGTGCTGGCGCCTCTAGCTCTAACTGCTCGAAAGCAAAAACCTAAAACAAATGACACTTCGCACGCGCGTTAGACGGACTCTTCATTTCGGTTATTTACTTCCAATTATAGGCGGCATTCACTGGCGGCCATAGCTGTGTGCGCGACTGCTGAGCGCGTGCTAAAGACGAGCTTCCACTGTTCTTTTGCAACATGCATTCCACACCATCAAGATTGCCGGTCTTAGCAGCCTATTAAAGGGGCCATGAAATGAATTTTCGCCGGATATATTATTTTAGATTGGAATTTTACTAATTGCATGCCGCTTAGTGGGTTAATAAGAAAATAGAAATACAAAAGCCTGCTTTTCGCTTAGAAATTTGAAAATATAGAGCACTATTTCGTACCTCGTTTCCTTCGAAATCTCACCGCCCTTTAACTGTGAAACATTCGCGGCACCCAAAGTCCTAAAGCACGTCAGTGGAGACAAAAGCGGCAAAGGCCGCCTTTGTCTCCACTACACTCGTCGAACGCGTTCGAATATGTGAGCGTAGCCTCCTCTGCGCTCTCAAAGCCTGGAAGTTCGACGACGGAGCCATAAGGGCCGCCCACACTAGCGAGAAAACGCGCGTGGCACGCCGATCGCGGCAAGTAACAAAATGTCGCGGAAGCACAGTCAGCGCCACGAGCGCGTGCAGAGACACGCCCTTTATCTTGCCGCTTAACCGATTTATCGGCGCGCCGAGCGCGTTTTCTCGCTAGTGTGGGTGGCCCTATAGAGTGCTCGGTCGCAGATTTGGAGCGCGAGGATCTCGTAGTATGGAGCATCAAGGAGTCATTTCTCGAGGAACCAGGGTGTCAGCGCACACCTTTTGCAGAGGCGAGGACCCGAAACACACTTTCGGGGTCCTGGCGTCTCGCCGCAGTGTCTTGCGGCAGCGGCGAAGCGCTGCATTTCGGCGGCTCGCCGCAGCGGGGGGCGCCAGTCACGTGGCTCTCCTCTCATCCAATGTCTGCCGCTCCACCTTTTCCATTTAGGCGGCCGCTTCTCGTGGCGATCTGCCAGGCTTTGTCAGTATATAGGAGGCCATGGTGAGAGCCAAACGCCGAACGCCTGCTTTCCGCGTTCTAACGCGTTCGACGAGTAGAGCCGAGACAAAGGCCGCCTTTATCTCCACTGCACTCGTCGAACTCGCTCGAATGTGTGAGCCAAAAGCCGGACGGCCGCGTTCCGTGTTTTATCGCGTTCTACGAGTGCAGTGGAGACAAAGACAGCTAACTTTAGGTCTACCCACTAATCATTCCAATCAAAATTCGGCGTTCTGGCGTCCCCTTTCATTCCTCCCCTCCATCACTTACTCGGAGCACAAACTTGTGGCGCTAACTCCGTCGTCTGCGAACGCGCGCGACATGGACTTTCGCAAGTTCGTCGCTCTCATTCTTTACACAAAGAGAACTACGCCTTGAAATTTCATACAGTAAAACTTACCTGCTCATACACATTCGTGGAAAGTGTGATCTGTCTTTTTGGAAACGCTGATCTTCCGAGCTTTTTTTACAGCATCAGATCCGCTTGTGCCACCCTACATCTACTCGTTCCTGCGCGCCTGAGCTTTCAGGGTGCCAATCACTTGGATCTACAAAACTGGTCTACCGAATGACGAGGCGCAGATTGTGGATTCACACGGAAACCAGAATGCCCATTAGGACATTGGGCGTCACATTATACGCTTCCTCGCTGTCCAAGCTCAAATTGAGCTTTCCGAGTCAGATGGTCGTTGGCGCTTCGTTATTAGCTGGACGCGGCCTGGGCACAGGAACGATTGGTCCGCCACAAGGTGTTCACAGAACCAGAAGCGCAGGAACGTCTTAAAGCGCAGCGTCACGTTCCAAAACCCATTTGAGCGGAGAGAACGGCGACATTGCCATCGTCGGGGGTACCGCAGGGAGGGTGGCAAGCAACGCTCTTAAAAATTCGCTGGCACTGGCCGTAGAAGGTCGTCATGCATACCTGATTTTCTCATCGATTACAGTAGAGAAAAAGACCTTGGTACACATGTCGGTTGTTTTATTTGCGTTCCTGCAGAGTAATCAGGGAATAAAACCGAATACTCGTGTTTTTGTTTTCTTGTTTTTATAGATTATTTTAGAAACGGGCTTCTGGCCGGCGGTATTTTCAGTGTTAGTGTGCAGAGCGCGAGCTTTGCTCACTTCCGAAAGGGACCGACGTGCAGGTGCTGGGCTGAAAATTCCGGAACCTGAGCTGTCATTGGATAAACTTTGTGTACAAACAGCACGATTATGCAGCACACACGTACTCGTTTTTTTTTTTCTTTCCCGGCTCTTTTACGGGGCGATGGGGAATCTAATGCAAGCTCGAGGAGCTTGCATTAGATTCCTCATCTTTCTACTGCGCCGAGGTGTAAACGCATCTTCACGCAGCGACAGCCGACGTTTGTTCTGAGCATGCGTTTTTTTTTATTTTTTTATAATCTCAAGCGTACGCATCATTACAGCTTTGAAAGAAAAACGGGGGGTGCATTCCTTACACGATATAACATGCGATCCTCATATACAGTATTTTTAATCATAATTATCGGAAAACGCAGGGCTAATAAAAATTTTGGAAACTACATTGCCTAGTTGGATTTTATTAGTCGTTAATTTGTTCTATATTAATTACTCAAACTTTCTGTACCACGACAATCAAAACAATGAATGAAAATGACACTTCTTACATAAGAGGTGCAGTTTTGTGCGCACAGTTTCTTCGTCACACATGATTATTTAGATATCTCGATGTAAAAACCAGAGAACTAAACGTCCGCATTTAAACATTCGTCAGCGTATCGCACGGCTTCCTTTATAACACTAATCATTTCATTACATCAGTTAACCTGAATCATCGCATATTTTGTGTAACCTACGACATAATCAACTGTACATGATTTGTCCATTACGTACTAACCGCATTGTACAAGCATCTCACTTTAATAAGAATACTTTACGCTGAAACGTTGCTGTAGAATAAAAAAATAGAGCCAAAATAATCATCAGATAAAGAACCGAATAAACTGTAATATATGTTTTCAATGTGAATGCTGTAAATTGCTGCTGCTTCTTTGCTTCATTTGGGATGTTATTGAAACTAGTTATTTGTTGCGTTTTTATGTTATTCCGTTGTCTCTAAAACTCGTACAAAATTTCTTTCTCTGAAATATTTTTACCCTGTTTTTACGCCAAGGTGTCTATGGGAACTAGGGCCTCGTCAATCTGCGGTAGCAGGGTTTTGCCCTCTTTTTTGCACCTCTTTTTTTTCTTTGTAATAAAAAAAGGAAAATAAAAGATTATTATTTTTATTATTAATGTGCTTCCCTTTATTCATGTACTCTGTTTCTGCACTCTGTTAGCTATAATGGTCTCTTCTTACCACTGGAAATGGCCTCCGTTGTTGATGTAGTTGTAGTAGTAGTAGCTGTAGCTGTTGTCGTTGTTGATGCTTTAGTTGGCGATCTAAAGCGTCCGTCGACGATTCTGGCAAATCTATAAAAAAATACCCGCCATCGGCTGGAATCGAACCGGTTTCGCGGCGTGTCAAGCTGGCACGTTCCCACTAGGCCAGGCCAAAGCGTTTTCTTTTCTTTTTTTGAAAACATTTATTTACATTAATACACATCACACAATCGAAAGGCGTCATTTACAGGGTCAGAACAAAACGCAATACATTCTCAGAAACCCAGCGTGACTAATGCAAGTCAAAGGCAACTATGCGCTTACCCCTTTTTAGAAGTACAGCACAGTAAGCCAACCGCTTCGGCCTTTCAAGGAAAGATTTCGACCTATATGATGTTGGGTGACCGACTTAAACTTCCCACCACTCCCTTTAACACTTCATCTTCACACATACTAGGCCTGCGTTACCTATACGGCGATTGCAATGTTCTTGAAATTCACCCAGGAATGCTTGGCAACTCTCCCTTCAGTATTGACCTTCCTTGCTTTCAAGACAGCAAAGTCATAAGAATGCACGTGTGTCAGGAACGCTATTAAGGTGACCGGAAAAATGCAAATATCTAAAATTGCTTTCCTCGACTTCCAACTCTTTATTCAGGGTAATTTTGAAGACATCCCAGAAGAAGACTGCATCAATATACAGTACAAAAGCATGCTTAAACATTTCAGTAGTCTCACAAATTCTGCAGTTCATTGACCACATTTCTTCAAATGCCTCGGGATTCGCGCCATTATTTCACTGGCACGGTTCTTACGTGAAGGGGAAGAAAACATAATGCTTTGCATTTAGCTGGTGTTGGCATGCGGTAACCCCCTTGACCAATTCCATTCGACAATTCTGTGGCGGTTCAAAGGGGCATAAACGATATAACGAATTAGGAAACAACGTGTTGACGAAAAAGGCTCGACTAAAGCCTTTTTCGAGCGGGACTCTAAAAGGGCTTGATTTAATAGAACACTAAAAAACCAAGTGTGTCTGCTACTTTCTTATAAAGTAGCAGACACACTTGGTTTTTGCAAATGACGCACTTTATTTAAAGTGCGTCATTTGCATGATCATCTATTCTTATATGTTTTGCCAAAAGTGTTTTTTTTTTCTTTTCATATTCTTTCACCATGAATTGTTCACAAATCTGGTCGGTGCTGTGCATCACCCACAACGAGCCACAGCTTGTTTCCTTGCTGACGGTGGCACCAGAAGTAGCAGAGAAATCTGAAATAAACGTCATCGCTTTTTTTCATGCTTGGCTCATTCGAAAACACAAGTGCCAGGTCTTCAGCATAAGAGAGAATTTTGACTTCACAGCCATAGAGACGAAAACTTTGCTCACTGTTGTTTATGGCGTCTCTACAAAGTGGTTCAAAGTATAGATTGTAAAGGAGCAGTGAGAGGGGACACCCCTGACTTACGGAGCGCTGTACTTGAATGGACATTATAAGGAATTCATTCATTATAAATTTTGTCGAAATGTTGCTGTAACGAAGTCGAACTACTTTCTAAATTTTTGCATCAATCTCTACATGCTCAAAACGAGAAAAAAGGAAGTAATGCTCCACTCGGTCGAAGGCCGTTGCAAGATCAATTTGTAATATACCAGCTGTTTCATTAGTTCGTTGGCATATCATAATATTGAGCGCACAATGTGCAGGTTTGTTTGAATCTTTCTTACTTTCATAAAGCAAGCTTGGTCGGCCACAACCATTGATATAACAGTTTGAATTCCGTCGCAAGTATTCGGGCCAAGATTTTATAGTCGCAATTCAGGAAATTCATCAGTCTATATCTTTCGACGTGCTGTAGTTTACTGAGGTCTTTTGATTTCGGGATCAGCACTGTGTGGGCTTTTCGGAAGGACGTAGGTAAGAAACCCAATTCTTACGACGCGTTGAAGACGTTAAGAAGAATTGGCACAAGTTTTTTTCTCGCGATTTTTGTAGAAATTGTCTCTGGTCTATCCGGTCCTGGAGATTTTCGGGTCTTAATTTCAAAAATATTTGTTTCGATTTCTTGAGCATTAAGGTTATCGCTTAGCCTTCTCATCTCTTCGCGTCGAACGGTTGCTACTCCAGTTACTATTTCGTTCGTTCTTGGACGTGAAGGTGTTGGTCTTTGCGAAAAGATGTCTTAATAATAGTGTACAAAGGCGGCTTGAATATCCTGTTTATCAGTTAATGCTGTCCTACTTTTTCTCAGCACTGACACTAACTTCTTTCTGCGTAATTTGTTTCAGCATATAGGTATCATTCTGTACGTTATTCTACTTCAATTATTTCTAATGCTGCTGTTCTAAAAGGAGCCCCTTTGTAACGTCTCGTTATGATCATGAAGATTTTTTTTTTTTTGACATCAGTCTTGTATTGCTAAGGTTGATGGCGCTCAAGATGGTAAAGATACAAACTGTCTTTGTATAAGCGCCGTTCATCTGTTCTTTTCTTAAAATTTATAATTAAGGATATTTTGGTAGCTATCACTCGAGATGGTAAATATACAAAATATTTTTGTTTAAGCGCCGTTCATCTTTTTGTATTTCTTAAATTTTAGAATTGGGGATATTTTGATAGCTATCTCACTTACTTTAAGCTTCAGTATTTCCCATTTCTGGCACCGTCCATCTTTCACCTGAACCAAGCTCATTAGCAATTTATCCACAATTTAAGTCATGGTTGTCGAGGAGCCTGTCATTCATCTTGCAGACTGACCATGATTTTTGAATGTTGTACATGACATTTCTTTATAACCTATGTTTACCCTAAGCGTGCAGGGGTCAGAAAAAAAGAAAGCACGTATCAATTTACAATCGCCCACGGCATTTCTGACTCCGAAACATAGATATGGTCTAACCGTGCCTGGGACGACTCTTAAAAGGTAGTGTATTTGAGCGCATTTCGTTTTCGATGCATCACACAAATTACAATCCTAAAAAATAGCACGCAGGGCATCTGTGCTGAAGTCCTAAATATTTTTGGACGGCGTTCTGTCTGATATGACACACAGTTAAACTCTCCTAGAACAATTACATTGATCCCATAGTGTCACCGTGGATACGTACTTGATTGAACGAGTTCACTACCTCATTGTACGCATAAAAAGCAAGTATGTTTCAAGGTAGGTATGAATGATCAGATTAGTGTCAAAAAGTAAACCCGCATTAGTGCCTTCGAGGAAGCTGCACATTCGATAAAGAATATCTTTTTATACAGTACATTCAGTAGAGCAGTTAATAGCTGGACAGTGGAATACGTCTATGAGTAGCTCTATGCATGGTTAGCACTTCGTTTCTTGTAAGGTAACTATATCGCAGTTATTCGTCTGTAGAAAACAAAATAATTTATACTTAATTACTTGATGAATTGAACTTCCGGGCATTGCGAGTGGAAATACTGAATGTGCCAATCTGGGTGGTTCTATCGATCACTCTAGTCGTCTTTGGCGTTGGTATCCGATCGAGTTACAATAATTTTCCGCCGATCCTTGAATTTAGGCTCTCCTAGTTGTTCTTAAAAGAACAAGCTTGTGTGTAGCTCTTCTGTTACCAGGAAGTCATCTCTCCAGCTTCCGGGCTCCTCAAACGTCTAGTGTTCAATTGTGGCCGACTTGGCTTTTTTGGATGTCCTTCACGTCCTCCCTCTCCGTAGTCTTGTTTGTTTAGGCTGCTTTCTCGAGTCCTTGCTTTTGTTCGCCTGAACAACATCTTCTGGGCTTGCAGAAAGGTCCTGCTTTGAGCTCGCGTCTTCGTACTCTTCCAAAACCAGCTCAGCATCTTGATGTTCAGAAGCACCCTAATGGACTTTAACTCTATTGTTACAACGCCAGAGGAGTCTAAAGCGCTGCTTTAATTCTTGTACATATCTCATATCTTCCACGTCCATGATATGCTCATTTTCATCAGCCTTAGCCCGAGCGCTTCCTAGCAGTTTAGACGCGTACGTGACAACGCATTCTTCTTTCGTATGCCCATAACGCCAGCACTTGGTGCCTCGTGTGGTGATGCACTGTCCGCAGAGTAAACGAACGGCTTTACACCGTAAGCAGAGAGGAGGTCGTCCAGGGATAACCACCAGCGTGTTCACTTCGTAAATCGTCAACATGTGTGTTACCTTGTTTACTATAGATGCTCCTTCAGAACTACCGTCGCCACACTTGTCACTTTCTCCGTCCTATCAAGATACAAAAATCTCCATCTTTCTATTTGTATGTCCTTGACAGTCCCAAAAAGCTCAAGGACCTTCTTGATCTCACTGACTGGCACAGTTAATGGCAGCCATAAAAGCTTCATCCTGATTTCTCGTTAGCATGGATCGGTGATGATGTATCCTTTTGCTTCACCTGACACTGCTCGCATGCCTTGATCTTGCATTTGGCTGCTGCATTGGTGAAGGTGGCTATCTAGACCTGGTTCACTTGGTATGGGACCAAGCCAAGGAGGTCGTTGCGCTCGGTGAATGAAAATAAAGCTTCCTTGAAGTCAGTAGCCTTCTTCGGGCGTTTGGCAATATCAACATGCAGAAAACGGGAACCAGTAAGGAGCATATCTGTCGGTACTCAAGAGAGGATAATCCTGTGCACATAGGTTGGACATTTATATTTGCATTTTAAAATTTCACGGGAGTTACGCCTTGGCGTCTGATTGGCGGTGGCAATAGGTCACTTGCTAAATCCCCCAAGCGGCCCTTCTCGCACTCGAGGAATATTGGGAACGGTGTTCCTACGGCTTCCTAGTGATCGGCAATTTCGACCAATTCGATGCTTACACACTTTCGACTGTAATCTGGAGCCACTCTGAATGAGCCTGACCTAGATTGAAGGGACTGGTCATATAACTTTTAAACTTTCTCGTTAATGCCAGCATTTTTACACTGTGCATGCAATCCACCCTTCCACCTCGCTGGGATGCAGAAACCTCTCACTTTATTGTCATTCTCGTACGGCTTCAAGGACGCTTATATTATCCTAATACGTTAGAAATGCTATAAACAACTCCGCTGACGACGAGTTAAATCCTGGTTTTGGTTGTTATGAATTCTCGGCCTTTCAAGCAATTCCTGTTAAAACAGCAATAACGAGAATAGTAATATTGCAAGAAATTTGAGCTACTCAGCCAGGTTGAATGGTGAATCGCATGCCCAGTGTAAAAGAAAAAAAACCCGCTGATATTGATGCGAAATGTTTAATATATTATGACAGTTCTGTGCAATCTGCACGACGTATGTTCAGGATGGCTCCGGATTACAGTCAAACGTGAGTAAGCATCGAATTAATCAAAATTACCGATCGCTGGTGAACTCAAAGAACAGCGTTCCCATGATTCCTCCAGTGCGAGCTGGGGTGCTTGGGGATTTAGTGAATGGTCTATTGCCTCGACTAATCAGACGGCGAAACGACACTTCTGTGACCTTATAAAATGAACATGTAAATTTCCAACCTAGACATCCATTCCTGGGAGCTTTTGCTGGCCGCTGAGAAACCTGGCCACCAAGTGCCGTCGAATCTGCTCTTACAGGACCTCATCTTGCCTCATTAATTAAACCTCTCGTTGCGAGTACAGCGGTACCCGGAACGAACAGGGGCCTCATGAAATCGAATTAAATGAAGACAAGCAAAACAGTCGGCGTCCATTTACTCGCACTTTCATCGTCTTCTCCCTACGACACAGCATTAATAACCCGCTATAAACTCGCTTTTTTGTAGTACCCATTGTCATAGCCTCCTCTATAGTCACAAAGCCTGGCAGTTCCATGACGGAGCCATAGAGCGCCCGGTCGCAGATTTGGAGCGCGAGGACCTGGTACCGCACAGCATTTCTCCTGGAGTCTGGTATTCAGCGCACAGCTTTTGCAGGGGCGAGGACCCGAAACATGTTTTTTAAACCCGACGAGAAAAGGAGCGATAGCCCAAGGAACGCCAGAAGCACGAGCGGACATACCATCGCTCGGGGCATGTGTGTTTCGGCGTCTCGCCGCAGCGGGGCGCCCGTTACATCAGTCTTGTCTGCCGCTCTAACTTTTACCATTCGGCGACCGCATCTCGTGGCGATCCGCCAGGCTTTGTCAGTATAGAGAATGCCATGCCAATGCACACTGCCCCACTGCCCGGACTCTCTGAAAAAAAACAAAAACAAGTAGTCTATAAATAATTGCCACCGTAGCGCTGTCAATGCCAAGAGATCGTGTCGGGGGGCGCGTTTTCACGCACACCGGAACAAGCAAAAAAAAAAAAAATGAAACAAAAGCTTTCGGAATAAATGAAAAACAAAAACGTTCGGAAGAAGACAGATGTCTATTTAGTTCCGAACGCTTTTGTTCACATGCCCCACTGCTTCACGGTGCGTGAACGCGACGCCGATGCTCGACTTCGCCGTGACGCGTTGCAGCTATCGCTCTGACTGTACCATAGACCGTTTTACTCATAAAGGACAAGAGACAAGAGGGGTGGTAACATATTGGACATGTCAGTTCGTCCCTTAAGGGAGGAAGTACTACTCCCTTTTTTTTTAAGTGTGGACCATTAGTCAGGCCGCCGTTGGCCATCCTTTAGTCCTCTCTTGTCATGCACCCTGTGACAACAAATAAAAGAAAACCGAAGTAATTACTTTTATTTCACTCGAATGATGAACGCCCCGCGAGATAACACAGCGGTGCTTCCCGTAATACGAATATTAATTTATTTGTTCGTTTTCTCACTGCTAAATATTTCACTCTCTGATAGGGAATATTTTCAACAATATTATGAAGGCAGGTTACCCGGTGTTTTTCACCTGAACTTCGCGAACTTTAAAAAAGAAAATACAAATCCAGTTTTTTTTTTTTTGACAATATATAATGAAACTGCATGTGGGTAGCTTGCGCCGGCGTGATTTCGCCCTATATGCTGGCACTTATACGATGCGAGTGATCATCTCCGTACTACATTTTACGCTCAAGAAATGGTTGATTTCCCGGAATCAAACAGTTCCGGGACAATATAAATTTTTGTCTAATTTAAAAATTAAACATTTTATTGTTTTTATAATTACCATTTACTGAAAAACAAATAAACCTCTGGATAACTACGAAGCTCCACAAAAATAAAATTGATCGTAATCTTCCTTTTTTGACGAAAGCAAAGTTGATAGGAACCAAATTGTTTGGTCGGAAGCTCGACATTTCTTAAAAAGGCTATGATTAATGAAGAGAGCGTTTTCTCATAATTTAAAACTCATAATGGTACACTTTATTCGCTACAGTGCCGAGATTTTAAGAGTAACAGGTAACATTTATTCGTTAGTCTCCAAGCACTCCAGAGATCAAAATATTTGCTGCCGCCTCGGTTTTACCCGGATCATTCGGTGCTACACTGTAAAAAAAAATCCCGTCAAATTACGGAAATTGCCAGTTAATTTTTGATGCCGGTACAATTTCCGTTGTCTTGCATAACGGTCACAGCATTACGTAGGTATTACGTGCATGACAGTAATGAGGCCTTACGGTTTTTGCCCGTAACTTGACCCGTAGAAGCATGGCAGAAAACCGTAACTCTCATGTACGTGATCCACAGATACGGGAATTGTTCCGGCATCGAAAATTAGCTGGCGTGTTGTCCGTAACTTGCGACGGCAAAAAACCGTAACAGTTAATAACTGAGCTTCACGTGATGTGCAACGACTGAAATTGTTCCGGCATCGAAAATTAGCTGGTGTGTTGTCCGTAACTTGCAGCGGCAAAAAACCGTAATTCTCAATCACCGAGCTGTACGTGATGTGCGAAAACAGGAATCGTTCCTGCATACAAAATTAGCAGGTGTGTTGTCCACACCTTGCAGCGTCGGCCACAGCCTGTTAAACTGCTAGCTGCAGTGACTTAACAAAATGGATGTCTAAGTGAACAATATAGCATTTTACTGCTTATTTATTGTTCACTGAGATATCGGTTTTGTTAAATCACTGCAGCTAACATTTTAACAGTCTCTGGCCATTGCTGCAATGTGCGGACAACAGGCCAGCTAATTTTCAATGTCGGAACGATTCCCGTCGTCACTCATGATGTGCAGCTCAGTGATTGAGAGTTACAGCTTTCTGCCGCTGCAAGTTACAGACAACACGTAAACTAATTTTTGACGCGGGAACAATTCAAATTAAATATCTAATGGCCAGGGAATGTGACAAGGCTGCGGGTCCAAGTCCTTTCAGGAGTTAATGCCAGCTGCGCATCCCAGAGATTAACAGCTGCTTAAACACTGTGTTAGAAATTTCGAGGAAGTGCACACAAGATACAGTATTAAGTAAAACCTGTTCATACCTTTATTCTTAAGAAATAATTAGTGGGCCATGTCCACCTTTCCTGTGAAAGGGAATCTCTAATTTTCTGAGCAATCAAGTCCATAGGAAGAATTACAGAACCTGGAAAACAAAACAAAAAATGTGGAATATGGTTAGGTTATGAACAGAATGTGATGACAGAATAAACCTCCCAATTTTCACAAACAATGAGTTACATGTAAGGGCATTGAAGGAGCCTCAGCTGAACTCTGGCGGCAACTAAACAGTGAAACCAACTTGTGACTTGTGGTATGAAACCATTTTAACAAGGGAAGTTAGAAAAATTCCTTTGAAGACAGAATTTCCGCATTCAATAAGTTACTTCAAGTTTGTTGTCACAAGCTAATTTCAGAAGTTACTGCCAGCTGTGCCTCCCAGACATAATTAAACACCGTGTTAGTGGGGTTGGGCAAGTATTCGGAATTTCGAACTGTAGTTTCAAATAATACACTATTCTATATTCGCTTTGAGAAGAACTGTGCTGTTCGTGTTTTTCGAAATGTTGGTTGCGTGCGGCGGGCTAGTCTCGTTGAGTGTGCTTCTTACCGAGCACCGTTGCACTGCGGAGAAGCAATACCTGCGGAAGCGAGCTCCGCGGGTGTTGCTTCTCCGCAGTGCAACGGTGCTCAATAAGAAGCGCACTCAACAGGATAACCCACTACGATAAACACTTGGGAAAATAGAAATATCGCAATTGCGTGGTTGGAAGAAAAGCATACATTGAACGCGGGGTGGTGCACGTGTGCCGGCTGTATTTGAAAATAAATGGAAACTTTGTGAATGTGCATATCTACTTTGTAGTCAAAGTTTTAAAATTAAACTGACTGTTATGCAAGAGTATACTGTTAGGCAGAGATGCCCTTACAACCTGCGTTCCTCATGCGCGATTCATTCTTTTAGAGCACAGCTCTTAGGCGCCCGTTTCCGGCTTGAGCGGCGTCGCCGTAATCGCGCTTTGCATTATGGGAAGTTTCCCATAATGATGTCACGAAGGTTACCCTCGTGAGGGTTACGAGGGTTAGGGTCACGAGGGTTATCCTCACGATGGTCACAAGCATTACCCTCACAAGGGTTGCGAGAATTAGTTACCCTCGAAAGGGTTACCCTCACGAGGGTCACAAGGGTTACTCTCACGAGGATCACCCTCACAAGGGTCATGAGGGTTATGAGAGTTACCCTCACAAGGGTCACCCCCCTGAAGTCCCGTGACCTGCCCCCACGAGGTCGGGCAACCTCAGGGGGTCGCCTATCCCTCAGTACCCTTCCATCCTCCTCCTCAAGAGCTGCGCTCTTATCCGGTGTTACAGGGAGTCGTAAACGGCTTTCATTTTTTAACTCAAATTAACGAAAGATTATTTTATATAGCAAGATTTGTAAATTCACTCAATTGGACATTTCTATAGGAT
The DNA here is from genome assembly GCF_016920785.2 of Ixodes scapularis. Classification (NCBI taxonomy): domain Eukaryota; kingdom Metazoa; phylum Arthropoda; class Arachnida; order Ixodida; family Ixodidae; genus Ixodes; species Ixodes scapularis. The sequence goes on from NW_024609835.1 coordinate 16,932,258, forward strand.
TCATTTTATGTCAAATCCATCGTTTACTTGCCATTCCAAGACATCAGAACTTCTGAAGTCACAGTTCATAAATATAAATAGATTAAACTTTGCGTATAAACAAACAAGTGGAACAATGTTCACAAGTTTAGCTGGGTTTTCGTCTAAGGATTATGCAGTGATAGTAAAAAGCATGGAAAAACTATTCGATATTCAAATCGAAAATATTCGGCCAATACCTCTATTCGCTTCGAACTCAAAATCATCTACTCGCACAAGAATATGTGTAAGTAAGCAATTTCGAGGAAGCGCACGTAAGATGCAGTATGAAGTGAAACATGTTCATACCTTTATTCTTGAGAAATAGTTAGTGGACCACGTCCAGCTTTCATTTGGAAGGCAATCTAACTTCCAGAGCAATCAAGTCCACATGGAGAACTACAGAACCTGGAAAACAAAAACAAAAAATGTGGAATGTGTTAGGTTATGAACAGAGTGCGATGACATAATAAACCTCCCAATTTCAGCAAACTACGAGTTACATCTAAGCGCATTGCAGGAGCCTCATCTTAACTATGGCGAGCACTACAGTGAAACCAACTTGTAACTTATGATCCGAAACCATTTCAACAAGGGAGGTTACAAAAATTCCTTTGAAGACAGAATTTCCACATCCAATAAAATACCTCAAGTTTGTTGTCACGAGTTAATTTCAGAAGTTACTGCCAACTGTGCCTTCCAGAGATAATTAAACACCGTGTTAGTAAGAAATTTCAAGCAAGTGCACATAAGATGCAGTACAAAGTAAAACATGTTCATACGTCTATTCTTAAAATAATTAGTGGGCTTGCTTTCCAGCTTTCACATGGAAAGCAATCTTTAACTTCCTGAACAATCAAGCTCATAGGGAAAACTACAGAACCTGGAAAACAAAACAAAAAATGTGGTATGTGATTAGGTTCTGAACAGAATGTGATGACAGAACGAACCTTCCATTTCCTGCTAACTATGAGTTACACATAAGCAGAGCTTGAAGTCTCCCTTAGGTTGAGGGAGGTCCCTTAAAGAAGGGAAAAGGGCGGGAGGGGGGGTTCTGACGAAATGTATTAGATGCACATAAGATAACACCCACTGCTGACTCTGTCCCCACCGTACCTGCAACCCTCGAATTGCTAATCCCCAAATGTCACATTCCTGAAAACAAGCTATTTTATTGCAAGATATGATTTTGATTTCACAAATGCTGGGGCTGTGGAGGAGGGTCCCAGACCATCCGTTAAAATCAGTGTGGGACCCCCTGAGACGACCCAGACTTTAAGCGCTGCACATAAGTGCAGTGCAGGAACCTCAGCTTAATTCTGGCAAACGTTAGACAGTGAAACCAACTTATGACTTATGCTACGAAACCATTTTAGCAAGGGAAGTTTGAAAAATGCCTTCGAAGATAAAGTTGCCGCATTCATGGAGTTTCTTCAAGCCTGCTGTCGCAAGTTAATTTCAGATGTTACTGCCAAGTACACGTCCCAGAGATAAACAGGTGCTTGAAAACCATGTTAGTAAGAAATTTCGAGAAAGTGCACACAAGATGCAGTAGGAAGTAAAACACGTGCATACCTTCATTCTTGAAAATTAATTCATGGGTCATGTCCAGCTTTCATGGGGAAGGCAATCTTCATAACTTCCAGAGCAATCAAGTCCATATGAACAACTACAGAACCTGGAAAAAAAATGTGGAATGTGGTTAGGGTCTGAATAGAATGCGATGACAAACTAAACCTCCCGATATTCAAGCTATGAGTTACACGTAAGTGCACTGCAGGTGCCAGTGTGATTTAAGAAAGTGCACCTCCCAGAGATAAACAGGTGCTTGAACACCGTGTTAGTAAGAAATTTCGAGGAAGTGCACACAAGATGCAGCAGGGAATAAAACACGTGCATACCTTTATTCCTGAGAATTAATTCGTGGGTCACGTCCAGCCTTCCTGTGGAAGGCAATCATCATAACTTCCAGAGCAATCAAGTCCATATAAACAACTACAGAACCTGAAAAAAAAAATGCGGGATATGGTTAGGTTCTGAATAGAATGCAATGACAAACTAAACCTCCCGATATCTGCAAACTATGAGTTACACGTAAGTGCACTGCAGGTGCCAGTGTGATTTAAGAAAGCTGTAAACCCCAAATGAAACTACTTGAAAGGGGCATGGACACAGAAATTAGGCAAGTTAGAGTATTTGTTACATGACAGAACGATAGCTTATTGCATATACACTAAACAATTCAGAATATTTAAAACTCCAATAATTACAAAATTATTTTTTTTAATGTTCATCATGTTTATCTGGGGACCAGGATACCTTGACACAACTCCTACTGTGGCGACGGCAGCTCGTCGATAAACCACGTGACTCTGATTAAGACGTTAAACAATCTCTCTTTCGTTGTTCTCTACCCGCGTTCGCCACGCCATGCCTGTCCGTTACTCAGGCTCTGTACCTAAGTGACGTTGAATTCGAAGGAGCAAGCTGTGCCAGATATTCCAACTTCCCAAAAAATTGGGAGGGAAAAGTGGGACAAAGGAGCTTAGTTGAGGCGAGGGACGCCTGGGCGCCTTCTGATCCATACCTGAAAGTGCATACAAGAGATCTACGAGTGGCACCGCCCCGCAGCTTGGGACTGACTAGAGACACTAAAGGGACAAGGCAGATGTCGTCACCAAGGCCTGGCTCGCTGAGTAGGTGGACCCAAGGGTCCCGCAACTAATTAGAATTTTTTGTGTGAAACTAATGCATTTTTTGATAAACTAATTTGGCAGCTTTATAGTAACATGTAATGGGCTTCGGTGACATACTTAGATTTCATTTTTTCCATTCCTGAAAAATCTAGAACCATTTGAATTCTAAAATAATACCTACAGCTCTTCTTTTGTTTTACACATACACGTAAACAATTAATTGTGTGTACGTGAAATTAATGCTTAACCTATTTAGGATGTTGTTATTGCCACTACAAATTCTTGTTCCCCCCAATGCATTCCACGAGAATGCCCTTAAGGTAATGAACTTGAACTTGAGCTGAAGTAACTCCCATGAAACATAGCGTGGACTTTTATGGTACTCCAACAACCAAAGCAGAGCCCAAGTGACCCTACTCGTCAATATAATTAGGATAAAAATGCATGGCGACTAAAATTGTAGACTGGCTTATTGATACGTCACAAAGGAAACATAAAAAACAGGTACGGATAGAAGTGACTCGGCAAACAAAAGGATCTCTCAGTGGAGGTTGCTACCAGGAATTACAGATAAAACAAAACATAGAAGATAACTTAAATCATATGGCACCACCTACCCCCATGGATATCAGTTTGTGTATTGAACAGAGAAGAGGAGCAAAAAAACGTTGCAAGAGGAGACACCTCCAGGTGCATTGTATGGTGGGAACAATATGTGATCCACTTTTGCGTAGCCTATGCAGGTCAAGCAAAGCCCTATATCAAAGACAGCCCTCGGTGTCGTGTGAACATTTGGCAGTACAGTTACCAGATGGGGTTGCATGACCGAGTTCAATAAGATGAGATAACTGCAGGCTATCAGGATAGAATCGCAAGGATATGTGGAAGCTGGTGAAATTTTGGCTCGTGACAACCACAACTGCTTCCTCATCCGGTCCATCCCTTAGTTAAAAAAGGAACTTATCACCTTCAACCAATAAACAAAAGCAAGCACCCTCAGCATTCAGATAAGGTAGGTGGCACAGGGTGATTCCTTGTTGTGTAGTATGTACCATATAAATAAACCAGAGATGCAAATGGTGAAGTGTGAGCTTAGAAATAATGTGTCACTTGTCTTTTTTTCTGTTTTTTTGGGAATCAAATTATTTACAATCTTTCTTATCTGTGTCACTTATATACAATTGAAAATGGAGGGAACCAGATTTGTGAACATATGACGAAAAACTATTTTCCTTGTACCGAATGACACTCCAAGTACAACTCTTAGCTACCGCAGAATACCATGCATCCACCCATTCTACATTAAGCGCCGATATCCAAATTTTTAAGATCCGAGAAAATATGCATAGTACATTTATACGTAAAATTGATGACCAGGCAAGCGCCCATTCTCCATTTTTTTGCGATTATCTCTAAATTTTGAGTGGGCGCTTGCCTGGTATTTTACAGTAATACAGTAGCCTACAATTGAATAAAAGAAGTGTTGTATCCTGCATGCCAAAAGATACACAAAGGCTTGCCCAGTGTGATGCAGATGGACGCTGCGGGAAGCTCTTTGAGTTGAACATTGGAGATGCGTGTTACATTCTAAAAGTAAACAATGAAGCCCCCCCCCCCCCCCCCCCCGGTTCAACTTCAAACCATATAATTATCTGAGCATGTTTCAAAGGCAAGAAAGCACAAGTGGCTAATTTTTCCACGCATTAACAGACAAAATGTAATCATCAGTGGTGAAGCTTACAAAAGAACTGCTTATAGCAGCTTCTGCAGCAAAAACATGGCTTTTGTAGCACATATTTCATTTAATTTATTTCACACTGCAAACTTAAGGACATGACGTCCCGAAACCAAGACCACACGCAACGAAAACAGCACAACCAAGCACCGGGGCAGGATACCACTAGCAGACAATAGTTGCTTGAACGATGGCAAGTTGAACTATTAAAATAACGAACCTGCAGCAAAAAGATGTCCGAGCGTTCCTTCATGGCTGTGGTAGCGTGCCTCGAATGACTGGCGTGGGATAGCGGCTTCTGTAGAGGCATCGTAGCTGAAGACCAGTGCTGGCAGGCTCCTAATGCTCCCAACTTGAAATACACCAAGATGGGTCCCAGGAACCACTGTTTTCCCGTGGTCGGCTCGAGAACAATCAATTTCGTGGCGTCCTGTGGTTCGTCCAGCATATGAGCCCCGTCACTGCTGGCGATGCTCAGAAGTATAATCTGCAGCAAAAAGATGCGTGAGCGCTTCACCACGGCTGTGGTAGCGTGTCCCCCACATCAAAGCTTTTGGAGCAGGCGATTCCGGTTTATCACATTGTAAAAAGCGATGCAAGTACTATAGAAATTCCCGCAGTTCCTCACAGTGTCATAAAAATTATTATAATTGCAATTATGATACACAATTATTCGCAGGGGATAGAAAGCAAAAACACAGAACTTTGGCAATGACCTCATTGCCTTTAAAGGGGCACTGACACACCAAAGGTCGTATTCTTTTTTATTGTCTAAAACGATGCAAGTTGTAGCCATAAACACGCAAAAAAAACCGCATCGCGAAAAAAAATTTTCCCGCGCGCGCGCGCGCCTTTTTATTTTTGGCGTTTATATTTCCCGCGCTAACCTCCTTGCTTCTTTTGATCGGTGACGTCAAAAATCAGGAAATTTAGAAGCTTTGTAGGCGACATTTCTATAACATTTAATAACGGCAATCGTAAAACATGTTTTTTAACGCAATGACGAACGCACTACGGCCTTTCTTTTTGAAATACCAAAAATCAGATTTCGGTGAGATGTCGCTTCCTGGATTTGTGTTCTCCCTCGGAAACCTTGGCGGCGCTCGAGCAGAGGCTTATTGCCGAGTCGGGTAAGAAACCGGTTTTTCGCAGCGCCGGCTCCCTTCTATCCCGCCTGCTCACATCCTCCTCTCTTCGGGTCACGGTAGCAACGGCGCTTTGCTTCACAGCGTGGTGCGGAGGTCCAAAAGAAAGTCAAGTCGCAGGAGACCGCAAAATTTGACTCACTGCGCTGGCGCGGATGGCGCGGGAACTTCAAATTCGGCATTTGGAAATTGTTTTTTAATTCACAAATACTGAATTCCCAAGTTTCGAATTTTGAGGGTAATGTCCCGGCATCATTTTCAATCGTTTCGGATAATAAAATAAATTACGATTTTGATGTGTCAGTGCCCCTTTAAAGCTTGATGCAATAACTAAATCAGTCCCATCTTCGACAACTGCAAAGCAACAAAACTATTTAAGCATAGCGAATAAACCACACGTCACAACAAGCATTTTTCCCTAAAATGAAAATAATGGGAGGAAGATTCATACGAGTGTTCCTCAAGTAATCAGTGCCACCGAAACAATGATTGACTCCGCTCTTCCCCCCACGCAAGGTATCAATAATCGTTCCAGCCAAGGAGAAGCTACTACAAAAGGGAAACTAAGGGTTGGACACTCTTCTCGGAAAGTGGCCACTTTTTGCTTGAGCATATATTTTAATAGTTGCTTTTACGTAGGCAAATATAAGCGAGTAACTTGGGGTTCCTCAATTTCATGAGAGAAAAAAATTGTTTTCGTTTATGGAAGCTCACCGTGGGACGGAAGTGGTTTGTGTACCCTAGTCCTATTTATTATCGAACGGTAATACATCATATCTACTGAAAGTATTTAATGAATCATAGCGGCCGAAGCAGGTGGCATGTCGTCATCTGCTTCCAGCCAGCATCTAATTAAGAGCCTCAAGTAAAAGTGTGTTCAACTGCTAGATCAAGGCATGTGTTCATGGGCACCATTAAATTGCAAAATTTTGCTGTTGGTTACGGGAATACGGGTAGTTTTTCAACGTAAATCCGGTTAAAAACAGATGCTTGAAGATTTTATGTGAAGAATAAAATAACACTTTTCTATAGACACCATTTTTGTTCCAATAGTTTAAGCATGTTTTACACGCAGAAAACTGTATAATCCGCCATCTTTAACGCTGCCATTAAATTGCAAACACACTCCATGGTTTAAGTTGAATGCACTCTTACTTGAGGCTCTCTAGCATCTTATGACGTCAGTGGTGCCACCCGTGGTGCCACCCGTGGTACCACCGACGACATGCACGCACGACCGTCGTTCGCGCGGTAGGCCTAGCTCACTGATCTCTAATATAGGGGCCTGGAAGGCGCTTAGCCTAGCTCGGAGTCGGGCACGAGTGAAGCCATCGGAAGCTCGCTGCTTGTCCCAGAAATCGAGTGTTTGCTGGGTTTTATAATGGATTCAGTTAATGTTTTGGTTCATGCTTTCTTGCATTTTTACGCGGGTTTTAATAATCCTTTTTAGGAATCAATCTTGAGAATGAGGCACTTGAACTTGGGGAGTGTACACTTAATCAACTAGAATCTCGAAATTCTCAGACATGAAATGGCTTCCAAGAAGACATCTCGGGCCTGCATGAACGCGACAAGCAGGCTCTATTGTTATAACAAAAGCAAATCAAGCGCCTTGGACACTGTTTCGACCACCGCTCGTAAGAGTGGGAAAGCCTGTCAAGCGCTCACTTCCGGGACAAGCAGCTTACTTCCGGTGGCTTTATACCTGTTCGCTCAATGCGCCATCGAACCCTCTAGTGGAGACTATCGGCCCACCTCAAAACAAACTACCATAGACAAGAACTTTTTTTACACATAAACTCACTGATCTCTATGACAATTGTTCAATCGCGCATCCCCGCTCAGCGAGTGCGGCCACCAGACGGCAATGTTGCACGTCGAAAAATTGTGTTTTTGGAGCGTTGCCGAGGCTGGCCGCAGCGTGCTGAAGACACGTTTTCTACTTGTTCGTCGTCATTCGCCAGAAACGTTTTTTTAAAACCCTGCGTAAGCCGGATACTTGCTAATGAGAACATGTGTGAGTTTTTACGGAAGCGCAGTGCCGAGAGAAAAAAGCAGAACTCGTCAAAAGCAAGTTTCGACGGTCTTGCGGCATGATCAAAGCTTCCTTGGCATGCCGAAGCGCTGAGTCTCTGTGCCTTCGCACGCTAGATTTGTGAACATATGAAGAAAAACTATTTTCCTTGTACCGAACGACACTCCAAGTACAACTCTTAGCTACCGTAGAATACCATGCATCCGCCCATTCCACATGAAGTGCCGATATCCAAATTTCTAAGATCTGAGAAATCATGCACAGTACATTTATATGTAAATTTGATGACCAGGCAAGCGCCCATTCCCCCATTTTTTTCGCGATTATCTCTAAATTATGAGTGGGCGCTTGCCTGGTATTTTACGGTAATGCAGTAGCCTACAATTGAAATAAAGTAGTGTTGTATCCTGCATGCCAAAAGATGCACAAAGGCTTGCCTAGTGTGATGCAGATGGACGCTGCGGGAAGCTCGTTGAGTTGAACATTGGAGATGCGTGTTACATTCTAAAAGTAAACAATGAAGCCCCCCCCCCCCCCCCCCCCCCCGGTTCAACTTCAAACCATATAATTATCTGAGCATGTTTCAAAGGCAAGAAAGCACAAGTGGCTAATTTTTCCATGCATTAACAGTCAAAATGTAATCATCATTGGTGAAGCTTACAAAAGAACTGCTTATAGCAGCTTCTGCAGCAAAAACATGGCTTTTGTAGCACATATTTCATTTAATTTATTTCACACTGCGAACTTAAGGACATGACGTCCCGAAACCAAGACCACACGCAACGAAAACAGCACAACCAAGCACCGGGGCAGGATACCACTAGCAGACAATAGTTGCTTGAACGACGGCAAGTTGAAGTATTCAAATAACGAACCTGCAGCAAAAAGATGTCCGAGCGTTCCTTCATGGCTGTGGTAGCGTGCCTCAAACGACTGGCGTTGGATAGCAGCTTCTGTAGAGGCATCGTAGCTGAAGACCAGTGCTGGCAGGCTCTTAATGCTCCCAACTTGAAATCCACCAAGATGGGTCCCAGGAACCACTGTTTTCCCGTGGTTGGCTCGAGAACAATCAATTTCGTGGCGTCCTGTAGTTCGTCCAGCATATGGACCCCGTCACTGCTGGCGATGCTCAGAAGTATAATCTGCAGCAAAAAGATGCTTGAATGCTTCATCACGGCTGTGATAGCGTGTCCCCCACATTTGAGCTTTTGGAGCAGAAATTACGGTTTATCACATTGTAAAAAGCGATGCAAGAACTATAGCAATTCCCGCAGTTCCTCACAGTGTCATAAAAACTATCATAACTGCAATTATGACACACAATTATTCACAGCAAAAAGAATGCTGTTGGAAATGGGGATAGAAAGCAAAAACACAGAACTTTGGCAATGACCTCATTGCCTTTAAAGCTTCATGCAATAACTAAATCAGTCCCACCTTCGACAACTGCAAAGCAACAAAACTATTTAAACATAGCGAATAAACCACACGTCAGAACAAGCATTTTTCCCTAAAATGAAAATAATGGGAGGAATATTCATTCATACGAGTGCTTCTCAAGTAATCGGTGCCACCGAAACTATGATTGACACCGCTCTTCCCCCCACGCAAGGTATCAATAATCGTTCCAGCCAAGGAGAAGCTACTACAAAAGGGAAACTAAGGGTTGGACACACTTCTCGGAAAGTGGCCACTTTTTGCTTGAGCATATATTTTAATAGTCGCTTTTACGTAGGCAAATATAAGCGAGTAACATGTGTGAATTTTTACGGAAGCGCAGTGCCGCAAGAGAAAGGCACAACTCGTCGAAAGCAAGTTTCGACGGTCTTGCGGCATGATCAAAGCTTCCCTGGCATGCCGAAGCGCTGAGTCTCTGTGTCTTCGCACGCTAGGATGCCGATCAAGAATTGGTGCCGCGAAAATGTTTTGAAGGTGTGTCGTGCACAGATGTCTTTGCATCTTATATCGGCTAAAGAGTTCTGGAGCATCCAGATGCTCAGGCGAGTTGCTATTAATAAAGGGGGGAAAGCAATCTGTACAGTTGCTCTTATGCACTATTAACCATGGCCGTGTTCCAAATCTACTCTAATAGATCACATAGCAGCACAAATAGAGCAACGCTGTAGAGCAAGGAGGGTTTTCGAAGGCAAAAGTACAAGACGGCGAGAATGGAGATCTTTGAAGCGCGGCCCATATGGTCGTGTGCAGCCTGCTGACCAATCACAATTAGGCGAGCCGTGCTCAAACGTCAAGTGAAATTAAGTAGGCTGATAATGAGACACCGCTGATCACTGATGAGGAGCTGTTGTGCGCGGTATTCTCTGAACCGTCTAGCAAAAAAAAAAAAAAAAAGTACTTTCCCCCCTCTTCCGTCGCCACTTAGTTACAAATACAGTCGTCAGAGTAAAGTAAACCGCTGCTCCAGAGGCACATACGGCTACAGGCACATTGCACTCGCAAAACACATTCACACGGTGTCGATTCTTGACCGGCATCCAAGCGTGCGAATGCATAGAGACGCAGCGCTTCGGGGTGCCAAGGAAGCTTTGAACATGCCGCGAGACCGGCGAAACTTGTTTTCGACGAGTTGTGCCTTTTTTCTGCTGCACTGCGCTTCCGTAAACATTGTCACGTGTTTTCATCCGCAAGTCTCACGTCTTACATAGTTTTAAAGAACTTCTTCGGTGAATGACGACGAACCAGTAGAAACCGTGTCTTCAGCACGCTGCCACCAGCCTCCGCAACGCTCCAAAAGCGCGCTTTCTCAACATGCAAGATTGCCGTCCGGTGGCCGCACTCGGGCTGCAGCGATCAAGCGGGGGTACGCGATCCAGCAATTGTCCTAGACATCAGTGTATAAACTAGAGAAAACACGACATGCTCTTAAATTCAGTACGCGACAGCGCTCATTATGATTATTCAATGAGCGCGCTTCAGTCTTTCATGTTAAAATCTGATTTCTCCGGTTCTTGCCGCGCCCGAAAGCGAAAGGGTGACGGCGCCCGAAAGCAAAAGGTACTGTTGCGACCGAGGAGTTCCCCAGGCAGCCTCAGGCAGGGCCAGGCGAGGACAGGAACCGCAGGCCGACTCCAGGCAGGGACATCAGGAGACGGGAGGGTGTCTCGCGATAAACTCTGTTTATACTACATATGTACAGAAGTTTCTTGTTCGTCGGAGAGCACACTCGCGGCCTCTCGTTTGCTCTTTTTATTCAGTCGCTGTTGATGTTCCAGCGGTTGGCAGCCAATGGTGGCCGAACTGCCAACGGACGTCACGTTCAGGCCCCGCCCCCACTCATCCTCTCGAGCGCGCACACACATACACGCACACACTGCAGCGTCGGACGGGCTTCCCAATCCGGCGCAGGTGCATTCTTGACCTCGATAAGCCGCGCCAGGAGTTTGTGACGAAGGGTCCGCTGTCAGCTCGTCAGACGCTGACCGTGATGGAGATGATCCCCTCATTATGCGGCGTCGTGGCTCGGGAAAGGTTTAGCGGGATAATCCGCAAGTGGCGCCGGACGAAAACTTGAGCCGAACGTACTCGGCCGGAAGTCCCGCCGCCGGCGTCGTCCCCCGGAATCCTCTCCCGGTAGGGCAGCTGGTTCCTGGATGGACTGACCCCCGCAGCCAGAGAGAAGAGTCCGGCTCAGCTCCGCTCCCAGGTGTGGCGGCGTCCACGCCGCGCCGGGCGACGTGTTCTGTCAACAACGGCTCAGACGGCCGGTCGCCGATCCTAAATGCGAAGGCCAAACCCCGCCGGGTGGAAAAGAAGGGGAGGCGAAGGAAAGACGTGACCTTCGCCAAGGCCTATCGCAACAACACCTCCGCCGCCACTGAGCTCATCAGGAGGGCAGCAGTCCCACACTGCTGCGCTGACTCGATGAGTGCCTCGCTTTCTTGGGAGAGGGTCCGGTGATCATCTCCTGCCTTGAGACGTAGGCGAGGGTCGGGTCCAAATCTCTGGAGTGGGGGACCTCAACTCAGGTCACAAGAGGAAGGCGTGGGCGAGACAAACATAGCAAGTCATGATCCCAGTAGCGACAAGTGCTTCGCTTTCCTCCCCCGATCCGCCAGACCAAAAAAATAAATGAAGACAACCCCTTTCCACCTACTACCTAAAATCTCCCTCACTCGACACTCGAGGTCAGGCTGTCACTAAGCCCTTTAAAGTAAACCATACCCTAAACCAGGCAAACAGAAACAAAAGTTATGGTAGCGTGCTCTGACATAAAAACACAATCACAAAATGAAGATGACCCTTTCCAAGGATTTGAAACAAACAAAAAAAACTTTACAAATTTGTACAATCCGATCATGGAGCTCGTTCACGTCTTAGAAGCCCCGGCCTAGATAATCAGCGTTCCTCTTTTAGCTGTGCCCCTTTTTACCTCGCCTCGAAGGCTTACTACCGTGAAGCGAGATAAACTTTAGAGCTTGCCAACACATCGCACTGCGGCTCAACAAAACGCGAAAACGGACTCCCGTGAAAAGAACACATTACGTACCGTTACGTAACTTACATAGGACATATCCCTATTAAATTCAAGCGCCTCCTCCATAAGGCAAACTATACCGACGATAAAACCGCTTTAAAAGAACTCTATCGCCGACACAACGAACTGAAGCCGAACAACACGCAAAACTCAGACTCCCGAAAAAGGAAAAGCTATTCATACCGCTTGCTAAGCCGACTTCAGGAAAAGACATCCAAATTAAGCTTTCCCCTTTTCTGGCGGCCTCTGCCTCGTCCGCTTTCACTGGCGAGAACTTGCGCTCTAACCTACGCCCAGTCTGTTCTCGGTGCCACTCTCACCAGAAAAGCCCTGGTCCCCAGACTCGAAAGTTTCCTCAAAGCCACAGTCGGAAAGTTCTGACTTGATTTCCGCATCTGACTTAAACTCCCGCTGAAGAACAAGCTGCGAGGCGAGCACGTACTCATAGGACCCGAGGTACTTGGACGAGATTGAGGATTTGTCCAGCAAGGTTCCTGCATTCTGTTGATCATCTCTTCTCGTCGTGGAAGCATGAGACAAATGTGACGGCTTGACTCTCGGCTTCCTTACGCTGCGTGACTCCTCGCAGCCCTCGTTCTTCTCGTCCGAGCGGCTCTGTCTCGTCATTTCCGCATCTAGTGTAGATTTGCTGGTGTCGCCACCAGGCCCGTTGCTCGCACTTCCGGTCTGGGTCGATGGCTCCTTGGGATAGGTGTCCTGGCGTTTGCTTTCTCCCGGCCTCGAAGAGAACTTTCTGGAGTTGCGCGCACTGAGCCTCTTAAAGCGCCGCTGCTTCGAACCTTTTTGCTTTTTCAGCTTCGGCTTCCTAGCGTCACCGCTGTGCTCCTTGCTCCTCCAGCCGCTGTCGGCTGGTGCTTTCTTGGGGTGGATATCTTCACGATTGATATCTTCACGATTTCCGTCTCCCAGCCCAGACGACGGCTTTCTCTTTCTGGAGTTGCTCCTCTTCAGCTTCTGGTGACGTTGTTGATTGGATGGGGCCGGGCCGGATTGGAAGGCACCGACCCTGCGCAGCCTTCTCTTCTTGGGTCTCTTTTGAGTGAACGGCCCGCTCATGTCGGCGCCTGAATTGTCGCCATCAGACTTGCCGTGCCATGATCGTGATGACCTCTCGGACCGCCTGCGCTTCGGATCTTCTCGCTTGCCCAGACTTAAGTCTTCCTTGTCGCAGTCAAGCCCCTTGCTTTCGCAGCCGCTGTCCGTCAATACTTCCTTGGGATGAATATGCGCGGGATTTCTGTGTCCCAGTCTCGACGACAGCTCCCTTTTGCGAGACTCGCCTTCGCCAGATTTCCAAAAATGCCCTTCATCAGAAATGTCCGCACCAGGACGGAGAACGCTGATCTCGCGCTGCCTCCTCCTCCTATGTCTTTTCCGTCTGGACGGACACCCAATGTCGTTCTGCGATGGAGACGAGGTTTTCGAGGGACCCTGCTCCGGATTTTTCTCATCCAGCCTGGTTTTCTCCGCGCTCCCCTTGGATCCTTTTCTCTTGCAGCCGCCGCCGGCTGATGGATCCTTGGGATGGGTGCCTCCGCGCTTCCCCCTTCCCGGCCTGGACGACTTCTGCTTCTGGCTCGACGCGTCGCGCCTCTGTTGACGTTGCTGATCAGAATCGTTCGGAGCAGGACGGAAAGCGCTGACCCTGCGCTGCTTCCTCTTCTGTTCCTTCTTTCCAAAAGGACGGCTCGAACAGGACGCTTTTTCCGAGCACCCCTGACTCTGGTCTCGCTCGTCCAGCCCTGGCTTGGTCTCAGAGTTCCACGGGGGACGGCCAGGACGACCCGCTTCCTGCTCCGCCTCCCCATCCGCTGACTTCTCCACGTTGCTTTCCTCGAGTTGGATAGACTTCCGCGGCGGCATCACCATGCTGGCCTTGTCTTCGTCCCCCAGGAAGCAGACGTCAGATGCTTGAGAGGCCTCTTCTCTTCTTTTGGCGGGATCCCCTCCAACTTCCAGCGCTTCAGGTCTGGAGTCGGCGTTGTGCGGAACGGCGTCGGTAGTCCCGTCGGCACAAAGACCCTGGTCGTCGGTTAAATTGAACTCTTCCTCTTCAACCTTTTCTTTCTGACCCACCGTCTCTGCCGCTACCTGACGCGTTCTAGCTCCGCTTGGTGCAACCGCTCTTTCCCTCCTGGACACAAGGTCTTTTTCTCGTGGCTTCGGATCACCCTCGTACGTGAACCAGTGAGGAAATGTCGCTGCTAGGTACTTCGAGTCTGTGACCTCTACTACTACCGTTCTTCTTTGAGACCGAACTTCCTGCATCAACGTTTCAATCTCGAGCCTTTTCTCCGCCAATTCACGAGCCCGCTTCTCGCGTTCGCGTTCGCGCTTTTCGTCCCGCTCCTGCTTTTCAGCCTTCGCTCTTTCGTCCCGCTCCTGCTTTTCAGCCTTCGCTCTTTCGACCCGCTCCCGCTTTTCAGCCTCCGCTCTTTCGTCCCGCTCCCGAATCAGCTCCCAAGCCTCCTGAAGCTCTACGTCGGACACTTCCTTTTCGCGAAGTAGCTCCATGATCGGCTTTCTTCGCCTTGCCTGCCCCACGCTTATGCCAAGCTCCTCGCATACCGCCACCAAATCAGGAATGCGTAGCTCACTGACTTCCATGATCCCGAGTGTCGCAATCTCCCTCCCCTATCTAACTCAGACAGCTTGAACTTCGCTTTTTCTGAGCCGAAAGGGCAGCCTTCAACTCGCGTACCTAACACTGAGCAAAAGGTCTGGCAAATCAAGGGAAAATTGCAAAGCACTCACCCGTACCAGGAACCATGAGCAGGCACGTCATCCCGCCGCTGCCAACCAGTTGTTGCGACCGAGGAGTTGCGAGTTGTTGCGACCGAGGACCGAGGAGAGGCGACCGAGGAGCCCTGCCTGAGGCTGCCCCAGGCAGCCTCAGGCAGGGCCAGGCGAGGACAGGAACCGCAGGCCGACTCCAGGCAGGGACATCAGGAGACGGGAGGGTGTCTCGCGATAAACTCTGTTTATACTACATATGTACAGAAGTTTCTTGTTCGTCGGAGAGCACACTCGCGGCCTCTCGTTTGCTCTTTTTATTCAGTCGCTGTTGATGTTCCAGCGGTTGGCAGCCAATGGTGGCCGAACTGCCAACGGACGTCATGTTCAGGCCCCGCCCCCACTCATCCTCACGAGCGCGCACACACATACACGCACACACTGCAGCGTCGGACGGGCTTCCCAATCCGGCGCAGGTGCATTCTTGACCTCGATAAGCCGCGCCAGGAGTTTGTGACGAAGGGTCCGCTGTCAGCTCGTCAGACGCTGACCGTGATGGAGATGATCCCCTCATTATGCGGCGTCGTGGCTCGGGAAAGGTTTAGCGGGATAATCCGCAAGTGGCGCCGGACGAAAACTTGAGCCGAACGTACTCGGCCGGAAGTCCCGCCGCCGGCGTCGTCCCCCGGAATCCTCTCCCGGTAGGGCAGCTGGTTCCTGGATGGACTGACCCCCGCAGCCAGAGAGAAGAGTCCGGCTCAGCTCCGCTCCCAGGTGTGGCGGCGTCCACGCCGCGCCGGGCGACGTGTTCTGTCAACAACGGCTCAGACGGCCGGTCGCCGATCCTAAATGCGAAGGCCAAACCCCGCCGGGTGGAAAAGAAGGGGAGGCGAAGGAAAGACGTGACCTTCGCCAAGGCCTATCGCAACAGTACGAACAGAAGGAGTTCGGGAAAGCCCACTCAGCCCAGAGCAAACCAAACAGTCATGGCGATGAGCCCTGCGCCTCCACACGTCCATCAAGTCGAGTCTGATGCGTGGATAGGTTTCCCTCGCGCAACTGAGTCCGGAAGCTAAAGCAAAAAATATGGCGCGTCTTCTGACTCAGCCCGCGCCATTGCGTTAAGTAACGCGTCTTTGATTCCTTCTGCACTTCGGTTATCTCGCAAGGCGCATGCGAAAATGAGCTGGCTTACCTTCTTAGTCCGGTTGAATGGTGAAAGATGATCGCGGCGACGACGAAGAGTGTTGCCGCCCTTCCCGCCCGTGGTGGTTCACGCGCGAGCGGGCATACAGACCGAGAAGTAAACATCACGTGATGGACGGCGCTCCTTGCTCGGTTGTCGTCGTCCGCGAGCTGAGTGCGCCGGCTTTTGGGTGGGTCTCCCTCCGCCGTTCGAAAGAGATTTTAGCATTGGCACGAATGGCACGTAACATGAGACATCTGCCAACAAGAAAACTATCTCTAGAGCAAACGTGGCATGTGTTATGTGTTTTTACTTCAAAGAAAAGGGAACACAGACCTGAACTAAGAAATATGTAAAGCCGTACATTTACGGACTCGAGCCGTCATGTCGCCTCTACGGCGTTTTGTCCGTGCGCGCCTCTCACGGCGCTTTCCAGTTTTGAAAAAGGCTGTTAACTTACGGTTTTTTTTACAGTGTATAATGTACTCATAGTTATGCGGAACGCTTTCACAGAATTATCGCAT
The DNA here is from genome assembly GCF_016920785.2 of Ixodes scapularis. Lineage (NCBI taxonomy): Eukaryota > Metazoa > Arthropoda > Arachnida > Ixodida > Ixodidae > Ixodes > Ixodes scapularis. Next base: position 16,948,846 of record NW_024609835.1, read on the forward strand.
TTCCTTCGGATTGCTTTAGAAGAGGATCACGGAAAGGCGCAGTTGAAAGAAAGAGCTCGTTCTTGAAGCGCCGGCGCTCTTACGATTCAATCTCACGAGGCTGGGCCACTCTGCAGAGACATAGGCCACAAACCGCACCGATCAATATTTTCTCTTATCAGCGGCCGGCAAGGAAGCACCGCTGGGTATTCATGCGCGATTTACTGCTACAAGACTTACGTTAATCTGAGTGAGCACATAATTGGGGCAGCGTCAAACAGGTTTCAGAGTCGTATAGATATATAAATATAAATATAAGCGTGCTTCTTAACAGTGAACGTTTTTTAGCTAGAGTCACAGAGAGCCTAAAAAACACTGATCGCAGCTTTTTAAGACGACGCTTCTTGCTTCGTGATCGGCTTTTGAGCGTTTTTATCGGTTAATGCCACATTCGTGCCACATTCGATGCTCATGAATCGTCCTTCATTTTTTAAGCTGTCTGTGACAATATTATAGAGGGTGTTTTCCATTAAACTTTACAGACTTGTTAAAAAAAAAAAAAAAAAAAAAAAAAAAAACGTGGAAGATACGTTTATGCGGTTCGTGCATGGTAACTTATACGGCCAGAGGGGCATAATACGGGGGTCTAATTGTCACGATAAGTAGAATAATTACCTGAAATATGTTAATACACTTTTTCAATTAATGGTTCCATCTATAAACGTGCTAAACGCCACCGAAGACCACTAACGCGGATGGTAGGAGACTAAAAAAACGCGCGGGTGCGTTATCTAACCGGTAGCCTTCGACACGCTGCATGAGTAGTAACTTCAGCGCTATACTATGCTACCCGCGTGCTCCGAGTATCTCTAATATTGACTGATTTCGTGGTTTTCGATGGCGCTGAGCAAATTTTTATGAACGAACCATATGTTTATGTTCAATAATCAAAAATTTAATTACCATATTTTATCTTAGTCAACAGAACAGCGCGCAAGAATACAAGGGTAGAAAAAAGGAATATCAACGACACACAAGCGCTGACTCGCCAATGAATTTATACACAAAGGGAAGAAGAGAACGTGCGGAAAGTCACGCAGTACCAGAGCGCGTCGCACACGACACAACATCATCTAAGCTGTTTTTGCCCCATAGTCCGATCTAAAAATGAGGTTTCGGTTTCAGGAAATGCACCGGTTTCCCAAGCCATTAATGCAATGCGCTTCCGACATTTCGCGACCTGCCCGCGCTTACCGTACTTCTACAGTAACATATTTTAGTTAACTAGCCGACAAGCCATTACGACTAAACCCCTGTACTATGTCCCTCTGGCCGTATAACTTACCTGCACAGACCGCATTTCGAGATGTTTTTCAAGACAAATATATTAAGCTTCAAAATAAACACCCCGTATATACGAGGGCGTAAAGGTAAAGTTCCTTGTTTTCAGTAAATGGCAGTAAACACCAAAAATTAACCTCCAAGCAGGTTTGATGAAAAACGGGGAATCCCGAAAACCTCGAATGGTGGCTGCCCTTACTGGGCTACAGTATTGTTTTCTGCTGACCTGAAACGCGATTAGCACTGAACTATCCGCGAGGCAGCCTCTTTCTTCGGGACCTGCACCCCTTGTCTCGATTTCGTCTCTTGAAGACAAAGGGGCGATTCCAAGTACCGGATTTAAGGAATACAGTCCGCACCCGGTGCGTAGCCCGTACCAGGCCCTTAGTCGACGAGAAAATATCATGCACAGCACACCTTGACAAACTTTATTAGCTCACAAAGAAGCTTGCATCATACATGAATCATCATCAACATACTCTTTCATTGACGAATTTCGTCATAATGAACGATCGTATAAAGAAACTCCCTGTATAGTCCGCACCTGCAAGTAGTCCCCGTAACATTTCAGCTTTGAAACATGTATAATCCGAGGACCGGAAAATACGGTATACAGGCCACGCCAATGTTCAATATAGGTTAAGAAATTCTACGCCGGTGTCATGCTTCCTTTTAGCATGCCTCGATAAACGCCGATTTTTTGTTCGGCACAAAATATTTACACCGAAGAGCTCCGAATCTTTGGGTTAAGGACTGTTACCTCCGCCTAATTCGCGTGGCAAACAAAGCCAGATGTAACACAGAATGTGGTCTGGTAGTCCAGAGAAACTTGGTACACATGTGGAGGCTGGACGGCGGAAATGATATCCTAATCAGTTTTTCCGAAATCGCTGCACGCGGCTTCGCTGCGGTCTGTGACGTGCCCGCTATATTTCCATCCGCCCAAGGCGGCACCTGCTTGGCTGAGGGGTGGGCGATTGTTGCCTGTCTCTTGGCGGTTTGATGCAGAGTGTGAAGGGCCGGCAGGGGTAGAGGGTCGGGGACTATCGTGAGCACGGCCATACGCAGCGCTTGAAGAGGAATCCTCTGCCACTATGAGATTCCAGCGTTTCCTGTAGAGCCTCGCTCGCTCATTTGAGGACTTGCAAGAGCATCCCTCGAGAGCACCGTACCAACCGCTGACCTCGCGGCCTTCTGACGTGCTTGGTAAGAGCGTGAGCTCTCCGTGGATGTCTTATTTGTGGGTGCATGTCAGAGTCCAAAGGGCTCTCAAAGCCCGTTGACTGAGATGCAGTAGACTGAGCGTGTGGAAAGCAAGAACAATGCAAACGCGACAGCGCCGCAGTGTGCCATATTGGTTGTAGACTGCTTGCAACTGCGTGGTCAGGATCGCGTGGTTTATGTGCCGCGTTTCCATTACGAGCTGCAAGGAGGCGGCAAAAGTGATGATCGTCTGTAAGCGTCTCAGCCTCTCCGCCCGCTTTCTTCCTTGACCCATACCGGCTCAGTGCCGGAATGCGCTTTGTCTTGTGCATGAGGTGTCTTGCGGATCTTCAATATAAGCAGCCGCGTCATAGGCACCGCAGAGGTCTTGGCTCCCACATACCAAGCTTTGAACTTCACTCTGCCTCTGGAGGCCAACCTGCACGTTCAACGCCCTCCGGCTCTGTATCCTCTTGCCCGCCTCTTGTCTCGATTGCCTTTGTGTGGATCCTTGTTTCTCGAGTTCGGCTGCGGTCGGGGCGTAACGCTTGACCGTAACGTGTCGGCGTAAGTCTTTTTTCTGACGCGTCGGCGTCGCCGTCACCGTCGGCGTAGTTGTAACGCGTCGGCTTAACGCTTTTTCGTGACGCGTCGGCGTCGGCGTAGCCGTAACGCATCGACGTAACGCGTCGGCGTGACGTGTCGCCGTCGGCGTAAACGCAAGAGTGCACTATGAGACACGCGCCATGATGCACCGCGGTGACGCGCGCGTTGCATTATGGGACGTTTCCTATAATGCACCGCGCGGGAGGGCGGAGGGAGGAGGGGGAGGAGAAAGAGGGAGGAGAAAGAAGGAGGAAAAGCGACGAGGAGGAGGGAGGAGGATGGAGGGAGGAGAACGAGAAGAGAGGGAGGAGCCGTGGAGAAGGGGAGAAGTAGATGAGGAGGGATGAGGAGAGGAACACCGTCCCCTCCGTACCCCCCTCCTCCTCTTCAAGAGCTGCGCTCTAAATCGGCGTTACAGGGAGTTGTAAACCTCTTCAATTTTGTTTTTATTTTTTTTTTTCTGGTACGCATTGTGTGTACGCAGATGGTAAATACACGAGCCCTTGCGAGCTAGCAGTACTTTTTTGTTTAGTCGACTGTACACGGTGTTTGCGCGCTACCCGCGGACATCTCTTGGTCGAAACGATCTGTCAACGAAACGTCGTTAGACGACCTAATTGCCGCCGGTTCGGGGAAACGTAATGGGCACGAGGGTACGGCAGCGTAAATTATTTGATGTACACGTGCGCCTGCGCAACCGAAGCTCTGCCCAAACATGCGTTCTCAGCTTTCTGCATTCGGCAATATTTCGGAGTCTCGTGAGCACTACCAAGGCACAACGGAAGGAAACATTCGCGGTGTGGAGGTAGAGCTTCTATATTGCATTTTTAATACTTCCACTGGATAACGGGATAAACTATATCGCGTTTATTTTTTATTACTAAGTACTGAAAGTCGCATTGCAATTCAAACGTATGGAAACATATTTTTGTTTCTTTATTCCTAGAGAAGCTTCCGAGCAAAGTAACGTGAATGTACACATCGCGACACTGTTAGCGCGAACACGACATCGGCACATTTTCGTATTTTACTTCTAAATAGTATTAGCGAGCACGGAATTTTATCGCTTACATTATAGAACCAAACGAGCTCTTTCCGTAGCAATAACAACTTGGATGACATCCCTTGGTTTCAAAGAGAAAAACTGTAAAAACCGGCGATCGCTTGTTCGCGCTAACAGTGTCGCGCTCTGTACTTGTAAGGTGGTGACTACTTTTTGGCGCAATTACTTTTTGTACTTGCGTCAAAGCACTTTAGGACTTTAGGCAAGTACTTTAGGACTACTTTTCGACGCAAGTAGTTAGTAACGGCAATGCATTATATTTAATTCTAAGTAATTTTTAATTGTAATTCATTATATTTTCCAAGTAAAGGTTACATGTCTGAATGTCATGGAGCGCTGCGACGTTATCAGCGAGTGTGAGCGCAGCTTCTTGCACACACGCTCACTCTCGCTGATAGCGCCGCGGCGCTCTGTGACACGGCGCTGGCCCTCCCGTCGCTCGACGCTCCCTTGATACTGTTCAATGCAAAGCTGCGTTGGTTTTGCATTTGCGGAACTGCTTTAGTTCGCAATTTAACCAGATTCGGCGAAGTTCTCGCACGCACACTGCCCCGGACGCGATATAAAAGTCAATAATTGGTTCTCGTTTCGTAGAAGGGTGATGAGATGGACTAACTGATATGATGACATGTTGAACATAACAGCGCTCAACGGACAGAGACAGGGTTTAGCTGAGCAAATTAGAAGGGACAACAATATCGTCGCTTGAGTGGTCATGCCGGCTCAGTGGCGAAAACACATCAACCCATTTGCCATTGAAACACGCCTTTTTCAATTTTCTAATAAAAAGTTAACTACTGGACGTAGTTAATACCTGAATTATACCGAACGCTCCCAAGTTTCCTAAATGCGTCCCTTAACAAAAACCAATACGACAGCGACCTTTTTTTTTTTCTCTGTTGTATGATGTGTACTTTTCGCAGGACTGATTTGGCCAGCGTTCCGAGAAACAGCCTGTCTATTCAATGAGAGCCAATTATGTTCTGACATTACTCAATAAAGACGCCGCGAAGCAAGATTCACGATGCAAGAATTGCAAATTGTAGCTGGCCGTGAGTGTATCTCAACGTAATCATGTTTTTACTCTCTCAAGGCTGAACCCGTCGTTTCATTTTTTTCCTTAAAGTAGCATGAAGCCGCTGGTTAGGACAAGCGCTCAGGGTATCCTCTCTGTCATTTCTTCAGAAAGATAAATCCATAAACAACACGGTGAAAAACGCAGGGAAGCTGGTCAACTAACTCCATAATAAGGAGCACAAGGCCGGGATCAAGTAAAAATAAAAGGACAACCACAAACACCTTCTAAAAACGCAGCCACTGATTTTATTAGTACACAATCATAGGTATAAAATAACTAGCTCTGTCTTGAGACCGTGTATGTGGCTGTCTGTTTTTCTATTTGGTCCCAGTCTCTGGTTTATTACTACAGAGCAATCAATCACGTGTGTTTTTGTTGTAAGGTGAACATTTCTTAAACAAAAGTGGAGAAAGGAGTAGCACGGGCACCTCGATTCCAATTATTTCGCCTGCACTGTGTCGACGTGTCAGCCATTCGTTAGGTTCTGATATCAAGCCGCACTGTGTTTGTGTATATGGAAGGACCGCTCCATCATTCGTAGGAATGGGCTTTCACCGCTTCGTCCAATTATCCCCCAAGGCCCACCATCCACTACAATGTCCGAACGATCAGAAATGTTGCTTTCTTTTTAGCCTATTGTAATGATCTCGAGGCGTGTGCGCTTCCCACGAGAGGAAATCAGTCACCGGCGTCTGAGTGGCGGGGAATCATAGAAAAGCGGTGCCTCGCTCAATGCAAGACAAGTTATCTGTGACAGCCCTGCAAACGAACATCACTCTACAGAAATAACTATGAGGATGTACACCCGCAGAGGCTCTTTCGCGTGTGCTGCCCCGCGATTCACTCGGAGTTCAAATAATTGTTTTCCTCTCGATCAGTTCCGCCAGTAAGGAGAGCGAGTAGTGTCGTGTTATCTGGTCAGCCTTCCCGTCCCCCGTCCTCACCCGTGTGAAAGAGAAAAAAAAAACATCGTGTTTTCAATCTCAGAACAGAATTCCTTCGTAGCCTCAACGTTAAACTTTCGTTCGGATACTAATCTCCTACCTCTACCGGTTAATGCAACTAATGTTTCCCTATTAAGCATGTGTTCTACGTTTTGGTGTTTTATTTTGATTTGCCGCCCTTGGGCGCTACACCTCCAGTTGCTCCCCTGCTTGTTTTTTAACAGTCAATTCTTTATTTCACCCTGAATACTCTCCTTCCCGCCTTTTGTGACAGAGGTTTTCTTTTTTTTTTCTTTTTTTGTCTGTATTTTTTTATTTGCTGGCACGGCCCTAGTTGTCGACTTTTAATCCCTTTCCCCATGCTGTGCACTCCCCATCGCCCTCCCTTTCGCAAACAAATACGTCGTTTCCTAACCAATCCCTTTTCTGTCTTCCCTTTCTCCCTTTTCTGACTTCACCCTCCTGTTTCTTGCTGCCTGTGTTTGCCGTCTGTAAAGAAATCCATTCATGAAAGGTTCTTTGACGCCCCAAGAACTCTTTCAGCACGTGAAGGGTAGTTTCGCCTCAAGCACTATCGCCCCCTGGCCTCGCACTAGAAATGCAACGGGGCAATGAAGAATTCTTTCGCATCTAAAAAGGTGCCGAAAAGAAGTCCTTATAGGTTTCTCATAAAGAACCCTTCTAGGCGTTGATTAAAAAATTCTTTAGGGTGCAAAATATGGACACGTCAAAGTACTTCTAAAAGTTTTTTTACGACCAGGCTTTTTTTTTCTTTTTTTTTTAGAGTGGTATATTTTTACTATCCCAGTAAAGGGCGCCCACCCGAACCGTTGTGTTTTATTCCCGTGTTCGTCCCATTCTTCTGTCGCGTCTTTATTTCTTTCTCTTTTTTTTCGCTTCACACTTTTATTTTGCTACTGAGGCAATTCGACCATCAGAGCGTGATGCCGATCGTCCTTCTCATTGCCTAGACTAACCAAAAGAAAAATAATCCGTGTGCCGAGTACATCGCGAAACAGCATACAATCCGGAGTATCTACGCACCGACATTATAAAAGAATAGATATTTAGTACTGCGCATCGGAGAAATGCAAGCACTGTGCGTCTGCGTGAGCATCGCGTGTCCCAAATTGCGCATACTTATACACCTTTCCAAAAAACGCTCCTATGCCGCCGCCATGTTGCTGATGCTGATGCGGCTGGTGCGACTCTCGCGCCCTCCATCAGCTAGAAATTTTCTGCCACTCTATGGGACTGTAAAGACCCGCTCAGCGCGGTTCTCTGCCTACGTTTTTGCGGTTTTGCATTCGACGTTTTCTCGCCCCTCTTGGAAGTTACCACTTAATTTTTTTTATGCGTGCTGTGTACCCTTTCTGTGTTATCTTCCATTGCGAGAAATAAAGCTGGTAAGTGCCTGCCATTCAAGCTTTTCTGCTCGACAATCACGGGAAACGAAAGAGGTGAAGGACGTCAAACGACCCTCGACGCGATTTTGCGAACATTGTTCTCCCCCCTCCCCGAGATAATCCGCGTAGAATCCTCAGTCATCTCCGAAAATAGTTGTCCGGGTTGGGGTGAGAAACGGGTCAGTCGCGTTTGTTTCTTTGCCTTGGTGCGGTTGTGAAAAAAGGAAGCTCTCCCCAAAACGTGCCCCAAAACGAAGTCCTCTCGGATTCCGTCCGATCGTCAAGATGTGACTGTCGTTGACTGTGACTGTGTTATTTGAGATCTTTCTCAAATAAATTCTTTTCGGATAACGCTGCATCGTGTGGTACGTACGATATATTGTCCGAATGTTAACACTTATGTCCGTGTCCTGTCCATCGGTAAACACGTTATTTGTGAGCGTGAAAAATGCATGCCTTTCGGCCCTCTTATGTTGCAATTTATTTCTGACAGCGAAGCGCTTTGTCGTTTCACATGCGGCGAATCCCGCGGCGCCGTCAAAACTTATCCTAAGAAAAAAAAAACTATCTAGAACTAAACATTCCAGTCGCATTCGTTCTGTCGCGCGCGTACCCAACAAAAATAGTTTAGAGCTTCTCTCTTTTTTTTTTGCTTTTTTTGTTTTTCAAATGTGGCACAATGCTTTCTCAATGTCCTCGGGAACATACATGTACCATGAAACACAAAATATAGCGGGAAAATACGAGAATTTAGCCTCCAGCAGCGTTTGAAACTGCGCCTACGCAGGCTGCGCCTGTTGAAATCACAGTCCCCTCGGTTAGGGTTAGGAGGGACGCCGGTGAGAGTCTAGCCTCAAACTCAGTGTCTGGGATCGAAAACGGTTTGTTGCCCCTGGGGTCGAGTGTTTTTTGGAAAGGTGTATACGCACGCAACGCCGCGAGCTTTACGCACGTACACTGGCTTCTATTTTCGCGTGCGGGAGCAGCCGACCTCTGCGTTCTCTTTTCGTAGCTCTCGGCACGCGCGGGACAGCGTGAGACTCAGATTAGTTTGACGAAATACCGTCGATTGCTTGGAGCAGCTTGCATACGCACATATAGATGGCGCTGTAATGGCTTGCGTATGCGTTTGCGTTTCGCTTTACTAAAAGCGCTGGTTTGACTTGCTCCCCGGCATTCCGCTGAGGGCTTGCGTGCATCGTTTACTCAGTGCTAACACAAGGATCTTTGCGCTATTGTAAAACATTTTAAGATGTTGGTGCGCCAACTTTTCCGCAAAGCAACCGGAGAGTCAATAATTGCGATCTGCCGAGGTACCGTAAAATATACCTCTATTTAAAAATAAATTAAATAAAATAAAGAAACACTGAGCATGCTCAATCACGTCAAACATCCCGCTCAGCGTCACAAGGCAAATTCTCGTTTCGGCTATAATTTCAGCATCCTAATTTGAGAGGGTGTGCTCCTATCAAATCGCTGTGATGGCTCCTCCAGTGCTTTGAGCGAAAGTAGGAGCACAAAAATTTTTACGAGTGTAATTACTTTCTCGCGAAACTAAGGTGTGCGCTTTCCTATTGTGCTGCTCGAAGAATAAACCAATTTTGCCCAAAAACAACAATAACAAAAAAAAAAAAAAAAAGATTTGTGTTCGTAAAGATTAAGAACGTGCAATTTTTGTCTTGTTGCACTAATCCTGCTTTTTTTTTCTTTTTTATTCACTTTTATTGTAACGGTAGCTCTCCGCACGATGCACGTCATTCCTTTTACTGGATCCGTGCATCGTAATTGCTCGAGAGCTTTTTCTCCACGCCAAGCGCTGGGGACACATACCTCTCTTAAGTTCTGGCCGGACAGATCGATTTCCCTTAAGTGGCTCGCGTAAGAATCCCGGACTCGCGGGCGGAAGAAAAGATTGATTCCGCTCCCCGGAAAATGAATGCCGGGCGTGAATAATTCGAAGCCCCTCTGTTATTACCGCTCTGGAGGTGCTGGACTTCTCAAGCACCGCCGGCGGCGTTGGCGGTGGGGAAACTGCGCGGCTGAAAGGGCAGATCGAAATTGCATCTTCCGAGGGCTCGCACCTTACCGAAAGGAGCAGGTTCGGCTTTGCCCCGCTAGATGGGAACACGGGCAGCGAGATCTGTCGGCCGAAATTTGGGCAGACGGAGGCGTCGTGAGAGAACTCGATCATGCAGCGGATGTGCACGAGGTACGACGAGATCGATCCAGCGAACTCGTGGAATCGATGCTCGAGTTCGGTTGAGTGAAAGGCTGAAGTTCTGCTTGACTTCGAGCTCCTGAATAAATTAAAACACTCCCCTGACACTGAATTCTGATAGGACTCCTTGTGACACTTAATTTTGAGAGTACTCCTCGAGATGTTGGTGACGAACGGGGACTTAGAAGAACATTCGCATTAAAAATGGCTTTGGCGAGAACTAGTGCTTTTTCTCACCCTATGCGGAGAGAAAGTCGTCTGGTTCTTCCGCAGGAATAGCGGTGACGTCAAAACGACACCGAGCTCTGATTGGCTTTGATTGAAAAGATAGTGGGTAGATTTCAATGCTAGATCCCTTGAGGTCTACCCACTATTTCTTTCAATCAGCCAATAAAAGCTCGGCGTTCGGACATCGTCGCAACCCCTGTGTAAGAAGCAGACGAACTTGCGGTCCCCACTTAATTTGCGTGTGGTTCTTGGCGCTAAACACTAATAGTATACTCGCATATTTAACTAGTATATTGCCGCGCCTAACGTTGCCGATATTTTCTCGTAGAAGCCCCTTCAGAAGACTATTCATAGTTTTTGTTCTTTTCGTTCTTCTCGGCTCTTCTAGATTCATCACTACCACCACCGCCGCCACCGGAGGTTTTCCTGCCCTCCGTGATGAGCCACGTGGTTTCGGGAGCTACGGCAACGTACCGGACGGCCGAAGACCTTCTGCCGCCTAGGGCTACGACGCCGAACGCAACTACTACGACGACGGTGGACCCTGAGACGATCAGTTCAACAGCCCCGGCAGCAGACAACGATTGCTACGGGGCGACCCCAACAGACTCCAGGACTGCTACGGAGTCTCACCGGACGGCGGTGCAAGCTACGGCCCCGCGTGTGCCTATTCGTAGCGTAGGCAACGGGCTTGCACCAGGGGTTCCTGCTGATGGTGTACGGCCTCAACTCTGAGAAGATGTACGTCAAGAAGCTCTTCAGCTTGCTCCGCTTGTACGGCAACGTCGTGAGGATCAAGTTCCCGAAGAGCAAGAACGGCTGTGCCTTGGTACAGATATGCACGACTCCCATGCCGTGGTGGGACTACAGGACAATGCACAGTGCATCGACACCATAATTTAGCACGGGTATTGAAAGCTGGCGTTCCAGAACGACGTACAGCTGCCCTTCGAGCTTACCGACGGCACGCCGTCCTTAAGGACCTTCTGGGCAACCGCAACAACCGCTTTACAAGTCTGGAGGCGGCCTCCAAGAACCGCATCCCGCCGCCTATGCATCGTCACAACCCCCTCCTCCTTTACTACCACCAACCAAAGGGGACAGTCACGGGGCCAGAGGACGGTGGCGGGGGATGTTCGTTTTGCTGCACATAAGTGCAAAGAAAGTGTATTGAATTGTTAACTGAATCGCCGGTCTGGCAATATATAACTCGGCTACTGTGGAGCCAGGCGAAGGAACGTGTTTATTCCATGATGGAGGAATTGGAAACCTCGCTGCTTGCGCTATCGGCGCCAGAAGAACGAGCGTCGTCATCTACATGTGGTCACAGTTCCTAAAATCTCTTCCCCCTTAGAGAGAAGCTTGAAAGGGCATCAGCTCTTTCCTAGCTCGAGTTGAGCGTCGTGGAAGCCCATTCGTGTTACCCGAGTGGGTCTTTTGTTCGACACTGGCCCACTTGATCTTGGTGGCGACGCACCAGCTCCGAATAGGTCTGTACGGTAACCATACGATAGCCTGCCGTGCTCTTGATTTCCGGCAGCCACTTTGGGCCCTTACCGAAATATCTCGTGAAGACCTTCTGGCCTGTTTTTAAGAGCGGTTACTGCCTCTCGCCCTCCGTAGTCTGCCGTGATCTCTTGTCTGGAAAGCATGTGTCTAGACGCGAGCGAAGCTGGTATACCAAGAGCAACTGGAATGGAGACTTGCTTGACGCCACAGGTGTCCGCCGTTAATTGAGAAGTAACCGGCGGAACTTGATTTGCAATGTGGCCCCGGCTGTCTCCTCCTAGAAATATTTTACCGTACGGACGGCTCGTTCGGCGAGGCCGTTCGATTGCGGGTGGTAGGGCGCTGTACAGAAGTGGTGAACGCGGTTCCTGTCCAGAAACTGAAAAAACTCTCCACTTGTAAACAGGGTTCACCTGTTTACAGGTAAACTGGGCTGCTCCGTGACCACAGTCCTTGGTATTCCAAAACTGCTGAACAACTGCCGAAGTTGTCAGATGGTGAAATCCGAAGTTGCATGGTTAGTAGCCGTCACTTCAATCCACTTTGAATGCGAGTCGATGACAATCAAGTTCATCTTCCCATCGACGGGCCCAGCATAGTATAAGTGTAGCCTCGACCACTGTTCACTTGTCACCGCCCAGTCAACAGGTTTCTGAGCTGCTGGCAAAGACAGTTAAAGGCATGTCTCACACCGATGGGCGGAGTCTACAACAGCCAAGTCCAGAGAGAGCCGCCAGAATTTAGAGCGAGCAACCATCTTCATGGCTGACGCGCCTTGATGGGTCTCGTGTAGGAGCTTGAGGACACTTCCGCGGGCCTTTTTTCAGAATGATGACCCGGTTTCCCCAGTATAGCAACTAGTGTTGCACCGAAAGCTCGTCTTTCCTGCTCCAGAAAGGTCGAAGCCCTTTTTATACAACCGACAGCTTCCGCGGACATCCGCGCTGGGTATAGTTGATGACGCCAAACAGCCCCTTCCTTCCGCAGTCATCTGTGCCATCTGCTTCGCTGTCACCAGACCGTTGTCCAACTCTTCCAAGGACTCAGTTATTTCAAGATGCTCCTCTTCCGGTTCCTTTGGATCCGCAGGCAGGGGAAGACTACTCATGGCGTCGGCAGTGGCGTCACTTGTCTCCTCCCGGTACTCGATGCGGTAGTTGTATCCTCCCAAGATTATGCCCAACCGTTGAATCCTGGCCGCGGCCATTCCCGGCACTGCTTTGTCGTGATGAAAAATTCCTACCAAGGGCTTGTGGACAGTCACCAGGGTGAAATCCCTACCCAACAAATAGTCTCTAAACTTTTTGACAGCGAACACATGCCAAGGCCTCTTGTTCTATAGTTGGAAGTAGTTTTTTTCCGCTTTTGACAATGTTTGGGAACCAAATACAACATGCTGCACGTCGCTTCCACAGCGATAAGGAAGAACAGCTCCAATTGCATGTGGTGAAGCGTCACATTCAAGAACCAAAGGCTTTGTAGGGTCGTAGTGAGTTGGCATGTTGGACTCACTCAGTGCTGCTTTTACTCGGTGAAAGGCCCTGTCCTTACCTTGTCCCTAGTGCCATTAGCGTCTCTTTTGTAATAGAGCATACAGACGGGACAACAACACTGCCATGCTGCACACAAACCGGTAATAGTATGTTAGGAGACCCAGGAACGAGCGTAGCTTGCTGACGTTCGTTGGTGCCCGAGCATTCTTGAGTGCCTCCAGATTCTGGCCAATTAGATGTAGCCCGGCCTTACTGTCAATCCTGTGTCCCAGGAAGATTACTTCTCCTTTCGGAAGCAACATTTCTCTCTGTTCAGCTTGACTTCGTTGTCACGGAGCACCTGCAAGACCTGGCGAAGTCTTTCACCACCGTCCCCGTTCTTCTTCCCGACCAGTACATCATTCAGATACACTTGTACTCCTGATATACCGTGTAGCAGGGTTTCCATTCTCCTCTGGAAGATCGAAGGGGCTGACGCCACGCCAAATGGAAGGTGGTTGTAACAGAAGAATCCTTTGTGCGTGTTCAGTCCTGTCAGCCTCCTGGACCTCTCGTTTAGGGGAACTTGGTTGTAAACTTCGCGAAGGTCCAGTGTGCTGAAGCAGTCACCACCATTCAGGGAAGCGAAAATGTCATCGATCAGTGGTAAAGGGTACTGCTCCGTCGGACACGCCTTGTTTACGGTGAGCTCAAAGCCACCGCACAACCGGATGGAGCCGTTTCTTTTTTTTTTTTTTTTTTACGACTGGTACGAGTGGAGTTGCCCAGTCACAATGAGAAACAGGCGAGAGAACACCGTTCTCCACCAGGCGGTCAATTTCTTCCGTCACCTTCTGCCGTAGCCAGTAAGCCACCGGTCTGGCCTTCCAGAATTTGCGTGTCGCTCCAGGGTTCACGTGCTAGTGTACATCCAGTCTTTCGATTATACCCATTCCTGGTTGAAAGAGTTCTTGGTATTCTGCAAAGACCTCATCCAAGTCTTAACGTTTTTTCGCACTCCAGAAACAAAATTTAAGCTTAACGAATGTAGAACGCTCGAATAACTTCGCGGCCGACCAGACTTGGTCCGTTCCATCCCAAAACTGCTAGCTCCGTGTTGACTTGACGTCCTTCATAACGGATCTTCAAAGTCAACTTCCCAATGATGGGAACTTTGCTGAATTAGCATGACAAGCATAATGCGGTGTGTTGCGAACGAGCACAGCTTGCTTTCTTCTCTTCGTATACTGTTTTGGAATGACGCAGACCGGGGAGCCTGTGTCCAGTTCCATGAGCAGGTATACACCACCTCACGCTAACAGCCGCTGGACTGGCGCAATCAAGTTGATCGTACCCTCTTGATGCGGTCGTGTAAAAAGGGTATCAATACCAAACAAAAAGTTAGGGCGCGAACAGGCTGGTGAAGGTATAACATTTTAGACAAAACCCCCAGACTGGGGGGAAAGAAGGACAACAAAACCCCTGTCTTGGGGTTTTTGTATAAAATGGTATCATTACCGCTATCGTGAACAGTCTCTGTTCTAGAAAATGCCTTGGCCTTTGCAGCCTATGTTCCCCTACATGAAGTACAGAGCTATGCAACATGTCCAACCTTGCGACAGCGAAAACATGTTTTTTCCGAAACCCGCAGTCACTTGGAAGGTGTGAGGCTCTTCCACAACGATAGCAAGGCTCTGATGTCCTCACCTTCTTTCGGGCCTTGCTTGGAGTTCGGATTAGAGAAGTTCTACTCCCTTTCGCTGTCATCTTCTGTAGTCCTCCATCCGGCTTCACCATCTGCGCGGTGTCTTTCGTGGCCGCCTCTGCAATAACTGCCATGTCCACCGCCGAATCCAGCGTCAGGTCCCGGCGTGCCAATAGGGTCTTCCAGCTTCTCCTTGTGCAGCCCACAAACAAGCGGTCGCACAACATGCGGTCTAGCAGCGACCCAAAATTACAATTGTCCGCGATGCGACGTCAGTCCAGCAAAAAATCTTGAACTGTGCCATTATCTCCCTGTCAACGGTTGTAGGAACGAAAACTCTCCGGTATATCATTTCGCTTAGGTGTGAAGTAAGCATTCAAGTGCTTGGCAGTCTCCTCATAAGTGAGCTCGGACACGTTTCCTGGTGCGAAACTTGCGGATAACACATAAATAGCCTTCGTTCCTAGTGTCGAGACTCGGCACTTATTAGAGTTGATGTAAACTTCGACTCTAATAAGATATGAGTCCCACTTCTCTGCGAAATCCTCGAAGAGAGGAACGCTGTACGCCATTCCTAAGGAGCTAACCGATGGTGGCCCACCGATCAGGAAACCGTTCCTCGCGTGGTTGTCCGTGGTCGTCGCCAGTATAGTGAAGTGTTAACCAAATCGCCGGTGTGGCGATATATAACACTGCTACTATGGAGCCAGGCGTAGGAACGTATTTATTCCATGATGGCGAAATTGGAAACACCGCTGCTCACGCTATCGGTGCCAGACGAACGAGCGTCGTCATTGTCGTCAGGTGACAGTTCCTAACAAAAAGGAACTCGTGCTCGGCGCCCGACGCGTAAGCAAGGCGCGCGAGCCACGCACATACTCGGGCGGCCAGGAGTCGTTGGTCAGATTGCGGACGATAAGGGTCTGTTTTGGTATCTGCCTCGTTGGTCCTTCTGGCGGGTGAGCAGTACGTAGCAAACCCCACAGTATAAACGTTTGCTTCAAACGTGTCTGCAGACAGTTTTCGTGTGGCCAATGTGGATCATCATAAAAAGGGGAAACACGCGTCAGACAGTGTGTGAAGGCTGCCTTTGGAATGACGTATTAGCAGTGTGACCCCTGTTTCAGAGCACAGAGCAGGGAAGTCGTAAATCTAGACACTGAGACGGGGACAAATAAAATTTATTTTTCTGTGTCTCAGGGTTTAGATTAGCATGTTCCCTAATCAGGTCGCCCGCATTCTTTCGTTTCTATCAGAAATGCGTTTTTCGTTTCTCAAGCCAGATTTCTTTTAGAAGTCTGACTGTGTCGAAATGGCTAAATAGTTTCACTATATATCTTTCTCTAAACTTTCAAAAGCTTTTCCATATATTAGAATTTAGCATTTCTAAAGTTCAAAAGGCCAAACACCCTTTTTTTGTATCTGAACAACTACAACCGTGCTGTGAATTCAGCAATTTAAGACCAGGAGCGTTGCAAAATCTTGGTTTCCTGCAAAATCCGCACTGCTAGTTGGAGTGCTTTTTTTAAACTTTACAGCGCCGATGAAGCGCTTTTATTGGAGTCCGATAGGAAATAAAGAAGAATAGCTGGAATATATCTTGATTGTAAACTCTGCAAGAGTCGCCCCCGCTCGAACAGGAGATTGAAATAAGTATCTCTAGGTCCGCGTTTGGACCTCTTCTCTTTTGTTGCCTTGAACCTGCGAACGCCTAAAAATTCACGCGAGAAGTATTTAACATATCACTCGATTTTGTTAACGGAAGCACTTTAATGACATTAAATTGCTCTTTTTTTCTTGAAGATGCCTAATCGGAGTCTGCACTTTTTATTGACGGATGCTTTTGTCGCTTACCTTACGACACCGAAGTTTAGTTATTGCTATCTACACGAGTCTCGTTAATTTTAACTCAAGGTAAAGTATATCAAAATAAGTTAAGCAAACCAACCAACAGGTAAAAGCTAAGAACACGCACACCATATAGACTCCTAGCCGTTTCAAATGATGTAGAAAACTGAGGGTTCAATATTTTGACTTCCTAGCGTTAAATGGGTTATTTGTCATTCAACAAGGCCATCTGAGACGAATTACTGGCGTTCGGAGTGCATCGTGCGGAAGCTTACTTGCCGGAACGTATCAAAGTGTTCACTGCACTGTATTCGATGCTTATGCAGTTTTTAAAGGCAGGTAGGACTCAAATTTAAAGGAGGGAATTTCAATACCGAGTTATTTGCTCTGTTTGAAACTTTTGTAGTAAACATGTGCACACTGAGCATAAAGATATTTAAATAGATATTCATACATCTGATTTTAGGGACTTCACTAAGTCTCTATTTGAAACCTCACCATTAAGAAAAATCCCCTGTTCCAGAAAAAAAGCTTCGCTCAAAAGGACTGGCCTTCTCAAGCAGCCAGGCTCGCCCATTAAGGCTCATCCAAGCCAAGAGGAATCCAAAGAAATGCGTCCCTGGATATAATTCACCTCACTCTTCTATGATATATCGACCGACCGCGCTAAGGTTCCAGGTAGCGGGCTCTTCTCAGTAAAGAGTATGGATTATCTTTGCACGGAGTTTTCGTTCCGAGTTTTGGTAAGTATTAGGGAACTTCTGAAAGGCTTCAACTATTTGAACTTAAACTTGTCTAAGATACACATGAAGCATACTGTTGTAAGTGACAAGATGAGGATGTCAGGGAAATTTGTCGGTTGTTCCGCCTCCAGCGCGAGCTTGTTGCCTTCAATAACACTTGGCATCTCGTGAGCTTCGGGGTCGCACGCCCAGCCAAAGCACGGTGGAAGGCAAAGACCACGTGATAAACACGTGGTGTCCGAAAAAAAACGCCTTCCCGTTTTTATCCTGTCGGTGTCTATAATTACAAGAGCACGATGATATTTCACTTTGGCAACATCAACCTGAGTATTTGAGGCTCGCACATTCAGCCGAGCACTACTGCACCCGAAACAAATATCCGTGATTGTAATGAGAAAACCAACCAGGCCCCCGATCTGGCGAAAGAATCTCGACTAGGGCATCGGGTATTGTGCGAACGCTCCTTGCTTCATCATTCCTTCTTCGGCGTTCTTATTGACTAATGTCGCAATGTCATTCGCTGAGGAGCGATACAAATATTCTCGGCACTGAAAGCGCCTTTTGTTCTTTAAGCTGACTATGCTTGCAGTGACGATGCCGAAAACCTCTTTCCAAGAGAAGGTACAGTCTCCGGCGATATAAAAGACCCACTGGGAGTGCGTGGCCGAGGCGGTGGCTGGCGGGGGCGCTGCGAGCGCTCCGGGCAGTTCCGTTCTGCTTCGAGGGGAGGACGCTCACTCGGGGCTCAGCTAAAGTGCGCGCTTATCAATTTGTGCTGAGCCCCGAGTGAGTGTCCTCCCCTACAAGCAGAATGGAATTGCCCGGAGCGCTTGTAGCGCCCCCGCCAGCCACTGCCTCGGCCACGCGCTCCCAGTGGGTCTTTCATATCGCCGGAGACTGTACAGCCTGCGATTCTACACAAAGCATAGTGTTTCACAGCCTCACTTCATGCGTCAGTTGTACATCGCCGACTTTAACTTTAGGAATAACATATTTCTCCGTCTGCCTCTTTCGCCCTCGGTCTCGCAGATCTGCTTTAAGAATTCTATGAGGAAAAGTAGACACACGGGCCTTGATAAGAGTGCGTACAAACCTGAGGTAATATTTGGTGGGCTGTAAAATGCAGATGTTTCTTCATTCTAATAACTAGTAGGGTTGAGAAGAGCATGCTTCACTGCATCGCTATGAAACGAACACAAATAATTGGCCATTTGAAAAACCAGTTAGTGCGATTTATATTAGGATGGAATGACTACGACGTCGCAGGGACAGAAGGGATGGACACCCTTTTGCTATGGACAACGCATTGCCAGCGAGGCACGACACCGCTTTTTTTTTTTTTTTTGTTCGCTTCAAGGATAAAGTAAGACGATTGTTTGGTGTTTTGCAGTGCAGTGGGTTGCAGTCGACGTGGAGGAGCTTCTTGAAGTGTAAGTTCGATTACGCCGAAAGTTTCCTCTAGAAAAGATTTTGTGCAAAGCACTTTTGAGGATGAATTATCCGCCATCTAGACGACACCATCTTCTTCGGAATAAGTCAGCCAGCAGAACGTAACCAAAGACGGTTTCTATCCACTCAATAGCGATCAAAAGAATAACAGCAGAAGAAACAAACATAAGTTACCTAATCAAACCGGCGGGCATGTCTTTTTGGCGCCATGTTTCTGATTATTACCAATTGCCCTCAAATCACACCATCGGGCTCATCTACGCCAACAATGTATACCCTATTTCCATCGCTGTTGCGCAGAAAACCGCGGAAAGTGAGAGGGGTTCTTACACGACTGTCGGGAAAGATGATATGTCGCGGCGGCGACGTGAAAGATGGGGTCCCCTCTGTCATAAGTCGCAGTTTCCACACCGCACGAACGAATCTCGGCACTCGGAAGCAGCCATTCTCTCCCTGCTGCGTTTCCTTGTCGTCCGGACTAGGAACGGGCAGTAAAGTTCGGGTGAAACATGTGGGCGGCGGAAGCTTTGTGTGTAACGACCGTGAGGCGTGCACATGTCGCCCCGGCGGAAACGAAACGTTTTCCCCGGAGAGGGCGTTGCCGCGCGCGGTTGTGCACACCTAGCAACCCGTGCGAGACCATCGCTCGAACGGCCGTGGCTCTGAGCGCCGCTGTCCGGTAATTGCTTACCTGGAGCTCCGAGAAAGATGGTCCTTGGAACAACTTACAGTGTTCGGAGTACGCTGAACGTTGCAAACTATTACCCTTCTTTCTTCTTCTTTTTGAATGTGGTTTTGGCTTCTCTTTTTACACGAACTAAAATAGCTATTTTGATGAAGCGTACCACTGCGGTAATACGCAGAAACCACTTGCCACGCCTAGATGTGTAATGATGTGCAACCAACTCGACCAAGCTGCTACGTTAAAAAGAAATAAGCTAGACCTCGGAGTAAAGGCCCTTTCACAGAGTACTATTTGTTTACACGATGTGTTGTGTTTCGGAAGCCTGTTGGCTCACGTTGAGAGTCACCGACTAATCCGTGCCTTGTAGAAAGCGTGGAAACCTATTGAAGGAGTATATTCCCACGTGACATACAAAACACGGATGTCCTGGTGATTCGTAATGTAAGCAAGAAGATGCAAGCAAACGCTCCTATGTGAATGGGCCTGTACAACATTTCAGCCATCTCGGTGCTTCATATGATCGTGATCAGCTACCTTAAGCTCTTTCTAAAGTCGTAGGAAATGCTTTTCTGCTCTCCAAAAATGTGACAACAGAGCGCGGTAGGGCACACCAATATCACCTAGCTTCCTGATACCGTATCTAAAGCTCCAGTTATCCCCTCTACCTCTCCTTTCTTTATAAATGCGGTAACCCCGAATCATGTCTTTTGCTTATCTCGAAATATTGAAGTCTTACAGTGATCGAGCGGCACCACCTGCAGCCATCGCTTGACGCGAGCAATTAAATGCATGAGACTCAATAAGAAAAGTGGAAAACTGCAGTTTGCTTTACATCTGTAAGTTGCCCTCGAGAATAAATCATTATAACATTACTTGGGAATGCTGTCCAACACTTTGTGCTAAAAAATGTAAACTGACAAGGCAACGAGATTTTTTTTAAGAAAAAAATATTTTTGTAATTTATCTTCGAGGTTGCGACCCTTTTGGGCAAAAAGCTTAGTACGGTTCAACGAGACCGAGAGTCAACGGGGAACCGTTCGGCGTTTTGAAGTCAGCTGAACTCAGCAGACGTCAAATTTCAAAAGCGTTCTTGTTGATTTCCGCCACTCTTCAAAATCAGTTATTACTAAGGCTGGGCAATTGATTGATTAACCTACCGATTAATTGATTAATGATCTAATTGTAATTAAATTTTAACCCGTTAATCGATTGAATTGTGACAAAACATAACAAAGTAAAAAATCATCGCGTTCACCACGCAGACGTGGTCGAGTACACCTGTACGAAAGGCAAACTTTAAGTGAACATTTAACCAAAAGTAAATTGTAGGGGCGAGATTTGTAACTAAAGAAAATTGCAGAAGGTCCAGCATGTACCAGCCTATTCAACGGCGTTCGGGTGGCCGTATAGCGCAGCAGAGACTATTGTGAACTATCAAGGCAGGTCACTTTTGCCGGAGAACATCAATGACCCTTTTCGCCTCATGCAGGTGAGGTAATAACGTTATGGTATGAGTGCTTTTGAGCAGTTCTCAACCACACCTCGAGGTTGATTCTAAACAAAATTTTATATTTCGCCGCTTGTCACGTGTTAAAAAAAATAAAAACAAGTTTTTTATGTATTATGCATGCAAAAACAAAAGACCGATTATTCGACTATTTAATCAATTAAAGCGCAGAATCGGGTTAAAAGTTTAATTCGACGCCCAGCCCTAGTTATTACATCGCTTGTCTAACTTGGAGACTTTGTATATGAAGGCCAGTTAGTCTTGTTTTGCAGATTAGTGACCGGTCATCATAAATTGATCGCAAGGTTCGGTAGTTTTGCCTGCATTGATTCATTTAAACTTCAGAAAGAGTAATTTCCACAACCGCCGTTTTTATTTACTCGTCATACGGCGCAAAATACAACTGGCCACATCCGCATCGTTTCAATCGCTTGTGCCGAGTTAAATCATTTTTACAGCCAGAAGTTTTCCAACGGCCGTCTGGTGTCTCTGCTTTAGATGAGAAATTTAGCCACCGCAGTGCCACTACCGTCCCAACGTATTTAACAAGAATCGCGCAGTAATGATACAGGACCGCACGCCGGTGCGATTCTTATTCAGATCAAAATAGCCAGCGGTGCGCATTGAACCCTGCATCGGTGGGTTCTGCAGCACGGCCCTTCGCTCCACGTGCTTGAGCTAGGGTCAGACTTGTGCCGTACGCATTGCAAGTAATCAAATTACTTGTAATCAATTACTTTTTGGAGTACATTTGTAATCAGTTGATTACTTTTATTAGGCAGTAATCACAAGAGTAGTCTGATTACTTTTTGAAGTAATAAAATTACTTGTAACCGTTACAATTTGTCCACGGGACCCCCCCGGACCACGCCTTTTTTTTTAATAAAATGACAAAAGTAAAATTTGTTTTTTTTTTCGAATGGAAAAAAGAATGATCTTTGCGGAGCTGCAGGAAACGAGGTCAATTTCTTTCTATGTACAGTTTCTGTGAAAGGTCCGTTTTTCTTTTTTTCGAGCTGGGATTGGGAGTGGGAAGCCCCAGGGAAGCCACAGTGCGTGACAAAGGACATTCAGGGCGATGTTTGAGGAAGCAGAATGTAGCTTTGTGAGTCCTTCGTTTAAACTAGCCCCCTCACGCACACACACACAGAACTAAAAAAGATTTAAAAAATCCTGCTTAGGGTACCTACCCTAAGCAGGGGGCCCGTAGGAGAACGAGAACCGAAGAATGCCTAAAGCGGATGCAAAATATAACAAAGGCCAGTTGAAATATTTCCCAATTTCCCCTACGTGGTCTTTGTGACAAGCAATGTTTCGAGTTGAGAAGTGGTCGGGGCGATCTCTTCCGCTAATGGATACTACACAGGATCCGTTTCAAATCCTGGAGCTTCTGCTCTTTTGTATAGCATGCGAGCTCATCCACATCTGAATAATAAAATGAGCGACGCAAACTTTGAGCGTCAACCCTTGCTTAAGCTTAACAAGATCGAGAACCCCTCCGCTCCCCCCCCCCCCCTCACACACACACACACCGGCGAACGCCCAAATCATTAAACGTCTTCAAACGAATTATATGCTTGTGTCCGCATTGTGAAGGTGCAACGACCACGAAGAGGGAGCCAGTTTTTCTTCTTCAATACTTGTGCAAATGTGAAATATAGATTGGAAGTAGTTCATTGTTATGAGTGCTAAAGATGTGCTAAATTTCTCGATTAGCAGGTCTAATATAACACGCACAATAACAGGTAAAATATAAAAGGTATAATACATCATGTATAATAGCCGATACATAACAAAATATTCGCTGTCGAGCATTCTTCACTATACTCCATGCCTTTACCTGTCTGTATTCTTTCCATTGACTTGCGTGATGGCTGATGTCAAGCAGTGGCCACCGGTGGCGCCAGCGGCGGCCCTTACAAAAATATTTACCCACTTTCTAGAGGATTTCTGCAGACGAAAATGTATAGAGGATATAGATATTCCAAAGCAATTTCGCCAACTTTTCTACCCCCGTTTCTAGCTTTTTGGTCGTTTTGTTTCTAGACTTTCAATAGAACGTGGTGTATAGAGATTGAATATACATTGCATATGAAACAGGAATTCTAACTACTTTTGTATGCCCTTTTTATGACAGTAGACCAGTTTTTCTGCCGGGGAAAAAATAATAATTTCCATTGCTTTCTTTTTAGACGTCCATCGATTGCACACTCCACTTGTTGTGTGCTCATACACAGACGTTACAAATAGAGGCGCGAGGGAGCACTGATAACACAAGTCATTCAGTGTTGTTGACTGCTCCGCCGCCTCATATATCCTACACTTGAAAGGCTATTATTTAAACGAGGCCCTCCCCAAACTTAGAACGATGACCAGAACAATGTCCTTTTCTTGATAATGATTTATACGAAATGCCGTTTTTAGGCTTTGGTGAACTGCAGCTCCAACTATAAAACATTGCAGGAGGCTATAATTATTTTAAACAGTCGGAAAAAGGGCTCCGCAAGGAGGTTCCAACTGCGTGCGATGTGGCTTCTCCGCACTACACAATATTATTCTCTCTAGTCCAGCATATCGTAATTCTATAGGCACATAGCGAGAGAAAGTCTATTGTGACGTGGCGATAGAAAACCCTAGCATTTCTACCGTCTGCTCTTTGTAGACTTCAGGTTAAAAGAAGTCTGTACAAAATCTATTAAAAACTAGATACGACACGACTGAATAGGAAGTTAAAAGTCTCGTTAAATGTCTATAAGATTTCTATAAACTGCCTGATATATGTATGTATCTATTTATATATATATATATATGTATATATATTTATATATAAACATATATATATTTATTTATTTAGTTATTTATTTATGGGGGGACTTTCGCATCGCGATCACGATTACTTGCTACAACAACGGGGATTGGTGGTAGCACGGCTGCAGCGATCGTTTGCTTCCGTTGTGGACGTGGTTGGTGGTTCCGTCGTCGTTTAATGTATCGAAGAATAGCAGACGAAAACAAAAATGCACAGCTCCGTTGCCAAGAATCATCAAAAGCAAAGCGAGCCAAACGAAGCGCCCTGGTGCTGTGAAACACGTAATCGCGGGTTTCGGTGATTCGCATAGTGCACGCGCTCCTCCTGGTGTCGTTTTGTTTCGTTTGTTCGTGCGTGTGCGTGCGTGGAACGGGGCGGGGACATTCGCGCGGGCGCCAATTGGTAGCTCCGTTCTCCCGGGTTAGCCCACCCCGCGTCCGCTCGTCCGAAAACGCAAGCCTCGCCGCGCCATTAGGCCACGGTGGACGGTTGTCATTTGCCCACTGTCTTCCTTGGACTTACTTGGTGCGAGCGGGGGAAAAAAATGCGTTGCACAAGCGACGCGTCGTTAGTATTTACAACTTTCGCCAGGGCGGCGTGTCGGGCACAAGGCAGCAGCGGTCGTAATGAATTCCGCCTCGCTTCCTTCTTCTTCCCTTCGTTTCTTTCTCTTTCACTTTTACGAACACCCGGCCAACGGCGAGTGAGAAGCATAATTACGGGCCCGATTATTTAAACTTAATCAGAGCTGCTTTTGGTGAGTTTTTATTGGCGTCAATTAGTTCTCACCTTTTTTCATCGCCTTTTTTGTTTTACTTTCGTTTAACTATATAGATGATTCTTTTTATTTCTTTAAGTTTCGTTTTTACTGAGGTAAAAACGTCGTTGTTTTTTCGTTTTATTTTTTTCCTCCTTAGATTGGCTCGCGTTTTTGTTCGTCCGCCTGGAAGCTAAGATTTTTTCCACACTTAATTGTTAATTTATACGATCGTACGTTAACAGCGGAGGAGAAATCAGTTTGACGCTGCCTACATTCCGCACCCAGACATGTACACGTTACCCCCCCCCCCCCCCAAAAAAAAAAAAAAATAGACACCTTTACTTGTTACTAGCTCAAAAAGTAACTATGAATACGTTACTCGTTACCTATCCTTAAAAAAAACGGGTTACGTTACATCGCAAGTAACAAGTTACTTTTCTCGCTACTTTGACGGCCAAATGCACAACTGCTTTTGTCCCATAGTTTACTGTTTTCTTTTCACTAGTCGTTATACTTAAAGGGGCACTGACACCCCAAAGGTCGTATTTATTTTTATTGTCTAAAACGATGCAAATTGCAGTCATAAACACGCAAAAAAAAAAAAAAAAACGCATCGCGAAAAAATTTTTTTTTATTTTTGGCGTTTGATTCTCCCGCCTCTCGCCTCCTCGCTTCGTTTGATTCGTGACGTCAAGAATCATGAAATTTAGAAGCTTTGTAGGCGAAATCTTTATAACATTTAATGACGGCAATCCTAAAACATGTTTTTTAACGCAATTGCGAACGCACTACGGCCCTTCTTTTTGAAATACCAAAAATCGGGAGTTCGTTGTGGTGCCGTCTCCTGGATTTGTATCCTCCAACGGAAAACAGGCGACACCGCTCAAAACCGGTCCGCCGCAACGCCGGCGCTAAATCCTTTCCTCCTCGCTTTGGGTCGCCATGGCAACAGCAGAGAGTGGTGAAAGAAAGTGGACTCTCAGGCCTCCGCAATATTTGACGTCAAGGCACCGGCGCCGATCGCGCGGGAACTTCGAATTCAGCATTTGGAAATTGTTTTTTTACTTCACAAACAGTAAATTCCGAAATTTCAAATTTTGAGGGTAATGTGCCGGCATCGTTTTCAATTGTTTCGGATAATAAAAAAAAATATGATTTTGATGTGTCAGTGCCCCTTTAAGCAGTAGCTGCCTCTCGAAGTTTCCATCGTTTACGTTTCCCCGCATCCTTGAGAATACATCTCCGGCGACGCTGTAAGGGTCGTTCTACTAACACGCTCGAAGGAACGGCCGTGTTGTGCTCCTGGAAGGACTGGTGAATCTGGGATTTCCTTCTCTCTTTTATTCTTTTTGCTTCTAAACTTCCAAGTTGACAATGGGGTCTCTACCTCAAAGTGTTGGCAACCTCTGGGTTTGCATACGGTCTGTAGACGATTTTAGAAAGGTTCAACCAACGTATCTTACTGTGTTCTCTAAGTAAAGGACATTCCCAGCTGTAGAGTTCGACTGACGTGTTCATCGATAAAACTAGCTCGATAAACCTTTATTTCAATAGACGCATACTCAGGTTAGAACTAAAACATCGCTGTTTGAACGTTGTTATAAACGTTAATCTTCAAAAGTAATGAAATTCCGTAACTCGTTACTTGACCTTAAAAGTAAGTAAGTTACTATTTCCTTTTCTGAAAGAAGTTACTAAATGCGTTACCCCTCACCAAAAAGTAACTAGGTAGATGTAAATTGTGACTAATAACGCGTTACGTACATGTTTGTCAACACCAATAAAAATGCAGAAATAAGAGGTTTCGGACAATTCACTTATCCGTTCCTAGATGTTTAGAGAAGCACGACGTAGAAATTTCAAACCAAGGCTCACCTACGAGCAAAACAACTGAACCAACAAAACATTTATATGGCCACCTAAATACCAGAAAGTTGTAACTTGAAAGATTAGCGGTCGCAAAGATTGCGAAGGAAACTACACTCTAAAATGAATGCGTTCTTGAAAGAATCTTCGACGCCCCCAAGAACTCTTTCAGCTCGTTAAGAACGGTTAAGAACGTTAGAAGGGCAAGTCGGAAATGAGCCTGTGTTTCATGGCGTGAAACTACAACCGGAATTTTTGGCATTTGAAGAGACTTGTCCAGGTCCTGTGTGATCCCAGCAAAAGCCACCGCCATTGCAGTGTTTTCGTTTCCACCTCATAGTTATCTCATAAGTTATGTGAAGACAGCTTACAGTGACCGGGACTTTAGTTACGTTTGTTGATAATTCTAGTGGTTCCACAACCCTGTGCTCCAGTGATCTGTTATTAACGAACAATCTAGATCAGTTTTGTCTTTTTTTAGACAAATACTTTAATGTCTGTGATACTCTTGTAAGCACCGTATTTTCCATTGTATAGGTAATTGCAAGCATGGCGCCCCGACTGGTGCCCCATGAGTACAAGCACGTACAGCTTGCGCGTTAACATAGCTTTGCCGATCTTGAAATTTCAAAGACTTGCAAGCTCAAGCGAGTCAAGGCGGCCGCCAGTGGCCTTGCTTACAATCGTCTGTATGTCGAGCGTTTTTCCCAAACGTTTGTTCTCAGTACGTGTTATACAACAATGCGACTTATACCTGTTTTTTCGCCCTTCAAGTGTGGAACCTTCACTGTGTAAATTCGCTGTGGGGGTGATACTTCTCGTTCGATTCGTTGACGAGATTGAATGGTCAAACTTTCTTCCTCTTGTGCATATATCGTGGCCACAATGCACATATGCAATATTATCAAAACGTTTTGACGCTCCGTCCATAAAAATATGTAAGTATGGCTTTATACCAACTTTTTGTGTGAAAAGACCAGTTTTGGGGTCTTATAAGAAATGTTACTTATAGAACAAAAATGCGGTCCCTATCGTTACATCGAGCCAAAGGCCATTGGGTAGATTGATCATTCTTTCAGTGTCAGTAAAAGATCAGTAACACAATGTTTTCCTGACTTTCAATTATGTATGAATAATACCAAGAACCTGTGGAATGCCCGATCCCCAGAAGCAATGCAGCAGTGACCAGAAGAGTTTTGGGACTGTGGATCCCGATTTACGAAGGCCCCGATACATTTTGGACACTTCTGCTGCTTCTGGGAATTTATCCGGGCAATCCAGAGCTTCTTGGTAATATAATTATTGCAAGCTTCTCTTTTATATCCACACTTTGTCTGTTGGCGTGTGGATCTCTATGTTATGATGATGATATAACAGAGAATGGTTTGCTGGCGGTCAGGTCATTGATGTAGCCTGACCTGCGATGATAGTGCATGCCACTGCCCCATC
Organism: Ixodes scapularis; assembly: GCF_016920785.2. Lineage (NCBI taxonomy): Eukaryota > Metazoa > Arthropoda > Arachnida > Ixodida > Ixodidae > Ixodes > Ixodes scapularis. Next base: position 16,976,714 of record NW_024609835.1, read on the forward strand.
ATACCATCACATCACAACTTACATATTTATCTTACGTTACGTTATATATACAATGTTCTATGTTTTTTCATAGATGAGAGGTTGATGGAGAGATTTCTAAACCTGGCAGATAGAATAGTGGAGGAATTGTTACCTATTATAAAATTGCGAGTCAAGCTGCAGAAGCTAATTAAAGAGCCGAAGGGCGAGGGTTAATACAATTGGTCAAAGTTTAAATTGGAATTCCATTTGTTAAATTCAAGAATATTTCAGATTTCATGGCCCCTCGAATTTGGCTTAAGTTTGTAAGACAAGCGCCAACTAGGTCCATAGAAGTTGCAAGCTATTTATGGCCACCAAGATATAGGCTTCTAGAGTTTTACCCCCTGTTTACAAAGGCCCTGTGGAATGAGTAAAGTGCTCCACTAACCTCACTGAAATGGAGGACGAACAAAATTTGCCAAATCCTCGCCTGACAACATTCTGTGCGAAATGCATTAAGGAGCAGTATTGGGGAGCCTTTCATTCATATTGCAAACTGCGGCCCCCTATATTGTCTTCTTTTTTTCCAAAACACGAAATCGTTTGCGACAAATTGATGCTATGTCTGCCTTCCAAACAGGCCACTCCTGCCTGGTCGACTCAACTGGACACTAAGGTTAAGACGTTTCGCTTTTATTCTGATATTGGTATACCTTCTATCCTAGCTTAGTACAAGCATTGTAGCAGATTCACTCAAGCCCCAGTAACTCCTGTCGTAGGATTTGCTGTGACGCACCCCATCAACAAAGTGGAAAAAAAAAGTTGCTCACACTTCTGCAGAAAGTTTAGCGAAACAATCCGAAATTAGGTGGTAAGAGAGAGTGAAAGGAAGAACTTCCCGACCGTTATTTTATCCAAAAGGGAAAATAGACCTAATTATGTTTTCTGCAACCTGGATCTGTGATAAAATGAGAAAATATAAGATTAACCTGTGCGAAACAGTGGGGCAGTTCAGAAATAGAGTTTTTCAGCTAAACTTACTTTACAAAATACTTAATTGCTCTTTTAAGTTTAGGGTACATACATATATATCCGATACTTTGATGGTCTCTTTGGTTCATTGCTATATTTCGAGACACACAATGTATTTAGTTGCGCTGCGCGACCTGATTCATCACTACAATATAGTCAGCATATAACTTATCTATTTAGCACTAGTACACAGTATTTCAATTACAAGTTCTTACATAACATAAAAATGCATTTAAAGGATTTATTATTGCACAGAACGTTTCCTTCGAATTCAAACTGCAATGACATTGGCATTGCAGTTCATGGAATGCTGTGGCTCTTGAGTGCTTCAAGGCTGCGCCAAATGTGGAACTTCTGCTTAACAAAAAGATGAACGTACCTCGCAAGGAGGGTATTCTGAAGCTATTTAGTTGTACTTGGCCCTTTGCATTTTGAAACTGTTAATTTTAACATCGTTTACCTCTAAATCCCGAAAACACCACTTGTATTCGTGCACAATACAGTTGGAATATAGCTCAATTTGTTTTTTTTATAGATTTGTGTACCTCTTTAATTGGCCTCAGTAGAGTTGCAACCATACACTTAAAATAAGAAAAGGGTGAGGTGTCTTACAGGTGATTTAATTTAATTGTATATTACAAAAAAAACAGCAAGGGTACCGACGGGACTAGTAACACTGCCTAAATTCAGCTAACATGCAGGTTAGCTTTGTTTGAAACTGTTTACTTGTTTGCCTTTTAATTCTTTGCCTGGGTTTGGGATGTGTTCATGCCAGGAACGTATGCAGACGAGGTTGAAGAGTGCGTCAGAAGGAGGGGAGGGGGCTGGTGGTCAGACACAGAGCATTTTGCTTGGCTGGCCTTCCTATCTCTCTGCTTCCACATCTGGATATTTGTCTTCCCCCACCCCATCCTCAAGTTGAAATTATGGGAAGTTTGCAATCATAAGTTTCTCAATTGGCTTTTTGTATCCTCCTGTAAGATGTCGCTGAAAGGTGGTCACAAAACAAAACCATGCTTTGTAACGTGCCCCATTTAAGATTAACGTAAGAGATGTGAGAATTATTTTGTATAAGCCGAAATCCGCAATGTTTTAAAGGTCTTATAATACTCCTGTAAAGCGTTTATAAGCAGCTCTATACCACTAAGGTCATCGCAGATAGAGCTTAAAGGCCTTCTCAGCTTGAAATTGATTAGTGTGTTTACTGTATCGTATAATTTTGTCACTGGTCACTCGAACCGAAATAATATTGCATTGTTGTGATAATCAGACCTGGAATAATTTACCTTCCTGCTGCAGCAAAAGCTGAATCCCATAAAACGAACCAGTTGCATTTTTATTGGATTAAGAAACGCAACGGGTGACGTGCTTGAACCGATAGTGAAGTATCAGCTTTTTTCTTTGTGCATTCAACAGGTGAAGGGATTCGAAGAAAATTGCAGAGTGAAAAGCTGCGAGGCTCGTATCAGAAATGCCTGCTTAACATTTTTGTACTTTATTTATTGCTTTAGCAGGCCATAGTCAGTTGTGCTGATCGAACCAAGTCAATATTATTCCACGCATCAAATTGTATTGCGGTCGGATAAATACATTTGAAAGAGAGAGGTGAAACTTTGATTTTGAGCACGACAATTTAAAGTTTGATCAAGAACTATCATGACTTCTTCTATAATTCTTTAGCAGAAAATGGTTGGTTGCAAGCAGAGACCGGCCATTTTTACCCGAGAGAGTTCTCACTAAGAATGTCAGCCCATGCTTTGCTAAAAGCTTGCCTGCTTAAAGCCTGTGAAAACGCCCTGAAAAGTAAGGCCACTTGAGTAAACATGAAATTTGGCTTGGGTGCGCACTGAATCGACAACACATAGTTGTGCATGTTAGAGCAATGTTATGTTGTGTGTTTCAGTACTGAGCCTATTATATTCCTAATTTACAAGGGTTGTAGTGCGACATTTAAAACAACTTCTATAACCTCCTTGTAACATTTTACTTCTTAGTTCGCTTTGTTCCCATTCACATTGAGCACGGTGGCTTCGTCAAGATGACGCTTCTAAACCACTTCGTGTTCATTGCACAGATGCTGCTTCTGCCGCTGCACCAGGATATGGGCGTCTCCGAGCACTATCAAGCGGCTGATCATCGCGGCGGCTTCGCCGTTCCAGCCGATAACGCGGAGCGAAGTGTGACGGATCTGGACAACTTTTTCCTGTGGAACTTCAACGGACATTTGGATTTTCCACGGTCCATATCGACAGTGACAGCAGCTACTCTAGCGCCGCTCGGCACTATAAAAGACTGGCCGGAACCTGCACTTCTTCGTGGGCACGGTGGCATCGTCAAGATGACGCTTCTAAACCACTTCGTGTTCATTGCACAGGTAGGGAAACAATATCCTTGTTTCCTCCGCAGTAACAATATTTGTCTCTTCCTGCTACCGTGCCCACGGAGCTGTTTGAGTGTGCTGTGTGAATTTGGAATGTTGCCGAAAAACCTGTTTTTGTTGTGTGGTGATGTGGAAGTAAATCCCGGGCCTACTTTAGAAACAATATTGCAAAAACTAGATATTATCTCCGCTGACGTCAGGGAAATCAAATTGAGCCAAGCGGAAACAAAATCTAGACTAGAGACCATAGAGTTGCAAATTAAAAGCCTTGAAGGTCTGAGGTCAGCTGTGAACCAAAACCAAGACAGGACAAAACAACTCGAATCTACTGTTGCATCACTCGTGTATAAGATTGATGACTTGGAAAATCGCAGCAGAAGAAATAATCTAATTATTTTCGGTCTTTCTGAGCTGCCAAACGAAGACAGCAGCAAACTCGAAGAGCGAGTAACAAAGGAGGTCCTTGAGGACAAACTGTCCGTAAAAACCAATGGAATTGAACGCATACATCGCCTGGGAAAACCAACTGAAGGTAAAACTTGTCCAGTGATTCTCAAACTACTTGACTTCAGAGACAAGATGAAAATTCTACGTAACTGTAATAGGTTAAAGAATGAACCATTATCAATCAGCGAGGACTACTCGAAACGAGTTCAGGGAATAAAAAAAAAACTGCTCGAAAGCTCGAAATCAAATAAGCTTGCCGGTGAAAAGGTCACTTTGATGTACGACAAAGTTAAAATAAACGGAAAAGTGTATACTTGGGACGACGTCAAAAACGACAAGAGTTTGATAGCTGATATTGAACAGGCTTCAAGTCCATGACTAAAGCCTAGCCGTATCAATAATGATTACGAATTTCGCCTACTCAACTTAAACGCGAGGAGTATCGTGAATAAAACTGATAAACTTGAAACAGCTATTCTGAATACCGAACCTTATATTGTTGTAATCACCGAAACGTGGCTGTCAGACAGTATACAAGATAGCGAAATCACGCCTCCCAACTACACAATCTTGCGCAAAAATAGGGGATCACGTGGCGGCGGAGTCACGATTCTTGCTCGAAACGGGATTTTATGTACGTACATTGCTGCCCGATTCCCAGGGAATTGAGTGCTTATGATGTAAAATCAGCTATGAGAACAGTTGCTGCTTCATTGCTGTGGCCTACAGGCCCCCAAACACAGCTCCAGAGTTCTTTTGTAATATGTATGATTATATGCGTAAGAATCTTAACCTGAACAGTAAGATCACAATAGCAGGTGACTTTAATTTACCTCTAGTTGATTGGTCCTTTTCGAAACCCCAGAAATTTTTCCATGGTGTTGATATTCTTTCAGAACTATGTTTTCATTATAACCTAACTCAAATTGTTACCGAAAACACTCGTATTCAAGGCTCGACACAAACAGTGCTTGATTTGGTCCTGGTTAGTGATCGTTTTCTCAGCCACGAGTACAATATCGACGTCTTAGATGGTATATCTGACCACGAAATGGTTTTGTGCTCTTTTAAAATGAACTCTGTAGTTTCTGCTGCGCCGCAAGTTTCTACAGTACTGGACTATAGCAATGCAGACGACGTTGGCGTACTCGATTACTTTGATATGCATTTTGATACCTTCCAATTGCTCTTCTCCAACGCTCTTACCACTACCGATACCCTTTGGAACGAATTTAAAGTAGCCATTCAGTTCTGCACTTCAAACTTTATCCCAACTAAGACGAAAAGAACTGACAGAAAGAACCCTTGGATAACGCGGGAAATTATTCACGTGAAACGTAAAATAAACAGGCTGCGCAAATGTGCAAAGAAAACTAAAACACTTCTTAATAAAGATAAGTTGGCACAGCTGAATACAGAACTTGGCCTCAAAGTTAGATCAGCTAAGCATTCATTTTTCAATGTGACACTTCAGTCGTTTATTAAGTCGTCACCTCGTAAATTCTGGAGCCACGTTAACCCTAAAACTAATTCGCACCTAGAATCACTGTCAAATGATAAAACCAATCTAGCGAAGATGTTCAACGAGTACTTTCTTTCTGTATTTACTATGGATAATGATAATATACCTTCTCTTGTCTCTTGTTCAGCTCTGCCCACATTGGACAATGTAGTAGCTACCGAACAAGGTGTCTTGCAGCTCTTACTTAACCTCAATAGTAAAAAGAGTGCTGGCCCTGACAGTCTACCCAATGAATTTTTAAAAAGGTACGCGGAATAGATAGCAAAGTATCTCGTACTCATCTTTAGACACTCCCTCAACACAGGGGAAATTCCTGAGGACTGGAAATTGGCTAAAGTAATCCCCATATATAAATCTGGAAACAAAAAGGAGTTTACTAATTACAGGCCTATATCTCTCACTTCAACTTGCTCCAAAATACTCGAGCACATTATACTAAAACACATTTCAACCTTCGTCGAGAACAATAATATAATAACCCCATTCCAGCACGGCTTCAGGCGTCAGTTATCGACTGTTACTCAGCTGACCGAAAGCATTCATGACTTTTCTACTGTAATTAACAACAGGGGTCAGGTTGACATTATATTCATAGATCTATCGAAAGCATTCGACAGAGTATCCTACACAAAACTACTATTCAAGCTAGAAACTATTCTGGGAGCAGGCAAAATACTTAATTGGATAAGAAACTACCTTTCTGATCGCTATCAGTTTGTGACAATTCACGCTCATTCATCGTCAAAGGGAAAAGTTTCATCTGGTGTTCCACAGGGATCGGTACTGGCACCTTTCCTGTTTCTTATTTACATAAATGACATAGTTCAAAACGTTAATGTAAAAATCCGTCTTTTTGCTGACGATTGTATACTGTACTAACAAATCAACAATGAACAGGATGAAATCAACCTTAACAATGCACTTCAACACATTGTAAAATGGTGTCATGACTGTCAGATGTTGTTAAATTTAGATAAAACTGTATCTATGACCATAACTAACAAAAAGCAACCTAAATCGTTTTCCTACCACATCAACAATAAACCCCTGGAGAAAGTCACACAGTACAAGTACCTCGGCCTACATATAAGCCATGACCTCCGTTGGGACTTACACATAGACTCTGTAACTCAAAAAGCGCTAAAGAAACTTAATTTTCTAAAAAGAACCGTAAAAAGTGGATCGACTGAGACGAAATTATTAGCCTACAAAACGCTAGTCCGCCCTATGCTCGAGTACGCCAACGTCGTCTGGTTCCCATACACGGCCTCTGGTGCCGTGTATGGGAACTAATCTAAAGCGAAATCGCTTCGTTCTATGCAAAAGATGATAGTCCCACCAATTGGATAAGCATTTTCAGTAGCTTAGTCATCGATAAGCATCATTTTCAAGAGCAGTAGACTCTCAGGTAGAGAATAAAGGTTTCTCAAAGATTTGCCGCTGTGCTACCCGTGTCGGCCATGACTACGCACACACCGCCCTCTCATTGTGCCACCCATGTCGGCCATGTCTACGCATGCACCGCCCTCTCTTTCTCGTCCTTCCAAGCTCGCTTGAATGCCTAGTTTCCTTTCGTTTCGCTCTCCCGGGGTCGCGCTTGTCTTGTTTCCTCCGGCTCCTCGGGGCGGTGATAGTCGTCCACGCGAATGAATGACCACCAATCAAGACAACAATAAATGTGTGTGCGTGCTTTTCGTCCCGATGACCACCGATCGAAACAATAAATGTGTTCGTACCTTTGTTCAAATGTCTGTGTCACGTCGGTGTCGTGTGCTAAACAGCTTCGCTGGTTATCCACCTTCACAAAGTGGAATGGCTCATGATCTTTTTCTATGATCCACCTCCCCCACAACCAGCTGTTTGCTTCTGTAGGCCTGCCACGGCAGGTCCCAACATTTTCGACCTGCCTTTATTGATAATTTTTATGAGCGGATTAGTGCTGGCAAAAGGTATTCGCCACATTACCGGTGCTGCTGCCTGTCTTTTGTCCGGCTACTACGTGATAGACGTTGCATTCTGCCAAGTGCAGAGAAGGCATCGCTCTTCGTCGATACAAAGTATTTTACGTCTATTGAGCTTCCTGTGAACGCGCTTTCATGCATAACGTTTAGTCAGCTTCTTTGTGTATTTTTTTTCAGGCATTTTACGGTGGTCATCTTGTATGGGGGACAGAGGCCCTGTCAGGCACCAAGCCTTTATCTCTGCCCCCCACGCGGAACTTTTCGCGAAACACATTAAAAAAAAGATCAGGATTTTATCTGTGTTTCTATATATATATATATACATAAAAATACTGACAAGAGGCTATTTGCTAACAATAATTCGTTGCTGTGAGCACTATAAAATGGTGACATTTTAGCGATGTTGTTTAAGTAAGTAAAATAATGTTTAATTTTTTCACCGCAACCCCCCCCCCCCCCCCCCCCCCCCCCCACACACACACACCCCAGGCATTTCAAAGATTCCTAGCAAATGATTCGGGGGAATCGGAGGGAAATCCCCTCCCGGCCGAACACTGGCGATGCTTATGTTGAAGATGTGTGCCAATTTTTATTTTTGACAACCTTTAACTTCCCTCAAAACTAGCACGTGATGTGTTAAGACTACCGTATTTTGGCTGTAATACTAATAGATCAAAATATTAGCTCAGTAAAGCCACGGATGCGCATTCGACTTCTAGCTTTTTGCAAAAATTAAATATTAAGCTTCAGCCTTGCAAGGTAGTCTTGCATTTTTTGTGAATGGTTTAACCTCAGTGCACAAAAGTTCTTTTTTTTTGTCATTAAATTTTTTTTGTTAACGTTACACTTGTTAACGTTGCAGACATTGAAAACCCTTGGTGTTTGCAAGAAAAAGGTCAAAGTTGCAATGAACAAAGGTGAACGCTAATGAGTCTTTGAAGTAGGTCATTTAAGAAATTCAGAATGTTTATATTTTAGGCAGATATATATTTTTATTGTGTACCCAGTTTTATTCTAATAATACATAATACACATCACTATACTTGTGAGCAACTGTATCTTCTCTGTTGATTTCACCCACGGCCAGTGAGAAGTTAGAGATTCTGCGGCACCTTTTCTTTTGCTTACATATGTTGCCCTGTACCTCTATAATTAATCTTGACATAAGCAGCAATTACAAATGTGCTCCTGAAGCACCATCGAAGCCAGCAAGTTTTTTTAATAGAGATAGAGCACCAGAAGAGAAGCCCTATTGTTCTAAACCTGTTTTTGGACGTATTTGAAATATGAAATATGTCAAGGTTTTTTATTAGCTTTTTGAAGCGTCAAATCATAAAGAAAGATCATCATGAAGGGCATTTTCTGAAAAAGTTATTTTTAAGCTCTTTTTCTAACAAGTGAATCTTTTTAGTCATCTTTGCAGAGTTTTGAAACAGGAGACAACATAAATAAGGGGTAACCCATAACACGCCACTAATTTAGATGTGTTGTATACTGCATCCTTTTTATCTGTCGTGTCCTGTTTCAAATATCTTAAAGTGGGCCTCACAAAGAACTGACGTATTGGAAAAAGGGCTTAATAGAACTCCTCAGGTTTTTTTTTATGAAAAACAGGTTTTTTTTTTCTAAAAAAACATAAAAAGAACTCATAAGGGCTCTTTACGGTGAACTGATTCATCAAAAACGAGCTGGTATGAACTTCTCGAAAGTTCTCCATTAAAAACCGTTTCATAAAAAAGTGCTTGAAAGGCCTCCTGAATGGTTGTCTAGAATTTGTTTTTTATTAAAAATATCTTAAAATAACTTTTTAGCGGTTTTTCACAATTAACTTTCGCATCAAAAAAGCAGTTAGAAAGAACCCTTATAGGTTCTCCACGAAGAGCCTTTTTAGAGGGTGCTTAAAATAACTTTTTTAAGGTGCTCAATATGAAAGGCCGAAGAACCATCAGGTTTTTTTTTTAAAGTGTACCGACGCTCTAGTCTATCTGATGCTTTGGTGCCACTGGTCCTCTAGTGTTGGTCTAAATTATGGTACCATTAAATACAAACAATCGTAACATGAGTCAATAGGGTTCATCTCACATTCAAGCACTTTTCCCGAAAAAAATTGTACAGGTCTGCAAATTATTGCCACACTGGGGAAGCTTATCAGACCCGTTTATTCTATATTACTTCTTCTTTCTTCTCCCCCCCAGTTCTGATCTTTGTCGTCTTCTTTCATCTCCAGGCTCACTTCACTTCCCCGTGCTTCAGAAGTTATCCCTCCTGGGATAACACTGAAAAACATTTCCAATTGAGGCAGTCTCCGTCGTCTCGTTAGGGCCCAAGTACCAAATCGTCTTCAATATGCCCTGCTGGGCAGCCATTTTCACAACGCGGTAAGGCCCCGAAAAACTGGCGCTTGACCCCGGGATTCCTTTTCTGACGAAAACGAGGTCATCAACCTTTAGGTTTGGTATTGCGGCGTTGTGTCTTTTATCAAAGTTTCGTTTCATGGTGCCCCTGTACTTTTGTTTTGCGGCGTCTGTTTTGGGTATTTCTGTGAGTCTCAATTTCTCTGTTAACCCCAGCTTATGATTGGCCGATAGAAAGGGAACTTTCCCAGTGGCCGCAAAGATCGGGTACATCCCAGGCCCTTCGTGAACTATCTGTTGTGGTGAGACACAGCTGCTTCGAGACAGCACTTCCAGCCTCCTGGAAAATCTGGGTACATTTTCATGTATTGCTTAAAGTCCCGAATTGTTCGTTCCGCAAGGCCGATGGCTGCAGGATGGTACGGTGCAGAAACCTTCAGTGAAATACCTCGCTGTCTTGCCCAATGTTCGAGCTTCTTGCTTCTGAAGGCTGGTTCATTGTCGGATTTTGATACCTTGACGCTCTTGAAGATTTCTCGGTTGAGCAAGGCTATGACGCTGTTCGCATCTTCTCTTCCAGCTCGAGTGGCTACCATTCTTGTGCATTCATCAATACAAATAAGGAACGCTTGCGTCTGTTTTACTCCTACGCTCTTCTTTTTCAACTCTGCGAAGTCCAAGTGGACAACCCCAAAATGGTTCCTTGGAGTACTCCGGAGTTGTCATTACGTCAGTAGCTTGCTTGAACTTTGCCTTGTGAAGTTGAGATTCGTGACAAGACTGAATGTATTTGCTTGTGTCCTGCTCCATGTTCGGCCAGGTGAATCTCTTGGTGACCTTTTTATAGGTTCGCCAAAAGCCATCGTGTCCACCGGATTCTGGGCTATCATGATACTCTTGTAAAACTGTAGGAATCATGGAAGGAGGTACTTGGAACTTTCCCTCTTCAAAGAATATATGTTCAGTTCCCTCCCCCAGCTTTGCTCGGCTTACAGTTCCCTGACTTCCGCCACTTAGAGGAATAAGGCGCGAAAGAGCTTCGGCGTCCGTCAGCAGTAGACCAGGGTGGTGGATAATGTCAAACTGGAACTGCTGGAGCTCATTGACCCACCTCGTAAGTCGGCCTTTTGGTTGTGTCATTTTAAGAAGGTAAGTCAGGGCTTGGTGGTCTGTGAACAACTTAAACGGAGACCCCTTGAGGTCACGTGACCTCAAGGAGTCACCTATCCCTCAGTACGCTTCCATCTTCCTCCTCAAGAGCTGCGCTCTAACCGGCGTTACAGGGAATTGTAAACGGCTTTCATTTTTTTAATAAATGCTCTGAAGTGCCCGGCCAGACCGAGGAACACTCGGAGAGAGTGTACGCCATACGGGTTAACCAGTTGGGAAATCCTTGCCACAGACTCTTCTTTTGTGCTTTTTGTAGAGCCGTTAAACACTCTGCCGAGGAAAACTACCTGGGTCTGGAAGAACTCGCTCTTCCTTAAATTAACCTTCAGTTTTGCCGAGCTAAGGGCTGACAACACTTGTGATAAATGGTGCCGGTGTTCCTCCTCTGTTTTTGAGTAGACAATGATGTCGTCGATGCACACGTTGCAAAAATTCCCCAGGTACGATTTCAGGACCTGATTCACCATCTTCTGAAACCACGCAGGGGAATTCTTCCAGCCAAATGGGAGGCGGTTATACTCGTACAGGCCAAAGGGTGTTGTGAACGCTGTGTACATCTTGGTTTCTTCTTGTAAGGGCACCTGCCGAAATCCTTTGCACAGGTCAATCCGCGAAAAGCATCGGCAACATCCTGTTTCATCTATGATGGCTTCAATTTGTGGCACTGGGAAAGGGATTGGATCAGTCTGCTTGTTCAAAGCACGGCAGTCCGTGCAGAGCCTGAAGGTCCCCTCCTCTTTGGGTGCGATGGTGATAGGTGACGCAAACGGAGACACCGAAGGCCTGATGATGTCTGCATCTAGCATGTTTTGCGGCTCCTGCTTGAGCCACACCTTCTTCTCTCTAGTCATGTTATAGGGATTTTTACGCACGACTGTCTTGTCACTGATGTTGAAGGGCACCGTGAATTCGGGGGTAGCCAGAGGGTAGCTGCGAATACTGAACAATTCAGGGTATAAATTAGGAATGTCTTCAGCTGCAGTAATAAGCTTTGGTTGCTGAGTACTAGAGAATTGCAGGCCAAACATCTGCGGTCAGCCGTATTTTCGACTGTGACTTTATCATCCCAGTAGATGTTCATTTTTAGCCGTTTCATGTCTGGCCGTGAGAGTAGGAAGTCATAATCCACTCCACCAGTCACCAGAGCAACAACTTCAATACTTTGACCCTCGAAGTTAACGGTGACATTTGTGCATTCCTCATAAAGGTTCGTTCTGCCATCATAACTTTGAACTTGAATTGTTTTTCCTAAGTAGGTCTTCAATACGTCTGTTTTTGTCTTGTTAATGATCGATATTGAGGCGCCGCTATCAAGAAGGGCACGCGTCTTACGACCATCAATATCAACGGCGATATGTAAGAGGCTCGAAGATAAGTACGCAGTCTCGTTTGGCATCTTCGGGTGAGACTGACCACCCTCCTTTATTCGTTGTTTTTTTTCTTGTCCTGAACCTCCCGACTGCTCCTCAGCATCCGTGAAGCGGACCGCCTGGTTCTGGTTAGAGTTCTAAATTGACTGTTCCCACGGAAGCCTCTGCTGACGGGCATCATTTGGTGTTGTACGCTGCGTTACAGCGTTATGTTGAAGATTTCTATCTATGGCATGGCTGGAGTTTGGTGTCATCGGCGCGACAGCTCGAGGTGGAAAACTTCCGTCAATGGGGTTGCTGGAGATGTTGATGTCTTGCATGCTCTGAAGCAAGTCTTTGACGGATTTGAGATTTCGAGCTTGTACTTGTTTTTGGATTTCACGTGGAAGTCCATGAAGTATCAATGATATTATTGCCGACTCTGGCAGGTGGGGTTCGGCAAGTTGAAGGAGCTTTCTCTTCTCAAAAAAATATTCGAGGATCAGACCTGTCTTGTACTTGTAGGAGATAGCTTGATCCCATCTATCTACGGGATTCCTCTTGAAACTGGTGAGAAAACTTGCCTTCCAATCACTCCAGCTTTCTTCCGGGTGGTCCACTAGGCAAAGTTCAAACTACTTCTTTGCGACGCCCGTCAGAAAAAGGTGCATGTTCCTGATGCGGTCCTGCTCTGAGTTCCAGAAATTCTTCTCTGAAGCATGCTGATAAAAGTCAATCCATCCCTTCGGACTCGATGAATATCCGTCAAACATGTCTGGCTTCACTGTTTCAAATCTAGGTTTCTCCTTTTCTTTCATGGAGGATACGATGGCCTGCATCAGCTCATTTTGCTGGGTTATCTGCTGTTGCAGTGGCTGCAGGGCTTGTAGCATCATCGCCGTGCTCGAGGTAGATACCGAAGTCTCTTCCGATAATCTCCGACATTGCAGTAGTACCGTTTCTTGGAAAACTGACAGTTGCAGGTTTACCTTGACGGATCTGGAGCTGAGAAGTTCCGTAATTGACTTCTTTGCCCTCTGTGTAACCAGCTCAACCAGCTGTGGTGTACTGATATGTCGAGGAAGATCTGTCGTGGCATCATCTTGAACATTGTAACTCAAAAATACAATTTCTTTAGTAGAGCTTGGATCTATGTTGAAGGTTACCCACAATTTGCTGATCCTGTCGACTGCGCCAAATTTGTAGGGGTCTACAAATTATTTCCACACTGGGGAAGCTTATCAGACCCGTTTATTCTATCTTCTTCTTTATTCACCCCCAATTCTGATCGTTGTCGTCTTCTTTCATTCCCAGGCTCACTTCAAAAATAATTAAACAAATTTCCGGGTTGCTTGACCCTTTAAAGGATTACTGAACTCTCAGCTAAGTGCTTGGATAGGTTGCGTATGTCATAAAAAAAAACTTTCCAAGAAGGAAACATTTTTACCGCCATATTTCTTTCCCGAGAAACATTTTAAGTTTTCCCCGATTTTGACACTTCGCGGCCCAAAACAGGAGCATGTTTCAGAATCGTTCCCAGAGACAATGAACTCCCGAAGAAACTTCAGAACTATGTTTACTCCAGTGTCTTAAGTTCAATATGTTTGACTAAGTCTGATGTGCTCCTTTATTATTGGCAAGCTTCGCTAAAAGTGCAATTGTTATTGCCTTGTATACCAGTATTATTTGTATCTTGATATTTTATCTCGTAATTCTATGAAATAAACAAACAAAAATGCAGATGCGAATTGAATCGATGAAGGACAATTTTTGTGTGATGCAAACAGCCTGTAGTCAATGGTTGGCGACTGAAAACAATAATATGGAAAACGCCCTTTTCATATATTGCAGGTCCCAAGCCGGTAGTCGCAATGCTTGCTGGAAGGCCAAGTTGCAGTACCCTCTAGTCTTTATATGTAAATAGCAAGGCGCAGGAGTAATAAAGGCTGGTTGCTTCACCTAAGCACGCGCTGTCATTTTCCAGAGCAAACAAACCCATCAATTTTGTTCTACATTGCCATATTGTAATATTGTCTTATATTGCCTGGTGTGGGAATATGTTTTTCTTGCCAACGCACACAATGCATGATCAAAGGCGTCGGCAGAGTATCGGGTGTCGATATCGGAGTTATGGAAATGATCTATTAAAACTCTCCCATGAAGCTCATTGACGATATTTAACAAACTATGTGTAATGTTATTTCGCACATATTTTCGCTGGCAGGCACAACACTACCGATGAGTGACAAAAACACAGCCGCATCTCGCTTCTCGTTTCAGATATTCTACAAAAAACACTTCAAAACCATTTCAGATGATGAAGCTGTCTAAGCAAAACGCACACAAGACGCACTCCATGCCACCTTTCATGTCCTTCAGGTCAACACGAACCTTATTTGAACATACCTTATTATATGAAAGAAGACAGCGATTTTCCTCGACTCTCGATCTGTTTTAATTTTTGGTTATTTACTTACATCATAAAACCTGCATCTAGTTAGATTTCCGTCTAGTTATGGCAGGAATTCTTCATAAGACTGCGGTGTCCCTTTGAAGAAACCGAAGATCCGAAACGCAACACGCAAAGTAAAGAAATCTTTACGGGCACACAAGATCTTGCCTGTAATGTAGGAACCGTGTTTCGTTCTGTTTGTTATTCTGGCTACTGGAATATATGTAGCCCGATAAAATACCCTCCACAACGATGGGCTAAAAAATATCTGCACTGTAAAAAATAACTGAAAAAAATTAGACGAAGCTTGCCAGCTCTCTAGCCACAAATTACCTTTTTTCGTCTGTTTTTCTTTTTTCTCTTTTTGTTTCCGTAAATTTTGCTAAAAATTGTGTTCGGTTCTTGTCCTTTTTGTAAAATGACCGACTTTCTGTTGCCCAGCTTAGTAGAAAAACAGTTTCTCTTTTTGCAAATGTGAAACAGTGTTTTTGTAAAAAAAAGCGGGTTTCTGTTCTGGAAGTTTGGAAAAAACAGTCCCGGCCTTTTCCGGATTCCAAGAAAAGTATTGCAGGGATAAATACCAGCGAGCTGCGTCGCTGGTATTTACCTCGCCATTCAAGTTCTAAATACAAAAAGAAGCGGGAATACAAGGTACAATGGACGTACATATGCAAACAGAACAACACACAAATAGCAGTCACGCAACAACCAAATCAATCCTGCACCCTTGTCTACGCATGATATGTTTACCCGATCGCCATATATGGCAGTCTTATTTTTGAATTCGACTTGGCCGGTTACTGCGACATTTGTCGCCTAAACACGCAGAGGCTGACAAAATAGTACTCTCACTTAATATTTATTTAAAATCTTCCGAGGGAATTACTTTACATATCTTGATCTAGTGCCGTCGGAAAAAAAACATATTAGATTAATTAACTACAATTCATTAATTACCTTTTAACATTTATTCTTTGAATCATGTTAAAAATTAAGTATTCACACTGATTCCTATTAGAAGCTATAGGAATTACTAGATCTTCGTTAATTCACGCACTCCGGAACAAAGAAGAAACAAAAGCGTTTGGTACAAAATGGGCAGATGTCTATTTTGTTCCAAACGCTATTTTTTAGGCACAGCGCGGTGCTTGAAATGCAAAACTACTTCGCCGTGACGTGTCGCAGAGTCTATCGCTCTGTCTGAGCTCTGGATTAGCATAGGACGGCTTTATTTCTTGTAGATGTCTCTGCGCGCCAGGTGTCTATTTATCTTCTCGTGCTTCGTCGTCTAACTCTTTATATTATGGTATGGAATGCACTTGCTCTCTGGTTGTCGACCATACCCGAAACAGGTTACTCTTGTCAAATTTGCGCCAGAAATACGTGCTGCCTCGAAGCTTCCTTTTTCTTTTAATTCTTTCGGCACCGTAGTTGCCGCGGTGTTCTTCCAGACTCCGACAACGAAGCCCTACTCTTATCGGCGACAGTGCTGTGTGTACCTGTGCAATTGGGTGGGAATAAAAAATGAAACGTTGCGTTCGAAATGTGTTTCAGACGGGATTTTAGAAACGTTGAGGTCGCTGACAAAACGACTCGTGGGATTAAATTATAATGAGGTCGAGACCTGGGCTAGATTGCATTCACTGCACATGATGTGGCTTAAACAGCGCTAAAAGCACGAACGGCGAGAAAATGATCAACACAGGACAAGCGCTGACTCGGAATTCGAAACGGATAAAAATTAGGCAAGAGCTCTAACAACACATTGTAAGACATGCGTCCCTACATCACCCAGCCACATCAGTGCATCGTGGAACGTTAATATTTTGCACGTGCTTGACGTCTTGTTTATGCATAGCTCGCCCAGACAGAGTTTTGAGGGAGGTTTTATGAGCCCTACATAGATTATCACTGTGGACGAGCTACGCATAAGCGGGACGTCAGTCACATTATTTAAAAATGTGTTTCTATTGCTTCTTTTATTTTTATATATTTCAAGTAACAAACTTCCACTTGCGAGTCAGCACTTTTCTTGTGATGATCGTTTCCTTCTCTGCGTTCCCGTTTCTTGCATTGTTTAAAAAATATAGCGTAGGATTAAAAAGCCTCGTATTCTAGCTTTATCTCCAAAGTCGTTAAATCAATAAAAGGCGGTACTCAAATGGTTTATTAAAGAAGTTTTGGCTAAGATAAATAATTTTAGAGTGGAATGTTACTAATCGGATATCGTTTGGTGGGTCAAAAGGAAGACGGCAGAAAGTAAGAAAACTGATTTTCGGTACGAAAGTTAAAAAAATATAGCGCACTATTTCGTGCCTCCTTTCTTTCGAAAGCTTTCCGCCTTTTCGCCGTGATATATCCGCGGTACCCAAAGCACGTCAGCCGAACCAAGCCCCCGGACTGGACAGGAGCACTCCGTCCCTCCGGCATGTGTGCCCGTCAACAATCAATCCGTCGCCGATCATTTGGATTCGCGTTTGCGGCCACTGAGTGCCGTGACGGCACTTCTCATCACTTGCGAATGATAAGTTCCATGGTGCGCTTAAAAAGCACGGTGGAAGCTTCGAGTCAGCGTACCGTTCCCCAAGCACTTCATGAGCCCGTGATTTCTTATTTCGCTTTTGAGTTGAGGAGGAAAGCTAAGGAGGAAGAAGTCTCAAAATCGTTTCATGGCCCCTTTAGGGAGGCATCGTTTAAACGCGTTTACAAGACATTAAACAGTCGTTTCGCGCACTTTTCCAGCTTTAAAATTACCGGGGAAACTGAAATGGTGTTTAGGCCACGTCACGTGCATTCGCCCGCTGAATTTAGCATGAAGAGTGAATTGCTATATTATATGTTAGGTGTCGTTGATCTCCACGCTACATTTTGCGTGAAATGCATCGGCGGTCAGACGGACGAAGTTTCTGGGATTGGGAGTTCCCCTGAAATTTGGAGGAACTGTCCTTGTGCGGAAAGGATTTTCTTTTTGTGTGTTGTCAGCTTTCTGATAGCAACGGTTTCGCTCAATTGATGCAGCCGTAATGCATTGTCTGGCTGCACTTGATGAACTCCATGCGACTTTATTGTACATCGTGCGCACCTTGCCGATTTGCGGTATGATGACGTAACTAAAAACAACCCGAAAAAGGTCCTGGCCGCCTTTTTTCTTCCGGCATTTGCTTAATTGAGAATTCGTTGAAAAGTATTTCCGGGGGAATTAATTTAATGTAACTTTATTTTTGAATAAAATACTATAAAAAGACAGCGGTAGTCTATATTTACAGCGTTTTTTTTTTTCTCATTCTTCTCTCATGAAATAATTGCAAAACTAGATAAAAATAGCGTACCAAGCACCCACTCACTATTAATGACAACGATAAAACAACTTGGGTGAGCATGTTGACTGAAAAATGATTTTTCCTTTTTCGTTTTCTATTTTTCCTCTTTCTATTTTTTCTGCTTGAATAAAATACCAACCGTAAATATTGGAAACCCTCGTACGTATCTTTGCCGCTGCAAATGGCCATACTTCGGGACGGGGTAGGAGGGGGGAGGCGGGGAAAGGGTGTGGGGGCAAGGGGGGAGAGCCAGTTTGATTGAAAATGCATGAGATGCGTCCGGTCCTCGGTGTAGACGTCGAAGCGTGACTTCTTAAAGTACTTAGCGGAGAATCGATGGACTTCAACTTCGCTTTTATTATTAAAGCGCAAACAAGTTTATTTGATTTTTTTTTTCTTACGGTCGAAAGGTCAGCTAGGCGGGACACGAGACCTAGCTGGAAGGCCTGAACCCGTACCCGCCCCTTTCATAAACTTGGTGAGGACCGGCGCTGTCTTCCAGACGAGTGCGATGATGGATCGGGCGCATAGTGTTTGCAGACACGATGGTCGCGTCCGGTCGGAAATTCGACCATTACGACGCGCGGTATCTGGCCGCATCTCGGAGAGCACAGCTCGGCAAGTGTGGACGCTGCGTACGTACGAATCGCGGTGCACCGGTGGAAGAGGTCGTTGACACCGCCCTAATTGGAGGCCTTGCCAATGCCGCCTAGAAAGAACAAGGCCTGCTCGTGGCGTCATTATGAGTGTGTCCCCGACCCGCTTCCAAGCGAAAAACGCTGAATCTCGACAAGAGATGCCGCAAAGCAGCAGACGTCTATCTTCGCATCGCAGCGCGCCATAGTGGCGCTCGTTGTGAGATGCTGCACGACGCGCTAGCGGCGACGCTGACGCAAGTTAACGCAAACGAGGAGGCGCAGCGCCGATCCACACTTGATGACGTATGAGGGGGAAAAGCGCAGCCATCGTCTTCTAGGTGGGATTGGCCTGGCGCAGCAGCTGCACGCGAGCTTGCAGCTCTAGCATTCAGAGTGCGTACCGGTTTATCTGAGCGAGATATGACGTTTAAGGTTTTTGTGTTCGCCCTTTTATAATTATAGCGGGTAGGAAAAAGTTGGCCACAATAAACCAATAAAAGTTAAGTTGGTTATCTAGCAAAGTTTGCAGCGGTTTTAGGAACATGGAATGCTTTTTAACGAAACTCCCAAACCTCAGAAACTTGTTGGTTCGTCCATCCATCCGTCAGTGCATATCTACGCTAAATTTAGATCCAAAGTGTTTAATTGCTTTAAACACTTTGGATCTAAATGATGGCACGAGGAAGACAACCAAGGGAGTATCAGACGTAGACAAATTTGTGAGCAGCAGCAGAGCCTCCATTGTCGACATTTCGAGCAGAGCCTTCTCAAAACATCGAAAATAAAGCCTCTGCCGCGGCCCACAATTTTTTCTACGCTAAATTCTGCGAATAATTTGACGTCGCGTGGCGTCAGGTTATCACGTGACATGACGGCTTGACACCGTGACGTCATGTCTCGTGACCACGTCGCTGACGTCAGAACACGTGACGTCGTGGTATCAAAATTGTGACGCCGATTTCCCCGCGATATGTAGCATAAAAAATGATGCCACGTCATCTTATTTTATGTGAAATCAGGTCACGTGACCCGGTCTTGTGACCTCGGGTCACGTGACACCACGACTTGATAACGTGGCGTTAGTTTCCTTGCTAAATTTAGCAGAAAAATTATTAAACAGCGCCGGTAATTTCTTTTAATTACGATGTGCGTGATTCCTATTCTTCATGAAAACTTCACCGGGTCCTACAGTCTCAGAAGCCCCAAAGTAGGTTTCGCACTGCGAGGCATTGGAAACACCATTCTGTGGTTATAATTTTTTTTTAATTCAGCAAATTCGGTAGTTGATGGATATCATGGACATCCGCTGTAAATTTGAACGTTTTCAACTAAGCATATTTTCTGAAGGAGCGCAAGGGACTGGACCTAGAGCAGCAAGTAAATTCCCCAAAAACTTATTAGGAAATATTTAAGTGTTCAAATACGATGAAACCGAAACCGAAACTAAACAGCAACTTGACTGGTCCGCTATCTTGTTGGGATGTTAAGTGTATAAACATCCGCACAAGGGCAGCTCGTGCCTGTTTCGCCCAGCGTCAGAAGCAGTCAAAAGGCTGTCGCGATCCTACCTGGGAAATAATTGACTACGATTCATCAAGCTTGTCTGTGTCAAGCAATGGCAAGCAAATGTTGTAAGATTTTCAGCACGAAATTTCGGAAGGTCCCCCGTTTGCATTCGATCCGCCGGCATCGCTTCCGAGAGGAAGCGATGCATTCGCGATCCGTCGACATGTGGGCCTATATGTCGCTTCAGAAGCAGAAGGGTATGGAAGGTTTTGTTTGCTAGCACGACGCCAACTCTAGGAGCCAGCTTTCGCGTCGGACTGCTGGAAACACTTCCGTCGCAGAGTAGGTAAGAAACCGATGAGATGTCGCTGAAGAAATGTAGCAGCATTCCTAATTCTCCCCAGCCTCCATCGCATTCTGCCAATAGCCTAAACCAGACACAATCCGCAAAACAACACGCGCACACTCTGGTCGCCACTCTCACAACAACGCACATCGCCGCCGAGGAGGGAGCGCCGTCTGCTCTCGGATACTGTAGCTGACGTCACGAGCGCCCCTGCTCGTTGTTGCCAGTAGAGCGGCAGTCAGCAATGCGGAGGAGTAACCGTAAACTTCACGATGTGTTCTCTCCAAAAATGATGATTCTTTTGATGAGATAGTTTGTAGCCATACTCAGGGGTGGATATTTAGTGCATGGTAACAAGTTTACAAAACTCGATGACCATCATTGGCCTCGAAGCCCTTTGGCGGGTGAAACATGTCATCGATTTCACCGGTTGAATTGGTTAAGATAAGGCCACTGATCGATGACCCGTCGGCATCGTATATGCGAATAGGCATGCAGAATACATTGAGAGTGTACAGTCTCAGACATTCCTGTATGTTTAGTTCTCCGCGGTGAGCTCGAAACATCAATCACGGGTTTTTGTTTAGCCAGTTAAACCGATGACACCAGCGAATGATGTGCGCGTTTAATCGGCGCGCAGCAGCAGTGGCAACGTGGCGTCCGTTTTTTTTCTTTTTGCCTCTGAAACCGCACGACCACTGAATCGTGATACCGGTCGCCCTTCTCATTGGTTGAAATTATTAAACGTAGGCCTTATGACGGGTGTTTCGAGCACACCGTGGGAAAATATACATGCAGAAATGACTGAGGGTATTAAGGACGAGACAAGACTTGTACGTAACGCATCACAAGTAACGCATTACTGTATCTAGTTATTATCAAGAGCCGGGAGCGTTTAGTTGCAATACTAGATTAGCTTAGTTTAGTGCAGTTACGAAACAGCCCAATCGAGGTGAGAAGTTTTGGTGTCGCCATCTAGCGGAAGCCAGGCAGAACCCAAAATGAGGACTTCCAACGCTCCCAACGCCACTGCCGCTTCCCAGTGCTGAATGGGCTTTCGTTCAGACTCGCTCTCTGGCTAGTAACTTTTCGTCTTGTCTTTTTAACGCGAAAACATTAACTGTCCCATAAAGCGAAGCCGGCATTATCTGATGTCTGTAGCACCGAAAAACGGTACCTAAATAGCCATTGGCTGAGCGAAGCAACACCTAAACTCCATTGGCTGAGCGAAACGGCACATAAATCCACATCGGCTGCAAAGCGGACGCGCCTCAAATATAAAACACAAAAGAAAGCACATCAACGCTGGTGCCTCACCACGGAAGCCGGCGGGGCGCTCAAGGTCAAAGTGGGCGCGCCTCCGATATAAAGCACAAAGAAAAGCGCAGCAACGCAGATGCTTCGTCACGGAAGCCTTCGTGAAGCCGGCGAGGTTAGCCCCGCCTGCGCAGTGGGGAGCGTGATGTCACCGCCGGAGTGCCGTGTGAAAAAGAAAGACGTGGCGCGCTACTTGTAGCAATGCTTTCGTATTCCTACGCATAAGCAGTCTTAAGTGTCTCTGCCGAATGTTTTGTTTCTATAACATGTTTTTACATTCGCCGCGGACGATCACATATTCTGCGTCTGTCAGGTCTTCATTCCAGGCTAACTAAGAAGTGCTAACTAAGAAGTGCCATTTTGTTTAGCGAGGCACGAAGAAGACGTTTATGTTTAGCTCACTAATGTCGGACTGACATCTTTTTTCATGCTTTAGTGTACAGTTTCAGAAAAATATTACTTCTAGACTATCCCGATTTCGCTTCTTTAAAAAAAGCAGGGGCAGTACTGCACCCATTTGCTTTCATACACATCCTGGACTTGACCGAACTTAATAAAATCAGCAGCAGCACCACATTTATTGTTTTGGTAATTACAATGAAGAAGTGAATCCTCCCATTATATCAAGTGTGAACCATATGAGTATTTACTGAGTTAAGACAAAAAAAAATGTTCCGTCCTGAAGAGCCCCGCAAATCAAAAGCCCAACTTGAAGTTAAAAAAAAAAAAAGAAACGATACACGCCATTATACATGTTTAGATATAGGTAAAAAGAAAACATAGGCAAGTTTCCAGTGCAAACTGGAAACTTGCTTATGTTCCAGTTTCCAGGGGAAACTGGAAAATTATTAAGATCGTGCATTTAAAGTAAATATTTTGGTCGGCATGTAAAGCTTCAATCTCAGCCATTTGAGACATTGCACAGAAGTAGATATTATGTCATGAACGCAATGAAAATATAACTAAAAAAAGAGGAGATGCGAGATTTTTTTTTATGTCTGACCAACGTGTGAAGAAAGAACTTTTGTGGTCCAGTTATAATGTATGCTGTCAATCAAACACAACAAGCTCTAGGGTCGCAGCCACTATTTTAGGACGTTACATGATAATTTGCCCTACTGGTCATTAGCCATTCAGGATGATTAAAACTTGTAGTACTAAGCAGAAACGTTCAGCAACACTACATCTATTATACGAAAAAAAAATAATCCCAATGGCGTCTACATGGGCTAAAGAGTAAAACATCATGCATCTTTTTTTTTTTTTTTTTTTTTGATTACATCGTTGCATTGCAGATACAGTATCCTAAAAAAAAAGGCAAGACTTGCTCTAATGTGGGATCCTCCGGACCCGATTTGTTGAACAGACACAGGAGCGTCCTTTCGTTTTGGACAACATAAAGAAGGCTGTTTATTCTTTCAACTTTGCAGCGCGACAGATGACAAGGACGACACCACGAAAGCAATTAAGGAGCGGGAGAAAAGGAAAGTCGGATTATCGCTGACGGTGAGGTCCGCCAGCGGCATGCGTACGGAGGACGAAACAGACACACGCGAAAGCAAAACATAGTACAAGATGCAACACGACTCGTCGAGAAAGCATCTGATAAGTGGTTTGTCGTGTTAATATCATCTCTACTTCCCCAGTTGTTTTGCTCTGAGATACGGATGGAAACTTAATGCTCAGCAGCATGCAAGCGATTTAGCGAGCGACAACACGAGCGACGGCGTCAGCGGCGAGAGTAAGGGACGATCGACGGAGATCTCTCGCTGTCGCTCGTTGTCTCTCTCGGTTTTTGGAGTTCTAGAAAACGTCGCTCATCGCCTTGGTCGCTTGCTCCCGTCGATTTCATGCGGCTTGCCTCGGCGCGTGACTGACCGAGCGACAGCGAAGCGGGTCGCCGTCGCTTGTCTCGTCGCTCGCCAAATCGCTTACATGTGGTTCATCTTTAAACCTCTGTCGGTCGCGCATGCTGTGCCACCGGTGACACAACAGTAACGAACTACCTTGCTGCCACCGGAAGTCAGCCATCACGCCGTACCACCTTTACGAACGCGATGTAAACGAACCCGGCATTGTCACATTCCCGGTATCACGTGACATGCACGTACTGCTGCTAAGTGGCGCCCCGTAGAGTGGTACCCCCGCCCTGTCCCCCCACGGCTGACCTCCAGTCGCTTGATGTCCCACCGTTTTAGGACGACGGGCGCTACCGGTAAGTGCTGCATAATCTATAAAACACATCAGTCTTGAAGCGGAGCACCAAGATGGCTTTTTACCGTACAAGGTCGCGCAAGTCACCGTGGGATTCAAAAGGAACAGCCACCCTTCATCCATCCATCCATCCATAGAACACATAGTTTTAAAACGAAAATCTAGATGGCGCTTTAAACGGCGGAAGGCAGACTGAAACCCGTGAGGGTAGTGCAGCCTTCGCGGGAGTTCCATAACTGAGGTAATCTATAGTAACGTTGATGCAAGTACAGAGTAGAGATCGGCGAGAACACTTTAGGGAGAAATAGAGACTAAAGACAAAATATGCATTAGACACATAATAAAAGCATTCTCGTCCAAAAAAACAAATATGTATTTCGAACTGCTCGAACCGACCAAACGACCAAGATATTTTCAAATGCAAACATCTGTCTAGTGTAGATCAGTACTCATGCGCTCTCTTTTGAGATAAAAAAGGCTTAGAAATCTGGCTTCTTTTTATAAGTAATTAATAATGGAACATGCCACTGGGGTAACACATTTTGTTTTGGTCATTCATTTGTAAAATCATGAATTTATTTATTATTTATTCCTCAGAATTCAATCTTCCTAAATCTGCTCATTGATAATTTCATATATCTATTCTTTGCAACTAACGAGGTAGCGACGAATGAATACTCTCTCATCTCTAAGCCGTGTATTGTTTTGTTTGCGTAATTTAGAAGTCGTCTTTGAGCAATACACTGGTTGAAAGAGTTATGAAGTGGGGATGCACTCAGCTAGTAGGGCCTATGAATGTTTATCGTTTCAATCCCCGTGCTGGTACCAATCAGCAGTGCGACAGTGCGAGCAAGAATGTCTGAAAGCCGTCTAACTGTGTTCGAAATGTGTTCGTGAAAGTTACAAGGAATGACAAAGAGCGGCGCGGGCCCGTGCTTCTTCTTTAATTAAGCCAGGAATGCAATTCGAGCAATAAAGCATTGCCCAAACATTACAGTCCCCTGAAAAGTTTTAAGTAAGAGTTCAAGTAATGACCCTCAAAAAAAAAAAAAAAACAGTGTTGATTAAAACACTGTTGAACACAGTCCAAACAAACATTTTTTGAAAGGACAGCACTTTCCAGTGTTCGGTGACTGAACACGAATACACTTAAAGCAATGGTGATAAATTCCACTGGGAAAAATAAACCGTCATCTTCGGGAGGTTTAAGCCCAACTGTAGAACTGGGACAGATTATTAAACGCTGTCGAACGTTCCCAATAGTATATGCTGTCTGGAGGTGCACTTGGAACATTCATTACTGGTCATGTTTCAATCACTTCACCCAATGAAAGTACGAGCGTAATGTGTGTGTTTAATGGTCAAATCGTCTTAGTGTAACAAAAGTTAACCTCTTTTTATTGCAATTGCTTTAAGGTTGGAGCATACTAAACATCTCGTACCTCCTTGACTGAACGAGTAAAAATAAAATTAATAATTGGTGTCACGGTTGCACCGCTGTGCAGTACACTCGCAGCTACTTTTAGGAGTATAGTCTTTACAGCTCTCGAGGAGGATGGAAGCGCATAAATTAAAATCATAAAAATGCTCCACGGGATTGCCGTTTCGACAAAGTGTCGTAAATAATATAAAGGTATATAAATTACGACGAAGTTTGATTTCAGCTTACATGACAGCAAATGTACTTCGATAATTTGCGCGTATAATTTGCGCGCATACCCTCGTAACTTCAATATTCCCCTTACGATTGCCCTTCTTTTGCCTGGGCTGATCTTAGCGAGGAAGATGGAGTATTACAATCGAGCCAAAATTCCACTGAGAGGCTGTTGTCGAGTTTTACCTAAAAGTTAACTGCACCGGAATTCCGAGGCACGACTCTGCCTGGCATGATTACTTTGACCCGACTTTTAATTTCTAGTTTTCTTTTTCCTATAAAAGATGCAATACACACCGAGACAGAGTTCTTGAAAGAATGACACCGCGTAACATACGACTTGGCGTAAGAGCTGTGACTTGCGCAAGAGGGACGTGCAGTGAACTTCAATGTTCAATGTCTTTGTACAGTGCACTCATCTCATTTTCAGGGCTAACCTTATCTGAGCTAAGCTAAAAACCGGCCGCCCGCGTGTACGGAAGACATAGATACATAAAAGTGTTTTAATAGGGCCTATGACGCAAGCACGCTGTAAGAGCAAGTTTTGTATGAAACGTAATGACCCCCAGCATGTTAGTCGCGTAAGGAATGCGCATCGAAAGTGCATGCTTTTCTGCAACTTTGCTTTATGTTTAAAGATGCTATAAATAGTTAACTCGGAGTCATACTCACATTTATTTTTCCATTTAGCAAGATCGGGTCGTCGGGAGCGCAGACCAAGCCCAGCCTAGCGAAATTCGGAGTAAATCGGCCTGGCCTAAACCAGGATAGGGCTCACCTTTGTTCTCATTAGAACTGAACCAATACCCCCTATACCCGTTTTCACCTCAAGAACCGTAGTAAAAAAAAAGTCCGGCTTCTTGCGGAGCGTTACTGATTTCCCCCATTATATAGAGAATTAAGATTTATGCGGTGCATTTGAGATTAGACATAAGTTGTCTTATTAAGACGTAGACGTTCCAAACGCCAAAAACATGGGTTTTTCCTCCGACAACCAAATCTCGTAAGAACCACTTCTCGCCGCGTGTGAACAATGCGCAGAAGTTGTCTTTTTCCTTGAAGTGAAAATGGGTATAGCAGACAAGGCGTACTCCTCTCCTCGCCAAAACGTCGTCACAATTGGGTCAACATCGCTGCGAGCGCGTGGTGCAGCGTCTCATAACGTGTGCGACACTAGCAGGCGGTGACGCCAAGAGGGACGCGTCTGCCACTTTGCGGCGCCTCTAGCCGAGCTTCGGCGTGTTTGCCGCTTGCGGCGGGATCCACTAACGATGACGTCATGCTCAAGCCTTGTCTTCTAGGTAATATTGACTGAACTCGGTTGATTCGGGTTCAGGTTTTCAAACCTGTCCAAACGGGCGCAGATCTCGTAATGTGAATTTTTGGGTTCCACACTAATACTCCTTTTTTAGCGCGTTCTAGGGGTACTCCAGTGCACAACTTGCCCTTTGTTGTGTATATAGTATGGACCCTTTCAAGGAGCAACCGGCAAGCTAACGCTTTTTTTTTACGCAAAAAAAGCGCTGTGTGGGTGTGTTTTTTATAAGGCACAGACACAGCCCTGCCTTCCTTGTTTTTTAGTCTCGTTTTTGCGCTGTTTTATCTGATAAGATTTTTAAACAACTTGCCCGACTTCTACAGCGGAGCTGTCAAGGGCTAGTTTCCCCAGTTTCGTGTCCGGTACCAAACAAATGTCGACACAAAACTACATAAAACTGTGGACAGCTACCGCCATTTATGAGTGACGGCGGCAACCAGACAACCTGTCTGGTTTCCGCCGTCGCTCATAGATGGCGGCAACCTTTGCAGACATCACTGAAGAATGGATAGTTGGGTGAGTTGATAAGAATTCATCGTAGGAAACAGCGCGAAAAACAGACGATGACGAAGAAACACACGGGACGAGCGCATAAATAACAACCCCGGATCGTTATATATATATATATATATCTGATTCTTTAATCGTTCCAATGGCAAATTACCCATTCACACCTTTATCCTTACATCTATAAATACCTCATTCCCACCATTGTACAGCTTCGCTGGTCTTCCTTCTTCACCAGAGTGGAAAGGCTGAAAGTTTTGTTTAGTGAGTTTCTGCCAACCTCTTCCCCCATTTCTCACGAGGGTAGCTTTCAATTTAATATGCATTGTTCCTATGCTTACCTACCGGATTTGTGAGCTCGATCTCACGTCTAGATTTTAAGTGTGGACGTCAACCAGGCATATTTTGTGTGCTAAGTGTGAAAATGAAAAACAAAACAAAAAACTGTCCTTTTTATATTTTTTCTTTTGCTCAAAAAGAGAAGCAAGGAGCGATTGTTTGCAAACATCCTAAAAAGTTTACACTATTTCCTCAAAGACGGGGAGCCAATGCGCCGAGAAACAGAGTGAGGCGGGTTCGAGAGCGCGCGCTGGCATCAGAACGCCGAGTTCTGATTGGAAGGATTAGTGGGTAGACCTAAAGCTAAGCTGCTTTTGTCTCCACTGCACTAGTAGAACGCGCTCAAATGCGAGAGCAAACGGCTGACGGCGGCGTTCCCCGTTCTAACGCGTTCGACGAGAGTGCAGTATAGCCAAAGGCGGCTAGCTAGCTTCAGGTCTGCCCACTAATCGGTCCAACCAGAGTTCGGCGTTCTGACGTTACTGCGCGCTCTCGTCTCCTCCTCTCCCTCACTTTCTCGGCGTATTGCTTCTTTTAAGTTCCAAGTGAAGTTTTCGATAAGTGGTAGTGTTTACCTCCTGCATTAAAGCAACGCTTTCGTGTGGTAAGGGGAGCCGTACTTTGCTCGCAATGCATACCATTGGGCAACGTCGGCGGCACTCTGGTTACTATTTTTAATTTCTTATTAGTTTTAAGAACAACCGTGTTTGTTCGTTTTTTTTTTCTTTTGGGGGGGGGGGGGGGGGGGGTTAATGGCTGCAAGACAGACCTCCATTGCAGCTTTGGTTGGTAATTTTTTTAAGATCCTCATATGCTTGTGGCGTCTCTGTTTTCTTATGTACACCATATCAAAGCGACGCAGCATTTAAAAAGCGCGTTTTCGTCAGTGTTTAAGGTGTAACTATTAAACAGCTAGTAGTTTCACGCACTGGCAAAGATGTTAATGCTTAAATTGATGGAATGATGGAACTTTGGACATCATGACAGTTTTGGCTGTTAAAACGTACTTAGATATTTAGCACACTCGGGCATTTATTTCAATGACACTAGAGTTGTCACAGCGCGCAGACAAAGATTGTTTTTTTGTTGTTCTACGTGTTTTATTGTAGGGCTCATATTAATCTCCAGTAATTAGTGATAAACGAAACATCAAAATACATGCGGAAAATGTCTATTCCTTAGTACAAGTTCGGGACGTAGCCCTCCTGAATTGTGAAACTAATTCTCTCCCATAATTTTGGCGCCTATCCTGGCTGTACCAATATTTGTTTTTTCTAATTTACCGCAATCGCGCTCAGGAGCTCGTGTCGCAGAAAATCAGGCGTCGGCATCAGCGTCGGTGGGACCGAAAAATCCCGGCATGCACCTGATGACGTCACACGTGACGTCACGTGCGACGTCACGAGTGTTGTATTCCCCGCTGAATTTGGCGGGAAATGTTCTCTTTAAATTTGGCGGATATGTTTTTCACAATATTTAGCGGGTCAATTGGGTAATGACGTCACAGCCACGGGTGACGTCATTACCCAATTACCCAATTACCCGAAAAGTCCGAGAAACGCGAACACCGTTTACCTTCTCAACTCGCCGCCAGAAAAAGCGCCCACGAGATCTGGATCCGATTAAAGACGTTTCCACTGCTTACAAAAATCACAGCCCACAAGTAGCCACCACAAGTAGCCGAATGCTGACTATGACGTCAGCAAAGGATGTCTCATCGACGGAAATAAGAGGAATGGAAGAACTTCGGTTTTGACGGCATCGGCAGTGTCGCTTTGAGACCGCTATGACTTCAGGCTTCCAGAATTCTCATTTCAAACACCATCGAGCTTGTTGTTCACAAGGTAAGGACCTCACAAAAGGTAACGAACGAGGGCGCCACCGAAGAACTCGCCGCTAATACTCGTTTTCGCTTTAAATGGGAGCGAGGCCGAAGCTACAAGCACGAGCATGTGGCCCTGAAGAATGCTT